>NC_067426.1:1562500-2762500 GCF_009764475.1 Pristis pectinata
CATGGACCCTGCGCTGGTCTTGTGTCCCCGTGCAGGGTCGGTGATGGACATGGACCCTGCGCTGGTCTTGTGTCCCCGTGCAGGGTCAGTGATGGGGCAGTGCTTCATCATCCTTCTCCCCAGTGCAGAGAAGCCCAGTCACACAGCACCTCACTTGAACCCTCTGTGCACAAGGAATGGCTTCATCCACCCCCTTCCCAACAGTAAGGCGGCGCAGTGGAACTCGCTGACCGTGTAAAAGTGGGCAAATTGTGCAAAATGTTCAGACAAAGCAAGCAGACTCAAGAGTACCTGTTTTCTTTTACTACCTCAGTGTACTTATGTATGGAATGATCTGTCTGAATGGCATGTAAACAAAAGTGTTCTCTGTATCTCGGGATCTGTGACAATAATAAACCAATACCAACAGCAGTACATACAGCAGAGGTATAATTGAAGTCATTCCATGGACAAAAGCAAGGCCTAACTATACAGATTCTATCTACTTCTGCCCTCATTAGTTTCCATTTAATATTGTCCAGTAATTGAACTATCAGTTTTATATATTATTGGAATTAACTGTTAAAAGAGCCGGTTTAAACTCATAGAACATGGAACAACACAGGAACAGGCCCCTCGGTCCACAATAGAACATAGAACATTACAACACAGGAATAGGCCCTTCAGCCCACAATAGAACATAGAACAGTACAGCACAGGAACAGGCCCTTTGGCCCACAATGTCTTTAGAGATTTAATAGGAACCTGAGGGGCAACTTTTTCACCCAGATGGTGGTCCATATATGGAACGAGCTGCCAGAGGAAGTGGGTGAGGCAGGTACGTTAACAACATTTAAAAGGCACTTGGACAGGTACATGGATGGGAAAGGTTTAGAGGGATATCGGCCAAACATGGGCAAATGGGACTAACTTAGATGAGAATCTTGCTCAGCATGGACCGGTTGGGCCGAAGGACCTGTTTCCACGCTGTATGACTCTATGACTCTATCTCTGTGCCAAACGTGATGCCAAATTAAACCAGTCCCACCTGCCTGCACATGGTCCGTATCTCTCCGTTCCCCGCCTCTTCACGTGCCTGTCTAACTGCCTCTAACGTTGCTGTCACTGCCTCCCCGGCAGCCTGTTCCAGGCACCCACCACAAGTCCTCATGCAGGCTCTTGACCCAAAACATCGACGATTCCTTTCCCCCCCACAGTTCCTCCAGCAGATTGTTTGTCACTCCAGATTCCAGCATCTGCGGTCTCTTGTGTCTCAGTTTTTATTTCAGGTTTGTGGCATCTGCAGATTTTTGTCTTTGTTTGTGGTTACTCTGCAATGTGACAAAAATATCTGGGACACTTATGATCATATTTTCTTTGATTTCTTGTCTTCTTAATGGATTTCTCCATCTTTGCCCAGCTCTCTTCTCAATGTCACGCAGTGTCCGACACCTCAGAGGTGAGTGGTACAGCAGGTAGTGCTGCTGCCTCACAGCTCCAGTGACCCAGATTCAACCCTGACCTCCGGTGCTGTTCATGTGGAGTTTGCAAGTTCTTCCTGCGATAATGTGGGTTTTCCCTGGGTGCTCCATGTTCCTCCCACATCCCAAAGGCGTGCGGGGTGGTTGGTTAATTGGCGGCTGTAAAGTGCCCTTAATGTATAGGTGAAGGTTAGAATCTGGGGGAGTTGATGGGAACTTGGGGAGAATAAATGGTGGTTGGTGGTTGGCATGGTCTTGTGATGTGTGGCTCTTGATTCTATGAATTACAGAACTTTGTGGAACAGAAGCAGGCCACTCGGTCCATCAGTTCCGTGCTAGCCGAGAGAAAGCTGTTGAGACAACCTTACTTCTGAGCTCTTGGTCCACAACCCTGCAGGTGACAGCTCTTCAAGTACACATCAGAGTACAGCTTTCAGGCCATGGGTTCCAGACCCCTGCCACCCTCCGGTTCCAAACATTATCCTCACTGCTCATCCAGTCCTTCTACCAATTACCTTAAATCCATGTGTCTGCTTATCGACTCTTTGCCAAGGAACACAGGTACTTCCACCTTTCATAAACTCATAGCCCACAATTATTCGCCACTCATCTGTCATCTTCCTTCAGATTACATTTTGTTTTATCACTTGGTCAAGTGGAATTTTGTAAAAAGTCTTGAAAAAACCGTAACAAGATAATTACATCTTCCAAGAAACTGATTAAATATAACCCCACTGGAAAATAAATGTGTTTGAACAAATGAACTCCATGTGTTTCTGCTGTCAGAATGATGTATTGGATATAGTAAAGTTCCCATTGTCATAAATCCAAAGTCACATGTTTCTGAGTTTCACACATGATACTCAGTGGCTAATAACATTCTATATTGAAGTTTAATAAACCCGGATTTAAAGTACAGAAGTTGGAAAAATTGAGATGGTAGAGAGCTTTGGTTTAGAATTTTGAGGGTAAGATGGTTGGCTGATGTAAGGCAGACTGCAAGAAGGAGGAAGGGGTGTTGGCTGTGTAGCTCATGAGGAAAATTCAACAATAGTTAACAATCAGAAACCCATCAGTTACAGGATGTAGAATTAGGATTGTGCATCCTGTAACAGAACATGTGCCAAAGAGTATTATTTAAATTGCATTAAAAGAGTGAATTAATTCAGCATCCTATCACAACTCAAAAGGTAATGAATAACTTTCAAGGTATATTGGCCAGTAAAGCCCCTCAAACAGTAATCAAATCAGTCCCAGAGAACTGGGTTCAGGGTACATTGCTTATCTAGTATACAGGGAGAACTCTCTCCTCTGCTTCCAATAATGTCAACAGTTAGACAACTTGGCAAAACAAAAACAGATAGTGCAGGTCAGGCAGCATCTGGGGAGAGAGAAAAACCAAGTTAGCATTTCAGATCTTTCATCAGAACTAGAAAAAGTTAGAGATACAACAAGTTTTAAAATGCAAAGAAAGGTCTGTGGAGGCCAGAAGAGGTTGACACGTGGGGAATGAGATTGGGATGACTGGGTTTGCTCAGGGAGCCAGCATAGATTTGATGGGCTGAGTGGTCTCCTTCAATGTCACCGAGAGACATACAGATTGGGAACAGGTCCTTCAACCACTGAGTCCACACTGATCACCAACCACCCATTTACACTAATCCTGCACTAATCCCATTTTATTCTCCCCACATTCTCATCACCTTCCCCCTAACTTTCCCACTCAATTTACAGCAGCCAGTTAATCTACCAACCTGTACGTCTTTGGGATGTGGCAACCCAGAGGAAATCCATGCGGTGACAGGGAGAATGTGCAAACTCCACACAGACAGCATCTGAGGCCAGGATTGACCCCGGGTCTCTGGAGCTGTGAGGCACAGCTGTACACCACTGTGCCATAATGAAATGTGAAGGATAACATGAAGTGTGTCTGGCGGAGGTGGAAATAGGACGAGACAAAGAGAAAGGAAAAGTCAGTGACTGGTAGAAATCTGAGCTGCAAGACGAGTTGTCTGAGATTGTTGGATTCAGCATTGAGGCTGGAAGGTTGTTTTGTCTTTAGTTGGAAGGTGAGTTGTTTCCTCGAGCTTGTGTCGGGCTTGTGGTAAGATGGTCAACATCTTGTTCCAATAGTGGCAGCTGTGACAATGCAGCACTCTAGTTCCTGCTGCTGGAGGAGGCGCAGAGCTGCCAGGCCTTTGTCTCTCTCTGTTGAGACCCTGTTGAGAATGTGGAAGAGCTACAAGAGAAAGTATTGAAACAGAAACTCTTTGACTATATTGACCGTGCCTGTGTTTTGCAATGAATCTGGCATTTCGTATTTCAACAGACCACGAGACGTCCTTTTGGGAACTGAGAAACCTGCTCACGTTTCCCATTCAGTTAACAGTTAACCATATAGAGAGAAACTGATGCAATCCTTCACCCCCATCAGTATTCTAACCTCAAAGGTCATGCAATCTCTCCCAAAATATTCAATGTGCAATGTTTGCCAACATAACTAAAAGTGAATGGTTTTGTAGTATTTTGGCCCAGGATGAGAGCAGGCTTCCTGAGAGATGTCAACTTGTGGTAACAAAAACAAGGAAAATAAAATCTGCAAGCTTTGTGCAACAAATCCCAGGAGGAATCTCTCGGTACTGTGGCACTCCTTCGTCACTGCAGCAGTCGGTTCCAAACTCCATTTACATAGAACCTGTAATGTGCCAAAACACCTCAAGCTGCCCACAGGTAGGGAACCGGACAAAGCAGCGAGGCTGTGCAATAGCAGGAGACCAGGATAAGGAACAAAAAGCTTGGTCAAAGGGTAGGTGTTAAAGAGCATCTTCAAGGAGGTGGAGAGCTGGGCAGGTTTAAGGAGGGAAGTCCAATCCAGAGCCCTGACAGCTGTCCTAACTGGATGCATGTGGGAAGATCCAAAAAATGAAAAGTACCAGAGATGTAAAATGTACAGAATTGGTGAGTAATATTTTACCAGAGCCACTTCTCTATAAACTGGGGATGGAAATAATTAAAACGTATTACTCACTTCTGGGCTTTGAGGGTGTAACTAAATAAATCAGCAAGCTCACAGATTTAACACGTCAACCACTCTGTTCATTCCACAGGTTGGTTTTAGCATCCCTACCAAGCTATCTCCCACAGAACAATATCAGAAATACTGAAAATCGGCAGGAACACAGAGCAAGGGTCAATAGTGGTATACTTATAACTATCTGAGTTTGAAAGTGGAACAGCTTGTTGATGTTTCTTTAGTCTGTTCCAAATCACTGGCAATGCTCCTGCAAGCAGATGAATATAGATCGAAGGACAAAGTGTCTGTAAGGCCAGGGAATCGTCACTGCAGGAAGTCTGCGGGCTGCTCGCTCAGAGGCAGTTAGAGTTTCCTGCAGAAGTCAAACCCACAAAAGGATGTGTGCGAGCACTGTGTTTAAAGAAACAAACGATCTGCATTTCTGAAGCACCTATCACAATATTCAAAGTGCCTGACAGCCCACAGATTTGGTGGAGGAAACGCAGTGGACAGTTTCCACGTAGCAAGCTCCCACAAACAGCAAGGTGATGATGAGTTAATGATGAAAACAGTGGTGCTGAGAACGAGGTTGGATCAGCCCTGGTGTTACAGAATGGTGGAGCAGGTTGGAGGGCCCACAGACCCACTCCTGCTCCTGTTTCTTACATTCTTGTGTGTAGAAAGGGAGTTCCCGGATTTAGGAATTAGGATTTGGAATTGGTTTATTATTGTCGCATGTACTGAGAGAGTTAAAAACTTAGTTTTGCAAGCCATCCATGCAGATCATTTCAAAACATCGGTACATCGAGGTAGTCCAAAGGAAAGCAATAAAAGAATGCAGAATAAAGTGTCCCAGTTACAGAGGAAGTGCAGTGCAGGCAGACAATAAGGTGCAAGGGCCACGATGAGGTAGATTGTGAGGTCAAGAGTTCGTTTTTAATGCAAAAGAGGTCTGTTCAAGAGTGAGATAACAGTGGGATAGAAGCTGTCCTTGAGCCTGGTGGTACGTGTTTTCAAGCTTTTGTATCTTCTGCCTTATGGAAGGTGGGAGAAGAGAGAATGTCCTGGGTGGGTGGGGTCTTTAATTATGTTGGCTGCTTTACCGAGGCAGTGGAGGGGAGTCCCTGGAGGGGAAGCTGATTTTCGTGATGATCTGGGCTATGTCCACAACCCTCTACAATTACTGGCAGTCTTAGACAGAGCAGTTTCCATACCAAGCTGTGATCCATTCAGATAGGATGCTTTCTAGGATCTATCTATAAAAATTGGTGAAGGTCAACGGAGACCTACCGAATTTCCTCAGCCTTCTGAGGAAGTAGAGGTGCTGGTGAGCTTTCTTGGCCATAGCGTCTTCATGGTTGTACTAGGACAGGCTATTGGTGATGTTTACACCTGGGAATTTGAAACTCTCAACCACCTCCACCTCAGCACCATTGACAAATACAGGATCATGTGCTGAAGTCAATGACCAGCTCTTTTGTTTTGCTGACATTGAGGGAAAGGTTGTTGACTCAGTTATGGCGATAGAACAGTGATATATTCCCAAGTCTGGTTGGTGCATGACTTGGAGGGGAATCTGCTGGTGGTGGTGCTTCCATGCAGAGGATGGCTGAACACGACTACGAATGCCTTGTCACCAACTCTCACCTGCTGGGCCCACCGTCACCAAGGATGGGCATGTTCTTGGAGCCTCCTCCTCCCATTGGCTGTTTAATTGTCCACCAGCATTCATGGTAGGACTGCAGAGGGTTGTTCTGCTCTGCAGGTTGTGGGATCACTTAGCTCCATGCATTGCACACTATTTTTGCAGCTTACTATGCAGGTAGTTCTGTTTTGTAGCCTCAGCTGGTATTTTTGGGTGTGCCTGGTGCCGGAGTCCTTATTGAACCAGAGTTGTTCCCCTCCAGTGCTGCAGAATCAGAATCAGGTTTATTATCACTAACTTGTATGACATGAAATGTGTTGTTTTGCGGCAGTAGTACAGTGTAAAATTACAAAATAAATAGTGCACATAAAAGGAATAATGAGGTGGTGTTCATGGACCGTTCAGAAATCTGATGGTGGAGGGGGAGAAGAGGGGAAGAATTGGTAATCTAATCGGAATGGCCTCTTAGATTTGGGAATGGTGTTTCCCATAGCAGGGGAATTCTTTGAGCAACAGTAACCTCCCAAGCCTGCAGGAAGAGCTCCCTCCACGTCCCACAGCCAACTCTTGCAGGTGCAGCAGAGTTCTTGATTGGTCTCCATCCCAAATGGGAGTACCCTGATCATTACATTAACATCCCTGCACTCACATAAGCTCTGAACTGGTACATTGGCACGGAGCCGCTTGTTGCACACACTGCTTCAAGGTACAGCGTGGTTTAAAGATTGGGTCTTTTCAATAATTAACTAAAAACTAAACCTTAGTACAGGATTACCTGTTCTTTAAAGTTTACATTGGCCTTAATGGGCCCATTTCCTCTGTTACTGCCCCTTTCAGATTGATATGCCTGTCATACATTTTTGGATTCCCACATGCTGGCACTAGACTTTTCTCATATGTTCTCTGTATCTCCCTTAGTTTAATTTTCACTTCCCTTCTGATTTTGTAACCAGCCCAGTCTCGCTGGTATTTATTGGTATTGGTATTGGTTTATTATTGTCACTTGTACTGAGGTAAAGTGAAAACCTTGTCTTGCAAACCGATCGTACAGGTCAATTCATTACACAGTGCAGTTACATTGAGTTAGTACAGAGTGCATTGATGTAGTACAGGTAAAACAATAACAGTACAGAGTAAAGTGTCACAGCTACAGAGAAAGTGCAGTGCAATAAGGTGCAAGGTCACAACAAGGTAGTTCGTGAGGTCCGAGTCCATCTCATTGTATAAGGGAACCGTTCAATAGTCTAATCACAGTGGGGTAGAAGCTGTCCTTGAGCCTGGTGGTATGTGCCCTCAGGTACTGTGCCTTACACAGCTACTTATTTTTGCTTTATCGTCCTCTGTTTCTCTTTTGTCATCCAGGGAGCTGTGGATTTGTTTGTTCTTCCTTTGCCTCATGTGGGAATGTGTCTCAACTCTACCTGAACTATCCCTTCTTTAATGGCAGTTTAGTGATCTGTTATGGTTTTGCCTGTCAACTTTTACTGCTAATTTACCTGGGCAATGTCCAGTCATCCCATCGAATCTAGCCTTCCTCCAATTAATTGTTTTACTTTGGATTGCTCCCTCCTTCTTTTCTACAGCTAACCCGAGCTAGTGATGTTATGATCACTATTGCCTAAATGTTCCCCAACCAAACTTGGTGCTCTTGTTCTACCTCATTCCCAGAAACAAATCCAGCAGTGCCTCCTTCCACACTGGACCAGAGCCATACTGCTCAGGAAAATTATCCTGCACACAGTTTAGAAACTGGACCTTCTGTCCTTAAAAACAATTACTGTCCCAATTTACATTGAGATAATTAAAGTTCTCCTGTTATAACTCTCCTACAGTTTCAGACCACAGACTCTATCTGGCCACACATGGAGACGCAGAGCTTGGGACGGGGGAGGTGAGTGTACAGACTTGCAGGATGTGGCGCGGAGAGATCCATGCCAGGAGTCGGTCTCGACACTCTCTCCCAGATGATGGGCTTCACTGTCAGCTTCCTGCACCAGGGCCACTGCTTACACTCAGGGACATGGTGTGACCAGCTCAGGGGTACATGTTCACTCTGGAAAAGGGCACGTTCCACGTGTGGTGACCTGGAGTTCATCCCAAGCCGCCGGAGGATTGGTCACCATGTATTTCCACAAACTCCGGAGCAGATCCAAGCTCCTGGGAATGGTCACAACCTAATCCAGGCAGTGTCCTAGCCTGAGCTTCCCAACCTGGAGCTATACACTCAAGTAGATGGAGAAAACCAGTGGTTAAATTGTCCTGTTCTGATGAAGGGTCTCAGATCTGAAACGTTAGCTCTTTCTCTCCGCACAGACACTGACCGACCTGATGAGTGTTTCCAGAAGTTTCTGTTTTTATTCTAGAATTCCAGAACATGCAGACATTGGGTTTTCACCCTGAAGCAGAAACTTTAGCCCCCTCCGGCACCACTGCCTGACATCCCCGGAGAGGAACAGGGCCCCAGTCTAAGGCGGCAGCAGCACTGGCCAGACCCGTGCTGCTGCTGCAACAGTGCTGCACTGTTAGGTGGCTTCTGGAGTGGAGCAGGACAGCTGGCAGCCTGGACCCATCCAATGAGGCTGCACCGGGCGAAGGAGGCTGCGGCTGAGTGGGAGCCGGTCCGTGGATGGGGAGACAGGGCCTGGTCCGTGGATGGGGAGACAGGGCCTGGTCCGTGGACAGGGAGCTGGGGCGCCAGGGTAAAGGACGCAGATTTTTTTTATTATTTAAGTGGGTTTCTTTACTTTCAAATGTTTTTTTTTCAGTACATTCTGTGTTTTTAAGGGTTTTAACTATAAGTTTTGAAGAAGTTTTGACAATATTTGTCATTTTTTTCCACAGTTCCTCCATGCTGCTGTGACTATTGGTCAGTCAGTAACCCCACCCTCTCCCCCCACCGACTTCCTCATGACTGGGGCCGGGACCCCTGCTCGTCAGATTTGTCCTGTGACCACTACAGCTCAGGCCCTTCCTCTCTCACTGCACTGAGGCAACCCTCCCCCTTCCCTCCTCCCCCTTCCCTCCCTCCCCCTTCCCTCACCTCCCCCTTTCCCTCACCTCCCCCTCTCCCTCACCTCCCCCTTTCCCCTCACCTCCCCCTTCCCTCACCTCCCCCTTCCCTCAACCTCCCCCTTCCTCTCACCTCCCCCTTCCCTCACCTCCCCCTTCCCCCCCCTCCCCCTCCCCTCTCCACACACTGCACTGAGGCATCCCGTGGCCCCCTACCCCCCTACCCCAAACACAGGGCACATGGACATCAGGGAGCTGGGATCTGGTGAGAGTCTGCTCCCATCTCCCACAGGGACAACGTGTGGCCCAGATCAAGTGCCTGTGATTTCGTGTTAGTGGGAGATCTGCCTCAAGGCTCAATGGAGGCTCAGTGTAAGCTGACCCGGTGTTCATATCAAGTTGCAGCCTCCGCTGTGGCTCCTGGGACACTCCGAGTCCCCTCCTGGGGTGTCAGCGTCAACACTTGGCTGGTCCTAGGTTTGATGGATGAAGCTTCCCTGACATCCCTACACTCCACTTTCTAACACTTTCTACTGCTGATTTCTTAAGTTAAGTTCTGTGTTTCTGACATCTAATTTTAGTAGTGATTTGTATTTAACCTACAAAAATCACTCTAATTTTCTGATGTAACATGACCAGCGGTGGTGGTTTACTGAAGGCAGAACTCAATGTTAACAAATGCTTCTCTCGCTCCGACAATAATTCCGACCCTGTTGCCTTTTCTTTCTCCCTTTGTTTTCTCACCAGTGTCAGAACCTGAGTGGATACCAAACCGTCAAGTGTGTAATGATCCAAACGGGGACAGGTCTGGTATTTAACTGCTGCCCGCTGCTCCTTCTGTGCTCCACTCAAAGCATTGTGCTGTGCACACTCTGTTGGACAACTGAAGGTTCCTTCCCCGCGGTTACCAGACGGTTTCTGCTGGTCCCTGTTGGATAGAACCATCCGTGTCCAAACTCATCGTCACTTCTGCAGAGAGTATTTTAAGGCTTGCCTCAGTTTCTGCTAATGTTACAAAGCTTTGTTTGTGCTCTTTCTGGTCTGTTGTTTGCTCTGATGTGACTGTGAAGATTGTTGTAGCAGGAGCAGACCATTCAGCCCCAGTAGCTCGTGCTGCCATTCAATGAGATCATGGCTGATCTGGGAGTTAACACCATCTACCTGCCAAGTTCCATAATCCTGCACGCCGCTGCTGCCAAACATCTCTCAGTCTCGCTCTGGAAGCTCCATTTGACCCTCTAGTCTCAACATCTCTGTGAGGAGAAAGTTCATCCTTCCCATTATGTGTCTCCATTTCTGGGATTGTGCCTCCTTGCCCAGTGTTCCCCCACTGCAGGTCGACCCTGTCAATGCCTCGTAGACACCTGGTTCTTGTTTACTGGTTTTGAGTTCATTGGAACACAAAGGAAAGACGGAGACGTGAATGGAATAAGAGTCACACAGGCCCGTTACGTTGCACCCTTCCCCTGCCCCTGCTTCTCACAGCCCCCCTGCCCCTATACTCCCTTTACCTACAGATCCTGGTCCATCTATTTAACTGAGGTAAACCTGGCCGTTCTTCCATAGTGAGGCTGTTCCATGGACCTTGTACGAAACTGGAAACTGTGTGTGGTCTGTGCGGTTTGTGTACAGTCACCCTTCTACCCAACCCTTCCACTGTCTATCCCACCTACATGTTCTCTTTATCCACCAGGTAACACCAGCAGGAGCATGACTTTAACACAAGATCCTAATGTACTTGGAATCATAGAGTCATTGTGACTTGGGAGGACTACAGTATTTCTGTCGTTACTGCATCAGTGATGTAGCAGGTTGATCACTGCACACTTGGGAATTATTAACCCATCCTCCAGTTCACATCAACTATGTCACGTGTTACATTGCATGTTCTACTACTGGGAAACTGAGCTGTTCTTTATTTAAGTCAGCAGAATGTGCTGAAGGAATGGCCTGGGATGGATTCTGTTATGTATTTTTGAATGGACAGTGACATGGGTTTCCGTGTGTGCAGAATCTCCCCACAAACTGCAGGCACCGTGTGTTGATGAACATCCTGGCGCGGGTCGGGAAGTACACAACAGATTCCCTTCCTGCGCTTCTTATTCTGTGGGCAGAAACGCTGGAGTTTTGGTAAAGGATGAAGTCTGTATTGATTGCCAACCTCTTGTTCTGAATTTGGGATTGCCAGAGCTGGTGCTGAGGAACATGCATGAGTCAGGGAAAGCACAGAGTCCAGTCCCCCTGCCTTGGTAGAACCGTTGTGTCCTCACAGCACAGAGGATTCATTGACACTGTGCCAGCTCTTTGTACAGCAGCCCAGGCGGCTTCACACATCCAGGCTTCCCCTGTAACCTTGCAAAGTATTTTCCCTCCAATATCTGTCTAGCTGCCTTCTGAAGGAGCAGTATGCCTCTGCTTCCATCAGACTTTATTCTCAGTCTAAGATGTGCCTTTTCCTCTCACTTGTTGCCTGTCAGTGCCTAGCCCTTCAGTCACTGGGTCAGAACTCCCCCCAACCTTTGTCTCTGATTGGCACATGGTCAGATCAGTGGGATCAGTCACCAAACTGTTGAGCTGACCTCCACCTCACCAGCCCCCCATCATTTGTTGCTCCCCATAGAGTCACACAGCACAGAAACAGGCCCTTCTGCCCAACTTGTCCGCGATGACCAAGTTGCCCACCTAAGCTAGTGCCATTTGCCTGCACTTTCATCTCTGGGAGTAAGGGATCTCCTGATCTGTGAGTCTGTGGGCTGGTGCCAGTGGCAATCGAAGCGCTGCTGAGGATTCTCGCTGAAGCTTGGCCCACTACATGGAGAGGGGAGAGAGGGGGACCTGTGTCTGAGTGGGGACTGCGGGAAGGACTGGGGTGCCCTGCTCACTGAGACTCCTTGGAGTGGAGGATGAATGTCCTGCAGGGGTGGTCTGTTACATTCTGTCATGAAAAATAAATGTTGAACAAGTGGTGGGGAACAGGGCAGGGGCTGGCTACTACCGACTTCTGCACAATCACTTCCCGAGGCAGAACAGATCGCTTGGAACTGCAGGTTACATAACAAAAGTGATCACCTCCAGAGCACAGTGCTGTGTATCATGCCTGCAGCCCTGCAAAGGGAGAAAATGTGTTGGGGGAGAACCAGTTTCCAGCTCCACTCACTGGATGTCAGTTGTACCTTCCCATCGGTAACAGGCTGGCCCCCTGTTTCAGTGGATGGGAGCGATCCCGTCCCATTGAGGGGGTTTTCCCAAGATTTTTATCCATTCA
Source organism: Pristis pectinata (assembly GCF_009764475.1). Lineage (NCBI taxonomy): Eukaryota > Metazoa > Chordata > Chondrichthyes > Rhinopristiformes > Pristidae > Pristis > Pristis pectinata. The sequence continues at coordinate 1,574,893 of NC_067426.1, forward strand.
AATGGAGATAAAGTTGGATGAAATGATTAAGTATCCACTCAAGAGGTCTAATGTGACAAGCAGAGCAAAGAGGAAATATGGGGCCACAGCTCTACATGTGCGGCAGTCATCCCGGCAGCAAGGCCCTTACAAGAGAAGAGATGTTTTAAATGGGAAGGGGAATGTAGAGAGAGTTTGTGGAGAGGGGGTGGTTCCTGAGGGGTATCTAGGAGAGTTGGCTGGGCAGGTGGTCAGGGAGCGGTGTGATGGTCACTGAGATCGATGGCTGGGCAGGTGGTCAGGGAGCGGTGTGATGGTCACTGAGATCGATGGCTGGGCTGGTGGTCAGGGAGCGGTGTGATGGTCACTGAGATCGATGGCTGGGCGGTGGTCAGGGAGCGGTGTGATGGTCACTGAGATCGATGGCTGGGCAGGGTGGTCAGGGAGCAGTGTGATGGTCACTGAGAGCGATGGCTGGGCAGGTGGTCAGGGAGCGGTGTGATGGTCACTGAGGATCGATGGCTGGGCAGGTGGTCAGGGAAGCGGTGTGTGATGGTCACTGAGATCGATGGCTGGGCAGGTGGTCAGGGAGCGGGTGTGATGGTCACTGGGATCGATGGCCTGGGCAGGTGGTCGGGGAGCGGTGTGATGGTGGAGATTGATGGCTGGGCAGGTGAGGAGACGGGCTGTGTAGAAGCAGCTCCACCTTGGCAAAACTGTACCTTTTTTTTGACAAAATATGATGGATGAAAAGCGCTTCTTGAAACCAGCAGCATCTTCATGCTCATCAGCCAAAAAGTGGCTGCAAGGTCTTAATTTTTTTTCTGATCACTGATTCAGGTTTTGAGCAGGTGATGAAGTGATGGAAGAGGGCAGACCAGTCACTGACCCTGGTCTCTCCACCCCTAATCAACGCACCGCCCTAACAATACTCATCTCTCACACAAAGTGGAGAGCAGGTGCACCAAAATCCATACCAACCAAACCCCCTGCGGAAAGGATCAAATGTGGTTTCAAAGGCTGAGAGGTTGGATTTATTCCCTCCCTGTGTGTCACCATTGAGTTGATCTTCTTATGTTTGTGAGATTAATGGTGCAGGAATGTACTGTAGGGAATTTTAAATCTCCAGAGAAATATATTGATTCTTTCTATAATTTGAAAGTGGCTGTGTTTTGATATCTTTTACTAATTGTGACTAAGTTTGAATACTGAATCTATTTTGCAATGTAATTTGATGTTCGGTTTACAAAACCCCAGTCAGTTGGAATGATCCTGCTTCTATTTCTTATGTCCTTATGTAATCCAAACTTCTCCTAGTGTCAACTAATTTGTTCAAGATTCTTGAACCTTCCCCATCATTGCGGTTTAGCTGACTGGTCGGAACGCCTGTTCCCGTGCTGTACTGTTCTCAACATGTCACTGTAACCCTTTTTCAGCAAGGACATCACATTTACCATATTCCGGGCCACTAGCACCTCCCCTGCATCTGCAATGTCCCCCCCTCACTTCGCTGAACTTTGGTCTCCTGCCTTTTCCTGTGAGAGTATCCCTAAACCGTGCCTGAAACAGCTCTTTAATGCTCAATAAGTTGCTTTAATGTTGCATTTCAATCTCAGCTTTGTTATTAAGTATGTCATTCAAAATCTCAATGTGATGAATTTGCTAATACCAATATTCACAGCATGAATTCACTGCCATTCTCTGGGCATTTCATACAACCCAATGAATTGCATTTTTATTAAATCAAGGTCTCATGATGTGGAGTCAGCTGGCAGTCACCCATTTTCAACCACCAGGACTTCACTAATAACTGCTCCAAACACTGCTGAGGTGTCAAAGGTTCTAGGAAACCTATTTACAGCTTTGGGGTTGCACGGGTTTAAGTCATTGCTACTGACACCCACCTGTGTCCCTGTGACTTTTCTGCTTAATTCAGGAAGGTGAGAAGGAAGAACAAGCCTGAATCGATTTATAATCCATCGATAGTTTGAGAGCTTTGAATGTTACAAGAAACAGACTGGCTTTCCTTTTGAAAATTAAATGCCTAGAAAAAGTTGCGGTGTTATGTATCACAAAATCAAAGTTAGAACTTTGATGCTATTTCTGACAATGTCAAGAATTAGGGTTAGGGTCAGAGTTTCAGCAGAATCCATTGTCTGCATTCCCCAAATTATTGCTGCAATTTGTAAGTGTTTTTTTTCCTCTTTTTTCAGATTTGCTGGGTCTTCGAGGGGTAATAAACCGTAAGTGTAAAGACCTGTGCATCTGGTACCTGGAGATACCAGGAATGGAAGAATGCTTAAACATTGCCAAGCTCCATTGAGTATCGAATGATGCATGAGTGACTAAGGTGTCTTTACAGATCCCCACTCCATTTGTCAAAGGAGCTAAGGGAATAAAACATCCAGGTGGGAATTTGCTGAAGCACTCCCAGACAGTGGCTTGCTCTGTCTTCTGCTGACTCTTGGCCATCAACAGCAGAAGTGGCAAAGAGTCCTGGACCTGAGACCGTGACTGTCTTTCTCTTTCCACAGCTCCTTCTTCCAGCATTCCAGGTTTTTTTTAAAGTGTTGCTTCTAACTGACACCCATAATTCCTTCCAATTGTATATCATCCTAAGTCAATTCCAAACACTCACACAGCAGATCTCTATGGGGGTCAATGGTCACCTAGAATAGATCATTTTCCAAATGGGGGATAAACAAAGTGAGCACACAGCAGGCTGTCAGTGACTCAGGACAGGTAGCCAGTTATAACAAAGGTAAGGCGAGTGAAACAGTTAATGGACATGTCAAGTGGCCTGAGGAGATTGGAAAAGATGACTTTTTTCCCTGTTTCCTGCCTGTCAGGAGATAGACAGACCTGAAGTGGGGTTGGGGTAGGGAAGCGCTGGTTGGAAACATTTTAGACATGACATTGCAGAGGGGGGGAAATGCCAAGCTTAACTTCATTTTGAAATTACTTAACAACTCTGCCACAAACTGGAGCACCAGTCAACCAGCACGAATACGTTCCGGGCGCTCACCTAATTTCAGCTTTACTCCTCCTCTCCCGCGGCAACATTGGGTAACTCGTTGTGTCTTTATTGCAGGTTCTGGGTGCTTCTTTGCCACATTCCCATTTGTTCTGATTTGGATTTTAGGCACTGTCGTCCCTGGAGTCCGTCGGTCACACGTACCCCTTCTTCTACCGACCAAAGAAAGTGAGCCTGCAGCATAGGCTGGGACATGGTGCACTCCTGAAGACCGTTCACCAAGCTGTCTACACACGTTAGTTTATTACTGAATATTCAAAACTAAAGACATTTCAAACAATTAAATGTTTCATTTTTAGAAACACCTCTCCATGAGATAGCAGAAATGTGGAATTCTTCCAAACAGATAAAATATATATGGGGTAATTGTTCATTTTAAATCTGAGGTTGATAGTTATTTTTTATGTAACCAAATCTATTGGGGGATTTAGAAACATGTCAATGTATGAATTTGGGCCACAGATTACTCAGGATCACATTGGATGGCAGAACAGGATCGAGGGGCTGAATGGTCTCTTGTTCCTGTATCCCTGAGTTAGCTGATCATTTCCAGTGATCTCAGTCCCACATCTGCTCTTGGTGTTGGGCCATGAGAGGGGCTGTGGGGGTAGGAACTGACCGATAGAATTGTCACACCCGATCAGCTCACTGATGTGACAAATCAACCATGAAAAGAAAGAATTAAAATATTTTCTTGTATTGATCACTGAAGGCAGGCAGTTCAGATATACTTGCAGCTGTGGACTAAGTGTTGTATTGGTATTGGTTTATTATTGTCACTTGTACCAAGTGAAAAGCTTGTCTTACAAACTGATCGTACAAGTCAATTCATTACACAGTGCAGTTACATTGGGTTAGTACAGAGTGCATTGAAGTAAGTAAGGTAAAAACAATAACAGTACAGAGTAAAGTGTCACAGCTACAGAGAAAGTGCCAGTGGCAATAAGATGCAAGGTCACAACAAGGTAGATCGCTGACTGGTCATAGTCCATCTCATTGTATAAGGGAACCGTTCAATAGTCTTATCATAGTGGGGTAGAAGCTGCCCTTAAGTCTGGTGGTACGTGCCCTCAGGCTCCTGTAATCTTCTACCCGATGGAAGAGGAGAGAAGAGAGAATGTCCTGGGTGGGTGGGGTCCTTGATTATGCTGGCTGCTTCACCAAGACAACGAGAGGTAAAGACAGATGTTGTCCATGTGAGATTGTCTTTTAAAACTTCCAATGTCAGTGCAGAAGAGGAAGTGATCCATTCAGCTGACTGTCCCTCCTCTGACCAAGTGTGACAGCTTGACTGCACGTCTTTCACACTGATATGGAATTAGTGGGAAGCTGCATTAATGACCATTCTAAGTCAGGAGGGAGAGGAGCCATCGTCCATTTCACAGGCCACATTCATTATGGTCTCAGCTGTCAGCAGACCTGTCCTAAAGACACCTACCATTCTTCTTGCCAGGAACTGTGGGGAGCTCATTTACCATGGGTGCTGGGGCAGTTGTCTCATGGTATCCTGTCGGGATAGAGCCCCTCCAATCTCAGCAGTAATCATTGCTTCCCCAGGCTGTGAACTAACCACTGCCAGGAAGTCCGATCCTCCTTGCTGTTCAGCAACTAATTTAGTCTTTTTTTTTTCTCATGTAGACCAATAACTGGAGGCTTAGTTACGTGGAACAAAGAGTTCCACTGTGTGCACGAGCTACCCTGAGGTTACGATTGTTCACAAGTCCATCAGTGATGCAGCACTGAAGGCTGTGGCAAGTTTCGGCAAGGTGACCGTTCCAGTGCTCAGTTTACTATCACACGAGGAATGGAATGGTAAGTGTCACCTCACTGGGCCTGTAGAAGCAGAGTGATTGTGTTGCTGCCCGCTGGTGCTGCTGCTTCACAGCTCCAGCAACCCCAGTTCAATTCTGATGTTGGGTGCTGTCTGTGTGGAGTTTGCACATTTCCCCATGCCTGGGTTTCCCACCAGGCACCAGTTTCCTCCCACACCCCAAGTCAGGTGGTTGGTCAGTGAAGTGGAGGCTGTAAGTTATCCCTAGTGTGTCGGTGAGTGGTGGAGTCTGAGGGAAGTGGATGGGCATTAGACAGACACTGCAATAGACAAGGCATGGAGGGATACGGTCCTAATGCGGGCAAATGGGATTAGTGTCAATGGGCAGTACAGTCAGCATGGAGCTGTCTCAATGCTGTACAACTCTGCCACTAATGTAAAAGTTAGCTACTCAGTTCAAGGGCAGTTGAGGTGGCTGGTGTGTTCTAGACTAAAGTCCCTGAGTGAAGGACACCGATTGGACTCTTCTGCAGCCATGGTGGTGCTTCAGAAGCAGTGAAACTAGGACCTTGGGATATCCCCAACTGCTGTTTAATGTGCCTTGATTATTGGCTTTCTGCCAAGGAACATAGAACACTACAGCACTGTACGGGCCCTTCAGCCCACAATGTTGTGCTGACGTTTTATCCTGCTCTAAGATCTATCTAACCCTTCCCTCCCACATAGCCCCCTATTTTTCTATCATTCATGTGTCTATCTAAGAGGTCTCTTAAATGTCCCTAATGTATCTGCCCCCACAACCTCTGCTGACAGTGCGTTCCATGCACCCACCACTCTCTGTGTAAAAAAAAAGTACCCCTGACATTCAAATCCCCCCTTATACCTTCCTCAATCACCTTAAAATTATGTCCCCTCGTGTTAGCCATTGTTTGCACTGGGAAAAAGTCTCTGACTGTCCACTTGATCTATGACTCTTATCATCTTGTACACCTCTATCAGGTCACCTCTCAACCTCCTTCTCTCCAAAGAGAAAAGCCCGAGCTCACTCAACCTCTCCTCATAAGACATGCTCTCCAATCCAGGCAACATCCTGGTAAATCTCCTCTGCACCCTCTCTAAGCTTCCACATCCTTCCTATAATGAGGTGACCAGACTGAAACACAATACTCCAAGTGTGGTCTGACCGGAGTTCTATAGAGCGCAACATCACCTCGCTGCTCTTGAACTCAGTACGCCGACTTAATGAAGGTCCAACACTCCATACGCCTTCGTAACAACCCTGTCGACCTGCGTGGCAACCTTGAAGGATCTATGGACGTGGACCCCAAGATCCCTCTGTTCCTCCACACTGCTAAGAGTTCTGCCATTAGCCTTGTATTCTGCCTTCGAATTCGATCTCCTGAAGTGTATCACTTCACACTTCTCCGGGTTGAATTCCAATGTGAAACTCAAATCCTTCCAGTTTGTCACAGGTAGAACTCACCTAAATCTGCTACAACCTCCCCTGCAATGCAGTCTTGTAACACACAAGAGGACATTCAGCCACAGATTCCATGCTATGTCTGAGCACAGCAGTCCCATCAGTCCCATTGCCCCTGTCGCTGATTTCCCTCTACCCCGGCAATGTATTCTCCCTCGCAGCAGCTCGTCAAATCCTCTTTGACTCTTTTTGCCAAAAGCCTACACTAGGAGTAATTTACAGCAGCCAATTACCTATCAACTTGCATGTCTTTGGGATATGGGACAAAACTGGAGCTGCCAGAGGAAACACCACAGGGTCACAGAGAACGTGCAAACTCCACACAGACAGCACAGAAGTCAGAACTGAACCTGGGTCACTGGGAGCTGTGAGGCAGCAGCATTAACAGCTGTGCCACCCAGTCTTGTTGCACATCTTCTCTGTCTGTGACCAGTGGTGCACAGTCTGACAGGGATGGGTGCGGGAACCCTTGCTGTTTCTGATGTATGTTAACGACTTGGATGTGAATGTAAGAAGTACAAATAGTGGGTTTGCAGTTGACACAAAAGTGGTGGTGTAGTGGATAGTCTAAGAGTACAGCAGGTTGTAAATGAGATGGAAATTTGGGCAGAGCATTGGCAGATGGAATTTAATCCAAATAAGTACAAAGTGATGCATTTGGAAGTCAAATTGGGGTGGGGCATGTAGGACAATGGTAGAGGGCTAAGGAATGTTGTGAACAGAGAGACCTCGGGGTTCAAGTCCACATTTCCCTGAAAGTAATAACACAGGTAAATGGGGTGGTGAAGAAGGCATATGGTCATATTGCATTCATAGACTGGAGTATAGAATATAGAAGTTGGGACATTTTCAACTTTAGAAAGCACTGGTTAGACCACACATGGAGCACTGTGTACAGTTCTGGTCACCACACTGTGGGAAGGATGCGGTTGTACTGGAGAGAGTGCAGAGGAGATTCACCAGGATGTTGCCTGGATCGGGGGACTTCAGTTATGGGGAGAGATTGGACAGGCTGGCTTGTTTTCCCTGGAGTGAAGGAGGCTGATTGGTGACAGTAGATGTATATAAGGTTATGAGAGGCTGGGATAGAGTAGGTACAAGACTACGGATGCTGGAAATCTTGAGCAACACTCAATTGCTGGAGGACTCAGGCGGGGTTCGGGCAGACATCCTGTGGAGGGAAATGGAGCAAGAGTCGACGTGTCTTGGGTTTGAGACCCTTCATATGGACTGGAAAGAAAGAGGGCAGAGTCCAGGTATAAAAAGGTGGGTGGGAGTGGAGCAAGTTGGATAGAGGCAGATAGTCAGAAATCTTCTTTCCCATGGTAGGGGTATCTAAAAGACAAGGGCATCGGTTAAGGTTGAGAGGAACGAGTTTGAAAGGAGATTTCGGGGCAAGTTTTACACAGGTGGTTGATATCTGGAACTCACTGCCAGAGGAGGTGGAATTAGAGAAAAAATCAAGGTGAGAGGGGAAAGGTTTAAAGGGACCTGAGGGGTAACTCCTTTATGCAGAGGGTGGTGGGTATATGGAACGAGCTGCCAGAGGAAGTAGTTGAGGCAGGTACAATAACAACATTTAAAAGACAGTTAGACAGGTTCATGGACAGGCAAATGGGATTAGTGTAAATGAGCAAGAAGGTTGGCATGGATGTGGTAGGGCAGAGGGCCTGTTTATGTGCTGTACAACTCAACCTCTCTCTGGTGCCTCCATAGTAGACTCCTCAAGACTGATGCCAGTCAAGCATGTCCTGCTTCTGTGCATTAGAACTTGCTTTCTGGTGGTTTCAACTGTTTCCACACTGGATTCATCACTGCACGACCAGTAACGTCGGTGCTTCTGTCGGGCATCTGAGTGCAGGCCTCAGCACGGTTGGAGATACGTGATCCCAAACTGCATTGTGTGCAATGTCCTTTGAAGTCCTGATCTCATCCAGCACAGAATGTTGCATCTTGGTTCAGCTGTACGGTACCAAAAGCTTTTTGTAGCCCGGTAATAAATCTGTTCAGGCCTGGATAGAGGTGGAGAGGATGTTTCCATCAGTGGGATCGTCCAGGATCCGAGGGCACAGCTTCAGAATAAAGGGACGTCCCTTTAGAACCGAGATGAGGAAGAATTTCTTCAGCCAGAGGGTGGTGAATCCGTTGCCACAGAGGGCAGTGGAGGCCAAGTCCTTGGGTGTATTTAAGGCAGAGATTTGGTAAGGGGGTTAAGGGTTACAGGGGGAAGGCGGGAGAAAGAGGTGGGGAAAAAAAGTCAGCCATGATTGAATGCCAGAGCAGACTGATGGGCCAAATGGCCCAATTCTGCTCTGTATCTTATGGTCTGTTGGTGTTTAGGAGGATGGGAATAATGCATCAGACTGAGGTGAGTGTTTTTATCTGAAGTTACGTGGTCTGTAGGTGATTATGCGGAGCAGCCAGCCACTGACTGGTGCCAATGGGAAGAGGTGTAAGGAGGATGAGCGTCTCTTGGCTGCCGGCTCCCAGCAGGGACGGAGGGGTACATCATCGACACACGCTCCGTACAAGGCAGCACATCAGGCCAAAGTCAAGGGTGGCGGCTGGGAATCGAAAGGGAACTACCCCAACTGGAAAAGACTGCACAAACCCATAGACAGGTGAGAGACCACACAACAGATACAAGCACCGGGGGTTTAGTTTATTCTGCCAGGGGGTGTGGGCATCGCAGGCTGCGCAGTGTGTGTTTGTCCATCCCGACATGCCCTTGAGAAGGTGGTGAGGAGCTCCCTCCTTGAACCACTGCAGTCCTTGGAAGTGTGGGTACACCCACAATTAGGGAGGGAGTTCTAGGGCGGGAGGAGTCTGTGCTGGTGGCGCGAGTGTGGGGGGACCTCCTGGAACGAACAGGTTCAGAACTGGTCAGCGGTGTGGAGGCTGATGTCTCGGGTCGAGTCTCTGCAGCAGATCAACGGCACGGTCGGCCTGACGTTGGGCCGTAGACTTGTGATATCAGGTCCTGGACACTAACACTGAGACCGATCCACAGACACACCACCCTTGGCACAGGACCACTAACTCCCACCGTCGCTGCATTTAGGAAGGTTACTGTGAGCTGATGCCTTTTCTCACCGTCTGGATGTGTTCTGTTACAGAGGCAGAGTGCTGCAGGACAGCCTGGTTAAGTTGGTTGAAGCTTGCAATGACCAGTCCAATAGCATTGACCGCTGGCTCAGTAAACTGGAGGCTTCAAAGTGGCTGTCTCACGTGAAAACCGTACTGACAACTGCCTGCCTCGCTGCACAGTGTGTGGACAGGTAATGTATGCTGACTGTAGCAGGCTTTAGAGTGGGAGCTACCTACAGTTGGACACGTTCCCCATGCCTCACATTCTGTGCTTGGAGCTGAATCTAGTTGTGATGCTCTTCCATGGGCAACTAACCCCCCCCGTGCCCCTACATCCCCCTCCCCTCACCCCTGCCCCCTACATCCCCTCACTCCTGTCCCTACATCCCCCTCCCCTCACCCCTGCCCCCTACATCCCCTCAGTCCTGCCCCCTACAACCCCTCACTACTGTCCCTACAACCCCTCCCCTCACCCCTGCCCCAACATCCCCTCACTCCTGTCTCTACATCAGGTACACATGGCCACACCCTATGAAAGGCTGAGTCTCAGTCCAATCTTCCAACCACAGACACTCGCCAGAATTCGGGAGAAATTACATTGAACTTGACTGGTAATTTTTGGATGAATGTTTACAGTATCCAGTCATCACAATGTTGCTCTGAAACATCGGGCTTGTTGTATTCCTGGGGCAGTACTTTTCTTTGTGCAGTTTCTGTTCTTGCTGACACCATTTATTGACACTTTGAAATCATTTTCGGAACAAAAAGCTTCCTTGCCAAGTGACAGTCTCATCAACTGAATGTAAAAGAAAGGGTTTGATGCAGAAATACAGATCTTAAAGTGTTGGGGACATTAGTCGGATAACCTAAAGAATGCTGGCACCACAGCAGTGACTTTACTCCAGAATGGGGTGGGAAAGTCTCCTTCAGCGTTGCAAACTCTCGAGTGTGATGGACTTCAGCAAAGATTTTGATTATTTCAACATTAAGTGTTGTGTTGAAGGGTTCAGTGTAAACAGCTGCAATTAAACTGACCAAGATTGTGTCTTTGATTGCCGTTTGCGCAGGGAGGAAGCGTGTGTTCTGATCCACGGATCTGAGGGCAGGGACTCTGTACTGCAGCTCACATCGCTGGCACAGGTCATCCTGGACCCGGACTGTAGGACCATCAGTGGCTTCCAAGCACTCATTGAGCGGGAGTGGCTCCAGGTACGTCAGAGGCATAGGAACCACAAATAAGCAAAGGCCCCTTAATCACTCCAACCCCTTCCACCTCAGGCCAACTTATCAAGAAGAAAAATCTGAAAACTGCAATGCTGCAAATCTGAAATAAGAACAGAGAGTGCTGAAACACTCAGCAGGTCAGGCAGCGTCTGTGGAGAGATAAACCGTTAACACTTTGGGACAAAGGATCTTCATCAGAACTTGGAAAGAGATAAAACGATTAAGCCTTCAGTTGTAGATTAAAACTAACATGTTTAATCACTTTCTCAGTTCGGCTGAAGAGTCTTTGACCTGAAATGTCAACTGCTTCTCTCTCCTCAGACGCTGCCTGACCTGCTGAGTGTTTCCAGCATTTTCTGTTTCAAAAACACTGCTGGGATATTTAAGGTACAGAGGAAAGTACCTGCAAAGTACCCACAAACATTCAAAGGTTATAATCCAACAGTCTAGAATATTAGTAACATCGTAGAACCATAGAACCATACAGCACAAAACAGGCCCTTCGGCCCACCGTGTCGTGCCGTCCATCAGACCACCCTCACACTACCTAACCCCTTCCTCCCGCATATCCCTCTATCTCACGTTCCTCCATATGCCTATCCAACAAGCTCTTGAACCTGTTCAATGTATCTGCCTCCACCACCACCCCAGGCAGTGCATTCCATGCACCAACCACTCTTTGGGTGAAAAACCTCCCTCTGACATCTCCCCTGAACCTCCCACCCATAACCTTAAAGCCATGACCTCTCGTCTTGAGCATTGGTGCCCTGGGAAGGAAGCGCTGACTGTCTATTCTATCTATTCCTCTCAATATTTTATATATGTCTATCATGTCTCCTCTCATCCTCCTCCTTTCCAGTGAATAAAGCCCTAGCACCTTAAGCCTCTCCTCATACTCAATACTCTCCAATCCAGGCAGCATCCTGGTAAATCTCCTCTGCACCCTCTCCAATGCCTCCACATCCTTCCTATAATGAGGCAACCAGAACTGAACACAGTACTCTAAGTGTGGCCTAACTAGAGTTTTGTAAAGCTGCATCATAACCTCGCGGCTCTTAAACTCAATCCCGCGACTTATGAAAGCCAACATCCCATTGGCCTTCTTAACTGCTTTTTCCACCTGTGAGGCAACTTTCAATGAACTGTGAATATGAACCCCCAGATCCCTCTGCTCCTCCACACTGCCAAGTACCTTGCTGTTTACCCTGTACTCTGCCCTGGAGTTTGTCCTTCCAAAGTGTACCACCTCACACTTCTGCGGATTGAACTCCATCTGCCACTTGTCAGCCCAGCTCTGCATCCTATCAATATCGCTCCGTAAGCTCCGACAGCCCTCCACACTATCCACAACACCACCTATCTTAGTGTCGTCCGCAAACTTACTAACCCAGCCCTCCACCCCCTCATCTAAGTCATCTATAAATATCACAAAAAGTAGAGGTCCCAGAACCGATCCCTGATATTCCAGTCAGACTGTACAGGACAGTGTTGTTCCACCAGCAGAGAGGTTCCAGAGAGAAACCAGGCTGCCCCAAACTTTACCGTAAGCTCATGAGGGTCTGAGGGGAAAGGTCCAAGCTGTCCTCGCCCAGCAGAGGAACACAGAATCAGAGAGGCACGCAGCACAGAAACAGGTCCTTCAGCTCATCGAGTGTGTGCTGACCCATTTACACCAATGCTACAGTAATGCCATTTTATTATCCCCACTTTCCCTTCCACTGCTCTGGATTCCATCACTCACCTCCACACTAGGGGCAACTTACATGTTTCTGGGATGTGGGAGGAACCTGAGGGAACCCTCACAGTCACAGGGAGAATGTGCAAACTCCACGGAGATAGTACCAAAGGTCAGGATTGAACCCGGGTCTCTGGCGCTGTGAGGCAGCAGCTCTGAGCTGCCTGACCTGTATAAGGTACCCGACGCAGGACAGTCAGGGAGCTGTGACACAGACTTCTGATTTCTGGTTCTGTGCATCAAAGGGGCAGTACTGTGGGAGGGTCACACTGTGGGGGGGGGGCAGTACTGAGGGAGGGTCACACTGTAGGGGGGCAGTACTGAGGGAGGGTCGCACTGTGGGAGAGGCAGTACTGAGGGAGGGTCAGTACTGTGGGAGGGTCACACTGTAGGGGGGCAGTACTGAGGGAGGGTCACACTGTAGGAGGGGCGGTACTGAGGGAGGGTCACACTGTGGGAGGGGCAGTACTGTGGGAGGGTCACACTGTGGGAGGGGCGGTACTGAGGGAGGCTCACACTGTGGGAGGGGCAGTACTGTGGGAGGGGCAGTACTGTGGGAGGGTCACACTATGGGAGGGGCAGTACTGTGGGAGGGTCACACTGTGGGAGGGTCACACTGTGGGAGGGGCGGTACTGTGGGAGGCTCACACTGTGGGAGGGGCAGTACTGTGGGAGGGTCACACTGTGGGAGGGGCAGTACTGAGGGAGGGTTGCACTGTGGGAGGGGCAGTACTGATGAGGCCAATATTTACTCCTCACTCTGGGTGACTATAGCAGCTTATGTCTTCTGTTGCACTGCAGTTGGTGGGAGCTTGCTGTGTATATACTGGTTCCACCTTCCCCCTCAGTGACGGAACACCCAAAGGCTGTGAGGGCAGTTACTGGCCGTGGGGGCACCGGGCTGTTGAGGGGTTGGCGAGGGGCTCTGGAAATGTTTGTGTTGCCACTGCAGGTGTCAGCCTCACGTCACCTTCCTCCCCTCAGGCGGGACATCCATTCCAGCTGCGCTGTGCCAGATCGGCCTACTCCCACAACAGGCCGAAGCACGAGGCTCCCGTCTTCCTCCTCTTCCTGGACTGCTGCTGGCAGATGAGCTTCCAGTTCCCCTGCTCCTTCCAGTTCAACCAGCACTTCCTCATCACGCTCTTCGAGCACGCCTACGCCTCGCGCTTTGGGACCTTCCTGTGCAACTCTGAGGAGGAACGGTAATGTAGCCGAGGAGTGGGTTACCTGGGGTGTTCGATGCTCAGTCAGTCCGCAGAGTGCAGAGCTGTAAGCTGCCCACCCCCACTGCTCGTCCATTCACGTCCATGCAAGATGCCACTTCTAACCCTGGAAGTAGTTTGAAAATTAAATTGCAGAAGGTGTAACCAGCAATTATCTCCTGGCAGTGGTGAACCTTTGACCCTGGAAAATTCCCCAATCTTTCCAGTACGGAAGGATTCCCATCTTCCTCTCCATTTGACACTCAAGTGACAATAATAACCCAATACCGATTTGCTTGTTCCGCAAGTTTATGAACGCCGTCCAGTGAGCTGTGCATCCTAACTGTAGACCAGACCCTCCAGTTTGGTATCACTGGCAGATGTAGAACATAGAACATTACAGCACAGTACAGGCCCTTCGGCCCACAATGTTGTGCCGACATTTTATCCTGCTCTGAGATCTATCTAACTCTTCCCTCCCACATAGCCCTCTATTTTTCTATCATTCATGTGTCTATCTAAGAGTCTCTTAAGTGTCCCTAATGTATCTGTCTCTACCACCTCTGCCGGCAGTGTGTTCCACGCACCCACCACTCTCTGTGTAAAATAAACTTCCCCTGATATCCCCCTTATACCTTCCTCCAATCACCTTAAAATTATGCCCCCTCGTGTTAGCCATTGTCACCCTGGGAAAAAGAAATAGTGCTTTTGGTTCCAGGGTCCGAATCATTGATGTAAACACATGAGCAGCAGTGGTCCCTCTGTGGAAGACCATCACCTACCTCCCCCCACTGTGAGCAGGTGCCCCGCGCTCCAGCTCTGTTCCAGTGATCCATTCTGCTGCTTGTCCCCTGCTCCACAGTCTCCAACACCTCGGTGTGGGAAGCTGCTGACATCTAGTGGTGACACTCAGAATGGGAAGGAATCTGAAGGCAAGGTGACTGCTCTGCCCACCCCAGTGGAAATTCCCAGCCCAGCTCGGATCAGACAAGGAATGGCCTGGAACCAGAGAGCCTCATGACAATGAAAGCCTGGGTCCACTGTGATAATTAGACAGCCTTCCTAGCTTGGAATGTTCACAGTGTCAGCTGACAGCACAGACTGGTGGGCAGTCGGGCGGTGGAGGATGGAGAACATCCAATTATTCCTTTGTTTCAGATGTTTAGATTTCTTTATTAGTCACATGTACATTGAAACACACAGTGAAATGCATCTTTTGCGTAGAGTGTTCTGGGGGCAGCCCGCAAGTGTTGCCACGCTTCCAGCGCCAACATAGCATGCCCACAATTTACTAATCCGTACGTCTTTGGAATGTGGGAGGAAACCGGAGCACCCGGAGGAAACCCACACAGACACGGGGAGAACGTACAAACTCCTTACAGACAGCGGTGGGAATTGAACCCGGGTCGCTGGTGCAGTAAAGTGTTACACTAACCGCTACACTACCGTGTGATCTCCCTGATGCTTTGAGCAGTCATTTGTATTCCCACACACAGGTTGTGCCACACACGGGCCAATCACAACAACAACCCATTCTCATAGGGTCATAGCGCCATACAACACAGAATCAGGCCCTTCGGCCCAACTGGTCCATGCTGACCAAGATTCCCATCTAAGCCAGTCCCATTTGCCAGCATTCGGCCCATATCCCTCTAAACCTTTCCCATCCATGGACCTGTCCAAGTGCCATTTAAATGTTGTTAATGTACCTGTCTCAACCACTTCCTCTGGCAGCTCGTTCCACATACGGACTGCCCTCTGGGTGGAAAAGTTGCCCCTCAAGTTCCTATTAAATCTCCCCCCTCTCACCTTAAACCTGTGCCCTCTAGTTCTCGATTCTCAACCCTGGGAAAAAGACTGTGTGCATTCACCCTATCTATGCCCCTCATGATTTCATACACCTCTATAAGGTCACCCCTCAATCTCCTGCACTCCAAGGAATAAAATCCTAGCCTGGACAGCCTCTCCCTATAACTCAGGCCCTCGAGTCCTGGCAGCATCCTCGTTAATCTCCTCTGCACTCTTCCCAGGGAAAAGATCTCTTATGACAGGCCATTTGGCCCAATGAGTCTGTTCCAGCTCTCAGAACATTTCCATCAGCCCCGTTCCTCCACTTATTTCCCTGTAACCTATTCTCTCTTACACACCCATCAACTCCCCCCAACTCTCCTACCACACATCTACATGGCGACAACTCACAGCGGCCAGTTAACCCTCCAACCTGCATGTCTATGAGATGTGGGAGGAAACCTGGCCAGGTGAGCGACCTTTCAGTGGGAGAACAGTTAGGGAACAGTGACCACAACTCCTTCAGTTTTAAGATGGCTAGAGATAAGGATAAGCATGGACCTTGTCAAGTAGCATTAAAGAGAATCCCAAAGCATTCTACACATGCATCAAGAGGATGACTAGGGAGAGGGTAGGATCACTCAAGGATAAAGGAGGGAACATGTGCTTGGAAGCGGAGGATGTGGGTGAGGTCCTTAATGAGTACTTTGCATCAGTATTTACCAAGGAGAAGGAAATGGAGGATAGGGAGATCAGTGTGGAGCGTGCTAATATGCTGGGGTGTTTTGAGATAAGGGAGGAGGTAGTGTTGGGTCTCTTAAAGAGCATTAAGGTGGTTAAGTCCCCAGGGTCTGATGGGATATACCCCAGGTTATTGAGAGAGGCAAGAGGTGAGATTTCTGGGGCCTTGACCAATATCTTTCTGTCCTCTATAGCCACAGGCGAGGTCCCGGAGGACTGGCGAGCAGCTAATGTTGTTTCTTTATTCAAGAAGGGAAACAGGGATAATCCTGGAAACTATAGACCGGTGAGTCTCACGTCAGTGGTAGGGAAGTTACTGGAGAGGATTCTTAGGGATAGGATTTATGAGCATTTGGAAAACCATAGCCTAATTAGGGACAGTCAGCATGGCTTTGTGCAGGGCAAGTCATGTCTTACTAACTTGATTGAGTTTTTTGACGAGGTGATGAGGGTGATTGATGAAGGTAGAGCTGTGGATGTTGTCTACGTGGATTTTAGTAAGGCGTTTGACAAGGTCCCTCATGGGAAGCTCACCCAGAAGATTAACATGCATGGTATCCACAGTAAATTGGCCGTTTGGATTCAGAACTGGCTTGGATTCAGAACAGAGGGTAGTGGTCAATGGGACTTATTCTAGCTGGAGGTCTGTGACTAGTGGTGTTCCTCAGGGATCCGTACTGGGACCTCTGCTGTTTGTGATGTATATAAATGACCTGGATGAAAATGTGCATGGGTGGGTTAGTAAGTTTGCAGATGATACAAAGATTGCTGGTGTCGTGGATGGTGTAGGAGACCGGCAAAGGACACGGCAGGATATAGATCAGTGGCAGATATGGGCAGAGAAATGGCAGATGGAGTTTAACCAGCCACTTGTGAAGTGTTGCAGTTTGGGAGATCAAATGCAAAGCGACAGGACACTGTTAATGACAGGACCCTTAACAGTGTTGATGTACAGAGGGATCTTGGGGTCCAAGTTCATAGCTCCCTGAAAGTGGCTACAGGGGTTGATAGGGTGGTAAAGGCAGCATACGGCATGCTTGCCTTCATTAGTCGAGGAATTGAGTTCAAGAATCAGGAAGTTATGCTGCAGCTTTATAAAACTTAGTAAGGCCACATCTGGAGTATTGCATTCAATTCTGGTCGCCCCATTATAGGAAGGATGTGGAGGCTTTGGAGAGGGTGCAGAAGAGGTTTACCAAGAAGCTGCCTGGATTAGAGGGCATGTGCTATGAGGAGAGGTTGGACAAACTTGGGTCGTCCTCTCTGGAGCGGTGGAGGGCTGTGAGGAGATCTGGCAGAGGTTTATAAGATTATGGGAGGCGTAGATAGAGTAGACAGCTAGTATCTTTGAAATGTCTAATACCAGAGGGCATGCATTTAAGGTGATGGGGGTAAGTTCAAAGGAGATGTGCAGGGCAAGTTTTTTTACACAGAGCGGTGGGTGCCTGGAATATGCTCCCTGGGGTGGTGGTGGAGGCAGATATGATAGGGGTGTTCTAGAAGCTCTTGGATAGGCACATGAATGTGAGGGAGATGGTAGGATATGGACATTGTGTAGGCAGAAGGGATTAGTTTAGTTGGGCATTTTATTACTAATGTAATTGGTTCAGCACAACAGTGTGGGCCGAAGGGCCTGTCCCTATGCTGTACAGTTCTATGTTCTAAACCGGAGCACCCGGGGGAAACCCACGTGGCTGCAGGGAGATCGTGCAAACTCCACACAGACAGCACTCGAGGTCAGGATCAAATGTAGGGCACTGGAGCTCTGGAGTAGCAGCACTACCTACTGAGCCACTGTTGAATAAAACCCCTGCCCTCCTCCCCAACCCCCACCACCCTTCCCCACCCCATCTCAGTGGGGACCAGGCCCTGTGACCTCAACATCCTTGGTCTCCCGACCTTCCACTTTATGAAAATGAGGCCCAGAGTTCCCACGGTTACACCAGACCCTGCGGTTTGGAGAATCACTGGCCCTCTGCATCTCTACCCAAGATGTTTCAACCACTGCTGCCTGTCTCATTTGCTCTTTCAGGTTAGATCTTAGAAGAAGAATGTTCAGCCAAGCATACCAATGTGCAGCTCAATGTGTGAGATCCTGGTGCTGTTTAACAAATTCCTTTCTCAAGTTTAGTTGGCAAATGTGCAAGGAATCAATTTCAGCTAAAGTTAAGGCACAGTTACCAATCCTCTCCGAGTGATTGGAGACAATAAATGGCTTAGGATTTGCAAGGTCTTTTATCCCCTGGACCTGATATAGAAGTTCAGTGCAAAATTAAAGTGAGTTTGATTTTCTGAGCTGTCTTTGAAGTTTCTTCAAACGGGGAATGAGATTTTCTGTCACCAACATTATAAAATTATGAGAGGCATAGACAGGGTAGACAGTCAGGATCCTTTTCCCTGGGTAGAAATGTCATACACTAGAGGACATGTACTTAAGGTGAGAGGGGGAAAGTTTTAAGATGTGCGGGGCAAGTTTTTTACACAGAGAGTGGTGGGTGCCTAGAACGTGCTGCCAGGGGTGGTGGTGGAGGCAGAGGCAGATATGATAGTGGTGTTTCAGAGGCTGCTCGGTAGACACATGAATGTGCAGGGAGTGGAGGGGTATGGACCATGTGCAGGCAGAAGAGATTTAGTTTAATTTGGCATTGTGTTCGGGGCAGACGTGGTGGGCCGAAGGGCCTGTTCCTGTGCTGTTCTGTTCTATGTTCAACTCTTGGTTACCCAGTGGTTTTATGTTGGGACATTAGGGGGAGGCCAGAAACAAGAAAGGAAGAAAACTTTTCAAATTCACAATGAAGTCAATTCTTGAGGCTTATTTAAAGCTCCAGTTTAAAGGGAGACTTGGGGATGTCCCAGGACTTTCCCGGCCTCCATCAGGGGTCATAGTGGATGGCTGGGTGTCACCTTTGTGTGAGAGAGGTGCCATTCATGGGGATGAAATGTTTCCCTTCTTCCTCACGTCACTCAGAGCTTCACCACACAAAATTGTTCCCATGTGTTACTGAGCGCAGTTCAGAGCAAGACACAGATTTCCCTCTTGGTAATGAAAGGGGAAACTGTCCACTTTGAACATAGTGGTTGAGTGCTCCTGCGATCCGGCACTTTCCAAATAACCAGCATTTCCTGCTTGGAAAACGTAGGTGGTTGTACATTGTTTGACCAGGAATGAGTCAGGAAAGGGGATAGCTGTAATTTCACAGCAATTTGGATCTTGAGTGGTTTGTGGGTGAACCTTGTCCTTGTGAGTGACATTGTCTCCACACACCATCCATTTACATAGACAACATTGCCACTGACTGCAAGGTTCTGATGTTCCCACCCCTTTGTATCCAGCTTAGTAATTGTCAGGAATTCTTTCATCTAGATTTTGCTGTAAAAATAACAACACAATCTGCTATAAAGCAGATGTTCTGGAACAGAGAAAAGTTATTTAAGTCTTAAACATGAGCAATCCTGTCCATGAATCAAGGAGTATGAACAGCAATTGGTAATTGATTTATTAATGTCACATGTACTGAGATACAGTGAAAAACTTTGTTTGGCATGCCATCTATACAGATCATTCCGAAACACAAGTACATCGAGGTAGTACAAAGTGAGAAGCAATAACAGGATGTGGAATATAGTGTTACAGTTACAGAGAAAGTGCAGTGCAGTAGACAGACGAGGAGACTACGTGCTACCTCAAGCCCTCTCCACCATGGCAGATCCTTGACCTCAAGTCTAACCTCCTGCTCAATCCCCATAACTCTTGATTTCTTTAGTGCCTAAGAGATGGCCCGTTTTTAGCTCTACCTCTCAACAACACAGGACTACAAGCCTCCACTAGTTCATGTAAAAAAAACAGATTCAGGGAAGTCACCATTAGTTTGGGCACCAATCTCATGGAACTCCGGCAGGTAAACATCAAGGTATGTAACACTGACAAAGATGCCTTTGATTCCAGTGAGTGTAAATTGGAAGATTTGCTCAGTGGTGATTAAGTCACCAATTTGTCTAATGCCTAATGTTCAAAGATAAATGAGCAGATAATCCCAATTCAGGAATCAGAAACCGGGGCTTTATTTTCTCTCACGAAATGAAGATTTCACAAATCGGTGACGGATCCGTCCCACCATGGAGATTTCAGTGAATTAAGTCGAGAAAATGAATCAAAATGATTATAACTGCATTTGTTTTGTATGTAAATTGGAAGAAAATGAGTGTTATTGAGTCAAATTTCCCCACGTGTGAGTTACCAGGAAGCTGTGGCAGCAAGGATGGACCATTCTGTTCCTAATTCTCCCCTCGTTGTTTGTAGGTCTACCCTTAAGGTGAAGGAGCAGACCATATCCCTCTGGGCACAGATGAACAGCCCGAGTGAGCGTGAACAATACATAAATCCACTGTATGAAAGAAACAACCTCACCATTTGGCCTTCGGTAGCACCACAGAGCTTACAGCTTTGGCAGGGTATGTACAGTTATGGTGATGGCTGGAGAATGTCTCCAGTCTTACTGTTGGAGAGCTGAGGGAACTGGCAGATTTGATCAGATGTTAACCTAGTGCCTGTTAGTTATCAGATAACTGGGAAAGATCCCAGTACATTATTTCAAACACTTAACATCTCCTAATGTTGATTGAGAGTTATCTGGTCTTCAGGCTGGCTGTCTCCAACCTTCACCCTCCCCCCCCCGCCCCCCCCCCAACCTCACCCCATCTGCCTCTCATTTTCTCTTGCTCTCTCTCTCCCCGTCTGCCTCCATCTATCATTCATCTGCCGCCGTCTCCCAACTCCACCCCTGCTCCCCTCCCCTACCTGACACAACCTGCCTGTCGTCTATTCACCTCTCCTCAGTCCACCAGCCACCTTGGGCTCCGGTCTCACCCCTCCCCTTCCCCTCGTTATACCGACTATTTCTCCTCTCCACGCTCAGTCCTGAGGCAGGGTTTTGACCCAAAACATCGACAATTCCTTTCCCCCCACAGATGCTGCTCGACCCGCCGAGTTCCTCCAGCAGAATGTGTGTTGCTAACAGTAACTGGTGCTTTTGGGAGCTTGCTCTGCAGAAATTGGCCTCTGTGCTTCATTGGCTTTGGAGGGCTTTGGGACATTCTGATGTTGTGAAACGTGCTGCCTCTTTTCCATTCTTTCTATTCCTTTGTCCTTCTCTTTCATAACCTCTCTGGCACTGGTCCAGAAATGAGCGGCCATTTCAGACCAAAGCTCAGCACTGCTGAAGTGGCTGAAGCTCCGGGGTTTGATGCATTGCCCCGTGCTGCGTCCAACAGCCCCGGGGAAGTAGAAAAGCAAAGAAAGAAATAAGAATTTTATGATCAATGAATAAACATTTCCTAATAAGTAACAAACTGAACTTCATCAGCGATCTGGTGAGAACGTCAGTAACAGAAATGGCACAGACCGCTAGATGGCTGGCCTCACTGATGACTTTGTTCTGAGCAGTAATGGAGAACATCCAGAACATCACTTGGAAAGAATGGAATGATGAGGTGCATTTATTCAGTACTTGATTGAAGAAATATGAATTAAGGGATTAGCAAAAGCTGGTTCAAACAGGATATGTCAGACAAAAGAGGAAGTGGGGGTTGCTGGCCATGAACGTAGCAATACCTTTGCTCTAACTGTACAGAACGAGATGCCTCTTAGTGGATGAACATGCACCAGTGACCCAGAATATGCAGAATGGAGACACAATAGACTGCAGATGCCGGAATCTGGAGCAATATATGAGCTTCTGGAGTCCAGGTGAAGGGTCTTGACATGAAACATCGACTGTCATTTCCCTCCACAGATCTTCTCACTTACTTATTAGTGATGACAGACGGACATGAAATAGCAATCTAGTCAGTGTGACTCATCAAGGAAATACATGGGAACTTTACAAAATGTAGGCAGTGCTGCTGGAAGTGCAGCTTCCAGAAACTATCCAGAACCAATGAGAAGCGAAGGAATTCTTGGTGGATCGACAGAAGTCAAACTACAGCTACTGACAGGGTGAAATGAAAAACAGGTTGAGCCCATTTCCTAATGAATGGACTTTTCTGATCACACAATTGCTTTGTAATTTAGTTTGTAAGCTGGAGAACTAATGAATACAATAGGTCATTCAGATGCAATTCAACTTTGCCCAGATTTAGTATCTAAACCTCAATATGTGATCAGCGTGTGAGGAAGAGCAACAGTGCAAGACAAGCTCCCCTTCAGCAGGAAAAGGGCTCAGTTGCCAAGAGAGTTTCGTTTCTCCATAAAATGTCAGTCTTTTCATCACCAAGCCTCTGGAATAAGTACCTCTATGTTTTTGAGGTAATGACAATCAAAAAAACTGCAGATGCTGGAAATCTGAAATAAAAATGCTAAATGCTGAAGACCTGATCTGTTAGCTCTGCTTCCCTCTCTACAGACGCTGCCTGACCTGCTGAATGTCTCCATCCTTTTCTGTTTTCATTGTTATTGTGGTGACATGGGCAGACACTTCTGCTGACAATACTTAATAAAACATGCAGACTAAAACATTACCCTGGTCAGGGAGAAGTGGGAATTTCAAAGACTAAAGGAAGGAACTGTGGATTAGCAACTCAAAGAATGGCTTTGTTACTGGACTTGTAACCATAAGTTCAAATCAAATCACTTGAATGTCAGGATTTAAATATTTTAATTTAACCAATGAAGAATGGCTTATCTAAGCCACTGGATTCATGTTAAAACCCAAATGGTTCAATAATGTCTTCAAGGAAGGGAATCAGCGACCCCTTCCCTATCTGATCCATGGACCAGCCGGAGACATTGCCCTGCAGGGCACTTGGTGGGGAGCAGATGATATTGGCACTGGCTATAAATGCTGCTTTGCTGGTGATTCCTATCTGTGAATGAATAAACAAAGCATACCAGCGTTGCAAAGAGCAGTCAAAAGGAGGATGATGTGCCGGAAGATTTAAACATGGGTTGCAAATTGGTGCAGCAGAAGCTCCGGTGATCCCGGTTCAATCCTGACCTCAGGTGCTGTCTGTGTGGAGTTTGCACGTTCTCCCTGTGATCATGTGGGTTTCCCCTGGGTGCTCAATTTGCTTCCACATCCCAAAGACGTGCAGGTTGGTGGGTTAGTTGGCTGCTGTAAATTATCCCTTAGGGTAGGTAAGTGGCAAAAAGAATCAACTGGGAGTTGATGTCATGTGTAAGGGAACAAGGTGCAGGGAGGTAAGGAGAGGAGGAAAGGGACGGGTGGGATTGTCGCCGAGAACATTCCTGAACTGCTGCGGTCCAGCTGGTGTTTGGTGATCT
The DNA here is from genome assembly GCF_009764475.1 of Pristis pectinata. NCBI lineage: Eukaryota > Metazoa > Chordata > Chondrichthyes > Rhinopristiformes > Pristidae > Pristis > Pristis pectinata. The sequence continues at coordinate 1,598,216 of NC_067426.1, forward strand.
GTCGGACTGTCACATCTCTCAAGAGCTTCTGATGTGTTTTTTCAGGATTGTTCCTCAGATGGAAGCAATCATCAGAACACCAGACTGAGGCCTGGGAGCAGATAAATCACATCATGGGACATGACAGGAGAAAACTGACCCCAGCAGATTCAGAAACGCCGGCACCAAAGGAAAACCAGACCGGAAACAGGGAATCTGCAGACCTCCGTGCTCGGGTGACGGGAGAGACTTACAGCACTCAGCACCTTTAAAGACAGCTTCACCCTTTCAAGGTCACTGCCAACTGCACAATGTCAGAAGGACTATGTTACAAATGGGGCCTTACCCACACACAGATCGAGGAAGGAAAGCACTGACGGATAAAAAACTGTCTCTGTCCTGGGAAATGTGAATATTTTTGAATAAAGGTTAAAAAATCATTATATTTTACTTTTATTATTTGGTCTTTTGACAAGAATTTTGATTAAACTGTGAAGATGTATTGATTGTTAAGACATTTCAGTATTGCCAGACCACTGAGGATTTAGCTTGTACGCGGACTTGTTTCCATCGTGAGGGAGGAGGAGGGAGACGGTTGAGGAGAGCTGAAGTGATGTGGCCTGCACTGAGGTTCACTGAAGGAGTGCTGCAAATGCTCAGCAGGCTGGGCAGCATCCGTGGACGGAGAGACACGGTTAACGTTTCAGCTGGGAGTCCCTCCAGTACTGGATGTGGAGGAGCCCACTTTGAGGTCAGTTTTTACAAACTGGTGAATTGGACAGTTTTGGTACATTTCTGGAATATTTGGTTGACATTAGTAGGAATTTCTTTGTAGACAATTTCTCCACATTTACAAGGTTACCAGTGACATCGATGTGGTTTGTGCAGAGCAGTTCAGTCAGTGGCATGCATTACATCTCAGGGTGTTAACTAGGTCAAAGGTGAGCACCTACATTGGAAGGATGGTGATCAAGTTAAAGAAAAATTACTGAAGGAGACCGACTGGCAAATGATTCCAGGTCTATTATAAACAAAGAACAAATACAAATCATATTGCAGATTTACTGTGTTGTCTGAATGTGTCACAGATGTGTGTTTAACTGTGATTGAGAACCATCAAACCATGGGTGCTCCTAGATCTGATCCCATCCATGTCGAGAAGTGTACCTGTAATACTGTTGGTTTCTCTCAACAGTCATTTTGCAAAATCATATTTAAAGTTTGCAATAGTGAGGAGAGTTTTCCACACACCCAGGAGCCGGTTCCTGGCAGCTTCACAGAGGCTGCAATGTGACAGTAATGGTCAGCTGTTGCTTGTTGCAGTGATCACTTATAGTGCGAAGATGCATCCTTCCCAGCCCTCCCCGCCACAGATGTTTCATTTGTTGTTAAGCAGCTGTTGTCCAAAGACGTTATCCATACGTTAAAGAGTCCTCATGGTCAAGGTATTAAAGTAGATTTCATTTAACCCTTTCTAGTAAGTTGTCACTTTGTACATTAATAAGATTTCAAATCATTTGTATTTATATAAAATGAAAATTTAAATAAAGTTTATTTGTACACTTAGACCATTTGTAATATTGATTTCTTTCCACATTCAAACTTGAAATACCAAACTTTTAAAGTAGAATTTGGATTAATCCCTTTTCAAGATTATTTCTGTCAATTTTCCTTTCTGATTTGACCCCTTGGTGTGTGATCAACAGATAGAACTGCAGTAAGATTGTGAGAGAATTGTCCATAGTGGGGGGTGTCTAAGACAAGAGCACAGGGTTTAAAGTGAGAGGTAGGAGGTTTATAGGGGATCGGAGAGGGAATATTTTCACACAGAGGGTGATGGAGTCTGGAATGTGCTGTCTGAGGAGGTGGAGGATGCAAAGACTTTCATAGTATAGGCTGGGACCTCCTTAGTGCAAGAGGGTTAGATGGGGCAGAATTTATTAGGTGCATCCAGGAGGGTTTCTTAAATCAGTATGTGGATAGTCCAGCCAGAGGAGGGGCCATACTGGACCTGGTGTCGGGTAACGAGCCTGGCCAGGTGACTGACCTTTCAGTGGGAGAACAGTTCGGGAACGGTGACCACAACTCCTTCAGTTTTAAGATAGCTATAGATAAGGATAAGTATGGACCTTGCGGGACAGTATTAAATTGGAGCAGGGCAAATTACAGGAGCATCAGGCAGGAACTAGGGAGAGTTAACTGGGAACAGCTGTTTTTGGACGTGGAGGGTGTTTAAAGACCAACTGCACAGAGTACAGGACAGGGATGTTCCAGTAAGGGAAGAAGGACAAGGGAACCTTGGATGTAGAGAGAGGTGTTGAATTTAGTCAAGAAGAAGAAAGAAGTGTATGAACTTAAGAACATAAGAAATAGGAGCAGGTGGAGGCCATCTGGCCCGTCGAGCCTGCTCCGCCATTCAATAAGATCATGGCTGATCTGGCCGTGGACTCAGGTCCACCTACCTGCCTTTTCCCCATAACCCTTAATTCCCCTACTATGCAAAAATCTATCTAACTGTGTCTTAAATATACTTAATGAGGTAGCCTCTACTGCTTCCCTGGGCAGAGAATTCTGCAGATTCATTACTCTCTGGGAAAAGCAGTTCCTCCTCATCTCTGTCCTGAATCTATTCCCCTGAATCTTGAGGCTATGTCCCCTAGTTCTAGCCTCACCTACCAGTGGAAACAACCTTCCTGCCTCTATCTTATCTATGCCTTTCATAATTTTATGTTTCTATAAGATCCCCTCTCATCCTTCTGAATTCCAGCGAGTATAGTCCCAGGCAACTCAATCTCTCCTTATAGGCTAACCCCTTCATCTCAGGAATCAACCCAGTGAACCTCCTCTGCACTGCCTCCAAAGCCAGTATATCTTTCCTCAAGTAAGGAGACCAGAACTGCACACAGTCCTCCAGGTGCGGCCTCACCAGCACCCTGTACAGTTGCAGCATAACCTCCCTGCTCTTAAATTCAATCCCTCTAGCAATGAAGGACAAGATTCTATTTGCCGCCTTGATAACCTGTTGCACCTGCAAACCAACCTTTTGTGATTCATGCACAAGCCCTCCCAAGTCCCTCTGCACAACAGCATGCTGCAGTCTTTCACCATTTAAATAATAACCTAATCTTCTATTTTTCCTTCCAAAGTGGATGACCTCACATTTACCAACATTGTACTCCATCTGCCAGACCCTCACCCACTTACTTAAGCTATCTATATCTCTCTGTAGACTCTCCATATCCTCTGCACAATTTGCGTTTCCACTCAATATGCTACACTCGGTCCCCTCTTCCAAATCATAAATGTATATCGTGAACAGTTGCAGGCCCAGCACCGACCCCTGCTGCACCCCGCTCACTGCCAACCAGAGAAACACCCATTTATCCCAACTCTGTCTTCTAGTGGTTAACCAATCCTCCATCCATTCTAATACCTTACCCCCAACTCCATGCATCCTTATCAAACACCTTCTAGAAATCCAAGTATACAACATCCACCTGTTCCCCTCTATCCACTGCACTCATTATATACTCAAAGAACTCCAGTAAATTTGTTAAACAGGACCTGCCCTTCCTGAATCCATGTTGTGTCTGCCTGATGGAACCACTTCTATCCAGATGTCTTGCCATTTCTTCCTTAATGATAGCTTCATGCAGACGTTATCTTTGTATTATCTGCAAACTTACTAACCCACCCATGTACATTTTCATCCAGGTCATTTATATACATCACAAACAGCAGAGGTCTCAGTACGGATCCCTGAGGAACACCACTAGTCACAGACCTCCAGCCAGAATAAGTCCCATCGACCACTACCCTCTGTTTTCCATGAGCAAGCCAGTTCTGAATACAAATGGCCATTCGACCGTAGATCCCATGCATCTTATTTCAGTGTCAATACCAACATCCAGCCCAGCCAAACATAATACTATTCACTGTTTCTTCAAATTACTTTTCGTTTTATGATCAATGTGCATGCTCCCATAATGAACCTATTAAAAATCTGTTCCAAATGATTAGCAAGTGCTTTTTGTCTTCTTCTAGGCAAAAATACTATCAAGTCTGCAACAGTTTGCATTCCGTGGATCAAGAAAGATTGGCAGCCGAAACAGCTGTTGTAAGTTCCAGATGCTGCCTAGAGATTCCTTCGGTCACTAAACTGGTCTCCCCGGCAGTTCCCCAGTGGGAGTGAGAGTAGATGTACAAAGGCTGCTCAGAACCCTCATCAGCCCAGGATCCCGACCACAGGTACTGAACGCAATGGCACCTTTCAGTGCTGCCTTCTCCTCGCCTTACCATCCTGCACTTGGAGCTTGCTTCCCCTTGATCTTCCTCCTCTTGCCCTGCAGAGCCCTGGATGTCCAGGTGATTTCCGGATGTTGGCCATTCTTCATGATCCTTCAGCTGGGAAGACAGGAAAGTGACCATATATTGTGGGTGACTGGGAGCGTAAGAACAGAGGGAAGGAGTGTAAGTACATGGTTTCCTGAATGTGGAGTCACAGGTAGATAGGGTAGTGAAGAAGGCTTTTGGCACACTGGCCTTCATCAGTCAGGGCATTGAGTACAGAAGTTGGGATGTCACATTGCAGTTGCAGGTGAGGCCACATTTGGAATACTGTGTTCAGTTTTGGTCGCCCAGCCATGGGAAAGATGCCATTAAGCTGGAAAAAGTGCAAAGGAGATTTATGAGGATGTTGCTGGAACCGAGGGACTGAGTTATAGGGAGAGGTTGGGCCGGCTAGGACTTTATTCCTTGGAACATATGGGAGATCTTATAGAGGTGTATAACATCATGAGGGGCATAGATAGGGTGAATGTGCACAGACTTTCGCACAGATATAAGATATTTATTTATTAGTCACATGTACAATGAAACACACAGTGAAATGCATCTTTTTGCATTACTAAGAATGTGCTGGGAGCAGCCCGCAAGTGTCGCCACACTTCCGGCACCAATGAGGGACTAGGGGGCATAGGTTTAAGGTGAGAGGGGAGAGATTTAATAGAAATTTAAGTGCAACTTTTTCACCCAAAGAGTGGTCAGTATGAGCTGCCAGAGGAAGTGGTTGAGGCAGGTACATTAACAACATTTCAAAGATTTGGACAGGTACATGGATAGGATATGTTTGGAGGGATCTGGGCCAAACCTGGGCAATTGGGATTAGCTTAGATCAGCATCTTGGTTGGCATGGACCAGTTGGGCCGAAGGGCCTGTTTCTGTGCTGTGTGACTCTGTGATGCTAAGGGACAAAGTACAAGGAAAGAATGAAAGGAGGGAACTTCAGACGGTCAGTGGGATTGGCTAAGGTTGAATAGATCTTTAATTGTGGACTAAAACACAATCAAACAACAAAGACACCCCCACAAACACTGGCCCCCCAGCCATGATAAATGAAGAAAGTGGCCTTGGAGTTTACATCTCTAAAATTAGAATGACAGGTCAATACAATAGTTGGAAAGTCTCCCTTGCTTTCCGTAATAACCTTGGATATATCCCGTCCGGCCCCGGTGACTTATCTATCCTAATGTTTTTCAAAAGTTCCAGCATATCCTCTTTCCTCACGTCTTGTTATTTTCGCACCTTTCCAAAATCTGCCTCCCGATCTGCTCCTCTGTCTCTGCTGCTATTGGGGGGTCTGTAGAATACTCCCAATAGAGTGATCGCTCCCTTCCTGTTTCTGACTTCCACCCACACTGACTCAGTAGACAATCCCTCCAGGACATCCTCCCTTTCCACAGCTGTGACACTGTCTCTGATCAGCAAAGACACTTCGCCACCTCTTTTACCTCCGTCCCTGCCTCTTTTGAAACATCTAAACCCCAGAATATCCAGCAGCCATTCCTGCCCTTGTGACAGCCAGGTCACTGTAATGGCCACATCATCAAAGTTCCACATATTTACCCATGCTCCAAGTTCATCAGCCTTGTTCCTGATACTTCTTGCATTAGACATTCAGCTCATCCAACTGACTGGAATTTTGCCCTTTCAACTGCCTATCCTTCCTCACAGCCTTTCTACATACTTCATCAACTTGTACACTTAAATGCACCAACCTCTGACCTATCACTCGGGTCCCCATCCCCCTGCCAAACTAGTTTAAACCCTCCCCAACAGTTCTAGCAAACCTGCCCACAAGAATATTGGTCCCCCTCCAGTTCAGGTGTAACCCGTCCCTTTTGTACAGGTCATACCTTCCCCAGAAGAGATCCCAATGATCCACAAATCTGAAACCCTGCCCCCTGCACCAATTCCTCTGACCAACAAACTTTCATCACTCACCTACCAAAGTAAGCCTTCTGAGGCCTGAACAGGACTTTATCTGAGACTAAAAGACAATAACTGGCAAATCTCACACAAGGTAGGACTAACAATGCATTCGTTCAGTGACCAGGATCTAACGTATTATCACTTGGAGCACCATGGAATGTAGTAAGACTGAGTCTTGAGCAGTTATCTTATTCCATTCCATTTGTTTAATTATCCCCAGCAGTTTTCTGGCTTAAACAGTTAATGCAACATTGTGGTTGCTGCTCTTCAACCACACCAGGAGTACAAACATACGAACAGAAGGTATGGAGGAGAAGGCTATTCAGCCTCTGGAGCTTGCTCTGCCATCCAAGGTTCATGATTGATTTCTACATTGACACCATTTTCCTGCCTATCCCCATATCATGAAAAATGAAGAATTAGCCCACATCAAGGAGAAACTCAAACCGTTTGGATCCAGACTGGACATTCTAAAATAGAACGCAACTTGTTGCAAACTAATATCGAACTGGCAAAGGAAACTGGGTGAGCAAGTGATAAGCAGAGAACATGTGACAATCTTCTGGTGTAATCTCTCATCATTACACGTAAATACAGAACTACTCTGGGAGAGATTTTAGTTACCTTTTTCCCCACAAGACAGCAATAAGCCTGTTACAGGGAATTTACTTTGATGGCCTCCAAGTGGTGTGGCTTTCTCATTAGCTCTGGAAACATAACCAATGTTATTCAATAACCTGGGTGCCAATCAATTTAATTACTGGCCACTTCATTTACAATGTTTTGTATAATCAACTAATCCATTACTCTTGGCTCACTCTAGTATCATTCTATCCTGTGACTTATTTAGTTGTTAAACTTTTATTAGTCATTATAAAGAAACTACACACAAAACAACACCTACATTCTCACATCTGATATGTCAGAAGGCTGTAATAGGAACCATTAGAAGATGTATTAAAAGCTACTGGATCTTTTGAATTAATACTTTATCACTAAAGCTTTGAATAATTGCAATTTATTTCAGTATTACCATTACAAGTATGGTCCGTATTCCACTCCCTCAGATATCCAGGTGTAATTTCAGCAGACTCACAGCCAGGCAGTGGAACAACAGGTAAGATGCAAGTCAGAACCATGTAAATATAATTCATTCAGGCTTTAATTACACCATTAAAAATACATATACTTTCGTTACATGCAATATGAAAAGACAAATCATTCTGTATCAATGCTTTTAAATCAGTATTAAATTAGATTAACAAAACTTAATTAACACAAAATATATAGGTATAATTCATGTGTAAGATAATTCAATGGTAGTGTATTAATTCAGATTTCATTGCTTTCTGAGAATTGTGGTTTATTTTCAAATGATTTTTAAAAGAACACTTCCTTCTGCTGGCAGTTTTTGTACCTCAAGGACACTGCGGGCAGCGCTTTTGTACCTCGAGGACACTGCGGGCAGAGTGCGGACCGTCCCCTCAGCAAGCACCTTCTTGGATGAATTCATACTCTCCAATCACTAAGGACTGGGACTGCCTCTGATTTCCTTATTTTACGTTTTGCTTTTAGTTCCAAATTAAATTGCCATCTCTTCCTTTCTTAAAAACAATACCTTCACAAAATGTATTGGTTAATCTAGTAGTTTTTTTAAATGTGATCTGGCTTTTAACTGAGATGTATAAAAACAAAATTAAGAAAAATTCTTAATACAGCCAGCTAGTGGGACACAAGCCACAAATTCACTTCTGTGCCCTACTCTAGCACGAGATGCTGAAGGTGCAGTTTGTACAAGGTTACACAGGCTATCACTGAGTCAGAGAGATTTATCCAAAGACCATTCAGCCCATTGTAACTCTGCTTGTCACAAAACCAGCTGTTAAGTTTACTCCCACTTCCCAGCTCTCAGTTGTGGTCTCCTAGTTTATGGCTCCACAAGTGCCTGTCCACGTTTGTACTTTAAATACGATGAGAGGTTCTGCCTCCACCACCCTCTCAGTCAGTTCCAGACTCCTACCGATCTCTGGGTGAAATATTTTCATCTCCCCTCTAATCCTTTCCCCAGTTTACTTAAGTCTACATCCGCATGTTATTGACATCTGTGTCAAGGGGCACTCTGTGTGTCCTGCAATATATATTGAATCTACAACATTATGTTCTGTGATTTAATGTCTGCTATTCAATTCTTTCCTTGCCGACTCTGCCGTCCAGATCTTTCACGATGCCATAAAGACTGCTAAGTTTGAATGGTACTTCAGACCTGATACACGGCTGCCCATGATGCACATCAATGACCGTCACCGAGCAACCTTGCAGTTGAAGGAGGCTCCAGCAGATTGTCTCACCATGAGAACCAACAACATCAGTACTATGAGCTTCACTTCACAGGAGCTCATTTGTAAGGTTTGCAAGCACTTGCCTGAGAGCTGGAGGTCTCCTGAAAACCAGATGAAGTTCAGCAGAGCATTGGTGAGTAAAGCAGTTACAACGTGTGGCAATTAGAGAACGTCACCCTTGGGTATTTCAGGAAGACATTGTAGTTGCCACAGAGATGCACTTTACTTTGTTAATGGTGCCTGCAGTCTGGGATTGTCTGTATGAAATTTGATACCAGGACATGTCCTTTGAGAGGGCTGACTGAGAGGCATGATCATCAGTGCAGCAGACACATCACTTTCAGGGAGGCCACAGAAAATTAACATTGATTCTTTCATCTAGATTGCCTTATTTAGTGATAAACTGGCAACTTGCCCTAGCCCAGCACAACCTCCTGTTGTCCTGCACATTGTAACAACACACTAACCTGCAGTTAAAATAATTGTATTTTTCCATTAAAGGAGCAGTATAAACTTTATTTCCTCTCATACCTGAGGAAATAAAGCCACTTTTTCCTCCACTCCATGGCTTAAGGCATCGGCTCTTGGGCATAGCTCCAAAAACACTGCATTGTGACCTCACCCAAATCACCCTTATTCATCAGAATGCAGGAGCTTGAGAGAGTGTCAGTGGACAGCTCATTGTGTGTAAATCATGGACCCAGCCATCCAACAAGCACTCACACTGCTGCTGCAGCTGTCACCAAGGAGATGGCAAGATCAGGAACACTGATTAATTTTCCTTGTAATAATCCAGGATGTTAGGACTCATTTAACGGAGATCAGTTGACTCACAAATCAGGGATCAAGCTAGGTAAATTCTGGTCCATGAAACCCTTTGATGTACTGAAATTTGCTGAACCAACAGCAAAGATTGATTTCCCCCCCCCCCCCCCCACAGGAAGCAGTCTAACTTCAAAAATTTACGTGTCTATTGATTTTGAGGTCTTTTTGGGATTCAACAAAATTGAGGAATTTAGCAAAATCTCAGCAGTTTGGTGAAAACATTGACACAAAATTCTGCAGATGCTGGAATCTGAAACAACACACACACACACACACACACACACACACACAAAGTGCTGGAGGAACTCAGCAGGTCAGGCAGCATCCATGGAGGGAAATAAACAGTTGACATTTCACGTCAAGAACCTCCATCAGGACTCATGAAGGGTGTCGACTCGAAACGTTGACTGTTTATTTCCCTCCATAGAGGCTGCCTGACCTGCTGAGTTCCTCCAGCACTTTGTGTGTGTTGAAAACATTGTTATTTCTACCAAGAGAGATAAACAAATCAATTATTAAGCAATTTTAGTAAAGACTGGCATATTATTCAAAGTTCCAATGTCTGAAACAAGTAATTAAATCCTTATGGATATGTTTTGCTTTAAAATCACAAAACATCCCAACATGCTTCACATGATGGACATGGGCAGATTTTGTGATGAACATATCATAAATGGTCATCTTCAGTCCAGATTGTGTGTCGATCCATTTGAGACCAGTTGTCTGTCTCTCAATCTCTGCACCGTCCATTAACGGAGAGGTACGTTCAATGAGTTTACGAAGGCAAAGATCCTATTGGTGCTGACATCGACATGCCTTCCCTGGAGCAGGTACTCACTGGTTTGAAATATGATTTTATTCCATTACTGACAAAGGCCTTATTCTCAGGAATGGAGTAACCTCTACAATATATGAAGGAAGGATTAGCTTGATGAGCACTAATTCACATTTTAATTAAGGGAAAACGTTAGTTGTTTTTAATGGAATGTCTAAGATTTTATTGTCCAAGTTTCACCTATTGCTGCAGGAAATTAATTGTAACAAAAATTCATTGCATTCAGTTTTAATTTTATGACCTGCCAATGTCCTTTGTACAGTATCCACTTAACAGAATGGACTTTCTCCATCAGAGCAGCAGTCTGCCTGGTTAAGTTGATCACCTTTGCTGCTGCTTTAACGTGCTTGCTCCCTTTACGTGGCCTCAACAGTAACAGAACGAGTTGAGAAAGCAGCTGTGTTATGAAATCCTGCACAAATCCACATTACTAACACGCATTTGTAAACTCTTGTGTGTAATTCCACATTGACAGATACAGAGCAGTAAATTAGCTTTTTATTAAGAATAGGCTTTGCCCTCGCTGTGACAGTGCTTTGTTCAGTGCAGTAGGCCAACGATCACGTGTCCATGATATGAATTGTTACAAGGAATTTAAGTTTTTCAGCTCTGCAGAACAGCACAAAGCATAGAATAATTAAACAACAATGTCACCTTCACCAGGGAAATCGGCCAATATATTGCTTCAAATGAAGTATCAGTGTGTTCAAAATTAATGTCATAAACCATTGCCTAATGGTTCAATCAGCAAACCTCAACCAACGGAATCCACAAAATCTCTACTCACCTCTCAATGTGAAACAAAATCCTGGCAAAGGATCACTGCCAGTTCCATAAACTGAAATTGACCTGACTTTGAAAGAAGACTTCTGTGTGATTTTAATTAAGCTCATTAATCAGGATCACTAATATTTCTTTCCGGAAATATATTTTTTTCTTTGAGATACTGGCAGGTTCAGTGGTCTTTCTTAATACCTCATTCCACGAACATTTTACCAACAGAGCAATGCATTGGCCTCATTTTTGTCATCTGCTTACATTATCCTAATCATCACCGTCAATGACCATGGGTGTTCCACCGATTAGAGGTCTGAGCTGCAGGCCCATCGGAGACAAACACCAAGTTTGGGCTGGTTTCTGGGACACAGCTCAGCAAGGACTCTGTTTCCATTTTTTACTGCCTCGATAAAGAAGCCAACATAATCAAAGACCCCACCCAGTCTGGACATTCTCTCTTCTCCCCCCTCACATCGGGCAGAAGATACAAAAGCCTGAAAGCACATACCAGCAGGCTCAAGGACAGCTTCTATCCTGCTGTGATAAGCCTAACTGAATGGTCCCCTAGTATGACAAGGACTCTTGACCTTTACCTTGTAATGGCCCTTGCACCTTATTGTCTGCCTGCACTGCACTCTCTCACTTTATTCTGCATTGTTTTTCCTTGTACTACCTCAATGCACTGTTGTAATGAAATGGTATGTTTTTCACTGTACCTCAGTACGTGACAATAATAAACCAATTTTACCCATTTTGCAGTTAATAACTTGATTCTCTGAGCCAATTTGACAATAATCTCCTTCAGAGGACAGCTTGATATAGAAGAATGCAGAATTTGTATTCCTTCATCTTCAGGCTCTGGACCAGCATCTATTGTCCATCCTTAGTACCCTGGAGGTGATGGTGAGCCACCACCTTACACTGCTTCAGTCCTTCAGGTGAAGGTGCTTCCAGAGTAGTGTTGGGCAGTTCCAGCAATGACGAGGAAGGAATGGTGATGTGTTTCCAAGTCACAATGGAGGGGAACAGGCGTTCCTTTTCCTTGCTGCCCTAGCCCAGACGTAATACCTCAGCCTTCCTTCTCAATGCAGCTGATGGCTGGTCGATGAGCTTCGAAGACAGCAATGCTCGAAGACTCGGGGGGTGGTAGCACGTGTATGGACGCAAGGAACTAGTAGCAGACATGCTGCAACATCCGCTTAAGGAACAGCAATAATGCACGTGTCAGGTTTACGTAGAACATGAACCCTTTGTCATTGGTGGTCCCGAGAACATTCGATTTAGTCTTAAACCTTTTCAGAAAAACGCAACAATAAACAGCTAATAATTTGCCCAGGTGTGGATATCTGTTGCTGTACTGAATTCAGTTGTGTAGAAATTGATCAGGATTAAAAGGATTGCAAGTTACCAACAAAATCAAGATCACTGGCCATTCAGCCCCTCACATCCTGCTCACCCATTCAACAAAATCATGGCTGATCTTATCGTAACTCAACTCAGCGTTTCCACCTACCCCTGCTGACCTTCCACTGCCTCTTATATTAAAATATCTGTCTACTTCTGCCTTAAAAATATTCAGAGCCTTTGCTTACATCACTTTAAGGGAGAAGGTTCCAAGGAGACAACCCTCAGGAAAAAATGCTGCCACTTCTCTCTTAAATGGACAACTCATTTTCTACCACAGAGGAAACATCTTCTCCGCATCCATCCTGTCAAAACACCAATACTCTGGGTTTCAATCAAGTCTTCTCTTACTTTCCTACCCATTCCAGGTATCAGTCTAGTAAACTATCTCTGAAATGCTTGCAACATATTTACAGCCTTCCTCTACCAAGATGAATAAAGACAATCTTCTAGAGCACGAGCTGTTTTGGGATAGTAATGCAACTAATTTTCCTTAGAAGTCATTCCCATGGATATGTAAGTAAATTGGTAAATTATTGTCACGTCCCAAGGTACAGTGAACAACTTTGTTTTGGATGCCATCCATGCAGATCATTTCATTACAACAGTGCATTGAGGTAGTACAAGGGAAAACAATAACAGAATGCAGAATCTAGTGTTACAGTTACAGAGAAAGTGCAGTGCAGGCAGACAGTAAGGTGCAAGGCCATGACGAGGTAGATTGTGAGATCAAGAGCCCAGTGGTATGTGCTTTCAGGGTTTTGTATTTTCTGCCTGATTGGGGAGGGGGTGGCAGGGGGGGGAGAAGTGAGAATGTCTGGGGTTTGTGGGGTCTTTGATAGTACTGATTCTCTGGAGGAGCTGCTGGCCTCAGCCATGACCATCAGATACACGTTCCCACCTGAACTGTCAATCACGTTAAGGCCCTCTCACCTGACAGAGAAATGGCTGCCCAATGATTTAGTTCTCTTTATTTATACTTTTTATTCATCACAACATTGTCTGATCCAAACACAATCAAGTGCCAATTGTTACATTCCCCATCAGTAAATTCAGCAAAAACTCTGAAGCTCAATGTTCAGTGAAACAGTCTCAGGATAGTTTCAGTCACATCTTGTAAGAAATAACGTCATTGTTAATTTTTGCTCACAAAACCATCTGCACAATACACTGCACATGTAACAGGACTTCACTGTAAAACAGTTGCCAGAGCACCAATCATTTCAACAAAATCCAGTATCTAGGATGTAAAATAACCACAACCAATTTAGGAGCTCAAACTACCAAACCTTTATTTCAGAACATTTGTGAAACAATCCTTTATTCCATTGGGCTAATTTGGAACACAATTTATAAAATAACCAAATAAACACTAATTCCATCAAGGAACAGCATCAGGAGACGGCATTGGTGCTTTTGGCAAAGTGACTGCAAACTTTACCGTTTGAGTCCTTGTGCAAAGGTGCAGTTAAACGTTGTCAGGTTTTCTTTGTAACAAAGTCCAATTAAGCAGAGCAAGTGAATAAATGAAGTAAACAAAACATAAATGCTGTTAACATTCTTCTGTATTTATTTAACAAAATAAACCCTCCGTTACAATTTGGAAACAACACTCTCCACACCTTAAAATTCCATCTCAAATTCAAAATACTGCGGGTCAAAGTGATGTATTCTCACGTAACCATCTTCACCTCCACTGCTGTAGCTGCAAACATGAAAAAGTATCATTAAACTAGGCTGTGGAATGTTCCAGACCACCCCAAGGTATGGTTTGAGAAACAGGGCAAGTTAGATTTCATTCTCTCATCCCATTCTCCACCTTCTTTGCATTTTAATAACAACTTTCCAGAGTGTATTACTCTGGGTTCACTCAGGCCATTGCCTCACCGGCTGCACAATTCGCTGCCTCTCTGTTGTCTACACTATCTTTTGTACAGGGAGGGCCAAATGACAATCCAAAACACTTTCGAGAATGTTCCCATGATGTTATGCCGACCTATACAAACCTACTCCGTGATCAATCTAACCCTTCCCTCCTACACAGCCCATAACCCTTCATTTTTCTTACATCCATGTGTCTACGAGCTTTTTTAAATGTCCCTATTGTGTCAGCCGCTACCACCACCCGCGGCAGTGCGTTCCAGGCACCCACCACTGTGTAAAAAACCCTACCTCTGACATTCTCCCCCAAACTTTCTCCTCTGACCTTGAACTGATGTCCTCTGGTATTGGCTGACATGAAACCTTTGATTTTTTGTAAGTGGTGACCCAGTGGCCTGACATGACAGGCTGCCAGACCACTCTGAAGGTGTCGCTGTCAGTTATTGCAGGAAGTCTCACCAGTTGGGACCCTGTCCCATAGATCAAGGTGCCACTACAGGCAAGTTCAAGTAGAGGAGAGGCGAAGTGGGGGGCCTCGTCACTGACTGAGGCAAACCAAGTTTTGGGTCAAAAACTAAACAGAAAAAATAAGAGGGAAATTTCGCCCATTGTCTGGGCTCATTTTTGTAATTGATGCAGCAAGATTTGCTGGATTGTAGAGTAAACCAGATCACTATGAATTATCCGACATGTTATTACTGTTACTGCATAGCCAAGTATAAACTGCCTGCAGTTTGCTGGATATCCTCAGAGCCAGAAACTCAAGCCCCAGGATACCACTCAACTTTGTATTGAACACAAGCACACCTAAAACAACCAGGTCTGTTTGAAGAAGATTAAAAGCCTCTAAACAATGGAACTGAAACATTTTCTGACTGTTCAATTTAACACACTAGGATTTTTATTGAAAAACACCTACATACCTTTTCCCGTCTGGATGGAAGGCCACACTATTGATTGGGCCAAAGTGACCCTTTACCCTACCAAACTCCTCTTCAAAAGACAAATGGAAAAACCTAAAAAGGAAAAGAAACAAACTACTGATTAAATCATAAGAAACAACAGAGCAGGCAAGGGCCCTTCCATTGCCAGGAGGTATCCTCTGAAACCAGGATAGAGCAATCAATTCCCACCTTTATTACTCTTCCAGTATCTAAAAGCCAAGCGTTCTGTAGATCAGACCTTTCAACTGAAGGCTTCTTATCTTTCCCTATCCAAGGCAGACTGTTCAAAAACCTGAATACATTGACTATACCACCTCATCTCTGGTTAACATTGGCTTCATTTTCCAACATTTATATAATTTGCAGTGACCAGAGAGGAACGTGGCTATCACACCCTGCTGAAGTCACTCTGCCACAGCAGATAAACATCTGGAAAAGACAAGCTGTAGTCTGAATGCTGAACTTGAGGCTGTTTCAAAACTTTACTGATAAAATTATTACTCACTATGTACATTTTAAAACAGAATGCTGTTTACAAGATGCGAATCCCTTCTCTGCCTTTCCATAATTTATATAGTGATACAAACTGATTAGCAGAGTGGGATCAGGTTATTGCATTCTTCTGAAAGTGAACCTCAATACGCAAGGCTCAAAAGCTGCCTTCTATGAAGGACAGCCTCACAAAAAGCAGTGTGAATGATGAATGTCACACAAGGCTGAATCACAAAATCCATCTTGAACATTGCTGTGGTGAAAGGATGGACACAAATCTAATTTAGCATATTTACATAGATCAAATAAAGCAACTTCAGATTCAACTTGGAAAACGTGCAAATAATGTTTCAATTAATTATATTTTACTTTAATTCCACATCATTGTTACGTACCGAGCTTCAAACTTCCCAATTCTGGTTGAGGTGGTTGTTACATCCATGGCTTCCTGACCACCACCAAGAACAACCTATCAAAACAAACCTGGTGTTAAGAGGATTA
Source organism: Pristis pectinata (assembly GCF_009764475.1). Lineage (NCBI taxonomy): Eukaryota > Metazoa > Chordata > Chondrichthyes > Rhinopristiformes > Pristidae > Pristis > Pristis pectinata. The sequence goes on from NC_067426.1 coordinate 1,614,463, forward strand.
ATCACACAGAAGACCGAAAGGATGAACTAATACATTGACATTTCGTTCACGCGTCAGACACAAAATCAAAACACCGTGGAATGCAGTGTGTGTACAATGGAGCAGTAAAACACACTCCCCAACTCAGGAAAAAAAATCTGCAATGTCTAGAGACGAGTTATCTGGGCAAAGATTCTGCCTACATCGGTTCTCAAATTAAATCCTTTGATAAGTTTCAGCCTTCTGTATGAAATAAGGTGTTTTTATAAGATGCAAAATGCAAACCAAACTGCAGTGATCAAGGTTTAACAAAATAAATCAGCCTTCACTGTTCACTATGCGAATTGCACCGATAATCTATTCTGGCTTTAATGCTACCCAGTTCAGCACTGGATACACTCAATTGAACAGGGAAGTAAGCCATTTTTCATGACATCGCCACATCCTGTTCTGGCCATGAAGATCTTGTTAAAGATGACTTGTACTTAAGATCTTTTAATTTGTCACGATCAGTGTGTTGTGTCACAAAATGACACCAACAATTTAAATGTGACTAATTAAAATTGGACACGTGTATTCGCAATCAAAATGGCAACACAAGAGACTGCAGACGCTGGAATCGGGAGCAACAAATTAGGAGATAACGGCAGGGTAATAGATGGAGGCAGAGAAAGAGAGAAAAGGAGGCAGATGGAGTGAGGTAGGGGAAGAGGAGGGCGAAGGTTGGAGGCAGCTGCTGGAGGGAGATAAGCAGGAACACAGAGGACTGCCAGTGCTGGATCTGATAAGGAGATGAGAATGGAACCTTAGGGCAGAGGTGAATGGTAGATGGAATCAGAGCCAGAAAAAGGTTTTTGGGGTGGGGGGGGGGGGGGGGGGGGGGGGTGAACTGCGTGTGTAGTGCATGTGGTGGGGGGGGGGCGGGGTAAGAAAGGAGGGGGGAAAATCCAGAGGGAGGGGAATGTCGACTTTGTCCCCCCACAGATACTGCTAGACCCACCGAGTTCCTCCAGCAGATTTTCTTTTGCTTCATAATCAAAATGCTGCTTGCCAATTCTAACCAGGTGGTGTTCTCACTCTGTACCATGATGGTTTCTGGTCAGCTCCTAAATAATTGCTCCCTGGCAGCTCTGGTCTTTTCAGGAGACAGCACCTAATCTAGATCAGCAATATTTAAGCTTTGTCCCCAAGCTGCTGCACACCATGGTCACAAATAACGAATAAAATCAATGCTCCGATTAATCTGTACAAGCTCAAGGTGTACATATTACAAAAGACTTGATGTTCCAATTTAGAATTCTACACAAATTGCACTACAGTGCCAAAAACAAAGCCTACTTCATCAGCTGGCCTGAAAAATTCACTGGGCAAACTAGTTCATTAAAGGCTCAAATTAGAATTACATTGCTTGGCATCACTGGTTGGTTTACTGTTTCTCCCAGCTGCATGTCCCCATGGGCTGTACTGCAGAAAACACTGGTTTAGATAAAGGTTTTTGTTATAAATACATCCCAAAAGGAATAAAAAAAAATCTAGTTTAATCCATTTGTTATTCAATTTTAACTGGAGAATTGTGATGTAGAGTCATCTCACATCACATGGTATTCACTGTGGAAGCACAGATTATTACCCTTCTCACGCCCAGGAAACAAGCAAACCTTGGAGATACAACACTATTACCAAGCCAAAAGTTAACTGCTAATCTGCACTTTATATTAACAGCATTCCACTTTAGTGGACAATGTCAATCAGTCCCCAGTATTCCATGGCATTAGGCTCTGTACATTTAGACAATACAGTCTGGGTACAATAAATTATGAAACAAGAGACATCAGTTGGGCTCGACAAGTCATCTCCTTTACAGTCCGTGCGTAGTCTTTTATTGGAACACACGTTAGCTGGAACTCTAACATGAACAAAGCAAATCAAAGTTATCTAAGCAGTGTTCTGGTTTACTGTCAAACTTGTTACAGTTTGGATCAGCTTTGCTTCTCTCCTCCAAAAATATAGTTTGGCAAGAATGAACTGAAGGATTTTATAGATGATGGTTTGAAGTATAAACCCAGGTAACCTAGAAGAAAGGAACAGCACCTTGAGGATAAAAACTGCTGTTGGCCCAACCTCAAAACTGGTCTCCACAGGCAAGCTGGCAGATAACATGACCACTGACATGTGAATAATCTGCATTGTTAACTAGCAAAGCAGAAACTGCTTACTAGAAAGTAATTTTTTCCATTGAATGGAATGTCTATGAAGGCAGACGTACAAAGAAATTATCACATCCTTGGAGCCAATGACAGTGGCATCAGCTTTCCCGGAGCTACATCATTATTGGGAAAAGACTGGAACTTCTGTGAAAAATGGGGCTGGAAGGTGAAGGCGAGAGGCAGTAGCTCACATTGCAGTACAGCAAACGAAATGCCACAGAGATTCAAGTGGAACACTAATCCTGTCTGAGGAACCACCATTAAATACATTCTACAAATGAGGAGGTCCTGTAGCTGACTCCTCCAGTCAGAGAGATCATGGCCGATCTGTTCGTTTTCTCAACTCCACATTCTTGTCAACACCTAACCTTTTGCCCCTTATCAGGAATCCACCTACTGCTTCCATAAGGAAGCACATTTCAAAGAATCACAACACCAAGGAAAACAAAAGGATTGCTTCATCTGTCATAAATGGACAACCCCTTATTTTTAAAGTGACCCATACTTCTAGATTCTTCCACAAGAGGAAATATCCTCTCTGCATCCACCTTGTTAATATCCTTCAAGATCTTATGTATATTAACCACACATACACCAGTACAGCACAGAAACTGGCCTTCTGGCCCACAATGACTGTTCTGACTATGATGCTATTTTAAACTGACCCCATCTGCCTGCACATGGTCTATATCCATCCATCCCATTTGCTCATGTGTCTGTCTAAATGCCTCTTAAATGTTCCTATCGTTCCCTCTCATTCTTCTAAACTCCAGCAGATACAAACCTAGCTTGTCCAACCTTTCCTCATCTAACAATGTGCCCATTCCAAGTATACAAGGGAGCTTTCCTACTCATTTGCTGTACCTGCACATTAGCTTGTGTGAATCAAGCCCTCAGACACCAGATCACTCTGCATCTCATTGCTCACCATTTAAAAATGCTCCTTATTTTTTTATACTCCATTTAACAGATCTTTGCCCAGTCAGCTCACCTATCTATGTCCCTTTGCAGCCTCCTTACATCCTTTTACTGTCCAACCTACCTTCACCAATCATACCTTTGGTCACTTCATGCAAGTCATTCATATAAACAGTAAAAGGCCCATTTACTGGCTAACTGAAAACAATCTTCCATCTCACCAAGATGTTAACTACGACACCACAGTCTGTTGTTTTCCATAATAACCTTTGATGCTACAATTTTCAAATGCCTTCTGGAAATCTCAGCATAGTACATCCACTGGTTCCCCTTTACCCACAGCACAGTTCTTTTCCAAGGAACTCTGATAAATTAGTAACATACGATTTCCCTTTCACAAAACCATGTTAGCTATATTATAGAAAATGCTGGAAATACTCAGCGGGTCAGGCTGCACCTATGAGAGAGAAATAGAGTTAACACTTCACTGATCTGGTGATTGTAATTGTCCTCAGTTACTCTCTTTTCCAACTCCTAACCTACAGTAATTCCTTGAATGTTACTTATATCTTCTATAACGATAACTGTTCAAAATATTTGTTTAACTCATATACCATCCCCTTATCTCAATTATTAATTGTACAGACTCACTTTCTATAGGATCAACTTTGTCAACTCATTGTGTTTTTAAAAAACTCTGGTTTTACATTTCTAGCTCGTTGTCTTTTACAATAATTTTATTTTCCCCATTAATCTGTCATTCTTTAATGTTTATATATTCTGTACAATCAGCTGAGCTGCCACCAGCCTTTGCCCAATCATATGCTTTATCATTAAGTTTTCTTTTGTCTTTAACGTTTTTTAACCATGCATGGTGGATCCCCTTGAACATCTACCTCCACCTCTTGATTGAAGACGTCTTGTTGCTCATTTGCTTTAACTGGTTCTCCTTTCATGCCACTATAAGTGCTCTTATTTAACTTTAAAATATTAGATGGGCCATTTTTATCTGTCTCAAACTGAAAGTAAAATTCAATCATATTATGATTGTTGCCACCCAGGGGTGCTTTCACCACCAAGTGGATAATAAATCGAAAAGATATTTTGAGCATTTACCAGTCTAGTATAGCCTGCTCCCTTCTTATTCTATTCCAAATGCGCTATTCTAAGGAACTACCCCACAACCCCTCTAGGAACTCAGGATACCTTTGCCATCTGATTTTTCCAGTCTGTATGTAGATTAAAATCTCCATGATTATCACCCTCTGTTTGACAAACCCCTGTTACTCCTTTGCTTATACTCCTTTCTCCCATGTGATTACTTTTAGGGGGCACCACTCCCAAATGACTTTTTGCCATTTTATCTCATTGCCACCCACATCGCTGCTACATCTGGGTTTCTCGAACTTAAGCCATCCCTCCCAATTGTGCTAAGTTTCTTATTAATTAACAGAACCATTCCTCCATCTTTTCTTAGCTTCTCATCCTTCCTAAATGTTGTGGACCTTTCAATCTTTAGGCCCCAATTCAGGATATCCTATGATCATGTCTCTGTAATTGGCCATCAGATCATACTTATTTCTGTTTGCACTCTTGGAACATCTGTTTTGTTTTCAGTTGTGTGTGTGCTTACATACAGAGCCTTTAGTTTTGTCATTTCATTATTCCTGTAACCTCCAGGCATATCTGCTGACTTAGGGTTTGTGCTCTCTCCTCCTTTCACAGTCTGTTTATCATTTCCATTGCCTTATCTCTACTCTTTGATTTACCACATCTCTCCAACTTTGATCCTTTGTCCCCATTATTTAGTTTAAAATCCTCTACTTTCCTAGTTACATGGCTTGCTAGAGCACAAGTCGAAGACCTGGAATGCAGTTCTACCAGGTCAGTCTCTGAGCCATATCTAACCTTATTTGCCCTCTGCCAATTTACACACGACTCGGGTACTAATTCCAACTCAATTTTACAGAAATAACTGCAAGTCTTTGAGTAAAGCTTATTTATACCTACGTTACATAATATTAATTTATCAACCACCAAATCAGATGGCAAGTATCAACACGTTGGTACTTCAGAAATTCTTTTAAAAAATTATTGTATTGTGTGCCTTTGACTTTATTACCCATCTATCCCCCAGTATATACATTTTTAACCATGAATACTTTATTTTAAAAAATCTTTGGTTTTAGTTTCTAAATGAATCAATGACCTATTCGCAAAGCTCAGATCCTTTCATTCTTTCCTGCTGTGTGCGCAGAAATAAATGTTTTAACATAGTTTGTAAGTATAAGGTGCATACTTGATCTTTCACACTTTGCTCCTGAACTGAATCACTACCAGAATGTTTGCCAGTCTACTTACAAGTACTGATTAAAGCTTAAAGCACAGTGAACCAGAAAAGAGAATGCCTTCTATCTATCGGCACTCTGGAATCACCAAACTGAAGTGCACAAAAAGTTTAGAAATTCTCGCAGGAACCACTATCCTAGAGATGCTTCATTCATCTGCAAGGCCAAAAGGGGAAGTGGGAGGATTGTTGAATCAACACTCCCCAATGACTAAGCCAGGGATTGCAATTTCCTTAGAAAATATTTCGAGCAAAAGATTCCAGAGTACATGAAATATAAATGGAAAAAGCTGGAAGCCCCTGGCAGGTTTGTGGAATGAGAAACAGAATTATTTCAGGTCAATAACCTTTTATCAGAGCCAGGTGCGTGAGCTTTTTACTAAATTGTTTATTACAAAGTACACATGGAACCCTTGCACACAATTCAAGCAACTTACATGTTCCACAGAAGGTGAAATAGCAGCAGAATTCACAGGTCGTTCAGTCCTGAATGTCTTCAAGTGCTCTAAACTCGCAGAATCAAACAGCTGTAATAGAGAAAATCAAAGTTTAAGAAGAGCAGAAAGGTAGCTGCTTTTACTTCAATCAAACCTATGTGCAAAAGTCTAAGTTTAGTTATGCCCTCACGACTAAAGCCCCAATCAGAGCAGGCCCAGCACAACCTCAGCAAGACATGACCATGGCCAGGTGCATTCCCTTCATAAAAAGCAGAACAAACTGAACCTGACCAAATCTTGCCAACTCCTTAATTATTAAAGTAATAGTGACACACCGATAAACCGAATGGAGATCAGTTCAGGTTTGCTCAGATCATATGGTTCCTTAATCCTTCACAGGTCTGGAAACAAAAGCTGAAGAGCAAAGATCAGAGGAGGCTGCCCTTGTACACTCGTACAATTAAATTCCAGCACTTAACTGAGTAAAGTGCAATCACATTCTTTAAATAAAACCCCACAATGTAATGTTACAGATCAAAATCTCCAATCTTTCTACATGCTTCAGTTGGAACCGAGTGCTTTGCATCTGGCTGAACTTACCGCTTAGTTTACATTACCACTGGAACATTTTAGTCTGACGTTTGAAGGAAGGATGTTAAATTGCTTACCTTAGCAGTATTATCCTTTGAAGCAGTAATAAACATGGTCAGGTCTAAGGATGTCTGGATGTCATTAATTTGCTTGGTGTGCTCTTTGGCTTTAGAAATTACTTCCCCAGACTGTCGAAAGTTTAAAAATAATTCACAAAGAGAATAACATGTTAATACCAGCAAAAATGCTAATAAATCATTTAATTCCTACTTTGAAAATAGATATTTAATAATATAGTCATACTATAAAATGGTGAGCTCTCTCAAATCACTGTGATACAGAACAGAGACACGAGAAAGGAACACCCCTTTAGCATAGTTCAACTACTATTGAAAAAGGTGACCAAATATCTAAATTTAATAATGTTACTGTAATGAAATTCAAGCGTAGTTCTTAAAATGTATTCCAAGAGAAAATTAGCTTTAAGAGCTAGATTTTAATACTTAGAAAAGGCCATTGGAAGTTCACTTATTAGAATAATGATTTTTCAAATTGTTAGATTTAAATAAAAAAGCTTATTTTGATCTTTTCCAAAATAAGAAGAACAATCCTCTTTGCCAGGTGTCCTGTTAAACTCATATGACATTGCATAGATAGCAAAAGAAAGTTTCAGACAAAGGATGAAGAACTCAAGCACATTTTAAAAGCATTTAAGGGTCAATTACTTCAGACAGTGAAATTCAGGAGTTCTAATGCTACTACTACAGATCAATACACCAGGCAGGCATATCCATAAATTTCTGGCACACAGTGCAAGTTTTGAAAAGATTCCACGAAACTCAGAAGCAACATTTTAAATTAATCACCAATTTACAATCTATTTAATTATTAAAATTACTCAGTTTGCCACTTTATCATGGATTAATAAGATCGGCCAACCAACATTATCTAACTTTAATCTATTTTTATATTTCTAGTGTTAAGAATAAATAGAGGCAGTTATTTCTTACACAATTCCTACACAGCTTTGTTTTATCAATTTAAATGTCACAAAATCGAGTTACACTAATAGTTTGGGCTACACTTTTCTACTGATCCCTCTCAACTGCATATCAAATACTTTGGCAGGAACAGCAGAGTTAATTCCACATAAAACAACTGCATTTCCAATGAAATCAAAATAATTCATTTTACAATATTATCAACATAACGTTCTGAACCAAGCTTGCACTATCCATTAAAATGTAACATTGAGCTGACATTTTGTTCTACTTCCAAAGGTTCCAAATCAACTTACTACACCACAAAGCTTTGTTCTACTTCCTAGGAATAAAATAAGAATAAGCTTCTGTGCATTTCCAAACAATGCATTGTCCTATAGGGTAGGAAAATTCTGAATAAAAATCAGGTGGAAGTTACAATGACATCCATGCAGACATGTGCGTGGAGATAAGCAGTCAAGCATACTAATTCACACAGTTGTCCACTGCCCATCATAGTAACAATTTTTAAAACAAACTTACCTGCATAATATTTTCCATTTGATTTAAATGCCGTCCTCTTTCTTTTTGATCATATTTGCTTCCCATGTTCTGAATTTTGTGTATTTTCATGGTAGTTGGGGTATTTTGTGACATGATAGAGGTATATAAAAATTGAGGCATAGATAGGGTAGATAGCCAGAGTCTGTTTCCCATGGTAGGGGTTTAAGTTGAGGAGGTTTAGAGGGGATCCGGGGTGTGGGGGTGGGGGGCGTAAATTTTTCACACAGAGTAGTTGGTAGCTGCCAGAGGTGGTGGTGGAGGCAGGAACAACAACATTTAAAAGGCATCTGGACAGGTACTTAACTGAGCAAAGCATAGAAAATACAGGCCAGGGGATCAGGGGATTAAATAGGCATAATGGATGGCATAGAGACAATGGGCTAAAGGACTTGGTTCTATGTTGTACAAATCTATGACTCTCGTTTCATAGAACCATACAGCAAAAAACAGGCCCTTCGGCCCACCATGTTGTGCCATCCATCAAACCACCTTCACACTACCTAACCCCTTCCTCCTGTATATCCCCCATCCCACACTCCTCCATATGCCTATCCAACAAGCTCTTGAACCTGTTCAATGTATCTGCCTCCACCACCACCCCAGACAGTGCATTCCATGCACCAACCACTCTCTGGGTGAAAAACCTCCCCCTGACATCTCCCCTGAACCTCCCACCCATAACCTTTCTCTGAACTGCTCTCAGTGCATTGCCACCCTTCCTTAAATATGTAGACCAATATTGTACAGAGTACTCCAGATATTATCTACCTCTTTATTCAATGCCCTAGCAACAATCAAGTTTCCCAATTACTTGCGAATTACCGTACCTACACTCTCTCATTCTACAAATTGTACACCAGGATCCCTCGAACACATCCCTACACAGGAACACCCAGATTCCTGCACTTACCTTGGCACTGAACTGGACCAATTCACCATTCTCATGCCCTGCAATGACAAATTCTCCAAGGGGTCCCCAAACAGCACTTGTTATTTTGGATTCATTGGCTGACACCTTCATGTACGGTTCATTATTACCTAAAGATCAACAGGACATTAAGGATAAGCTGAAGGTTCCAAATCAACTTACTACACACAAAGCTTTGCATGTGCATAGCAATTTTAACTGAACACTTTACAGCCAAAGTAATCAAAGATTAGACACCAAGACAGGAATCAACTTACATAATGGAAGCCTGCAAAAACAGCAACATGATAGTGAACAAAATTTTTTTTAAAAGCATGATTCAGGGTTAACTAAGAATCCTGGGATAATTCCACCAACTTCCGCAAAAGTGCCACGAAATTTTATTGATCCACTCAAGACAGGCAAGGCCTTCCGTTGATATCCCATTCAAGTGACTGCACCTCTGATGGTCGAGCACTCCTCAGTTCTGTCCAGAGTTTGTACCTCTAGCATGGGTTTGAATTCACAATGGTACAACTCAGATGAGAACACTATCAGTGAGCCATCACACCTAACATGATCTTACAGTAGGTGACCAATAAATTACCATCTTGGATTAATTTGGGAACAGTGATATGATGAACTGAATTCTGTGCTTTCGTACAAACGTTTCCCAGAGATCAAATCTTTAAATACCATGCATTTAGAGCAAATGACTTCCAAATAAAATCAACAAAAATGGGGAAAAAAAAACAATAAGCTTATAGCATGGTACTCAATGCTGCAATTTCTTTTGATTATTTTTAATTGATGAGAAGCATCATGAATTTTCTTTTACAATTATTAAAGAAAATCAGATGCTGGAAATCGGAAATAAAGAAAATGCTGGAAACACAGGCAGCATCTGTGGAAAGAGAAGTTAATATTTCAGATCCGGGACCTTCATCAGAACGGAAGAAGAGAAAAATACAAAGCTGGTGAATGCGGAATCAAGTCTGGAAGGGTGCAATGTGTGAACCGAGTCCCTGGCTGCATATCATCTACTTCCCACACTCCTGTTTTCACCCTTTGCAAGAATAGAGAAGAACAGAGTAAAAAGGTTCCCCTCGCCCTTACCTTCTGCCCAGCAGACTCCACATTCAACAGACCACAATTCACGGTATACACCAGCTGTTACTACATTCCACCACAGACACATTCCGTTCCCTTCCCCTTTCGGCACGTCAAAGGGTCCACCTCCTTTGTGACCCCCTAGTCCGCTTTTCAGTTTCCAACAACCACTGTCCATTTTATGGAACTTTCCCATGCAACTGCAGGATATGCAATACCTGTCCTTTCATCTCTTCCCTTCCTACTGTCCAGGGACCCACCGTCTTTCCAGGTGAAGCAGCACTTCTTCCAGTCTAGCATACTGCATTTTGTGTTCACAATGTGGTCTCCTCCACAATGGAGAAACCAAACACAGACTGGGTGATCGTGCTGCAGGGCACCTGCATTCAGGCCACAGGAGTGACCAAGCTTCCAGTTGCTGTCACTTTAATTCACCATCCCACTCTGACCTTCCTGCCTGTGGCCTCCTGCACTGTTACAACGAGGCCTAATGTGAACAGTGAAGGTGGTTGTCAAAGGATACAGCAGGTTGTAGATAAGGGGAGGGAAATGGCAGAGTTTAACCCGGGAAAGATGTTGCACTTTGGGAGGTCAAATGCAAGAGGAAAGTATATAGTAAATGGCAGGACCCTTAAGAGCATTGCGGTACAGGGGGATCAGCACTGCAAATGACAAAGGTTGATGGTGTTGTGGATACTGTAGAAGGTTGCTGTAGGTTACAACAGGACAGTGACAGGATGCAGAGCTGGGCGGAGAAGTGGCAGATGGAGTTCAACCTGGAAAAGTGTGAAGTGATACACTTTGAAAGATCAAATTTGAAGGCAGAGTGCAAGATTAATGGCAGGATTCTTTGCAGTGTGGAGGAACAGAGGGATCTTGGGGTCCATGTCCATAGATCCCTCAAGGCTGCCGCACGGGTTGACAGGGTTGTTACGAAGGCATACAGTGTGTTGACCTTCAATAGTTGGGGTATTGAGTTCAAGAGCCACAAGATAATGTTGTAACTCTATAAAATTCTAGTTAGACCACACTTGGAGTATTGTGTTCAGTTCTGGTCACCTCATTATAGGAAGGATGTGGAAGCTTTGGAGAGGGTGCAGAGGAGATTTATCACGATGCTGCCTGGATTGGAGAGTGTGTCTTATAAGGATAGGTTGAGTGAGCTAGGGCTTTTCTCTTTGGAGCAAAGGAGGATGAGAGGTGAATTTGTAGAGGTGTACAAGTTAAGAGGTAAATTTCGAGTGGACAGTCAGAGGCTTTTTCCCAAGATGAAAATAGCTAACATGAGGGCGCATAATTTTAAGGAGACTGGAGAAAGGTATAGGGGGATATCAGAGGTAAATAATATATTTTTTTTTACCCACAGAGAGCGGTGGGTGCGTGGAACACACTGCTGGCAGAGGTTGTGGGGGCAGATACTAAGGACATTTAACACATAAATGATAGGAAAATGGAGGGCTATGTGGGAGGGAAAGGTTAGGTAGACCTTAGAGCAGGATAAAATGTCAGCACAACATCGTGGGCCTGTACTGTGCTGTGCTGTAATGTTCTATGTTCTAACTCGGGGTCAAAGCTTGAGGAACAAAGCCTCATTTTCTGCCTTTTGGACTCTCCAACTTTAGGTAATTCATTTTTTCTTTGTCTTTATCAGAAACATCCATCATTTAGCTCAGTTTCCCTTATTCGATTTGCATTGCCTCACCATTTACAACATATTTCATCAATAAAGAAGCTTAATCTGCGAGTAAATGTCCCATTTGGACTCACCCTACCAGAGATATTCCTACTCTTTAGACCATCCCTTCCCCACCTTCTCTGCTACTGAAAGCTAACCCGGTTTTCCCGTTTCTCATTTCTGATGAAGGGTCCTGGACCCGAAACATTTTTTCCCCTCTCCACAGATGCTGCCTGACCTGCTGAGTGTTTCCAGCATTGTTTTTATTTTAAACAAGTGATACCCTGGTCTTCCACACCGCAAGTAGCACTATCTAATGGAGATTACTGAAAACAAAGTTGTCCCATTCCAAATCCAACATTCTTTACATATAAAAATTTGACAGGAATTCACTGTAAAATCGAGAAAGGTAACACAGTAATTAAATATTAGACAAATAACCTAGCGATCTAGAGACATGAGTTAAAATTCCATCATGGCAGCTGGGAAAGTTTAAATTCAGCTACCTAAATAAACTTGGAATAAAAAAGCCCAGTATAATGACCATGAAATTACCAGATTGTTGCAAAACCCATCATGCTCACTGCAGCTCATCAGGGAATAAAAATCTGCCATCTTTGGTCGGTCTGGCCAAAATAACTCCAGATCCGCATTAACATGCTGAGCTTGTACGGTCCTCTGAACTAGCCCAGCAAGCACTCAGTTCTGGCAGAAGATTGGCAAAAAATACTGGTCTTGTTAGCACCCATGAATGAACAAAAAGTTACATCAGTAACACAACTGGCTCAGACTTCAAAGTCAAGCAACTAAATACTTTCAATTGACAACTCATTTTAACTGGCAGAGCATTAAAATTAATGACTGTTAATTGTGGATTATTCCTTTTAAATTATAAAAAATTGAGATGTAGCACTGAAAGAAAAAGCACATTAGATTCAACTGTTTTCTATGGAAACATCACAGAATCTATCCATTTGGGAAATGTAGATGCTGAAGATGTCAGTTGTCATCTAGATATACCATCTCTTGGAAGCAAGTGAATAAGGAGGCATCACAGCTAATTAAAATTAATGTACTGCTACTGAAAGTTGTCCTTTTGCCAACTCTCATTACTTTACTCAGACAAGTTGTCTTAATAAATCAAATGGGTTTTAAGTCTCTAACAGACAGTCAGCATCTTCTAAATACTTTAAGGAAAGGACATCCAATCCCAGAAGGGAAGATTTTTTTTGTAATTCCTATTAGAATGCATCATCCTTACTTATTTGAGCAGGATCTCGAATGTCAAAGAAGCTGACGTAACAATTGTAGCCCATTTGCTTGTCTGTTGTAAACATGATGATGTTGCCACTGAAGTCAAATCCACCCGTTCGGACTGCAGAGCTGGTTTTAAACAAAGCAAGTTGCTTCCCTAATAATGAAAACAATCCAATATGAATAAAGAACAACAAAGCACTACAGATATTAAAATATGCAAGAGACAAAAAAAAGTAATATTACCGCATTCTAATTGTTGTTTTGCACTCAGAATTTATGAAATAAAAAAAATTCTGGGAATTTGCAACAATTATACAAGGACTGTGAGACCACTCCTAGTGAAAACTGTGTGTTCTTTTCATTGCCTTACCCAAGAAAGGAAATTACTTGCCAAAGGCTTACCAGTCATATGAGGAGAGATTAGGTCAATGAGGCCAGTATTCATGAATTTAGAAAAAATAAAGGAGATCTTATTGAAATGTACAAAATTCTGACAGAGCCTGACAGGCAGGACATGGGGAGGATGTTTCCCTTGGCTGGGGAGGTGGCACCTAGAACCAGGGGTCACAGTCTTGAGAGTAGGGAATAAGACACCTGAGTGGAGGAGATATCGTGGCCAGTGGTGTTCCACAGGAATCAGTGCTGGGACCTCTGCTGTTTATGATATACATAAGTGAGTTGGATGAAGATGTAGATGGGCTGATTACTAAGCACGGAGACAGAAGTTAATGGAGCTGTGGAAGGTGAGGAAGGTTGTCGAGGGATACAGCAGGATAGACATCAGTTGAAGATATGGACGGAGAAATTGCAGATGAGTTGCTGCACTTTGGGAGGTCAAGTGCAAGAGGAAAGTATACAGTAAATGGCAGGACCCTTAGGAGCATTGTTGTACAGAGGGATCTCAGGGTCCAAGTCCATAGCTCCCTGAAAATGGCAACACAAGTAGATAGGGTAGTAAAGAATGCATATAGCATGCTTGCCTTCATTGGTCAGGGCATGGAGTATAAGAGTCAGGAAGCCATACTGCAGTTGTATAAAACTTTGGTTATGCTGCACTTGGAGTACTGTTTCCAGTTCTGGTCACCCCATTACAGGAAGGAAGTGGAGGCTTTAGAGAGGGTGCAGAGGAGGTTTACGAGGATGCTGCCTGGATTCAAGGGTATAAGAGGCTGGACAGACTTGAATTGTTTTTTTTTCCCCCTGGAGTGTCAGAGACCTTGGGGAGACCTGATAGGATTATAAAATTATGAGAGGCATAGATAGGGTAGATAGTCTCTTTCCCCAGGTAGGAATGTCAAATACTAGAGGGCATAGCTTTAATGTGAGAGGGGGAAGTTTAAAGGAGATGTGCAAGGCAAGTTTTTTTTTAAACACACAGTGGTAGGTGCCTGCAACACACTGCCAGGTGTTGGAAGCAGATACGATAGTGACGTTTAAGAGGCATTTAGACAGACACGTGAACTTGAAGGAAACGGAGGCATATGAATCACATACAGGCACATGGGATTAGTTTCATTTGGCATCACAGACAGCACAGACATTTGGGCCGAAGGGCCTGTTCCTGTGCTGTACTGTTCTATGTTCTAAATTTCTTTGCTACGAACTCATGGAAATAGGAGTAGGAGTAGGGGAGAGCCACTAGGCCCTGCAAGCCTGCTTCACCATTCAATACAACCATGGCTGATCTACGCTGGTCTCAACTCCTCTTCTGTGCCAGTTCCCCATAGTCCCCAATTCCTTGATCTTTCAAATATTTATCTATCTCCATCTTAAATATATCTAATGATCCAGCCTCCACCACCCTCAGGGGCAGAGAATTCCAGAAATTCATTATTATGAGAAGAAATTTCTACACACCCCAGTTTTAAATGACTGTCCCCTTATCTTGTAGCTGTCCCCTTGTTTGCAATTCTTCCACTAGTGAAAACATCTGAACATCTATCATGTCAAGGCCACTTAGCATCTTATATATTTGAACAAGGTCACCGCTCATTCTTCTGAACTCCAAGGAATATAGACCCAAACTGCCCAGCCTCTCTTGATAGGACAACCCTCTCAACCCAGGAATTAGCCTGGTGAATCTCCTTTGGACTGTCTCCAATGCTCCCATAGCCCTTTTAAGGTAAGGGATCAAAACTACACGTGGTACTCCAGATGTGGCCAGCACCCTGTACAACTGTAACAAAAGTTCCCTATTCTTAAACTCTAACAACTTCACAGTGAAGGCTAAAATGCCGTTTGCCTCTTTATCTACTTGTTGGACCTGCCTGCTAACTTTGTGATTAGAAAACTTGGATCCCCCGAACTTCAGTCTTGCAGTCTCTCTCCACTAGATAATAATCCATCTTTTGTTTCCACGATAGGCAAGGGTGGTAAATGGGTTGAACTGTCTACCACATAAGGTTGTGGAGGCCAAGTTGCTGAACATATTTAAGTAACAGAAAGATTTCCAAACACATAAGGCATTGAAGGATGTGGGAAGAGTATGGGATGAATGAGAAAGGGGATCAGCCATGACTGCATTGAGTTTCAGAGCAAGCTTGAAAGGCTGAACAAACATTTCTACCAAGTCGCTGACCCAGAGTAGGAATTTCCTGATTCAATTGTTCATCTCAGCCAGTGTGATGCTGGGAGAGATGTTCGGGTTCAAAATACTTTAAACTAGGGAGAGGGCAAAGAAAAAGATTGGGCAGGCATTCCATCCCCGATCACCGCCCAGACTGATGTGCACATGTGTGAATGTTGAGGCAACATAATTAAGTACAGTTTCCATTCTCACTTCACCAAACATCACAGTAGTCAGAGTACGACAGCACAGAAACAGACCCTTCGGCCCATCTAGTCCATGCCGACCTGATCTTCTGCCTAGTCCCATCTACCTGCACCCGGACCATATCCCTCCAATCCCCTCCCATCCATGTACCTATCTAAACTTCTCTTAAATGCTACAGTTGAACCTGCATCCACCACTTCTACTGGCAGCTCGTTCACACTCACATCACCCTCTGAGTGAAGAAATTTCCCCTCAGATTCTCCTTAAGTATTTCACCTTTCATCCTAAACCTATGCCCTCCAGTTCTAGTCTCACCCAACCTGAGGGGAAAAAGCCTGCATGTGTTCACCCTATCTATACCCCTCATAACTCTGTAAGACCTCCCCTCATTCTCCTGTGGTCCAGGGAATAAAGTCCTAACCTATTCAACCTTTTCCGATAACTCAGGTTCTCAAGTCTCGGCAACAGTAAATTTTCTCTGCACTCTTTCAAGCTTATTGATATCTTTCCTGTAGGTAGGTGACCAGAACTGCACACAATACTCTGAATTTGGCCTCACCAATGTCTTGTACAACTTCAACATAACATCCCAACTCCTGTACTCAATGCCCTGATTTATGAAGGCCAAAGTGCCAAAAACTCTCTTTACGACCCTATCTACCTGTGACGCCACTTTCAAGGAATTATGCATCTGCATTCCCTGGTCCCTTTGTTCTACTGCACACCTCAGAGCCCTACCATTCACTGTATAAGTCTTGTCCTGGTCTGTCCTCCCAAAGTGCAACACCTCACACTTGTCTGCATTAAATTCCATCAGCCATTTGTCAGCCCATTTTCCTAGGTGGTCAAGATCACGCTGCAAGGTTTGATAGCCTTCCTCGCTGTCCACTATGCCCCCATTCTTGGTGTCATCCACAAATTTGCTGATCCAGTTTACCACATTTTCATCTAAATCATTGATATAGATGATAAACAACAACGGACCCACCACCAATCCCTGCAGCACACCACTAGTCACAGGCTTCAGACCAGAGAGACAACCATCTACTACCACTCTCTGGCTTCTCCTGCTAAGCCAATGTTGAATCCAATTGGCTACTTCATTGGAGTAGTCATAGTCCATTAGCCAAAACCTCAGAGGATGCAAGTTCTTGCCAGAGAGCAATGTCTTTAGAAAGAGTGGGAAGAAATTAAGAAAGCCAGTATCACCAGCTGAAAACAAATGTAACCACTGCTGTACAACATGAGCAAGTAGTAACAATGCAACCTCTCACCTGTTTCACAGTCCCAAAGTCTGCACGAGTTATCTGCAGAACCGGTTAACACTTGCTTTGTATCCCCTGATTATTAGATTAAGGACAACAAGAATCACTTGATAGGATACTGAAAGTCAAACAAACACACACACACACTTACACTACGTCAGAACAAGCAGCAAAGTATGTCCTGGGAACATTTTTAGTTTCTTAGAACAGTGATATTTCATTGAAATTAGAGAAGGCTCATACAGATCCACTACGTTTCTAAAGTTACAGTTCATTGTCTGATCAACTCTTTGATAATGAGCTATTGCTGGATACTTAGAATTGTGTAGATTCCCCTATATCTGCAAGTATTTTGCTAAGCTTCTGAACCTTTCTAGTATAAAGCTGCAAGATTCTATCTGTAAAATAACTGTTCAAAACATGAAAGATTAAGTTAGATTAGAAAAATTAGAATATTCATGGCAATCTATGAAATCTTACGATATGCAAAAACTGCACCAGTCAATCGTGTATTTGTAGAAGACAGCATTCAAAACAAAGGATTCCACAAATAGTAGCTGTCCTGCATCAAGATTCAGAGGTTACAAAGAACTCAATGCTTCTTCCATGCAAACTATGTTCTCAGTGCTATACTGGGTAAACACACACCATGGATAGAAGATATGCTCCCTTTTAGAGTCAAAGAGCACTACAGGACAGAAACACGTGCATCTAGTCCATTCTGACCTGATCTCCTGCCTAGTCCCATTTACCTACACCCGGACCATATGCCTCCAAACACTTCCCTTCCCATCCATATACCTAACCAAACCTCGTAAACATTACAATTGAACCGCATCTACCCCTTCCGCTGGCAGCTCATTCCACATTGGCACCACGCTCTCAGTGAAGAAGTTCCCTCTCAGATTCCCCTTATATATTTCACCTTTCACCCTAAATCTATGTCCTCTAGTTCTAGTCTCATCCAACCTGAGGAGAAAAAGCCTGCATACATTCACCCTATCTATACCCCTCAATTTTGTATACCTCTACAAGATCTCCCCTCATTTTCCTCTGCTCCAGGGAATAAAGTCCTAACCTATTCAACCTTTCCCTATATCTCACATCCTCAAGCCCCAGCAACATCCTTGTAAATTTTCTCTGCACTCTTTCAAGCTTATTGATATCTTTCCTGTAGGTAGGTGACCAGAACTGCACACATCACTCTAAAGTTAGCCTCACCAGCATCTTGTACAACTTCGACATAACATCCCAACTCCTGTACTCAATCCCCTGATTTATGAAGGCCCATGTACCAAAAGCTCTCTTTACAACCCCATCTACCTGTGACACCACTCTCAAGGAATCATGGATCTGTATTCCAAGGTCTCTTTGTTCTACTACACACCTCAGAGCCCTACCATTCACTGTGTAAGCCTTACCCCTAGTTTTTCCTCCCAAAGTGCAACACCTCACACTTGTCTGCATTAAACTCTATCTGCCATTTTTCAGCCCATTTTTCTAGCTGGTCAAGATCACTATGCAAGCTTTGATAGCCTTCCTCGCTGTCCACTACACCCCCAATCTTGGTGTCATCCACAAATTTGCTGATCCAGTTTACCACATTATCATCTAAATCATTAATATAGATGATAAATAAAAATGGACCCAGCACTGATCCCCGAGGCACACCACTAGTCACAGGCCTCCAGTCAGAGACAACCATCTACTACCATTCTCTTGCTTTTGCTCAGCCAACGTTGAATCCAATTGGCTATTTCATCCTGAATGCCAAGCAACTTAACCTTCTGGACCAGCCACCCATGCAGGACTTTGTCAAAGGCCTTGCTAAAGTCCATGTAGACAATGTCCACCACCTTCCCTTCATCAACCTTCTTGGTAACCTCCTCGAAAAACTCTACAAGATTAGTTAGACATGACCTGCTAAGCACAAAGCCATGATGACTATCCCTAATCAGGCTCTGTCTATCCAAATACTTATACATCCTGTCCCCTAGAATACCTTCCAATAATTTACCCAGGACTGACATCAGGCTCACCAGCCTATAATTTCCTGGCTTATTCTTAGAAGCTTTCTTGAACAACAGAACATTAGCTATCCTCCAGTCCTCTGGCACCTCGCCCGTGGCTAAGGATGTTTTAAATATCTCTGTCAGGGTCCCGGCAATTTCTGCACTAGCCTCCCACAAGGTCCAAGGGGACACCTTGTCAGGTCCTGGGGATTTATCTACTTTAATTCACCTCAAGACAGCCAGCACCTCCTCTTCCATAATCTGGATACGATCCATGACCTCATTACTCTATTGCCTCAGTTCTATAGATCTCCCCCATCTCTTTTGGCTCCATGCATAGATGACCAGACTGATCTTCAAGAGGACCAATTTTGTCCCTTACTACCCTTTTTCTCTTAATATAGCTATAGAAACCCTTGGGATTCTTTCACCTTGTCTGCCAGAGCAACATCATGTCCTCTTTTTGCCCTCCTGATTTCTCTCTTAAGTGTTTTCTTGCATTTATACTTCTCAAGCGCCCCATTTGATCCTAACTGCCTATACCTGATATGCACCTCCTTTTTCTTTACCAGGGCCAGATTTTGAAAAACTACTGACATTATGGAAATGGGAAGAAAACAGAAAACTTCTCACCCCCGTGGCAGTATGCACTCTCACCCCCGTGGCAGTAGTTTTTGAAATTATTCAGTTTAACAATTTTTGAAATTATTCAGTTTTACAATGACCGACCCCCACCCCCGTTCCAAGTTTTGAACAGTGTTCCCACTGAGAATTATGACCTGTATAAATGGCATAACCTGATGGGCCAAATGGCCACCTCTATACAGTAACCATTCTGTGACTGTGAAAAAAAGAATATTTCAATGGCGTTTTCAAAAGCTCAGGCCATCCCAAGGGATTCCCTAGCTAATGAAGTATTACATACATTAAATTTACCTGTACATTATGCTGGTTACTACCTCAACAAATCAAACACAAATGGCACCTTGCCATGAAGGATACAGTCAACATCCACGCACCACACTGCTCCTGTGTGCCCATTGTAAGTGCCAAGCCTCTCTCCATTCAAAGAATACCAGACATTAACGACCTGTGCAATAGGAAAAAAAAATCCATCATGGTCTGATAAAAGGATGTGCTAATAATAACTCTGAAGACTTATTTTCACTTCACACCAGTACTGATGCATAATTTCTACCAAATGATGCAAACCAGTGTTAAAGTGAAACATTTGCTGATCAATTAAGAAGGACCAGATAAATGCCACGGATCTCAAAATTTAAATTGTGGACACCTTGCATTCTTTTGTAGAAATACAAATAAATTCATTTCTTAAATTCAGAAATGGATTAAAACACTATTGTTCTGTCACAAATCAGGTTTTATTTTACTCGGTTCACATATTTGATATTCATATTTTGTATACAACCACATCTGGCACAGTTGCTCAGAAAGATGAGTGCAGGAGATTTGTCCACTTCGTGCATTTTATAGTGAACAGGGAGGGCTCACCCAGAAAGATATCATGTTGCTTGATCTACTAGAAAAATCAAGAGTTGTAAGACAATAAGAATTTCCTCTATCTGATTGAGGAAATTGGCTACAAAACATGAATAGCAAATGTTGCTGTAGTAACTTATCCATATTAGAAGCCTCTGGACTTTCTGCTGTACGAAGTAGAAAGCTTTTGTTCTGTGAGTTATACATTACATGACTACAACTGCTATTCAGACATTATGAATGGCTACAGGCAGGTAGCCACGGATCAGCGGCCCTGGGGGCCTCCAACCAATGGAAAGATGATGGGAAGGAAGGAAAATTTAGCAGCTCACCTTTAGACACGTCACAGATTAAAAATAGCAAGTAATTTTGGAAACACTTAGATTTATGACTTCAAATCCTTGCAAATACAATTATAAATACATTTGGAATAGTACAACACTTTCAGTGCTTCTTCTTCATAATAAATTTAAGATAATAACAAATCCATTGCACTGTGATAATATGTAGCACATTGGCTCAATTAGCTGTCAGTTGGGTCGATACAACTGGCCTCCCTGCCTCTGGCCTTCGTGGTTGGCAGGAAAGAATGAAATCAGCCAGGTTATCACTTCACATCACAGTCTAGTTGAAGATCCAGGACAATAAGCAAAGGCAAAACTGCAATATTCACCAAGCTACATATTGTCCAAAAGCAAAATACTGCAAATTTGAAATCAAAGCAGAAAATGCTGGCAAGTCAGGGAGCATCAATGGAGATCAGCTTAGGTAAACAATCCGACTGCTCCTCCGATCTGAGGATTGTTACACAGGGGAATTTGGTATGCTTGCCTTCCAAACCCACCACCTCTACCTGCTGGAAAGACAAGAGCAGCAAGAGCACAGGGACACCATCACCTGGAAGTTGCCTTCCAACCCCCCATCACCCCCTCTTAAACTGCTCACCGCTACTTTCTCGAGGGCAACTGAAAGCTGGCTCAGCCTGCGGTCCACATCCTGTGACTGAATATAAACATAGGCCAAGGCACTGGGAACAGTTGGGATGTCATGTTGCAGTTGGTTAGACTACACTTACAGTATGGTGTACAGTTCTGGTTGCCACATTGCAGGAACGATGTGGTAGTGAAGAGGGTGCAGAGGAGATTCACCAGGGTATTGCCTGGAATGGAGGGCTGTAATTATGAGAAACTGGATAGGCTGGGCTTATTCTCACTGAAATGTAGGAGGATGAGAGGGGATCTCAGCTGTTTTCAAAATTATGAGGGGGATAGATAGTCAGAATCTTTTTCCCAAGGCAGGAAAATCTAGAACTAGAGGGCACAGGTTTAAGGTGAAAGGGAGGAACTTAAAGAAGATCTGAGGGACAAGTTTTTCCACACAGAGGGTGGCGAACATTTGGAATGAGCTGCCAGAGGAGGTAGATGCAATTACAACATTTAAAAGGCATTTGAACAGGTAAGTGCACAGGAGAGGAGTGGTGGGATAGGGCCTATCGTGGGCAAATGGGATTAGCGCTCCTGGCCATCACGGTCAGCATGGACAAGGTGGGCTGTGAGAGCCCATTGCTGAGACGTACACTTCTATTACTCTCCAGGCTTTAAGAGGAAGAAGGGAGGAAAGAACAAAAGGAAGTCTGTAGCAGGATGGAAGTTATTTTAATTATAACCCAGCTTCATCATAAAAATGGGTGAACTGAAGGGCCAAAACCATGGAACTACATCCCAACAGGAGAAGGGAATAGGAGGGAAAAATGGATCACATCAAAGCAGACAGAAGACAAAATGGTTCAAGCCCATCAGTTCACCAGGTGGGAGGAAATAATCTTATGTTACCGGAAAATGTATATGGAGCTGAAGATGGTGCATTCCAAGCACTTTAGCAGATATTGAAAAACGAGAGCTGCCAATTTCAAAGCATCGCTATTAGCATAAATTAATTTGATAGTGTTGATTTAACAGGAGTTATAGGAAAGTAAGTAAACTGTACCTTAAAGTAAGAGGGTAAATATTTAAAGGAGATTTGAGGGGCAAGTTTCGTTTTGCTGTGCATGTGACTAATCAGTAAATATCTTATCTTACAATTACAGCATTTAAAAGACATTTAGACAGGTACACAGATAGGAAAGGTTTGGAGGGGAATGGGACTAGCTCAGGTTGGCATCTTGGTCGGCATGGTCGAGTTGGGCTGATTACCCCGTTTCTGTGCTGTATAACTCTATGAATCTATTGAGAGCATGAAAGGCTGAACTAAATTATCAGGAATGAGAAAATGGGTAGCAATAGATTATTGTTCTTGACGATTATATATCACAAATAGATTATACACTTGATCACCATCTCACAAAGTTATTACTGATGATTTTGTGGTGTGTCAATAAGAATTGCATAGAAGTTACCAATGAACTTGCATACTTACAGTGTCCTTTGCACAGGAGAACACCAAATCTCCCTCCCTGTTGTACTTAATCTGTGTGATTGATCTTTCATGACCCTGTAACAGGATGGGTTTCTGATGCAGGATAGAAAAAGAAAATTGGATAAATTCAACAGATGATACATTAATTATTCAAAATAAACACACAAAATGTACAACTTGTTATAGGCTAGTAAAGCTCTCTAAACCCCACTGTTCTTCTATCAATAACCTTCTCCTCAAAATGGTTTCCACAAAAGCTCCCAATAATTTAGCTGCTCACTAAACGTCACTCTGATTCAGACTCATATCGCCGCTGGTTAGACTGGCATGGATGTTGGAGACACGACTGGGCCCCAAGAAGCCGTCCAGCACCCTCTGGTACCCATCCCAACACCGAGCGTTCTCAGGTCAGGCGTCATTCGATGGAGCCGAGCCTCAGCCCAGGCTGGGAGGGCACAGGCTCCGCCGCCCCGCCACAAACACCCCTCAGGCGACGCATTAAACTGCGGCCGTTGTAGAGCCCCGGGCGCCAGTTCAACCAGCAGCAACGGCGACAGCTGACGCTTCCCGAGCTCGTTCATCACGGCGGACAAACAACATCCGGGGGGACTAAAGGCCCACCGGGGGGGGGGGGGGGGGACTAAAGGCCCACCGGGGGGGGGGGGGGGACTAAAGGCCCACCGGGGGGGGGACTAAAGGCCCACCGGGGGGGGGGGGGGGGGACTAAAGGCCCACCGGGGGGGGGGACTAAAGGCCCACCGGGGGGGGGGGGGGGGGGGGACTAAAGGCCCACCGGGGGGGGGGGGGGGACTAAAGGCCCACCGGGGGGGGGGGGGGGACTAAAGGCCCACCGGGGGGGGGGGGGGGGACTAAAGGCCCACCGGGGGGGGGGGGGGGACTAAAGGCCCACCGGGGGGGGGGGGGGGGGACTAAAGGCCCACCGGGGGGGGGGGGGGGGGGGACTAAAGGCCCACCGGGGGGGGGGGGGGACTAAAGGCCCACCGGGGGGGGGGGACTAAAGGCCCACCGGGGGGGGGGGGACTAAAGGCCCACCGGGGGGGGGGGGGGACTAAAGGCCCACCGGTGGGGGGGGGGGGACTAAAGGCCCACCGGGGGGGGGGGGGACTAAAGGCCCACCGGGGGGGGGGGGGACTAAAGGCCCACCGGGGGGGGGGGACTAAAGGCCCACCGGGGGGGGGGGGACTAAAGGCCCACCGGGGGGGGGGGGGGACTAAAGGCCCACCGGGGGGGGGGGGGACTAAAGGCCCATCGATTCTGCGCTGCCCCGAAGCCCCCTGCAGGGTGAGGCCAGGCCCCGGGAGTGGGTCCGCCGCCGAGGGCGAGGCCCGGGACGGGGCCTCGGCCCCCACCCACCGTACACCCCCAGCCCCCGGTCGCCGGTCCCCGGTCCCCACCATCCCGCCGCCGCCGCCGCCGCTCCTCTCTCTGCCGCCGCACGGGGACCGGAAAGAGCGATCACGCCGCCGGAAGTGGTGCTGGGGGTGAGGGGTGAGAGGGCGGGGCGCCGCTGCCATGGCGACTGTCTGTGAGTCCGTGGGATCTTCCCGGTGAAGGGCGCGACTGACCCGCGGCCGCTCGGCCAGTGCCGCCCCCCCCCCGGGCCGCTCGGTCGGGACCCTGGGGGGTGTGGGTGTGGGTGGGGGGTTGGGTGGGGATGGGGTGCGGTGGGTGGGGGGTTGGGTGGGGATGGGGTGCGGTGGGTGGGGGGGGTTGTGGGGGTGTGGGTGGGGTGGGGGTGTGGGGGTGTGGGTGGGGTGGGGGGTGTGGGGGTTGTGGGGGTGTGGGTGGGGTGGGGGGTGTGGGGGTTGTGGGGGTGTGGGTGGGGTGGGGGGTGTGGGGGTTGTGGGGGTGTGGGTGGGGTGGGGGGTGTGGGGGTTGTGGGGGTGTGGGTGGGGTGGGGGGTTGGGTGGGGGAGTGGGTGGGGGTTGGGTGGGGATGGGGTGCAGTGTGGGTGGGGTGGGTGAGGTGGGTGGGGGTGTGGGGTGGGGTGTGGTTGTGGGTGGGGATGGGATGGGATAGGGTGTGGGTGGGGGGTTGAGTGGGGGTTGGGTTGGGTTGGGTGGGGTGGGGGGTTGTCGGGGGAGCGGCCGCCAGTGGCCTGGCTGAGGGATCTGCCCAGTGCTCGGCTCCCCCCAGCCCCACATCGCTCGTATGTCGGGGGTGTCTGTAAGTCGAGCGTTCGTAACCCGGGAAGAGCATGGTCAGCACAGAAACAGGCCCTTCAGCCCACTGAGTCCGTGCTGACCATCAGACACCCATTTGCAGATTCAGATTCAGATTAGTTTATTGTCATCTGCAGCAGAATTCCTTGCTCGTTTGAAGCTCGCAGAGTAAACTATACGTGGGTGATAATAAATAGAGCAAGGAGTACAAACCAACAGAATGGTGCAAAGATTGTAGTGCAAAAAGAAATGCTAATCCTACAGTAATCCCAGTTTACGCTCGCTATATTCTCATCAACTCCTCTCAGATTCTACCCCTCACCTACACACTGGGGGCAATTTACAGTGGCCAATTAAACCACCGATGTGCATGTCATTGGGATTTGGGAGAAAACTGGACCACCGAGAGGAAATCCACGGTCACAGGGAGAATGTGCAAACTCCACACAGACAGCACCCGAGATCAGGATTGAACCCAGGTCTCTGGATTTGTGAGGTAGCAACTCTACCAGCTGCCCACTGGGGTGGAGAATTCTAATGACTTGTTACCTTTTAAAGAAGGAATTTTTAAACGAATGAACCTCCAGATTTCCCCTTAGGGAGAAACATCTTCTCGGCATCAACCCTGTGAACCTCCTCAAAGTCTTATATTTTTCAATAAGATCATTTCTCATTCTTCAAAACAACACCCATTCCTTATTCTAGGAATTAACTGAGTGAACCTCCTCTGAATTGTTTCCAATGCATGTATATCCCTCTTTAAATAAGGAGACCAAAACTGTATGTAGTAACCTAGATGTGTCCTCACAGGTGCTCTGCACAGTTGCAGCAGGACTTCCCTATCTTTTTCTCCATTCCTTTTGTAATTAAGGCCAGTAAATGGTTGACCTGCCAGTGATGTCCACATCCCACAAAGAAATAAAATTTGATTTATGGAGCTTCTGTTTCTTGGGAAAATGTGACATTGATTTAAAATATAAACCTATCCAAATTTATGCAGCTGCATTTATTTTTCAAAGAGTTAATTATATAACTGTTTTATTTCAGTTGGTATTTTATGATTTCACTAGGATTATGTGAAAAAAAGACTTCTGTTATTTACCAAAAAAAACTTTGCATTTATAAGTTGGTAATAACTGCAGTAAAATCACACATCACTTAAAGCAGTGTGCAGGATAAAATAAAATTATAGCTTGGATATGGGAATGGTAACTGAAGTTAAATCAAATTTGATTAAGATGCAATGGAGAGTGTGGATGAGCGTAATATGGTTCACAGTCACACAGTCCTCAGGTACCATTCCCATATCGAAGCTATAATTTTATTGTATCCTGTACATTAATTTTCAAAAAGGTGTTAGATAAGTCACCACATGGACATGTTTTCAAAATTGAAGTCCATGGAATTAAAGGAACAGCAGCAGTGGGAACATCGGATTGTCTAGGTGTCAGAAAACATAGATAATTCTGCTTACTTATTTTTTCATATCAATATCAAGACCAGTGCACGACTTTAATAGTGATCTTAGCGTGGGTGTACAGGACGTCGTGTCAATATTTCTATATGAAATAAAACTTGAGAAAAGGTTGGGAACAGAGAGGACAGAAACAAAATTGGACAAACTGGTGGAATGGGCAGACACATGGAAGTTCAGATTTAACCTAGAGAAAGTAAATTGTTTCATTCTGAAGGGAAGAATGAATAGAAGTAAAACAAATCACTTGTTGCAACTTTAAAGAAGATGCAGGAGCAGAGAACCGGAAGCACACACACAAATCATTGAGGATGACAGGAAAGGTAGAGGAGCCTGTTTAAAAAGACATGTAGGTCACTGACTTTATAAACAGGTAGAAAGTGCAAAGACTTTATAGTTTTACAAATTTTCGTACCACACTGCTTGGGTACTAGCTGAAATATTATGCTCAATTCCAGACACCACCCATTAGGACACAGAAGGTGCAGGAGAGATTAACAAAATGGGATACCTGAGAGACCAGAGAAATTGGGATTATTTTTCTTGGAGGAGAGGTTAAAATGAAATTTGACAGAAATGTCAATAGTAAATGAGGAAAAAATGTTTGCAATGGGAGATGTGTCAGTAACCGGAGGACAAGATAAAGTTTTTGCCAAGAGGACCTCGTCCTCGTCCTAAATGACAAAACATTTTCGCATGGCAAGTTATGATAGGACATAGAACACTACAGCACAGTACAGGTCCTTCGGCCCACAATGTTGTGCTGACATTTTATCCTGCTCTAAGATCTATCTAACCCCTCCCCCCACCACCACCACCCCCCCACATAGCCCCCTATTTTTCTATCATTCATGTGTCTATCTAAGAGTCTCTTAAATGTCCCTAATGTATCTGCCCCCACAACCTCTGCCGGCAGTGCGTTCCACGCACCCACCACTCTCTGTGTAAAAAATTTACCCCTGACATCTCCCTTATACCTTCCTCCAATCACCTTAAAATTATGTCTCCTCGTGTTAGCCATTGTCGCCCTGGGAAAAAGTCTCTGACTGTCTACTCGATCTATGCCTCTTATCATCTTGTACACCTCTAGTAAGTCACCTCCTTCTCTCCAAAGAGAAAAGCCCTAGCTCGCTCAACCTATCCTCATAATACATGCTCTCCAATCCAAGCAACATCCTGGTAAATCTCCTCTGCACCCTCTCTAGAGCTTCCACATCCTTCCTATAATGATCTGAAATACATTTATTGAAAGGCAGTGTAATCAGATTCAATAGTAATTTACAGAAGGGAGTGCCTTACAGTGCACTGTTACTAATTGGAGAGCACTTTCATAAAGCGGGCGCAGGGACCTGGGCTGAACTGTCTTTTATGTTGTGTCATTGTATCATGTTGGGCAGGAGTGCAGCCGGTGTGGATGTCCTCAAATCTGTAATCTTTGATTTCTCTCCGATTATCAGACTAGTTTAGAAACAATAGGACTGGTTTGACTTGATCTCCCTTTATAATTCCTCCAGCTATCTATTTTTGAAGTTATAAGGTGATTCTTCAACGAATTTGTAAGCTTATTTGTTGGATGAATTAAAATTAATTAATTTATCTATTGCATCCCATTCCAGAACCCCATTAGTGCTTGAATTTCTCCATGTTGTGTATTTGTCCTCATTAATCCAAGGTTGAAAGCGGCCTGTAAAGGCCCCTGGGGACTAATGGACTTCATCATAGAGTTTTAAGAGAAGTGGCTAGTGGAATCATTGATGCATTAGTTTTAATTTAGTTTATAGAATAGGTTACAGGGAAATGATTAGGGGAATGGGATTACTCTGAGACATGCCATAGAATTGATAGACTGAACAGTCTCCTCTATCGTGACACATATGAAATGTGAAAATGTGAGATTTGTGCAAAAAGTTTGTATCTTTAGGATTTAAGCTGGGTATGATGACAAATGCAATGTCATTAACTTGATATTAAAAGAGAAATAGTTGAAAGTCTTCATTATGTCAGGCTGTGTCTGAGGAAAGAGAAACAGTTGTGTTTCAGGTTGATGATCTTTCATCAGAACTTGTACTACATCTGTGAAGTGGAGGTTTTGAAAATTGTTATGTTTATGGTCATGTTCCTTGACCTGAAGATGCATTTCCTGTAACTTTAACTTGTTTGTGTAGTGCACTAGTTTGTAGCATTGAAACATATTACATTGTTCTCAACCCTTATATATCCTCTGGGCCTGGTTATTCCAATGTTGTTGGCATTTGATAACTTGTTAAAATGTGTTTTTCAGGTAGAATTTAAATAGAATTTAAATCTCAAATAGAATTCTGCAAAGCAGACGTATTCTGAGGACATTGGTCTGGTCATAGGTTCTGGAGACTTCTTTGATCTGTTGCATGTATAAATGATGTACCGGTCAGTGAGGTGTTACTGAGAACCTCGTGTGTTTCCTATTTCAGTGGAAACTTCCTGCCTCATCCTGGTGGCACTGCTGTGGGGGGCAACCAACCCTTTCCTCAAAAAGGGCACGGAAGGGATAGAGAAGGTTAAGTCTGGAAACTTTGTCACTCAGCTGTTTGCAGAGATGAAATTTTTAATTCTTAATTACAAGGTAATGACATAATTTTGAAATTCTGCACTAAGTGACCTGCCTTTAAAAGATGAGTGATGTTATGTAGAGAAGTCACCACTATTTATCATTTTTGCCATCTTTATCTAAGTTGGAATGAAATTTGTGTGTTGCTCATTGGTGAAATTTTAAAGAATACACTCCAACAGTCACATCTCCACCTCTGGCAGCTCTGTGTAATCAGTTTAATTGATGCCTCTCTGCCCAATCCTGCCTCTTGCTCACTAGCTATGGTAGAGTGGCTACCGCTCCAGCTCCCCACTTCTTGCTCCTCACTCATGCTAACCCTCTACTTTCCTGAAAAAGATCTTGCTCACTGCCCTGTCATTTATTCCAGGTTGAGCTGGCATTGTATTTTACTGAGAGTTTAACTTCAAAATTAATATCTAAGAAAAATGCCAAAATGAGCATAATCATCATTGAGAAGCACTGGAAGCTGAAAGTGTTAAATACACTTCCACCAGTGAGAAATAGATCTTGCATTTATACCGTTCCTTATTCTACCTCTCAAGTATATCCCAAAGCACTTCACGTGTGATTAGTTACTTCTGAAATGCAATAGCTTTTGCTACATGGGCAATGTGTAGCCCTTTTCTCCTGAGCCAGAATCCACAAGTAGCCTCAGTTAATCTATTCTTGGTGATTCTGAATGAAAGAGGTATGTACTTCTGGACACAGGTAAATGTGACGTGTCAGACTACGCAGATTTTATCACAGATACCCTGCAATGCCCTCATATCCTGCAGCCTCCACCTCCACTTCTCTCAGCTCAGAATTCAACTGTCTGCTGACCTTCCCTGATCCACCAAAGCATTTCCCAGCTCATTTCTATTTTCAGTACTCCCATATTCCACAACCTCTACTTCCCCATTTAGAGTCGTAGAGTAATACAGCACGGAAACAGGCCTTTCGGCCCATCTCATCCATGCTGACCATGGTGCTCACCAAGCTAGTCCCATTTGCCCATGTTTGGCCCATATCCCTCTAAGCCCCTCCTATCCGCATACCTGTCCAAATGTCTTTGGAATATTGTTATTGTACTTGCCTCAACCACTTTCCTCTCTGCGTGATGGAGTTGCCCCTCAGGTCCCTTTTAAATCTTTTACCTTAAACCTATGTTCACTATCCCTGGGAAAAAGACGATGTACGTTCACCTTATTATGCCCCTCATGATTTTATACACCTCTGTAAGGTCACCTCTCAATCTCCTACATTCCAAGGCAAAACGTCCTAACCCATGATGTAGATCCCCTTTCAATAACTTTCTAACTTAGAGGAATGGAATTGACAACATAATATTGCTCTGTTTCTACTGAGAAATTTTAGTTCAGTATTATTTTTTCTTTTTTTGTTTGTTTTTTTTGAAATTTTTCTGTTTAGTTTATATTGTTTTATAATTTTTCTTATTGATTTGTTTTTTTTTCTCTTTCTTTTTTTAAATTTATATAATAAATCTTTTTCTTTCCTTTCTTTAATATTATATTCATTTACTAAGAGATCGTTGAATCTACAGATTTTTTTATATCTTATTGTTCTTTATGATTATCTATGCCATGATTGTTATCCAGATCTCTTTGTATTACATGTACAAAGATTGATGTTCTATATTAATCTGTATTAATTTGAAAACTAATAAAAAGATTGAAAGAAAAAGTCCTAGCCTGCCCAACCTCTCCCTGTAACTCAGGCCCTCGAGTCCTGGCAGCATCCTTGTAAATATCCTTTGCACTCTTTTCTGTTTATTGATGTCTTTCCTATAACAAGGAAACCAAAACTGTACATAATACTCCAAGTGCGGTTTCACTAACGTTTTGTACAACTGCAACATAATGTCCCAGCTCCTATACTCATTGCCCTGACTGATGAAAGCTAGCATGCCAAACACTTTCTTCACCACTCTGTCTACTTTCACACTGCTTTCAGTGAACTATGTATGCACTCCTAGGTTCCTCTGTTCTACAACTCTCTCCAGGGCCCAACCATTCACTGTATGAGTCCTATCCTAGTTTGGCTTCCCAAAATGCAACACCACACTTATCCGAATTAAACTCCACTTACCCAGCTGATCAAGAACCCTCTGTAATTTTTGATAGCTTTCTTCACGGTTTTGGGTACCACCTATTTTATTATCATCCGCAAACTTACTAACCACGTCTTGTGCCTTCTCATCTAAATTGTTTATATAAATAATGAACATCAAAGGTCCCAGCACTGATCCCTATGGCACACCACTAGTCACAGGCCCCCAGTCTGATTTCATCCAGATTGCTCCAGTTTTCTCACACCTGTAACTCTTCCCTCCTATTCCAAGGCTTGGCTTCCCAACACGTATACATCTGTGCAGCCACACCAATTATTAGAACTGCTGCATGCACCTACAGCTTAAAACTCCTCTCGATAGTCTTCCTTAGGTCTCCTTTTCGGTTAAGTATTTAATGTTACATTTGGTCGTAATTAGGGCTGCTGATCCACAATTTCCACATATATCGTCACAGAATCAGAGCCTGGAAAGATAATTAACCACAAAAATATCTCAGAATAAAAAGCATTGCATTACTGTAAATTTGAGGTCCTGATGGTGCATTGCCCAGAACATAACACGGTACTCTTTGTCTGATCATGAGCAACAGCAGTGGACATCCACTGTATAAGTAATGTCTTATGTAGAACGGGGCTTGACCTGGATTCCCACATGCTCCACAAATACACTCAATGGTTCAGTCCAGTAACAATGGCCTGCATTAGTCTTTTCAGTCAGGAGGGTAATGTTATTGGTGTTGGAAGGAAAGCTGAGAAACCACTGTTTGCTTACATGTTTGCCTACTCTTGTCCATTTATGTTTTCCAGTATTTGATACCCTTTCTTCTGAACCAAAGTGGGTCACTTCTCTACTACTTCACCTTGGCTTCTACAGGTCTGTGTGTTTACTTATTTGTATTCGTGTTTTACAATACGTGTCAACTGTCGTTCTTTTGATCACTATTATACCAGGTTCCAGGTTCAAGTCCCAATCCAAAGACTTAAACACTAAAATATAGGTTGACAATCCACTGAGAAAGAGGTGCACTGCTGGGAGTGCCAACTTTCAGAGAAGACTTGAAACCGAGGCCACATCTGCTTTTAGCAAGTGGATGTACAGGATCCCACAACACTATTTTGAAGAAAACCTTCAAAGTTAACCCCAATGTTCTGCTCAGTATTTGTCTCTCAGTGAACATTACTGAAATCAGATTATCCAGTCATCAGCACTTTTTTCTCCACAGATGTTTTTGGATATTCCAGTTTCAGTTTGCCCCTTTGTTTTCTGTCTGTCTCTAAGCTGCCAGAATTCCAAGTAATTGATGGCTTGACAACTTTTGTCTGCACCCAGTCACAGACATTCCCAATGCTCTCTCCACCCCTCTCAGCAACTTTTCTAGTTCTGATGAAGAGTTAATGACGTGAAGTGTTGACAGTTTCTCAGTCCATGAGTGCTGCCTGACCCGCTGAGTCCTTGCAGTATTTTCTCTTTTTGTTTCAGGATTCCAACATCTGCATTTCTTTTCCCTCCAATTACTGTTGTTTGTGGGAACTCCTGCATAAATTGGCTGCTGCCATTTCTTGCATAACAGCAGTGAATACGCCAATAAATGTACTTCATTGGCTGTAGAAGTGCTTTCGACTTCCTGAAAGGGATACAAAAGGCACTTTATAAATGCAGATCTTTATTGTTGATATGTTGTTAAATCTTCTGCTTTTTGAGGCAGAATCATCATCAGAATCAGATTTATTATCACTGACATATATGTTATGAAATTTATTGTTTTGTGGCAACAGTACAGTGCAAAGACATAAAAATTGTTATAAATTACAAAATAAATAAATAGTACAAACAAAAGGGATAACGTACTAGTGTTCACGGGTTCGTGGACCGTTCAGAAATCAGATGGCAAGGCCTTCCCAAAATACCAAGCAGAACTTGGAGGTGATATAAAATCCTTAAACATATTCTCTTCCCCACCCCACTTTGCTAAAGAACAACTTTGTAGTTTATTTCCTTTAAGTACAGATTTTTTATGTTGTTGTCATGCAAGTCTTTATATTTATGGATACTTTAAAGTAAATACCATTTAGTGGTACATGGAATTAATTTTCTCAGGAATCTGGGGTCCAGAGTTAAGTTTGATGTTTGGCTGCTTTCTTGATCTGTAAATTATCATTCTATGTATTCTCAATATAATGATATTCCTGACAAAAAGTCCAGTTCCTAGACCAGGCTCAATTATATTTTTCGTAAGGTACATGGAGATCATGGAGGTTGATTCAATGCAAGAGGTTTCTTTCTGTTGGGAAAAGCCCCTCTGAAGAAGCTAAGACCAGGCACCTGAGCTCAGGACATCAGGATTCCATATTTAAACTTAAATGTGATCTGGTTTAAGCTGGGTACATGTATTGTTCATATTTATTCCTAACTCCAGTTGTTCTGAGGAGATAGTGGTGAGGCCTCTGTGAAACAGCTCTGTTTTGTGACTTTACCACAAATTTATTATCTGAAAGGCATTCCAAAAGTTGGAAGTTGGAAAACCAAGAATAAATATCTCACATGACTCAAGAGTAAATTGGAGTGAATACTGTGCCCATGATTTTTATATTGTGATTAGTCATGGGTCTGGGATGTGCAATAGGAAGGTTAAGGACATCACTTTCTTATCATGAGTAAAATTGAAATGTCAAATGTCTGACTTAAACACAGTTATTTCCTTTATTGAAACATAAAGTGTATGCACTCCAGCAAATTTCCAAACATCAGATTTATTTGGTGATGGTGCTCTGTTCCTCTGTGAGATCTGAGGAAAGAACCCATAGAGGAGCAAACTGGAGATAGATTAAAGTGAAATAAGCTTAAAAAAGTAGCTCAGTGTTGCAAGCAGCTATGTGATTAATATAAAACCAGAAGGTTGTCAACATACAAGAATTGGGTCAAGCAGCATCTGTGGAGGGAAAGGAATTGTCGACGTTTTGGCTGAAGACCTGATCAGGGTCTCAGCCCCAAATGTCAACACTTCCTTTCCCCCACAGATGCTGCTCGACCCACTGAGTTCCTCCAGCAGATTGTTGCTCCAGATTCCAGCGTCTGCCGTCTCTTGTGTCTATGCTTGACCTAGTGGTTTACCACAGATCTGGTTGTGGCGACTTCTGCCTTGTCCATTGGAAACGTTTCCTTCCAGTTCTTGCAACTTCATTGCTTGAGTGGACACCTTCAGCCAGGGTCCAAGTTTGGTTCTCTCCATTTTGCTTTTTATGCACAATCCTTTTCCTACGTCCTCTTTCATATTTATGCTTCTGATGATCAGCTGCAAATCGTGCATTGATACATAGTCATAAGCCAACATGAAGAACTGGGTATCAGAACTTGTGAAAATATAATAGCCAATCTGGATGTCTTTGTCACATGAAGATCTTAATTTTGAAGTTATTACAACTGTGATCTAAGTCATGTAACAGTCCAACCTTCTGACATGTAATGATACAACTGCTCTGGTGAACATTGTGTGATGAGAATGTGACATTGCAATTACAGTTTATACCAGTTTTAATGAAGTTGACCATGTGAATGAGACTTGTCTGCTGTATGCAGAACCCAGTGTACTGAGTTAGAATGTTTCCAAGCAAAAGTTTTATAATTTCCTTGTTACCTGCACCTCTGGGATAAAGAGCCAGTAACAAGGAAGTGTAGTATTTGAAATGAAGTTAAATGATTTCAAGCTTTCACTTTAATTAATTTCAATTCACTTTGTAAAACTGCTATTTAATGTTGATGGTAGTTGCACATAAATACTCTCGTAGGTCTGAGGAGTAACAAATGAAAATCTCTGTCTCTTCAGATTTGTCCTTGGCTGTGCTCTTGTCAAATTCTCTTACATTTTTGTTCACATTACTAACTGGAAAGTTACTGGGGGAAGATATTGGTGGTAAACGTAAGTACAGTGCATCATATACAGCAATATATGTATTCAAAGTACTGAAGCAAGTCATTGGGTCCCTGCCTCTGCTTATGCTCTACCTGGGCCTCTTCACCTTTCTTTATTTAACTCCATAAACATATTCTCCATTTCCTGTTGTTTTGTGTTAATTTTGTATCTGAACTACATGTGTTAATGTGATTCACATTCCGAGTAAACGGGGTTCTTCTGAATTCTATGTTTAATTTATCGAGTGCAATGTTTATGGTCCCTAGTTCTGCTACCTTGCCAATAGAAACACGCTTTCATAATCTTCGTAATCAAACTCTCTCAGTATACTTCTCACATCTGTCATCGAGAGAAAAGATCCCCAGTCTAATCAATCTTTCCTGATAGTTCTGAGGCCTTCATAGTAAATCTATTTTGCATGTTCTGTATCTCATTTACAACATGAAGACAGATCACTTCCAGTACTATTTTTAAATGTGGTCTGGCCAAGGTTTAACATAACTTCTCTGCTGTGCAATTTTTTCCCTCTAGATTTTGAGGTGCTATATTTGCTTTCTTTTTATGGTCTAGTTAATAAGGGTCACTATTTTTATTTGTGTACCTTTCTGTTTCTCCTCAACCCAATTCGGGCACTTACTTTCCAAACACATTCTTTGTCAGATTACATCGCCTCACATGTATCTATCTTGAACTTCACAAAGAGTTGTTGATCTGCTACTTTACATAAGGACATTAGAAGCAGGAGTAGGCCATTCAGCCGCTCATGCTTCCCGTGGCACTCAATAAGATTGTGCCTGATCTTTTATCTCAGTACCACTTTCCTGCACTAACCCCATATCCCTTGATTCCTATCAACCCCTCCCGTGAATATACTCAGCAATTGAGCCTCCATTTGGGTGGAGAATTTCAAAGATTCGCCATCCTCTGGGTGAAGAAATCACTTATTACGACAGTCCTGAGTGACTGATTCCTTTTTTGAGATTATTACCCCTGGTTCTGGACACACCAGCTGTAGGAAGCTCAACCCTGCATCTACTCTGCCAAGTCCCATTAATCCTTTGTACATTTCAGTGCACTGTAACCATTGATCAAAAGCAGATTATTAGTGCTCACCAGCATCATGCAGGTTGGGACAATGTGGCATTGCTACCCATCTGTTGTGTTTTTGTTGTCACTCTTACCAAAAACATGCTTCTTTTTAAATGTCTTTACTCAGAGGCAATCACAGGAATGCTGCTGACTCTTATGGGAATTACTTTGTGTGTAGCAAGCAATATCAGCATGGAAACTTGACAAAAAGGAGCTCGATCTATCCAAACCATGAACTGAAGCTCTTACTTCTTTTGCTGAATTTGATCATCTCCTAAAATGAGGAAGAAACTGCAGAATGGCAAAAAACAAAAGTCTTTCCTGGATGGAGCAGAATTTGAGCAGATGGGACGGTCAATTATCTTGGACAATATAAAGCTGTACTGCAGTTGGTGTGTTCACAACTTTATCACAGATTTGTACCGCCCTAAAAATTCCAGTTATCTTCAATTTGCTGTCAGATTAGAGGCGAGTAATTTTCAATTCTCAGTTGCTACTACTTAACAGCATGAAGTTTTCAAATTAAAATCTGTATTGA
Source organism: Pristis pectinata (assembly GCF_009764475.1). Classification (NCBI taxonomy): domain Eukaryota; kingdom Metazoa; phylum Chordata; class Chondrichthyes; order Rhinopristiformes; family Pristidae; genus Pristis; species Pristis pectinata. The sequence continues at coordinate 1,651,255 of NC_067426.1, forward strand.
CAGATATACAATCAATAGAGATTACTCCCATGACATGGCATAAAATAAAATAACCATGGAAAGAAGTGAAAAGCTTTGTAATATTGAACATCGAAGATGAGTTAATTGTCACATGCACAAGTACATGTGTGCACAGGTGCAATGAAAAACTTACTTGCAGTAGCATCACAGGCACAGAGCATCAGATAAGCAGCGTTCACAAGAAAAACATAAATATAAATTATACACAATTTTTGCAAGAAAGAACATCATTAGAACAAAAAAGAATAAAGTCCATTTTAGTGCAAAATGATTAAAGTGGTCATAGTCATTAGGGCTGTGCCGGTTGGTTCAAGAACCAAAAGGCTGATGGGAAGTAGCTGTTCTTGAACCTGGTGGTGTGGGACTTCAGGCTTCTGTACCTCCTGCCCAATGGGAGCTGTGAGAAGATGGCACGGCCCGGATGGTGGGAATCATTGATGATGGATGTTGCCTTCTTGAGGCAGTGCTTCCTGTAGATACTACCGATGGTGGGGAGGGATGTGCTTGTGATGTATTGGGCAGAGTCCATTACTTTTTGAAACTTCTTACGTTCCTGCATATTTGAATTGCTGCACCAGACCGTGATGCAACCAGTCAGAATACTTTCAACAGTACATCTGTAGAAGTTTGTTAGCATGTTCGGTGAGAAGCTGAACCTCCTTAACCTCCTAAGAAAGTAAAGACGCTGGTGTGCCTTCCTTGTGATTGCATCTATGTGCTGGGTCCAGGACAGGTCATCCGATATGTTAACGCCCAAGAATTTAAAGCTGCTGACCCCCTCCACCGCTGATCCCCCAATGTAGACTGGCGCATGTTCACCCTCCTTCCCCTTCCTGAAGACAACAATCAGCTTTGAACATCAAGAAGTAGAAAAAACAATATGTAGCTGATTGGAAAGGTGTAGCTGCTGTGAAAGTAAAGTTGTCAGACAAAATCAATGCTCTGTGCTGACACCTCCATTGTTTCAAACGCAACTCATTTTGACCAGTCTGTGATATGGTGTTCCTGCCACTAGGTGGTATTAATGCCTTTGTAAACCCTTGCAATAACAGTACTGTTCAGACACCATAAATCTGTTAACAAAGTACCTACATAATTTTTGAGGGATTTCTAAAATTTCACCAAATAGCATTCCTTTTATGATCACTGTGGCTGTTATTGTGGAAAAGCATGTAAGGAGTTTCCTATTGAGAGTTCTGAGATATGAGAAATATTTTCCTATCGTATTAATGTAAGGAATGAAGGACAAATTGGATGAGGTGCAAATAATGAGCCCTTGTGACAATGGGGAATGAACCATGGTGCATTCATCATGTTGAGTAATATTTATCATCTAGCCAGATATAATGTTTGGCAAAAAGGACTTGTGTTGCATTGGAATTTTTTAAATTAAATTTTTTTAAATCTCTCAGTGTCTTGATCTTCCTAATGTGAGTATGCAGTTTTTACATAGTCATAGAGTCATAGAGCAATACAGCACGGATACAGGTCCTTCGGCCCAACCAGTCCATGCCAACCACGGTGCCCACCCAGCTAGTCCCGATTTCCTGCCTTTGGCCCATATCCCTCCAAGCCCCGCCCCTCCATGTACCTATCCAAGTGCTTCTTAAATGACGCTATTGTACCTGCCTCAATCACTTCCTCTGGCAGCTTGTTCCATATCCTCTGCATTAAAAAGTTGCCCCTCAGGTCCCTTTTAAATCTTTCCCCTCACCTTAATTCTGTGCCCCCTAGTTTTGGACTCCCCTACCCTGGGGAAAAGACTGTTACCGTCCACCTTATCTATGCCTCTCATAATTTTAAATACTTCTATAAGGTTGCCCCTCATTTCCTACGTTGCAAAGAATAAAGACCCAGCCTGGCCAACCTCTCCCTGTAACTCAGGCCCTCTGGTCCTGGCATGCAAGCAGATTCTTCTCACAAATAGTACAGTTGTTGAAAGTTGAATATTGGAGAGTCATTTCTTCTCTCAAGAACAAACTTGTTAAATACCACAGTGTGAACCAACAATGCGGGATACAGGAACACATGGCAGAACCGTAAGCATTAGCTTCATGTGCAATATCAGTCCAAACCAGTCTAAACATTAAACCATGGTATACACATACAAATAAGGAAATGGTTTAATTCATTATTAACAGTCTGGCCTTGTTTCTAAATCTCTTGTTAATTTAGTGAATGCTGCTTTAATTGAAGATTGGAAATTCAGTCACGACAAGATTTGCCAATTTCTGCTGATATTGTGAAATGAAATGAAGGAAGGAAACGTATGGCAGTAGCACATTACAGATGACTTCTGTAAGTGTTTTAGAAGGCTATGGCAATATGGTGTGTTCACACCTTCTGAACAATCAATTTGAACGTGGAAGATCATGTGGATCTCTGGAATACATTCACAACATCCTTGGACATAACAAGTCAGGACAACTGGAGGACATATGGCTCATGTTGACAGCAAATATGTTTTTGGTACTTGATGTGCAATTTTGTGCTAACATTTGAAAGAATTTTGATTCACAAATATTTTCCTATTTTTCTTTCCACCTGAAGAGTTTGGTACCTTGCTGGAAATGTTGGTGTCAAATTTAAATTAAATTTAAATTTTACTTACAGTGTGGTAACAGGCCCTTCTGGCCCAACGAGTCTGCGCCGCCCATTTAAAACCCAAATTAACCTACTTGTACGTCTTTAGAACGTGGGAGGAAACCGGAGCACCTGGAGGAAACCCACGCAGACACAGGAGAACGTACAAACTCCTTACAGACAGCGACGGGAATCAAACCCCGATGCCTGGCGCTGTAATAACGTCGTGCTAACCGCTACGCTGCCATGCCACCCACATTGACTTCCATCTTGGATAGGGAGCCCTGGGCCTTGTAATCCTTACAAATCTCCAAAAGGCGTTGTTGATTCCGTGGTTGTTCTGCAGTACTTTAATCAGGTTTGCCAGTGCTTCTCTGGAAACATAACATTTGAGCATGTTGAGATGGGGAATGGGAAAGAGAACCAAATGAGTTCCTTCCCAACCTCATCTGATTTCTTTATTCAACAACAGTAACCTACTTTTCAATGTGTGAGGCATGGGACCGATTTATGCATAACTGGATTCCAGTAACAATAGTATGAAAATCTGCTCTCATGATGTAAATTAAGGCAGATGTTGGAAGGACACTGGGAAGAATCCCTCAGCTATTCTTCAAAATAGTTATGGGATCTTTCACTTCCATTGAGAGAAGAAATAGGATAGTACCTCAATTATGCTCAATTCCCTGGTGTACACAACCTTTTGAATTTGTGTTTGTAACTGAGACATAGCTGACAGGCTGTAAAGATCTATTCAACAGAAAATATTCATACTTTCCAAAGAAGTCAATGGATAGTACCAAGTTACCTCCTTAACCGATAAATACAGGCCACTGACACGTTAACAAGAACAGCTAACTTGATCTAGTCTGCGGATGCCTCACCTATCAAAAATCTTAACCAGCTGAGCCATCTCAGAAGCCTTTCAGTTTGAACGATGATTAGTGGCATGTATGTTTTTGTTTAATTCTGAAAATGGGAGGTGATACATAAGTGCAACTTCTCTCATTACAGTGCGATTGAGGTAACAAGGGAGGCAGAGCAAATACGTGGAAAATGGGCCACGCAAAGTATTGGAGAACAAATTCTAAGGTTTAAATCTATTGTTATAGATTTTGTGGATCAATGAAACACAATATCAATAAGTCTGGTCTCAGTAAATAATAATGATTAAAGGTCAAAGTACTTGCTGCTCTGTGACATCACAGAAATCTAGTTAAGAATCTCTGTTACTAAGGTGATCACTGGGAATCAATTGTACTGGTCAATTTAGTTTCTTTAATGCTCGTCAGACATTGGAACGTTTCCCATTGGTGCCCTATTTTCACTTCTCTTGGGGGTTATCCAGCTCTGAAGTTAGTCATTTTTTCACTTAATAATTTAGCATTTATATTGTTCACCAGGTAAGCTTAATAAAAAGAGTTAAAACAAAATCAGAAACTTCTTTACCTAGGGAGTGTTTGGAATGTGAAACTTGCTGGCACTGGGAATATTGAGGCAGTAATTCAGGAGTAAGCTGGATGAGTGTGAGAAGGAAAGAAGGATGTGGTGTGAGTGGCATAAAGTAACAGGAAGCTGTGGAGCATTAACACTAGTGCAGCACATTGAGCTGGATGGATTGTTTCTGTACTGTGTGCCTCATGCAACATGTAATCCTTTATAAATCCCTTATAATATTTTAGCTGTGAATATTTCCAATTTGCACGTACTGGGTTTTATTATGATGCAAAGTATTATTTAACATTATACAAGGAAGTTGTTGAAGAGCTCCACGTTTCCAGTTTTCTCCCTTGCAGGCTACTCCGCCTGGCATTGCTTCTCACCTTGCTGCCCTCCATCCAACAGTTGGAGACAGGGTTCACACAGGGCTGCTTCCTTGCACCCAGCCAAGGGAGGACACTGGCTGAGAAGGGACACAACTCAACATAGTGCAACAAACAGCTCTGATCTGCAGCCACCTGGGCCTTCAATTCATCCCAAATGAGCTAGGCAACAGGCAGATTCAACGATAGCACCTTGTATTGGCACATGGCTTTGTATGTCACAGAACTTCCCAAGGCACTTCATAGAAACCTTATTGAACAAGATCTGACACCAACCCTCTTATGAAATTTGACCCAGCTAAGTGCAAAATTATTAATTTTGGTTAGAAGATGTACAACAGCAACTCAACTCTCGAACAGGAAGACCTGGGTACGTGTTCCAAAGTTTTAGACTGTGACAGGACAAGTGGTGAAGTCTAACAACATAGATACATGGGGTCCTTAGCTTTACTAGGAAAGAAAAAGTACAAAGGCAAAGAAGTTATGCTAATTTTATATAAAACACTGGTGAGGTCTTTAATTGGGATTGTGGTGAATTCAGGATATGGATGTCTCTTTCAATGAGCTGCAATAGACATGACAGATTCAATTACCTCCCATGCTGCAACATTGGAGGATACTATATCAAACAAATGGCTAAAGAGCTCGGTTTTAAGGAGTGAATGAAAAGAGGCAAAAGAGGAGAAGGGAGGACTTGGGGAGGGAATTCCAGAAATTAGGACCTTGGCAGCTAAGAACATAGCCACCAATTCAGGGATGATCTGGAAGTCAGAATTAGAGGAACAGACAAACACTGGAAGGATTGTAGGGCTGGAGAAGATTCCAGGGATGGTGCAATGCAAGGCTGTGGAGGGATTTCAAAACAAGAATAACAGTTTTAATAACTACCAGGAGCCAGCGAATGCAACAAACACACAAGTGATGAGTGAACAGGGCCTGGTATGAGGTGGGAGACATGGGCAGCATATCTATGAGTTAATGCTTATGAACCAAAGTAAAATAAATGATGTGAAATAAAAACAGGAATTCCTGGAAAAAGTCAGGTAGGATCTATAGAGAAAGAGAATTAACACTCTTAGGTCAGTGACCTGGTGACACAACAGCTGTGACATGCATTGTTAATTCTCTTTCATCAGATGTTTCATACATGGCATTATATGCTTATATTTCATCTTTTGAGAAAAAAAGGACGTAGGCAAAAGGCAGGTAGCCATAGGCCAGTTAGCTTAACATCTGCAATTGGAAAATGCTTGAAAGCTATCATTAAGGAAGAAATAGCGAGACATCTGGATAGAAGAGGTTCCATCAGGCAGACACAGCATGGATTCAGGAAGGGCAGGTCCTGTTTGACGAAGTTACTGGAGTTCTTTGAGGATATAATGAGCACAGTGGATAGAGGGGAACAGGGGATGTTGTATACTTGGATTTCCAGAAGGCGTTTGATGAGGTGCCACATAAAAGACATCCATAAGATAAGGATGTATGGAGTTGGACTAATGTATTTGTATGGATAGGGATTGGTTAACCAATGGAAATCAGAGAGTTGGGATAAATGGGTGCTTCTCTGGTTGGCAATCAGTGGTGAGCGGGGTGCTGCAGGGGTCGGTGCTGGGCCTGCAACTGTTCACAATATACATTAACAATTTGCTGATGACACTAAATTGAGTGGAAAAGCAAATTGCACATGAGGATGCGGAGAGTCTCGCAGAGAGATATAGATAGGTTAGTGAGTGGGCAAGGGTCTGGTAGATGGAGTACAATGTTGGTAAATGTGAGGTCATCCACTTTGGAAGATTATTATTTAAATGGTGAAAGATTGCAGCATTCTGTTGTGCAGAGGGACTTGGGAGGGCTTGTGCATGAATCACAACAGGTTGCTTTGCAGGTGCAACAGGTTATCAAGAAGGCAAATGGAACGTTGGCCTTCATTACTGGAGGGATTGAATTTAAGAGCAGGGAGGTTCTGCTGCAACTGTACAGGATACTGGTGAGGCTGCACCTGGAGTACTGCATGCAGTTCTGGTCTCCTTACTTGAGGAAAGATATACTGGCTTTGGAGGCAGTACAGAGGAGGTTCACCAGTTTGATTCCGGAGAGGAAGGGGTTTAGCCTATGAGGAGAGATTGAGTTGCCTGGAACTATACTGCTGGAATTCAGAAGAATGAGAGGAGATCCTATAGAAACACATAAAATTATGAAAGGGATAGATAAGATAAGATATCTTTATTAGTCACATGTACATTGAAACACACAACGAAATACATCTTTTGCGTCGAGTGTTCTGGGGGCAGCCTGCAAGTGTCGCCACGCTTCCGGCACCAACATAGCATGTCCACAACTTCCTAACCCCTATGTCTTTGGAATGTGGGAGGAAACCGGAGCACCCAGAGGAAACCCACGCAGACATGGGGAGAACGTACAAACTCTTTACGGACAGTGGCCGGATTTGAACCCGGGTCACTGGTGCTGTAAAGCATTATGCTAACCGCTGTTTCCACTGGTATGTGAGACTAGAACTAGGGGACATAGCCTCAAGATTCGAGAGAATAGATTTAGGGTGGAGATGAGGAGAAACTGCTCCCAGAGAGCAGTGAATCTGTGGAATTCTCTGCCCAGTGAAGCAGTAGAGGCTACCTCATTAAATATATTTAAGACGCAGTTAGATAGATTTTTGCATAGTAGGGGAATTAAGGGTTATGGGGAAAAGGCAGATGGGTGGATCTGAGTCCACGGCCAGATCAGCCATGATCTTACTGAATGGCGGAGCAGGTTCGACGGGCTGGATGGCAGACTCCTGCTCTTATTTCTTATGTTCTTACAGTTGGAGAGCATCCAGGAGAGCATTGGAGTAATCATGTGTAGAGATGATAAAACCCTGGACATGGTTTTCACTATAGATAAGGTGAGGCAGGGGTAGAGTTGGGTACTGTAACAAAGGTAGGAGTAGGTGGTCATTGTGGTGGACACATTGGACTGGAATCTCATCCAGAGTCATTACCAAGGCTATGAACAGTCCAGATCAATATCAGGCAGATGTCAGAGAGTGGGACTCAGTTGGTTGCCTGGAAATGGACCAACTAGTGAGCTGTAGAGTCGGCTGATACACGATTTTCTTGTGTATAAGAGACGGTTACATTGGCCTTTATTCATATAAAAACTGTCAGTCTGACAAAATAGCAAGTCCCCCTCCTTCCCTTGAGAATGGGTGCAACTGAGATAATTAGTAGTTTCATTTCTCCTGTAAATTATATCACATAGTTTATTTTGTGGATGAAATTTTAATAACTAATTTTCACATGCCAAATTTGAGAGGGTTTACCCCTCTACCCACCAGTTTATTCAGAGTTTGGATGCAGAGGTGTTATACAAAGCCCTCTGCTGTCTCATCAGTATAGTCAGTGGGTAATGCAGATTTCTAAATTACACCAAACATCACAGCCACACTATGTACCCCTCTCTGTATACTGTCACATTCACAGCACTGACCACTAGGTCATGGTGAGGAAGTAGAATATTGACAGATCCTCTCCTTACCACTAAACCTATCATTACCACACCGATTACTGTTGAAATTTATGGAAAGGTTTTATTATGTGTTTAATCATCCTCTATTTCCCCCCTCTAGTGTATAGATGCCCTCGAAGACATTAATAGGCCATCAGCTGTGTGTAGCTGATGGGTGATGGCATCCTGTATAGAAGGACTATTGATGTAGTGATATGATATTCCAGTTAATTACTGAGAAATAAAAGCAAATATATCTTTTTAAATAAAGTGTGAATGATGCAGATGTACCTTTGATGCCACATAATATGAAAAAGGTACTAAGTCATATAAAGAATAATGGATAATGGGTGAGGATACAGATCTGTAAATCCACTTTTTCAAATTGCCTTGTATTCAAAGGGAACAAGACTAAGTATTTCTGACGTGAATACAGAGGTGTGTTTACAGCCTCAGAACATCTCTGAAAGAAATATATTTCCTCTCTACAGGTTTTTGAAAAGCATGTCTGAGGTTTCTATGCTCTCTGAGCCCCAACCTGAGCCAGTGGAATTAAACAGAGAGGATGAAGCCCTTCCCAAAGATTGTGAAATACCTTCAGTTCGTACAAAAGTGAGGAAGGCAATAGAGCAGAATAAGAAGTACACACGTGAGGCAAGTGATGCAAAAGCAGCTTGATGGAGTTGTCCAACAACATTGCAAGTATTGTTGTCCGATTTTTAGTTTAATGGAAGAAATTGCTGATGTGGCTTGAGAAGTTCCAGTTCATTAATGTAAATAATTCACCATTCTCTCCAAGTTTTGTTTTGGCTTCATGATTTATCTGTTCCATGGTAATTTTATTTCTATTCCTTATAGTCTGATGCCTGATTCAGAATAATTCTAGATATTCACCACAGATGTGGGTCATAGTATTTATATAACCATCATTAGATTCGACAGCAGTGTCTCAAAACATTTCATGTCTCTTTCAGAAACTGATGGACCTGAAGTGTAGTTAGTAATTCCACTCACAGTATGCCTATTTTGACATATTTTTACTCTTCCATTTGTTTCAGATAAGATATCTTTATTAGCCACATATACATCAAAGCACACAGAGAAATGCATCTTTTGTGTAGAGTGTTCTGGGGGCAGCCCGCAAGTGTCGCCACGCTTCCAGCCCCAACATAGCACGCCCGCAACTTCCTAACCCTTACGTCTTTGGAATGTGGGAGGAAACCAGAGCACCCGGAGGAAACCCACACGGACACAGGGAGAATGTACAAAGTCTTTACAGACGGCAGCCAGAATTGAACCCGGGTCGCTGGCGTTGTAAAGCATTACGCTAACCGCTATGCTACCGTGCTGCCCCATTTAAGTTTTCAAACTTACTGAACTAATTCTGAATCTACATTAAACCTGTATAATCAGGCAGTGTTTTAAACTGTAACCTTTTAAAAAAAAAGCTTCCTCTGTATTTCTAAGTATACATAAGAAAGATAATGTTTGATGAATGCAGGTGAAAATTAGTTTATCATAAAACGTGAGCATTTTAAATTGCAGTCCATCCCCTATTTGTACATTACTGAAAATTACTCCTAAGAAATATGCTAAGCCAGTTCCCAGTCCAATTTGGAACACATTAATTAGTTCTTTAGCAATTCAACAAAAAATTCTAAGCTCTCATTCAGTACTTACTGTTTTTTTGTACCCAAACATTCCAGATTAATGTTAGCACACAGAATCACAGAAACCTGTGTTTCACTGAAAGCAATCTGCACTTAAAGTTCTTTGATCGATTTGAACGATCAGGCAGAAGCTTCGGGCTGTTTTTATGGAGATTGTGCTACATTTCAATGTTATCATCACAATATGATGTAAAAATGTGTCACTTTCAATTTTATGTACCTTACGGATGTGACCATCAAACACCAAGAGGGATGGGGTTTCCTTGGTGGACCTGCCTGCCCTGGAGTATGACACTGAGATGGTGCAGAGTTCTATTGCTGCTCCAGTTCCTTTCATTTCCTTCCCAAACAACCTGGATCTCTATTGGCCTCTTGACCATAAATGGTGGCAGGAGCACAGAACCTGGAGCTCTGGCATAATCCCCTCACATACATCTCAGCTACTCTGTCCCCATGGCCACCCTGTGGAGTAAGTGGGATTGTGGACTTGAGCCCAGGGAAGGAAGCAAGAGTGTCTCAAAGTAACGGCCCCACCCACGATGGAGGCCTTGCAACTATTTCTGGTTACTCTTTGTGGCTGTTCTACCCTTTATAATTCCCAATGCAGAGTTAGAGTCATTAGTGTGGAAATCTGCAGTGACTGCTGCTCAAAATCAATGACTGTCAACCCAGCCAAGGGTGGTTGCAAATTCTGTGCATGAGCCAAACTACTGTCTGGTTTTACGTTGCCTTCTAATTTGGGACATTCTGCCCAGTAAATTAAATATTTGGTAAATTGGTTTATTATTGTCACATGTACCGAGGTACAGTGAAAAACTTTGTTTTGGATGCCATCCATACAGATCATTTCATCACATCAGTGCATTGAGGTAGTACAAGGGAAAACAATAACAGAATGCAGAATAAAGTGTTACAGTTACAGAGAAAGTGCAGTGCAGGCAGACAATAAGGTGCAAGGTCACAACAAGGTAGATTGTGAGGTCAAGTTATCGTACTATAAGGGGACTGTTCAATAGTCTAATAACAGCGGGATAGAAGCTGTCCTTGAGCTTGGTGGTATGTGCTTTCAGGCTTTTGTATCTTCTGCCCAATGGGAGGAGGAGAAGAGAAAATGTCTGGGGAGGGAGGGTCTTTAATTATGTTGGCTACTTTACCGAGGCAGCGAGAAATGTAGACACAGTCCATGCTTCCTGCTTGAACTGCACAATGGTAGTTGGCAGACTATTCCCAAATCGATTAGATCCACTTCCACGGATAGATAGAAATATCAGGGAATGAAAAGTAATTAATCTAGTTGTTAGTGGATGGGGAAACTATGATCTTTGTTAGTAAGAAATAAATGTATGAACAGGGCCAAGCAGGTGGTCAATTAGTCGGGCTACTTCTGACACTCAATAGCCAAAGAATACTTTGATAGCTTAAAACTAAGTCTTGAGATAAATTTTCAATATAATAACCATGTAACATACAGGCTATCCCTGGGTTATGACTACCCAACCTATGGACATCCCTACATATGAACGAGCTCCCGCCATATTAATAAATCCAAAAGACCAATGTACGGACATATGTTCATTCCTACGAATGGCAGAACTAGTTTCCTCTCTCTCTGCACTATTGATTATCAGTCTTATGTGTTTTGATGCCTTTAGTTACAATACTTTGGAGGTATGGTTATCATATCAAGTGATGTTTGTGTATTTTCCGACACAGACAAAATTGATGTCTGTAAAAACGGAACCTGTTTGTTACCAAGGGACAGCCTGTACCATCGATTGGTAGCAATCTATCCTTCGAGTCAGAAGGTTCCAGGTTCAACTCCTATACAGAGACTAAACACCAAAATGTAGGCTGACACTCCATTGCAGTACCGAGGTAGCACTGTACTGCTGGAGGTGCTGTCTTCCAGATGAGACGTTAAACCACATTTCCAGCTTACCCCTCAGGTAGAAGATGACTGTTTCAAAGAAGTGGGGAGTCCTCCATGGTGTCCTAGACAATATTAAAGATCATAGTTTCCCCATCCATTAACAACTGGATTAATTACTTTTAATTCCCTCATATTTATATCTACCTGTGGAAGTGGATCTGTTCTATTTGGGAGTTGTCTGTTGACTACCACTGTACAGTATTATCAAAGGACACAACTGAAACAGATAATCTATTCATTATCATATAATTGTTTCTGGGATCTTGGTGTGTACATGTTGACTGCAGTGTTTCCATTCACTGTGTCATTGACCGGTTCCAAATAACATCATTGTCTGCAAAACTCATCCAACCTTCCTGAAAGGAATGCTGAAGGCACTTTATGAATCACTTCATCGACTGATCATTATGCTTCCAACCAGAACAATATTGTTCAGATCCTGGAAGGTGTCAACCAGTGCTAACCCTTGCACCTTGCCTTCTCTTTCTACAGAAATGCATCGAATGCAACAGCTGCAGAGGAAGCAATCAGCACTTAAAGAGAAATTATCAGGGAAGCAGTGAACAAACTCCAGCAATTAAATCTTGCAGGTATTTCAGCACGTCAGATTTTTTTGTCAATAAAGAGTTATATGTGCCCAACCTGGCAAATAGCATTAATTACTCCAGGTGGCAACAAATGTTTACAGAAATTTCTGAAATGATCTTTTTCCTTATAGTTTTTGAATGAAGTCACCTTAAGATTGTAATAAGAAAATACTAAAAGGATGCAAAAGTAATCTTCAGAAGTTGAATTAGGTAAAAGAATGTTCCTTTAACAACAACCTGTCTTCATACAAAACATTAAATGTAAGCTAGCTGAGACGCTTCAGGGGAGTGTTATCCAGCAAAATTTGATGCCAAGTCATGTAGGGAGATATTACGGCAGATGGCCAAAGGCTTTTTGAAAAATTACAAAGCAATGTGAAGGAAAAAAGTGAGATGGAGTGGTTTAGGGAGCGAATTGCAGAGTCTCAGCAGTTAAAGGCACCGCCACCAGTTGTAGAGCAATTACATTCAGGCATGAACCAGAGGCCAGAACTGGATGACTGCAGATATGTTGAAGGGTGTAGGACTGCAGGAGATGTGAAGGGGTCAGGAAAGTGAAGTGGAGGGTGGATTCAGGTGATGGAAATTTACTATCTTAGCCGTGATGATCTGAAACTCACCTCTGGCCAAGATAACATCAACATTACAAATAAATTGGTTCAGTTTCTCATTTAAACAAATGGCAAAGAGAGGGACAGAGTTGTAGACCATGACAGAAGTGGAGATCTGCTCAGATATAAAATTAAAACCGCACCAGATCATCGTCATGGTCAATCAAAGCCTGAAGACCTAATTTTACCCATATCCAACCGGGCCATCGCCATTAATGTGACAATCTTAGCACATGCTGTTCACATACAGGTGGATGTGAATAAATCACCCTGACCTGGGTAAAATGCTGAACTCACCTTAATCTGAGTGTTTCATAGAATATGCAGCCAACACAATGGAACGACACATATCATCGAGCTCAGCATCAAGTTGCAGTTTTCAATAATTCACATCCAAAGTTTGACACCATTTTGAGAGAATGGTTATGAGGATGAGTAATTCTCTGAGACCCCGGTGTGAAATTAGTTTGGACAATCTTAACCTGCTGATCATGAAGCCAGAATATAAAACAGCTCAAGATATGTATATGTTGAAAAACATTATAGATACTGAAAATTAGAATACGTTACAATGCCGCAGAGCTGCTCTTCGTTGGTCAGTCCTGAGACACAGATAAGGTTTATAAACAAAAATAATGCTGGATATACCCAGCAGCTCAGGCAGCATCTGTGGAGAGAGAAACAGAATAAATAATAACTCTATTTCTGTCTCCACAGATGCTACCTGACCTGCTGAATATTTCCAAATCTGCAGTTCATTGCTGTTTGACATTTGGCTTCCATAGTCTCTGGAGCCAGTTATTCATTGCTTTTCATACTCTGGTTTGTGACTGAAGGATTTGTCAGTGATCCATTACAGCCTCTTCGTTTCGGTCCATTGTAACCGCCAGGCAGGCAATAACAGGGACACTGTCCAGTCCAGCTGAGGATTGCCAGTGCTGGACATCACCCCACTTGCCATTCGTCATCATTTTCGGAGTCACACCAGCCTCCCCATTTACAATGACTTGGCAAAACCACTACAGAGGTGTTTAAATTCCCACTGGCCATTTGAGGGAACGGCAGTCAACATCTGTGCCCTGGGCATAGCTCACTATCCAGGAGGGAACCACAGGATGGATCCATTGCAGGGAAGGAATCATCAACCTTTTGCTCTGGATGTTTGAGAAATAAGCAGCACAAACACAAACTATTTCTTAGAAAAACTCCTTGTCTCCTTAAGTATGAAACAGTAAAGTTACAATGAACAACTCACAACTTGTTGCCATAGCAAGTGCAGGCCAATATGCATGTGAGCACCAGGTACGTCCTGTGGCATCCAGTCCTATTCCTTTGTTCTTAGCATTCTGCTACAGCTTACGTGACATGTATCAGAGTTCAGGGGCAGACATTTCCTGGTTAATATGCAGGTTCTCAAAGCATTGCTCCATTTGCAGTGAATCGTCACTGCCTTGTGTCAGGATGTGGTAAGACTGATGACCTAGTTCATTGTTTAGCCTTTCCATTTCCAGCTGGAAAATACACAGTGTCCAGTCGTTAAGTCAGCTTAGGTTCCCCTTACACTCTGCTAACTTGACATTCAGCAATGGTCCTTTTACAACATCTTGTCACTGATCCCACTGTGGATCAGTATTCCTGGCTTTGATCTCCCATAAAACAGTCGATACTCTGGACAAAATCTGCACAGGTCGTAGACACTGCCTGCCTGACAAACAGTAGAAGGTGACCCAAAGAATAACTGTGACCATGGAGCACATCACATTAATCTGCCTAGTATGTTCTGCTGCAGGGGCACCACACTTCTCCAAACTGCTGACTTTGGAAATCTGAAATAAGAACCGAAAATATAGGAAATACTCAGCAGGTCAGGTGGCAGCTGCGGAGAGAGAAACAGACTTAATATTTTGGTCACTGAGCTTTCAGCAAAATAAGTAAGGGCCACAACTCGCGAAGATGGGTTCTGATGAAAGGTCGTCAACCACTAAGGTTTGCTCTGTTTCTCTCTCCACAGATGTTGTGTTGCCAACATGTTTCCAGCATGTTCAATATTCACCTAATTTCTCCTCTTGGCAACTCAGGAGTCATTGCTTTGATTGTTAGACGGGACATCCAAATGTCAGGCTTTTCATGTCATACAAAAGAAAATTAAAGTCATGTTATTATAACCAACACTGACACAATGACAAAGTTTCTTTGGCCAGATTTCACAAGAAGTACATTGCCAGTGTCACACTAGAGGGCATTTAAGTCAGGAGAGGAAACCTCAGTGTTTACTCCTCAGTTAGATATGTAAATAAAACAAAAAAAAATTACCAGCGACCTTCTGGGGAACCCGTTTTTCCCATGGTCGGGATACCAAAAACGAGGGCATAGGTTTAAGGAGAGAGGAGGGAACTTTAAAGGCAATTTGAGAAGTGGTTGACATCGGGAATGCACTACCAGAGGAGGTGGCGGAACCAGCTACAATCACTATGTTCAAGAGACATTCAGACAGACACGACAATAGGCAAGACACAGTGAATACGGTCATAATGCAGGCAAATGGGATGAGTGTAGATGGGCAAAAAGGTCAGCACGGATGTGGTGGGCTGAAAGGCCTGTTTCTGTGCTGTACAATATGATTCTATCATCCAGCAAGTGGCAACCAGGAGTTAAAGCCAGCAGTCATGAAATTCAATAAACAGTTGAAAATGGGTAATTAGCAAGATCTACAAAGTGGACCACTGAACTAGCTCAAGACATTTATTTGTGTCTGCTCTTTGGATTCTTCACATAGCTTAAACTGTCCTTTTGTAGTATAATGACCTAAAATGTTATAACATTTACAATACTTTTTATGACAGTTCAATGCCTTTATGACAAGTTAGAGAGCAATGAATTTGGCAGGGTTTAAGACAACTGAACATATGGATGAGACCAAAGCTACAGAATGTCTGGGACTGTGTGGATGTGTAGGGAAAAGTTCGGAATGGTGTATAAAATTATCTGCAGAAACATCGAATCTTTAGAAAGACGTATGCTGAGTTTATTTTTGTAAAGAATTCAAAATAGACAAAGTCATGAACTTTGTTACACTTCTTAAGTTTTAACAGGAAATTTATTTTTAGAAGTACTCTGCTTTTAGAAAAACAAGGGATGAATCCTGGATTTTGTTCCTCAAAAATTTCAAAGTACCGGTTAATAAAAACAATTTGACCATCAGCTGCCCTAATAATTGTAACTTGTCTGACATGATATAGCATGCTTGTCACTTCAAAACTATTCTCCCTTTCAATACTATTTATTATAAAACTACTAGACAAAATATATGCATTGTACAATCAGGCACGGAATGCTAATGTCAAATATTTCTTTATCTATGTATTACATAATAAAAATGCATTTATTAGCCAAGTATTAGTGAAAGTTACACTGCACATTTTACCAGTGAGGACCGACTGATAGAAAAGAGGTGTAGTCCAACCAATGGAAGGAAGCATTCAAAGAAGACCACAGATTATGACAATGGTAAGCCTAAGACCAGAACTATAATTGGTGAGCCCATGGTAAAGATCATGAAATAAGATTGGTGAGCCCATGGACACGACTGTGGTTTATGATGATGGGCCATGCATAAGGCTATGAACTATGATTGGTGAGCGCATGGATAAGATCATGAACTACGACTGGTTGTTCATGGACAACACCATGAATTATGATAATGGTGGGTCATGCATAAGACTATAAACTATGATTGGTGGATTCACGGACGGGGCCATGAAATTTGATGGTGGTAGGTCTAAATGATCTAACACAACAAATACAATATCTATAAAGCACCATCAATGTATCAACACAGGACAATGTACCAATAAGTATGTTGTCAAATGAAAATTGATGCCAAACCACACAAGAAGAAATTAGGTCAGATCACCAACTATTTGCTCAGAGACAAAGCATTTTAAAAAAAGGCAAACAAGGTGAGAGAGGGAGTTCCAGAGCCCAGGCAACCGAAGGTGAACCAGTGATTCACTTGCACTCTTTCCAATTTAATGTAGTGCATTCAGTGCTTACAATGTGGCCTCTTCCACATTGGAGGAGCCAATGAAGATTGGGTCAACTTTTTGCCAAACACCTCAGTTCAATCTGTAAGGGCGACCCTGAGTTTTCAGTCACCTGTCACTTTAATTTTCTGCCCCGCTCCCACACACCAACCAATATCTTTGCCCTCCAACAATGTTCCACTGATGCCCAGTGTAAGCTCGAGGAAGAGCAGCTCATCTTCTGACTGGGTATGTTGAAGCCTACAGCACTAAGAGTGCCTTAACAGTTTCAGATAACCATTCTTGTCTCTACATGGATGTGGCTATACCTCTCTCTTTCAGTTTGATTCACTTTTCTTTCTGTCTCCAACCACAGCTTTTTAAAGTAATTGTTTCCTTAACCACTTTGGGGTGCAGCCTATCACATTCCTTCGCTTCTCTCTATCCTCATCTCTCTGCAACCTTACGTGTTAATTTTGTCACTTTTCCATTTCCATTGAAGGGCCCTTGACCCAAAGCAACAGCTCTGTTTGCCCCTTGCTCCCATTGATGCTTCTTGTCCTGCTGGCTGCTTCCAGCATTTTGTTTTTGTTGCAGATTTGCAGCAGCTGCGGTATTTGCATTTTATTGCTGATGCTTTTGCAATAATTGTGTGGACAGTTGCAAGAATAACCACAGAGCACAAGCTTCCTGCAATCCAATGCATATGGCACACAGTGCAGGTGGCCATGTGGTTCTCATGCTACTCCATAATCTGCTCATAAAACCACAGAGCTCAAGCGGAGGAAGATTGCAGCAGCTCAGACCCCTCCTCACACAGTACGGATGTGCTTCACCGGACATAGAGGTCATGAGCCACAGCTGGGGAATGCCAAGGCCAGGGTTAAATCATAAGATATAGAAGCAGAATTAGGCCATTCAGCCCATTGAGTCTGCTCTGCCATTCAATCATAGCTGATTTTTTTTCAATCCCATTCTCCCGCCTTTTCCTCATAACCCTTAACCCCCTTACCAATCAAGAACCTATCAATCTCTGTCTTAAATAAACCAACGACTTGGCCTCCACAGGCCTCTGTGGCAATGAATTCCACAGATTCACCACCCTCTGGCTGAAGAAATTCCTCCTCATCTATGTTTTAAACCACAGAGCTTTATTCTGAGGCTGTGCCCTCGGATCCTAGACTCTCCTCCTGACGGAAACATCCTCTCCAAATCCACTCTATCCAGGCCTTTCAGTAGCTGGTAGGTTTCAATGACGTCCCCCCCTCATCCTTCCGAACTCCATCGAGTACAGGCGCAGAGCCATCAAACGCTCCTCATACATTAAGCCTTTCATTTCTGGGATCAGTCTTGTGAACCTCTACAGGGCCAGCACATCCTTCCTTAGATACGGGGCCCAAAACTGCTCACAATACTCCAAATGCGGTCTGACCAACGCCTTATAAAGTCTCAGCATTACGTCCTTGCTTTTATGTTCTGGTCCTCTAGAAATGAATGCTAACATTGCACTTACATCCTTTACTACCGACTCAACCCACAAGTTAACCTTAAGGGAATCCTGAACCAGGACTCCCAAGTCCCTTTGCACCTCTGATTTCTGCATTCTCTCCCCACTTAAAACCCCATTTAGAATAACGGTTCTACCATTATTGTTAATTCTCCCTTTGTTTATGCATTCATTCTCATGTTTTGCAGCTAAATATTCCTTTGAAGCTGTGTTTCTTTGAGCAACTTCTCAACTATCGATTTCCTTTGCTACCTGGAGCAAAGGGCAGCCTGAGGCCAGGATCCCACAACATGCTGTGTCAATCCACAGCAACAGTACGGGTATATCCACCCAACAGGCATTACAGTATAGTTTGTTGAGATAGGGACTTATCCATCAAGTCCTGTATAACTTTATAATGTTAAACCTCGTATTACAAAGCTGTGATGATTTTTTAAACTTTATCACAGGGTTTCAGATGGAGAGCTGGATTAAAATTCTTCAGGATAGGTTGGTGTAATAAAAGGTCTGAAGTTTCTGTCTGATTATCCTAAACCTTTGGCACAGTGTTGGTGCAGGCTGCACAGAAAACAGGTGTAAGGCCAGGTTGTCTTAAGATTTCTGCAATCTTCTACACGGGTTGTGAAGACACCTGGTTCATGAGCAGGCCCTGCCCATAAGCAGCGCGTCTCCAAACTGAACTAATTGCTGTTGGATGTTTCTGCAGCTTGTTATCATTTGTGGCTTTTGAGGAAGCTCTGGCAACTAAACCTGATGATGCAGGGCAACAGTAGTTAAGTTTTCAAAAGTTTAGAATATACCTTTATAAATTTACTTTGAAATGGGCTAAACAATCCGACAAGAAAATCATTTGGATTCCTTTTGTTTAAAAAGTAATTTTCAGTATTTTCATCCTGGATCACTGCAGTTTGGCACTGGGTGGCACAGTGGTGCAGTAGTTGGTGCTCCAGAGACCTGGGTTTGATCCTGATTTCTGGTGCTGTCTGTGTAGAGTTTGCACGCTCTTCCAGTGCTGCTTATATGACGTTCTGTGTCTGTGATGCTGCTGTAAGTAAGTTTCTCATTGCACCTGTGCGTACATGGACTTGTGCATCTGACAATAAATTTGACTTTGACTGCGCGGGTCCTGTGACTACATTGCCAGTTTCCAATGACATGCAGGTACTTTAGTCGGCTATTGTAAGTTGTCCTTCGTGTAAATGGGTGTCAGGAGAATCAGGGGAATTGATGGGCCTAGGAGAAAGTATAGGCCGCGGGAGAAAGGAACTGATGAGGTTGCTCTGGCACAGGCTTGATGGATTGAATGGCTTCCCGTATCATATGAGAAATATGAAAATGCTTTTGCTTTGTGCATTTTCATCAGTGTTGCAAGTTGCCACTCTCAAATATACCAAGAAACTGTTTTTAAAGCAAATTTCACAAAACAAGTATGTCTTTCAAAACACTGATGATGGCACTATACAGTGGTGTCCATAGCAGCAAATAAAGAGCTTTTGAGATAACACCATCTTCCAACTCAGCTGGTATTCTGTAGGGTCCGGCACATCAGCTGCCTGTCAGTTATTATCTGATAAGGGTTTCCATCTCCACCTCCTTTTCAGATCCCCACATTCTTGTGAGAAAACCTTTCTCCTCAACACCCCATCAATCTTTCTACAAATTACCTTAAACCTGTCCCCATTAGTCACTGGCCTTTTTACCAAGGGAAGCAGATCCTTTCTGTTCACTTTGAGGAAAAAAACATTTTGGATGCAATCTGCATCAGGTTTGTTGATTGTGTCTGGAGCAGACTTTCTGGCTTGAAGCTAGAAACCATGAGTTGGTGAAGGAAGGAGGATGTTTAATAGCAAAGCACTGAGACGGTCAGATGCTGTTGCTTACTTTTGGAATTATCAATGAACTCGTATCCTTTCAATCATTCTTCTCAGCAGCCTTTTAAACAGCAGATGCAACTGAGCCCACAGAGGAAGGAGTCATGGAGTGGCATGGATAGATGTGTGATTTAGGTTTCTGACTGCTCAGCTGGGTGTAGCTCACTTCTCCACAGTTCGTCGAGAGTAGAACACACCAGCTCCTGATGACACAGCTGCTGCACTTGCACTGTGGTGCTACTCTTTGTAAGGGTCATGGGAATCACTGTGTTGAACAGAGCCAGTGAGGGATTCAGCATCACACCAGGTCTCTGCAGACGTTGTGCTTGTGGCAGCCCCGGTCTTGGGGGTGTCTCCTGGTGCAGCCGTAATTCTTCCCCTGGAGCTAGGTTCCAGTCTGAGTCTGGAGTTTTACTGCAGCACATCCTAGGCCAGAAGGCAGGTATAATACAGCCACTGAATGTACCTTGTACAATAATAAACTAATTCCAATTCCAAATTGCCTGAAGAATATTCCAGCACTTGCAAAAACTCCCTTCAGCAATTTTCAGTATTTTCATCTTGGTAAATTGTTTGTTATTGTTACATGCACCTAGGTACAGTGAAAAACTTTGTTTTGCATGCCATCCATACAGATCATTTCATTACAATAGTGCATTGAAGTAGTACAAGGGAAAACAATTACAGAATACAGAATAAAGTGTTACAGAGGAAGTGCAGTGCAGGTAGACAATAAGGTACAAGGACCATGATGAGGTAGATTGTGAGGTCAAGATTTCATCTTATCATACAAGGGGACCGTTCAATAGTCTTGTAACAGCTGGACAGAAGCTGTCCTTGTGGCTGGTGGTACATGCTTTCAGGCTTTTGTATCTTCTGCCTGATGGGAGGGGAAGAAGAGAGAATGTCCGGGGTGGGTGGGGTCTTTGATTATGTTGGTTGGTTTACCAAGGCAATGAGAAGTGTAGACCAAATCCATGGAGGAGAGTCTGGTTTTTGTGATGTGCTGAGCTGTGTCCACAACTTTCTGCAGTTTCTTTTGGTTTCGGGCAGAGCAGTTGCCATACCAAGCTGTGATGCATCCAGATAAGATGCTTTCTATGGTGCATCAATAAAAATTGGTGAGGGTCAACCGGGACATGCCGAATTTCTTTAGCATTCTGAGAAAGTAGAGGTGCTGGTGAGTTTTCTTGGCTGTAGTGTCTATGTGGTTGGACTAGGACAGGCTATTGATGATGTTCACTCTTGGTAACTTGAAGTTCTCAACCCTCTTGACCTCAGCACCTGTCCTGGACCACTGCAGTTTGGCATTGAGTGGCACAGTAGTTGGTGCTCCAGAGACCTGGGTTTGATCCTTATCCCCAGTGCTGTCTGTGTGGACTTTGTACGTTCTCCCTGTGATCATGTGTGTTTCCCCCGGATGCTCCAATTTCCAAAGACATGTGGGTAGTTTAATTTGCCGGTGTAAGTTTCTCTGGTGAAAGTAGGTGACAGGAGAATCAAGGGAAATGATGGGTATGGGAGAAAGGAACTGATGGGCTGAGTGGAAGCAGCCTCGCCCTCCTCAAACACCATCCCCAAACACATCAGCCTTTCTCCTTCAAAAAAACATTGTAAAGTTCCCATATTCACAGAACACCAGTTGCCCTTGACATTCATTCTGTCTGGTTGATTCAAGGACCAGATATTTTGGTAATTGTACAGGAACATACCTTAATATCAAGATTGGTGGCATCCACTTTCCTGCTACCCTGATTCTAGCAAGGTGTAAACACCACATCAGTCCCTGACCATCCCTGTTGATTCTTTGACATCTGTGCTGTGGGAACAGTTGGAAAATATATCTTCTCTATGGAACTACTTGCATAAAATGTATCTGTCAGTATTTGTTGTTAAGGTGCCATTTTCCTCTATTGTTCTCAGACCTGGTACAACTTTATGTAATAAAGGTGGTGCCAGAGGAAGGAATTAAGGAGAAGAAACTCAACCATTGTGTTTGGGGGAGACAGTATGGTCAACTGTTTCCATCTTGTCTCCACCCCTATTATTCCTGAGTTGGAGCCAATTAAGTAAATAGGGCAATAAACAATCTGCTGGAGGAACTCAGTGGGTCAAGCAACATCTGTGGGGGAAAGGAGTTGTGAATGTATCAGATCAAAACCCTGCATCGGGATTCAGAAACATTGATAATTCCTTCCCCTCCAAGATGTTGCTTGATCCATTGAAATCCTCCGGCAGATTGTTGCTGCAGCTTCCAGCATCAAATGAATAGGACAGACTCCCAGGAATGTATCGGCTCTATATCACAACAATGCTGTCCTTACTGCAGAGCTGTAAGCAACTGGCCAGCAGTGACTTGGTGCAATAAATCATTCTGAAGGAAGGCAGAAATGGGCAGTAATGGTCTCAGCGTTGATGCTGCTTGCACGGTTTCATGAAGGCATAGCTGGAATGTACTGTCACTGTAATGCAAAGGCCAGTGAGCTCTATCTCCAGGCCACCATCGGTGCTTTGTCCACATGGCCAGTCTTTCCCAGGGCTTTTATAGACTGCTCAAGGATCTTACCTGGCTTCCAAAGTAATTAGATGGCAATCCCCAGCTGGAACTCACCAACCTTGGATATTGTGGACAGTTTTGGTCACCCTGTTACAGGAAAGACATCATTAGGCTGGAAGGAGTGCAAAGAAGATTTACAAAAATGTTGCCAGGACTTGAGGGACTGAGTTATAGTGAGAGGTTGGACAGCTAGGACTTTATTCCTTGGAGCATAGTAGACTGAGAGATGTTCTTACAGAGGCATATAAAATCACGAGGGTAATAGATAGGGAGAATGCACTCAGTCTTTTCCCAGGGTTGGGGAATGGAGAATTAGAGGGCATAGGTTTAGGGTGAGAGAGGAAAAATTGAAAAGCAACCTGAGGGGCAACTTCTTCATGCAGTGGGTGGTGGGTTTTTAGAGGAGCTGCCAGAGAAAATAGTTGAGGCAGGTACAAAAACAACATTTAAAAGATATTTGGACAGGTACAGGGATAGGAAAGGTTTAGAGGTACATGGGCCAAATGCGGGCAAATGAGATTAGCTTTGGTAGGCACCTTGATTGGCATGGATGAGTTGGGCTGAAGGGCCTGTCTCTGTGCTGTATTACTCTATGAAACATTGGATACTGGTACTGAGGCCTTCTGGTCAGTGTAGTTTAGTTCCACACCATCAATATTTGTCCACTAAACCATCAGGAAGTACTGTACGTAGTTTCTGGGTGACGTGACACTGTGACCTTTTACATTTCTTCACAGATGGTGATTTTCAGTCTGACAACGGGCAGTGTAAAGTACATCAGGGCAGATGTTACAGCTGTGGTCATAGAAAGACAAAACAAGATGATGAATGTTGTGGGGAGAGGGGAAGTAAAAGTAATCACACCGTCAAAGAGAGATCAGATGAGCACTATTTTGAGACAAGGATTAGTGATGTTCCCTCAAAGCACCTTCAGGAGAAGAGGTCAGTTAATATTAATTATATAAAAGAATTACCACACTCCTTTCTAAAACCCAATTGTTGCCTCTAATTGCAAACCAGTTTCCTATTGTGCCATATCATCTCCATGGCGATATCATGTAACAGAGGTGTGATGATGTCATTGTACACTTTCAATGGCATCATTAGTTCCAAATCAATGCCTGGTCAGTTCTACTTTACCTGTCCCCAGGCAGATTTACTCTTGGATTTCTTTGGTTCAGTAATGTGTTGGCATCAAATGGAGATCTTGGGCTCCAGTATAGTGGTTGCAAGTTGTGCCACTGCTGGAACAGGCAGAAAGGCAGGTGGTCCAGGGCACCTGGAGCCAATGACTGCTTGAGGTCCTTGTGAATTGCCATGTCACCAACGGCCTGATGAACCAAACCTCTCTGTGGCCCAATGGGCTGTCCGTTAAACAACAACGGTAGGCCCTGCATAAAGGTATGGTTTCAAAAACATCTTTGTCACTGTTCTCCACCAGCCCCTGGCTTTCCCATTCCATCACTGATCTGATGATTCAAATGTTCTATCGTGACCACTGTATCGACCCCACATCACAGTCTCCGCACACCCTGACCCCATTTTCACTGTGCCTTCTCCCCAAGACTTTATTTATTTTAGTGAACAAGATTTTCAAAACGTCATATTCTAATTGTGTGCAGCAAAACTGCCAGAACCGGACTAGTATCAGTTTATGGCAAATTGTCTGCCATATTTACTGTATGACAAGTGACTCCACTCAGAAAATTAATCCATCAGTTGCAAAATACTTTGGGACTTTGCAAGGATATCTTCTAAGACTTCTTCCATCGGATTTTCTCTAGCCTGCATGTACTGTATGTATGTTATTAACATGTTTCTAAATAATCAGATCTGCACAGTAAGATATTGTAAACTGTGAGTGTTGAACCCTTTTATCTGGTGTTAATTACACTGAGTCACTGCAACCAATGCCTGTTTACTGCCATAATCATGGTGCAGGGCATGTTCAGAACAATACACTGTAAATACACACAATCTTCTTAAAAGCTAATGTACCAACAGAGCATAACAACACCACTGGCCTCCAGGAGTTGGCCACCTGGCTCCACAGTGCCCCCTTTTCCAAGATACAAGGACTCAGAAACAAGCTGAGAGTGAGACCAATGAAGAGTAGAGTTTAGTGGCATGGCTGCCTGAAGCAAATGGAATATTCTGATATGAAAAAGCCGATCTAAAACACTCAGAATCTGTCCCCCACCGCCCCCCCCCCCCACAACCCCTGGCAGTTCATGGACCCCTCCCCACCTTCTCACAGGCCAGAAAGCAATGGGTGGTGAAAAGTCAGGGAGTCAAACAACGTCCCATCATCATTGTGCGTCTCGACCCTCCTGGCCCTTCCTCTACAGATTTCCATCTAATGGAAAATCTAAAGAAATCCTTGACCCCATCCTCCTACTGATGGTTCAATCGTTAGTTAACATTGTTTTGAGACTTTCTTGTGTGGATTGAGTTGATAGTACTGATATCACATATAGCACTGAATTGAGACAGCTACTTGTGCATGAAGATTTTCACAGCTCATTTATTGATTACTTCTCTGTTCCCTTTGATAGCATCTTTACATGGAATAATGCGCTTCCTGAGAACCAGAGTGGAAGAGTTTGGACGAGGCAGAGCTCTCTGGTTCTTCCCTATGAGTGGGAGGATGACTGTGAGATGATTGACTGGGTGATTGACCAATATGTGCAGGAGGATTACAGCATTTCTGCCTACTACAAGGGCAAGATCATTCTGACCCTAAAGGATGCTTTGGGAATCACGTCAGTGACTGCAGATTCAGAAAACCTACCTAAAAGACTCCAGAGTCATGTGTTTGAAACAAACATCCCGGTCATCCCAGAGGTCTGTTAATTAATTCTATTTTTAAGTGTGAGATTGTCATGCCTTCCATTTTCCTTGTTCAGTTTTCTGCCATCACAGAGTAGGAGAGATTTCTACATGCAGTTGCTGCTTTCTGTAGCTTCATCCACCTCTCCTTTCTGGACGTGTGAACTGAGATAACAAGCAAGGACAGGTCACTTAAACGCTTTGTCCTAACCAATCGCAGTCTGACTCTTGTTCAGTGTCAATAGATATCACATTCCAACAGCACTCACTGGGTAATGAGCAGCACATGATCCTGCAGATTTTCATCCTCCTGTTACATACAGCCCATGACAGCTAAACTTACCGACTTCACTGCAGCTAGCACAGCACAGGACAGGACAGGCTGTGATGGAGATCTTTCCGATCTGCATAGCTGTCACAAAATTGCATACGGCAGTTCACCCGCTAAATCTCTGGGAAAATTGTGTTCTCAGTGCATAAGACAATATCACCTAAGGTCTAAAGGATTGAAGGATCAGGATTGAAGGATTGAAAAATCAAATGATAATTTTAGGGCAAAAAGAACTAATGATAAACAAAGTGCTTAAGGCATTAACAGCCATGATTTTTCACCTCAAGGCTCTGAGCTTGAGTGTGGAACACTTCCTGAATACACATTGAGCTCACCACCTTTTGTCCCAGGCTGGGGTACTGGAGATACATGACTCAACGGAAAAGCAATGTGGGGAATTGGTGCCTAAGATTTTTCTTTAAAAAAGCCACTGTGCAGACAAACCTACCTGAGCGAGTATGGGTGAAAGGGGCAGATTGATGTACACCCAGTGAGTTGACTAAACGTACAGCAGAGATCCATTGCGCATACAAAGACCTTTTGAAAGGCAGTAACCAGAAAAAGAAATTTCTCTCTGCAGTGTATGATTACTAATTTAACAGTTCAGGCCACCACTACAGTGGATTGATGAGTTCACAAGTAGATGAGTAAGCACATACATGCCACCCAGGGCTACCAGCCACTCAGCTCGTTGTCAAAATGTGAATGTTCTCTTTCTGTATTTCAAAACATTTTGTCATTAGGAAGCAAAATTAATTTTTCATAAGCAGTATTAAACATTCCCGATAGTCAGCAACTCAGAGACATGAAAGTCTGTCCGGATACATCTTGAGCACTTATCCATAAGGGCGACATTTTCTGACAATCAAGCCTTGAATTGAAGGGTGTGCTGTAAGTAGTTTAATGAAGACTAAAGAGCACAGATGGTATGTAAGACAGCATAAAAGGTATTCCACTTAAACTAAAGGCTTGGAATAGCCTAAAATAAGCCTGTTTCCATAGTGACTGCTTGAGCAGAACACCAGGCACCGTGCCCATGGAATTCAGGTCCATACTGGTCTTTTCATGATGATGTGTACGAGGACATTGAAAATACAAGTTTCATGTAGCGTTTGAATGCTCTGGATGACTGACATTCGTAATAACACACTGCTTCAGCTTGCAGTTCTGCCCAGTTACATGTAGCAGTCACTGCTTCTGCTTTGTGGCTACTGTTTACATTCACAGAGTTTTATTGCAGCACTTCTGAACTTTGCATCACCCAAGCACCCGAGGTCTAATGGACAGAGGCAGCAGGCACATTCACAGCAACATATCCTAACAACAAAATAGACTTTGCCACAACACTGTCATTTCACAGAGTGACACTCTGCTGAGAACTTCACTAACCAGATAGAAGTACAAATCTGAGTGTGAACCAGTGTTACTATGGAGCTAAAAGGCATTTTTGTTCAGATAAAGGTGTTTGCTGCATAATTGAATTACTTTGTGTTTTCTTTAGAGTCAGAGTCATACAGCATGGAAACAGGCCCTTCAGCCCAACTGGTCCATGCCGACCAAGATGCCCATCTAAGCTAGTCCCATTTGCCCACGTTAGACCATATCCCTCTAAGTCTTTCCTATCCACATACCTATCCAAATGTCTTTTAAATGTTGTTATTAATTATTAACTAATTTTTAGTTATCTTACTGATTTGTATTACCTTTGAGCTCTGGACATACACTCCAGAGTCCCTCTGTTCCTCCACACTGCTTGCTATCCTTCCACTCACTGTACATTCTCCGTGCCTTATTTCATAGAATCATAGAATCATACAGCACAATTCAAAACTTGGTTCTATGCCAGGACATTAGACTAATGTATTAGCTTGTTTTAATATCATATTCAAGTAATATGTGAACATGGGTGAATGAAAGGGAAGTCAAGCTTGACAAACCTACTGGAGTTTTTGAGGGTGTAACTGGTAGGATAGATAAGAGAGACTCTGGACTCTGGATGCGGTATATTTTGATTTTCAGGCGCCTTTGATAGAGTTCCATATGAGGAGTTCATGTGCAAAGTTAAAGCAAGTGGGATGGGGTCATAAACTGGCATTGACTGAAAATTATATAGAGCAGAGAACATGGTTGAGAATAGGAGTAAACGAGGTGTTCTTGTGAGGGCAGGCAATGACTCGTGAGTGGGTTCAGCAGGGATTATTGCTTCAGCACCTGCTACCGACATTATACACCAATAATACAAAACAGGGAAGGAAATGTAATGTTTCTAAGTTTGTTGATGATGTGAAACTGAGTGAGATTGTGAGTACTGAGGAAAACCCAAAGAATCTTCAAGACAATTTGGACAATTTGAGTGAATGGACCAATACATGGCAGATGCACTTTTATGTGGATAAAAGATAGCCGATTCCAAGGGAAAACAGAAAGGCAGAATATCGTTTACATGATGATAAAGTGGGAGATGTAGATGTACAAAGGGATCCAGGTGTCCTTGTACACCAGTCACCGAAAGCAAAAATACAGGCACAGGAAGCAGCGAAGAAAGCAGATGGTATATTGGCTTTTATTGCAAGAGGTTTCAGGTACAAGAGCAAGGCTGCCTTGCTACAACTGGGGAGAGTTTTGGTGGGATGACAACAGAGTATTGTCTCAGTTTCAGTTCCGTACTTATGGCAGGATCTACCTGCCACAGAAGGAGTCCAATGAAAATTCACCAGGCTGATTTCTGGGGTGCTGGGACTCTGAGGAGACGTTGGATCCACCAGGCCAGTATTCACAAGCACTTAGAAGAATACGAGCGAATCTCATTCAAAGGTACAACATTCTTGAAAAAGCTAAGCAGACTCAAAGTGAGAAGGATGTTTCACCTGGTTCGAGAGCTGGGACATTTAAATCAGGGTCACAGTCCAGGATATGGGTAAGAGGTCTCGGACTGAGATGAGGAGAAATTTCTTCACTCGGTGGGTGGTGAACCTGTGGAATTCTCCACCATACAAGGCTAATAGAGAAGGAGATATTGAGATTTCTAGGCACAAAATTCATCAAGGGATATGGAGAGCAGGATTATGATACTGAGATAGAGGATCAGACATGAATGTATTGAATGGTGAAGGAGACCCAGAGGGTCGAATAGCCACTCCTGCTCCTACTTTCCATGTTCCATGTGTGGTTAGTGCAGGATTGTAAACAGATGATTTATTCTGCAAATTCACAGCAAAGGAGAGAGTGGTAAAATAACCTTAAACTGACTGAAGATCTTGAACATCAACATACTAAATTTAATTGCCACATTAAGCTCCACTTGTTTTATTTCTTATCCAAAGGTCTCAACCAGGAGCTTAGGTGATGAGTTCACAAAGATGCAGCATTATTGCACGTTGTTCACTCTGCTTCATTGTTTTCCCTGTAGCTCTGCTCCAAGTTAACTGTGACAGATTGCCAGCCACCTGAAGAAGACTGTAACAGAGAATCCCTAAAGCTCCAAAACTCAAGCCCTCTGCCTCCCTGTGAGATGTCTGCGGAATTAGTTAACATTCTTCCTGAAGTAGGGCAATCTGATGAATCCCAACCAGGTATGGCAACAAATCAAAAGCAGTTTATCAGACAGCTGAAAATTTCATAATGTAAATTTTAATATACGGTCATTCATTGTTAACATGAAGTTTTTTGAATGCTGTCTCCTCTGCCCATCAGACTTAAGATGACGCTGTCTGATGTAAATTCCTGTGTCAAATCTTCTTAAAAGAGAAATGTACAAAGAAACTCGCAAAGAATAGAAAGTACAAGCCACACTATCTGCAAGGTCTTAATTGACCTTCCAATGAACAAATGTTCTGATCTCTCGCCAGAATAGTTGTTAACATTTGAATGAACCTATTTGAAGTAAAGAATGATTAAACTGTGGCTTTGATGGAACGTGCATTTACCAGGAGCAGAATAATTTATTGGAACAGTTTTTGTCCTATGCCAGAGAGGCTGGCAGCAGATCCCAAACTGGATGGAAGGTTGACTGGTAGATGCTCATCGGTTTTTCACTCATTCTGTCTTTAGGTTGAGTTACAATGTAAACAGAAACATGCAGAGATTCCAGTAACAAATCTAGAACATTTTGTGTCTCTGGCCATATTTCCACACTCAAGTCATGAGAAACAAAAAGGTGCCCGTGCTGAAACCTGAACTAGAAACAGGAAATGCTGGAAACACGCAGTGGGTTGGGCAATATCTGCAGAGAGAGAAACAGGGTTAACGTTTCAGACTGATGGCTGGGAAAGTTAGAATTCAAACAACTTATAAGTTGGAGAGAGAAGGGAGAGGTGGAGGGAATGGAGAAATGTCTGTGATAGGGTGGAGACACAAGTAGTGGTGGTGCCGGCTGGGACAGGGTGTAAAGGCTGGTTAATTGCAGATGATCTGATGGAGGAGAAGTAAACTGAGGGGCATGAATGAGAACAGGAGAAAGATAAGCGATGCTGGAACTGTGAGATGCAGAACATTGTTAAACAAACTGTTGGAAATACTCAGCAGGTCAGGCAGCATCAGCAGGGAGAGAGAAACAGAGTTAATGTTACAAGTTGATGGAATGTTATCAAAATTGGCCAATTCTGATAAAGACCAGAAGGGCTGGTTATCTGAAATTGATGGTTATCATTATTGAGTCCTGAGGACTGTAACATGTCTTGTCGGGAAGTGGGGTGTTGTTCATTGATCTTATGTTATTCTTCATTGGAAACCAAAGACACAGAGGTTAAAGTGGAAGTAGGATGGAGAATTAAAGTGACAGGCATCTGGAAGTTCAGGGTCACCCTTGTAGAATGAAAGAAGTGTACTAAAAAGTGGTCTCGTAATCCTCCCTTGATCCCTCCTGAAAAGAAGCCCACATTGTGAGCATCAAATGCAGCAGACCAATCAGGGAAAGTATAGGTGACCCAGTTTCACCTGGAAGGAGTGTTTGGGTCTGTGTATGGTGGGAAATGGGTTGGTCGAGAAGCAGGGAATGCTGAAAGGGGAGTGGAGGGGACAGAGGGGAACAGATGTCTGGCAGTGGCATCTTGTTGAAGATGGCAGAAATTACAGATTATCTGTTGAATGTGGGGTGGAAGGTGAGGATTAGGGGAACCCTATTCTCCTCTGGATGAGAGGAAAGCAGGGGGTGGGGGGGTGAGAGCCCTGTCAACAATGGCAGAGGGGAAAGCATAACTAAAGAGAAAGGAAGACACGTCTGAAGCACTGGTCTGGTAGATGCGATCATCAAAATATATTCGATGGAGCGAAAGAAGCTGAGGCCATGGGTGGGAGGAAGTGGTCAAAGGATTTGCAGAATGTCTGTTCAGTCCTCAGGGATGACACTGAGCTTTCAGGCATTTTATTCCTTCATCATGGTCCCACCCACTGGCCGAGCCTCTCACACTGTTCCAACAGGGCCCAATGTAAACAGCAGTCCATTTTCTGACTGGCCATTTCTGATACAACAAGTAAATCTGGTTTCTCTCTCTTCAGATGCGGCTAGACTTGCTGGATAGTTCAGCATTCTCTTTTATTTCAGATTTCCAGCCACTACAGTGTTCTGCATCCCACAGTTCCCACCATTGTTTCTATTCCCAATCCTCACTGCATGTCCCGGTTACACCTCCTCCAGACAGTCAGCGCCTTTTAGTCTCCATCCTCATCACAAACTTTCCTTTTGTTCTCCCAGCTCTTCCCTTCCTCTGCAACTTGAAACATGCTTCATTCCTAACTTTTCTTGGTTTTTACATAAGGATTTCTAACACTTTCTGTTTTAATTTCAGATTTTTGATTCCTGCAGTATTTTGGAATTCTGAATAAGCCTTGCCTTCAAGCACATTTTGCACCATAACTCAGGCATTGCCTTCCACAGGCGCTAGGATACCAGCACTATTTCACACTTTATTCATTATTGACAGGGAGAAGTGATAACAGGGGACTGAAATGCTCTAATAAATGAGGCAGAAAGCTTAGAGGGAAATTATTAATCAGAATGTTCCAAAATCCTCCAAAGGATTTTTGAGGTTACTTTATCCATTGTTCCACATTTTCACAAAGCTGAAGGTCAGGCCAGTTTCTCACAGAACGTTGGGAAGACTGCAGTTATCAATCTTCACGAGTGACCATGTGGCACCAGATTCTTCCACCAATGAGATCACAACTGAGCTGTGACCCAGCCCGAGTTACCTGCCTTTTTCATATCCTTGAATAACTTTGATTAACAAAAATTTATCAATCTCAGCTCTAAAATTAACAATTGACCCTGGATCAACTGCCTTTGTGAAAGTGTTCCAAGTTTTTGTGATTTCAGTCTTTGCTCCTGTAATGCTGGCCTCCTGCCTTTAGACTCTGCCCCCAGTCCTCAATTTCTAACCAGCTGAAACCTAATTTTTCCACCCACCTAGCAACTAGGAAACTTTAATCAAATCATCCTGTAACCCATTAAATTCCAGGGAATGCAGCCTGGTTTGTGTAATGTCTCAGAACTCAGCACTTGGAGTCAGGTATTATTCTGGTAAATGTACAGTCCTCTCCCTCTGAGACTGGTATTTCCTTTCTCAAGTGTTGGTGCCCAGAACTGCTCACATCACTGCAGGTGTGGTCTCATCCATCCACCCCTGTACTCTGGTTGCTATTGCATTCATTTTCTGCCTTCCCCTCACATGTTAATGATTGACACACATGGACCCCCAAGTCTTTTTTAAATGTCCCATATTTCACCACTAAGCACCAGCTTGTTCTTTCAAACCCCAAGAAATGACCTCAAATTTGCCCATTTAAAATCCATTTGCTCCATTAACTCTTTATAACTTAATGGTTCTGCCTAACACTGCTGTAGTGTCACCTGTCTTTGTGTCATCAGAAAAGATGGATATATCATCATAGAATCATACAGCCCTTCAGCCCAACTCATCCATGTCGACCAATGACAATTGGTTTCTCTCCTTGGCCCATCATCGAACTCAGTTGGAACATGGTGAATAGATGCTTCCCAACACACATCTTTCCCAGATCTCCAGAGCCGCATCATCCCACCAGTTGAGATACTGGTTCATTATCCCCACTCTGCCCTCTGCTGCTCAGCCACAGGATGGCAAGTGACAGGCCCCTGTCGTTGCTGCAGGGTGTTGCAATAAGCAGAGGAAAGGAGGCATTGGTCGCAACAACTACAGAAGCTGCACCTGCTCCCCCATCTCCAACCTTGTCCATTCACGCTTCTCGTAACCAAAGCACACACACTGCAGGATGGCACATAATGGCCATGGGAGCTTCTGGAGAACAGAAGCAGAGGATTAAGACAAGCAGAAATGTGGAAGACAAGAGAGCAGAATGCAGCAGTTATCAGATGATGAGGTTGTGCATTTGGATTGCAACTTGGACCCTCTATTTCAAACTGTGGTTTTGTGCTTCTCCAGGAAGTGAAGAGCAGCATTGCCAGGAGGATGCAGACAAACAATACCGGGAGAACACGGCCACACAATGGCAGGACGATACAGCCGAACAGTGCCAGGAGGATGCAGACAAACAATACCGGGAGAACACGGCCACACAATGGCAGGACGATACAGCCGAACAGTGCCAGGAGGATGCAGACAAACAATACCGGGAGAACACGGCCACACAATGGCAGGACGATACAGCCGAACAGTGCCAGGAGGATGCAGACAAACAATACCGGGAGAACACGGCCACACAATGGCAGGACGATACAGCCGAACAGTGCCAGGAGGATGCAGACAAACAATACCGGGAGAACACGGCCACACAATGGCAGGACGATACAGCCGAAAAGTGCCAGGAGGATGCAGACAAACAATACCGGGAGAACACGGCCACACAATGGCAGGACGATACAGCCGAACAGTGCCAGGAGGATGCAGACAAACAATACCAGAAGAACACGGCCACACAATGGCAGGACGATCCAGCCAAATGGTGCCAGGATGACATGCCCAAACAATGGCAGGAGAATGCAGACAAACAAAGCCAGGAGAATGTGGCCACACAATGGCAGGACAATGCAGCCAAATGGTTCCAGGAGAACGCGGCCACACAATGGCAGGATGATACAGCTGAACAGTGCCAGGAGGATGCAGCCAAACAATACCAGGAAAACATGGCCACACAATGGCAGGACGATGCAGCCAAATGGTGCCAGGATGACATGCCCAAACAATGGCAGGAGAATGCAGACAAACAAAGCCAGGAGGATGTGGACAAACAACACCTGACGACCTCATCAGTCTCCATAAAGTAAGTCTATCAGGTAAAGAACTGCTCTGTCTATACTTATACCCTGACTGGTTTGATAGGTAGTATTTGACGACTCAGTTTAGTTTTCCATTGAATAAGTATTAATAGAGCACAGTTTACATAACTACAAAAATTTCTACAGAAAATCCTGAGCAGGGATTATTCATAAAAATAATTTAAATTCCTGATATAACTGTGCAATGTTTTTGTTTAATACAGGATTTATGATTTTCATTTAGTAAACACACCAAGGATAATAATAATTTATCTTTCTTGCTAACCTTGTTTTATTCCATTTAATAACAGCTTATTGCATAATAAAAATTCTGCATTTTGAACACTAATCATATACAAAAGGGTCTAAGTGCAGTTTCCGATTGGTACGAATGTTTTATCGGAACGCAGCAACATGTCACAATTGAATGGGCTTGGCAGCATAAAAACTGATGATTTCCAGCAACAAACGATCTGCTGCAGGAACTCAGCAGGTCGAGCAGCATCTGTGGGGGGAAAGGAATTGTCAATATTTTGGGTCAAAGCCCTGCATCAGGACCCAAAACAACAAAGCTCTTGTATTCCTGGGAGTGGCAACAGAAACTTATTCCCGGGTCACGGATGGACAAGAAATATAAGATGGTGCCCAGAACACTGCCTCCACAAGTTACACTGGGTAACAGACCTAACTCTCATAGAAATCATCCCGATCAGAAAGGGAGATGTTTCTACACTGGTCTTTGTACTTCCATGAATAATGGAATGAAAGTTTTCCTCTGTCCTCCATTGTAAATATGAACAAAAGAGGTTCAACCATTCTGAGCTATCATACAATATGTAAACATTGCAACATTTTGGTCATGGAGTCACAGAGTGCAGAAACTAACCCTTTGGTCCATCATATCTGTGCCTTCCGACACTGATCCCATTTACCCACATTAGGCCCATAGTTTTCTCGGCCTTAGGGATTCAAAGTTTAAATACAAATTTAAATAAAAAGTTCCACTTATAACTTTAAGCAACAGCACTGTGCTCCATCACATAATGACAATCCTGAGAGAGGTCAACTTCTAATTAATGGTTTCATTGTGACAAGAGCATTACGAACGACTACATTTAATGCTCTTTGCCTAGAAGTTGGACTTTGATGGGCTAAGCATGAAGTGCTCATGCCCACTTGAATATCCTGGAAAAAAAACTGTGAAATTGGCCAAAGTTATGTTAAAAGAAGCACTATAATGTAGCTCACACCAAGTCAGCTGCTAAAATGAGAGCCGTGCTACTTCCCTGGAGAGGGTCAGCAGAGCTCGAAGTTGGATTGTCAGATGGAACTTAATCCTGATAAGTGCAAGGTGATGCATTTTGGGAAGTCAGCTAGGGGTAGGACATGTTCAATAAGTGGTAAGGAGCTAAGGAATGTTGGTAATCAGAGGGATCCTGGGGTTCAGGTCCACAGCTCCCTGAAAGTGGCAACACAGTAGATAGGGTGATGAAGAAGGCGTATGGCATTCAGAACTGGGGGCATAAAATATAAGAGTTGAGACTTTTTTTGCAACTTTATAGAATACTGATTAGACCGTACCTGGAGTATTGTGTGCATTTCTGGTCTCCACACTTTAGGAATAATGTGATTATGCTGGAGAGAGTGCAGAAGAGATTCACTAGGCTGTTGCCTGGATTGGAGGACATTGGTTATGGGGAGAGATTGGACAGGCTCGGCTTGTTTTCCCTGGAGCAAAGGAGGCTGGTGGATGACCTGATAGATTTGTATCTAATTATAAGAGGCATAGATAGGGTAGATACAGCAGACAGAATCTTTTTCCCATGGTAGGGGTATCTTAAACAAGACGGCATTGACAAGGTGAGTGGAATGAGCTTAAAAGGGGATCTGAGGGGTAAGTTTTTTCACACAGATAGTGGTTGATATCTGGAACAGGAGGTGGTGGAGTCAAATACAGTCACCACATTTAAGAGACATTTTGACAGGCACTTGACTAGACAAGGCACAGAAAGATTTGAACCTAATGCCGGCAACTGGGATTAGTGTAGCTGGACAGAAGGTTCAGCATGGGTGGGCCGAAGGGCCTGTTCCTGTGCTGTACAACTCGATGACTCAATGACTCCATGAGCCTTTAACTCAGTTCTCTTTGCTAACCTTCTGCTGGATTTGCTCCTTGTTTTTCATGCCTTATAAATGAAAATTAGGAGTTTCACCTTTGGAATTGGTTTATTATTGTCACATGTACAATGAAAAACTTGCCTTGCATACCGTTCATACAGATCAATTCATTACGCAGTGCATTGAGATAGTACAGGGTAAAACAATACAGAATGCAGAACCAAATGTTACAGTTACAGAGAAAGGGCAGTGCAGGCAGACAATAAGATGTAAAGTCATGACAAGGTAGACTGTGAGGTCAAGAGTCCATCTTGTCGTACTAAGGAACTGTTCAAGAGTCTTATAACAGCAGGATAGAAGCTGTCCTTGAGCCTGGTGGTATGTGTTTTCAGGCTTTTGTATCTTCTGCCCGATGTGAGGGGGGAGAAGAGAGAATATCCAGACTGGGTGGGGTCTTTGATTATGTTGGCTGCTTTACCAAGGCAGCAAGAAGTGTAGACAGAGTCCATGGAGGGGAGGGGCTGGTTTTCGTGATGTGCTGAGCTGTGTCGACAACTCTCTGCAGTTTCTTGCAATCACGGGCAGAGCAGTTGCTATACCAAGCCGTGATGCATCCAGATAGGATGCCTTCTTTGGTGTATCGATAAAAAATTGGTGAGGGTCAAAGGGGACATGCCAAATTTCTTTAGCCTCCTGAGGAAGTAGAGATGCTGGTGAGCTGTCTTGGCCATGGCATCTATGTGGTTGGACCAGGACAGGGTGTTGGTGATGTTCACTCCTAGGAACTTGAAGCTCTCAACCCTCTTAACCTCAGCACTGTTAATGTAGACAGGTGCATGTGGACCTCCCCCACTTCCTGAAGTCAACGACCAGCTCTTTTGTTTTGCTGACATTGAGGGAAAGGTTGTTGTCATGACACCATGTCACTAAGTTCTCTATCTTCTTCCCGTACTCCGACTCATCATTATTTGAAATACGGCCCACTACAGTGATGTCATCTGCAAACTTGTAGATGGAGTTAGAGCAGAATCTGGCCATGGAATCATGAATGTATAGGGAGTAGAATAGGGGGCTGAGGACGCAGCCTTGTGGGGCACCAGTGTTGAGAATAATCTTGCTGGAGATGTTGATGCCTATCCTCACTGATTGCGGTCTGTGGGTCAGGAAGTCAAGGAGCCAGTTGCAAAGGGGGGTGTTGAATCCCAGGTCTCGGAGTTTGGTGATGACCTTAATGCACCTGTTTCCTTTGGCAATCACGGAAGTGACTGTTATGCACTGATGATGTCATTAAGTGCTCGACCAATGGCTGGTGGCTATCAGGCCGACAGGAATTGTGTAGAACTGTCTGGACCAGTTTTCTCAAAGACTGCTGAGCAACCTGGAAATGATCACTTGTGCAACCTAACTCAGGAAAACCGACCTTATGCACAATCTGCTCATAAGAAAACATAGCAAAGAAAGTCCAATTTCTCGGCAATAATGTTTTATAGGGGAACTGTGATTAACCTTGTCATTATTGCACAATAATCTCTGGAAAAAGTTGCAGTAAAATTCCAGCAATTTAATCTTTTTGAACAAAATTGCAATTTATTGCAGCAGTTCATTTGATAAATGTCATTTTCAAAGCAGAATATAATTCAGAGATCAATCTTTTTGATGCAATAACACTGTCTTGAAGATGACAGCAAATAAATATATAGATAGAGGGGTGCAGTAGTCTGTGGGTTTCCTTATTGGACTATTATCCAGAGACCAAGACTAATGATCCAGGGACACGAGTTCAAATCCCACTGTGGCAGGTGGAGAATTTAAATGCAGTTAATTCAATAAATTTTGTTAAGTGAACAAATTAAATAAATCTGGAATAAAGCTGTTCTGTGCAGTGGCAAGGTGAAAAGTATAGCAATGCTATAAAAATCATCTGGTTCCACATTCATTAGGGATGAAATCTGCTATTCTTATCCAGTCTGGTCTCTAATTGACCCAATGTGGTTGGTCCTTTACTCCGAAATACTCTTCAGTTCCGGGGTAATTAGGGATGGACAGTAAATGCCAGCCTTGTCAGTGATGCCCTCGCCATGTGAATGAATATTAAGAAGTTGTTTGCCCTGATACTTTACCCATCTCTGTTCCTTTTCACAGGGAGAAAGAAACCCCAAGATCCTTTAAGTATCAAGAGCATAGCTGACTGGAACAGCACCCTCATTCCACACTTAAAATCGAAAATCTCTACCAAATGGCCTGCTGTAATTGTAAAGAGTTACTTGCGAGAAGTATTATGTGAATGAGGAACTGGTGGAAATTAAAGTATCTTCACATCCTCTGGTTATTATTTGTTGAAGGAATGCATCTGTGAAATTCTATTTCCTGGGAGAATCACAGCCTGGTTTAACTTTTACCAGTTAATCTGTGCAGTTTTTATCAAAGTCTCATGAAGCCTTTTCTCATTGTGACAAGCTCTGATGCCCTACTCAATCTTTACTGATGCATTAGTGCAGCCAATCAGTGAACAGCAGCTGGCTAGTTTCTGGCAAAGACATCACTTGCCATGATCCTGCCTCCTCTGGTCAGCAAAGACAAGAACAGGTGGGTGAATGATCGAGACGGATTGATAAAAATTCTGTGGATGATAGAGATGCAAACAATTTTATATTTTACTTGCAGTGGTGGGAGGTTGAGCGAACAGAATCAGCTGCTCCAGTGCCACTCTCAGAATGCCAGTACTCACTGGTCACAAGGAATCAGTGCCTCAGTTTGTAACTCAATATGGCATCTGCCAGATGCTATACTCACCTGAGGTACACACTTCCCAGCAGGGCTGTACTGGATGGTGATCAGGAATGGGAACTCAGACAGATTATCCCCCTCTAAACCCAAGTTCTGTGGATTCTGAGCCCATTTGCCTGTTGTGGGCTGTGGTTGTGCAGCCTCCCAAATTTCTGTCAGTAACATTGGGTGTACGGTATAGAGAGATATCACCCTGACACCAAAGGTGAACATTTCACAAGATCACAAGACAAGGGAGCAGGAGCAGGCCATTCAGCCCATCGAGTCTGCTCCAAGGAAAAGGGAAAAAAAGAAATGAGAAGTGGGGAATGGGGAGGGTGGGGGGTGAAAAAAAAAGCCTATTCTAATCCCAATTTCCGGCCTTATCCCCATATCCCTTGATACCCTGACTATTTAGATATCTATCTATCTCCTCCTTGAACGCCCCCACTGATCTGGCCTCCACTGCTGTACGTGGCAAGGAGTTCCACAAATTCACCACCATCTGGCTAAAGAAATTTCTTCTTATCTCTGTTTTGAAACTGTACCCTCTAATTCTAAGATTGTGCCCTCTGGTCCTGGACTCACCCACCAAGGGAAACAGCCTAGCCACATCTACTCTGTCCTTTCCTATCAACATTTTAAATGTCGCTATGAGGTCCCCTCTCATCCTTCTGTACTCCAGTGAGTACAGTCCAAGAGCCGACAAACACTCATCATACGTAAGCCCTTTCATTCCTGGAATCATCCTCGTAAATCTCCTCTGAACCATCTCCAACGTCAGCACATCCTTCCTAAGATGTGGGGCCTAAAACTGCGCACAGTATTCCAAATGAGGCCTCACTAGTGCCCCGTAGAGCCTCATCAACACTTCCTTACTTTTAAACACTATACCTCTCTAAATGAATGCCAACATAGCATTCGCTTTCTTTACCACCGATCCGACCTGGTTAACCTTTAAGGTATCCTGCACGAATACTCCCAAGTCCCTTTGTACTTCCGTACTTTGCATGTTCTCTCCTTCTAGATAATAATCTGCCTGCTTATTTCTGCTTCCAAAGTGTACAACTGCACATTTCTCAACATTGAATCTCATCTGCCATTTCCTTGCCCATTCTCCTAAACTATCTAGGTCTCTCTGCAACCTTCCTGTCTCCTCAATACTCCCTACTCCTCCACCTATCTTGGTGTCATCTGCAAACTTAGCCACGAAACCATTTATTCCATCATCCAAATCATTAATGTACAAGGTAAAAAGGAGCGGCCCCAACACCGACCCCTGCGGCACACCACTAGTAACCGGTAGCCAATCAGAACAAGATCCTTTTATTCCCACCCTTTGCTTCCTGCCAACCAGCCAATGCTCCACCCATTCTGTTATCCTACCCGTAATTCCATGAGCTCTCATCTTATTAGTCTCTTATGAGGCACCTTATCAAAGGCCTTTTGAAAGTCTAAATACACAATATCTACCACCTCTCCCTTATCCACCCTACCTGTGATTTCTTCAAAAAACTCCAATAGGTTGGTCAGGCAGGATCTTCCCTTCACAAAACCATGTTGGCTAGGACCTATCTTGCCTTGCGCCTCTAGGTATTCAGTAACCCCATCCTTAAGGATAGATTCCAATAACTTTCCCACCACTGACGTCAGACTAATAGGTCTGTAATTTCCTTTATGCTGCCTCCCTCCTTTTTTATACGGCGGAACTACATTTGCGACCCTCCAGTCCTCCAGAACCATGCTGGAATCTATCAATTCCTGGAAAATTATCACCAATGCTTCCGCTATCTCTAAAGCGACCTCCTTCAGAACCCAGGGATGCACCTCATCCGGTCCGGGAGACTTATCAGTCTTTAGCCCATTTAGTTTTCCTAGCACCTTCTCCCTAGTAATTTTAACTGAACTCAGTATCCAAGTCTATCCAACCTCTCCTTAAGACTAATACTCTTTAATCCAGGCAACATCCTGGTGAACCTCTTCTGGCAAAGCCTCCACATCCTTCCTACAGTGCAGCAACCAGAACTGCACACATTACTCCAAATGTGGCCTAACCAAAGTTTTATACAGCTGCAACGTGACTCTCCAACTTTTATACAGGGCTCCCTGTGTTACAGATGACCCGACTTATGGAAATTCAACTTTATGCAAATTCCCCCATCCATTTTTAAAGCATTTTTCAAGATAGAAATAAGAAAATGTTTCATGGCATTCATTAATGACTGGGCACAATGTGTATTCCATTAGACTGGTTATGGGTGGTATTAGGGTGAATGAAATGAAAGTGTATGGAGAGCAATACAAATACCATGGAAAATGGATCTTTCTGACTTGGGGAGAAATCAGCTTATGGACAGTGCTCAGGAATGAATCCCTTACATAACCGGGGACTTCCTGTACTCAGCTCTCTCACTAATGGAGGCAAGCGTGTTGTTTGCATTCTTCATCACCCTATGTACTTGTTTTGCCACTTTCAGGGAGCTATGAACCCACCTCAAGACCCCTCTGTACTTTAATGCTCCAAAGGATCCTGACATTTACTAAACACTTTCCTCTTGCATTTGACTTCCCAAAATGCATCACCTCACAGTTGTCTGAATTAAACTCCATCTGCCATTTCTCTGCCCAAATTTCCATCTGTTGGAAACCTGCCTGTAAGATGGGCACTTGATGGGTGGCATGGACATGGTGGGCTGTAGGGACGGTTTCTGTGCTGTAAAGCTCTATCCCTGAGTCTTCCTGGCCAAACAACATATTGTGCACTACAAAGGTTGCCCTTCATGTTGTCATTGCCTACTCCATCTGCATCATTTACCACACTGAAAATACAGCCCTTGTTCAAGGTTGTGTGGCAGGAGTGGGCAGAGGACAGGATCAAGGCAGGAGGCAACTGTTGGGGCCAGTGGTTCCAGCAAGGAGACTGAGCATAACCCACATGACTCAGGGAAGCAGGCTGGCCACGTCTGTGTGCAGGAAGATGTGGACAACAATCAGGCTTGGGCTGCTAGGTGGAAAGGAACATTTGGACCACAAACACAAACAACACACACAAAGTGCTGGAGGAACTCAGCGGGTCAGGCAGCACCTATGGAGGGAAATAAACAGTCAACGTTTCGGGTCGAGGCCCTTTATCTGGACCGGGACTTTTGAACCACAAAATTGCCAGTTAGGTCCAACAATGGGTTGGACTTCTAAATGTTTAAACTCAGAGATATCTAGGGATGAACAATAAGTCTCAACACTGCCGGTCACACCCAAAGCCCTGGAACAATTAATGATTGAGTTCAGTTTCAAGTTTGAGAAGGAGAAGCTGATAACTGGTGTATCGATATTTCAGTGGAACAAAGGAAATTACAGTGGTATGAGAGAGGAGCTGGCCCAAATTGATTGGAAGAGTAAGCTAGCTGGAGGGACGGCGGAGGAGAAATGGAAGGAATTTATACAGGAAATAAGGAAAATGCGGGATAGATATATTCCAAGAAAAAAAGGTTTTGAGTGGAAAAAAGGCACGTGTGGATAACGAGAGAGGTGAAGGCTAAAATAAAAGCAAAAGGGGCGGCGTACAAAGAAGCAAAAATTAGTGGGAAAACAGAAGACTGGGAAGCTTTTAAAAACCTTCAGAGAGAAACTAAGAAGGTCATTAGGAAGGAAAAGATGAATTATGAAAAGAAGTTGGTGGATAACATTCGAAAGGATACTAAGAGGAAAAATAGAAGATCAGACTGTTATTTAAATGGTGAAAGAGTGCAGCGTGCTGTTGTGCAGAGGGACTTGGGAGGGCTTGTGCATGAATCACAACAGGTTGCTTTGCAGGTGCAACAGGTCATCAAGAAGGCAAATGGAACGTTGCCCTTCATTGCTGGAGGGATTGAATTTAAGACCAGTATAGGGTACCTTAAATTGAATTACATAAATTTAAATTCCACCATGGCTGTCCTGGGATTTGAACTTCTGTCTCTAGATCAGTAGTTCAGGCCTCTGTATGATGCACCAATAATTGAACCACTGATCTACAGTGTCTAATGGCACAAGTGACTGCCACTTGTTCCACGGGTTGGCCTCACTGCCTACTGCTCTCTCCCAGGAAGAGTAGAACAGCCTCTGTCACGTCCAGAGGTAGAAGTGGGTGGTACTTGATGCCTGTGGCAGTGAGCCAGGAGCTAAAAAACAAAGGCCACTGTGAATTGTCTCTCACGGGTCCAGGCTCAGCATGTGGCAGAGCTGAGTACCGACTCTCTGGTGAATCTTAACCTCGGGAAACATTGCTGCTCAGCACAAAACACAAGGGCCCTCTTCTCTCTGGATAACCTTGGTGAGTGGCCCTTTTGGCCAGAGCCCCTCCTTGCATCCATTGATACCTTGGCCTGATTATTGGACCCTCCCCCTCCTCCATGCCATGCTGGGGGCTTGGTGACACTTTAAAGCACTCACTTGTCCCACAGAAATTCCCACCCCTGTGCACCTCAGTGCCAGATGCAGATGTCCTACTTTCTGCACAGGTTCTCCAACTCGCTGAGCACCTAATCCATCACTGACAGGCCAGGAAGTTATGGAAAATGTGCCTGAAGAGTGCATGGAGGAAGAGGGGTCTGGGGAAGGCAGGATCAGCCACAGTGAGATGAGATCTTCAGACAGCTTTCTCCATGTGAGTAACACAAAGTTAGCTGGTCAACATGGGCCAATTGAACAAAGCTGACGTTGGTTCAACGCTGCACCAGGATGGGTGTCACCAACAGCCGTCTCTGCATTCCTCCGCTGTATGTGTTACATGGTGAGCTGTGCTAATTGGTCGGACAAGTCAGGCAGTTCGCACTAGAAATAGGACTGTTATGTACCAGCAACAATGGAAGCACAACGAGCCATGTATAAGTGTTAGAATCTATTTATTAATAACTACCTGTAATAATAAGAGAAATAAAAACATTAAATATTAAACATCGACCCCAAAAATAAACTCAAAGTGTGTGCGTGGCAAATTCCCAAACCCCAAGTCTAGGAATAGTTCTCAAAGTTCAGTTCAGCAAGTCATAAGGTAGAACGATCAGCAAAGGCTTTTGAAAACCACAGTAGATTTTAGGGAGAATGTAGAGAGAATTTACAAAATCCACATGTTCCACGATGGAACTCATACGACACATCAATCATCAATGATCTCCATTGCTTTGTTCCGAAGTATCTGCCACACCGAGGGCACTCAACTTGTGGCCGCCCACAGATATACCTGCTTTCCAGTACAGGTTAACGACAAAGTGGACTCCACAGATTGCTGCAAAAATCCATACATGGATTGTATCGTGACAGTCACAGCGATTGTTCCTCATCTATAGATACAGAGACCGGCAGTCACTGTTTTTCTCTCTCTCTCTCTCTTTCTCTCTCTCTCTTTCTCCCTCCCTCCCTCCCTCCCTCCCTCCGACTCTCTGTGCAGCAGCCAGTACGCTCCAGATATAGTCTTGCAGTCCTCAGATAACACCACACACACACACACCACTACACTACTGTCCAGGTGCCTTAAAGGGACATTCACCAAGTAGCAACCTGGCTCGTAACAGGGACCCATGATTCAGAAACACAAATTTCAAATGTACCAGCACAGTGCAAGCAGATCATTCAGCCTCAAGATGATGATAAACACAGAGCTTCTTCATGGAACATTCTACTTTCATATTTAACTCAAGCTCCCTGATAGTTTTACACAGAACACAGAACAGTACAGCACAGGGACAGGCCCTTTGGCCCATCATGTCTGTGCCAACCAAGATGCCAATTTAAACTAATCCCGTTCGCCTGCACGTGGTCTGTATCCCTCCATT
This sequence comes from Pristis pectinata, assembly GCF_009764475.1. Lineage (NCBI taxonomy): Eukaryota > Metazoa > Chordata > Chondrichthyes > Rhinopristiformes > Pristidae > Pristis > Pristis pectinata. The sequence continues at coordinate 1,696,049 of NC_067426.1, forward strand.
CCCTGCCTGTTCATGTGCCTGTCTAAATGCCCCTAACGTTGCTGTTGTATCTGCTCCCACCATCTCCCCTGGCAGCCCGCTCCAGGCACCCACCGCTTTCTGTGTAAAAACTTGCCTCTTTTAAATGAATTGTACTTTGTGGAGGCAGCAGTGGCAGAATGTTACCAGGTAAATGTAAAATCAGAGCCAGTAATTTGTTGGGACAGGACACGTCCATGCTGTTTTATGAACCGAAGATTAAATTTAGATTATGAACTGCAGTGTATTCAAAGCAGAGATCGGCAGACTTCCAGCTGTTAAGAGCATCGCGGGAAGTGGGTTAAGTGGAGGAAAGTGGCTCTGAGGCCAAGGATCAGCCATGATCTTCACGAATGGTGGAGTGGACGTGAGGGGTGAAAGACCTCCTTGTTGTGATATCGGCAGAGTGAATGTCCGGATGTCAAATCCTGCCAACACTCCAACGTGGGAGGGAGAGAGATTGGCCTGCATTTCTGTGTGCACTGATCTTGCCACAGCAAGCTTCTATAAACAGAGACAATTGCTAATCTCATATTGAACCAAACAGAGCAAACATTTGATAACTTGTTTGGCTTGATTCCTGAGGTACTTTACACAGTGGCAGAGAGAGATAGAGCACAGAAACAGGCCCTTCAGCCCAGCAAGTCTGTGCTGACCACCAAGCACTCATTTTGTACTAATCCCATCAACTTCCCCAGAAACTATCTCTTACTCCCACACGAGGGGCAGTTCACAGCGGCCAATTAACCCAACAACATGCTTGTCTTTGGGATGTGGGAGGACACCGGAGCACGCGGAGGAAACACAGGTTGACACAGGGAGAACGTGGAAGCTCCACACTCACACAGTACCCGGGGTTGGGATTGAACCTGGGTGAGACAGTGGCTCCACTACCCGTGTCACATATCTCCGTGGAAACCATCATCTTGGAAGCTTGTAGTGACTGAGCCATGGGTGTCCACATGAACTGCCTGTTGTCCTCACGGAATGTCTGGGGGTGTCCTCACGGAATGTCTGGTGTCCTCACAGAATCCCTGGTGGTGTCCACACGAAAGTTACGTGAATTGCCCTGTGTACTTCTGTACATGTAACTGGTGTGGCCTCAGCTAACCCAGAGTGAACAGACTCTCTTTAGAGATTGTAGTGGGACTGTATTGCAGGAGATGAGGGGTATAAGTAAAGGGGTTCAAATCCCTCAATGAATATCACACACAAAATGCTGGAGGAACTCAGCAGGTCAGGCAGCATCTACGGAGGGAAATAAACAGTCGACATTTCGAGTCGAGACCCTTCACCAGGATTTTGAAGTGGGCATGACTCAGAACTGTGGCATGCTTTGATTGTGAAGCCTATAAGCAAACAATAGGTGTAAGTTTATCCTATTTGTCTCAAGCTGCTGTTTCACTGGCAGCTCTGCACACAATACAACCATTGATGAAAACAGCACCATGGAAACCAAGGTACCTCTACACCCCACGGTCACTCACAGCACTCAGTAACTTCAGAAACAGTTGAGTATGGGTTAAAGGGAAGGACACTGGCTCTGCGAAGGAAAATGGCCTCAACAGGTGTTCCCCTTATCCCTCAGGCAAAAAATGTTGTGGTCTTTAAGAATGGGGATCCTTTCTTTACAGGAAGAAAGCTTGTGATCAACCAGAGACAGATTCTAACTTTTGAGACCTTTTTAAATGAAGTAACAGGTTACATCAATGCTCCTGTGGCTGTGAGGAACATCTACACTCCAAGTGGGGGACACCGAGTCCTTACGTTAAGTCAGCTACAGAATGGATGTCATTACGTGGCTGCAGGATTTGAAAAGTTTAAAAAAATAGAGTAAGTGGATTTATGCTTTTCTGTTTCAACTTATACACATTTTGGTGCACTTTGAGAAGTTTGGTGGGATTTCTCAGCATTAATGGACATTTTTATTAATTAGTGCCGATTCAAGCAGTTTATCTTGAGGAACCATTTATACTGAGATCTTGCCCACGTTGAGCTGTGACAAGGACATCCACCTCATTCAGTGGAAGCTTCCAGACTAGTTGCCAAACTGGGCTTCATTCTGCTCAAACAATGTAATCTGAGGAGGGTCGATGGATGGGGCTTGGAGACTCGCACCAGGTTCTGTGGTGAGACACAGGAAAACAAATATAAGTTAGTCACTTACTTTACTTATGAAAAAATAAAATTAAGTGGAATTGAACTTGGTCACCTCTGCGAAATGATGAAAGGAATCTGGGGGTAACGTGGAGCGGAGTCTTCACTTTAATGATTCCACCACAGATCTGGTTTTGACCTAAAACTTTGATAAAAGTACTTTGAAAATGATAAATGAGGCCGTGTCCCAGCAACAGGGGCGTTGTCTTTCCTGTGGCTCCCTTGGCTATGGAACATACCTTGTGAAGTGAGGCGGAAAAGAGAGGAAAGTAAATATTAAGTGGGAGTAATAAATTGGTCGCAGCTTCGATCTTGAACTATTCCACCGTGGCAGTCAATGAAAATTGAGGATATGGTCACTTTGTTCCACTTCTGTTCTTTTCTACATTTTTCCGTGGTGTACGAAGGCTATAATAAATCTAGTCAACAGGAAAAGAAAAGCATACAAAAGGTGCAGAGAGCTCGGTAATGTTAGAGATCTGGAGGAGTACAAGGCTAAAAGGAAGGAACTTAAGAGAGAGATTAGGAGAGCCAGAAGGGGACATGAGAAGGCCTTGGCGGGCAGGATTAAGGAAAACCCCAAGGCGTTCTACAAGTATGTGAAGAGTAAGAGGATGAAATACGAAAGGATAGGGCCTATCAAGTGCAGCAGTGGGAAAGTGCGTATGGATCTGGAAGAAGTAGCGGAGGTCTTAATGAATACTTTACGTCAGTATTCACCACGGAAAAAGATCTGGGGGATTGTAGTGGGGATTTGCAGTGGCCTGAAAAGATTGAGCATGTAGATATTAGAAAAGGGGTGGTGCTGAAACTTTTGGAAAGCATCAAGTTAGATAAGTTGCTGGGACCGGATGAGATGTACCCCAGGTTGCTGTGGGAGGCGAGGGAGGAGACTGTGGATCATCTGACGATGACCTTTGTGTCGTCCATGGAGACGGGAGAGGTTCCAGAAGATTGGAGGGTTGCGGATGTTGTTCCCTTATCTAAGAAGGGGAGTAGGGATAGCCCAGGAATTTATAGTCTGGTGAGTCTTACCTCAGTGGTTGGTGAGCTGATGGAGAAGATCCTGAGAGGCAGGATTTATGAACATGTGGAGAGGTATAATATGATTAGGAATAGTCAGCATGGCTTTGTCAAGGGCAGGTTCTACCTTACGAGCCTGATTGAATTTTTTGAGGATGTGACTAAACACATTGATGAAGGGAGAGCAGTAGATGTAGTGTATATGGATTTCAGCAAGGCATTTGATAAGGTACCCCATGCGAGGCTTATGGAGAAGGTGAGGAGACGTGGGAGCCAAGGGGACATTGCAGTGTGGATCCAGAACTGGCTGGCCCACAGAAGGCAAAGAGTGGTTGTTGAAGGGTCGTATTCTGCATGGAGGTCGGTGACCAGTGGTGTACCTCAGGGATCTGTACTGGGACCCTTACTATTTGTGGTTTTTATAAATGACCTGGATGAGGAAGTGTAGGGGTGGGTTAGTAAGTTTGTGGATGACATGAAGGTTGGGGGTGTTGTGGATAGTTTGGAGGGCTGTCAGATGTTACAGAGGGACATAGATAGGATGCAGAGTTGGGCTGAGAAGGGGCAGATGCAGTTCAACCCAGATAAGTGTGAAGTGGTTCATTTTGGTAGGTCAAATATGTTGGCAGAATATAGTATTAATGGTAGGACCCTTGGCAATGTGGAGGATCAGAGGGATCTTGGGGTCTGAGTCCATAGGACGCTCAAAGCGGCTGCGCATGTTGACTCTGTGGTTAAGAAGGCATATGGTGTATTGTCCTTCATCAATCGGGGAATTGAATTTAGGAGCCGTGAGATATTGTTGCAGTTATATAGGTCCCTGGTCAGACCCCACTTGGAGTATTGTGCTCAGTTCTGGTCACCTCACTACAGGAAAGATGTGGACGCCATAGAGAGGGTGCAGAGGAGATTTACAAGGATGCTGCCTGGAACGCGGAGCATGCCTTATGAAAGCAGGTTGAGGGAACTCGGCCTTTTCTCCTTGGAGAGACGAAGGATGAGGGGGGACCTGATAGAGGTGTATAAGATGATGAGAGGTATTGATCGGGTAGATAGTCAGAGGTTTTTCCCCAGGGCTGAATTGGTGGCCACAAGAAGACATAGGTTTAAGGTGCTGGGGAGTAGATATAGAGGAGATGTGAGGGGTAAGTTTTTTACTCAGAGAGTGGTGAGTGCGTGGAATGAGCTGCCGGAAATGGTGGTGGAGGCTGATACGATAGGGTCTTTCAAGAGACTGTTAGATTGGTACATGAAGCTGAGTAAAATAGAGGGCTATGGGTAAGCCTAGTAATTTCTAGGGTAGGGACATGTTCGGCACAGCTTTGTGGGCCGAAGCGCCTGAACTGTGCTGTAATTGTTCTATGTTCTATGTCCTACATGACACTGAAATGAAGATTGATCCAGTGACACAGCAGTTAGTGTTGCTGCCTCACAGCTCCAGAGACCTGGGTTCGACCCCAATCTCTGGTGCCGTCTGTGTGGAGCTTGTATATTCTCCCTGTGACTGCGTGGGTTTCCCCAGGTTCTCCAGTTTCCTCCCACATCTCAAAGATGTGTGGGCTGGTAGGTTAATTAGCTGCTGTAGATTGTCCCTAGTGTAGGCGGGCGGCAGGAAAACTGGGAAGATGGGTTGATTGGGATGTGAGGGGAATAGAGGGGATGGGGGTAGAAGGGTCCTTGATGGTTCACGTGGATGTGAGGGCCAGATGGCCTGGGTCAGTGTGTGTGGCCCTGACACTAGTGTTGAAGATCCCAAGCTCATCCACGAGATGCCTGCCACAGTCCCAGCCAACAGACTCGGCACCGAAGTCACCAGAGTGACATAGACATCTTCCACACGAACAACTGCAGGATAAAATCGGGTGGGTGGGTTTGCAGGCAAACAGGCAGCTTGTGGAATAATGTGTGCTGGTTTCTGGTGAGCAACCTCCTTTCACCTTGACAAACTAATTTTAGATGTGTGAAGTCTCATTCCCTTTGAATTAAAAGCAAAGTAATTGTTCCAGCCCTCTCTTTGTCCCAATTATCTCCTCCCTCTGCAATTCCCAGTCTACATTTCAATTCCCTACCTCATTGCCTCCTTATGGCAATCCCTACTGGTTGAGAATGATTATCCCCGGGGATACCTGATCTGTGAGTCTGAAGGTGGCTGATGAGATCAGTCAGGGATTGGCAGATTGCAACCTGCAATCAATCTTCCTTACAGTAACAGCTCGCCTCATGGTGTGGAGCTGTCAGAACATTTTGTAATAAATCATCATTAAAAGTTCCCTCCACCGTATCATTTATGGTAAGTATAAACAGGGAAGAACAAGAATCAGATCCTGCCAAGCTTCACTCATTAATTTTCTCCCACACAGATCCTGTACACCACCTGTTTTTTTAAAATTCAGTTTGGAAACACATCCTTGGTTTTGTATGTTTAAGCATTTTCTTTAAAAGCCTCACGTGTGGAACCTTTGAGATGGAATTGTACCAGGTTTCTATAATAAAAGCAGAAATTGCTGGAAATATTTGAAACATCAGGCAGCATTTGCAGCGAGAGGCGGGGAGTTAACATTCCAAGTGATGATCCCACAACAGGGTCTTTGTTTAAGATGTCGTAGAAGAGTTAGGGACAGATGTGTAAGAGCACGTTATAGTAAATTGAGTGCTTCTGAAATTACACTTTGATTATAACAGTAAAATAAATCAATATTTACAAGCAAGTTTGTCTCAAAGAGTTTACTAATGTCCATGTTACATAAATTTGAATGTAATGGAGTTTGTTAATAAACAGTTAAGTTTTTGAGTGACCTCATGTAGGATCACTATTAATCAGGAAAGACCTGGAGGATCAAAGATAAATCAAATTTATACAGCACACTTCAGTGTCACGGTAAGGTAACAAAACTGTGATTAATTATAACAGTTTCGAGAGAGAGGAGTTCAGAACATTCAATTTGTGTGACAGACTATATAAAATTATGGTTTAGCTCAAGGGTCGCCCAGTGAAAGGAGCTGCCAACTGCAGCTTTGTATCACAATTAAAAACAACAGAGCAATATTGAGATATCAACACCTAAAGCACATTTAAGGAGAATGTTACTTTCATGTCAGCATTAGTTCCTCCAACAGGTTTTTTTATGATGATGGCTCTTTATACATTTATTCATTTATGGGATATGAGCAAACCTGGCTCAGGTCAACATTCACTGTCCATCCCACCTGCCTGTGAGAAAGTTTGACAATGAAAGTCAATGAAAGATTTGGGATTTTAACCCTTTTGGGTTAACTACTGCTGAACTCAGCATGTGCTGAGCTTGATCACACAAACAGGACTATAAGTATATTTACTTCTTTTATATTGTTGTGGAAAAGGTAGTGCAGTCAGGGTATAGGTCAAGGAACAGAGGTGGTCTGGACCTGTGAATTGTGGTGTGCTTTCTTTGAAGCTCAAAGACTTAGGTTTGCAAAGGGGGTTAATACCAGTGAAATGTTCAAAAGAATCTGTAACAGGATCTTCTCCTCCAACTAACCGGTTGTAAACAAAAGTGGAATGTAGGATTTAGGATTCAGAAAAGGAGAAGTCTGACAAATGTAAGAAGGAATCTTTCTGAGGACGATAGTTCATTGATGTAGGGATTCAGTGAGGTACCTGCATCTTACACAGACAACTTCCCATTTACAGGGGAAAGCTAATTAGCTAAAGTATCCATCAAGGTAAATCATAGACTGATGAACTGTACAGGGTACTGGTGAGGCTGCACCTGGAGTACTGCGTGCAGGTCTGGTGTCCTTACTTGAGGAAAGATACACTGGCTTTGGAGGTGGTGCAGAGGAGGTTCACCTGGTTGATTCCAGAGATGAGGAGGTTAGTCTATGAGGAGAGATTGAGTCACCTGGGACTATACTCACTGGAATTCAGAAGAATGAGAGGGGATCTTATAGAAACATATAAAATTATGAAAAGAATAGGTAAGATAGAGGCAGGAAGGTAGTTTCCACTGGTAGGTGAGACTAGAACCGGGGGACATAGCCTCAAGATTCAAAGGAATAGATTTAGGAAAGAGATGATGAGAAAATGCTTTCCCCAAAGGAGCAAATCTGTGGAATTTTCTGCCCAAGGAAGCAGTAGAACTACCTCATTAAATAGGTAGATTTTTGCATAGTAGGGGAACTAAGGGTAATGGGGAAAAGGCAGGCAGATGGATCTGAGTCCACGGCCAGATCAGCCATGATCTTACTGAATGGCGGAGCAGGTTTGATGGGCCGGATGGCCTCCTCCTGCTCCTGTTTCTATGTTCTTACATAAGTGCGTATTTTTATTTTTAAATAATAGAATTTTTTTGCTGGAAAACAGACTGGATGTATCGTGTTGATGGTATAATGGAGTGAAGGGAGAACTGTGAGATATTCTCCATGTTCCACACTTCAGGCTTTCACTGTTACAAGAACTCACCTGTGAGGTTTTACGTACTCACAAGGATCACATCTGCAACATTGCATCACGGATAATCAGCAGACATTAAATGCTTAGTAAAGTTGTTTGTATTGTCTGGAGCCCTCCAAGAATGGTTTTATATAATCTGTTCCAAAATTATTCGTGTGTTGATATAAATAACATATAGTCCTTGTGGTATTACATCGATATTTCTCAGATATAGAAAGTACTTCACAACCAATAAGTACTTTTGAAGAATAATTGCTGTTGTTAAATAACTAAGTAGGAAAACCAGGTAAGGCCCATGAATTACAAACTAGATCAGTCGAGGTGTTACCTGCAGAAGTTTTGTCTTCTGAAATCACTGTCACCTCCAAATCAATGCTGCACTTGGATACTCCTCCTGTCTCTCTCTCCTCTGTTCTCCCCTCCCTCTCCCTTTGCTCTTCTCTCTCTCTCTCCCCCTTCAGCCTTGTGAAGATACTCTTCCCTCCAAGTCACACTGCTTGATTCTACAACACTCACTGCCTTTCTCATAACACCTTCTCCATGAGCACTGAGACTTTATGCCACTAATATGCACTGAAAGGAGCATAACATTTACACTAGATGTCTTCGATAATGGAAAAGCATCAAACCGGCAGACAATCTACTTGAGACTAATTGACATATTGGCCTTGGTTCTAACCTCACACTGGGATATCAGTTGGTTGGACAGGAAAATGTTAAAATCTCAGAATCCAACAACTACTCATTCTTATCCCTTTAGATTTTAATCTGCGAGAGTGGGGATGTGGATGAGGATCCCACACAGAAAGGGGTGGGGGTGCAAATATTGGACCAGGTTCACTACCAGTGCCATCCCAATCACTGACTCTCCCCACTACTAGCCCCCACTTCCTCTGATCGCTGGTTCCCACCCACAGTGGCCTTCCCACGTACACTGGCAGGTTAGGCCTTTGACAAGGTTCCACATAGGAAACTGGTTCAAAAATTTAAAACCCAGGGTATCCAGGGCAAGTTGGAAAATTGGATCCAAACTCGGTGGTGTTGATAGTGAGGACGGTAGCCCGATGATATTGATCAGTTGGTAAGAAGGGCAGAGGATGGCGGTTGAAATTTAATCCTGATAGGTGTGAAATGGTGCACTTTGGGAGGGTCCTAGGGAGCACTGAGGAACAGAGAAATCTTGATGTACAAAAGGGCAAGAATCCCTGAAGGTGGCAGCACAGGCTGATAAGGTGGTGTAGAAGGCCTGTGGGATACCTGCCTTCATTAACCGGGGCGCAGAATCTAAGAGCAAGGAGGTTGTAAGATATTGGTTAGACCACAGCTGGAGTACTGCTTGAAGTTCTGGTCACCACACTGCAGAAAGGACGTGATTACACTGGGGAGGGTGCAGGGGAGATTCACAGGGATGTTGCCTGAGATGCAACACTTCAGTTATGAGGAGAGACTGCATTGGCTGGGTTTGTTTTCCTTAGAACAGTTGCAGCCTTAGTTTATGGCAGAGAATTTGATATTTTAAATGTGCTCTATACAAATAACATTATTCAAAATTCTCTCAAGTTTATGCCTTCTCTTTACTGCCACTCCAACTGTCACCAGCTTACCTCGAAACTTTCTCAATTGTCTTTGTAATCTCTCTGTCCTTGTTTCTTGATTTCTTGAAACTTTACACAATGCACCTGTACAGCCAAATTAAGGTTCCGCACAGTTCAACACAACCTCTGTTCTTTTCATATTCTCCACCTCTAGAAATAGAAACACACCTCTTGTTTGGCTTTCATGGAACCACAAACGTTTCTGGATTCTTGGGGTACCCAAAGACTTCTGCTGCTCTAATTAAAACATGAACCATCTCCATTCCAAAGTGTTTTCCATCACTTTTTCCTGAGGCAGACTTGGTTTAGTCATCTCTCTGCCCGTGGTGGAAAAGTGGACTGCACTTCAAAAGTATTTTATTGGTTATAAAATATTTTGGAACATCCAAGGTCATCAAAGACCCTATAGAAATGTAACTCCTTCTTCCTTGTATGGTAGCCTCGATCCCAACTTGTCATAGCTGTGATTAACAATTGCGACTGCTTGCTCAGTTTCTGTGCCTACTTCCTGGACAACCTGACGTCTTGTCAAAGGAATTTATTTTTACGTATACGGCAACTCATTTCAGCCAAGCCATAAAGACAAGTCCTTGCCTGCAGTTAGAAATGAGGGGCAGTTCCATGATGCTAAATACTTAGGCTGTGGTCACAAAGTCAGAAGTGACTTAAGATCACACGGCAGGATTAATGCCTATCCACCTCCACCTGCAAAATTCTATTTACATTTCTTATTCACCTGTGGGATCTGGCTGTCACTGATAACACAAGCATTTATTGCTTATCCCTAACTGCCTGGGTGAAGTGGGGTTGAACCACCTCCTTGACCCAACACAGTAAACTTGGTGGAGCTGCTCCCAGAGGGTGTGACTGATTTTACACAACTAACTACACCATGTAACAAACAGCGGCTTTCTAGTGTAGTCTCAGATAGATTTACTTCCCTGAACAACACCAGTGAACCAGATGGGTTTTTACGACATTTCATGGTCACCATTACTACTTAATTAACTGAGTTTAAATTCCACAGCTGTGGTGGTACAATTTAAATGCACTTCTCTGGACTATTAATCAGGGCCTGTGGATTACAGTATTTGTTTCTCAACACTTGCAGCTGATCACACATTGTCAATGTAATAATTGGCTGCGTTAGGAGCCGTTAAAATTAAGAAACCTTTAGTCTACTCCCCTGTGATATTGCTTCTTACTTTCATGTGAAACCCAATTTGGGGGCACCCCTCTGTATTTTGTTTACTTAATACAGTGACATTGAAGAAATTCAATTTTCTTTTGCGAAAGGATTTGGGGACAGAAATTGGAGGCTTGGTTTTTGTGAATGATGCTTCTTTTGATCAAACGAGGTTCCTCTGTTGCCTCCCTTACAGTTGCTTAATATCTTTCCTTCCTTCCATCAGTTATTTGCAAAAAAGGAATGAAAAACCAAATGGAAACAGAAGAAAAAATGGGATGATGGTAAGTCTCTTGAAATCACACACCAGCGATATTTTGTTTGTGGTTAAGCCAGTTTCCGGCTGAGAATTGTATACATTACAGTGTGACACTGTTTGCACAGTAGTCATTACTGCCAGTCACGGAAGCCACTGTGCGCATGTACACCACGTTTCCTGGTCCTATATTTCGTTAGTCAAAGGAATGGACAAAAAAAGTGCCAAGTGAGGGAGGCAAAGTGTTAGTATATCACTAACACTGATAGTAATGTTGAGGACACTATGTGATCCTTTGATGGTGCTCCAGTGAAGCACCTAGTGCTAGATGAATAAAAGTTGTTGTTGTTATTGAATGTTTAAGCAGGTGTGGGGTGCTGCTCCTACTTTCATGTGTTGGTTATTCTGGGGACACCCAGCATTGTATCTGGAATTCAGGGAGAGCTCGACCAAAAGTCGGCAAGCACCGACCTGTCTGAGAGATAACACTCTGAGAAGCAGAGCTCGTTGGGTTCTGGTCAGAGGAAGCACTCACAGTGCGATCGGATGTTGTTGGTGATTTGAACTCTTCACTGTACATGTCTCTTTACTATTAAATCTGGCAATTGATAGATTAGACCTTGAAATTATACAATGCAAATATTAGCTCTTGATTATTTAATGCATTTATAACCATTTTCTTTCAGCCATACGTTTACATTAATTCATTTATTTTGAATGAATTAGCATCTTTGTTAAGATAACAGAACAATCACCCACTAACGTCCCAGCATTTCCTGTAGATTGCATTTCACCACCACCCTCTGATACGGGAGGTTATATTCAGGATAATTACCTTGGATGTTCCAAGGGCGATAAGGCAGAAACCACTCTCCTCTGTGTCCCACTCACATTCTGGACATTCTCTCAACATTGACCCCAGCACTTGCTGGCATCTGGCAGGGTTGGAACTGGATATCAGATATGGACGGAACTACTGATCCAAATCTTCATCATCACTATTGATTGTCACCTCTGTGGCATCTACCCTGCCCCAGCCTGTCTGATGATGTTTGTTGGTTCCATAAGCAAAAGGAACAGGGGTAGGCCATTCAGCCCCTTAAGTCTGTTCCACCATTCAGTAAGATCATGGCTCATTTGATCGTGGCCTTCATTCTTTGCCCAATCCGTACCCACAACCCTAATTCCCCTGTCGTCTCATCTTAACCATGAATATATTGAAAGATCCCACCTCCACAGCTGTCAGGGGTTGAGAATTCCAAAGATCCATAATCCCATGGGAGAAGAATTTCCTCCTCATCTCCCTCGGAGAAGGACAGAGTCTGTAGTTCCAGATACCCCAAAAGAGGGGAAACATCTTCACACATCTACCCTGTCCAGCCCCCTCAGAACGTGCATCAGCCCAAACTGCTCAAGGGTTCATGATTGGACAACCCTTTCGTTTCAGGAATCACTGTACTGATTCTCCACTGCCCACCTCCACTGTAAACATCTCTCTCTTTAAACAAAATGACGAGACTGTACACAGTGCTCCAGGTGTGGTCTGAACAAAGCTGAGCTGTAGCCAGGCTTCCTACGTTTGCTCTCCAACACTACAGAAAAGGCCAATGTTCCACTTGCCATTCTCATTTCTCGTGTTTCCTGAAGACTAACTCCCTGTGTTTTCAGACTCGTTTGACGGATGTTGGATCATGCCATTTAAACAATATTTCTCTGTCCTGCCCACTCATTAAATCTGTGCAGAAACCTTGCAGACTTCTTGTGTTTTCCTTACAGCATACTTTCCCATTTATCTCTGCATCATCAGCAAACTTGGTTACATTATGCTCAGCTTATTTGACGAAAGTCATTGTATAGATCGTAAGTAAGACCAGCAGTGATTCCTGAAGTTCCCAACTTTACTGTTCTGTTTGTTAACCAATCCTCAAACCACAGTTATATGTTCCCCTCCACCCCATGAGCTCTTATCCTGTGTGGTAATCTTTTATGTGGCACCTTATCGAAGACCTTTCAGAAACCCACACAGGCAAGATCTAACTCCTCTTTGTCAGAACTGCTGGCTACTACCTCAAATAACTCTAATAAATTGGTTACCATAAAATACCTCTCATCAAACCTTGTTTCACTCCCTCTAAGTGCTCTTTTATTATTTTGTTATCAATGGATTCCAGCCTCTTGCAGACCGTCGAAGTTCAGCTAACTGGTCCGGTCCTTCTCTTTCCTGCTCCTGTCTTGAATAGAGATATTACATTTGCTGTATTCCAATCCACTGTTTGCTTTCCAGAATCTTGGCAACTTTGTAAGATCAACCAATGCATCCACAATCTCTGGAGGTACTTCTTTTAGAAGCATCATTTGCAGGTTATGCGGATCTGTCAGCCACTCGTCCAATTAGTTTGCTCAGTGGGTTTTTCCTCTTGTGATATTGATTGTTTTAAACTTCTCACTCTCTTTTGTCACTTTGCCACCCACTATTCTGGCAATGTTTCTCATGTCTTCCATTGCAAAGTATCTGTTTAAACTCTCTGCCATTTCCATTTATTATTCACCTGTTTCAGCTCTTAGGGAACCAGTGCTTCCCTTTTCTACTCTTTCCCTGTTTATGTGATTTATAAAAGGTTGTACATTCTGCTTTCATTTTGCTGACTTAGTTTACTCTCATGTTCAAGTTTCCCTCTAAGGATATTTTTAGTCATCTTTTGATTTAAGAACCCTTCTTAAATTCTCAGCCCTTGTATTATTGCAGGCAATTTTAGAAGACATTTATCTCAATTGAATACCACCCCTCACTCCTTTCCTGAGCCACACGTAGATCATCTTTTGTGGAATTTTCACTTCTCAAGGTTTAGAAGGATACAGGTCAAACGTGGGCAAGGGGACTGGCTTAGATGGGCACCTTGGTCAGCACGAACAAGTTGGGCCGAAGGGCCTGTTTCCGTCTTGTTTGACTCTATGACTCTAAGTCTATATCTATCGATAATAATGATTTTCATTAAACTATCTGCCTCAGCTGTCATACCATGTAATCCAATTTCCCAATCTACTGTAGTCAACATTCCTCGATACCAATGCAATTGCCTTTATTAAGTTTCAGATTCTAATTTTGGAGCTAAGTTAGTCACTCTCAAACTGAATATGAAATTCCACATTATGATAATTTTTCCCTTGGAGGCCTTTTGTAATGAGATCACTAATCAGTCTTGTCTTATTCACATGACTAGATCTAAATTGTGGTAGGAGTATTGTGTGCAGTTCTGGTCGCCCCATTACAGGAAGGATGTGGAGGCTTTGGAGAGGGTGCAGAAGAGATTCACCAGGATGCTGCCTGGACTGGAGAGAATACTTAGCTATGAGAGGTTGGACAGACTTGGGTTGTTTTCTCTGGAGCTTCAGAGGCTGAGGGGAGACCTGACAGAAGTTTATAAAATGATGAGGGGCACAGATAGAGTAGACAACCAGAGTCTTTTTTCCCAGGGTAGAAATGTCAGGTACTAGAGGAAATACATTTAAGATGAGGGGGAAAGTTTAAAGGAGATGTGTGGAGCAGTGGGTTCCTGGAACGGGCTGCCAGGGGCAAGGGTGGAAACAGTAGAGTTTAAAAGGTTGTTACACACATGAATGTGCAGGGAATGGAGGGATATGGGTCATGTACAGGCAGAAGAGATTTAGTTTGATTTGGCATCGTGCTCAGCACAGACATTGTGGGCCGAAGGTCCTGTTCCTGTGCAGTACTGTTCTAAAATAGCAAGTTCTAGTTCCTTTTAAAGAAGGTTAAGGTGAAGGACGTGGAAGGTCTCATGTCCTTCTCTTCCCACTAACGCTGCCGAGGAACCACTTGCCACCCAAGTTCCTCTCCCACCTGCCTCCACTTCTCAAATGCCTCCAGTTATTGTTCCCTTGAGCTTCCACTCAATGTCTCATTATTTTCTGCATCACTCGCTCTGTGGCCGTGAGTTCCACATCGGTAGCCAGATCTTCAGCTCCTGAGTCACCAAGCTCTGGAATTCCCTCCGGATACACCTCCACCTCTCTCTTTCCTCCTTTATGACCCTCCTTAATGTCTGTCTCTTTGGTCACTTGCCCTGATCTCACCCAGAGTCTGACTTTGTTTGCTTTTGTGAGGCACTTTGTGAAGTTTTGCAGCGGAAGTGGTGCTTTATAAATGTGAGTCATGAAAGTTGACCATAGCCTTTCATTCAGTGTGTGAAGGATCAAAGGTGGATGTTGCTCTGTGATCTTTATTCTTTCCTCTGCCCCTTCTCCTCCTTAAGATTCTCCTTGAAATCCAACTGTTTCTGTCCCAGCTTCTCCTTGTGTGGTCAACGTTTGATGTCACCGCTGCAAATACACTTCACTGCAACAGCAGCATTACATCTGCCGGGTGTTGTAGTCAGAGGGTCTGAGCAGAGTTCCTGAGTGGTGGGCACCTGGTGGGAGGGGCCGCACTGGGTGGGAGGGGCTGCACTGGGTGGGAGGGGCTTCACTGGGTGGGCGGGACCACACTGGGTGGGAGGGGCCGCACTGGGTGGGTGGGGCTACACTAGATGGGAGAGGCTTCACTGGGTAGGAGGGGCTTCACTGGGTGGGCGGGACCACACTGGGTGGGAGGGGCTGCACTGGGTGGCCCATTGGTGGGAGGATGTCTGGAAAGGTATGTTTTAGTGCTGGCAGCCAGAACCTCCCGGGGGTTTCACTGGTGAGATTCCACGTTCAGCATCAGCCTGTGGATAGAGGGAGGGAGAGAGAGATGAAGAAATGGGAGTGGAGCAAAGAGCTGGAATGAAGTAGTTTGAACTTGATTGTTCTTGGGCAAGCTGCAACATGTCCGGGCACGGTCCTGTGTGACGTGCAGTACACTTTGGAACAGATAAATCTGCTTTACTCATTCAACAATAAGGTATTTTTGCTCATTTGTTCTGTTTTGGGAAGTGATTCAATTAACATTTAGATTCTGGAATGAAACCACATAAACGTCCCTTTGTGGGTAAGCTTCACATCAGTGCCCGCTGCACATCAGCCTTTCACCCTACCTCACGCCACACGCAGAGTCTGAGTCACCGGCGTCTGCTGCTTGTGGTGAGACGGCACAAACCATCACTGACCTCCCCGGGGAATGCTGCCTGCAGGCTACAAACTCCTTCAGCACTTCGAATAAACAATAGAGCACTGACATTCAAAAAGCCTCTCTGCACCGTGTGCAGCAGCACCACAGGCCTCTCACCTGGAGTTAACAAAGTAATTAAGGTTAAAGGCAGTGATGTGACCACTGCTGGAATGCAGGGTGAAATTACTTAGCCATGTCCTGGGGCCAATGTTTACTGCTCTATCAATTCAGAGACACAGCACGGAAACAGACCATTCGGCCCACCAAGTCTGTGCCAACCACCAATTTACGCCAATCCTGCGCTATCCCATTTTATTCTCCCCACATTCCCATCAACTCCCTCCAGACTCTACCCCTCACCCTCACACTGGGGGCAATTTATAGTCTCTAGTTAGCCCGCCAACCTGCACGTCATTGGGATGCGGGAGGAAACTGGAGCACCCGGGGGAAACCCACATGATTGCAGGGAGAACGTGCAAGCTCCACACGGACAGCACCCGATGTCAGGATCGAACTCAGGTCACTGGTGTTTTGAAGCAGCAGCTCTACCAGCTGCTCCACTGTAAAAACAAATTCATATCATAAGCAAATGATTTTGCCGTTAGCACACTTATGGGATCTTGCTATGTACAAATTAGCTACAGCATTTTATATGTTACTACATTGATTAAACTTTAAAACATGTTATTGACGTAATGTTTCAGAACTGCCTGAGGCTGTGTCAGTCTTTCTCCTCTATTTGTCGGGTGCCCCAGTCATTTTGAGCAGCACCAGTGTTGTTGCCGGGCGTGAGTCGATCGCTGGGCAGTAGAGGCTGGGTCTGTCTCACCCAGCATCACCACGAGGGGCAGCTGCAGAGCCCACCCTGAGGCTGGAATGGGCCCTACCCCCAAAAGGTGCACCGGAAATGTAAACAGGCTGTTCCTGGGGACACACACCGAGACAGACATCAAGTGCAGCTGGGGGGGGGGTGGTCATCAGCTCGGTGAAGGACGCCCTTTGGTCTGCCCGAAACTTGTTGGTCTCCCAGCACAGCGAGATGTCCGTCAGGGAACACTACCGACTGGCACCGTCCCGGCTGCAGGAGTCCGTGCTGAGGGATGCACTGAAGCTCGGTGCAGCCAATGCTCAGGCTCTGCGGGGAAGGTCCACAGTCTGGGCTCCTTCCCCTACCGGACATGGAGGAGCAGAGATGGGCGGGAAAGCCCCTGGAGCAACAGAATATATCGCCCCAGGGGTCACATGAGTGGTTTTGGTGCTGTGCCCAAAAAAGATGTGCTGAGACGACAATGTATAGGACCAGTAACATCGAATGTACAGACCGAGCAACATCAGAACGTAAAGAGCTTTGCACGGTGTCCTTCCTTTGTAAATATTTTTTGTTATGAATAACGTTTATTTTTTTAAATTGATGTCTTTACCAAGGACCAATGAAAGCAATCTCCTTCTGAGCTGGGGTTTATTGGATGGGGGTGGGGCACTGGGTGAGGGGGTGGGGCTGTGAGTGAGGGAGTGGGGCAGTGGGTGTGGGGTAGGGCAGTGGGTGGGACAGTGGGTGAGGGGGTTATTACCTCACCTGTTCCAACCACCAGAGGCTGCTACTCACAACCACTCCCCAACCTGGCAAAGTAGAGAGATAGCACCCCTCTCAGCACTTCCCACAACCACAGCCGTCTCTTCCCACTCCCTGGAATGACATTTGATGCAGAAAGTCTCTCCTGAAATTCACAAGAACCAAGGGAAAAGTGTGGACAGATTTAACCCGTTGATAGTGCGCAGCTTTCTAAACCCTGTCCTCAATGGTGCTCAGAGATATTCAGAGCTGTGTTTGACAACATTTGAAGAATTTCTGAGACAAGAGAAAAGAATTGGATTTATTTCTGTAAAAAATAAGGATTGGGAAACGACGTATGAATTTTCACAATATTGGTAAGAAGGCAGAATACAGAAGGCGTGATCTTATTTTTAACGTGTACTGTCAGTGCAGAGCTGTGTGATCTACAGATCACGTCATCAAGCCTCGAGGAAGATCAGAGATTAGAAGGAAGCTCTTATTCTCCAAAGGCAGCCAGGCAAGGAACAAGCAGTGTTATCTAGCA
The DNA here is from genome assembly GCF_009764475.1 of Pristis pectinata. Lineage (NCBI taxonomy): Eukaryota > Metazoa > Chordata > Chondrichthyes > Rhinopristiformes > Pristidae > Pristis > Pristis pectinata. The sequence goes on from NC_067426.1 coordinate 1,713,919, forward strand.
TCTTATAAAGCAGCTGAACACGCTTTGAGGAATTCAGTAATAACAACAGAGGAAATTAAATCTGAATTAAAAAATGCAAAATTATTTGTAGTGTTAAGCCATTTCTAGCGTGTTTTGGCTGAGTCTGACTGATATCTTTGGTCAGACCTTACACACTGACTTTTCCTGGGTTGTAGCTGCAATAAAGAATGGCTGAGCCTCAGTGTTCAAGTCCCTAACTCAATGTGCACTGATTTTTGATCTTCTGACCTCTTGAAGCAGTAAGTGTTGCATTGGTAAACAGTATGCTCAGGGAGAGGAAGGGAAGGGGAATTCAGTTGTTTCTTTGTGTCTAAGTTGAGATAATAATCTTTTAAAAACTGGGTGATCAGAACAAAAGCAAATGCGGACGATGATAAGGAACTGGGGTGGATGCTTTATCACACAATCGAATGCTTGTGAGGCTTGGTTGTGTGAACAAGCAGACCCTACACAACACTTCCAGGATGCTCAGCATCTAAGCTGATGGCTGTCACAAGATTCCCACCATTTGTCTCAAAGTTATATTTGTCTTTCTCAAGAAAGCCAGGAGTATCACGTGACTGTCCATTGATCGTAATCAAATTTTAGGGCAGGGATTGGCTCCATCTGGGAACTGTTTATTTGCAATCAGGCTTGCCCACCATCCACTTGATACCATCCAACACCAGCAGAAGGTCATGTTGAAGCCAAAACTGTGTCAGTGGGCCTGACTTCTGCTGCATGTTCACACTCCAATGGTTTGCAAGGACTCTGTTCCTTTTGGTATTTATGTACCAAAATAACACATCCTCTGCCTGTCGCCATTTAAATGTCCTGAGTTAACTCAGTAGCAGGAACATGCAGGACCAATTTAATCACCAGCAGTGCTAGTCCGTTCAGCTGACTCCACCATTCAAAAAGATTGTTGCTGACCCTATACTCCATCCACTCCCTCACACCACCCCCTGCCCCCCCTCACCGTGTATCTTGATTCTACGGGAGGTTTCTGTTGGATATTGCCCAGCCTGTGCCCACCAACTCACTGGCCTGAGTGGCCAAGTTGTGACGGCCAGGATGGGAATGTTCTTGCATCAGCTCCTTCGGGACATTGCACGGTGGTGCCTGGTGCCCTGAATAAACCCTGCAGCACCTTCACCGGCTGGCTGTGGAATCCCAAGCACAGCAGGAGCTGACACATGGCCTTTCTTTATTTTATATATCCCAAAATAAACTTTATTCATCATAAAAAACAAACTATATACAACAATAAAAACAGTGCAAGCCTTACATTCGTGTACAGATCAATCAGTAGTGTTACCTTTTTATATATAAAAAGAACCACAGCACCAGTGCCACTCGTGTGGCTCCCTGGGGTGATACCCCAATCCATACTTACAATATTTAAGGGGCTTCCTCGCCTGACCCTGCCCCTCCCTCTCCTGTGGCAGAAGAACCTTAAACTGTGGTCCTTCCCCCACCGAGCCCTTGCGTTGGCTGCGCCCAGCTTCAGTGCGTCCCTCAGCGCGTACTCCTGCAGCCTGGAATGTGCCAGTCAGCAACGTTCCCCCGACACACGGCCTTTCTCTGCAGATGCCTCGAGGTGAAACAGTGCCTCGTGGAACAGATCTGGCTCCTCTTTCTTCTCCCTCTGTTCCCCACCCACCTCTAACTCTGACATGCTCATCATCTTCCATTCTTCCTTCATCCAATCCCAATGTCCAGTCACTGACCATGAGCTGCACTCCACCTCAGCCTCCCTCCTGTCCCAGAGCCCAGTTCTGTTCACCTTGTTGCTGCCCTCAGCACCCCAGCTGGCTCTTTATCTAAAACAATCCACACAAAGGAAATGATTAACCAAAACCTTCCTTAAAATTTTCTTCCAGACAAAGGCCGTTACTCCAACAGAAGAGATATCTCTGCCCGCTGGAGGAGACACATCCAGATGCCTTGCATAGTGAAGTGAGTATTGGAACCTTTCTTGTAACCTACCCACCACAGCTGGCAGGATTTCCTTCCCGACAGTCTCAAAGTGAAAATTTCCTTTCCGTCAGTCCCCCAATGCTTCCAGAACATTCTGTGGGAAGTGATGCAGCCTTTGAATAATCTGACACCAGGGTTCAGGTCTCACTGACTCGGAGAGCAGTGGGAGGTTCAAAGCTTCACCAACTCTTTTAATATGCCCAACGTTGTTTCCGCAGCATAGACGGGGTCACTGCAAGCAACTTCACTGCAGTGCCCACGTCCACCTCAGCTCCATGCGCCCTTCACTCCAAGACACCAGAGGTAAGACTGGAAGCCTCCCCCATCCCCTTCCCGTCCCCATCCATTTCCTCATCCCTCTTCCCATCATCCTCTGTCGCCTGATCCATCCCCTTTCCCGTAGCCAATTCCATCCCATTCTCTTCCCTTCACCCATCTCCCCCATTCCCACTCAGTTCTCCTTCCCTTCTTCTTCTCTGACCCCTTCCTTTCCCTCCGTCCGATCCCGTTCCCCACCCCGCCTCTGTTCCCTCCCCAATCCCACTTACACCAACATCGAACGGGAGGATCTGGTTGTGACCGTGATCTGAACTTTTCCCTCTGCTCCCACTGTGTCTGCTGCTTTCTAATCCAACACATGCCCAAGATTTCCGGCCAATGGCAGGTTTGGAACATTGACATCTGTCCTCGTGAAGAGTCTGAGTCCATCCTCTGCTCCGATAGTGACCAACCTGTCGGCTGTGTCCAAAGATCGGACACTTTGGTCCAAGTTCAGCCAGCGGTTGTCATTGCAGTCTTTGGGTTCCAGTTTCATCAATTCACTTGTGCCTTACCTCCAGCCGTTACTTTACCTTCTTTTGAAAGGTTAGTGGGTTGCTTTGTCACCTCTGTGTCTGAAGGTGTGTGTTCAATTTCCATCTCAGACTGACAACACGAAAACCAAGGCTGACCCTCCAGTGCAGTGCTGACAGAGTGCTATGTTGTCAGATGTCTTGGCCATGGGATGCCACACCAAGACTCCAGCAGTCTCTCAGAAGAGCAGGGGGCTGTCCTGGGGTAATCACATTCACTGAAACAACATCACTTAAACGTTTGATGCGATCTTTATCAGGTTACTGTGTATGGAGCACTCCCTGTGTGCACAGTGGCTGCCAGCTTCCCCACATTACCGCAATGATGCTGCAGTGGCTGTACAGGACTGTCCCAAAATGGACGGGAACGGTGCTATGGAAATGCAAGTCTTCCATTTTTGTCCAGTTCACAAGGAACCCTCAGGGGATAATCAAGGACCCCTCCCACCCCGGCCATTCTCTCTTCTCCTCCCTCCCATTGGGCAGAAGATACAAGAGCTTGAGAACATGTACCACCAGGCTCAAGGACAGCTTCTATCCCGCTATTATAAAATTCTTAAACGGACCTCTTGTATGACAAAGATGAACTCTTGATCTCTCAACCTACTTCATCATGGCCCTTGCACCTTACTGTCTGCCTACACTGCACTTTCTCTGTAACTGTAATACTTTATTCTGCATTCTGTTATTGTTTTACCTTGTACTCCATCAATGCACTGTTGTGGTGAAATGATCTGTCTCGATGGCATGCAACACAAAGCTTTTCACTGTGTCTCAGTACACGTGACAATAATAAATCAATTACCTTGAGATGGTGCCCTAGTGCCACAGAGGGAGTACCACGGAGATTTGCCGGACTGGATCCCGAGATGGAGGAAGAGAGACTGAGTAGACCAGGCCTGTTTCCTCTATGCTTAGACTTTGGAATTCTCTCCACTGCAGGCTGTGGGGGCTCATTCAATCCAGAGTCCAAAAGGTTTCTGGACCTTGAGGGATATGTGGATAGTGCAGGGAAATGGTGCTGAGGGAGAAGAGCAGTCCTGATCCGGGCGAATGGTGGAGCAGGTTCAAGGGCCAACTGGCCCATTCTTGCTCCTAATCCTTGCATTCTTATGTTTTACTTCAGACAAGTTAATGCAGTCATCAAACAAACCTGTACCACACTGTAACAGCCCAGATCTCCAGCGTGTCACATGGTTATTTTGCAATAAGTGTGGTTGACAACCTCAGACTTTGCTTTTGTTGCTCATTTGGACCTGACGGATAAAACTAAAGGGAGATGCTCTTTACCACAGGCTGCTGTTCTGCTGTGAAAACCCAGTCTAAAGCCCAACATTTGTCCGACACAGCTTTTAAATGCAACACTGGCCTGTCTGATTTAAGACTGGGTAAATAAAACACATCAGAATGTGGTCCTGAAGTTTCGTAGAGAGACTGTCTTGTCAATAGATTGTTTTTACATTAGCTGTTGCTGTCAGTTTTCTCTCTGTACTTCATTTCTGAACTCAAGCAGAGTTGATGCAGGGTGAGGGTTGGGAGCTGTGGAGATGCACGGGGCTGTGGTGATGAACGGGGCTGTGGTGATGCGCGGCTGCGGTGATGCACGGGGCTGTGGTGATGCACAGGGCTGTGGTGATGCACGGCTGCGGTGATGCACGGTGCTGTGGTGGTGCACGGGGCTGTGGTGATGCACGGCTGCAGTGATGCCAGAGCTGTGATGATACACGGTGCTGTGGTGATGCACGGCTGTGGTGATGCACGGAGGTGAGGTGATGCACAGCTGTGGTGGTGCACGGTGCTGCAGTGATGCACGGTGCTGTGGTGATGCATGGGTCTGTGGTGGTGCACGGTGCTGTGGTGATGCACGGTGCTGCGGTGATGCACAGCTGTGGTGATACACGCTGTGGGTGGTGCACGGTGCTGTGGTGATGCACGGCTGCGGTGATGCACGGCTGTGGTGATGGGATCAGAACCAGAACCAGGTTTATTATCCTGACTTAGATGACATAAAGTTTGTTGTTTTGAGGCAGCAGTACAGTGCAAAGACATAAAATTACCATAAATTACAAAAATTAATAAATAATTGCCAAAAAAGGGAAAGTGTTCATGAGTTCACTGACCGTTCAGAAATCTGATGGCAGAGGGGAAGAAGCTGTTCCTGAATCGCTGAGTGTGGGTCTTCAGGCTCCTGTACCTCCTCCCCGATGGTAGTAACGAGAAGAGGACATGTCCTGGGTAGTGAGGATACTTGCTGACTGATGCCGCCTTCTTGAGGCATCACATCTTGAGATGTCCTCGATGGTGGGGAGGGTTATGCCCGTGATGGAGCTGGCTGAGTCTACAACCCTCTGCAGCCTCTTGCGGTCCTGTGCATTGGATCCTCCATACCAGGCTGTGATGCAACCAGTCAGAATGCTCTTCACTGCAATTCTGACAAAGAGAGTCTGGCCTGAAATGTTCACTGTGTCTCTCCCCACAGATGCCTCCTGACCTGCTGAGTGTTTCCAACATTTCTGTTTTATTTGCGATTCCAGCATCTGCAGTTTTGATTTAATTTGCTCCCCTTATCATCATATCTCACAAAGGAAAGTGTGTACCATTTGATCCTGTCCCTGTGTCCTTCGGGACTGTTTTAGATGCTCTTTTGTCTTTAAACAAATAGAAGAGATTTCATGATGCAGCTCGTTAGAGAAGTTGTGACCCTCAGATCAGTGTCTGGATCTCGGCCCTCTCCCCCTTCACTCTTCCCCTACTCCTTAAATACCGGTCTTCCTCAGTTCCCGACCCAGATCTCTCTTCACAGGCATGCCCTCCGGATCGAGGATGACTCCATTTGTGGGTTCTGATGTGGACTAGTGGGCCAATGTGGGAGCTCCAGACTTTCCACAGATGGGGCAAGAGGTGCCTGACGGGGCAGTGGGTAGTTTGAGAGGTGGTGTGCTCCTTTCATCACTTTGCAGGGTCTCTGTGTGTTCCCGATGCATGGCCTCGAGGTTCTCAGTACCTTCTCAAATGCTCCTTCCCCCCCACATGAGGTCATGGGCCAAGGATTCCCAATCTGACCCTCTCAACCCAACCACATTAGTATAGGTATTTTGGTATTGGTTTATTATTGTCGCTTGTACCGAGGTACAGTGAAAAACTTGTCTTGCATATCGTTCATACAGATCAATTTATTACACAGTGCATTGAGGTAGTACAGGGTAAAGTAATAACAGAATACAGAGTAAAGTGTCACAGCTACAGGGAAGTGCATTGCAGGTAGACAATAGGGTGCAAGATCATAATAAGGTAGATCGTGAGGTCAAGCAGTCCATCTCATCGTATAAGGGAACTGTTCAATAGTCTTATCACAGTGGGAAAGAGGCTGTCCTTGAGCCTGGTGGTATGTGCCCTCAGGCTCTTGTATCTTCTGCCTGATGGGAGAGGGGAGAAGAGAGAATGACCTGGGTGGGTGGGGTCTTTGATTATGCGGCTGCTCCACCAGGCAGCAAGAGTGTAGACAAAGTCCATGGAGGGGAGACTGGTTTCTGTGATGCGCTGGGCTGTGTCCCACAACTCTCGGCAGTTTCTTGCGGTCCTGGGCAGAGCAGTTGCCATACCAAGCTGTGATACATCCAGATAGGATGCTTTCTATGGTGCATCGATAAAAGTTGGTGAGTGTCAAGGGGGACTTGCCAGATTTTTTTAGCCTCCTGAGGAAGTAGAGGCGCTGGTGAGCTTCCTTGGCCATGGCATCTACGTGATTTGACCAGGACAGGCTATTGGTGATGTTCCACTCCTCGGAACTTGAGGTTCTCACCCTCTCGACCTCGCACCATTAATGTAGACAGGTGCATGTGCACCGCCCCTTTCCTGAAGTCAATGACCAGCTCTTTTGTTTTGCTGACATTGAGGGAAAGGTTGTTGTCGTGACACCATTCCACTAAGCTCTCTATCTCCTTCCTGTACTCCGACTCATCAATAAAAATTGGTGAGGGTCAAAGGTCCCCCAGCAGAAATGCTTTGCTTAGGGCCATAGGGTCAGAGAGTCATACAGCACGGAAACAGGCCCTTCGGCCCAACTGGTCCATGCTGACCAAGATGCCCACTTAAGCTAGTCCCATTTTGCCTGCATTTGGCCCATATCCCTCTAAATATTTCCTATCCATGTACCTGTCCAAGTGTCTTTTAAATGTTGTTAATATACCTGCCTCAACCACTTCCTCTGGGCAGCTCATTCCATATACTGACCACCCTCTGGGTGAAAAAGTTGCCCCTCAGGTTCTATTAAATCTCTCTCCTCTTACCTTAAACCCGTGCCCTCTAGTTCTTGATTCCCCTTTGATTATACTCTTTTCCTGTCCTTATTTTGTGTTACTTTCTAGTATTTTTAGGAATGGGGACCTGCTGAGCCCACCTTTTCGGTTAATTATCCCCAAGCACGTGATGCTGGACTGGGAACAAATTCTTGCCATGGTAACGGAGAAAGCAAACATCCGTACTGGAGCTGTCCGTCGGTGAGTGTCCCTGGTAAAATGGTGACTGGTTATCGCCTGGTCTCTCCAAGTTAAATAAGCACTGGTTACAAACTGATAAAAATCATACTTTCTACATGTAACATAATCACCTTTATGGTGTACAAGTAAAGTTTCTTGATGCAACACTTAAATACAACATTTAATATTCGAACAAGCAGGCAGGAAGTAAGAGGCTCAAATTTGCAAAAGGATGAGGCAGAGTTCACAAACTGATCTGGAATTTCTCGCAGGGCACCTCATTTAAGGTGTTAGAAATGTGCTTCACCTTATTTGCATTGACACTGGCATACGGATGGAATTGTACACGGCAGGTCTGCTGGTTACTGTTTGCAATAACAGAGTTCTCCTTCTCCTGGGAGCAAGGTGACATGCATTTAATTGACAATGAAAGACACCCTGTCTCTCACCTAGCAATGCTCCATGACTTACGGAACATTTCAACTCATTATTTTGCAGTTCTGTTATTAATATTTCAACAGACTGAAGAGGAACTTCCATTTGCTGAACTAAATCCCAGTGATTGGGTGAGAGGGACCAATACAGAGCCTGCAGCACAGGGGGTGCAGTGCAGGACAACCAACATCTTTCCTTCAACCAACTGCTTGAGGCAGTGGTTGAGACTCGCTCGCTGACAGCATTTAACGAGCGTCTGAAGGAACACGAATCACTTAGGCATAGAGGGCTACGGACCAAGTGCTGGAAGATGGAACAAATACTAATGCAGTGGGTGCCCACTGGTCAGTGTGGATGAGTTGGGCTGAATGGCCTGTTTCCATGCTGTACAATTCTATGATTCTATGACAATAGGCATTTGAAATGGTAGATGAAAACATCACATTACAGACAGAGATACCTACAGGAGGGCAAAAGAATCTTATAATCTTATGTGAGGGAGAGAAAGGGGGAGAGAGAGGGGGGAGAGAGGGGAGTGTGAGGGCAGTGTGAGGGGAGAGAGAGAAGGGGAGAGAGGGGAGGGAGGGAGAGAGAGATCTGCCTCTACCACCTCCTCTGGCAGCTTGTTCTATAATAACCACCACACTCTATGTGAAAACTCACCCCTCAGATCTTTAAATTCTCTCCTCTCACCTTAAACCCGTGCCCTCTAGTCCTGGACTCTCCCACCCTGGGGAGAAAAAGACTCTAACTCTGTAGTTGTCTATGCCCCTCATAATTTTTAAAACCTCTATAAGGTCACTCCTCCACCTCCTATGTACCTGTTGAGAACAAACCCAGCCCATCCAATCTCTCCCTATAACCACAGCCCTCCATTCCAGGCAACGTCCTGGTGAAACTCTTCTGCACTCTCTATTCCTACCGCATCCTTCCTGTAGTGTGGATACCAGACCTGTACACAATAGTCCAGCTGCGGTCTAACCAATGTTTCATACAACTGCAACGTGACGTCTCAACCCCTGTACTCAATGTCTCAGTCTGTGAATGTAAACATGACAAATGCTTTCTTCACAACCCTATCCACCTGTGTCGCCATTTTCAGGGAGCTATGAGGTTACACCTCACGGCCCCTCTGCATATCGACACCCCTAGCTCCTTGCCACTTACTGCATATGTCCTGTTAATATTTGATTCCCTCGCACTTGTCTGGATTAAGCTCCATTTGCCACCACTTCTCCCAGTTTCTAACTCTTCACCCACTGCCCCATGATCTCTGACCTGTACTGGCTTTGAGTTGTGCCTAATGTTAAAACCTTTATTCTGGTTTTTAAATCTGTCTATGGCTTTCCCAGCCCCCACTTTATTTCTGTGATTTTCTTCAGTTAAATAAACCTCTTAGATCTCTGTGATCATCTCATTCTAACAGCTCGTGCTGTCAGTTGAAGCTCTCGGCCACTGGAACTGCGCCCGCAGCTGAGTGGACCAAAGCTCTGGAGTGTGCGCTCTAAACCTCTCCCCTTTCTTGCAATTGTTCTGAGATGCTGCTTAAAATCTTACATCAAGTTTTTGGTTGTGGAACGAGCTGCCAGAGAGAGTCGTTGAGGCAGGCACAGTAACAACATTTAAAGACATTTGGATAAGTACGTGGACAGGAGGGGTTTAGAGGGACAAATGGGACGAGCTTAGGGGGGCACCAAGGTCAGAATGGATGAGTCGGGCCAAAGGGCCTGTTTCTGTGCTGTATGACCCTATGACTATATAAAACCATGAGACATAGGAGCAGAATAATTCCGACAGAATAACATACGTCTCTTTGACTCGATGACTATATGACTCTATCTAATAGTTTTTGGTCAAATTCTGGTTAACAATGCTTCTGTGAAGCATTTTGCCACACTAAACAGGTTTTATAAATGCAAATTATTGTTGTTGCCACAGGTTTAGAAAAAATAATGCTATCAATGTTTTTGTAGTAATCAATGTTCATTTCAGCTGAAAGGTCAACTACGTGAGCTGTTAACTGTCCCACTGATGCTGCTGATATGATGGGTATTTCCAGCACTTTCTGTTTCTATTTCACTTGCGGTGTTACTTGCTAATAAATCATGAAATGATTTTTAAAAAACTGCTTTAGTGATAAATGATCAGGTACTTCAGCCTTGGTAAAAGCTGCCTCATTTTCTGCAGGCTTTGTACCATGGAGGGACAGGTGATGGAGAGCAGGGTGCAGCTCGAGAGTGGACATTATTACGTGGCTGTTGGGTCTGAGAAGTTCAAAAATCTGCCTTACCTTGAAGTCTTGGTTTCCAAAATGTCACCCCAAAATGCTCTCAGGTACTTCTTATATAAAGATTTTTTTCTGTTCTGACACACAGCTTCATAGTTTATACTGTCTCGCTTTGATCAGGGGACACTGTGAGGACTAATTGGGGGTGAAATTCCACTTCCATTGATAAATGAGTGAATGTCTGTCTTCCTTCATGATCACTGACCTACAAACTCAATTGTATTCTCATAAATCACACACAGCTCTGTGTGCCCAGAGTCCAGAACTGAGCTGATATCCAATCACACTCCTCTGATTAAGATGCTAAACAGAAATACTGGAAATGCAGCTGTAATCTGACCAAATCATACAGCTGACATTGTGAATAACATGGATGGATGATCTCCAACTGGTTCTCCGTGTTGACCTCTGAATGATTGTGGTGCTACAGATGTACCTGACAGTGATATCACTCATTCCCATCATTGGAGAAGCTTTGAACACCTTGATATTTTCCAAACTCAACCCCACCCAGTGCCTGGGTCACAGCTTTCTCCATTCCTCTCACCTGATGGAAAAATAAGGTTCAGGTCACTGTGAATAACATTTAAGGATCATGACATATCTGGATCCTTTGAGTTTACCTGGGGCTTTGTCCTTGGTATTTCCTGTATCCAAAGTTCTGCTGAGGGAATGATGTTCCGATATTTATGTCAATGAGCAGCCTTCGGCAGAGATCCCACAACAATGAAGAGCCAATTCTCTCTTCCCTTTTCCCACCCACTGTGAATACATGGTTAGATTTTGTGCAAATGTTTTCTGACTAAGATTAATATTTACAGCATGAAGAACATATAAAGAAAAGTAGGAAGCCATTTGGCCCTTCATGCCATTCAATCATATCATGGCCAACCTTTCACCTCAATGTCCTGTTCCTGCACTAACCCTGTATCCCAGGATTCCTGTGATGAGGTTTCTCCTTTGAGTTCACTCAGCTACTCACCCTCCACTGCAGGCTTGGGTAGAGAACGCTAAAGATTCTCCACACGGTGAGTGTAGAAATTTCTTCTTATCTCTGTTGCGAATGTCCAACCTCTTGTTTCCAGACTGTGGCCCTTGGATGTGAACAGCCCGTTCAGGGAAAACCAGCTCTGCACCCACTTGGGCAAGCCCCTTTAAAACTTTGTATCCTTTAAAGAGATCATCTCTCACTCTTCTAACCTCTAGAGAGTACATGTCTAGGCTCTTCAATTTCTCTTCATAGAACCAACCCTCCATTCTCAGGAATCAATCAGGTGAACCTTCACTGCACTCTATCACAAGTACATCCTTCTGGGATGTATTAGAGGGAGTGCAGTGAATGTTCTACTTGTGGTGGTGGAGGCAGGGACTGTCATAACCATTACACATCTTTATGAGCATGGCATAAAAGGTTATGGACCAATTGCTAGAAAAGATGACTAATATAAGTCCCCTGGAGCGGATGGACTACACCCCAGGGTTCTGAAGCAGGGAGCTGTGGAGCCATTAGCAGTGATCTTTCAAGAATCACTAGATTCAGGAATGATTATGGAAGACTGGAAAATTGCAAATGTCGCTCCACTCTCTAAGAAGGGAGGGAGGCAAAAGACAGGAAATTATAGGCCGGTTAGCCTGACTTCAGTGGTTGGTAAGATGTTAGAGTCCATTGTTAAGGATGAGGTTTCAGGGTACTTGGAAGCTCATGATAAAATAGGCTGAAGTCAGCGTGGTTTCCTTAAGGGGAGATCTTGCCTGACAAATCTGTTGGAATTCTTTGAGGAAATAATAAGCAGGATCGACAAAGGAGAGTCAGTGGATGTTGTTTACTTGGATTTTCAGAGGGCCTTTGACAAGGTGCCACACATGAGGTTGCTAAACAAGATAGGAGCCCGTGGTATTACAGGAAAGGTACCAGCATGGATAGAAGATTGGCTGACTGGCAGAAGGCAAAGAATGGGAATAAAGGGGGCATTTTCTGGTTGGCTGCCAGTGACTAGTGGTGTTCCTCAGGGGTCGGTGTTGGGTCCGCTACTTTTCACGTTATATGTTAATGATCTGGATGACGGAATTGATGGCTTTGTGGTGAAGTTTGTGGATGATACAAAAGATAGGTGGAGGGGCAGGTAGAGTTGAGGAAGCAGGGAGTCTGCAGAAGGACTTGGACAGGTTGGGAGAATGGACAAAGAAGTGACAGATAGAATACAGAGTAGGGAAGTGTACGGTCATGCACTTTGGTAGAAGGAATAAAGGCGTCGACTATTTTCTGAACAGGGAGAGAATTCAGAAATTGGTGGTGCAAAGGGACTTGGGAGTCCTAGTGCAGGATTCCCTAAAGGTTAACTTGCAGGTTGAGTCAGTAGTAAGGAAGGCAAATGCAATGTTAGCATTCATATCAAGAAGACTAGAATATAAAAGCAAGGATGTAATGCTGAGGCTTTATAAAGTGTTAGTCAGACCACATTTGGAGTATTGTGAGCAGTTTTGGGCCCCATTTCTAAGTAAGGCTGTACTGGCGTTGGAGAGGGTCCAGAGGAGGTTTATGAGAATTATCCTGAGGATGAAAGGATTAATATATGAGGAGTATTTGATGGCTCTGGGCCTGCACTCACTGGAGTTTAGAACGATGAGGGGGATCTCATTGAAATTTACTGAACATTGAAAGGCCTGGATAGAGTGGACGTGGAAAGGATGCTTCCATCAGTGGGAGAGTCTAGGACCAGAGGTCACAGCCTCAGAATAGAAGGACGTCCCTTTAGAACAGAGATGAGGAGGAATTTCTTCAGCCAGAGGGTGGTGAATCTATGGAATTCATTGCCAGAGACAGCTGTGGAGGCCAAATCATTGGGTGTATTTAAAGCGGCGGTTGATAGGTTCTTGATTAGTCAGGGTGTCAAAGGTTATGGGGAGAAGGCAGGAGAACGGGGTTGAGAGGGAAAAATGAATCAGCCATGATCGAATGGCAGAGCAGACTTCATGGGCCACATGGTCTAATTCTGCTCCTATGTCTTATGGTCTTATTAACTGGTACGTTGGTCGGCATGACATGGCGGGCCGAAGGGCCTGTTTTTAGGCTGTGTGATTGATAGAAACATCAGTCTTTAAGGACGAATGATTTCAGTGTTAGAGTGGCTTAAACCTTGAATTAAATTTATTATCAATCACAATGTGTGAACCTCCCTTGCCCAGGGAAGAGCTCGTTAGGTGGATTCAAAGTTGGCTGGGAGGTAGGAAGCAAGAGGGTGGTGGTTGAAGGTGTTTCTCAGAACGGAGGTTGGGGACTTGTGGTGTGTCGCAGGGGCCGGTGTTGGGACCTTGTGTTTCATTATTTATATCAATGATTTGGATGTGAATGCACAAGGCTTGATCAGTAAGTATACAGATGAAATTAGGAGATGTTGTTGATAGTGAAAACAGTTATCATAGGATTACAGGGGGGATCTTGATCAGTTAGGGAAGTGGGCCGAGGAGTGGCAAATGGATTTCAATGCATATAAATATAAGGTTTTGGGAAAGTCAAACCAGTGTAGGACACTAGTGAGGACACCTCTGAATGGTAGGACACTAGGGAGTGGAATGGAACAGAGTACAAGTGATAGTTCATTGGAAGCAGCATCACAGGTAGACAGGGCGGTGAAGAAGGCATTTACCATGCTGGCTTTCATCAGCCAGGGCATTGAGTACAGGAGGTGGGACGTTATGTTGCAGTTGTATAAGTCGTTGGTGAGGCTGCTCTTGGAGCACTGTGTACACTTTTGGTCGCCCTGTTATAGGAAAGACGTGGTTAAACTGGAAAGAGTGCAGAAAAGATTTACGAGGATGTTGCCAGGACTCGAGCGCCTGAGTTACAAGGAGAGGTTGGCCAGGCTGGGTCTTTATATATAAGATATTTATATATTTATTTATTAGTCACATGTACATTGAAACACACGTGTAATGCGTCTTTTTGTGTTACTGATTCCTTGGAGTGTAGGAGAATGAGGGGCGACCTTCTAGAAGTGTTTAAAATTATGAGAGGCAGAGATAAGGTGGACAGTAACAGCCTTTTCCCCAGGGTAGGGGAGTCCAAAACTACAGGGCATAGATTTAGGGTGAGAGGGGAAAGATTTGAAAGGGACCTGAGCAGCAATGTTTTCCCGCAGAGGGTGGTCAGTGTATGGAACGAGCTGCCAGAGGAAGTGGGTGAGGCAGGTAAAACAATATCATTTAAGAAACACTTGGATAGGTCCATGGAGGGGTGGGGCTTGGAGGGATATGGGTCAAACGCAGGAAATTGGGACTAGCTGGGTGGGCACCACAGTCGGCTTGGACTGGTTGGGCCGAAGGGCCTGTATCCATGCTGTGTTGCTCTATGATTCTATGGCTGCAGAAAATACTCCGTGGGAACTCTTCATGTTGCCTACACACAGGCAGCATTGGTTTCTCTGGAAGTGTTTTCGTCTCTTTCTGTCAAACTATTTGATACAGAATCTCGTTTCACTGTTGCTGGTGCCATGGTAATTAATCTCACCCATTTCAGAGGTCATACGCTACAGTTGTCCTGCTACATGTATCCTGCTCCTGGTCATCATCATCAGGTAAACTGGGGGATTCTGGCTCTCAAGGACCTCCAAGCCCAACCCCAATGACCCATTGGGGAGGGAACATCCAGCAATCTCAGCCCCACTCAAGAACCCACTCTGCAAAGCTCTCTGACCCCTAGCCCCTCTCACACCTCCAACAACCAAGCTGTTAGTCACCTCTCCTCAGCTGCTGCAAAGACTTGCCCCCTGTCCTTTCTCCCTCTACACTGCTTTGAGATGGCTTCATACATCTAAGGGTGCCCATGTGTTTCAGTTACAGCCATTGACACCTGCCACATATCCGTGAGCCAACAAATCCAAACTCTTTCCCATCTCTGCAAACATCAACATTCAGGGAAGCTCCAAAGACTGAACACACTACCATTTGCCCTTTGACGCTTGTCTTATGGGAATATAAGAAGTGTTTGTTGTGTTCATGTTTTTTCAGACATCAGCAAATGATGAAACACAAGAATCGTGACAAAGAGGTAAAATTTCTGTTAAATGGGCACGTTGGGAAGTAGAACTGTTTTCTGAGACATGGTCACCTGTGGTGGAAGGAGTTCCTATTGGAACACTTCCCCATGCATTCGCTGCAGATTTGTTTGTGTGCTCCCTCTGCTGATTGGCTGTCGAGGTCGTCCACTACTTCCAATAATTAAAATAGAGCTTTTTCTTGTAAGATCACCATCAGTGTTACTTTTGAAAAATATGTGTCAATTTCCCCTCAAACACACCCGATCCATTGGGAATACCAGGCACTGGCATGGAACAGAATGAGAAACATGAGGTGATGTTCAATAAGTAAACATATAAATTATCTCCGAAATAATTCTGGGCATTTTGCATTCCCAGGATAAAAACGGAACCGATGAAGAGATGAATCTTTATAACATAAAGGAATGCATACTCTCGGCCAAATGTCTGCTGCTCTATACCTTCAGCCCTTTATTCCATCCTAGAATGGCAGCTTCTATAACTCCCACTGAGAGGCTTGTTATAGCCACTTGGTTCTGGATAATCTGGGACCAAGGAATGAGGTGCTGGCTGCAAGCACCCCTGTGCATTATTGTTAATAAATTGATTCCTGCATTTGGTTGAAGACAGTTGGTTTGCACATTTAATGAACCTAATAACCTGTGGAACTTTGCCATTGTTCAATGACCAACTTAGAAAAGTTGTACATGGCTTTCACTGTCCAGCGCATCTTCACACTGGTCTCCCTCAAGGTGCACAGCCCAGGCACATATTCAGATGAACTTGAAGATGATGTCATGGCTGATAGTTGGCTATAAATGTAAACATATTTGCCGAAAACCATTCCTTCCTGTTTGAGCAGTTGCCCAGCTGAAGGTCTCTGCTCTTTTTTACATGACAAGTAAACTGAAGATTGATCCAGGGTGCACAGTGGCACAGCGGTTAGTGCTGCTGCCTCACAGCTCCAGTGACCCAGGTTTGATCCTGACCTTGGGTGCTGTGTGTGTGGAGTTTGCATGTTCTCCCTGTGATAGCGTGGGTTTCCCCTGTGTGCTCTGGTTTTCTCCCACATCCCAAAGGTATGCAGGTTGGTGGGTTAATTGGGCCCTAAATTACCCCTAGTGTAGGCAGGTGGTGGGGGAGGAGTTGATAGGGATGCAGAAACATAAATAGGATTAGTGTAGATGGGTCGTCGATAGCAAGGACAGGGTGGGCCAAAGGGCCTACTTCTGTGTTCCGTGACCCATGTTCACCCAAAGCAAAAAACACTCAGTAAAGACATCTTTCAATGCTGGAAACACTTTACAATTCAGCACAGCAATTACAACGTATTGGTTCAAAAAATTCCCATTCATTCCAATTCAATCCTCTTCCATTCAATGTTAACTGGACAGAGTGATTCTGTAACAATAGCTTTGGCCTTGGATCTTCAAACACACCACATACTCAACAGAATTTTTATTTCAATCAATGCCAAAACCTCAATGAATACTTTATCCTTAATGAATACTTTGATTCAGTATTTACCAGAGAGAGAGACCTTGACATTTGTGAGGATGGCGTACGACAGGCTGATATGCTAGGGCATGTCGACGTGAGCAAAGAGGATGTGCTGGAACTATTGAAAAACATTAGGATAGATAAGTCACTGGGGCCGGACGGGATACATCCAAGGTTATTACAGGAAGCTAGGGAAGAGATTTCTGTGCCTTTGCCGACAATCTTTGCATCCTCACTGGCCACAGGAGTAGTGCCAGATGATTGGAGGGTGGCAAATGTTGTTCCCTTGTTTAAGAAAGGGAGTAGGGATAACCCTGGGAATTACAGACCAGTGAGTCTTACTTCAGTTGTGGGCAAATTACTGGAGAAGATTCTTAGAGACAGGATTTATGGGCATTTAGAGAAGCATAGGCTGATTAGGGACAGTCAACATGGCTTTGTGAGGGGTAGGGCATGCCTCACGAGCCTGATTGAATTCTTTGAGGATTGGTGTACATAGATTTTAGTAAGGCGTTTGATAAGGTTCCTCATGGAAGGATCATTCAGAAAGTCAGGGGGCATGGGATCCAGGGAAACTTGGCTGTGTGGATTCAGAATTGGCTCACCCATAGAAGACAGAGGGTGGTGATAAATGGAGCGTATTCTGCCTGGAGGTCAGTGACCAGTGGTGATCCGTAGGGATCTGTTCTGGGACCCCTGCTCTTTGAGATTTCTATAATTGACTTGGATGAAGATGTGGAAGGGTGAGTTAGTAAGTTTGCTGATGATACAAAGGTCGGTGGTGTTGCGGATAGTGTAGAAGGTTGCTGTAGATTACAACAGGATATTAATAGAATGTAGACCTGGGCTGAGAAGTGGCAGATGGAATTCAAACTGGATAGTGTGAAGTGATACACTTCGGGAGATCGAATTTGAAGACAGAATACAAGGTTAATGGCGGGACTCTTAGCAGTGTGGAGGAAAAGAGGGATCTTGGGGTCCACGTCCATAGATCCCTCAAGGTTGACATGCAGGTCGATAGGGTTGTTAAGAAGGCATATGGAGTGTTGGCCTTCATTAGTCAGGGTGCTGAGTTCAAGAGCTGTGAGGTAATGTTGCAGCTCTATAGAACTCTGGTTAGACCACACTTGGAGTATCGTGTTCAGTTCTGGTCACCTCATTATAGAAAGGATGTTGAAGCTTTAGAGAGGGTGCAGAGGAGATTTACCAGAATGTTGCCTGGATTGGAGAGCATGTCTTATGAGGATAGGTTGAGCGAGCGAGGGCTTTTCTCTTTGGGGAGAAGGAGGATGAAAGGTGACTTGATAGAGGTGTACAAGGTGATAAGAGGCATAGATAGAGTGGACAGTCACAGACTTTTTCCCAGGGCAACAATGGCTAACACGAGGGGACATAATTTTAAGGTGATTGGAGGAAGGTATAAGGGAGATGTCAGGGGTAAGCTTTTTACACAGAGAGCGGTGGGTGCATGGAACGCACTGCCGGCAGAGGTGGTGCGGGCAGATACATTAGGGACATTTAAGAGACTCTTAGATAGACACATGAATAATAGAAAAATAGGGGGCTATGTGGGAGGGAAGGGTTAGATAGATCTTAGAGCAGGATAAAATGTCAGCACAACATTGTGGGCCGAAGGGCCTGTACTGCACTGTAGTGTTCTATGTTCTATGTTCAACTGTATTATTTTCTAGATTTCTTCAGCACACAGCAGCAGTGAATATTATCATTCTAACATTAGGTGGTCAGATACCGTTCATGGCTCGTACACAAACACACTGCTACAATCAGCTCAGCTCATCATTTCTTGCCTCCTTGCACTGGGGTTTTTCTTTACGTGTGAACCTTGGTGACCATTTCTATGGTCATGAAAAGAAAGTTTTCTAGAAGGTTGATGAAGAATGGATAGTTCCGCTGTTGAACAACTTTGCCTGAGATGAATGTTGTAGGGGTGGGCAGATGAAAGATAAATGATTTATACCTAAAATGTTTGGATAAATAAATAATTCTGAAACTGCTTGTTTTTCAATTATTTTCTCCGGTGACACGAGCAGCGCATCGTAGCCCAAGACGTAGTCAGTGATTCTGCGCTCCTGCCTTCACCCACTCAGGTAATCATCATTCGAGCTCCGGGTTCCTCTCCAACCACCTGGGAAATCTCTGCAGTTAAGTTGGAGCCTCCAGTACTTTATGAAACTTATTGGGGCTGGAGAGAACTTGGAACAAAATCTGGAGCAACACATAATCTGCTGGAGGAGCTCAACAGGTCGAGCAGCATCTGCTGAGGGGGAAGGAACTGTCGACGTTTCAGGTTGAAACCCTGCATCAGGGCTGAGGATGGAGAGGGTAGATGGCTACCCTCAATTCCTTCCCTCCCACAGATGCTGCCTGTCCTGCTGAGTTCCTCCAGCAGATTGCTGCTCCGGATTCCAGCGACTGCAGTCCCCTGGTGATCCAGGAGTAAAGTTTGGGTCTGTGCAGGTAGAAGGCCGGCCCCTACCCCTCCACCCTCGAGTGATCCAGCTGTTCATGTGCCATTGGAGAGGTTTGAACGGTCCCGTGTAAAGTGGTGAGTTCCAGGGCTTACCCCTTACCCAATTCGAATGGCTCCTGTCCTCTGTATCATCCAGCTTCTCCTGCCACTGTGGTGTTCCACGCCCTGCACCTGTAGGAGGGAATCAGAAATGGGGACATAAAACTGCTCCTCAGCAAGTGCCGGAGGGAACCCGTGATCAGATCATGGAACTGCAATATTTTCACACACAGAAAGGGGCAAAACTAACAAAAATGCTGCAGTGTTTTCTGGATTTGCCTGTGCGGCCCTGACAAATTCTGTGCAACTTCCCATTCTGCAATAGTCCCAGCAGCAAGGATGGGTTCTCCTCGAGGGTTGGTTGATGGACCCTCCCTTTGGGTGCAACTCGAGGAGATGGACCAGGGAGGCTGAAGGTTTCGTCTGTCCCCTGGACTTAACCAGAGAGCTGTGTGTGTCCCACAGACTCAGAGATACTGGTCAGTGGGGGCAAAAACCAGCCTTGTTTGCATCTGGATTTGGGATTGAGAGACTGACCAGAGTGAGGCTACCTGAGTGAAAGCGGTGCCAGGATTCTGGATTGTCCTTACTCTCGAGATCATCTGGGCTTCAAGTACTTTTCAGTGAAATGGATGAATCTCACAGGAAGCTGGAGTGGCAGTGAGAGAGGGGGGCCAACAGGGTCAGATGATAGGAGGACAACAATACAAAGTCTCAGGTGGTGGCATGAGGGGGTCCTCACTCTTCCCGAGGGCTGAATGCAGAAACCTAGGCGGACACACCTGTGCAGGAATAAGGGAGCATTGCACTATCAGATGGTTGATACCGGGAGAGGGCCACACTGTGGGAGAAGCAGCGGTGAGGGAGCAAGAGCACACTCAGAGAGCAGTGGTGGGGGGTGCTGCACTGTTGCAGGGGCAGTGCACTCAGAGAGCAGTGGTGGGGGGTGCTGCACTGTTGGAAGGGCAGGGATGAAGGAGCACTGTACCCTCACGGGGACAGAAATGAGGAGGGTTACACTTGCCCCAAGAGCAATGCTGAAGAAGATCCTCCTTGTCAGAGGGCAGGGCTGTGGAAGGGACTGTACTGAGGGTGCATAGTACTGTTGAAGAGAGTGAGGCTAAGGGGGTGACCCATTTCTGCAGAGCTGGGACCTACTTGCCCCCTCAGATCCCACCACACTGTTTTGAAGAGCAGGGGAGTCTCCCCACTTATCAGTCAGCAACATGGCAAAATACAGATGATCTGGTCCTTTGTGCCTTCTGGTTTGTGGGATCTTGCTGCTCACGGGCTTCCAGTTTTCGTACGTTATAACAATGACCACAATTCCAATGCACTTCATTGCCTGTGAAGCAGCTTGAAACATCCCGTGACCATCAAAGGC
Organism: Pristis pectinata; assembly: GCF_009764475.1. Classification (NCBI taxonomy): domain Eukaryota; kingdom Metazoa; phylum Chordata; class Chondrichthyes; order Rhinopristiformes; family Pristidae; genus Pristis; species Pristis pectinata. Next base: position 1,734,400 of record NC_067426.1, read on the forward strand.
ATGAAAGAAATGCAAGAATTTCTGTTTTTCTTTTAAAATTCTTTTATAATTTCACTTCCAGTTGGACAACCGGAGGGTCCAGTCCACAGGGGATGCTGCAGCAGTCGGGGTGCTGGTGTCTCCACAGACTGTGAGGAGGAAGGGAAAGAACATCACCCGGGAGGAAAGCTCCGTGTTCTTTGCAAAGCCAGTTAGAGTGAAGTTGAACCAGAACGTGACTCGGCTTTCACAGGCAGGAGCCGGCAACAAAGGTGAGAGCCGCTTGTCAAGCTGCAGCTTTACTGAGCACGAACTGGCAGCAGCAATGTTTCCTGGCCCCACAGTGTCACCGGCCCCAGGAGCAGACACCAGCTCCCGTGTGTGTGCATTTGGTGTAAGGCGCTCCAGTTGGATCCAGTCCTGGATCTGATGCTTCCGTTCACTGGGAAAACCATCAGGCTGGTGGAGAAAATCAACAAATGGCAACACACTGCTGTGGGAATAAACACAGTGACTGTCAGTCTGCACAAAGCATGCTCCCTCTGCAATCATATGTCAAATTCAGCAACACATACAGACACACTCACACCAACAGATAGCACACCCTTACACACCCTGACACCCACACACAAAGGCACACACTCCTGCATACTTACACACCCAGGCAGACACCCCCTTACAAACTCAGACATATTCATACACACAGACAGGTATGCAGCCCATGCCACCCTCCAAACACACACACACACACACACACACACACACACACACACAGAACCCGGAACTTACACACCTCTACATATTTGCACACATACTACACCCACACACGCACACACATGTGCAGATCCTGGGAGGATGGACCAGGTGACAGCAGCAGCAGTAAACCTTTGGTCACGTGCTCAAATCCTGAGCAGGTGTCAGTCAGTTTTCCAACACACAGCCAATCACAGAAAAGCCCAGATCTGTCTTCCAAAAACTCCCAGGTTCTGGAGAAGTCACAACATAAAAAGCTGCTGTGGTTTAGTTACCTTCCCAACACTGGCTACGTAGAGTTGGGTCTGTCTGCAAAGGTCAGTACCAGGTAACCCAGTGTCCTGGGCTGAGGTGTCACATTTGATACCTTTTGACAAGGGGGAACCTGTCAGTCTGTATTGAATATATGACCAGGTTGGGTATTTGTAATCCATGGTCAGACTTTGACACACCCTTAATGACAGCAGCATATTTCCCCATTCTCATTGCTCAGGATTTGATTGAGTCTTTTTCAGAAGATGTCTTTGATTAAAAAAAAGGCAAGGACTTAATCAAATCATTGATTATGGAACAGTAGTTTTAGTTCCATTATTTTCCTGCACCAGTCAGACTGTCCATCTTGTTTGGACATTTTTCTGGGAAAACTTTGCTGAGATGGGAACCACAAAGCATCACAGTCAGTGTGGACAGGGTGGGTCTGTGGTGTACAATTCTGTGATTCTGTGTGGAAACAGGGCAAGAAGTCAGGGTCAGCCATCATCTCATTGAACGGCAGATCAGACTCGAGGGGCCAAATGGCCTGCTCCTGCTCCTATTTCTCATGGTTTTAATGATCCTTGCAGGATAGAGATATTAGTAAAAGTTCCTGACGCTTTGATACAATCCAGGTCCAAACCAGCTGAGCCAGCATGGGCAGCACTGTTTATTATGTATGGTCTCTTTGAGAAATCTTTGTGTGTTGTTTCATTGGCGGCTACAATCTGTTTAATAAACTTTACATTCTCCAGGGGGCAAAGGTGTCTTCAAAGTGACTGAGAAACGAGCTGAGCTACAAGGAGCTCAGGAAATTCCCGATGATGAAAACACTAAAGTGGAGCTCCCGATCGATAAGGTAGGAAATTATCTCAGGTGATGCATTCCTCAGACTTGATTCTCATTCATTATCTCAATGTTACCGCAATTCCTCCTTCACCGAGAGGGAGGGAGCAGTGAGGGAGGCAGATTCTCCTGCAGTAACAGTGCACGCCAAATGTCATGTAAGGAACTTGTGGTGTTTTGATAGTTGGTGTGTTTCCTGAGATTCTACCTTATGACACTCTGGCAGCTTTACAAATCCCCGAAACACTCTCGTGTCTCAGTGGAAGGGGTGCAGATCAAAAGGTGCATTTAAACTTGGAAACTAAATTTGGAATTGACAGAGATCCACCAGCGAGTGGATCAGACTGAGCTTAAATATCCACCGTATGTGACCAAGAGCCACTTAAACCAGCAGAGTGTTGTTGGAAGAATCACTGAATCACAAAATGGCTGCAGCATGAAAGGAGGCCACAGAACCAATCTGGCTCGTCCCACTCTCTGCCCCATTGCCCAAAGCCTTGAAATTCCTTCCTCTCACAAAGGTACTCAGCTCCTTTTAGAATGGTAAAATTGAATCTGCCTCCTCCACTGCCCATGGCCATGCAAACTAGATCCCAAACACTCAGGGCGGGAAATAAATTTTCCTTATGTCACATCTGGATCTTTTGCCAGCTGCTCTCTTCTGCATCCTTTAGTTTCTGACCCCCTCATCAATCTTTCGACTTACTCTTCCTGCACCCTTCACGACATTAAATTCTTTCGTCAGATTCCTCACAAGCTCTGCTCTTCCAAAGAGAACAATCCCAGCTTCTCAACTCCATCCACATAATTAAAGCCTCCTCATCCATGGAATTGTTTTACTGAATCTACACTCCCTCCATAGCTCTCACCCCTTTCCCACAGGTTGGCACCACATCCGTACACATTCCTCCAGTTGTGGCCACCAGTGTTTTTATAAAGGTTCATTATGGCTTCCTTCTTGTGTACTCTGGGCTTCTATTTGTAAGGTCCAGGATCCCATCTGCTTTTTAACCACTGTTGAGCATTCACTGCCACTTTCAGTGAACTTTGCACAAGTACTCCCTGACTGTCTACTCCTAGTATTGTGCCCCTATCTTTATATTACCTCTCCTCATTCTTCCTACTAAAATATCACACTCCTCAGTATCATCCACCACTCATCGACTCATTTCACCAGCTGTCTATGTGTGTTCAACGTCTGGTATTGTCCCTAAGTTTTGTGTCATCTGCAAATTTGGAAATTGAGTCTTGTCCATCCAAGTCCAGATCATTGATACACATTAAGAGAGGTAGTTATCATAATACTGTCTGCTGGGGAACTCTGCACTGCCCCACAGTCCAAAAACAACCTTTCACTATTGCTCTTGGTTTCCTGTCACACAGCCAATTTCCTGTCCATTTGCCATTTCCCCCTTTATTCCATAGTTTTGATGACATTTATTACTTGGCACTTCATCACCTGCCTTTTGGAGGTCCATATATATCACGTTAAGTACACTTCCATCATCAACCCTCTCAGTCACTTCATCAAAAACTTCTATCAATTTAAAGAAGCAATAAAAATAAAAAAGGACCCGCAGTTGCTGGAAATCTGAAATAAAATCAGACGAGGATGGAAATACTCGGCTGGTCAGCAGCATCTGCGGAGAGAGAAAGCGGGTTAATGTTTCAGGACAAGGGCAGAAAAGAAACTAGGTTCAAGTTGCAGGGATGGTGGGAGAGAGATCATGAGCAAATTTGCAGATGACATGAAGATCGGTGCTGTTGATAGTGAGGAGGTTACTGCATGACATTGATCAGTTGTAAATTGGGCAGAGAAATGGCAAATGGAATTTAATCCTGAAAATCCTGAGGTGAGGCATTTTGAAAGACTAATGAGGCAGGGATATACACAACGAATGGTAAGACCCTAGGCAGTATTGAGGAATAGGGGGACCTTGGTGTACATGTGCTAAGATCCCTGAAGGCAGCAGCATAGATAAGGTTGTGAAGAAGGCATCTGAGGTACTTGTCTTCATTAGCTAGGGCATGGACTACAAAAACAGGGAGGTTATAAAGTCAAAGTCAAAAGTCAAAAGTCAAAGTTTATTGTCATATCCACAAGTCCATGTGTGCACAGCTGCAATGAAAAACTTACTTGCAGCAGCATCACAGGCTCAGAGCATCAGATAAGCAGCATTCACAAGAAAAACATATTAAACATAAATTATATACAATTTTTACAAGAAAGAACACAACTAGAACAAAAAAAAAGTCCATTTTAGTGCAAAGTGAACAAATTTGTCATAGTGTTGCTAAAGTGTAGTGATCAGGGTTGTGCTGGTTGGTTCAGCTACCGAATGGTTGAAGGGAAGTAGCAGTTCCGGAACCTGGTGGTGCGGGACTTCAGGCTTCTGTACCTCCTGCCCGATGGGAGCTGCGAGAAGATGGCACGGCCCGGATGGTGGGGATCTTTGATGATGGACGTTGCCTTCTTGAGGCAGCATGTGCCCGTGATGTATTGGGCAGAGTCCACCACTCTCTGCAGCTTCTTATGTTCCTGTGCATTCGAATTGTCATACCAGACCGTGATGCAACTAGTCAGGATACTTTCAACAGCAATAGAACAATATAAAACGTTGTATGATACAACAATATAATACACTGGTTAGGCCACAGCTGGATAATGTGTCCAGTTCTGGCTGCCACACTAAGGGAAGGATATCATTGCACTGGAGAGGGTGCAGAGGAGCAGTGGTAGGACAGATGGTGAGAACTTCTTCCCCTAAGTAGGGGTTTATAACTAGAGGACATAGGTTAGGGTAATGAGCAAAAAGTTTAGAGGAGCTCTGAGGAGGAAAGTTTTCACCCAGAGCTGTCGGGAATATGGAACACAGCCTGAGGGGGAGGTGTGGGCTGTGTGCTCCATAATCCACGCACCTCTGGAATATGGAATAACAATTAAGGACTATTAGATGAGCACTTGAATCACCAGGGCACAGGTGCAAGGACACCTCCCATCTAGACCAGGTGCTTTTTCCACTTTAAGTGTGGCTCCCCTTCCTCTGATCTCCATCTTTTCAATGTTAAGCTCAACCACATCTTCCTCCTTGGTGAAGACTGATATAAAACACTTGTTCAGTAGCTCAGCCTTGCCCCCTGCCTCCATGAGTACATTTCCTTTTGGTCTTCGACCAGGCCGACCTCTCTCCCTGCAGTCCGTCCTCTTCACATACAGAACATTTTACTCTTTTACTAGTCATTTCTCATCTTCTCTCTTTGCCTCTCATTCTTTTTCCACAGCCCCTCTGAACTCTGTAATCAGCCTGCGTTAGCATCCTGTATTTGTTATATGCTCTTCTACATGCTCTAATTTACTCTCTTTTTATCATCCAGAAAGCCCTGGCTTTAATTTCCTTTCTCTACTCCTTCATGGAAACAAACCCAGACTGGTGCTAGAACATCTTCACTTTAAGGGCCTCCATTTGCTCAATTATAGTTTTGCCCACAAAGCTTTGATTCCAGTTTACCCTGGCCAGATCTGTTCTCATTCCATTGAGGCTGGCTCTTTCAACTCTTTCTTGCCTTATATCCTTTTCCATGGCTACTCTAAACCTTTCAATATTGTGATCACTGTTTCCCGAACGTTCCCCCTCTGATAATTGATTCATTTGGCCTGGCTTGGAAGTTTGTAATATATCTGAAAATAGACAGGAGGAGGTTTATAATAAGGGGAGGGGATAACGTAAGTGTTGTAGAGACAGTCAGCTGTAGTTATTTTCCTGAAAAGCAGTTATTTCCCTTGTAAGGGCCTGGATAGAGTAAATAGGAAGATCAGGGTCAGAAAGTGGGTGCATTGATTTGAAGTATTTGGCAGAAGGATTAGTGGGAAAATGAGGAAGAGGTTTCTTACCCAGAGTGGTGGGGATCTGGAATTCACCACATGAGGGTGGGAGAGATAGATTGAAACATTATCTGGGTGTGTGCAGGAGGAGCCATGACCTGCAGAAAGTTGGGATTAGGTCGGGGATCTCTACTACACCTAGTAACGACACAATGTCTGAATGGCCTCTTTCTGTGTTGTGAGCTTTCTTTAATTCAATCATTCCAACTGTATGAATAAACTGGTGTTTAAAACTTTAGAAACAGAAGTAGCTGTGTCTGGGTTCAGGTTACTGGACATTATTTGGAATGGCATCAAGCTTTTGTGTTCTTAGCAAAGCAAATTCATCAAAAACCAGATCGTCAAATGGGATCAGGAACTCACTGCATGGTTTGGTGTGGTCTGGTTCATTCCCCTCCCTCGTGTTCCTGGAGCGTGCATGTGCACAGGGCGCCAAACACGCGCAGTGATTCACCGCATGCCTTGTTGTCAGTTCGCCTGCGAGGGACGCGGCCGCTGGTGAGGTCTGATTCAGCACCAGCTGAAGGGCTGAGGCTGAGAATGTTCATCCCAGCTCACGGGACTGATCCAGTCTCGTCTGATCCCCTGCTCCCACCACCCACTGCTGCTGGTCTCCTTCACCCTCCCCTCCACCAAACCCCAACCCAAATGTGTTCCCAGCCAGTACCCAATAACCCAACCCAAATGTGTTCCCAGCCAGTACCCAATAACCCAACCCAAATGTGTTCCCAGCCAGTACCCAATAACCCAACCCAAATGTGTTCCCAGCCAGTACCCAATAACCCAACCCAAATGTGTTCCCAGCCAGTACCCAATAACCCAACCCAAATGTGTTCCCAGCCAGTACCCAATAACCCAACCCAAATGTGTTCCCAGCCAGTACCCAATAACCCAACCCAAATGTGTTCCCAGCCAGTACCCAATAACCCAACCCAAATGTGTTCCCAGCCAGTACCCAATAACCCAACCCAAATGTGTTCCCAGCCAGTACCCAATAACCCAACCCAATCCTTGAGGTCCTAAAGCTCCAGCAGCCTCTACCCACTTGTCCATCTGACCCCCCTCACCCCGTCCCCTCAGCAGCTGCAGCACATGACTCACCTAAGTAGCTCCGATCACTCTGCTGTGGTGGAGCTGGTGAAGGAAGGCGCGGTGAAAGGCCAGGCCTAGCACACAGCATGTGTCAGCCTCCAGGACGTTACTGGTTTAACATTCATCTGGAGGGAAAGGGCATTCCTTAGACCTTCACTCAATGAACACCAACAGGAGGAGCCCTCAGCAGCCCTAGCTCAGGTGGTCGCACGCTTATATAGAACATGGAGCAGTACAGCACAGGAACAGGCCCTTCAGCCCACAATGTTGTGCCGAACACAATGCTGAATTAAACTAAATTTCTTCTGTCTGCACATGGTCCACATCCCTCCACTCCCTGCACGTTCATGTGTCTGTCTAACAGCCTCTTAAACACCTCTATCATATCTGCCTCCACCACCACCCTTGGCAGCCTGTTCCAGGCACTCACCATTCTCTGTAAAAAACTTGCCCCCCCCCCCCCCCCACATCTCCTTAAAATTTTCCCCCTCTCACCTTAAATGCATGTGCTCTAGTATTTTGACGTTTCTACGCTGGGGAAAAGATTCTGACTGTCTAACCAATTGATGCCTCTCATATCTTGCAGAGGGTAGCTGAAGTTATTGAAGATGAAATCATTGCTGAAGATGGAACGTATCACATTGAAGAGGTAAAGTCTGTTTCCTGTGTTTGGTGCTTTTAGGTGAAGTGAAACAGGCCATAATCCTTTATTTTTGGAACCCGGGAACTGGAGCCTTGTTTGCTGTCCTGCCTCTTCCCAATCACTTTCATTATAAAATGTTTACTTGGAACCAAGCCACACAAGGCAGAAACATTTCAGTCTGTGGTTTGTTCAGGTAGTCAGTGTGAGCTGAACCAAAACAGGAGTACTGGAGATGGCCAAGAGCTGTTGCTCAGGGCCGGATAGATCAGTTGAGCCTTGGCTCCCAACGACTGCTCTGGGAAACTGTGTGTTGACTAAATACAATGTCAGGCTTTGCTGTGGTCCCAGTGACTAAATGAATTCAAAGCTTGAAGACGATGGACTTCAGCGGAGTTACAAACTATAGGCACCATCATAATATTACGGACATCTGTCAAGTTCAACACCACCCAGAACAGAGCCCCATCGCTGGATATTAATGGTGAGGTACACAGTGATGGTAATGCCATTAAAATGTTAAGGATAAGTGGTTACACACTGTCCTGTTGGAGATGGGCATTGTCCACTGTTTGTAGTGTGATAGGAAGCTCATTGATGAAGCAGCGGAAGGTGGTTGGGCTGAGCACACTGCCCTGAGGAACTCCTGCAGGGATGTCCTGGGGCTGGGAGGATTGGCTCCAGTAATCACAACCATTTCCCCTTGTGCGAAGTCTGACAACGGCCACTACAATGTTTTACCTCTGATGCCCCTTGACCTTGGGGGTAGGGCTGTCTAGATGCCTCTATAGAACAGCCACATTTAGAGTATCGCGTACAATTCTGGTCACCTCACTACAGGAAGGATGTCTAGGCTTTTAGAGAGGGTGAAGAGGAGGTTTACTAGGATGCTGCCCAGATTAGAGGGCATGTGCTATCAGGGGAGGCTGGACAAACTTGGGCTCTTTTCTCTGGAGCGGCAGGGGCTGAGGGGTGATCTGCTGGAGGTGTATAAAATTATGAGGAGCATAGATAGGGTGGACAAGCAATATCTTTTTCCCATTATTGTGCGATCCAATACCAGAGGGCATGCATTTAAGGTGAGAGGGGGTAGGTTCAGAACAGACGAGAGGGGTATGTTTTTTACTGAGAGAGCGGTGGATGCCTGGAATGCGTTGCCTGATAGGGTGGTGGAGGCAAGTTCATTGGGGGCTTTTAAGAGGGGCTTGGATGGGCACATGAATGAGAGGAAAATGGAGGGATATGGGATTTCTGCGGGTAGAAGGGATTAGCTATGTCGGTACAACATTGTGGGCCCAAGGGCCTGTTCTGTGCTGTACTGTTCTATGTTCTATGTCAAGGGCACATGCCTGAAATTGTGTCTAAGCCAACTGCAAGTTCAAATCAGGGGCTCAGTGTTGGTGTGAGGCACATTTTCCTAAATTGGTGAGTGTCTGATTAGTCCATTTGAGGAATGTTTTGCTGTCTGTCTCATCCTGGAGCTCTGCCCCCAGTTTAGCGCAGTTTACAGACAAAACGAGTTAAGTTAACCAAGTCTTACCGAAAGGGGTCTGAAGCAGCAGGAGCATGCAGCTACAGTCCACACCAGTACTGCAGCTCACTGCACCAGAGACCGAAGGAGATGGGATACGAGACTGAGAGAGGGGGAACCATCTTGAAGCCAATCAGGACATTCAGTGTTTATGAATATTCCTCAGAAAGTCAGAGTACTAAGCAGCTGGAAAATTCACTGTGATAAAAATTGTCGAATACCATCTCGTGCACTTTGTTCAGCTGTGCTATGTACTGGTCAGTAAGTCCAAGGCAGGCTTCTTGTTAAAAAAATGTGAATCTTTCAATTACCACAAGCAATGTTTTAGCATGATTCCTGGTTTGTTATTAAATATGGTGCTTGCTGTGAACCACAAACCTTGCCAGAGATTTTGCAATTTCTACTGTTGCCAATGGTTACCAGTATAAATTGCTGTTATATTTCCCATTCCATTTCACTACGTCAATTTGCTGCAGATTAATTCCAACCTCTGACACTGTGGCTTTGTGCATTGAGCTTCAGAAATCTCTTGCTCTACTCCCGAGCCATCTTTTAATAATCAAGTCCCAGCGCCACACGACTGATCCACACAGCAAGTGCAAACTTATCTTTTGCAAATCTGCCATTGTCAACCCTTGCTCCCAAGGTATCCCAATCCTCAAGGGTGTAATGCTGTCCCTTAGGTGGGCTGGAGCAAGCCCTGCCTTCCTGACAGCTGACAAACACTTTGATGGCCGGCTGAACCTCACCCTTGGCATTTAGAAACACTTAAAATCATTCAAAGCCTTTAAACGGTAAAGAAAACATTTTAAAATATTACACACAATTAAACATTTTTAAAGGAACTAAAATGCTTAAAATCACTTGAGCACTTTTAAACAATTAAAAACATTCACAAAACACAACTAATTGAAGAATCATACATTATCTCATCTCCCCTGCAGCAGTCCCTCTCTATTCTATTTAAAGTCAGGGCTGATTCAGAGGGCAGATTCCTCAGTGTAAGCACAGCAACCCTGAATGTTTTTTAAGAAATTCATTTCCAGGACCTGGGCATTGCTGGTAAGGCCAGCATTTATTTCCCCTCCCTAACTGAGAAGGTGGGGGTGAGCTGCTTTCTTCAACCACTGCAGTCCTTCTGGTGAAGGTCTCCCACAGAGCTGGCAGGGAGAAGGTTCCAGGACTGAGATACAACAGCAATGATGGACCAGGAATATATTTCCAAGTCAGGATGGTGTGTGACTTATAGAGAGATGCAGTGTGGAAACAGGTCCTTCGGCCTACCAAGTTGATGCCAACCATCGAGCACCAATTTTTACACTAATGCTACACTAACATATTTTGTTCTCCCAACATTCCCATCAACTCCCTTGCCCCTCAAATTCCAAGCACTCACCTCCACAAAGGGGGCAATTTACAGTGGCCAATCACCCTGCCAACCTGCACGGCTTTAGAATTGTCTGCTCCTCAGAGGACAGAAGAATCAACAGGCCCCTTGAACCTGCTCCACCATTCAGTTGGATCGTGGTTGATCCAATCTAAGATCAGGACAGAAGATGGTGAAGAGACTCAGGCAGTTAATGTTTCAGGTCTGGCACCCTTCCTCAGGGCTGGGGAAGAGAGAAATGTTAGCATTAGGTCGCAGAGAATGTGGAGGGTGGAACCGTCTCTGATAGGGTGAAATAATGGAGAAGTTCAGATAAGGTTTCATGACTGATCCAATCTCAGCTTGACTTTCCCACTCTCCCATGACCCTGGACTCCTCTGTAGTGGAGCTGTGGAGGCTGAGATTGATTCAAGCCTGAGCTGAACACAGGTGGATGGATGGAGTTTGGGGGACGTGGAAATGGGAAGTGGAAAACACTGCCCTGGACTTCCAGCTTTCACTTTCATTGAATATGTCACCCAAGGAACAGTAAGCCCTGATAACCACTGACAGTATAATAAGCAAATATATTACAGCTTTCAATTATAGCAGCCAGTAATTAGTTAATAAATGAGAGATTTATTTATCTTATTGGTTGTACTTGGTGTTTGTTGGTCACAGGCTTCATTTCATACAGAACTGATCTCATTTCTCATTTTGCTCCCCATAGGGTTTTATAGCTAAGCTTCAATGAAGTCTTCAGAGAGACAGGAGATTGAGAACAAAGCAAATGTCCTCTGACATAGTGTTCAGATGGTAAAGGCAAGCTCATTGTTTACTCCGAGATGGATACGCTGAGACAAGGAGTGATTATCCAGCAAGCTATTTGATTTTCCTGTTGCAAGCTCTGTTGCAGAATGTCCTTGGAACCTCAGCTGCCAGCAGAGTGCTTGGTTCAGCCACCAACACCAGCGATCTCTCTGAAATTGGAATGCTGTGGTATTCTAACTAATAACGTATACTTCATAACACAATTTTAAGGAAAATAAAGTAAAACTTTGAAAATCAGGTTGAAATGAATGTAACAATCTCTGTAGTTATTTTGTTTGTCTGAAAAGCATGGGGTTATTGAGTCATAGAGTTGTACAGCACAGAAACAGGCCGTTCGGCCCATCACATCCATGCCGACCTTTTTGCCCATCTACACCAATCCCATTTGTCCACATTCGGGCCGTATCCTTCCACGTCTTGCCTGTTTAAGTGCCTGGCTAAACGTCTCTTAAACTTAGTGACTGTATCTGATTCCACCATCTCCTCCGGCAGTGAGTTCCAGATATCAGCCAATCTCTGTAAAAAAAACTTTCCCCTCAGATTATCTTTAAAGTTTCTTCCTCTTACCCTAAACCTGTGCCCTCTTGCTTTGATATCCCTACCATGGAAAAGAGATTCTGACTGTCTACCCTATTATTCCTCGCATAATCTTACACACTTCTATCAGGTCTCCCCTCAGCCTCCTTCGCTCCAGGGAAAACAAGCCCAGCCTGTCCAGTCTCACCCCCATAATGAAAGTCCTCCAATCCAGGCAACATCCTGGTGAATCTCCTCTGCACTCTCTCCAGTGCAACCACCTCCTTCCTGTAGTGCTCCAAGTGTGGCCTCACCAGTGTTTTGTAAAGTTGACACATAACATCCCAACTCTTATACTCTATACCCCAATCTACTAAGGCAAGCATGCCAAATGCCTTCTTCACTGCCCTATCAACCAGTGTTGCAGCTTTCAGGGAACTCTGAACTTGGACCCTGAGGTCTCTGTTCATCAACATTCCTTAGCCCCCTTCCACTTACTGCATATATCCTATCCCTATTTGATTTCTGTGAATGCATCATCTTGCACTTGTTGGGATTAACTCCCATCTGCCAACACCCTGCCCACCTTTTCATCTGATGTATATCCGGCTGCAGCCGTAGACAACCTTCCTCACGATCCACAACATTGGCAACTTTCATGTCATCTGTAAACTTACTACTCATACCTCCTGCATTCACATCCATGTCATTACTGTATATCACAAACAATACGGGTCCCAGCGCCGATCCCTGTGGTACACCAGTGGTCACAGACTTCCTACCAGACAAACATCCTTCCGCCACTACCTTCTGCCTCCTATCACCAAGCAAATTTTGGATCCAAATAGCCAGCAAGCCTTGGATCCCATGTGCCTTAATCTTCTGGACCAGCCTACCATGAGGGACCCTATGCCTCACTAAAGCCTCACTAAAGTCCATATAGACAATGTCTACCACCCTACCTTCATCAATCTTCTTAGTTATACTCAGTCAAATTAGTGAGGCAGGATTTCCCCCACACAAAGCCGTGCTGACTATCCCTGATCAGTCCCTGCCTTTCCAAATGTACATAAATCCTATCCCCTCGGATATTCTCCAATGATTTCTCGCCCACTGACGCAAGGCTCACCAGCCTGTAGGTCCCTGGCTTATCCCTGCTGCCTTTATTTAAGGAACCTTATCTCTTCTCCATTCTTCTGGTGCCTCACCAGTGGCTAATGAAGATGTAAAAATCTCCATCGGGACCCCAGTTATCTCCTCCCTTGGTTGCCATAGAAACCTGAGATCGATCTCAACCGGCCCTCGGGATTTATCAATTGGGTGGGGGTTCCAAGTTACAAGCTGCCTTTTCATCTGATATCCTCAGTTTATGTCAAATTTCATACAGCTGGTTTTCAATGGCCAGAGGTCCTGTTTCTGTGCTGTGACTTCCTGACTCTAAACCAGAAACCTCAATCTGTGCCCTTACACCGAGCCCCTGTCGTTCCCGGAGGGTAATTGAGGAAATGCTTCCCAGAGGGTGGAGTCTTATGTGACTTAGAAGAAATAACAGTCAGAAATGTTTACAGTTCCTGGAGTCACCAAATCACAGAGTCTTTCCTGGCTCCATCCAAGGTTCACCTTGCTAATCCCACTCCGCCTCCAATTCCCCACAGCGTTGCCAACGGTTTCCTGTCTACTATCTGCTGAACACTCCCTTGACCCCAACCACTCACTGCACAAAATGTTTTTCCTCATGTCACTTCTGGTGGACCTCTCAGCCAATGGGTACAGTTCTGCCTAACATGACTATACTCTTCATGGTGTTAAATATCAGATGCCTTCATATCCTTCTCTGTTCCAAGAAGAACAACAACACTTCTCCTGTCTATCCATTACAACTGAAATCCTCGTCCCCGGAATCCTTCCAGTAAAGCTCTTCCACACTCACTAAAGTCTTCACATCTTACTCCAAGTGTGGCAGTCAGAACTGGCCACTCCTCCAGTTGTGGTCAAACCAGTGTCTATAAAGGTTCACCATGACTTCCTTCCTTGCTTCTATCTACAAAGCCCAGGACACCAAATGTTTTTGATAACATTTTCTCAACCTGCTTTGCCACTTTCAGCAAAATATGTGTGCGCACCTGCAGATCTCTGTTCCTGTATCCGTCGTAATGTTCACCAGCCTCTCTGTGTTCTTCCTACCAAAATGTAATGCTTCACATTTCTCAGCTTCAAATTTCCTGTGTCTCATATCTGCCCACTCCACCAGGCTGCCTACCGTCTCTGGAAGTCCATTACCATCCAGCTCACTGCAGGTCAGGCTTCATGTCATCAGTTAAGGGGATAGTCTGAAGGCAGGAACAACAATAAAATGTCGAAGTTTCTCCAGGCTACCAACCTCCTCCTGGCCCTTTCCTCCTGTCAGAAAATGCTGGAGAGATTTCTCCCCATTGTTTCTTGAGAACATGATTAGAACACAGGAAATAGGAGCAGGAGTCGGCCATCTGGCCCGTCGGGCCTGCTCCACCATTCAATAAGATCATGGCTGATCTGGCCGTGGACTCATATCCACCTACCTGCCTTTTCCTATGATTGGTGCAGGAAGCTTGTGTAAAATGATCATGGCTGTTACTTTCATTTACAACGTGAAGAAATCGACTGATTTATCATTTAGTTTGCACTCACCTGTCTGCTCCGAGTCTCTCCAACATTGCCAGACTTCATCTCAGGGCAGGGCATGAGGCAGAATGAAAAGGCTGGATGCAGGAGAGAACTGGTCGTTGTTCATTCCCCATTTTGTACCCTGAGCATTCCCCCCACCACCAGTGGCAGCAGTGGTTGCCATCTACTCAATGCGCTGATGTAAGTTACCAATAGGATCAGACATGATCAGATTGGTTGATGGAGGAGGCTCAGGATGCTGTGGATGGTCCACTCCTACTCCTGATGGCCCAATGACAGCCCTTCCCCAGTCCATGAAAGGCAACAACGAATGACTGACAGAGTTTAGAAGATTGAGAGATGACCTTATTGTGATCCCACTGAGAACTCAGGCTGAATGCAGGGAGGACACTTTCCCTGAATGAAGGGTCTTAAACAGGGTCACGGTCTCAGAGTAAGGCGTACGCCATTCAGGGCCGAGATCAGAGAAATTCCTCTAAGAGGGTTGTGAATCCATGGAATTCTCTATCCTGAAGGGCTGTGGATGCTCAATCATTGACTGCAGTCAAAAGATCTCTGGATTTATGGGTATCAAGGGATCTGGGGACAATATTGGAAAATGGTGCTGAAGTAGAAGACGAAGCAAGATCTTGTTGAATGGTAGAGAAGACTCGAGGAGCTGAATGGCCTCCTCCCTGTTGTACTTGGCTTCCTCTTGTCTGAATTACAATAAAACTATGATACATGCATGTTGGGCCCAAGTTCCACCTTTTGTTTTTTAAACATTGCGGGTCCTTGAATTAAACCAATTGAAAGAATACGTGCTGATTCAGCTTCACAAATTACTGTGCCAAAGAAAAGTGCTTTCTAAATAATTGAGGTTCAGAGATTTAACAGAAGGCAAAGTAAAATAACTTGCAATTTTCCTAGTGTGCCATCTATTTGTATCAATCACAAGTGGCATTTTAGCTTTTTGATTAAATTACTATGGATGTTATCATCCAGCACTTACATCCCTAACTGAGTTGTTAGTATTAGCACACACAGGACATCCATCACATCTTATAAGACAAGAGAAGCTCAAACATGGTCAGAAACATTACCACAATATCAAGGTAAGTGATGTCCGGCAGGAATAGATCACGCTCCTCTTTATTATACTGTACTTTATTATCCGCTTCACTGATGAAATGACTACTTATGCCAGACTTTCAGCGAATGCTCTCATTGGAAAGCGTCCTTGTGGGTCTGTCCGAGAACAATTAATGGATAGAATATGGTGTACGAGACAAAGTGGATGAAGCTCAGATCAATGTGACACAATTTTTGACAAGTCCAGTTGCTTCATTCAATGCTGATGTGATTTTATATTAAAATCATATTTAAAATGCATGAGTCTGGGTGAGAGGCAGTGTTATGATTTGGAGCCAATTACACAGAAAGCATTGCAAGGGGGAAGAACAGCACTTCTATTTCACCAGTGGTTTAGCTGAGTAACACAATCATTGACAGTGAAATTATATAAATATTATTGTCAGTATAGACTAGACTCCCATCACCCTCCCCAAGGCTTCAGACAAACAATCAGTAAGCAAAAACCTGCAGATGCTGGAAATCTGAAGTGAGAATGCTGAAGATTTTCTGCAGGTCAAGCAGCATCTGTGGAGAGAGAAGCAGAGCTCACGTTTTCATCAACCTGAAACGTGAACTCTGTTCCTCTCAACAGATGCTACTTGATGTGCTGAAAACTCCCAGCATTTTCTTATTTTATTTAAATCTAAACTTTATGCTGAGTCTGGCTCCTTGACTGTGGAAGCAGCACTGGTGAAAGTCAATCCTGTTCATTCCTCTGGGGTCAGGCTTGCTTCATGTCACCAGTGGCCACTCCTGGTGAAGTTCACACAATAAGTGGGCAGTCAATCCATTGGACTTTGAGTGGTCTTTATAATTAATCCAATCCCATTCCTCCTAATATCCTTAGGACAGAGAATATCGCAGAGCTTAATGAGTCTACATCGATTCCATGCAACTCCAAAACTGAAGCAACTGCTCTTTTACCTCTTCCCTCTCCATCGTCCAGTGACCCAAGGGATTCTTCCAGCTGAAGAAGTGATTCACTTGTACTTCTTCCTAACTACTGGCCTCCATTCAGTACTCAGGATGTGGTCTCCTCTACACCAGAGAAACCAAATGTAGACAGGGTGACCACTTTCAGAGCACCTGAGCTCATTCCAGGGATAACCCTGAGCTTCCCATTACCTGTCGATTTAATTCTCCATCTCTGACCCCCCCCCCCCCCCCGACCTGTTGGTGCGTGCCCTCTGCACTGTTATAGCAAGACCCAACGTAGACTTAGGAACAGCACCTCATCTTCCCACTGGGCAGGGTGCAACCTGCTGGAATCATTATCAGATTTAACAATTGCAGACAACTGGCGGTCTCGGTTTGTATCTGAACTGGCCAGTTACAGAGAACATAGAACATGGCCAGTTCTGCCATAAGGTTATCCATCTGTGATATAACCTCAGTTTTCCTCTCTCCACAGACACTGCCTGATCTGCTGAACATTTCCAGCCTTCCTTTGGCTTCAGGTTTCAGCAACAGCTCTGACTTGCATTTCACACATTTAAGGTGTCCCCTTTGTTCCCCCCCTCTCTCTAACTGCTCTCATGAACCCATCAACCGGGCAGTTCTGTAAAGGTCAGGGTGCCGGGGTAGCTCTGGCCTCACTGGATCAGAGATAATCCTTCCTCCCTTCCATCGTCTTTCTTTTCCTCACTCCTGAAACGGGGTCTCCGACACAACACGTAAAGTGTTTCTCTCTCCACAGACATTGCCTGATCTGCTGTTTCCAGCATTTCCTGTTTTTACTTTGACCTCTTTCCTGAATTTTATTTATCAGCATTCTTACATCAACCCTTTAAATTTTCTACATATTTTATGTCGCAAGGTTTATTAATACAAATTTATCTACGTTGAACTGCTAACCGTCCACAACTCACAATAGTTTTCCCACAGCCCCAACATGTTAACATGTTAGTCCTGAAGAAGGGTCCTGACCCGAAACGTTGACTGCCTGCTTTTCTGCATGGATGCTGCCTGGCCTGCTGAGTTCCTCCAGCATCATCATGTTTTTCATCTAGATGCCAGCATCTGCAGTCCTTTGTTCTTCTACATTAATCTAATGATTTGGAGCAAATTGCAGACCTCGAAATGAAGCGGTGACACTCTCTTCAAAGGATTATTAAAACTGTTGGTGCCCCAGGTCCCAGACCAGTGCACCTCACATTCCTCCACCCAGTCGAACAAGTCCTATTTGTGCAAAGTTCATTGGCTGCTGCTAGTATCAGAAGTCCCTTTAACTCAGCACAACACTGCCAATCATGTGCCCAGTGATATTCCCACCTGCAGCACACTTTAATACCAATCGGGATCAGAGACCTGGGCTCTTTTCCCCGTCCTCACTGCAGGGACATTGAGACAGAGTGTACCTCAGATAAATTATGAGGGAGCTTTGTAGCCTGGAATAGTTCTGGGCAAGTGATTCAGTGCTGTGCCTCCGCTGTGTTCACTCCCTCACACTCTGGGGAGTGTTCACTGCTTCTTGAAAATCAACTGTGAAAACACAAGTGACATTTGACAGAAGTGGGACCTGGGGAAAACAGGCAGCAAGGTTATATTCCTTTAAAATGCTGCTTTAGTGTCAGTGATGTAAGGCAGGGTCTGGGGATAAAAGCAATTTATTAGGAGTGTGAGTCGACCTCAGCCGAGACGCTCCAAAATCAGGCAGTCATTTCCCACAAATTCCACATTCTGCACACTTCTGCACATTTTGAGATTGAGGCAGACTGATGTTTTAAAACTGCTGATCCCAGCACTGTAACAGAATATATCCCTCTGTAGGAGCAGAGTCAATTCCAAATTCATTACAATGACAATTGAGCACCCATCTTCTGTGGCTGACTCTAAGGCCAAATGCTCCACTGAAGGTTTCAGTAGAGTGGGTGTCTCCCAGCCCTGGTAATCTGTGGAAGATGTAACCTCCTTGTAGTAGTCAGTGATTAAAACCAGTCCCTCAAAATGTCATGGATGTGGTTGAGAACCAAACAATCTTGGGGTCAACTACCTGAACACTGATCATTACTGGAGTATATCGATAGTCTGCTTTCCTCACAGTTATACCTCTTTACTCCTGCCCAATTTGAGCTTCAACGTTGAACATGAAATTGCAGAATACATAATTGGATTGTTTCCTTCTGACTGGAATCTAGTTACAACATGGACACTGGTATCTTCACCTCTCCCATCTACTTTACCAACAAGACTATTACTCTCTAGGAAACAAACTGCCTCTTTCAATGGAGTTATCCTGTTGGAATCAAGTCCCTCTCACAACAACTGAGCTCAGAGATTGAGACCATCACTCCAGTGTCTTGTTGAGGGAGTGCTGCACTGTCTTTCTGAAAAGGCATTTGACCAGGGTCCAGCCGCTCTTGCAGATGGATGCAAAAAACCATTTGCCATTATTGTAATGAAGTGATCTCTGATGTCCCAGCTAATATTCATTCCTGCATTCCTCGAACAGATTGAAAGGTCATCACATTTCTGTTTGTGGGAGGTTGCTGTACACATATTGGCCAGAAGTTTCCGACATTACAGCAGTAAATATCAGGACCCCATGCTTCTTGACAATGTCTCCCTTTTACAGCAGTTGGTTGATTGGGATGCAGAATTCCTGGCGGGAAGGTCAGCTGATTCGAGTCAAAGTCAAACTCAAGTTTATTGTCAGATGCACAAGTGCATGTGTGCACAGGTGCAATGAAAAACTTACTTGCAGCAGCATCACAGGCACATAGCATCAGATAAGCAGCATTCACAAGAAAAACATAAATTAAATGCAATTTTTACAAGAAAGAACACCATCAGAACAAAAAAAAAGTCCATTTTAGTGCAAGTGATCATAGCGTTGCTATATTGAGGTAGTTGGTTCAAGAACCAAGTGGTTGAAGGGAAGTAGCTGTTCTCGAACCTAGTGTTGTGGGACTTCAGGCTTCTGTACCTCCTGCCCAATGGGAGCTGTGAGAAGATGGCACGGCCCGGATGGTGGGGATCCTTGATGATGGATGTTGCCTTCTTGAGGTAGCGCCTCCTGTAGATACTACCGACAGTGGGGAGGTATGTGCCCGTGATGTATTGGGCTGAGTCCTCTACTCTCTGCAGCTTCTTACATTACTGCCCATTTGTCCAGACACAACACTGGTAATGAGAAACTGAAGCACTCAGTACAAGTAGGTTAAATCAGCAAAGTTAATGACATGACTGCACTGGAACCATCTCACGCAGTCTCATGAAATAATTAGTCTTTGTTCCATACAACCTCTCTTTAACATGTTTAATGAATACATTAAACTAAAGTTTTAGTCCGTAAACCATAGGAGACAATATCAGTATAGTATCTGATGCCTGGAGTTATACCATTTGTGGTTGGAGACCTCTGTGTAGTTGACTACAAGCACTATCTTCCCCACCAAATACTGTTAATCATTTAGGTAATAGAAAAAATTATTGATCCATCAGACAAAAGTTTGATGTGATAAATGGAGTGGAAGCCTCGTATGCAAATTTCCCTCCAGAAGAAAGCAGCCTTCAAACACAGACTGTCAGCTCGTCTGCCCGGGGAAGGGAAATCAAATTGGCCCTTCCCACATCATATTGAAAGAAGCTTCGAAATCTCATCTGCATTTGAACATTTTAATATTCTCAGGAGAGAAAGGTACAACTTTAACTCAGCTCAGATATTAGACTCAATATTTAGTAAATTTGAAATGTGATTCACATGACAGCAGCAACCCATAGTTTTATAACCAGTGCCACTGTGCATTTCTGCGTGCAAGTTGTTTGGTCAGTTTGGTGGTGGGGGGGTGGGGGGAGGGGAGATGAACTTGTTTCAAAACATGGAGATTTTAGACCATTGAATTGAGAAATGTTCACAACAAGAAGCAAGGATTTCAATAAAGGGACATGATCCAAATTCGGGCAAATGGGACTTGCTCAATTAGGCATGGATGAGTTAGGCCGAAAGGCCTGTTTTCTGTGCTGTTTAGCTCTAGGACTCCATTACTTGGTACATCGACAATTTACACAACTTGAAACAGCACTCAGTAGTTTTCCAAATTCAGATTTAAATTTTAACTCTTCATTAGAAATTAGGAGGCAAACCCAAAACAGGTTTACCAAAGGTTAAACTGTCTGATGAGAGCGAGTCAAAACCTTGTCGCAGTGTCGCAGGAACACACAGTAACTGGCTTGATGTTAACAGCAACTTGCCTGGTATAGAGGAGGTTACTTTAAAGTTTTATTGTTTTCACAGCAGCAGATTAGGGATTTGAAGAACAGCCCTGGGGAAGGAAGACAAAAAATTACCATGTTTCGTACACTAGTTAGAAAACAGGCTCTAATAAACACTTAATCAAAACCAATATCATCAAATTTAATGCCAGAATAAACTGCCTTAAATCAGTAATACTTGAAATAGGCAAAACACTCCTCTATCTTACACCCTACACTTTAGTTAAAATAAATTCACATTCCACAGCAAATGTGCCATTCTGACTTGTCGTCCAGACAATGTTGCTCAGATATCAAACTGGTAATAGGGATTCTCTCAGCACATCACAACATGAGCTCCGTGAGGCTGATTCAGAATTTGTAAGATTCCACACTGGTGTCCGGCAGAATTAATTCAGACGCAAATGAACTTTTCCTTAAGGAGAGAAATCCCATTGAATATTCAGACATTTATTTTGGAAAGTTGTGTTTTTGATGGATGCATGTGCCAAACTGAGAAATGAAACTATTGAAAAACATTCAAATCAGGAGGAAACAGCATGTTCTCAAGCTGAATGAGCAATTATTTTCATGTGAGCAAGTTTACATTCACTTTCAGGCTAATGATGACTTCTTTAATACAGTGGAAGATTCTCTGCAGCTAGCAGTGTGTTTCAGGTCTTCATTGAGCCTCTCCTTTTCTGGTGAACCTGCACTCAGGTGAACCTCCAAACAGTTGAAGGTAGTGCCAGTGATCAGTGTGATCATCAGAGGAACATTTCCAATCTTTCTTTATAAATTAATAAAAATGTGAGGGACAGACTTATGCAATGACCATAGTGGTCACAGAGAATATTTCATCCACTTATTTTTACCTCTGAACCATAAGTGGGACCTCACCCTTGGTGCATCAGAGACACGGTGGTGGTGCAGCAGCAAGCCAGAGCCCTGAGTTCAAATCCCACCACGTCAACCATGACATTTAAATTTGGTTAATCATCTGTAATTTGAAATAACAACCCATTTTTTTAATGATGACCACAAATCTGCTTTATCTTTGTAACAACCAATCTGGTTGACTAATGTCCTACAAGGAGAGGAAGTCTGTCATCCTTATTGATCTGGCCTGTAGGTGACTCCTGCCGCACTGAATTAGGTTGACTTTCAAAAACGAGCAACAAGCAAGACGCTGGACGAACCCAATGGGTCGAGCAGCACCTGTGGGAGGAAAGGAATTACTGATGTTTTGGGTCAAAACCCTGCTCTAACACCCCAGATGTTAAAGCCCTCCCCTACCTGGCGTCAGCTGCCTGTCATCTTTCACCCCTCCTCAGTCCAACAATCTCCACAGGCCCCTGTCTCACTCTCCTTCTCCTCTTTAACCAGCCATCTCCCCTCTCCACTCTCAGTCCTGATGCAGGGTTTCGACCCGAAACATCACCCAAGGTTCCCCCCTTGAACAGTACCATTTGATTTCCCCAGAAGGACTGAGCCGTTCAAGGAGGCAGCTCACCACCACCCTCTCATGAGCAATTAGGGAGGGGAAATAAATGCTGGCATTGTCAGTGAGGCCCAGATCCCAAGAAGAGAGCAAATCGTGCAAAAGACTACCATAAATCAGGAATAACATTTTCCCTCTTGCCTTCATCCTTCCAATATTTCAAAGTTTCACTGTTGGACTGGATTTCTTTGCAACAAAGTTATGATAATAGAGCACGACAGCACAGAAACGGGCCCTTCAGCCCACCTAGTCCATGCCAACCTGATCTTCTGCCTAGTCCCATCGACCTGCACCCGGACCATATCCCTCCAAACCCCTCCCATCCATGTACCTATCCAAACTTCTCTTAAACATTACAATTGAACCCGCATCCACCACTTCCGCTGGCAGGTCATTCCACACTCGCACCACCCTCTGAGTGAAGAAGATCCCCCTCAGATTCCCCTTAAATATTTTACCTTTCACCCTAAACCGATGACTTCTAGTTCTAGTCTCACCCAACCTGAGGGGGAAAAGCCTACATGCATTCACCCTATCTATACCCTCATAATTTTGTATACCTCTATAAGATCTCCCCTCATTCTCCTGCACTCCAGGGAATAAAGTCGTAACCTATTCAACCTGTCCCTATAACTCAGATCCTCAAGTCCCGGCAACATTCTTGTAAATTTTCTCTGCACTCTTTCAAGCTTATTGATATCTTTCCTGTAGGTAGGTGACCAGAACTGCACAGAATACTCCAAATTTGGCCTCACCAACATCTTGTACAACTTCAACACAACGTCCCAACTCCTGTACTCAATGCCCTGATTTATGAAGGCCAATGTGCCAAAAGCTCTTTTTATGACCCTATCTACCTGTGATGCCACTTTCAAGGAATTATGGATCTGTATTCCCAAGTCCCTTTGTTCTACCGCACACCTCAGAGCCCGACCATTCACTGTGTAAGTCTTACCCTGGTTTGTCCTCCCAAAGTGCAACACCTCACACTTGTCTGCATTAAATTCCATCAGCCATTTTTCAGCCCACTTTCCTAGCTGGTCAAGATCACGCTGCAAGCTTTGATAGCCTTCCTCGATGTCCACTACACCCCAGTCTTGGTGTCATCTGCAAATTTGCTGATCCAGTTTACGGCATTATCATCTGAATCATTAATATAGATGATAAATAACAATGGACGCAACACCTATCCCTGCAGCACACCAATGTTGAATCCAATTAACAACTTCATCCTGAATGCCAAGCGACTTAACCTTCTGGAGCAGCCTCTCATGTGGGACTTTGTCAAAGGCCTTGCTAAAGTCCATGTAGACAACATCCACCACCTTTCCCTCATCGACCACCTTGCTAACCTCCTTGAAAAAATCCATAAGATTAGTTAGACATGACCTACCACACACAAAGCCATGTTGACTATCCCTGATCAAGCCCTGTCTATCCAAATACTTATATATCCTGTCCCTTAGAATACCTTCCAATAATTTACCGATGACTGACGTCAGGCTCACCGGCCTATAATTTCCTGGCTTATTCTTAGAGCCTTTCTTGAACCACAGAACATTAGCTATCCTCCAGTCCTCCAGCACCTCACCTGTGGCTAGGGACATTTTAAATATCTCTGCCAGGGCCCCTGCAATTTCTGCACTAGCCTCCCACAAGGTCAGAGGGGACACCTCGTCAGGCCCTGGGGATTTATTCACTTTAATTCACCTCAAGACAGCCGGAACGTTCTCTTCCATAATCTGGAATACGGTCCATGACCTCACTACTATTTTGCCTCAGTTCTATGGTCTCTGTGTCTGTCTCCAGAGTAAATACAGATGCAAAAAATTTCATTTAAGATCTCCCTCATCTCTTTCGGCTCCATGCACAAATGACCATGCTGACCTTCAAGAGGACCAATTTTGTCCCTTGCTACCCTTTTGCTCTTAATATAGCTATCGAAACCCTTGGGATTGTCATTCACCTTGTCTGCCAGAGCAACCTCACGTCCTCTTTTTGCCCTCCTGATTTCTGTCTTGTGTTCTCTTGCATTTCTTATACTCCTCAAGCGCCTTATTTGACCCTAACTGCCTTTACCTGATATGCCCCTCCTCCTTTTTCTTTACCAAGGTCTCAATATCTCTCGATAACCAAGGTTCCCTAAACCTGTTAGCCTTGACTTTTATTCTAACAGGAACATACAGATTCTGTACTCCCAATATTTCATTCTTGAAAGCCTCCCACTTACCAAGCGTCTCTTTGCCGGAAAACAGCCTATCCCAATCCACGCCTGCCAGATCCCTTTTGATGCCGTCAAAATTGGCCTTGCTCCAGTTTAGAATCTTAACCCGAGGACCAGTCCTATCCTTTTCCATAATTATCTTGAAACTAATGGAATTATGATCACTGGATCCAAAGTGTCACCTGCCCCGTCTCATTCCCTAAGAGAAGATCCAGTATCGCGCTCTCTCTAGTTGGGACCTCTGCATATTGATTGAGGAAACTTTCCTGAACAAATTTGACAAACTCTATCCCATTCAATCCCTTTACAGTATGGGAGCCCCAGTCAATATGTGGAAGGTTAAAATCACCTGCTATCAGAACCTTATATTTCTTGCAACTGTCTGCTATCTCTCTACAAATTTGTTCCTCCAAATCTCGCTGACTATTGGGAGATCTATAATATAATCCCATTAACGTGGTCATCCCTTTGCAATAATATGCAATTAAAATATTCAAATCACACTCTTAATCCAGACTCACACTTGGACCTTGGCTGAAGACCATCAGGTGCTGAGCTTTAATTGCCATTTACTGAAAATTTTCACCTACAGACTTTTGCCGTAATGGAGCTGCAAGCAATTAATTTTTGAAACATTCTGCCACTTCCACTCTCTGACCTAAAATGTGGTTGAAGGTAAGGAGCTGTGAACTGCTAAACCATTACATACATAATGCCAAGGCATCAGATTGAGCTTCCATGTCTAGCTGGACTGCGGGAGGCCAATTAATGCTGCCTTGTTCAAAAGGTTATAATGTATACCAATACAATACAAAGCAAAAAGCTGTATTCAAAACTTAGTCCAAAGTTCAACATGCACCCAGATATCTATATTTCATTTCCCAAGCACTGATGTCTCCAACTTTGATGATTACACACTGATCCAGCTCCTTTGAAGGCTTTTTCCTTTGGTTTCTTGTAACTTAGTCGGTTAATTTGTAAAACCCAGCAGAATTTATTAACTCCTAACAATAAAATGTTTTTATATTGCACTGAGATGGGAATTATTTTACCAGATGTTAAGAATGATGGACAAGTGCATAATCTCTCCTGTTTAGAGATAATTCTATAAATCCTTGTGCTGTGATATGGCATGTGTGCTTCTGTCCCTTTATCTGCCACTAGTCCTGGTCTGGAAGAGATAACACAAAGCTCCTAACCTACAGAGCACAGGAGCTGAACTCAGCACATTTCCAAAGAGGAACAGCTTATAAGAACCCGTGTGACAGCATTTTCCAGCCTCCTCTTCTGAAGCTAGGGATCGACAATTGTAGACCTTCCCAGAGATCATTTTGTGCTTTAACCAAGGGGCCACTTTGCTTTTGTGAGTTTCTACAGGGAACTATTCAACTGTGGAAGGCATGGTGACTAATCCCCTGATCACGTAACATCCACACAGATGTAATTTACATGGGGGGGGTGGGGAGGGGAGAGGTGGGGGCTGAAGATGGTGAATAGGAAGCCACAATGGTATTTCACTGCCAAGCATGTGTTGAATGGCCTGAACGAGGTGTTACTCCTCCCCTTAAATATTCAGGGCAATCAATTATTTCTCATATAAACAGAATCAAATTTCATTTATTTTTCACTGAAAACATTTTCAATTATAGTGCAGGAGAGGTGTTTGTGAGACCTAGGGGGATTGGGCACGCAAATGGAAAATAGAAATAAATTTGGTTCTGAGGTAACTGACAATTTTACATTCCCTGTGAGTCTGTTGTCTCTGCTCGGGGAAGGAATGCCATCCCTCCTGGAAGCAATGACCGAACTTCACCAACATGAAAATACATTGAAATATGTTTAAGTTTATAAAATCAACAAGGGAATAACAAGACATGTTTCTTTCAATAAGCAGCTTCAAAAGACTCAGGAAATGTTTTGCATCAGAGTATCAGCGATCAGCATAAATAACACAGTTTGGTTCACACTCCCCCCATAAATCTGTTTTGACGTTAAAGTCACAGCAGATTTTACAGCAGTGTTTGTGCATGAGGTGAGGGGGGTTCTAATTTGCTGGTATAACTGTCAGCTCTTGACCGATAGCCAGGAAACCCAAGTTAAACAGCTCTATAGAAATGCACTTATACAAAGCTAACTCCTTGTACAACCTTGGTGTTAAGCTGTGCCATCTGAGTTACAATTTGCAATGATAACAAAAACCCATCATTATCGTTTATTTTCAATAATCTATTAAATAAAAGTTGAGGACAGCTAAAGAATAGAACTTCCACATTCTTTGGCAGCTGTTGGCCACATTCCCAACCCTTTGGAGGAATCCAAAACTGCCCACGTTTTGTCAAGTGTACTCTGGATTACAAGAACGTTGGATGGCCATTCACCCCAGGAACTTGTTACAAAGAAACGGGAGGAGCCCATTCAGGAATCTCCACCACTCCAGTCCCGCTGACTCAGCTGGCTTTAAATATTAGAATTGTACAGCATGGAAACAGGCCATTTGGCCCAACTCATCCATGCTGACCATTGGGGATCCTTCCATATTAACTATATCACCCTGCATTTGGTCCATAGCCCTCTATGTCCAAGCAATTCAAGTACTCATCCAGACATTTCTTAAATGCTGGCAGTGACCCAGTTTCCACCACTCTCTCCAGCAGTGTGTTCCAGGTACTCACCACTCTCTGGGTGAAGTAGGTTCCCCTCAGATCCCCTCTGAATCTCTTCCTCCTCACCCTGTGTCCTCTAATTTTATCTGCCTCAGATATGGGGAAGTTTCCTGCAGCCTACCCTATCTGTACCCCTCACAACTTTATCCACCTCAGTCATGTCCCCACTTAACCCCCCCCCCCCCACCCTCCACTCCAGGGAGAACAGACCCAGCCTCTCCACATAAATGAACTGCTCTATCCCAGGCAACAGAGGAATATCTTCCTCTGTCCCTCCCTCAATGCTCCCCACTTGGCACGGTAGTGTAGCAGTTAGTGTAACACTATGACAGCGCCAGTGACCCAGGTTCAATTCCAGCTGCTGTCTGTAAGGAGTTTGTACATTCTCCCCGTGTCTGGGTGGGTTTCCTCCGGATGCTCCGGTTTCCTCCCACATTCCAAAGACGTACGGGTTAGGAAGTTGTGGGCGTGCTATGTTGGCGCTGGAAGCGTGGCGACACTTGCGGTCTGCCCCCAGCACATTCTACGCAAAAAGACACATTTCACTGGGTGTTTCGATGTATATGTGACTAATAAATGTTATATAAAAAGAGACCCTACCATTCATGGTGTATGCCTGAGCCTCGTCAGTGCTTCCTAAATGCATCATCTCACATTTATCTGGATTAATATTTCTCTGTCTGGTTCATTCATTGGATGTAGGTGTCTGCATAGGGCAGCATTTATTGCCCTTCCTTATTTATCCATCCTCAGTGTCCTGTTCGTCCATTTCTGAGGGATTCTCTTCCTCTTCTTCTTTGGCAGTTCCTGAGGGTCATGGATGACTTGCTTCCTCCACAGCCTTGAGCAGTGGGTGATGTCTGTGTAGGAATTTGTTTAACGCAAACTTCCGTTGTACACCAGCTACCACAGGGCTGGCCATAGTGAGCTCCTGGTGCACGGCGCGGGGAGCAGAGACAACTGTGGAGCAGGCTTTGCCTCACAGACTATGGACACACACACCAGATGGGTTTTTGAGATCAGTCCAGTAATTTGACTTTCAATGTTAAAAGCTTTTTATTCCAGGTTTATTCAATTAACAATTCAAATGAAGCATGTTTGAAATGTGATCTAATGCAGGAAAGGCAGCAGGCAGTGTGCACACAAGCACACACAAATGGTTGTGAACAAAGTCGCCAGGGAAGCAGTTTTTAAGCATTGGTTGAGCCTTTGGATGGTGATAATCCCAAAGAGAATTCGGCACTACAATTCCGTCCCTGATTATAAAACAACATTGCCGTTAGTCATTAGAGAATTTAATTAAATTCAAAATAATTAAATAAAACTCTTCAAAGAGACGCAGGGAGCCGTTCCAGTGTCCTGACTGCCACTCCTCTGCCAACCACTGCACTAGAAGCAGATTCATTGGAATTGGTTTATTATTGTCACTTGTACCAAGGTCCAGCGAAGAACTTGTCTTGCAAACCGTTCATACAGATCATTTCATTACAACAGTACATTGAGGTAGTACAGGGTAAAACAATAACAGAATGCAGAATAAACTGTTACAGTTACAGAGAAAGTGCAGTGCAGGCAGACAATAAGGTGCAAGGCCATAACGAGGTAGATTGTGAGGTCAAGAGTCCATCTTATCGTAATAGGGAACCATTCAATAGTCTTATATCAGTGGGATAGAAGCTGTCCTTGAGCCTGGTGGTACGTGCTTTCAGGCTTTTATATCTTCTGCCTGATGGGAGAGGGGAGAAGAGAGAATGTCCGGGGTGGGTGGGGTCTTTGATTATGTTGGCTCCTTTACTGAGGCAGCGAGAAGTGTAGACAGAGTCCATGGAGGGGAGGCTGGTTTCCGTGATGTGCTGGGCTGTGTCCACAACTCTCTGCAGTTTCTTGCAGTCCTGGGCAGAGCAGTTGCCAATCCAAGCCGTGATGCATCCAGATAGGATGCTTTCTATGGTGCATCTATAAAAATTGGTGAGGGTCAAAGTGGACATGCCATTTTTCTTTAGCCTCCTGAGGAAGTAGAGGCACTAGGGAGCTTTCTTGGCCGTGGCGTCGATGTGGTCTGCATATTATTATTTTCTTACAACATAAGAAGAGGCCATTCAGCCCATCAAGTCTAAGCCACCTCTCACAGCAATCCTATGAATCCCATTGCCCCATCTATCTCCCTGTGACCTATTCTCAAATGCCCATCAGCTGTACCCTGGTTTTTTCATCGCCCACCAACACCAATGGCAATTTACAGCTGCCGATTAGCCCTCCCACCTGCACGTCTTTGGGGTGTGGGAGGAAACCAGACCGGCCGGGAGAAAGCTACACTATCACAGAGAGAACATGCAAACTCCACGCAGACAGCATCAGAAGACAAGACTGAACCGGTCACTGGAGCTGTGACCCAGGTTGACCACTTGCTGCACCACGTGGCTGCTGTGCCTTCCAGCACAGAAATGGCTTCTGAAGTAACTTGGTGCAACTCAGTAGGTCACTTCTGCTGGAGTCAGCCCTGGGACAGTGATTCAGGAGTCCTGGGCCCAACCGTCTTCAGCAGCTTCATCAATGACCTTCCTTCCATCATACAGTCAGGAGTGGGTACGGTCACTGGTGACTGCCCAATGATCAGTTCCATTTGTAACTCTCAGCCCGTGTCTGTGCAGCAAGACCCAAACCACATTGTGGTACGGGCTGTTGAAAAGGAAATAACATTTGCACCACTCCAATGCCAGGGAACCACCTCTCCTAGAGAAGAAATTCTATACCTACCCTTGATGTATAATCACTGATTCCCCCACCATCTACATCATGGGAGTCACCACAGAGCAAAACCAAGACTGGACCACCCACTAAATACAGTGGCCTCAAGAGCAGGACAGGGGCTGGGTATCCTGTGATGAGTGACTCACCTCCTGATACCACGGGACCATTCCTCTACCTACACGATTCAGCAGTGTGATGGAACAACTCTGTGCTCGTGCAGCCCCAGCAACTCTCAAGAAGCTCGACACCATCCAGAACGAAGCAGCCCACTCGACTGGTGCTCTGTCCACCACCATAAACGTTCCCTCCCTCCACCGAAAGCGCACAGTGGCTGCCGTGTGTACCAACCGCAAAATGCACTGTGGTTACTCACTCAGCTTATTCCAACAGCAACCCCCAAACCCAGGATCTCGACCTGTCGGTGGGACAAGGGAACACCACCACCTGCAGATTCCCCTCTGGGTCAGACTACATCCTGACTTTGAGATATATCGCCGTTCCTTCGTCATCGCTGGGTGTAAATCCTGGAACTGTCTCCCCAACAGCACTGCGGGGGCCCTTTCACCAGAAGGATGGCAGCAGCTCACCGTCACCTTCCCAAAGACCAGTGGACACGGGCAGTAAGGGCTGGTCTGCTGGCAATGTCCAAGTTACCAAAATTAAAACCAAAGTGAAAAGCTGGACTGAGAGAGTGCAAAGGAATGGAAGGTAAAATACTAAAAGAAATCAAGTTCATTCTTTTAAAATCTTTAACAATTAAAATAGAGTCACAGAGTCATACAGCACACAGAGATAGGCCCTTCGGCACAACTTGTCCGTGCTGACCACGGTGCCCACCTGAGCCAGTCCCATTTGCCTACATGTGGCCCATATCCCTCTAAACCTTTTCTATACATGTACATCCAAATATCTCTTAAATGTTGTCATTGTACCCATCTCTATCACTTCCTCTGGCAACTCGTTCCACACACCCACCATCGTCTGTGTGAAAAACTTGCCCCCCAGGACCCTTCTAAATCCTTCCTCTCTCACAATTCTATGCCCTCTAGTTTTAGACTCCCGTGCTCTGGGGGAAGGATGGTGACCATCCACTTATCTACACCTCTCAGCCTCCTTCGCTCCAGGGAGAACAGTCCTAGCCTGTCCAGTCTCTCCTTATAACTCACGCCCTCCAGTCCCGGCAACACCCCCGTAAATCCTTTCAGCACGTTCCCTAACATAATCACATTCTTCCTGCACCATAGCAACCAGAGCAGCACACAATCCTCCAGGTGCAGACTCACCAATGGCTTACTCCACACTTGTGTTGTTAGAGGTCAGAAGCCTAAACCTTATCGATCTTCCGGTGTCGGTTTATTGTCACTCTTGTGACCAAACACAGATACATTGCCTGTGGCAGTGTCAATGACGATAACACTGGATGAATAGACCTCCTGTTGAAGATCCTGCAGCACCTGTGGATGAATAACTGAGGGCACCATTAACCTCAGTAAGCCTGGCACGGAATGGGGTGAACATACAGCTGCCCCCATGTCCAGTTTGCCCTCTGTCCAGTTGCCAGTGGGTACATCGCTGCTGCCTCTCCTACCCTGGTCATTTGCCCTCAACAATCCATCCATACATTTTTGCCAACCAGTCAGTATTCAGCAGTAGAGAACATTGATAGTGTGGGACTTAGACCTCCACACCTGACCTTCCCTGTTTGCAGATACTGGAAGATACAAATTAACGTTCTAACGTTAGCAAGAACCACACTGATTCCATTGGGAATACCAAAGAGCTGGAGACTTGAACTCCACCATTTTACTCTGGTCACGTTGGATGGGGGCTCCATCTAGTTCCTGAAGTCTGTGGTTTGAAACAAGCCTTGGATTCTGATATAATTCCCGGAAGCAAAGGCTGCAGTAAAGGCAGGAAGTGAGGTTGGGTCAGCGATGGTCAGGAGCTCATCAACTGCTGCTGGAAGATCAACAGTTCAGTCTGCCTGAACCTTATCGATCTTCCAGTGTCAGGAGATGTCTGAAAGCAAATGCTGTCGACTGGCATGTTCCAGACCAGGTGAGTATTGTGCTGAGGGAAGGACTATAGTCTAGGGTCCTGCTGCCACTGGGGGCAGAGGGTCGGGGCCCTGGGTAACAGCCTCTCACATGCTTCATGGGTGCGTTGTTTAAGGAGCAGATGTGAGACATGTTGTCAGAGGGTGTATAAAACTGATGGCATAATGAATGGAAAGATGTGTACCAATTGTATTTACTGTAAATATTATGAATAAAGTATATTTTTCAAATAAAAGCAGAAGGTGCTGGAGTTCAAGCAATGATTCAGGACTTTTAGCCCAAACCTGATAAGTCACTTCTCAAGGACAGCTCAGTGGCACAACTTGTGGAGCCACCGCCTCACAGCTCCCAAGACCAGGGTTCGATCCTGACCTCGGGCGCTGTCTGTGTGGAGTTTGCACGTTCTCCCCGTGACCGTGCGGGTTTTCTCCGGGTGCTCCCGTTTCCTCCCCCATCCTAAGAATGTGCGGGTCAGTGGGTTAATTGGCCGCTGTAAGTTGCCCCCAGTGTGTGGGTGGTTACAGGAATGTCAGGAGAATTTTTCGAGGAGGTGACGAAGGTGATTGATGATGGGAGAGCAGTGGATGTTGTCTATGTGGATTTTAGTAATGCATTTGACAAGGATCCGCATGGCTGGCCCATCCAGAAAATCAGGATGCCCGAGATCCACGGTGACTTGGCCGATTGGATCCAAAACTGACTTGCCCATCAAAGACAGAGGGTAGTGGTGGATGGGTCTTATTCTGGACAGAGGTCTGTGTCTGGTGGTGTTCTGCAGGGACCTGTACTGGGACCTCTGTTGTTTGTTAAATATATATAAATGATTTGGATGAAAGTGTGAACGTAAGTTTGCAGACGACACAAGGATTGATGGTGTTGTGGTTTGCATGGAAGATTGCCAAAGGACACAGCAGGATATAAGTCAGTTGCGAATGAGGGCAGAGAAGTGGCAGATGGAGTTTAATCTGGGCAAGTGTGAAGTGTTGCACTTTGGGAGATCCAACATAAAGGGGGAGTATACAGTTAATGGCAGGATCCTTAACAATGTTGATGAACAGTGGGATCTTGGGGGCCAGGTACATGGCTACCAAAAAGTGGCCGCACAGGTTGATAGGGTGGTAAAGAAGGCAGATGGTATGCTCACATTCATTAGTCGATGCATTGAGTTCAAGAGCCAGGAAGTTATGTTACAACTTTATAAAACTCTGGCTAGGCCAGATTTAGAGTATTGCATTCAATTCTGGTCGCCTCATTATAGGAAGGATGTGGAGGCTTTGGAGAGGGTGCAGAGGAGGTTTCCAGGATGCTGCCAGGTTTGGAGGACACGTGCTATGAAGAGAGGTTGGACAAGCTGGGACTGTTTTCTCTAGAGCAGTGGAGACTGAGGGGAGATTTGATAGAAGTTTATAAAATTATGTGAGGCATAGAGAAAGTAGAAAGCCAGTATCGTTTTCCCAGGATTGAAATGTTAGTACTGGAGGGCATGTATTTAAACTGAGCGGGGGAAAGTACAAAGGAGATGTGTGGGGCAAGTTTTTAAACACAGAGAGTGGTGGGTGCCTGGAATGCACTGCCAGAGGTGCAGGTAGAGGCAGATAGCATGGGAGCATTTAAGAGACTCTTAGATAGACAGATGAATATGCAGAGAAGGGAAGACATGGTCAATGTGCGGGGAAGAGGGGTTAGATTAATTAGGAGTCTTTGGTTTAATTAGTTCGACACAACATCGTGGGCTGAAGGGCCTGTCCTGTGCTCTACTGTTCTTTGTTCTAATTTAAGAAAATGGGATTGCTGTAGGATTAATGTAAACAGTACTT
This sequence comes from Pristis pectinata, assembly GCF_009764475.1. NCBI lineage: Eukaryota > Metazoa > Chordata > Chondrichthyes > Rhinopristiformes > Pristidae > Pristis > Pristis pectinata. The sequence continues at coordinate 1,768,072 of NC_067426.1, forward strand.
GGTAGTTGGGTGAGTTGAAGGTCCTGTCTCCATCCTGTGTGATTCAGTTCTCATTATCAAGCCTTCAGAGCATGGTTGTCACTCAGAATTAAAATAAATAGGCATGAGTAATCAGTGGTTGTGACAAATTTGTCTGATGGGATGAAGTTAAATTTTTAACAGGCCATCTGAGAGCATTCCCCTACCGATGGTCGGTCTTTGAGGCAAATATCCAAAAACAGAACTGCTTCAAACCACAGGGTAGCAATAGAAGATTCCGGTAAACAATTCTGCAGAATCAGGCTGTCAGAGTTGCCCGTTTATTTTCCCTCTTGGAATGAGCGGTGTTTCCATGTTACCAGTCACAGAGTTAACCAGAGCTCTTGTACTGAAGTGACCTCCACTGTATGCCACTACAAGATGGATAAATTGCCAATATCTCAGAATCAGAATCAGGTTTATTATCACTGATTTATAGGTTGTGAAATGTGTTGCTTTGCGGCAGCAGTGCAGGGCAACAACAAAATTACTATAAATTACAAAATAAATAAATAGTGCAACAAAAAAGATTCTGCAACCAAAAGAAAATATTCATTTTATAACATAAATGGAATTTGATTTTGTACAGACCAAGCATGTAAAAATACTTTACCCTGAGGACATCGGATTCAGAATGAAACAAAAATAGTTCCTGATGAGAATATTAAGCGGGGTTTCCTTTGAAAGCTGCTTCAGATCAAGTGATAGCTCTTATTCCCAAGAAAATATCCTTTACTGGCCTAATAAACAGAACTACAGACTGAGACTTAAGTGCTCATTTCTGGTCTGCATTTAGTTTTCACCACAGTTTGACTCAGCATGACTGGCAACTGTGTGGTCCAGGATGTTGTTCGTGTGACAGTGCAGTTCAGTTTAGGATCTGAGTTCTGGGTATAAGGTTGCCAATCCAGGTAATGTAGACTTAAGTGATACTGTCCTTTCAGGAACCTAGTCACCAGTTTACACAAATACTTCCATCGTACATCTCTGGATACTTAGTAAAACTTCTCAATACAAGAGCAATCCCCCTTTAAACAGTCCAAAGAGGACGTGTAAAACCCCTCTGGCCCGGAGTTCTGAGATCAGCATTAACAGATTTATTTTTTCAGAGAACATTGTTTGGACTCTATTTCTTTGTTTGCAACTAAGACATTTTGTGTGAATGCAAGATCCAAATTCACCTCCAAATGTACCGACCCATCCCTTACACACGACGTCAATTCAAGTAAAGGAGTGCTGAACATGCAGATTCTCACAGCACCCATGGAAGAGAGGCCATCAGGAGCCCAGCGAGCACTGAGCAGATCTCGTTCCACCGACCTGCTGTGGTAGTGTGTCTTTGAGAATGGAACCTACTGTTTTCTCTGCAGTGTTGAAGCTGTGAACCTATTAGGTAGCAGAGTCATGTAGTGTGTCTGCTTCAAGAAATCTCACCAGCGCCTCTACTTCCTCAGGAGGATGAAGAAATTTGGCATGACCCCTTTAACCCTCACCAATTTTTATCGATGTACCACAGAAAGCATCATATCCCGATGCATCACGGCTTGGGACGGCAACTGTTCTGCCCAGGGCAGCAAGAAACTGCAGAGAGTTGTGGGCACAGCCCAGCGCATCATGGAAACCAGCGTCCCCTCCATGGACTCTGTCTACACTTCTCGCCGCCTTGGTAAAGCAGCCAACATAATCAAAGACCCCACCCACCCCAGACATTCTCTCTTCTCCCCCCTCCCATCTGGCAGAAGATACAAAAGCCTGAAAACACGTACCACCAGGCTCAAGGACAGCTTCTATCCTACTGTTATAAGACTATTGAATGGTTCCCTTGTACAACAAAATGAAATCTTGACCTCACAATCTACCTCATTGTAACCTTGCACCTTATTGTCTACCTGTGCTTCACTTTCTCTGTAACTGTAACACTTTACTCTGCATTCTGTATTGTTTTACCTTGTACTACCTCAGTGCACTGTGTAATGAACTGATCTGCATGAACGGTATGCAAGACAAGTTTTTCACTGTCCCTTGGTAAATGTGACAATAATAAACCAATTTTTCTCGGCAATGTGACAGTTCCAAAGACATCCTGGAACATTCAGTATGCAACAACCTCAAGACTCAACGTGTAAGTAGTAATGCTCTGTCTTGTAAATAAGTATTTGCCTCTTTAGTTATCTATTTGGTGTGTCAATTAATTCATGGACACATTGTTGCCCTCTTACATGGTCTGGTCGATTGTGACCCCAGACCCACAGTAAGGTGATTGATTGTGACTTTCCACTGAAAAGGTCCTGCGAGTGGCTCAGTTCAGAGGTGATTAGAAATGCCGATAAATGCTGACCATGCCAGCGATCCCTACATCTGTGAGTGGATCAATAACGTACCGATCACTGTGAATAGGCCTTGGTATGAGTTAAAAAGGGGCAGCAGAATTTTGGATGATTTTGGGTTTGTGGAAGGTGAACGAGGGAGCGGTGCGGTGGAGTAGTTGGTTCTTGGAGGATGTGAAGGCTTAGCCAAGGCTGTCAGTGGCTGATGAACTGAGACACGGGCTCGATTGGATGATGTTATGAATGGGAAAGCTCTCTCCTCTCTCTGCCATTTGCGCCGTGTAAGGGGAAGGCTGGCAGGGGAAGCATAGAGGCCCCCAGTTTATGTCAGGATTTGGTGCAAGATCCCAGTGTTCGTCTGAACCATTCAACATTCTCAGCAGGGTTACCGTCGGAAACTGCCCAGTAACCTCACCTCCATGGTCACGTGGCCCTTCATTTCCGAACAAATGTATTGAGTAGAATGCTATATTTTTCTTCAAGAGAATGCATTTAATGAAGTAACCAATGATGTAGATCACAGGAATTGCAGGAGTCAGAGTAAAAGTTAATTAGTCAGCTATATTTTCATCGCCTTTGCTCTGTTGCTGCAGCTTTGCCAAGTTTTGCCCTGAACGTTGAATTATCTTTGATTCCTCATCTGTCACACAGTGGCTTGTACAATGATTTTCACAATAATTTTGTTGGAGGTGACTATTAAAATAAAAATCAAGCTCATGGTTTCTAGTTCTCTCTCAGAACAGGCATCAGCCTCCACTTCACCATGGGAACAGTGGGGGTGTGTACCCTCCACTGGGTGTTTTAAAGTGTGAAATAGTAAATGAAGGATCAGTTGCAATTTCACATTGGGGCAGAGTATAACTGGATAAAGTGCAGTCAAATAACAAAGCATTCTTTGTTATTTCCTCCAGGTTCACTGGGGAGAATTATAGTTCTCAGAAAATAGAAACAGAAAGCGATGAACACAATACTATTGCCTTCTGAATGAGACACAATAAAATAACGCTTTCATTCTGCATCATAAATCTACAAGTATTACATGTGTTCGTGGGCTGTGCTGCTATAATATTATTTTGATGATTACAGAAGTGACTTGGAGTGTGCCTTTCCTATGAAGCAGAAGTTCCGGAGCTTTACTGCATCATTGAGACAGCATTTTACCATTAGCAGTTTCAACATTTGGAGCTATAACACTCTGGGCAGCATTTTATTTTATCAATGGATTTACATACATGCCTACAGAAACACTGCATTCTGTGAATAGATTGGGAGGCCATTGAATAAATAAATGTGTCAGATCATAGCAGCACTAATAGCAGGTTCACATTGATATTGTTTGATCACTAGTGCAGTTGTTTGCAGTCGCTTGAGGTGATTTGATTGATTTGTTAAAAAGTCAGCAGGGCTATGAATGAAAGGAAGCTGTTTCTGTTGGCAGAAGGGTTGAAGACTATTGGTGAATGGCAAGAAAAGAGAGGGTGCAGTTCAGACAGAACATTTGCACATGGAAGTGGTAATAATCTGGAGCTCACTGAGTGAAAGGGCAGTGAAGGCAGATCCAGTTCTTGCTTTCAAAAGGGAATTGGAAGGAAAATTGAGAGGGAACAATTCCAGGGCTCTGTGGAAAGAGTGGGAAAAGGGACTGGCCGGACTGCTCCGACGGGGAGCAGGCACAGACTCCATGGACACCTTCCGTGCTCTAACATTTCTCTGATTCTATTGGCTGGACAGTGCCCCCCAATAATGAGCCTTGTTTAAATATTCTAAGTTTCAGAGGGGTTGAACCTGCCTCAGTGCTAGCCAGAATTTCCCTAGCCTGTGTCCCGAGTTAGTCTACAAGAAAGTTCATCTTTCATTAATGCACAACCCCAATCCTATCTCAGCAACAGAACACTATGGACCACCTCCTGCACTACCATGGACTTGTCTCTGCGATTTTTTTTCTGATGTCTTATTTTCCTCGTCATTGTCTCGTATAATTTATGTATAATTTACATTCCGTGTGTTGTCTGTACCTACGTGTCTGTGATGCTGCTGCAAACAGGTTTTTCATTGTACCTGAACCATGGCAATAAACTCGACTTGACTTGACATGACTTGACTTCACTTGCTCCCTCTTTAGTCTTTGAAGACAACATTGACTAAGAAGCTGGTGAGATTTCTTATTGATACACTCTTTGCAGACAATTTGTACCCTGTGGGTCATTGTGGGTCATTGCAGGCAGATTTTTCTGAGGCAACCCATTTCCTTGGACTTGCAATTAATCTCAGGAAGACAGAGCTTTTGTTTTAACCTACATCTTATTCCAATGCCCCTGTTCCAGCCATCTCAACTCAAGCCATTATTGGATCCGCTCCACATCTGGGCAACATCATCTCCAGAGACAGATCCTGAAATGGGAAATTTGTTTCAAGAAGCCAGCCAGGCTCTTGATCTCCTCTCAATAGAAGTCCTCAACCAACAGAGCAGTCATCTCTCTCCACCAAATCGTTCCAGTACGGTTCTCAGGCACAGACTCTCCACAGACGGCTCATTAGCTGGCTGAAAGAACTTCACATCTGCCCCTACACTCAGTAATGAGGATAGGCTGGTAGGACAGATGGCCAGCAGTGAGGTAAACAGACAAAGTGAATCTGCCTCTAATCCCTGGGAACACGGAGCAAACACCAGGACAACAGTCCTCCAACTACAGTGAAAATAAAATCTCCAGATGCACAGCTCACCAATCTTAAAAGCATTGAATGCTTTAATCCTTGGTGAGCTCTTCACTGAAGCAGTGTAAAATAATTGTGTTTCCTCACTTTAATTGGAACACAAACATAATGACATAAACTAATGAAAATGTGTTACTCAGACATCGCAGTTACAGCCAAAAGTTGGTTTAACATATCGATTACTCATTAAATCATAATTAAACAAAGACTAGATTAGCATATGATCCGTATGTAACCTTGATTAAATTATGAATACATATCTGTTTTTGGTATATCTCCAATATATAGCATCACAAAGTAAACGCATTAATAGAGTAGCAAGGCTAGAGAATTGAAGCAATAGCCAGTCGTCTGTATTCAGCCCGTGGATGGTTGGCTGCTGGTGTTGGTAAACTTACCCTTACAGAAGCAAGTATTACATGTAGTGTATACAGTCAGTGCAACTATACCATGAAAAGAATAGAGGACACTCACACTTTGACCAAGGTAACTAGCTTTGAGCGGATTGTTAATCAGTGGGGAAGGTGCTTACGTCTGGTCATGCGTGTTTACTGATCCATGGGAAAAAGTGGAGGCAGAGGAGTTCAGGTGACTTTGATTGTCACTGGAAGCATGGTCTGGGTGCCACAGGTTGGGAAGAGAATGGTTACACCAACTCTCCCTGTTAATCTGTGGGATCTTCATCAGTCAGTGTTGGTGGCCACAGATACAGCTGCTAATTTACTTGTGGCTACGAGCAATATCTCTACTTTCCTCATCTACCACGAATTAAAGTAACTGCACAACTTTAGGACCAACTCAAGATCTTTAATCTGATTAGATTGCCCATTAACCCTGTGGATTCTGCAGTTTGGTACCAGATGCTTTCCTGCTCTCTGAGAATTGTTGTGTCTGGATTTTCTCACTTTTAGATCCGTTGTTCATTTCCAGAATTGCACCTCTGTGATCTCCTGTAACTGAAGTATTTATTGGACATCACCATCACTCTTCAGATGATGGTGACCAGGTAGAACACAAAGTTAAATAAAACAATCACTTTCATTTCTGTAGTGCCTCTAACCCACCAAAAGTTGGAGATGAACTGCACAGGAAGGACCAGTGGCAGATGCCAAAACTGGAGAAATAGATTTTAAGGTACATTCTAGAGGTGGAGAGAGAGGTTGAGAGGAGAAGTATTTCAGGGCAGGAATTCCTGAAGGCACAACTGCCGGTGGTAGAAGGATGGAAATTGGTCAAGAGGCTGTATTTGGAAGCATGCGAAGATTGTGAACTTTGAACTAGGCTGGCGGTGGCTCCAGATGTACGTTGGGAGAGAGCATGGGGAGGGGTTTGACAACAGGGCTGAAAGGGTTAAAATCAAAGTGTGTAAAGCAGTCAGCACGAGGTGATGGCTGAACGAGATGGTGGGCGGTTGAACACCAGCTTCCAAACATCGCAGAAAGGCAAATGCAAATCAAAAAAAATGTACATGAAAGTCATTACATCAGCTCCTTCACACTCGGGCCATGCACACAAATAGAAATGCAAAACTGATCAGGACAAGTGATTGGGTCTTCTCTTCACACCAGACCTCATCCAACCACAGGGTCCAATGCACACGGCATCATCTGCCTCCACCACCTCCGCTGGCAGCTCATTTCACACACCCACCACCTTGCCCCACAGATCTCCTTTAAATTTCTCCCATCTCACCTTAAACCTCTGCCCTCTAGTTTTAGACTCCCCCACCACAGGAAAAAGACTCTATCTGCCCTATCTATGCCCCTCATAATTTTATAAACCTCCATAAGATCACCCCTCAGCCTCCTACATTCCAATGAAAATAATCCCAGCCTATCCAATCTCTCCTTGTAACTAAATCCCTCCATTCCAGGTAACACACTGGTGAATCTCTTCTGCATTCTTACTAATGCTACCACCTCCATAGTCTGGTGACCAGAACTGTACGCAATACTCCGTACGGCCTGAGCAATGTTCTGTACAACATGACCACTCAGCTGCAACGTGTCCACCCAGATACCACTGGTGCACGGCAGTGATCGGTCAGGGTATGTCGCATGTCTGACGTCGCCATGAAAATGCTGATTCCTCGAGGACCATGAAATCTTCAGTGCACTGGTGGTTGCCAGTGTATAAGGTAAGTCTTCTGCTCTCTTAGGTCTTGTCCAATAATTGGCTGTCCATCTCTAGTACTGCAATGCCCAACGGTCCACTGGAAAGTGAAGTGCATGCTCTCACACCTTTCCTGCCTCTGGCACCAAGCGGTTGTCTGATTCAGACCCAAAGCCTGCATTCATTACTCATGCTGGAATGGCTGTTTGAGGGTTAGCCAATTGGTGGGAGAACATCAGGTGGATTGCAACCTCCCACACAACCCTTGAAACCATGCAGTTACTGACAGTGTTCCCCTGCACACGCATCTGCTTCCATAGCCACTGGCATTTCTAACTCTCAAAATGAGTAACATTCACATCGAAAGAGATGCCTTTAAGTTGTGCGTGTGTTTGAATTTCAAGGAGATTGGTGCGATTTACTTGGTGAATTGGAGGATTTATTGCTGACGTCAAATGAGGAGTTGAAATTTTCTGTTTGTCATCTGCCACATGTGGCTGCCCAGGAAATCCACTCACCCACATATTCCTCAGCAGATAACTAGTCCATCTGTAATCATGGCCACAGCAACGTGATAGAAGATGGGCCAGGAGAGGCCACCGTACACAACACCCCCTAACTTAACACAGAGCTTCCCTCTGGCCACAAAATAAAAAGGTGAGGCATTAGCACAGACAGTGGTGCAACTAATCACTGAGAGTCTGTTTATTCAGGCTTTTCCTGGCACCTTAATGTTTTCTTGTGAAATGAACCTTTACCTTTCACTGTAAGTTATGCATTCTTCACTGTGTTTGAGGAATAACCCATTGCTCTTTTGTATATCTGGAAGATTAGGTTCCCTTTACTGAGTTACAGTGGTATTCTCACTTCCTGCCAAAGATAAAGAGATCAACAGATTGCATGGATGTTAACTAAGGTAACAGGAAAAAAGTCCCTTTGCCAGTAATCCATGGGAATTATCTATCAGCTGCGGCACAGAGCGGTGGACTCAGCCCAATACATCACGGGCACATCCCTCCCCACCATCGGTGGTATCTACAGGAGGCGCAGCCTCAAAGAGCCCCACCATCTGGGCCATGCCATCTTCTCACAGCTCCCATGGGGCAGGAGGTCCCACACCACCAGGTTCAGGAACAGCTACTTCCCTTCAACCATCCAGCAGAAACCTCATCACTACAGTTTAGTAACACTGTGACCACTTTAATCACTTGGCACTGAAATGGACTTTGTGTATTGTGTTCTTCCTTGTAAAGATTGTGTATAACTTATGTTTAATTTATGTTTTTCTTGTGAATGCTGGATATCTGATGCTATGTGCCTGTGATGCTGCTGCAAGTTTTACATTGCACCTGTGCGTACGTGTACCTGTGCATATGACAATACACTCGACTTTCTTCCTTTCTCTCCTGACGTTAACCGGTGCCGAGCTTTGTCTCTGGTTGGTAGAAGCTGCCAGCAGCACCTGCCAGGTGTGTGGGATATGTGGGTGCTGGCACTGAGCGATCACTGTCAGAGAGTTGGTGTCAGATACTGGAGGTGGTTGTAGAAGGTGGTGGTATTCCACACAAATAGACAGAAGGAAATATTTCCCAATGTTCAGCAGAACAGCAACCCCCCACCCCCACCCATCCTGGAATCAACTGATCAGGTGTAACGTGCTTAAATTACTGGACTGGGAATTAAGATTTGAGCTGGTGGTCCAGTAACGTGAGTCCTAGTTCCACTGCTGCGTTCCACAGGCAACACAGCCTGAGGAAATTATGAAACAAAATAATTGGATTGGGTATCTTGGTCAGCATGGATGAGTTGGGCTGAAGGGCCTGTTTCCATGCTCTATGACTCCCTGACTCTAAATAACTGGAGTAAATGCACTTGTTAATCACTCAGAATGCTTGCTGAATCGACTGAACACAAACACGCAACTTTAAATCTCCAGCCACACTGGTCTCCAACTATAAAGAACCATTTGTATTCATGTGGCTGCATTATCATGGCACCAGCAAACATCTCAAAGAGTCTCACACAAATTATTTTTGAAATACGCTGCTGCTCTCTAGGCAAGTAACAAATACCTACATTCAGAGTGTTAGCCACCTGACATTTCATTTAATTGGTTCCCTTCCTGTATTCAAGTGCAAATGATTTCTCACGGGATACGCAGAGCAATAGCAGCCAGAAGCACATCACAGAATACCCTTCAGCTCCCAGACTACTGCACCTCAGCAACCTCTCACACAACAAGGAAAACAACAGCTGAAATCAGTACTGAGACCAACTCGGAAATTGTACAGTGCCAACGCAGTGGGTATTCATGCGTCTATCTAAGAGTCTCTTAAATGTCCCTAATGTACCTGCCCCCACAACCTCTGCCGGCAGTGCGTTTCACACACCCACTATTCTCTGTGTAAAAAACTTACCCCTGACATCCCCCTTATACCTTCCTCCAATCACCTTAAAATTATGTCCCCTTGTGTTAGCAATTGCTTTGGTCCCACTCTCAAATACGTCATTCTTAACCTTGAGAAAATCATTGGTACATATGAGAATCTTAAACATGTTAAGAGTTTTGGTGAACAATGAAGATTTGGATGTTAATGCCGTTGAGGACAGTTCTTGTGGGAAGATCACTAACTGGAGACGTAGAGAATTCACGATCTGGGCCAGACTGCCGTATCACTGGATCAGGATACGGTATTTTATAAATGACCTTGAACCAACTAACTGTACAAGAGGTTTTATTCCTTTCAGACAATCTAATTTTATTAACATTCTGCTTTTAAGCTCCACCACCTATCCTGTGAAAGGTAATCGTGCCCTGACCAGGCTGGCATTGGATGTGTTTTGCAGGTACTGTTGGTTGGCCAGTGAGACTTTACGCCAACTTGCTGGGCAATGTCTCAAGGACCCCAGGATAGGGGGTACAGTAACACGCTGAAGATATTGAGCAACAGAGCTTCCCCATGCGTTTGGACAGTTTTTAAAGTACCAAGGTTTAAGGATGTTGCTGCTGAGACATGGATTCTCGAGAACTCCGCTACACTGGTTGATGTAACTGTTAGATTTGAAGATAATTGTGGTCTTTTTGGGACAAACTAAACAACAAAATATAGATATCTGGAAGCGACCTTACGGAACGCGTGGAGTCAAGTCGGAGAGATTTGTTATTGGAGCTGGTGAGCAGGGTGGTGGTGGGGAATGGAAATGGTTCTCGGATAACGATTCCTGGGCATTAGGAAATTCAAGGGCTTTTCCTCCTCAGCTTCCAGGACAGCTCCTTCAGGGACAATTGACATTTAAAGTTATTTTATGGATTCATAAATGGAGACGATTGTTTTCTGTGATCTTATCCTTTTCTTATTTTATTATCTGTTTTTAACTTTTTTATGGTTGTGGTTTCAGGTTTAAATTTTTATGATGGTTTAACTTATGTAATAAAACCCAGCTTTTATAATCTTACTTTCACCGACATATCAAATGATGTAGTTAATGTTATTACCAGCCCAAGATCTGTGGCCTAGCTCTGTCCCTGCAGAAGGTGGCTCTCTTTATTGTTTTCTTTGCTTCATCAACTGGTCCTGGTTTAACATCTGCTGGGAATGCCTGGGAATGAGTACGCAAAAACTTGAGAGAGGTAGCAATGTGTTTGCAATGAATGAATAGCGCGGCTGAGTGGATCCCTTTGGGCGTTAATGCTGGGCTCTCTGTACTCATTGCATGGGGTTGGTTACATTGTTGAGGTCCAGTTCATCAACGTTGGTGTCAATCTGTTCCCTCAAGGACTGGGTGGGCACCCAGTCAGCAGGGATGGTTGGGCCGAATGGCCTGTATCCGTGCTGTGTTGCTCTATAACTGTGGTCACATTGCACTTTCTCTGCACCTGCCCCAGTTTGGTGAAACAGTTAACACCATGGTCACCATAATGGAACCAACTGAGCACACAACAAGCATCATGTGATCAAGTTTTTGACACCTAACAGCATTGCCTAATACATTGTCCAAAATCATGTCCAATACAGATCACAGACAAACCCACAGGAATAAACACAGACAAATCTTTCTTTGATTGATGAGCTCTGATTTACCAATCATTCTTTTCTGTGCCCATCCACGTTATCGCATGCACAGGTTCTCTCCTCCATGTACATTAATCCTTTGCAATTCTGTCTCTTCAGTTCACCTTCAAGTTTGTAGATATGTGATGATATTTGTGGATGTTTGATGCTGTATGGAAGGTTAACAAAATTCCATTCCCAGTGCGTGGAAATATTATGAAAAGCTCATTGTCAGCAACTGAGAAAGCCTGAGGTAGCTCGGCTTAACCCTTTCTCCCACTTGTGAGACAGAAGAAAGCAGTGTACTCTTTCCATAAAATCCTGCTGGTTAGTCATCAGGGAGCTCCACAATGAAACCTGTTGCCTGGATGGATGATATGTGCAGCGACCAGAACCGTCTGAGGTTCCGGCTAAATGATTCATAAACAACAGTCGTGAATCTGCTACATTCAATTGGGCTATTGGCTGTCAAAACATGTGAAAGTCACACCTGCCTCAAGCACTTGATATAAAATTATTCTGAAGTGGTAGCAGTTTCATGGTACTTACTATATACACATGATTTATAACATTTTAGTCCGTTGCCTTCTTCCGCTAAGACGGATTAATCTAGCAATGCTACATTACATACACAGTTCCCGTGGTGTGTTGCTAGGATTCAATGCTCTTAATAAACTGTAGATGTCACACATAAGGCCACTTTCATGGTGTAAATATTTTATGCATTATGTATTCCATTTGTTCCTTACAATGTTGTAATTTAACTTCAATACAACTCCAGGGTATTGTAATTTTAAGCTCGTCTGCTATGTCGGTTCAGAGCATTGCATCATGGACTGGCGGGTGGAAGTGGGAGGGAGGGTGAAGCACCAAGAGGAACGCCAAATGGACTCCTTGCATTTCTCATTTCCGTTCATTGTGAAATAAACGTCCTGGTTTAAAATCCAATACTCTGCCCTGTACACACACAGTCGTTTGTAAATCAAGTCACTATGTAAATGAAGATTGCCTGCTCATGTAATTTAACAGTGAAGCAATTTCTATTGCCTGGCACTGATTCTCATTAATGTACTTTGGAAAACTATTACTGATACATATTGAACAAACTAAGGAACCCTAAGCTGTTTCTTTTGAATAATTTTGTCCAAAGACAAGGTGCCTACAAAAACCTCTTCAGAAAGAAATATTAGAATCTCTCCATATCTGCTCCTTGTTTCCAAAACTCCATTAAGCTGTTGGAACATCAGAGCTTTCTCCCGGCACATTTTTGGCCCTCGTCAGGAAGAATCTCTTTCCCCATTGGATATTCCGGTCGGCACATTGCACAGAGGAAGGTCTTCTCAGATAAGCCTTTCCATGGACTGTACTAAGGGCAGTGAACAGTAAAAGTATTCCATGATATTGTCTACTAAAACACTGCTCCCTGTCTCTGTCTACATTTCCTGCTGCCTCAGTAAAGCAGCCAACATAATCAAATGTGAAGCCATTGATGCTTCTCCCAGAACACACAGCACTCATGTCATTGGAAGAAACAGAGCAGCCCATTTTGACACAGTAAATTCCCACAAACAGGCTAAGTTAACCTGATTTAGAAATAATTTGGGCCTTAATATTGCCAACGTGCCAGGGACAAACACTCCTGCTGTTCAGGGAAACAGCCTCATGGGATCAGTCAGAGTGGAGTAATGTCTCTGCTGATTGACAGCTCTACAATGCCAGCTCTTCCTCAGTCAACCGAGATTTGTGTACTCGGCTTCCTGGTTTGGGATTTGAGCCTACAACCTGATGAAGAGGTTGTGTTTGTCACAGCTCTACCCAACAGTGGTGAGGGCGGAGGCTACTGCTGCACAGCACTACAGCTCTTGTGGGCCATCTTAGGTTACAAGGCAGAGATAACGCTCAACACAATCAGAGAGAGGGCCTGTCAGCACCTTGAAATTCCTGTTTAGGCTGAAGCCCTGGTGTTGAATCACCAACTTCAGTAGTTTAGAGATCACGATACACACCAGATTACTGCTGATTCCACCAGTGACATTCACTCCGGTTTAGAATGCAAGAATCGGATGCCACCTGCCTCATGGTTGGGTTGGTCAGAGTAGGCTGAAGTATCAGTATTGTGTTGGGTCTGTGCCTCTATCGGACAGTGGCTGCCTCTGGGAGGAGAGAATTGCTGAACTTTCACCTGCATTTGTTTCCAATCCAACGACGCTTTATTCAGATTTTTGCCTTGTCGATTCCCTTTCATCGTCGGACGGACCGACGTGACCTTTATTTATAACCCCTTGCTTTCCAGTATAAAAAATGTCTGGTTACAGATTATTAAATGCAGCAGCTGCCTCTTTGTAAAATCAACAGTGTCGGATGTTTTATCAGGAGACACAGGAGACTGTAGATGCTGGAATCTGGAGCAACACACAAAACGCTGGAGGAACTCAGCAGGTCGGGCAGCATCTGTGGAGGGAAATGGAGAGTTGATGCTTTGGGTCAAGATCCTTCATCCAGACCAGGTGAAGGGTCTTGACCTGAAACGTTGACTGTCCGTTTCCCTCCACAGATGCTGTCTGACCTGCTTAATTCCTCCAGCTTTTTGTTTGTCGATCTTTTATCAGTTGATTCACCTCCACTGTCGTACCTGTTAATCCAGGAAAAGACTCTCCCACATGGCTGTTTGTTCAGACACTGTCCATTTGAAGTCCAGATTGCACAGCAGACTAAACCCAAGCTCCCCACCTCATTTAACATCCTCCCCTACGTCTGCCTTACAGCATCGCAATCTTTGTTACATTTCTCATCTTTAACCCAGCTCAGCTGATCCACTGTGAAATTCTTATCCCTCCCCCAATCCACATTCCATACTGCCCCCTTTATGTTTATCCAGATTGCCTTCCAACCCGCACCAGGTTCCACTCATCAGTCACCCACACGGGTCCAGACTCAGATAGGAGAGAATTCTCACTGTCCTTCCATGGCCTTACTCCCACCTTGTCTGTCACACCAAGCTCACCCCCCACCACCTCATTCCCCTCACCACCCCTATCCCCCCCCATAGAGGTGTATAAAATCATGAGGGGCATAGATAGAGCAAATGCACACAGTCTTTTCCCAGGGGAAGGGGATCAAAATTAGAGGGCGCAGGTTTAAGTTGAGAGGAAAGATTTTAAAGGGACCTGAGGGGCAACTTTTTCCTGCAGAGGTTTTGTTCATATATGGAACAAGCTGCCAAAGAAAGTGATTGAGCCAGGTACAGTAACAATATTTGGACAGGTCCATGGATAGGAAAGGTTGAGAGGGATATGGGACAAGCATGGGCAATTGGGACTAGCTTAGATGGGCATCTTGGTTGGCATGGACCAGTTGGGCCGAAGGGCCTGTTTCCATGTTGTGTAGTTTTATGACTCTATGACACTCCAAGAGCTCTATTTCTCCATCTTCTCTCAAGCATTTCCCATTCCTTACAACTCAGCACTTTCACCTGCCTGGACCCGAAGCTCTCGAATACCCTCTTCATCTCGCTCCTCCAACTCTTGTCAATTAGATGTCTGTGAAGCTCCTTCCGATGTTAATGATGTCATTTAAATTCAAGTTTTCAACGGATGTAGAATTATCCATGTTAATGTCTTATCATCCTGAGATTCTGGAAATCTATCAGCAACACAACAGGAAGCTGTAATCAATAGGGAAACAGCTAATCCAAACATTTTATAACCCTTAGCATTTGGAAAAATTTAATTTTCAAAGCAACTGCATCATTCATGTATTAGATATTATGGGTTGATATGTAATTTATTCAAATTGCATTTATGCAAAACATGAAGATCCCAGCATGTTCACTCCAGCAGTGTCTGTTAAAACATCTCTTTAGTTCAGCTAACCTTTTGCATCATGTTTATTTCCCAAAAGGAAAGAGGCTCTTCCCAAGCATTTACAATGCAGATAATATTTGACCAATTTGCAATAAAGGTATGGAAAAAGAATTAAAATATGTATGGTACTAAAAAATATGTAAAACAGAATATGTTCTTTCATTTATGATCCACTTCTGTTAAAATGTAATATAAAGCAGCCAAATCACAGGAAGGATTTGTACAGCTGCCTCCCATCAAACTGAAAAATGTGGGTGCCAGAGAATGAAACCTGGTTCTGCTTTACAATCTGTACCTGGATCAAGTACTCCCGTACCAAACCTGAAAGGAATGTAAAACTCCCATCCCCTGCCCTGACAATGAACCTTGACTCTGACCTCCCTGTTACACCAATCTGGCTCTCAACCTGTGCAGCTTTTCCACAGAATTAGCAGCAAATACAAGAGCAGTTTTGCACAACAGATGCATGTCCACCAGGGACTAGATTAACACAGGCCAAGAGGGTTTTCCTTGAACCCAGAACAGTGACTTGAGAGCAGTAGAGTGGTGTATCACCAGTAGATGGTTAGGAGTCAGTTCTCCATGAAAAACTGGTATTGGTATTGGAACTGACCTTTATTGAAAGTCATACGACTAAAATATGCAAGGATTTGCAGCAGGAAATTTGAAAGGTAGATTCTGATTCTAATATAGTCTGGTGTTTTCAGTTTAAACAAAAGAAACCATGAAGATATGTGGGTAAAGTTAGCTGGAATAAATTGGAAACTGTATGCAAGTGTTTGACATTGAACAGACTATGGTTAGCATTTAAATCATTCATGATTTGCAACAAATATACAATTTCTTTAAAGTTCCTCTTTGGAAGATCAAATTTGAAGGCAGAACACAAGGTTAATGGCAGGACAATTAGCAGTGTAGTGGAACAGAGGGATCTTGGGGTCCACGTCCATAGATCCTTCAAGATTGCCACACAGGTTGATAGGGTTGTTAAGGCGGCGTATGGTGTGTTGGCCTTCATTAGTCGGGGTACTGAGTTCAAGAGCTGCGAGGTGATGTTGCAGCTGTATAGAACTCTGGTCAGACCACACTTGGAGTATTGTGTTCAGTTCTGGTCGCCTCATTATTGGAAGGATGTGGAAGCTTTAAAGAGGGTGCAGAGGAGATTTACCGGGATGCTGCCTGGACTGGAGAGCATGTCTTATGAGGATAGGTTGAGTGAGCTCGGGCTTTTCTCTTTGGAGAGAAGGAGGATGAGAGGTGACTTGATAGAGGTGTACAAGATGATAAGGGGCATAGATCGAGTGGACAGTCAGAGACCTTTTCCCAGGGTGGAAATGGCTAACACGAGGGGACGTAAGTTTAAGGTGATTGGAGGAAGGTGTAGAGGGGATGTCAGGGGTACGTTTTTTACACAGAGAGTGGTGGGTGCATGGAATGCACTGCTGGCAGAGGTGGTGGGGACAGATACATTAGGGGCATTTCAGAGAACCTTGGATAGGCACATGAATGATAGAGAAATGGAGGGCTATGTGGGAGGGAAGGGTAAGATAGATCTTATAAAAATCTTATAGAGCTTATTAAAAAAAAGCACGGTAGTGTAGCGGTTAGCATAATGTTATTACAGCACTAGCAACCCGGGTTCAATTCCTGCCGCTGTCTGTAAGGAGTTTGTATGTTCTCCCCATGACTGTGTGGGTTTCCTCTGGGTGTTCCGATTTCCTCCCACATTCCAAAGATGTACGGGTTAGGAAGTTGTGGACATGCTATGTTGGTGCCAGAAACGTGGTGACACTTGCAGGCTGCCCCCTGAAAACTCTACCTGTGTGTTTCAATGTACACGTGACTAATAAAGATATCTTATCTTATTTTAGAGCAGGATAAAATGTTGGCATAACATCGTGGGCCGTGCTGTAATGTTCTACGTTCACAAAAAAATCAACAGGAAAAGCAGACTGACTGTGCAATGCAACAGAAATTAAAGAAAAGGCTTATAAAGTTGCAAAGGAAAGCAGTAAACCTGATGACTGGGAGCATTCAAAACTCAGCAAAGGATGACCCAGAAATCCACAAGGAAAGGGAAAATAAAACATGGTGAGAAATGTGAAAACAGACTGATGGAGCTTCCAGAGCGGTGTAAAAGGGAAAAGACAGCTGGGCTATTAAGTGCCCTTTGCAGATAGAAGAATTTATAACAAGGAAGAAGGAAATGGCAGAAGAATTAAACCAATTACTTTGCGTCTATGTTCATGGAAGAAGACCAAATTCCAGAGCAACAAGGGTCCAATGCAAATGAAAAAATAAATAGCGGTAAGAATTGCAACAAAACCTTCTTGAAAATGTGTAGCATTCCCACCAACACATGGGAATCCCTAGCCTCTGACTACACACAATGGAGGGAGAATCTCGAGTCCAGTTGCTAGGAACACACAGAAGCCCATCGTAAATGGCGGAAGGAGTTCTCTCGAACCTCTCAAACTACCCACCCACCTGCTCCGTCCGACACCTCCTGCCCCACCTGTCAGAGTCTGTGATTTCCCTCATCAGCCACCTCCAGACACAGAACTGGAGTGGAAGCAAATCACTGTTGAGGGTTGCCCGAGAGGAAGGAATTATTTTCACAGCACAACATCCAGGGAAAAGACCACAGAATAATCAACTTTTGAGAAACACATGTGACTTCCAATTTATTCATTTGAAATGGAACAGTGTTTATACACAGATATTGGGCATGTTCATTTCTTCATGATGAAAAAAATACACCTATTTCATGACTGACTAATTTCATAATGCATAATTTCGATAGAAAAGATTAAATAAACCATGCCAAGCTCTGTTTCAGAAGTCAGAATGTAATTATAATGGTGCTAGTTGTAAACGATACAACTCAGCAGTGATGTTCAAAAAGATTTCATTCTAAAGAGTTTCAAGGCAAGTTTAATCCACTCTTCACTGTGTCAATGCCTTCAACAGACTGCTTTCCAGATAAATACAGATGTCATACTTCCTCGGAGGTCAGGGTTAGTTGTAGTCATGGAAACACAGTTCTCATTTTGCTAAGTCCCAAAATGCCTCAGGATTGGATTGCCTCTTCACTTGGTTTTCCTGAATCTCTGCTGGTTGAGATTTTGCCCTCCAAGCCACAGTCACTGAGTTGGCTTCTCTTACTGACGGACAAAGTGACCGTCCACCAGAGGCCACGGCCGTGAAGGGCAATAATGGGAGCCCAAATTTTGTTTTCCCAGCTTTTGGGGGCAGAGAGGAATTTTGATCAATCAGCTGGATGCTCTCCTCCCCACAGATGGGCTCGCAGGACCATCCAACATTCCTCTCAGGGACCAGGCCTGATTTTAATGGATAGCACCAGCTTGTTGACCAGAAATCCAATGTTTACTGCAAGAAATTCAGGGAGATGAATAGTTTTAACGACTGAAAAATAGACAATGAGAGGGGGAGGAAAGGACTGAGGGAGACACTGACTTTGACACTGAGAGCAGTGCACTGTTGTGCGATCTTGATCTTGTGTTTTTGAAGAGATTACAGCAGGGATTATGAAAGATGTCCTATATGTAACTGGAGCTGCTTGTATAACCTGCACAACCCTAATCACTACCTCATTGTGGTAACATTATGACCACTTAGCACTACAATGAACTTTGCTTATTTTTTTTGGTTCTAATTGTGTTCTTTCTTGTACAATTCTTGTATAATTTGTGTATAATTTATGTTTTTCTTCTGAGTGTTGTGTCTCTAATGCTCTGCGCCTGTGATGCTGCTGCAAGTAAGTTTTTCATTGCACCTGTGCACACATGGACTTGTGCACATGACTATAAATCGACTTGACTGGACTTGGTAACTGGTCAGCTGTGGGTCCTCCACCTGCATTTCCTACAGCTCTGCATTTCACAGATTTTATATATTCCTTTGCTTGTGTTCCTTTTCTTTCTAACTTCCCTCATTAGTCTATCAACCAGATGGCCTCATCAACAACTTATCACCACGGCAACCCTGGCTTCAGCCTATTGGAGATATTCCCCTTGTATTATCCACCCCTCCCCACACCCCGCACACCTTCTCTCCAACCTAAAACTAATTTAACTAAATTGTTTTCTCTCTTTCCCAGTTCTGGCAAAGGGTCTTTAACTTGAAACATTAAATGTTTCTCTTTCCACAGATGCTGCCCGACCTATTGAGTGTTTCCAGCAACTTCTGTCATTTCTTTTTCTACTTTCTCCTTGTAAATCAGTCTGAGAAAACGAACATATAGAGATAAACACATCAGCCAGCAAACCTTCCGCCAAATCCCTCTGGTCTCTGGCAACTCCCCAACTTCCTTTGCTCCAGCTTTGGTGACCATCCCTTCAGTTGCCAAGGGTCTAAAACCTTGGAATTTCTTCATTGTAAACTTCTGCCTCCTTCCTTCCCCTCCTCCAACTCATTTCTGAAAACATCCTTCCTCAACCAAGCCTTTGGCCCCCAGTCTCTGTATCCGTGTGTGGCATTGCACCAGACTTTGCTTGATATTGCTCATGTGAAGCTCCTTGCTGTGCTGTGGTCTGTCCAGAGCTTGTTGGCCTGTGAGGTTGTTGGTCTTTCTGTCAGTGGTTTCCTCCTCCATGAGCCATGGAGGTTGAAATCAAATGTACCGTCCAATTGCTAAGCAGTCTGTCCTAACGGTGTCTGAGTGGGGAGGCAGGAGTGCCTTACTCGAGCAAGGGAAGATTGCTGCAAAGACCTTATTCACTCAGTGAGTGAGCAGTGAACTAGGAGCCTGGGTAAAACCCACTGGAAGTGATGGCTAAAACTAATCTCAGCATGTGAGCGAGTTCTAATTGCATTGACTTATGACTGCAAATTTCAAATTCTAAAGACAAATTTATTGATGAACAGCTGATGTGGAAGGAGTTTGAGGTTCGGAGAAATCTCTGTCAGTCCGTGTGGGCAAGTACAGCTGTCGTTTCACCGGTGTCTTTGGTGAAATCCATGGCACGAAATGATGAATTAAAAAAATAAATCAACTCAATAGCTACTTATTCAGGAATAATTGGAAAGTGACTTCCAGCAATTTCTGGTCTCGGAATTATGCCAGCGTTATTAAAGTGCAGAGGAGTGTCAGCTGCACGAGTGATTTGGAGTGAGCAAGGTGCGGGAAACAGCAGGCTCAACAGCAAGTCATCTTTGCAAAAGAATCAGCGACTAGTTTGTTCTCTGCCAGATACAATTAGCTACAAAATAACTTGCAATCAGCGTGTAATATATTGCTCTGCTCAGCCCTGGTGAGTAAACGCACCCTGCAACAATCCACACAAATCAATGAGGCCTTCTATTCACCCTCAGACCGGTGCTGGTCACAATATTAACGGGCTAAGATTAGACAAACATTAACACTGTTGGTCATAACCCAATCTGGTTGTACTCTCTCGTTTTTTAATGCAGTATCACGCCGAATAAGAATGCGGTAAACACAGATGTTGTATGTTTACTTCTTCTCATATGCAAACAATGATGTACACATGATCATAAGACCGGAAGACAAAGGAGCAGAAGTGGCCATTTGGCCCATCAAGTCTGATCAACCATGATCAACCATGACATCATGCTTACTTAAATATAATCGAGTGGTTCTGTGTAAAGCTCGTGTGTGTAGGAGAAGGTCCCAGCCCCACCCCTTCTGCTGCCATTGACTAGGGCTGTACATAAGATTCAGCACTTGGAGGTGCAGGGAGAAAGCTGCTGTTGACGGGGCTACTGCACAGGGGCAGCCAGTTCTGCAGGGAGAACGTTGGAATGCAACAGCATTAAAAATGCAGATTTCCCATGATGCAGTGGTTCAGTGGGTCACATCATCACCTCTCACATTTCACAACGAATTGGTGATCCTACCCCTCTGCCCCCCCTCACCCGCTATTGCACCATCTCCCCTCAAGCCCCTGGACCAAGACCAGATGCCCACCTAAGCTAACCATTTGCCCCTGTTTGGCCCATATGCCTCTAATGCTTCATTTAATGCAAGGGTGGCAGCTTCTGTAATTACTGCAGCATCATTTCCAAATTACAGCTCCTTTGATACTACAGTCTGAAGAAACCTTCAGTCAGGAACTCTCCACCTCCTGACGTTGCCACCAAGTACAAAGGGAACCTACACTTCCCACTACTTTTGCTATATTTAACCTCTACAGCACTAATCCCTTTTCCTAACTAATCCTGTATTATTTTCAGCCGGACCAGATTGAATGATCACCTCCTGTTTGTGCCACAGGATCAGATGTCAGCCACCCTCCTGAACCGGATGTGACTCGGGGGAGGTGGGGGGTTGTCGTGAGCTTGCTGTGGTTCCTTCCATCTGCACATTCCCAATTGGACAGCTGCCAAAGAGGAAGTGCCCCTTAGAGGCAAGTGGTCAAAGAAAGCTTCTGTTTTATGACAACTCCCTAAATCACAGCTGTCAATCAGAAGACAATTTGGAAAGTTCTTGATTAAGGAGAGGCAATGGAAGAATTACCAACCCTTTTTCAACTGATAACCTCTTCCTTCTCAACAAAGATCCAACCCTACGGATATCCAGTCTTTATACACCTCCATCCCCCGTCAGGAAAGTCTTAAACCCCTCTGCTTCATTCTGTAACAAAGATTCAACAGTTCCTCTCCACCGTCCCTCCTCTCTCTCATGTCAATCTTTTCATTATGCTGACCTTGACTAGTTTTGCTTGCTGATCAATGGCGTGGTTACAAGTTTCTCCCCACCCTTCCCCTTCCCTAACAAATTCTATCTCGACTTTCAGACAGTTCTCAGTAAGAAAGTGTGGCTTGCTAAAAATCTTGAGTCACAGTCAGTCCTTCAACCTTTCATAGATGTACTACCCCTGTCCACCTTGACCCTTAAGTTGGATGTAGACACTCTAAAGGCTGAGAGTCACCAACACACCATTCTGCAGCAAATACTTCAAGCTATGCACTTAACTTGGTCCACACAGGATGTTACACACATGGGGTCCACAGGAGGTTCAGAACATTCCTGTGGACATGGTACACCCAGAAAACAGCTCACATATTCCGATAATTCAAACAATGCACTTGACTTGATCTGCACAGGATGTAAGTTACAATACCAGAATACTAATTTCTGCAAGATCTCCTTCAGGATATTGAGGATTTTATTGAATTTTCAGAATATTTTTTCACTTTGGTAGAAATCACAGAGAAAAGTGCCAAATGTAACTGAACATAACCTGCCGCAGGATGAACTGAGGAAATGATGAACTGAAACTCATAGTCTTCTGGTCTAAAACTGAACAGCTTGCATTATTTTGGATAAAATTCTAGCAGCATTAAGTTCTCCATCTTCACAGCAATGCTTCTGACAAGTAAGGAGGAAGGTTGAGCTTGAGGGATGTTTTTTTCCATTTGTACAGAGTGTTGGTGAAGCCACACCTGGAGTGCTGTGCACAGTTTTGGTCCCCCTTACCTAAAAATAGATATAGTCACATTGGAGACAGTCCAGAGGTGATTCACCAGGCTAACTCCTGGCATGAGAGGATTGTCCTATCAAGGAGGGGCTGAACAGTTTGAATCTTTATTCCTTGGAGTTTAGGAGAAAGATGGATTACTTTATTCAAGCATATAAGATCCTAAGGGGACTTAACAGGGTAGATGTTGAGATCTTTTCACCAGTGAGAGAGTCACGAACAAGGGACATAGATACAGAGTAAGGGGCCAGTTGTTTAAAACTGAGGTGTGTAGAAATGTCTTCTCTCAGAGGGGGGTGAATCTCTGAAATTCTCTGCCCCCAAGGGTGGGGGAGGCCAGATCATTGGATATATTTAAGGTTGAAATAGATAAACATTTGAAAGATTGAGGAATTAAGGGTTCTGGGGAACTGGCACAGAAGAGGAGTTGAGGCCAGCATAGTTCAGCTGTGATCACATTGGATGGTGAGGCAGACTTGAGGGGCCGAGCGGTCTCCTCCTGCTCCTGTCTTCTTGTGTTTGTATCTTATCAAATCTTGTTCTGCAGGTTGTCTTGTATTCTGTGTACAAATCGAAAACAACTGAAACAATGGATCCTTAAAAGTGTGCAGATCTGTATTTTATGAAGATCGCTATGGTGGTGGAGCGGTTAAATCAGTGACATGGTGAACGCCAGCCTGATGATTCGTTGACACAAACTCAAATCCACTAACACCACAGGTCAGTCCATCTGCACAGAGACTGAAGGGGTTAACAGAGCACAGAGGCAAAGAATGGTCAAAAGCGTGCAAAAAAAATCAGTCTGAGGTTTAGCCCAGGGCAGGGTCAGGACACAGAAGAAACAGGCCCACTTGTAAAACTGTTTACAAAGCTGGCAGTGAAGAAATTGACCAGCCAGACAATCTCTTCAACTCTCAGGAGGAAATAAATGTGAATGACCAGTAAGAAATATATCAAAGGCCAACTGTACACCCATATGGGGTGTGTGGATGTATTTTCTGTATAAAAGCCACAACAATCTGAAGTTCAGCCTGTGAGTTGCTTCCCTGCCTGCCTGTGAATAAATGGCTTGCATCTTGACACCAGACCGGCAGTGTCGGTTCTGTTATTTAACATTCTTCACCAATTTCAACAAATCCATCAGCTAAATGCAAATTCCACAATTTTGAGGGAAGTACTAGTTTCCTCATAGTGTCCCATGAAGTGACTGGATTGCTGTTAAATCAAACACCACCCTGTAACATTCAAAAGCTGCTCAAAGCTGATGTTCACCAAGGCATATATAATGGTGGTTGATGTAAAAAATGGAACCACTGGATTATTGTTGTAAACCACCTGGCTCATAAATGTCCTTTAGGCATGGAAACACTCACCTGGTTAGGACATAACGTGAGCCCAGATTCTCACAGCAACATCGCTGATGCACAATGGTCTTCCAGCCCCCCAATACAAAGGCAATGTGAGATGGGTGTTAAATTCTGGCCTTACCGTAACACCCATATTCTATGAGTAAGTAATAAAAACCCTGTTCCAGAGTCACTATTCAGCATCATGCACAAGAAGCTGACATGAGAAAGGATTGGAACTAATTACACCTCCACCTATCCTTGGCTTGTGGACAAAATTGGCCACAAAACTCCAGTTCCGTCAAGGCTGGCTAAAGCAAGGTGGTCTGGGGCTTCAACACACCCAGCACCAATCGTGGCCCATCCAAAGCTGAGGATTTTGTAAATGAGGTGAGATGGTGTCCTGGCCAAGGTAAATCCAGCCCACAGACCCTCAGGGTTGCCTCAGTGAAGAAGGGGGTGATCAGATTACACCAGCTGGAGATAGTATTGGTCCCAGGAAACAATCTACATGACTGGAAAGGGAACAAGGAGGGATAAGTGGAACTGCAAGAGGATTCAGGAATGCAACGTTGACTGGAGTCAGGCATTATTGAAGAGAAGGAATATCTTAAAATTTAAGTAAAACAAATAGCAGCTTTAGGGAGTCTGACCTTCAGATTAATTTCACAGAGGCAAAAAAAAAGGCTACTGGGAATAAGGGAGAGAAACGCTGAGCACATTGGCTGTCATTTGCAATCAATTAATACCATGGCAGTGAGGACCATCATCTTGATCCCTTTTTCTGGGCAGGAAATTTGTTGACCTTAATGGTGCAGCCAACATAATCCTCCTCCCTTCTTATAATGTCTTCACTTATTGACAAAACTGTGCATTCATTCTACAGCAGGATAATATAGATTGAGTGACTGGGCGAACAGATGGTAAATGGGGAAGTGGGAGGTCATACACTCTGGGAAGCTGAAACAAAAGGCAGATTACTATGTAAGCGGAGAGAGAATGCAAGTGAGTGAAGATCAGAGGGACCGAGGTTTTCTTGTGCATGAATCACAGAATGTTCGCAGGTAAATGCAGCAAGTAGTTAAGAAGGCAAATGGCAGATTGGCCATTACTGCAAAGGGGTTTAAGAAGAGACAAGTTTTGTTACAGTTGGTACAAGGTGAAGGCAAAGCCACAACCTGGAATACTGTGCACAGTTTTGGTTCTGTTACCTAGAAAAGGATGTAGTAACATTGGAGGCCGTCCACAGGAG
The DNA here is from genome assembly GCF_009764475.1 of Pristis pectinata. NCBI lineage: Eukaryota > Metazoa > Chordata > Chondrichthyes > Rhinopristiformes > Pristidae > Pristis > Pristis pectinata. The sequence goes on from NC_067426.1 coordinate 1,793,220, forward strand.
ACTCACCAGGGTAATTCCCGGGATGAGAAGGTTGTCTTAAGGTCTGTATTCACTGGAGTTTAGAAGAATAAATGGTGACCTTATTCAAGCATATAATATCCTGAGGGGGCCCGACAGGGGAGATGTTGGGATGTTTTCACCAGTGGGAGAGTCTTGAACAAGGGGCCATAGTTACAGGATAAGGAGCTCTCAGTTAAAACTGAGCTGTGTAGAAATGTCTTCTCTCAGAGGTAGGTGAATCTCTGGAATTCTCTGCCCCCAAGGGTGGGGGAGGCCGGATCATTCAACATATGCAAGGTGGAAATAGATAAGTATTTGAAAGATTGAGGAATTGAGGGTTCTAGGGAACTGGTACAGAAGAGGAGTTGAGGCCAGTGTAGATCAGTCATGATCATATTAAATGGTGGGGCAGGCTTGAGGGGCCGAGTGGCCTACTCCTGCTCCCATATCACGTGTTCCACCCCAACCCCCAACCACCCCACACAACCCTGTCGCCTCAAGGGGTCGATCTGTGTGACTGGGCCGAGCTCTGCGCACAGTGACAATGAAATGCCAGCATGCAGAAGGCCTCCATGAAACCTCTAGAACCTCAAGCATCAACTGCCGGCACCGTTAACCACCGCTCTGTGTTACAGTGATAGTCAGAGCTGTACACAGCACAGAGACGGGCCCTTCGGCCCACCCTGCCCATGCTGTTCTTTTTGCCATCTGCCAGCATTAGTACCGTATCCTTCTATGCTTTGCCTATTCAAGCACCTCTCTAAATGCCTCCTAAACATCGTGATTGTGTCCAGTTCCACTGCATCCTCTGGCAGCGAGTTCCAGATATCTTTACACAAAGAAACTTTCTCAAATCCTCTTCAAAACTCCTTTCTCTCACCTTAAGCCTACACCCTTTTGTTTTTGACAATCCTAGCATGGGAAAAAGATTTGACAACCTAACTTATCCATGACTCTCATAATTTTACACACGTCTATCAGATCACCCCTCAGCCTCCTTCACTCCAGGGAAAACAAGCTCAGCCTGTCCAATCTCTCCCCATAACTAAAGTCCTCCACATCCTAGTGAATTTCCTCTGAACTCTCTCCAGGGCAACCTCATCCTTCCCATAGGCTGGTGACCAGAACTACACACAATACTCCAAGTGCGGTCTAACCAGTGTTTTGTGAATTGCAACATAATGTTTAAACTTTTATGTTCTATGCCTTAACCTATGAAGGCAAGCATGCCATACGCCTTCTTCACCACCCTACCTACCTGTGTTGCTACTTTCAGGGAACTGTGAACATGAATCCCAAGGACTCTCTGTTCATCAGCATTCCTCATCTCCTTCCCATTTATTGTACGTTCCTACCCCATTTGACTTCCCAAAATTGCATCACCTCGCACTTATCAGGATTAAATTCCATTAGCCAACATTCTGCTCACCTTTCCATCTGATCCATATCTTGCTGCAGCTTTAGATAACGTTCCTCAGTCTTCACACCAACTTTTGTTTCATCTAAAAACTCACTCTTCATTCCTCCTACATTCACATCCAAGGTATCAATATCTATCACAAACAACAAGGGCCCCAGCATCGATCTGAAGGCAAGAACTTTCAGGGGTGGGGGCAGGGCCCGGGTGTGGGACTGACTGAATTGTTCTAACGTAGTGCTGGTAAGGCTTCAGCAGGTCTTTATGGTGGTGATGTTGTTCCGTCATTTTCTTAGCCAGGATCTCAGTTAATACCTTAATGTGGCCAAGTCCAATGTGAATGTGAATTGTCTCTATCTAAACCACTAAACCATCACATTCAGTAAATATTCATGTGGGGAAAGGCAAATGCAGCGTATCAGCACATGAATATCCCTTTTGCAGATTACAGATTAGACCATCTATATTTTAATTAATAGCAGGTGGAAACAAACAACTGGAGTTATAGAACACTCTGCTTTGAACAAAAGTGTACTTGACAGTTCATTTCCACCAGTCCAGTTACTGAACATTCACCTTATCATTAACTAACCAGAGAAAGTAATCTCAGATGGGGAAATCCATCTATTCCCTGGGATTCACTGTGGGAAGCTTCCCTGGGGCACTAGTGCTATTTCCAGAGCTTGGTGGAATTTGGGAAAAGCTCTCCATTTGCAGATAGCTGGCTGATATGATATTGATCATTACATTTTACCCAGTTTTGGTGCACCAATATTTGAATTGATAACTTCAATCTTGAACTTAAATGCAAGATCTCATTCTGCCAGTACAGATGGTTTACATCGATATAAGCTTGCCTTCTTCACATAAATACTGAAAATTTAGACCAAATTGGAACAAACTCTTCTGAAGCTTGGAACAACTGGAAAACCTGTAGTGGAATTAGCCCAGTGTTGAAACTTACAGTACAAGAAACATCCATACTCACAAGTGCTGAGATGGTGGTGTGTGAACAGAGTGACATCCCTTCAACCCTGAGGTATGTAAATGCACTGAAAGCAGAAGTGGAAGATGTTGGTATGGGATGTTGATCAGAAGTCCATCCCCTCTGGCAGCAGAAACAATTTATTTCATTCAAGATTAAGCTGAGTTCTCCTTTGTCCTGTGAGGCACTTACTGCTCTAATAAAGCACGAAGGTGATTATAACACTGTACTGTTACTATAGGAACTAATAGGATTTTTTGTTAGGTTCATGAGAGAAGTTTAAAAATGCTATTGTTCATTTTGTCAAATAATGCAATTAAATAAATATCTCATTTCCATGGAACACCTTCATAAACATGAGGCAGGTTTGAGGACATCAATCAATTTCCAGACCCATTGCTCACATTTCTGAGGCCTATTATTGTGCTTTACTTTCTGTGATTTGTGGTTTGGTCAAAAGATCTAACTCGTCCTCACGCTGATTGGTCACGGTGCCTGACAAGGATGGCTATAACTTGTTATTTTGAGACAAAACTAATCTTTGCTGTTCTCCAAATTCTCTTTCTTTCCAGGTCTAAATAATTATTTTTAAACGTGTTTCTTTTTAGTCCATTTTACTGTTGAAACGTTATTGCACTGGGAGTTAGGATAACAGTATACTCAGTGACTAAACCAGTTCCTTGTGTTAATTCAGTGTTTGAGATCTATGTTTAGCTACATGAGACTGGAACGATGTTAGTAAAAGATGATGATAGGAGAGGAACAAATCCAACAGGTGTGAATGAACTACCCTATTTTCCCCAATATAAACCCACAGAGATCCCCACCATCCGAGCCATGCCATCTTCTCACAGCTCCCATCAGGCAGGAGGTACAGAAGCCTGAAGTCCCACACCACCAGGTTCAGGAACAGCTACTTTCCTTCAACCATTCAGTTCTAGAACCAACTGTCAAAACCCTAATCACTACAGTTTAGCAACACTATGACCACTTTGATCACTTTGCACTAAAATGGATTTTGCTTTTTTTTGTTCTAATTATGTTCTTTCTTGTAAATTAAGCATAAATTATACAATGTTTTTCTTGTGAATGCTGCTTATGTGATGCCATATGCCTGTGATGCTGCTGTAAGTAAGTTTTTCATTGCTCTTGTGCACATATGTATTTGTGCATGTGACAATAAACTCAGCTTTGACTTTTAGTTTATGATGTTCTGTGTTAGAACACATCCACTAACAGAATTTCTTTTCTTACAGTAACCATACCCAAAATTGGATTCTGCACTAAATTTCTCAAAAATAAATAATTTCCTGTTTGCTTCAACCTTAAATTTCACGTTGAGATGATCCTGCAGACTGCTCGGTACTTTCCTTCTAGAATATTAGATGCACTCTCCTTCTATTACAGAACCAGCTGTTCTTTAAACAAGTCAGTACACTGAGCATCCTGTTCAAGTTATCGATTGTCCCAAGTAAAAACAGGCATTCACCATAACTACAGGATCTTCTTAAACCTCGGGATGTGCTAAACACCTGTCGCCAATGAAACACTTCTGAAGTGCAGTCACTTTTGTGATGCCGGTGATGCAGCAACTCATTCGGACACAGTGAATTTCCACAAATGATTGGTCAAGGAATAAACGTTGGCCAGAACACTGGCACCATGTTCCCTTCTCTTGATTTAAATAAAGGCCATGAAATGTTTACCTCTGCCGAGAATAGTTGGTGTTGTATGTTTATTGGTGCGGGGTGCCTTTAGGAACTGTTTGCATCAGGTGGTCTGACTGGTGCAACCTGACACTGTTTCATGCAGTTGATTTTACTATTTTAAATGAAGGATGGTCTGTTGGTAGCTCTCCATACAAACAGTGACACGACAGAGTCCAGATACACTGCACCTGTGTTGGGTTTGGAATGAGGCAGCTTGTGCTGAGAGGCAGCACAGTGATTCGGTGAGGAGGAAAGGGAGAAAAGGTTTCATTAGGCATGGCAGGCGATGGACGTGACAGAGAGGTCAATGACGTTGAGAGTCATGAGCAGACTTGGCCATTTGCCTTGTTTATGGAATGAGTAGAAGTGTTCCTGAAGGCAAGTAACATCATGAAGGTCCTGGAAAAGGACAGGGGACAACAGAACATGGTCATTCACAAGAGGAAGGTCACGTTATTGCTGGTAATAAATCTGAAGCACATGAGACATTGGTGAGTTAACCAGTGCCTCAAACCAAAGATGAGACCACACGTAAAAGCATCGCGAAAAGGCTAGAGGAACATTGTGATCCAGTCCATCGGAGACTTTCAAGAGATGTAAGTTTAGCACGTACGCCCAGGGGCCGAGGAAAGGGCTGGTGGAGAATTGGCCAAAGGTTTCAGGTCGCAGGACTTTTCATGTCAGGTGTGTGAGATCAGTGAAGGAGTGCAGTCAGGCAAATGGTCTGATAGATCAAACTTGACGTTTGAGGGAACATGTTGTTGGATTAGGGTCCAGATTGTTGTTCTTATTGCCTTTCCTTGTATTTTTAGCTTTCTTTACACTTGCTTATGTCTTTGTATAGTCACCTGTTTGTCTGTAAACTTTTAGAACCTTGCCGTATATTTTGTTCTGTACTTCCACAATTTCTTTGCCTGCAGGGCTGAAGTATGACTCAGTCAGTACCTGTTCACAGGCTTCCTTATCTCACCGGTTCAGACCAGACTGCAGTATAAAGGGAGAGCATGTGGTCAAGTTCTTCGTTACTTTTCTTTACTTGCCTTGCTCGCTGGTGCAGGCTGACCCTGTCTGACCTGCACTATGATGAACATCCAATAAAACAGCTGTAACCATAAGATTTGCGCCTCATTCTTGACTTTGGAAGAACCTTCTGGACAACATCATCTCCAGATCTAACAACATACAATCAGTGCCAATATGGAGAATGCACCTTCACGGTGACTCACTTTGACGCTGGCCATGGTTTTCAGGTGGAAGCAGAGAACAAGGCCACATTACAGTAAGGTGGTGTGAGCTTCATAGCTGAATCACGTGGACACGAAACATGGGCTCAAGGTGAAAGTGGGCCGGTAATCCAGAGCCCTCCTAAGGGAGACAATCAGTTCAGGGGATGTACAATGAATGCCAGCCTTGCCTGCAACATCCATATCCTGTGACTTAATAAGTTAAAAATTGAATTAAGCTGCAGCTTCCTGCACACAAAAGCACCAGCTATTGTAGTAAGCATGCAGCTGCACTGGGAGCCAGAGGGATGCAGAGAAATCAAACTGGCTGGTGAATTCACCGACTGTAACATCAAGCAGATAATCAGCAGGGGAGGAGAAAAGGGAATTTGCAAAGTCCTGGTGAAGCAATGAAAATGCTCAAATTCTCTTCTGTAAAATGCATTCACTGCTTTCACCTTTAGTGTTAGGAAATATGCAAAATATTTTTAAAAGCTTGGCTCCTACTGGGGAATGAGTCATCACCGAAGCCGGGGGGGGGGGGGGGGGGGGGCGGTTGGTGAAGTAGGCCAGGTCTGCCCTGAGACTGGTGACTGGCTAACTTACAAGGACAAACAGCTCCAGAATTCCTGAATAGGGAAAAGATTCCAGGATTTCTGTTCCTCATTTCCCATCTCCCCCAGGGTACTGATGCCCTACAGAATGCGACATACACATGACCACTCTGTGCCCGGTTGTAGAGACACTCTCACAAGGCAGGAGAGGGTGGGAGGGACAAACTGGACTGAAATTACTCCTGGAATTAAAGATTCAACCTTCTACATGAAGCAGCTGTTATCACCACACAGGGTCTGGAAGTTTATGATTATTAAATTACAGGTTGTCGAGCTCTCCGTCCTTTATAGAGAGTGTGAAATCTATTCATACCAATGGTTAGAGATGTGTCTGAAAGCCTTCTTGTTCTTAACTACAGCCTGTCAATACTTAATTGTTTCTGGGTTTGGAATTTCCTGACACTCCAGCCTCGGCTGCCTTTAGCTTCCTCTCACAGCCTGCGATCACTGCTGATCATATCATTTGATCAAATAAAGACAAGCCTTCAATCACATGAAGGCATACATGCCACAGTCGTAAACATTTTGCAAAATCGTATTTTTCTACAATTAAATTCATTGGACTGAACAGTTTCTTAAAAGCAGGAGAGAGACCGTGTCTCTGTGCATCGGGGAGATGTGCAGGAAGTGGCCCAGAGCCAAGGGATGAGCTGTGATCTTGATGAAAGACAGAGCAGATGGCCGACCCTTTTCATATTTCTTCTTGTGTCTCATTTACACAGATATCCAAATTCATATCCAAAACTGTGGGAGTTCATGAGATTCTATTAGAAATTAACATTTTAAATTCAGCAGGAGAAAAGCTAGATTTTCCACAATCTTCCTTTGAAGTACAAAGGTTTAGGCTTGTTCTGAAATCTTAACCCGGTATTAACAGACATTCTAGTCCAGTATCTGTGATCTTGAGGGGATCAGACGTTGCTTTGATGTTTGCAGTGCTGGTGTGACAGAATTGAATCATTCAGCTTTAAGAGCTGGTGTGGAGGTGGAGCGCGCCATGGATGAGTGAGGCTGCTGAGTCAGGCTGTGGACTGCAACCTCCCCCATCACCGGGCTGTGCAGGAGGATCTGAGCAATGAACTTTCTGTGCAGACAGAGCAGTGTGCAAGCTATTAGGCGATGCAGATCCACTCCACGGGTCTGAGCCTCTTTAATATATAAATTAATGTATAAATCTGCAAATGAGGCAAATGCATCAATTTGCATAATCCGCACTCTGTCTGGGAAGAGATAAATAATGTCTCGTTGCAGGATCTGCATATGTGTAACAGTTTGCGAAAAACATTTTAAGTTATCTCTGTTACCAGAAACACTGATGTTCATAAAAGGATGCTCTACAATGCATCCCAGAGTATTCCTAAATATTCCCGAAATGCTCATGTCCCGTGCTTTGCCTGTGATAAATCATTTGATCTCAACCAAGGCAGTAACTGTGGTGTCTCAGCACCTCCTGGCTATTGAAAGGATAATCAGTCAGCTTTCCTGCTCCTGCTCGTTAGCCAGTGACCCACCGCTGAAGAAAGCACATTAGACCACCTACTGTAAAAACTGAGAGCAGAAGACCAGCATTTAGGATGCGCATATTTTCAAATTATAATGCCATTTCAAAAAATGTCTGTTGAACCATTTCTTTATCCTGTTGAACAGGAATGTTATAGGGAGCAGCAGTTCATTATTCCACATTTCTGGAAATAACAGACTCAGTGTTGTTACACCCTTCCTCCCTGGCTCTGTTCCAGCACAAACAAGCTCATCGGCAATCACATTACAGAACACACAAATTTTGCATGGGAAAAAGGCACAAATAATTTGTAACCTAAATATTCTGAGATCTGCAGTAGCTTGGTAAATGGTTTATTCTCAGAGCTGGGAGCCAAACACTCAAAGTGCATGGGAATTCATCCTCAGAAATCTTTGCCTTTCTCTGGACATTTCCTCTGGACCTAATGTCAAGGTCTGGGATACAGATGTGGAATTCAGCTCCCCCTGATGTGTGTATGACCCACATTGCAAAGTATAGATTTCCCATCTTCTATCCATTTTTAATTAAAAACTAGAAATTCAAAGCAAATTTCCGTCAAAGCCTGAGTGCGAGGTTGTCGACTTAGGGACAGTGTGCAGCAGCTTATAAAGCTCTAGCAGGCAGGGGAGGTGTGAAGCCTCAGCCCGGACTGCTCCGCTCACATAAGGAGAATGCACCACGCGTAACAATTTAATCTGGACATCTCTTCCTCCTTGATTTCTTCTGTTATATTTGTCATCAGTAGTAACAGATTCAATTGTGCATCATGTGTTTATATTAATTACCACAAATCTTTAAAAAGAATAATATGCAGTTCTTCTTTGCTCTCGCCCATCATTTTCAATCAGAGTAAAAATATTCCATACGCTTGAACACATTAGCATAATGTATTCATTCAAATGTCTCCACGAGATAGAGGCAGGGAGACAGGGATCATGATGCTTTGTCAGTGCAGAGGAGGCTTGCCCAACCAGATAGCAATGCTGATGATGCCAGTGTTTACTTCTTGACATGAGCACAGTTAACCCTACATGGACCCTCTGCCAAGTGAGCCTGCTCACAAGACCGAAATTCAAGGATTCCATTTGATTCCAACTATCCATGTTTTGCAAATCCCATTGCAGAATCGGTGATCTCACTCCTGCGCTGTACGCCTTCACCTTACTGCTCAAGCCATTTGCAAATTGTTTTTCAGTTTCAAACCTAACCTCAGCTGCACGCTAACCACAATTTTGGAATCATGGAGAGAAACAGTATCTTCTACTGTAGGATTTACTGTACGCTATTTTCTAACCTGTGCATAAACATATTGGATTATTTAAATTATCTGTGGCAGGACCAAAAGCATTCTTCAGTGCTGGAATAAAACTGACAACATATTTCTCATTTTCCTTTGGTATTTATGTATTTGCTAAGCTCTAGTCACCAGTGTAGATAATGATCAGACAGATGTGTTGTTCCCTGGATTGGAGGGAAGTTGGTACATTCTGAAGTCACAATACAATCCGAGCAGAGGATTTTTTGTTCAAAAAGGAATAATTGTTTTCCATAAGTAGAATGAGTGTCTTTCATTCCTTCCGGATCTCTCAGAAATAGCTCCTCTGTTTTTTAAAGTCTTTGGACACTCATTTACGTCTTAAATTCTTGCTTTCCATCATCATTTCTCATTTCACATTGAGACAGAAAGATTCATTGCCCAGTTAATCGTGCCCACCTTTCCTGAGACTTTAATAATCCCCTTTGAATCACATCCCAGCTGTCCCTCTGCAATCATCATTTAGCAGGGTTCACATCACTGCCCATTCACTCGATTCAGAAGCCTCAGCGACAAATGGAATATATCTCTAATTCCTTTGATGGTGAATATATAAAGTAATTCTGATGCAGAAAAAAGCTTAATGCAATTTCACAATACGGATAGGATTTAATCACAAAACCTTGTCCCCATTGCAGAGACAATGGCTCATTTGTATCACAGAATGAAATCACACCTTTTTATTGAGCTAAGCCAACATCACGGAGCTACAGAGGAGTCCGAGTGCTTGAGAGGGCTGTGGCACTGAGCTAAAGCATTTAACACCACTGACAACATGTGGGCATGTTCTTAAAGTGGGTAGAGATCTGACTACCTTGTTTTTTTATTAAAATGTGTAGGACGAACGTAAACTGGGCATTGCATGGTTTCTGATCATAGACATATCGTGAGCAAGATCTGTGTTTGTTGCCCATCACTAATTGATCCTGATTTACACACTGGCTTTCATGGCCCTGGCTGTCACCATACAGCCAATGCAGTTACCATTTTAACATGGAAAATGAAGCAACCAAGTTGTGCACAGTGAGTTCCACAAATAGCAATTCAATAATGATTAGATCATCTGAACATATAGAACATAGAACAGTACAGCACAGAAAAGGCCATTCGGCCCACAATGTTGTACCGACATATCTATTCCCTCCTGCCTACAGAATGCCCATAACCTTCTCATTCATGTGCCCATCAAAGCCCCTCTTAAAAGCCCCCAATGAATTTACCTACACCACCCTATCAGGCAACGCATTCCAGGCATCCACCACTCTCTCAGTAAAAAACGTACCCCTCTCGTCTGTTCTGAACCTACCCCCTCTCACCTTAAATGCATGCCCTCTGGTATTGGATCGCTCAATAATGGGAACAAAATATTGCTTGTCCACCCTATCTATGCCCCTCATAATTTTATACACTTCTAACAGATCACCCCTCAGCTTCCACCGTTCCAGAGAGAAGAGACCAAGTTTGTCCAGCCTCTCTTGATTCAGGACTCTTGAGTCCTGATTCAGTAGTCTGTTGATAGATTAACATCAAACATAAAACATAGATCAACACAGCACAGGAACAGGCCTTTCAGCCCACAATGTCTGTGGCAACTATGATGCCAAATTAAACTAAATCATTTCTCTCTGCACATGATCCTTCCATTCCCTGCATAGTCAGGTGTTTATCTAACAGCCTCTTAAACATGACAATGGTATCTGCCTCCAACACCACCCTTGGTAGCCCGCTCCAGGCATCCCCCGCTCTCTGTGTAAAATAGCTTGCCCTATACATCTCCTTTAAACTTTCCCCCTCTCACCTTAAAGCTGTGCCCTCTATTATTTGACATTTCTACCCTGGGAAAAAAGATTCTGACTGCCTACCTATCTATGCCTCTCATTATTTTATAAACTTCTGTCAGGTCTTGATATTAAATATGAGCTAGGGTTTCCCTGTTCTTTGATTAGTGCCATGGAATCCTTATTATTTACTTACAGTCAGAGTTCTGGTTGAAGGTCTCAACTGAAAGTCAGCACACTGACATCAACCTGCAGTGGGTGCTGAAGATTCTGCAGTGTGACCTGAACCAAAGGTATCCTGGCTCAGAGCTAAAAGTGACACGTTGAACCCTGGTATAAAAACACATCGAGACAGAAAGATTCATTGCCCAGTTAATTGTGCCCACCTTTCCTGAGACTTCAATAATACCCTTTGAATCACATCCCAGCTGTCCCTCTGCGATCATCATTTAGCAGGGTTCACATCACTGCCTATTCACTCGATTCAGAAGCCTCAGCGACAAATGGAATATATCTCTAATTCCTATGATGGTGAATATATAAACAGTATATAAATTCAGTCGGTTTTTAACAGCTGGGTTTGTATTTCCCACTTGGATCAGCAGTTTTGGTCTTTTTTCAACTCTAGTTTTCCAAAGCAGAGAATGCAGGGGTGCTCCGGTTTCCTCCTGCGTCCCAAAGACATGCAGATTGGTGGGTTAATTGGCCACAGCGAATTGCCCCTAGTGTGTGGGTGAGAGGTAGAATCTGGGATGGGGGGGGGGGTTGATTGGAGTGTGGAGGAGAATGAACAGTGGGATTAACATAAGATTAGTGTAAATGCGTGTTTGGTGGTTGGAGCACACTCGATGGGCTGAAGGGCCAGTTTCCGAGCTGTACCTTCCTACAACGCTCTATGACAGGGCCAGAGCTTGGCTGTACCAACACCTCAGGTCTGATGCTATCACCCTGAAAGCAAAGCTGATCGGCAGGGATTTCGAAATCTCCCGAAACGTTAACTTTGTTTCTCTTCCCACAAATGTGGTCTGATCTGCTGGAGATGTTTTTAATTTTAATTTGTTCATGACATATAATTATGCCACATTTTTGTGCAATTCAAGTGGTATCACAAATAACATATTAAGGAAATTCAGGAACTTATTTCAAGTTGGTGAGTCTGTGAATTTCTCTGCAAGTCCTCCGTGCACCTGGTGGGTGGATAACCAGGGAAGTCCAGGCACGTGTAGTGACCTCTAACAGAGTGCAGTCCATGCCTGGGATGGTCATCCATGCAGGTGTATCCTGTGGACAGCCCTTTGGAAGTAGCCCTTCAAAGCGCCTGTGGGATGATTTACAAGGCAGCTGATCGGGCAGCACCCAGGGTCCAGATTCCACCCTGGGAACCCACCTTAGGTACATCCTCTCTCAGAAAAGTGCCTACCTGTCTCTTTGGGGACCCCAACTCCCATCCTCACCCATACCCATGACCCTCACCCACTCCCTCCCCAACCACTCTCGTTCCAACTTGCCGCTGTGAACTACAGTAGCAACACCCCCCACCTGCACCCCAGCCAACTGATACTCCCCCTGACCCCTTCCACAAATTCTGTGTTATTTACCCTCTTCTGAGCCCCTTCCCACACCCCACCCATCGGTCACTTTCCCACACGGATCCACCTGGATATATCTGCCTGCTTTCCTGTGTTCTGTGACGGTGAGATGTGAAGGGACTGACCATTCCCTGGTTGGTGATATTCCCGGGTCCCAGTTCCTGCTGAAATACGAATTAGGAATTATTTTTCTGACCCTCCTGTGAACTCATATGAAAGTTCCAAATTCACCCAGAGATGGTCTATGGTGCTGATCATTAACGTGCTGCAAGAATTAATACAGCACAATAATAAATTCTTAATGAATTATAAGAGACATGAATAAATAGTAAAAAAGCCAGATTCTTCAGAACAAGTAGCTCATCTGCAAGGAAAGGAGAATCAGTTTGAGGTCACATCATTTTAGATTTAATCAAGCACAATTTGAGAGAGCTTGTTCACTGCACATTGCTGCAAAGATGATGCTAAGATGTAGAAAACTGGTGAATTCTATGAACTGTTGAACCAGCACATTATGTTTCTATCAGTGTGATCTCTGCAGAATGTTCATTCTGCCTGGTGTGAATTTGCATTTGAAGTTCGAAAGAAATTAAATGCAAAACTGAATTGGAATGATTATCTACTACCTGCTGCTAAAATAATTCACAGACTTTTTGTTTTTAATATTAATGTATGTATTTAGCTATATATTTCATCAGATGGAGTTTTATCTGGACAAGTGTTACAGGAAGGATGTGGAGGCTTTGGGAGAGGGTGCAGGAGAGGTTCACCAGGATGTTGCCAGAACTGGAGTGTATTAGCTACAAGAAATGGTTGGACAAACTGGGATTGTTTTCTCTGGAGCGTCGGAGGCTGAGGGCCAACCTGATAGAAGTTTATAAGATTATGAGAGGGACAGACAGGGCAGGTAGTGAGAGTATTTTTCTCAGGGTGGAAATGTCAAATACTGAAGGGCTATTTAAGCTGAGAGGGAGAAAGTTTAAAAGGAAATGTGCGAGGCAAATTTGTTTTCTTACACAGAGATCGGTGGGTGCCTGGAACGTGCTGCCTGGGGAGGTGGTGGAGGCAGATACAACAGCAATATTTAAGAGGCATTTAGACAATGGAGGGACAGAGACTGTGTGCAGGCAGATGGGATTAGTTAGATTGGCATTGTGGTCAGCACAGACTGTGGCGTGAAGAAGGACCCGTTCCAGAGCTGGACTGTTCTATCTATTCCATCTATCAATAATGTTCCCACTCATCCAAGTTAATTATTACCAAAGGCAAAATGCAATGGTACAATAATTTAGATCTGGCAAAACCGCCATCAGAAGCTGGCATGACCCTGAGGCTCAGTTCACCGGTGCAGTAATGGAAGAGGAACGACAATGTGTTCTGAACAATAGCTTTACATACAAAACTTCTCGTTAGCCGAGTACTGGGAATTTAAAATGGAGACAAGAGACAGTAGATGCTGGAACTGGAGCAACACACAAAATGTTGGAGGAACTCAGCGGGTCGGGCAGCATCTGTGGAGGGAAATGGAGAGTCGACGTTTCGGGTTGAGACCCTCATTCTGGACTGACAGATAAAGGGGAGGTAGCCAGTATAAAAAGGGGGAGGGAAGGGGTAGGACAAGAAAATGGAACCTGGTCCACAGCTTCTGAAAATGACTCCTTTATCCTTGATATCAAAAATAAGTTTGAGCAAAGCACATTAATAAGAGGAGAGGTGTGGCTGCATCACAGCCTGGTGTGGAGGCTCCAATGCACAGATCACAAGAGGCTGCAGAGGGTTGTAGACTCAGCCAGCTCTGTCACAGGCACAACCCTCCCCACCGTCAAGGACATCTTCAAGAGGTGCTGCCTCAAGGTGGTATCCATCATTAAGGACCCACACTATTCGCGACATGCCCTCTTCACATTACTACCACTGGGGAGGAGGTACAGGAGCCTGAAGACCCACACTTAATGATTCAGAAACAGCTTCCTCCCCTCCGTCATCAGATTTCTGAACGGTCCATGAACCCATGAACACTACCTCATTATTCTTTTCTTTGCACTATTTAGTTTTGTAATTTATAGCAATTTTATGTCTTTGCACTGTGCTGCTGCCACCAAACAACACATTTCATGGCATCTAAGTCAGTGATAATGAACCTGATTCTGATTCTGATTCTGAGTTTGAACAAGGAAAAACAATTTTGCTCTTTGTGTAAGCAAATTCTATTCAGGTCTAGATTATCTATGTGATGTTGAGTTGGGGAAATGAGGATATGTTGTGTTTTGGAGAAATACACAAAAGGTGCTGGAGGAACTCAGCAGGTCAGGCAACATTTCCCTTCATAGATGCTGCCTGACCTGCTGAGTTCCTCCAGCACTTTTTGTGTACTGCTCCAGATTCCAGCAGATGCAGAATTACTTGTGTGTCTATATGTTGCGTTTTACCACCTCTTTTCAGGGAACAGAAATGGCTATTGGGCCATTTCCACCATTTTACCCAACTCAGCTTCACCAGTCCCCAGATATCTGCTCGTGCCCCTGGTAGGACTGGCTAGAAGTTAATTGTCTGCTGTAAAGTTAATTCTTAGTGCAGATAAGTGGCCAGCAGAATCAAAGTGGTGTTGATGGGAGTTTGAGAGAGAATCAGTTGTAGGGCTACAGGGAAATAAGACGGGGAATGGTACTGACGAGATTACTCTGTTGTGAGCCAGAATGAACCCTTGGGCCAAATGGCCTCCTTCTGCGTCATCATAAAAAAGTAAGTAATTGTACACAAGTCAGTTGACTCCACACTGAGAAATGGAACTTTTGCATCATGGGCAAAATGGCCATTCTACAGGGAGCAAGCGAGGTCCCATGTGAGAAGAGTCAAGTCACAATCATGATCTTTAACGTACCTGTGCCTCTGTCACCTGAGACCGGAAAATAAATTGATTGAAGTCAAGAGGATTGTGAGTCTCAGTCCCATTGTACAACAAAGGTAATTTGCATTTATATAGCACTTTTATCAAAGTAAAACATTCCATGGATGCTTCAGCAGAAAGTGATAACACACAAATTCTGGCTGAATTTTCCATTCCCTGATTCCACGCTTGTGTCAACGGAGGCTCATCCCTGGCACAATAACTAGAATCAGCCATCTCAGTACTGAGTAATCATTGACCTTGGAAATAAATAGGCCCAGAAAACCACTCAGTAAACTTGCTGATCCAGTGAGGAATTTGTGTGGATTTTGAAAACTCAAGTATTTACTGATATCACAGAGTTGCACAAAGATTTGAAGCTCGGCCATGCACCAACCTCTCCCAATAAAGGGTGCTCAACTCTCCAGAAACATGCAGGAAGGGGAGGATCATTAAATATAAATTACGAGCATAAACTCAAACATGGTCATAAATGACAGTGTCATCACTGAACCTGAGAGACAGGGAGTGACCTAATCGTCTGGAGTGTGGCTGGCTGTAGTGTTGTCACTATAGGCAGACCTCTCACTTAATCACCTGGTGTTACCTACAGGGTTGGAAGGAAGAATGTAAAATCACTCCCAACAGAGTGAAGGTCCACCTTACAAAAAATCATAAATACCACATGTGCTGATGCAGGACCTTCTAGCCCAGAAACTGGATCCATTAGCACCAGTTACTCATACACAACTCAGACATAAGGACTTAATTTGGGGCAGAGCACCAGAAAACAGGAACAGGAGTAGGCCACAGCCCCTCAAACCTGCCCCACCGTTCTATATGATCATGGCTGATCTACACTGGCCTCAACTCCTCTTCTGAGCCAGTTCCCCCATAACCCTCAATTCCTCAATCGTTCAAATATTTATCTATCACCACCGAAACAACAAAATACAAGTTTAGTTTCTTGTTGCTCTTGATCTTAGAGTCATAAGGGTCATAGAACAATACAGCATGGAGACAGGCCCTTCAGCCCAAACAGTCCACGCCGACCACGGAGCCCCCCCAGCTAGTCCTAGCAAATTATTCTATTTTAGGGAAAATCAACACATCCTTAAACATTAGCTGAAGCATCACACCATTATGTTCATTCAAGGAAATTCCAAGACACTCTTTGTAGCCTGGATGGCCCCATCAGCAGGAGGTACCATCTGTTTGACCAGCTGTGCACGGGGTTTCAGAGCTCAAGTGCCAGCTGGAGGCTGGTAAACTGGGCAGAGAAATGACAGATGGAATTTATTGCTGAAAAATATCAGGTGGTAAATTTTGGGAGGAAAATAAAGCTGGCATATACACAGTGGGACCAGAGGAAGTGCTGAGGAACAGAGGGACTTTAGTGTACATGTTCAAGGATCCCTGAAGGCAGCGGCACAAGTAGGTAACACAGTTAATGAAGTATACAGGAAACTTGCCTTCATTAGCCAGGGCACTGAATATTAGAGCAGGGAGGTTATACTCCGGCATTCTATGTAGGAACATTGGTTAGGTCACAACTGGAGTGCTGGGTGCAGTTCTGATCGCTACATTATAGGAAGGACATGATTGTACCAGAGAGGTCGCAGAGAAAGTACACAAGGGGTGCCAATAAGAGGCAAACAAATTATAAGGGGCATAGATGGGGGAAGTGTGCATAAATAAAGGGCATAGATTTAAGGCAAGGGGTATTAGATTTAGTGGGGATATGAGGAAGATATTTTCCCACCTAGAGGGCGGTTGAAATCTACTTTTGCTTTTTTTGCCAGATTTCAAGAATTTGCAAATTTTTTTGCCTTTAGTTCAGCCTTTGGTCAATCTAAGCTGAGTAACAAGGTCTGTGACTCAATGTCAATAAAGTAAATCGAGTGTGCTGCAGGGCAGTCAAACAAACCATTCATCCCCACCGGTAAATGTGGCTTAAAATCTCAAACCACCAGGTGCCACGGGGGAGCAGGGGAGTTAAACAGAAAGTATTTTTCTCTCACAGCCTCTTCCTCCTTTAATTGGGGTGCAATTGGAGGGCAATCGATTGTGTTGTAATTTAAATTATTTTTAATTCTGCGCTTTTTTTAGCTCATAAAATGAGAGATTGCTCCATTTGATCCACAAGAGGAATTGATCCAACTTACACCATTTGAATTTGCAAAATCTTGATCCAACCCAGAGTGCAGCAGCAATTGAATTCCTAAATTATTTATTCCCTACATCAAATCGAAGCACATTTTCCAAAGAACAGTACAATTAAAGTACCAGGCAGTGACAAGGTGGTGAGAGGCAGTGGCATCGGGGGAGGGTGTTCAAAGAACTCTTCTGTTTAATTTCAAAATGGGACAACTTAAAATTGGGTCTGATTTCCGCTGCTGATGTATCGCCAGCAGTGTAACACAATTTGTGCAATTTCTAATTGAATGGCAAAAAATGTTCCATAAACCTCTGGCATATCATGATCTTATCTCCCCATTTTTGAACAAATATTATATCGGCTACAGTCTGCAGATCTGGAAGTTTGATTGCCTATGTCAGAGTTTAAACTGGCTTCACCTTAACTTCTTCTCTTCCTCTATATCAATATTCATTTTTTATAAAGATGAGACCACATCTGGAATTGGTGAGATCACACCTAGAGTATTAAGAAGCCAAGGTTCACAGCTAAAAAAGGATATACTTGCTGTAGAAGGAGTGTGGCGAAGACTGACTCCATTAGCTGTTGGGATGGCAGGTCGGTCACATTGGGAGAGGACAAGCTGGGTAGGCATGTATTCTTCACTGATTAAAAGAATGAGCGATTACCTCATTGAAGCACACTGAGTTCTTAGAGGGAACTGCAAGTGGATGTTTCTCTGACTGCGGAGTCGAGAAGTATGAGCCCTAGGCTCAAAGCAAAGGGCTGCCCAGAAAGTGGTGAATCTTTGGAACTCCCCACCTAGAGATTCAGCCATCCATGCAGTCAGATGGATGGGTTTCCCCTGCGTCCTCTGGTGTCCCCCACATCCCAAACACATGCAGGTCGGTGGGTTAATTGGCTGCTGTAAATTGCCTCAAGTGTGTGTAGGTGAGTGGGAGAATCTGGGGCGGGGGGCGGTTATTAATGGGATTGTGGAGAGAATAAAATGGATACTTGATGGTTAGCAGAGACTCAGTGGGCTGAAGGGCCTGTTTCTGTGCTGTTTGACTCTCTGATGTGGTTTGGATTGGGGAGAGCAGAAGTGTTATGCACATGGGTTACACCTATGCCTGATTTTGTTCAGTTTGAGACTGAGAAATTAAAACTAGATGATAATAGAAACAAACAGTGATGGTTTAGACTCAGCAAGGCTGAAGGTGAGAGGCCAGGAGCCACAGGCAGGTCAGCAGCTGGGTGGACACAATTTAAATTGGACACAATTTAAATCAGACACAGGAATGGGATATAGGTGCATTGTGGTGCAGGAAAGGACAGAGAATCCAAGGGCGGAGGTGACGAAAGGAAGGATAAATTTTTAGCTGGACTCTGGCAGATGGCTCATGAGTAGCAGACATTGCCAGTACTAAACCATGGGTTCATGACTCATTCCCAGTCTATACTGAGGTAGCTGATCGCAGTTGAAACAAAGATATTGAAGTAAACATTCTGAACAAGGCAGAGGTAAATCTGATCCTAATTAAAAGCCAGTGCATGCACAGGTGTCAAATCAGCACATGATTGGGCTCAAGTCTGACATCCTCGACTGGAGATTCCATTCCAAGGGCATTGACGAATCTCCTGTGGCCACGTGATGTATCTGTGCATAGTGAGGAACCAGCAGAGGTTGTGACAAGGTGTTCACAGCCTTCAGATCCACTGGCTGCGTAGGTGAACCTCTCCCAGGCTGATACCCCCAACATCCAGTCTCTGATTGGACAGACCACATCCTCTGCACACCTGACACCTCAACCCCAACCCAAAATAGACACACTGCTCTGAGCTCAACCTGGAAAAAGGTTCACAGAAGGGCAGAGAAAATGCTTCAAGAACAGTCTCCTTGGAATCACATAACATACCCTCCAAATGGAGGAGCAGCATTCAGGAGGGCACCAGACACCTTGTGTCTCTTTGGTGGGAACATACTAAGGCCAAGCAAAAACAGAGGAAGGAACACACAATGCACCAAACAGCACATCGGCACCATGAAGCACATCCTACTCCACCAGCTGTAGAGTCTGTGGGTCCCGCATTGAATCCATCAGAATCTATGGAACCAGAGTGGAAGCAAGTCATCTTTGATCCAGAGGGACTTGCTGAGAAGAAGATGATGACAGCCGAGCCATGCACTACAGCATCAGCCAGGAACGCTCCTCCCGACCCCATCTATCCACTTCCTGTCCCCATCCCTCCTCCTCATCCTCTTCCACCCCCACACAATACGATGAGTGCAACAATAGGCCCATTGGCTCCCTGCCAAGACCAATTCATGGAAGTGACTGGTGGTCAGCCTTAGATTCCACATTGACCTCAGGGAATTCAGTCATTTTTTGGCAATTTGTGAGGATTTTGCCCCATTTTGTTTTCAACGAAAGTGCAGGGTAAATTTTACAAAGCTCCCTGGTGACACAGAAACACACTACATTGTTTTTGGAGCCCACAGCAGCGTACTGCGGGCAGTTTTATCAAATCTCACACTGAAATTAGATAGCTTAAGTCAAGACTTGTCTTTGTCTGCAGCCTGAACCACTTCCAATGACCAGGAAGTGATCCCAAATTGAGAAAAAGGTTTGTGAGGTCCCCTTGAACACCCAAGTCCAATTATTTTTGGGTAGCTACCGTCCATTAATTTGCATGTTGAATACGTTACGTACTTCACCTTTACTGTCAACTTCTCTCCTTTTGCCACAGTTTGTGAGCTAACACTTTCCTTGTCAATACAAGAGAAACCGAGTCTGAGTCTGTGCGGCCAGTGTAACCGGCTCCCTTCCAAAGTGCAGCAGCATTGAATACTGTGGCTAGTGCAGAATGGATCAAATCAGACACTAGTCCCCCTCAGGAAACCAAAGCCTGGTGGCACCTGGACATAAGTGGATGCTTTGACCTGCCAGCTTCAATTACAAACTCCAGTTCTTCTGCATTGAAGGAAATGCCCGCAAGATGAGGCCGGAGGTGGCTGCTGACAGTTGTCCATCTGATCCATCACTCTGGAAACACAGCTCTTCCACAACTGGAATTGGTTGGAATTGGTTCATTATTGTCACATGTACTGGGGTACAGTGAAAAACTTGTCTTGCATACCATTCGTGAAGATCAATTCATTACACCGTGCATTGAGGTAGTACAAGGGAAAATAATACAGAACGCAGAATAAAGTGTTACAGCTACAGAGAAAGTGCAGTGCAGGCAGACAATAAGGTGCAAGGTCATAACAAGGTAGATTGTGAGGTCAAGAGTCCATTTTATCGTACTAGGGAACTGTTCAATAGTCTTATAGCAGCAGGAAAGAAGCTGTCCTTAAGCCTGGTTGTATGTGCTTTCAGGCTTTTGTATTTTCAGCTCAATGGGAGAGGGGAGAAGAGAGAATGCCCAGGGTGGGAGGGGTCTTTGATTATGTTGGCTGCTTTACCAAGGCAGTGGGAAGTGTAAACAGAGTCCATGGAGGGGAGGCTGGCTTCCATGATGTGCTGAGCTGTGTCCACAACTCTCTAACTTCATAAGTCTCAGAGTCAGATGCCTGAGCAATGCAATTCCTGGGAGTTTCTATTCCACTGTCCGCTGACTTTTCTCAATTTCCCTTAAAGTGATTACACGTGGGCTGTTGGGCAGAGAAACATCAGCACGTTGTGGTCAGGTGGGACCCTTCCAGCCACTGGTGCCCAGGAGGCTGAGACTGCCAACTAGCGGTGGCACACAGCTGTCAGGGCAGTTACCGAAGTCACAGAGACAGGGCACAGAAACAGGCCCTTCAGCCCATCATGTCCATGCTCACCATCAGGCACCCATTTTAAACTAATCCAAAGCTAATCCCATTTTATTCTCCCCACATTCCCCACAGATTCTACCACTGGGGATAATTAACAGCAGCTGATTCACCCACCAACCTGCACAACTTTAGGAGGTGGGAGGAAACGATCACACCCGGGGAACCCATGTGGTCACAAGGAGAACGAGGAAACTTCATACAGCACTGGTGGTCAGGATTGAACCTGGGTCACTGGAACTATCAGGCAGCAGCACTGCCCACTGTACCAGTGTGCCACTTCAGAGTGGTCTTGGTCACTTTTTAACCATGTGAAAGCACTGGATGCATCTTCCAGTGAGCATGAAGGAATCAACTGTAGAGACTGCGTTGTCATTTTCTAACAGTAGACAAGATGCAGCGGTTAGCATAACGCTTTACAGCGCCAGCAACCCGGGTTTAATTCCAGCCACTGTCTGTAAGGAGTTTGTTCTCCCCGTGTCTGCGTGGGTTTCCTCCGGGTGCTCCGGTTTCCTCCCACATTCCAAAGACGTACGGGTTAGGAAGTTGTGGGCATGCTATGTTGGCGCCAGAAGCGTGGCGACACTTGCGGGTTGCCCTCCCAGAAGACTCTATGCAAAAAATTCATTTCACTATGTGTTTTGATGTACATGTGACTAATAAAGAGATCTTATCTTAGATGCTGAGACACATTGTTCCCTTTAGGGCCCACAACAAAGTAATGGTGAGCAGGTTCACTGAGGAGCAAGCTGCAGTCTTTGAAAACCTGCTGGCTAGCTCATTGGTGCACTTTCCAATCAACCAGCTTTCGGTCAAACTCTGAGAACATTCATCATGCTCGGGAAATGGTTGAAGTGGAGGAGAGGGCCTTGTCTTTCAGTGTTTACCAGAAGCTGCAGCACCAGCAGAGTGTAAGGTAGGGACTTGTATACCAAAGGTTCTCCTTGTAGTGAAACTAACTGAATTATCAGACCTCTCACTGGAGGCAGTCATGAAAGAAGCAACAAACGATGAACCATGTACAGGCATTCATCTGTACAACAATTAGATATTGCCATTACATTTCATCATCCACAGCCCACACCGTCTGCTGTCAGATTTGCCCAGTGTCTCTTGAAGGGAAACCAGGCTGGTAAGAACATACTTGGGAGCCAAGAAAGCACTTGGCAGAGGCAAAAGAAGCAATTTTGGGCCCAGGCATCACACAGACTTGAATTTATTGTGTGGGCTCATTCAGAACAAATCCCTGTGTGTACAGATTCACAGAGACATTTAAAGTACATCAGCCAGAGCCTCAATTTTTTTTATCATTCACAGGATGTGGACATCGGAAAGGCCAGAATTTACTACACATCCTTAATTGCTCCTAATCCAAAGAGGTGGTTAACAGTCAAATTATATTATTTGGTCTGGAGTCACATAAACACCAGACCAGATAAGGTGACAGATTACCTTCGGTGGACAACATTAGTGAACCAGGGTTTTTTTTACAACATTCTAGTAGCTTCTGAGTTTTACTGAGTTTTAAACTCACCTTTACTGAGCCTGGTCTTTCATTCCAGATTTATCTAGTTACCTGAATTCCTTAGCTGGGATTCAAAGTCAGGACCACTGTCCCAGTCCTGACACTGGATCCGAAATGTCACCCTGCTTCCCAATTTACAGCCGAAATTCCCTCCAACTAAACACTGGGATATCTGAAATCATCTTCTCTTTCCCACTCCCCTCATTTCAACTGCTCCTATAAACATCTCTCTTTCACAAGAGGGGCCTTTCCCGATGCCTCTTTGTGTCTTGGTGTCAAATCTTGAGGTCTTCTGGAACTCTTTTGCTGTGTGTCCCAACTCACAATGCCCATCTCACTGAGAGCCCCCGTGCTCACTGAGCCACTTTATTCCCAGCTGAGTGTCATCTTAATGTTACATTTGCCATTCTTGTTTCAATATCTCTCCACGGCTTCATTCCACATCGACTCCGTGGCCTCCAGCAATCTTTCAAAATATCTGTGCCCTTCCAATTCTGGCCTGGACAGATGGCCATGCCTTCAGCTGATTAGAAACAATATCCTGGAATTACCTCTCTGGAACTCTTGCCTCTCTTAACTTAAGCTTTTGTTTATGAACTTTATAATGGTCTTTTTTGGTCAAATTTTATTTGATAGTCTTCTTGGGAAATGCCTTGGGAAATGTCACTAGGTTACAGACACTGTATCAATAGATGTTGTTGTTTACATTTCTAATTAGAATAGTCAATAATTAACAGATGACTAGCAATTTGCATAAGCAAAAGTATCTAAGAGTGACTACACTGAAATATAGCTAGCGGGATGAATTAAGTTGCTTTTTTTTCTTGCAATACCGATTTTTGTATATACCTGATCAATTTTCTCTGTAATAGCCAAAGACACACAAAGATATTGCGCTGATGCATCTGTGAGTTGGTTTAAAGATGTCTCTGAATCATGAAAGGAAGTCCATTGCTGCAAAATAAACAGTCACTTTTATCCATGAAATATCATTACATGTTGCTACCTTTAATTTCCAGCAGTATACTTAGTAAACTATAGAGTAAATTCACATAATGGAAGCTATTTATAAAGACCATGAAGCTAAATATTGTTGGTACATCTGCAGGATCCTGTGGTCCCTCTTAAACTGTCCCTGTTGACCCTCACTTTTTATAGATGCATCATAGAAAGCTTCCTGTCTGGATGTATCACAGCCTGGTGTGACAACTGTTCTGCCCAAGACCACAAGAGATTGCAGAGAGTTGTGAACACAGCCCAATCCATCATGAAATCCAGCCTCCTCTCCATTGACCCTGTCTACACTTCCCGCTGCCTCAGGAAAGCATCCAACATAATCAAGGACCCCTCCCACCCCAGTCATTCTCTCTTCTCTCCCCTCCCATTGGGCAGAAGATACAAAAGTTTGAAAATACATACCACCAGGCTCAAGGACAGCTTCTATCCTGCTGTTATAAGACTCTTGGATGGACCTCTTGTAAGAGAAAGGTGAACTCTTGATCTCTCATTTTATCTCATCATGGCCCTTGCACCTTATTGTCTCCCTGCGCTGCACTCTCTCTGTAACTGTGACACTTTATTCTGCATTCTGTTATTGTTTTCATTTTATACTACCTCAATGCACTTATGTTTGAAACGATCTCTCTGGATGGCACATGAAACAAAGCTCTTCACTGTATCTCAGTACATGTGACAATAATAAACCAATTATCACTACTAAGTGAAATAACTAAACTCAACATTGACGACTGTAACACCACACATGCCAAGACTTCATTATCTAGTAAAATATGTCACCACATCACACAAGTTGTTGTTATTACAGACGGCCAAGAGATGAGAAAAAGAGGACCATTTGAATGGATTGTGTAAAGGAGAACCATAAAGCAAAGTTCTAGGGAGGGAATTCCAGTGCTTGACGTATTGATAAAAGGTACAGCTGTCAGTCACGGAGCGATGAACAAAGGTTCATAACAAACCCCAAACGGAGTTGATTCACCAAATGCAACTGAGTTTCCACTATTGCCCAAACTACATGAGACTTTTATGGTTTTGTTACCATTATTCTTAATTACACTGAATATAATTCATTAACAATTCCTAATGCAACCAATTCATAATCAGCTTTGATTCTTTCCATACTTAGAGAGGTGGAGGAAAAACTAACTTGATGAAATAGTTTCTTGGACCTTGCAAATAATTTCATGACATTGTTAATTCTTGTTTATGAAAAGGGAGTTAAAAAAGAGGAGTTGTAGGTTTAAAGTGGGTTCAGTTTAAAAACAGCTAAAGATCCTGCCACATCAAGAAGGTGGTGACACGTTCTGGCAATTACCATTCTGTACCATGTAGCAGGACTATCAGAGTCATTAATCTTTCCATTCAGGGCACACTGACAGCTGTCCAGATAGCAAGTCCCATGGACTAAACAGATCCACATCTTACACTGCAGATGGTGAACCACCTCAGCTTTGTCCTCATTTGAATGAGCAGCTAAAGAACCAACACATTTGAAAACTAGCAAGAAAGGGTTCTAAATGATTGTTAAATCGTGGATTGAGCAACACATTAAACAAAATGCAGGTTCAAGGCTAAATTACACCATTAGGGTGAGGTCTGTTACACTGAACTCAAATTTTCCAGTTACTACACAAATATGAGCAAGCTATGGGGTTGTATTCAGAAGTGGTTTCACCCAAACTTTGCCTTGGTCACACTGTTTATGAGCACCCAGTGTTCAGGGCAGTCTCCTATGTTCACCATTAACATAAATGATTCCTACAGCAGGGAATTCATCAAACAGAAAAGTTGTCAAAAGAATTGGCTGGTTCTCTCCTCTTCCATCAGGTAGAAGATACAGGATCCTGAGGGCACGTACCACCAGACTTAAGGACAGCTTCTACCCCACTGTGATAAGACTATTGAACGGTTCCCTTATACAATGAGATGGACTCTGACCTCACGACCTACCTTGTTGTGACCTTGCACCTTATTGCACTGCACTTTCTCTGTAGCTGTGACACTTTACTCTGTACTGTTATTGTTCTTACCTGTACTACATCAATGCACTCTGTACTAACTCAATGTAACTGCACTGTGTAATGAATTGAACCTGTATGATCGGTGTGTAAGACAAGCTTTCCACTGTACCTTGGTACAAGTGACAGTAATAAACCAATACCAATAAATTTTATATTTAAACCCAGATTTACCTGCTCTTTCTGAAAACTCTCCTTATATTTGGAAGCGTAGAACAATACAACACAGAACAGGTCCCTCAGCCCACCTTGTCTGTGATAGCCACAAGGACAAATTAAACTAATCCCATCCGCCTGCACAGGGTCCATATCCCTCTGTTCCCTGCATGTTCCTGCTGCTATTGTACCTGCTTCTACCACTTCTCCTCCCCTCCACTGCCACCTCCTCTGGCAGATTCTGACTGTCTACCCTATCTGTGCCTCTTAGAATTCTATCAGGTCTCCCTTCAGCCTCTGATGTTCCAGAGAAAACAACCGAAGTTTGAAGGGCCTGTTCCTGTGCTGTACTGTTCTTTGTTCTATGGTGAGATTATGGGCCTGTTTCTGGGTTATGTCATCATATGAGCACAACGGCATTGATTGATGAGGTTTGATTCTTGTCGTCAACTCTCTGGATTGAAAGCCCAAACCTTCTGACAGATCACTGGGCAATCTTGTTTATCCCTTGATTTAGTTTGGTAACACACCTTTTCAAATCAATAAATTTTGCTTCAATCCCTCCAAAAACTCAATTCTGATTTGTCTCAACTCTGCAAATATAATGAAAGGATCCTTTCCCCAGGAATTCTCCCTGAAATTTAATCAATGAAATGATTCTTCTTATTTGTCTTTGAACAAAACTGAGAACAATTTAAAACATGTCTTCCAAAGGGAAATATTTGTTTTTAGAATCAAAAGGAGAGAGAGATTGTTTAATGGTGGGTAAGTTACCTGTTCCTGGAACCCATGGCTCCACATATCCAGCAGCTCAAAACCATCACTGAACACACACATACTTCAAACTATCAAGTAAAACCCTGTGCTGTTAATGTTTGATTCCAGGTATGCCTTTATTGATTTGCAAATAATAGAAATACTATTATCAAGCACTGTGGAAGCTCATACTGAAACCAGGGAAGCGAAATATCAAGTGAGTGGTAGCAAACAGCTTGCAGGGTTTTAGCAGAATGAAAATACTTTTCAAACTAGACTGGTAGCTTGCCAGGGAATAATTAAAGCAATGATTCCTCACCCTTTGGAGCAAGCATTTTTCTTTTAAAATGTTAATCTCTTGGCTGCCTTGTGAAATGGTGCTGAACGCCAGCTGAAGCCTCCAGCAGGCTGCCTTTTGAAAGGAGCTCAGGTCACGTTGGGCCATCAGCCTCGTCCCTGCTACCGGGACCTGAGCTGGAATCATTTAGTGTCAGGATTATGTAAACCTTCAGGCAACAGTTTAACCCAATACCACTCTAAAGATGCTCCAGATCATTAGTGTGACCTTTATAATGAAATATTGTCAGTCATTCTGAGTCAGTAAATCATTTTGTCAACTCATGTTCTCGAAATAAATAAGTAACTAGGGGAATGAGTAAATGCAAAATGTAAAAGGAAGAAAGAATAAACAAAAGATGTTTCACCATTTGTAGGAGACACCAGACAGAGTTGATTTTCATTTACTTGGGGCTTGATTTGAACTGGGGTTTTGAAAATGGAAGTATTTACTTTAAATGCCATTTGTGGTGTTCCAACTAACCATCCAGGCCATGATTATACTGACTGGATACAATGAGTGCCCAAACAAAGTCCAAAATCTCAGAAGGCCTTGATAAGAGATTACAGATCCAACTGCAGTCTAAACCCTGCAAGGAAGCTCAGTTTTCAGACTCTGTCCTGCCAGATTCAATTGAGTTTTGGTTAATGTTTCTTCACAGAACCCAGCAAGTAACAGAATTCTCACATAATAATGTGTTTATAAATTGCCAACACAATGTTAAGTTCCTCAAAAGCTTTCAAAAAACGTTGAGATGACCTCCTTGGGAAAAGAAATGTTGTCGGGTGGTAATTGTCAGGTACATGGTAGAGACTACCTATTTTCTAAACAATTGCCTGAATTTTCAGTGTGTAGCATTTACTATATATTGGATTGGGATTTTGATGCTTAGATGTACAATTATTCTATTTCCGATAAATGTGACCATTAATTACAGAAATATCAAAGAAAAAGTGAAAATGGTCACCATACGGCATTAATGAGGGGATTGAATTTGCTTGTGGAAATATGGCAAGTACTAATTCATCCAGAAAAGCTCAGTGAAGTTTCTTTGAAGACCGTAAATTCCTAATATAATATTTACACCCATTTTACTTCTATTAAAAGACAGTATAGCCCTTTGTAACAGGGTTCAGCTGCCAAGATCTAACTGATGGAAGTCAGGACAATGTGGAGCCGAGAGACATTGAGATTAATTTCCTCCCAGTCCACCTCTCCTCTGGGAAGTTCAAACATCCCATTGGCCCCACGATCCAGATGTTAAAAGTTCAGTCCATGCAGGGAAGTCTCCGCTGAGCCCCTCTGCATTTCACAAACCACATTGTAGAGTTTCAAATGTTTCAGAAATCAGTCTTTGTGAAAGCTTAACTCTTTAAGGTCTGGAACCCAACTACAAGATGCACAGAAATTCATTTTTGACTTAATTGTCGAATGTTTCATCACTGGACACTCAGCAGGTCCCATCTGCTAACCCTTTGGATGAGTGAGTTAATCAGCCACACTGTTCACTCCCATTGTCGTGAAAATTGCTCCAAGTCTAATCAAGGACCCCTCACACCCCAGCCATCCTCTCTTCTCCCTCCTTCCATCGGGCAGAAGATACCAAAGCTTGAGAGCACATATCACCAGGCTCAAGGACAGCTTCTATCCCACTGCTATAAGATTCTTGAATGGACCTCTTATATGATAAGGGTGAACTCTTGATCTCTCAATCTACCTTGTCATGGCTCTTGCACCTTGTTGTCTACCTGCACTGCACTTTCTCTGTAACTGTAACACTTTATTCTGCATTCTGTTTTCCTTTTGTACTACCTTGATGTACTGATATACAGAATGATCTGTCTGGATAGAATGCAAACAAAAGCTTTTCACTGTAACTCAGTGCATGTGACAATTAATTAATTACCAATTACCCTTTAGCCTGATAGAAAGACAGAAAGTGCCAGATATACTCAGCAGATTAGGCAGCATCTGTGGAGAGAGAAACTGACTGTTCTGATGAAGAGTCATCCACCTGAAATGTTACCTCTGTTTCTTTCTCCATAGATGGTGTCTGACCTGTTAAGTATTTCAGGCAATTTCAGTTTTTATTTCAGATTTCCAGTACTTGCAGTGTTTTGATTTCCCCTTTAGATTGGTGCACTTTTTCTGGCAGGATTTGCCTCCAGCACCCAGGAAACTGGAGGTTAAGCCCTTGTATAATTGTATGCTAAGACAATATCCAATGAAGGCAAAGCTTAAATCACACATACACACATCCTAACAAGAGTCGTAATTAGTGATCTGACCACATTTCCAATGACATTGAAGAATCCTGCCAAACATGTCCTTCCACAATAAGCACATCCTGATTAAAATTCAAATTAAAAGAGAGAAAGAGAACAAAATTGTAATTTTTTTTCAACTCCTGAGCTTGTATTTATGAGGATTCAATAGATTCCTTATGTTTTTTCCCTAATGATTAGAATATTTTTGTATTTCTGCAGACAGATTAAAATGTAATTCCTGTGGTTTCTAGATCAAATCTTGGAGGGAGTGTTTATGAATTAAAAGGAATTGATGAATTATCAAAATCCCAGAGAAGGTGACTGGACCAGAACTCTATGAAGAACTGCTTAAAGGAACAGGACCTGTCTCCAGTCTCTCGCCACACTGGTCTGATGGCACTTCACAGCATTTCAGAATCAGAATCAGGTTTATTATCACTGACATATATGTTGTGAAATGTGTTGTTTTGTGGCAGCAGTACAGTGCAAAGAAATAAAATTACTATAGATTACAAAATAAATAAATAGTGCAAAGAAAGAGGAATAATGAGTTGGTGTTCATGGGTTCATGGACCGTTCAGAAATCTGATGGCGGAGGGGAAGAAGCTGTTCCTGAATCGTTGAGTGTGGGTCTTCAGGCTCCTGTACCTCCTCCCCGATGGTAGTAACGAGAAGAGGGCATGTCCCGGGTGGTGAGGGTCCTTGGAGATGGATGCCGCCTTCTTGAGGCACCGCCTCTTGAAGATGCCCTCGATGGCGGGGAGGATTGTGCCCGTGATGGAGCTGGCTGAGTCTACAACCCTCTGCAGCCTCTTGAGATCCTATGCATTGAAGCCTCCATACCAGGCAGTGATGCAACCTGTCAGAATGCTCTCCACCATTCATTTATAGAACGTTAAACTGGAAGAGACATCAAGCAAAACATCTTCACTTTGAAAGTGTCCAAATCAGAATATTTCATGTTTTAACTATTCCTACATGACAGACTTGAATCATTAGCGGAACCAATTGTGGCCTAAGGTCAAACAAGACAATGGAAGTTTCCTCTGGAGTCCACCTTCGTGCATGGAAGATGCGTTGAAGAAAGACGTATCCTCACTGTGCGAGCTCAAGGCT
This sequence comes from Pristis pectinata, assembly GCF_009764475.1. Taxonomy (NCBI): domain Eukaryota; kingdom Metazoa; phylum Chordata; class Chondrichthyes; order Rhinopristiformes; family Pristidae; genus Pristis; species Pristis pectinata. The sequence continues at coordinate 1,823,414 of NC_067426.1, forward strand.
CATCATCAGCAGTCGTGAGGACATTATTGCCAGACTGGATGCATCTCATTTGTTAGGAGAACTAATCAATGACTGTACCCTGCTTAAACTCAGTGACCCGCCATAGACCAGCATCCAATGGTGACACTGGTATTAATACAGATATTTTGTAGCTTCAGAAGAGACCTCACCTGCCCCTTTCTCCTGCAATAGCTGGTGCCTCATGGTTTCGTCCCACCTCCCCAACAGGCAAAGGGCAGTGTCCCCATAACTAAGTACTCTCTTCCTTCTAGAGCATAGCAGAACATAAATAGAAGCAAATGGAGGTCACATGGTGCCTGTAACCTGCTTCACCATTCAATAAGATTGGATGGTTGGCCTCAACTTTCCTTCCTGAACTGGGGACATGGATTTAAAGTAACGGTAGAAGGATTAGAGGGAGAGTGAAGAAATTCTTTTTCACCTTCAATGGGATGGAGGTAGGGGAAGAGCCCTCATCATATTTATCAGATCTTGCTTGTGCTCTTGAAGAGCTTCAGGAAGTGCTGGAAGTATAACAGTACAGGTCAGAGCCGGAGGACAACCACGTGGGTGGGTACTTCATGGTCAGTATAGACACGGTGGGCCGAAGGGCCTGTCTGTGTGCAGGATGTGACAGCATGACTCACCAAGAACCCACAGAGTGTAACAAGTACTTAAAGAGTGGCTCCTGATGACAACATGGTGCTGCCCTTACTACATGATAATCTTGTGCTCACCACTAGAGTAACCAATACACAAGAGACGCAAACAAAGACAGTGATAAATATTAGAATATAGAAGAACATGGAACAGTACAACACAGTACAGGCCCTTCGGCCCACGATGTTGTGCCAACCTCCATGATCAATCTAACCCTTCCCTCCAGCACAGCCCATAACCCTCTATTTTTCTTATATCCATGTGCCTATTTAAGAGTTTTTTTAAATGTCCCTATTGTATCAGCCTCGACCACCACCCCCGGCAGTGTATTCCAGGCACCCAACGCTCTCTGTGTAAGGAAGCTACCTCTGACATCCCCCCTGAACATTCCTCCTCTGACCTTAAATGGATGTCCTCTGGTATTGGCCATTGCCGCCCTGGGAAAAAGCTGCTGGCTGTCCACTCTATCTATGCCCCTCATAATCTTATACACCTCTATCAAGCTGCCTCTCATCCTCTGTTGCTCCAAAGAGAAAAGCCTTTTTCATGAGACATGCTCTCTTATCCAGGCAGCATCCTGGTAAATCTCCTCTGCACCCTCTCTAAAGCTTCCACATCCTTCCCTATAATGAAGCAACCAGAACTGAACACAATACTCCAAGTGTGGTCTAACCAGAGTTCTATAGAGCTGCAACATCACCTCATGGCTCTTGAAGTCATTCGCCCGATTAATAAAGGCCAGCACACCATATGCCTTCTTAACCACCCTATTGAAGCTGGATATGCTGCGCAGTGTGTCTGGCTCTGTCTCCCCAACTAGTCACCAGCCCCCCGTTAGCCTTTCCCCATTCCTCATGACACAGAACTAGTGGGAGGTCTTCCAGCAGATACCACCTGGTCTGACTTACAGGCGGGGCATTCCTTCCACAAATATAGCCTCTCAAGTAGCAAGGTGTGAGAAAGCTGGAGGGTGACACAAAGCAACGGTTCACCATTTGACAGCAATGTTGTTGCAATCTGGATGCATCATGGCTTGGTACGGCAACTGCTCTGCCCAGGACCGCAAGAAACTACAGAGAGTTGTAGACACAGCCCGGCACATCACGGACACCAGCCTCCCCTCCATGGACTTTGTATATCCCTCTCGCTGCCTTGGTGAAGTAGCCAGCATAATCAAAGACCCCACCCACCTGGTTCATTCTCTCTTCTCCCCTCTCCCATCAGGCAGAAGATATAGGAGCCCGAGGACACATACCACCAGGCTCAAGGACAGCTTCTATCCCACGGTGATAAGGCTATTGAACAGTTCCCTTATACGATGAGATGGACTCTTGACCTCACAATCTAGCTAGTTATGACCTTACACCTTATTGTTTACCTACACTGCACTTCCCTGTAGCTGTGACACTTTACTCTGTACTCTGTTATTGTTTTTACCCTGTACTACCTCAATGCACTGTGTAATTAATTGATCTGTATGAATGGTATGCAAGACAAGTTTTTCACTGTACCTCGGTATAAGTGACAATAATAAACTAATACCAATACCAAGCTTCTGCATCAGAAGAACTAGAAGCAGGAGCAGACTGCTGAACCCTCATGCCCGTTCCGTCAGTGATTGAGGTTACGGCTGCTCCTTTACCCCACACGACTCTCTACACTAACTCTGTATTCCACAATTCCCTTACTGTACAAAAACCTTTCCAGCCAGTTTCACTTCTGCCAAGATACACAGTCCCATCCCATTGCAGGTGATCCAGAGTACATGTAAAAATGTCTCACTGGACCTAAGTCATAAATCAGGTCCCTGAGGAAAACAGGAATGTACGAGAAATGAGAAAAATTCAGACCCACACTGCTGAAGTTCAGCTCCAAGGTTTGGATCAAGCCCATCATTGGGGAGGGCAACCAGTCTCTGCTCACTATTGAATCACTTCTGGACAAAAGGCAGGTGTGTGGTTTAGAGTTAGGATGCTCATTGAAATAAATTATGCTCTATATTTAAGAGATTTGATTGAAGTTAAGGATCACTCAAACCACAGGTGCAGTCTATCTCATCCTTGAATGAATTACACCCTGCAGCACATGAAAAGCCTTCGAATACAATCGAATCAGTGAAAGACTACTAATTTGATCAACTATTCTCTATACAGAGCCCAGCCTGATACCACACATAATCCTCTCTGAGCAAGTGGCTATCAGCTGCCTTCAATGTTTAGTACACTATCAACTTGCCCAGTTTGCTGAAGGATCTTTCTGTATGGCAATAAATCTCATAACTCCATCTAAACTTCTGGTTTTCTCTCTTGAATCATGCCAGCTTCAGCTGAGGAGGAGCACGTTGTGCATCGCGTTGGACAAGAACCTGGACAGCAAGGGCAGGGAGGCTGTTCCACAATGAACAGCAGCACATCCCGCCCCTAATTTGTAACGGGAACCTTTGAATCCTGAGCAAAACCAAAATCTGGGAGGATGACATATCATCCACATCCAGAGGTGTTCAGCCAGTCCTAATGTCCATGGCTTTGCTCCAGTCAACAGCCAATTCAGGACAGATGATCCAGCCTCCACAACCCTCGGTGGGAACACGTCCCTACACGCCTCAGTTTAAAATGACAACCCCCTAATCTTGTTACCATATCCTCTCATTCAAGACTGTCCCACCAGTGGAAACCTCTCCACATCTACCCTGTCAAACTGCCCAACGATCCGATACATTTCAATAAGATCATTCCTCACTCTTCTCAAATCCAAAGAATACAGATGTAATTTGTTTAGCTGCTTGTGGTAGGACAACCCTCTCATCCCTGGAATTAACCCAGCAAATCTTTTTTGGACTGCCTCTGATGCCAGAGTATCCTTCCTTAAATAAGGGAACCACAACTGTACACAGGGGTGGTTCCAACAGTACCATGGACTTCCACAGTTCTAACCTCCAACCCTCCTGCATTAAAGGCCAAAGTCCCATGCATCTTCCTGACCATTTGCTGCAGCTGCCTGCTAACGCTTTGTGACTCATGTAGAAGAACACCCAGATCTCTCTGTACTTCACTCATGTCATCGTTCTCCATTTAGATAGCTGTCTGTCTTTAGATTCCTCTCACTGAAGTGCATGGTATCACACTTCCCCAGCTTAAACTTCACTTCTATCTGGTGCCTTGTCTTTGCATAAAGGATAAATTCACCCATGTTACAATAATGAGAACTGTTTGAGAACAGTCTGCCATATGGTTACTGTAGTGATAGAACCATAACAGATTCACAGCAGGAAGTAATTTCGTTTTATAACACTGCTGAAGAATATTACTGGAACTCTGGATGGAGCCAAGGTTATTGGTGGGTTTGTAACAAACAGCACATCTGAGTCTCCACTGCTGTGTCAGATTTTCACAATTCTGCAGATGGACATTTTCAGCAGCTGCAGTCAGGCACATTTACTCATTTCTCTGGCTGCATCCTCAGAAACAACTCGATGCATGACAGTTTAGATATTCCCAATAATCCAACTTCAGCAACAGAACGTGTCCATGGTGAACTTACTGGATCATTTTCAGCTGCACCTTCCATTTTTATTTTGCTTAATAAGTGAATAAGGACTTTGGTCCTCAAATGTCCTCTGCCAGCAGGGACATCTGCCTAGACATTGGGCACATGTGTGTTTTGTTTCTCTGCAATAAATTGCACATAAAAAGCAAAGTTACCAGTTTGAAGTGTTTCCGGCAGAAATCCCACTCATGGGGAAGTTGGGACAGGCACTTCCCTAATCGGCATTTTATTTCCCAGGGACATTCCCCCCACATGATGATATCAGCATGTACCACTCTTTCGTCATTCTTCAAAGGAAATTAGACCAAAACATCACAACCTCTGACCTTTGTAATTAATAAACCAGGAGTCCACCATACTGCAAGTAGTGAAGCATGAATGAATTAATGTCCCCAGAATGTTTTTGTGTTCAGAGAGTCCTCACAAGAAATCGTTATTAGAGAATAAAATCAGTGCCATCTGGGTCTGTGAATTGGAGGAGAGCAGTTCAAAGGTGCCTCAGACTACAAGCCCTTTGGTGGCTGCTGATCACTGGGGTTTGGGTCCATTCACGTTTGCAAGGCCTCCTCACAGTCCTTTGTCAGCGACCTCTTCTCCCTCAAGAGACCCACGAGCTCTCACACTCTTCCTAATCCCACGCCCCTCACCCCACACAGGCTGACACTGAGAGATGTTTCTAAAAGCCCTGGGTCATACCCAGAGGATCAGTGCACAAACAACATAGCAGCTGCTGCCTGTGAGATGACTGGTTGAGCTTCAATGCCCTTAAAGAACAGCAAGGTACAATAGTGGTTTCTTAAAGCAAGGGTGCCTCATGTTCATAATAACTTTGGCCTTCATTTTGTCATTTAGGGCATCAGAAATGTGGACAATACTGCCTCACCTGAAGTAGCATCCTGGTAAAATCGAAGGTTTTATCGTAGTTTCTATGTCCGATTTATCTTTATTTTGTTTTGTAATTGAAATGAAATTAGATAAAAATAAATCCATATAATATTCCCATCTCAAACCAGCACAGGGAGATCTGCAGAGTCTTCAGGATGGGATACGCTCCCATCCTCTCCCCTTCAATTGACCCAGGTCCACACCTGCTCATCTAGTGCTTTGTGCATTTGATGGGCTTGAGAAGTGACAGCTCAAGGGAAGGGACTGATAGCTTTTGCAGGATTTGATTTTCCAGTGAAGGGTTGTAATCTTTGAAATAAAATAAACCAGAGAATCGCTCGGGCACAGGAGGCCAATGGCCCAGGGTAGATCAATACCTTCAGTCCCATTCCCTGCTCTTTCTCTGGAACCTTGCAAATTACTTTCCCTCAAGTGCCAACTCAATTTCCTTTTGAAATCCCAGTTGATCTGGTTTCCATTACCCTTACGGGTAATGAGATCCAAGCCTTTACCATCCCTCAACAGTAGGCTATTCTTTAACCAATGTTGGATTCGACTGTTTTAATTAGTTTTTTTAAACATGTATAATGTTTAATACACCTCAAGTGGCAGCACAAGGAATGGCCACTTACTAGCTTATTGGTTCGTCCATCAGGTGAATATGTGGTTTTTTCATTGGTTGGTTTGGCCACAAGTATCTAATACGTTTCCTGATTGGACTATTGTTAGCTAAAGAGCATCTCTTATCTCAGGTATAAAAGGTGTCATTTTTTGTTAATCTTTCTCTTGCTCGTCTCCCCCCTGGCCTGAGCTCATCTTTTGTTCCCTTTGTCTCGGCTCATCAAAGTCAGTGCCATGTGCTCTGTGACTGTTGCTTTGCTTTAAATTTTCCCAATAAAACTTTGTGAAGTACCAAGTTGTTTTCAACTCATTCCTGGACTCCTGAAAGAACCTGTAGATTCGAAAATAACCGGATCCAACACCCAGCACAGGTACAAGTCAGTGTCCAGCACCATTGACACAAGATAGCACGGGTGGAATTTTTAGCCATTTCCAAGACTACAGGATCCCAAGGCACTTTAGTTGTTATCAGTGGAATGCTCTCAGCCATACTCTGTGAACTGTATGGAGTGCCATTCTGTGGGTGGATTTTAAACATCAGATGATTCTAGATATTACCTGATCAAGTGTTACCCGCAGATATTGTGCTAATGTTGATGGCTGCCATATTTTTACCAAATTAGCTCCTTCATTGGCCATAAGTCATGTACCAATGAGAACATGGTCATTAACAGTGTTTGTGCACATAATTGAAGCATTAATTTGAAAAGTACTTTGACTGTTCTGAATATCCTGTTAGAAATCATCAGTAAGAATTTTCTTCGAAATAGATTGAACTGAAACTTTTTTGTTTTTTTTCTTGAATTCGGTTGCATTATTTCACCATGACAGAAACCAGGAGTCTGGTGAACGTTTCAGGGAGTCCCTGGGCTCAGCTCAGCAAGAGCGCCCTCTTTGGGCTTTGCTGATCACCACAGAAAAAACAAAAATAAGATCAGAATCCACTGCAAAAGATGCTAGAACTACGCAATAACTCAGGCAGAAAGTCTGGAGACCAAAAGCACCATCTCTGGCTCCTGGTCTGTATTTGCTGCCTGACCTGCTGAGTATTTCCACATTTACAGTTTTACTTCAGATTTCCAGCATCCAGTGTCATGCACCACTGAAGTTGTTGATGCAGATTAAAGTATTACCAGTTGTTGTTTTTCAACCAAGACCCCCTTAAGCCTTGCATTTTCTGAAATAAATGTGAATGACTTGTTTACAGGATAGTATCAGAGAATGGTCACAGCCCATCAATTCCATATTGACTTGTGCAGAGAAATCCTGGCGGGCCCTTCCTTTACTCCTTCCCCTTATCTCTGCCAATTGCTCCCTCAAGTGCTCAGCCAATTCCCTTTTGAAGACCCTGATTGGTTTTGTTTCCAGCAGCTCTATTGGTAGTAACTTCAGGCAATGAAGTAAAGAGAAATTGGAACTTGTAGACGTGAACATCTGACACCTACTGAATGTGCTCGCTTCTGATAGGTCAACCAGGCACCCTCTTGGAAAGGCATTTTAAAGCCATCTGTACATGGCCTTTCGGTTTATCCCGGATACCACGTCAGGTCACGGTCACACTTTCTCAGAACACAGAAGGAACAGAAACTCGTTGGCCATTCAGCCCCTCATCCCTGCTCTACCATTCAGCAGCATCACAGTTGATATTTTCCCCACACTAATTCCATATCCCCCTGTTCTGTTATTATCTAAAAACCTGTCAATTTCTGTCTTGAATTTACTCAGTGACAGAACTTCTACAATCCCTGTGGGCAGAGAATTCCAAAAATCTCCCACCATCCGAGTGCGGAAACTTTTTCTGATCTCTGTCCTGGCTTACTTTGAAAACGTGGCCCTGGCTCTAGGCATACCAGCTAGGTGAAATATCATCCCCTCATTTACCATGTTAAACCCATAGGAATTTTGGATGTTTCAACGAGATCACCTCTTTTTCTTCTCGGCTCCAGAGAGCATCGGCCCAATCTGTTTAATCTGTCCTCACAGAACAATCTCCACATCCCAGGAATCAGTCTGATGAACTCTAATTACATTGCATCTATTGCAAGTATACCCTTCCTGTGGTAGGGAGCCCAGACCTGTACACAATACTCCAGGTGCAGTCTCAACAGGGCCCAATTTAATTGGTTAAAGATGTCTCTACACTTACACTGATATCCTCTCGAAATAAAGGCGAACATATTGCTTGCCTTGCTAATCATGTGCTCAACCTGAATGTGATTTGTGGAAAAGGACACCAAGAGTTATCAATCTTTATTCTCACAAAGGAAACAATTAAAAGTTAAAATATTTTATCAGTATCATATTTATAAAATGACACTAAAAATGTACACTTTCCACAATACTACAAAATTAAGTTCTTACTAAAGTGAAATTAGAATCCATTTAGGAGCAGAAAGGTTCTGAAAGCCGGTGTTTCTGCAAGTTAATTGTTGACTGATGTTGGTGATCAGAGGGATTCCTTTGTGTTTATTATGTTATCATGAGTTTTCAATGTTTGCTCAGTCTTGCTTTCAAAATGAATTACAATTACAGTTTCCTCGAAGGGAAGAGTGGAAAAATTTATTGAATGCACATGTGGCATCCCAGAAATATCAGTCATTTGCATCTCCATCTCTGGTCATTTATTCCCTTCAGCCTTGCGAACACCCTGTGTTCTGGACCATGGTTGTGCATCTCAGCTTCACAGCTTTCAGAACACAAACATGTCCAATTTGAAATTGCTTGAAGCTATTTCCTTTTCCTTTCCTCTTCGACTTAAAAGGCACATGGAGAGAAATTACGATGCAGATCCACAACCAACATTCAGCTTTCACATTCGCGTGGCTGTTATTGACAAGTGAACACAGAGATCATTGGCAGGAAGGCCTTGAAAGGAGTGTTGGAATGATCCTGAGACCTAGAGACCTAAAATACTGGGATGGACAAGGTGCTTAACTTGCCAGTTAAGGGCTGAAATGATTGAGCTATTTCAAAAGAGAAGGGGATTTGATTCAGCAGATAGGAAGAAATGATTTATTGCATTCAGTTCTGGTCGTCCCATCATAGGAAGGATGTGGAGGCTTTGGAAAGGGTGCAGAAGAGGCTCACCAGGATGCTGCCTGGATTAGAGGGCATGTGCTATGAGGAGAAGTTGGACAAACTTGGGTTGTTTTCCTTGGAGCAGCAGAGGCTGAGGGGAGACCAGATAGAAGTTTATAAGATTATTTGAAGCATAGACAGAGTAGACAGTAGGTGTCTTTTTCCCAGGGTCGAAATATCTAGTACTAGAGGGCACATATTTAAGGTGAGGGGGGAAAGTTCAAAAGAGATGTGCAGGGCAAGTTTTTGTTTTACACAGTGAGTGGTGGGTGCCTGGAATGCGCTGCCAGGGGTGGGGGTGGAAGCAGATATGTTAAAGGCATTTAAGAGGCTGTTAGATAGACACATGAATGTGCTGGGAATGGAGGGAGATGGAGGGATATGGACCACGTGCAGGCAGAAGGGATTAGGTTTCATTAGAATAATTAGCTTGGCACAACATTGTGGGCCAAAGGGCCTGTTCCTGTGCTGTACTGTTCTATTTGTTTTATGTTCTATTTCCACTGGTGGGGGAGTCAAGAACATTACGGACATGATCTTAAAATCAGCACAGAAAACAGAACTTAATCCCATACAAGTGCAATTGAAAGTTGGAACTCTCCCCAGAATGATGGTGGACGCTAAAGCAACTGAAACTTTTAAGAAAGAGACTTTGGATTTGGAAAGCAAAACATATGGAAGAAGAGATGAGAGAACGAGGTCGTAGTAAAGATTAGCCATGGGCTACGCGGATGGTAGAGCAAGCCCAAAGGCTGAAAAGCCTCACAGATGGCAGAGACCATGCTGATCTTTTGTTGTCACTCAGCTTCCAGGAAGGAGAAGTAGTCAGATGTTACTCTTGTAGCACCCATCAGTGTAATGCTCAACAGGTAGAGGGTGCAGAGGAGACATTACCAGGCCTAGAGAATTATTCCAATGGGAGGTAGCAGGGTGGTTCTCTCTCAATGCTGCAGACTGGCACATTCCAAGGTGCAGATGCACTGAAGCTCAGTTCAGCCACCACAAAGGGTTTGTGGGGAGAGGACACAGTGCACGATCTGTGTGTCAGTGCACACTGAGGCACTGGGACCCAGCAGGAAAGGGAAAAACTAATGCTGTTTTGAAAGAAGGTAAATCTTGTAAGCAAACGTAATGATATGTTGGGTTAAGTGAACACAACATCACAGACTTTACTGGAGATGGAGTTTTGTGAGAATGTAGAAGGTGGCAGGAAATGGTCCTACAGTCACTTAAGTTTGCTCCATCATTGAATAAGATCAGAAACAGTGTGATTTTTGGCCTCAGCTTCACTGTCCTGCCCAATCCCTTCACCCTCGAATCCTTTGTTATCCCAAAATCCATCTCAGCCTTAATGACCCCACCTTCAGGATGAATGTTTTCGTGATGCCTATAGGAAGAAATTCCTCCTCATCTCCAACTTAAATGATCAACACCTTATCCTGAGATCACGTCATCTGCTCTTCGACTCCCCCACTCAGAGAAATGTCCTCTAGGCACCTACCCTGTCAAACCCTCTCAAAATCTTATATGTTCCAATAAAATCATTCAGAGGTGGGAAATCTAGTTAAGCCACGATTTACTGCAATAATATTCTCTGTAATAAAATCCCCCTGCTCAGACTCAACTCAAAGAGTTTCTGCTCAAATTCCACAACAGTAATCCCTGTCCTGACGTTAATTCTAGTTTCAGGACTCTGTCCATTTTACATCGACTGTCCATCCACTGCTCAGGAAAAGCCAGAAAACAGCTACACCAATGTAACAGTGACTCAACCATAATTAATTGGCATAAAGTTCTGTGAAATGTCCAGAGTTTGCATCTTTTAGGTAAACCTGACCACCTGCTAAAATGCAGTAAAGACCATTAGCCCTGGGGGAGAGCACAAACTAAATGTGTTTCCTTTTTTAAAAGAAGAACATCACAGCATTTGAAATCAATCATGCTATAAAACGAAACGATGCACGCCAGCACCAGTGCCAGTGCTGCGCGCAGCCATTGCACAAATGATGGAAATTAAGTCACCTGGTCTATTTCGTCAATTACTCTGCATTGCAATTCTCCTATCCAGATATGGATAGATGTTCTGTAAACAGTCATTTCTGGCAGAACGTTCTGGTGCACAAAAGCCAGACTCTGGAAAAAGTACTTCTAAGGATATTTTCTACCTGAGTTTATTTGGATACTTTGGTCGTTAGTGGACATTGCCTTGAAAATGTAGGCTTCAGAGCCAGGGCAGCCAGGCAGTTTAGCAGGTTGCTTTGTCTGCTCTGGGATGAATCAGGCCCTTCAACAAAGGAACAAGAAGAATAACAATGATACCACAAAAATTACTGCCATTTAACAGTTTGGGTCACCCTGTTGTAGGAAAGACGTCACTAAGCTGGAAAGAGTACAAAGAAGCTTTACAAGAATGTTGCCGGGACTCGAGGCCCTGAGTAATAGGGAGAGGTTGGGCAGGCTAGGACTTTATTATGTCTAATACTAGAGGACATGTATTTAAAGCGAGAGGGGGTAAGTTCAAAGGAGATGAGTGGGGCAAGTTTTTTTTTACACAGAGTGATTGGTGCTTGGAATGCACTGCCAGGGGTGGGGGTAGAGGCAGATATGATAGAGGCGTTTAAGAGGCTCTTGGATGGGCACATGAATGTACAGAGAATGGAGGGATGTGGACCTTGTGTTGGAAGAAAGGACTAGTTTAGTTAAGCATTTAATTACTAGTTTAGTTAGTTTGGCACAACATTGTGGGCTGAAGGGCCTGTTCCTGTGCTGTACTGTTCTAGGTCTATGTATTCCTTGGAGCGTAGGAGACCAAGGGGTGACCTTATAGTGGTGCCTAAAATCATGAGGGGCATGGATAGCGTGAATGCATACAGTTTTTTTCTCAGGAAGGGGACCCAAAAACTAGAGGGCATAGATTTAAGGTGAGAGGGGAGAGATTTAAAAGGGACCCGAAGGGCAACTTCTTCACACAGAAGGTGGTGCGTATATGGAACGAGCTGCCAGGGGAAGTGGTTGAGGCGGGTACAATAATCTTTTAGACAGCTGGATAAGTACATGGATAGGAAAGGTTTAGAGGAGTATGGGAAAAAACACTGGTAAATGGGACTAGTTTAGGTGGGCATCCAAATATTGTCTGTTCTCAAAAATGGAGATAGTGAAGTTTCTTGCAACTTCATGGACAAGTAAGGGATGGTAGGAGGCTGGGAATTACCAGACAAGGTTTAGGGCATAACCAACATAGAAGGAGCTTCAACAGGGTTTCCTACATCATCTCATGAATTAGACTGCAAGAAGAGTGGAGATTTTCTGACGTTGTAACACAGCTTTCATACGTGAAGCAAGAGTTTAATTATTTAAAATCACTATTGACTGGCATTTCATAAAGTCATACAGCACAGAAACAGGCCCTCCAGCCCACTGTATCTATGCTGACCTGTAAGTATCGACCTTTACTAATTGCATTTACCAGCACTTGGTCTTTTTGCCATCTCAGTTAGCTGTTTCTCCACATTTAGGAATCAAAACAATGTTTTATTTGTGAATGCAACTTTCATAATGGTCTCATACATTGTTAAAATGGCCCTGCAGAGCAGACTTCTTCATTAATAGAACCAAACCCATTTTCAATTAATCTCTGCCATACACCAGTTCATTAGACCATCATTCTTAACGATTGTCGGGAGAAGGGAGCACAGCAAACAGGGGAATCTTTAAAATCACCAAGAAATCCCTAAACCTCTTCATGTGAATGACACCAAAATTAAAAAATTAATTTCTGCAGTCCATTAATCCAGCAGCGTCCAAGCTTTTTGTCTTCATTGGCCACTTAGAGCCAAACCAAAGAGTCTCTGGGGACACATATAAAATCTAAATCAATGTTCCCATTAATTTGCATACATCTCCAGCTGCTGCAATAACACAGCTTCCTGTTCTGACACAGGATTTTTCCACCAATGGGGACACATAACATACAGCCTTATCACCCGCACATCCGCGAAATTCAGTCGGGAAATGGCAGCAAATCAGAAATGGGAGCATAAATGGAGCAAGGCTGCCTGAGCTATCCAAAACAAATTAACAGACCCGTTAACCGAGTCGTTATTTGTTAATGATAACCAGACAGTTTCGTCTAGTATTTGAAGGCTGGTTTAAGAGGGGACAGGCAAGTAGACCTGCAGCTGCTGGGGGACACGGCTTCCTGAGTGATTGATAATTCCTCAGAAAGGAAGAGACAGACAGCACCAAAGAGAAACAGACACATCCCCACTTGTCCACACACAGCCCTTGCCTTGTATTTTCCTCTCGCTGATACCTACCTTGTTCTCTCGCTCTCTCTCTCTCTCTCAGGTGGGGCTGGAAATGGTTGTCAGAGGAATGCTGGGAATGAGAGGCAGCATTATGAGGAGCGGTCGAGCGGGATGGGTTAATATTTGGAGTGTTTGGAGTGATGAGAAGCAGCCTCTGTGAAACATTAAGGTTCTGACAGGGTGGGTTCTGAGAGGCTTTCCCCTCGGGAGTCAGAGTGAGAAGATGAGAAAGTTCTGCACACGGCGGATGGTGAATCTCTGGAATTCTGTAGCCAAGAGGGTTGTGAATGCTCAGTCACCAAGTACACGCACAGCTGAGGTTGACTTTGGAACTGTGAGGTAATTGGGAAGGGAAGATGAGTGGTTGGAAGAGGTGCTGAGGGTCAGTTGTGATGTCATTGGATGAGGAGAGCAAGTTGAGAGGCCAATAGGTCGACTTTCTGTTCCTACCTTGCTATGAATTCATTTTTATTCCCTCTCAAAATAAAAGCCACTAAAGAATCCTTGATCTCAACTATAAACAATAGAAGGGCTCATCTCCCGAAGTATCTCCTCTCATTCCTTGCCCAGGTACAAATAAAAAGCCTCTGGGTGTTACTGTAGGTTTCAAAGTCACTCTTCACCTCCTGTTGGACCCTGCTGGTGATGTGTCATCAATGAATCCGGACAACAAGTCTGCTCCAGCTACTTGATTATGGCACCATCACAGTTATGTCTATTTCTGTCCTAATCAGCACTACACCACTGGGGTTCACAGGAATCAAAAATATGAAATAAGAACAGGAAATGCTGGAAACACTCAGCAGATCAAGCAGCATCAATTTGACGATTCAGGTCAAAGTCACTTTGTCAGAACAGAGGTTAGTGGGTGTCAGGGGGTGGAAACCAGATTGGTAAACTGAAGCCACTTCAAGAAACTCCTTACAGCCCTAGTGGGGTTCAACCAATTTATCAATCATTAGGAATTTACTCTGGGATCTTCTGATCAATTAGTCGGTGGCTTCATTACTGAGCTCTCCTGGAGTGTGAGACCCTGGGCAGGTGGCAGTGCGGCTTGTGACTTGTAAGGTGAGAGGTGATGAGGCAGAGTGCAAGCCCAAGTGGGAATCCTTGGAGCATAAAAGGAAAACAAATTTCCAAAGGTTTGAGGTGCTGGAATGAGTTGGGATAGGAACATTAACACTTTAACCAAACCAATCTTCTTGCTGAGTTTCCTTTTATCTAAAGGCAGAATGACTGCAAATGAGTGAAGTAGCATCTCTGTGTTCTTGTACATGAATTACAAAAAGTCAGCAAGCAGGTGCAGCGAAGGAGAGTAGATAGAGAGAAAATGTCACGTTGGTCTTTACTGCAAGAGGTTTAGAGTTTCGAAATAGGGAGGTTGTGTTACAGTTGTACAGGGTGTTGGTGAGGCCACACCTGGAGTAGAGTCTGAGGGATACAGCTCATAAACAAGATCTGCAGCCCACCGAGTCCACACCAATGGCAACCACCTACAGTTTGGTCCTCTTACCCAAGGAAGGACACCCTGGCATCGGAGGCAGTCCAAAGGAGGTTCACCAGGCTAATTCCTGGGATGAAAGTGTTGTCCTATCAAGAGAGACTAAACAGGTTGGGCCTATATTCTGTGGAGGTTAGAAGAATGAAGTGCAAGATAAATGTTGAAGTGTTTTCATTAGTGGGACAGTCTCGAACGTGAGGACACAGTTTGAAGATGAGGGGCTGTCACTTAAAACCTAAGTGTGTAGAAATTTCTTCTCTTAGAGGGTGGTGACTGTCTGGAATTCTCTGTCCCAGAGAATTGTGGAGGCCGGATCATTGAAAGTATTTAAAGTAGAGGTCAGTAATTTGAAAGAAGGGGAGGGGGGGGTTGGTGAGGGATGTGGGGAACTGGCACAGAGGAGGGTTTGAGGCCTGGGGTTGATCTGCCAAGATCCCACTGACCTAACCCAGGTATCCCCTTATGTTCACTCCCCTTTCCCACTTGTATGTCTTAAAGTTGCCTATTTCTTAACTCCCAATTCAAATAAGAGGCCATCCACCTGAAACATTAATTCGGTTTCTCTCTCCACTAATGCTGCCTGACCTGTTGAGTTTTTGCACCATTTCCTGTCTTTATTTCGGATTTGCAGCATTTTACTTTTGTAGCGTGCATGGTTTTTGATTTCAGAGGTTTGAAGATGACCTGAGATGGGGCAAAGAGTGGGAGGAGGAGGGGGTGGCAATGACATGTGTGTAGCCTAAACAGCAAGAGGGACCAATCTAGAGAGGATGTATAACATCAAGCAGTGAAGGAGTTGAGACAGGGTTATTCCTGAAGCCAGAAGAGGCTGGAGATGCTGGAATCTAGAACAAATGCAGAAGACCAGAAGAACTCAGCAGCTCAAGCAGCACCAGTGGAGGCAAAAGATGAGAGTTGACGTTTCGAGTTGAGACTCTGTATCAGGACCAGTAACTGTGTTGTGGGAAGTTGAACAGGCACATATACAATGCCTAGTGCAGGACTGTTCCAATTAATAAATGTTATGGAGGTATTGGAGTTTAAAAGGGAAACATTTCCATCTGACAAATGTGAGTATTTAATTGTATTAAATCACTGCTTAAGCAAGAGCTGAGGCATTTTATTAATTTTAAGTTTGACAGTCATTTATGTGACAAGATTATCTGTGGACTTACATTGGTCCCTGAGGTCATGTCAGACTTCTAGTGCTTAGTGCAGTAACACTCTGTACTAAATATGGATGTTTTACTCGTTTAGACTCCGATCCATCACTGGTGACGTGTAAACCTGTCACTACAGTAGAGTTTGAGCTGATGGAATGACTAGCCTTTCATCTACTCACAACTGGTTGGTCAAGCAAATAAAGCCCTTTCCCTTTTAAACCCCTGGGACCATGTATAACAAAGGTCTCATAATTCATTAGCTTAATGGGGTTCTTGTTTTTTTTAATATCAATATTGATTTTCACTTAAAAAATGCAGAAAATGGCAGAAGTAAGGAACAAATATGACTTTCTAGGTGTAGAAAACGTTTTAATAGAGGTTTTAAATTTTACTTCAAACTTGTAAAATGTTGAACCAGCAGTATAGAGAAAACAGGCCATTACAGAGACACGGTTGCAAGGGGATCAGAGCTGGGAATAGTCGGGAATATTTGAAGGATATACAAGAAGGAAAAGGTGAGGTGCAGCCGTGTTACTAAGAGATCAGGTAGGTGCAGTCATGGGAGATGATCGAGGCTCCGATGCTGAGTCGACTAAGTGAAGGTTAAAAGCATCAAGGGAAAGATGTCAGGTGGGGATAGTGTCTGGACTCCCAAACAGTAGCTACACTTTAGCAAAAGGTTATAAATCAACAAATAATGGGAGTTCAGAAAAGAGCAGTGCAAAACCACAAGTAACTTTAATCTTCATGTAGATTGGGTTAACTGGTTGGAAAGAATGGCTCAAAGAACAACTTCATAGGATGCATTCAGGTTAGTTTCCTCAAACAATGCTGTCTTATTGCAACTGTATAAGGCACTAGTGAGCCTTTCCTCTAGTATTGTGAACAATTCTGCTTCCACTACTTAAGAGATATTATTGACTGGAGGTGGTTTAGAAAAGGTTCATTTAGATGACCCCCGAGTGTGGAGTGGTTGTCCTCCAAGGAAAAGTTAAACAGGTTGGGAATCCCCTCATTAGAGTTTAAAAGAATGGGAGGGGATCTTACTGAAACACTAGATTTTAGGGGATAAACAGGGTAAATGGTGAAAGGACATTTCCTCTCATGGGAAAGAACAGGATCAGAGGGCCCATTTAAGATTCAGACAATGAAGAATTTCTTCTTTCAGAGGATTCTGAGTCTTTGGAATTCCTTGCCGAGAGCCATGAGGGGCACAGTCCTCACATATATTCAAGGCTGAGACAGATTACCAATTAGCCAGGCAATGAAGGGCTGTGGGGAAAGGGCAGGAAAGTAGACTTGAGGAGTGTCAGATTGGCCACAATCCTACTGAATGGCAGAGCAGGCTCAAAGGCTTCCTCCTGCTTCAACTTATGGTCTTGAACCAAGCAAGGACAGCAAATCTCCTCAGAAGGTCATTCATGAACGGAGAGAGACTTTCCATTTCACTGTAGAGGGGTTTGAAGTGTCACAGATCAATAGTCTAGGCCTCCAGGTAATAGTCCAGTAACGTAACCACTGTGCTACTATACTCCTAACTATGAAACATCCAAGTACTCTGAGGCTTGGACTAATATAAATTGAAACTCAGCCCAGCTGTTGACAAAAACCTTGGCTGAGTCTTCCCATCTGTCTCAACAATACTGGGGCAATTGTATGCAAGCCACCTCCCCTCTGATATCCACCAACACAAGGCAGAAAAGCTTGCAAATCAGAAACAATGATACCACAAGTATTTATATTGCCCTGCCATTGGCTGGTTCTCCATCATGCACTGGAGAACCAGCCAATGGCAGAGCAATATAAATACATTTACAGCTGTTGTGGATAATTGGGTTGCAACTATTTGGACACCAGTTATTTGTTAAAATCAAACTATTCAATCCTTGTTGACTTTTCTAAACTGGCCAATCAGAACCAGATTTAGTTCCCTCCAGAGTCTTCAAAGGAAACAAAAATGCTTCAAAATCATTGAAAAAAAGAAGATAGTTAGTAAATGAAATAAGAATGCCCTGTATCAGCAGCCTGCTCACATCACTGGATTGTTGGAAGAGGTGACGTTCATTGCCCTTTGCTGGTTTCTAGAGTTGGTTACAACAGTACAACAGGGAACAGTGGTGGGGTCAACCAGTGAAAAGACAGAGATAAGGGTTTGAGTTTTAGAAGGACACTGAAAGGAACCATTTTGGCTTTATTCTTGCTGTTTACATTTGGCTTGAAGCCAATTAAATATTAGTTTGGATATTCCAATCTAAAATGTATTGGGATCCTGGTCCTGAGGCAATTTTCAGGAACTGGTGTTTACAATTGCACTAGGGCACAGTACATCAACGTCGAAGGAAGTAGTGGTTTATTTGCAGAGTAGAACATGTAACATACACATGTATTGTCTCTTCAAACTCCCATTCCAGTCAATGTTATTGTTACAAAGCAGGGATATCACAAGAACTCACCCATCCAACAGGATAATAATAAGACCAGACACACAGATGTGTGAAAACACACAATGTTATAAACCAGTTCTAAACTAGCAAGTACTGGTACGTTCCACAGTGATGTGCCACCAGCACTCACATGTCTAATATTGATGGATCCAGCTGTAGATTTGACTGAGTGGGGGAGTGGGTTACTCTGCAAAGGGGGGTTCAAAATGTCCAATGAGAAAGTAAATAAGTTAATGTTGTGGACATGAGACTGGGTATAACCAACAGCACAGCTTCTGGAATGACAGGTCCAACATAAAGGAGGAACTTAACATTTTGGCATCTCCCAGTCTAGATTTAGATTAGTTTATTGACATATATACCAGGGTGCAGTGAAATTCCTTGCTTGGCCGAAGCTCACAGAGTAACCAGTGTACATGGCAATAATGAATACAACAATAAGCACAGCAACAGGTATAAAACAGCAGAATGGTGCAAAGATTGCCGTGTAATCTGAAGTAGTGCAAAGAGAAATGGGAAAGAAAAGTGGGGAATCTACATGGGGCTTTATTCAGGATGCCTCCTGTGGGGGCCAGTGGCTGTTCTGTAGTGTCCTGATACCCCAGTACCCTGACAGCACTCATTAAGAGTGCCAGCTCCCAACACTCCAACTAAGGTTAATTGCCAGTACAGGCACAGTTCAGAGGGCAGCAGAAAGTTGGAGGTCCATCCTACTCCGGAGACTTCAAAATCAGACTCAGTTTATTCTCACTGACTTTTGACGTGAAATTTGTTCTTTTGTGGCAGCATCACAGTGCAAGACATAAAAATCTATAAATTACAAAAATCAATAAATAGTGCAAAAAAAAGCAATAACAACGTGGCGTTCATGGGTTCATGGACTGTTCAGAAATCTGATGGCAGAGGGGAAGAAGCTATTGCTGAATCATTGAGTGTGGGTCTTCAGACTCCTGTACCTCCTCCCCGATGGTAGTAATGAGAAGAGGGCATGTCCCGGATGGTGAGGGTCCTCCGTGATGGATGCCACCTTCTTGAGGCACCACCTCTTGAAGACGTCCTCAGTGGTGGGGAGGGTTGTGCCCGTGATGGAGCTGGCTGAGTCTACAACCCTCCGCAGCCTCTTGCGATCCTGTACATTGCAGCCTCCACACCAGGCGGTGATGCAACCAGTCAGAAGAAATCTCTCCAGTGCAGTACTGGGGTGACCCCACATTGTCAGAGGGGCCATCATTTAAATGAAACATATATCTGGGACCCCGTGTGGGAAGCAGGATTCCCTCAAAGATCAACTTGGTTCAACAAGGTTCAATGATCAGTCTCCTTGCTGTTCATTGCTCAACAGTATAACTGATCACATGTTGTTATTTTATTGCTTTTGTGGGAGCCTGCTCTGCACAAATCAACAACATTCCCTGTGATACTGTAGTAACTGCTTGGCTGTAAAGCTCTTTGTGATGTTCAAGGGATTTGACAGGATCCAGCTAAACATAAGTCTCTCCTCCCTCACCGGTGAGTGGACATGCCTTTATTTAATACTGCATGGCCAATAAACTGTCAATTTTCAATCATTTCAAAGAAACATTTAATTAAAGAAAATGTTGTCTTAAAGGTAGAAAAATCAATTCTGTCCCTCCACTGCCCACCTCAAGCATGCAAGCTGACCCTGTCTGCTCCTTCCCCAAGGAAACTGGGACACAGAAGTCATGGAAATCTGACAGGCAAGCGAACTGAGGAACTCACTCGATAGGTTTTTAGGTATTCGAGGAATCAAGGGAAATCGGATGAGTGCGGGTAAACAATCTGTTGTGATCCTACTGAATGGGAGAGCAGAATCACAGAGCCATACAGCACCGAAACAAGCCCTTCAGCCCAACATGTTCATGCCGACCATCAAATACCTCGAGTCAAGTCTAGTTTATTGTCAAGTACGGTGAGGTACAGGTACATACTCCAAGACCTCAGACTCAACACCTCCCTCTGTAACTGGATCCTTGACTTTGTAACCAGCAGACCGCAATCAGTGAGGATAGGCAGCAATACCTCCAGCACGATTATTCTCAACATTGGTGCCCCACAAGGCTGCGTCCTCAGCCCTCCACTGTACTCCCTATACACTCATGACTGTGTGGCCAGATTCTGCTCTAACTCCATCTACAAGTTTGCAGATGATACCACACCATAGTTGGCTGTATCTCAACAGCAACGAGTCAGAGTACAGGAAGGAGATAGAGAGCTTAGTGGAATGGTGTCATGACAACAACCTTTCCCTCAATGTCAACAAAACAAAAGAGCTGGTCATTGATTTCAGGAGAGGGGGCAGTGTACATGCACCTGTCTACATCAATGGTGCTGAGGTCGAGAGGGTTGAGAGCTACAAGTTCCTGGGAGTGAACATCACCAACAGCCTGTCCTGGTCAAATCACGTAGATGCCATGACCAAGAAAGCTCACCAGCACCAAGAGGCTAAAGAAATTTGGTTTGTCCCCTTTGACTCTCACCAACTTTTACCAATGCACCATAGAAAGCATCCTATCTGGATGTATCACGGCTTGGTACGGCAACTGCTCTGCCCAGGACCGCAAGAAACCGCAAAGAGTTGTGGACACAGTCCAACACATCACGGACACCAGCCTCCCCTCCTTGGACTCTGTCTTTACCTCTCGCTGTCTTGGTGAAGCGGCCAGCATAACCAAAGACCCCACCCACCCGGGTCATTCTCTCTTCTCTCCTCTTCCATCAGGTAGAAGATGCAGGAGCATGAGGGCACGTACCACCAGACTTAAGGACAGCTTCTACCCCATTGTGATAAGACTATTGAATGGTTCCCTTATACAATGAGATGGACTATGACCTCACGATCTACCTTGTTGTGACCTCGCACCTTATTGCACTGCACTTTCTCTGTAGCTGTGACACTTCACTCTGTACCGTTATTGTTTTTACCTGTACTACGTCAATGCATTCTGTACTAACTCAATGTAACTGCACTGTGTAATGAATTGACCTGTACAATCGGTATGCAAGACCAGTTTTTCACTGTACCTCGGTATAAGTGGCAATAATAAACCAATACCAATACAAATACCGTGAAAAACTTGCTTGCAGCGGCATCACAGGCGTGTAGCTACAGACAACACACAATATAAATTATACATAAATTATACATAAAGTTATACCACACAGTGAAAAAAACAGAACCTTAGTGCAAAAAAAAACAAAGACCCAATCAGAGACAAGTCCACAGTAGTGCAAGAGGTGGTCTGTAGCGTTCCATTGCTGAGGTAGGGTTAGGGTTATGCAGGTCGGTTCAAGAATTTGATGGTTGTAGGAAAGTAGCTGTTCCTGAACCTGATGGTGTGGGACTTCAGACTTCTGTACCTCCTGCCCGATGGTAGCGGTGAGAAGAGGGCATGGCCCAGATGGTGGGGGATCCTTGACGACAGATGCCACCTTCTTGAGGCAGCACCTCCTGTAGCTGCAGTCAGTGGTGGAGAGGGCTGTGTCTGTGATGGACCAGGCTGTGTCCACTGCTCTCTGCAGCATCGTGTGTTCCTGTACATGTTCCTGTCAATACTGATCCCATTTCCCAGCACTTGGAGTGTGGCCCACTATGCCTTAGCAATTCAAGTGCTCGTCCAGATAGTTTAAATGTTGTGAGAGTCTCTGCCTCTACCATTCCCTCAGGCAGTGCGTTCCACGTTCCAACCACCCTCTGGGTGAAAATATTCTTCCTCACGTTCCCTCTAAATCTTGTACCCCTTACCTTAAACCTATGCCATCTAGTTTGAGACAACTCTGCTGTGGGGAGAAGGTTCTTACTTTTTACTCCATCTATGCCCCTCATAATTCTCGGCACCTCTATCAAGCCTTCCCTCAGCCTACTCCCCGCCAAGGAAAACAAACCTAGCCTATCCAGTCTCTCCTCATGACTGAAGCACTCCATTCCAGATGATCTCCTGGTGAATCAGCTTCAGCACCCACAGCTGGAACCTGTGAGAAGCTGATGGGTCAGTGTTGGTGAGGGGACTTTTGCTGCCTGGAGTGGCACTTGACATGGCCAGTGGCAATCCAGGTGCACACTGCAGCTCTTGCATTATGTATCAGTTTCCAGGCATGAGCCACTCAGTACTGGGTAGTCATGACACATTGTTATTCCATGTTTCCTTCTGCTCCTGGCTTTGAGCTTCAGGCATTGCTGCAAGGCATCAGTGACATCATAGGATCCCCTGTCAACAGCTCTCTCCATTCAGTCAATAACACCTTCCAGGAAGGTGAAACAGCAGCTCCAGGCCCGTGTGGTAGCAGTCTGAACATTCGCAAGAGACGCAGAGACTGGCATTTGAGTCTCTGCCTGGGGATTCGGATGTTCCTAAGCTGGAGATGTTGCACGTTCGAAGGTGAATGGCAACTCCAGGTACCAGGGGACCATGTGCTCGGGCAGAATCCTCCTCCTCCTCCTTAAACAACATTTGACTCACGCTGGTTAGCAAATAGCCAATGGTTGCAACAAACCTGCAAGCTCAGAAAATAGCAGATTTTAGGAGCTGGTGGACGGAATTTCACTCCCAGTTCCTCCTGTGTGCTCCAGAGAGTGAGAGCAGTGTCCTCAAATTCACGTTCTAAACCACGTAGATGAGGACAAATAAAACAAGGTGCTCCACAGCTGCCTGTGGAGATTGAGGCCCATCTCGGTCTCCTGTCGAGTACACTCAGCAGGCTTGAAGAAGGTAAGTAAACTTCCGAAAGAATGAAAATCAGCTTCCACCCTTTTTGAATGTTTAGATATAACATATTGGTGCTGAGGAAAATTGTTCCTGAAGTCAGTTAGGAGGGAAGAGAAATTCATTTTCCAAAGAAAGGGAGAGAAGGAAAGTCTAACTACTGTCTGCTTTAAGAAAAAAAGGAAAAGGAAAATAGGATCAGATGGGTTGCAGCGGATTACTGTCAGACCCAGACATCAGACGAAAACTGTGGGACATTCTTGCATTCCTGTGCTGCAGATGTAGGAGTGTAAATAGTGCTAGAGGGTCAGCGTGGGCTTGGTGGGCCACGGGGTCTGCTTCCAAGCTGTAGGACTCTAGGACTCTAAAGCACACCGTTCCAAAGCAAACCAAACATTATTTAACTCAGTAAACAAGGGCTATTATGGCTGTGAAGGGAAATGTCTGCCATCTGAATGCCAGTTCAGGCAAAGAGCTGTCACATATCTGAGCGAAAAGTCAATCTCTCCAGAGCTTGTAAAAAGAGGGATAATGTAAGGTTGAGGGGAAAAATGAGTGTAAGGAGTTAAAGAAAGCCGCTCAAAGTTTCTGAAGTATTCACCATTCTGACTACATGGAGCAAGCAAGTGAAGACTGTAATCCACAGGATGTTCTGACAATGTCTCAGGAAAAGCAGCTGACTTGACAACAGTGGAACCACAGCTTTTGTCAAGAAAGTGCATGACAGAGACCTGACATTTGAGCTTGACACGAGTGCCTCATTATACTGGTGAACCAAACCAGACTCATCGTACAACCAGGAGGCCAGAAATCACTGTATTTGCACTGGAGGCACAACTAGATCTGAAAATGTATAGATGAAGGGGCTGAAGTATTTGGAGCCATTGATGTGACAGTGAAGTCCCAAGATAAAACCTTACTACCAGCAGTCATTGCAAGCTCTGGACCCAACCTGTCGGGGATAATAAAAAACAGAAGAATTCAGAAGGTCAAGTAGCATCTGTAGAGGCAAAAGGTGTAAGTTGACATTTCAGGTCAACTCTCTGCATCAGGACTGTTGGGAAGGGGCTGGTGAGACAAAGTCCAAAGTCCCCTGGATTGGAGGAACTCTTTCTGCAGCAGGTGCTTGGGAGACATAACAAGGTTTCTAAAGATGAGCTGGGAACACTGAAGGCACCTAGATCAAAATTCACACAGATCCAAATGCTCCACTGTGGTGCTTTGAGCCAAGGTCAGTGTATTCAGCAACAAAGCAAAAACCTGAGGCAGAAACTGACAGGTTTCTCAGAGAGAAAATAATTGAACATATTAAATACTCTGAATGGGCAATCCCTATTATGCCATTGTTAAAGCAGGTTGAATCCATCAGCATTTGTGGAGATTACTAGCTGACTGTGAATCAAGCTTCATCCTTGGAAGTGGATCCCTGTCCCGGAATAATTTGTTGTCTTGTCTGGAGGTCTGTGGTTGGACGTGCCATGCAGATCAACAGTGTTGGAGGATCAGTCTAAGTGGTTTCTGATTGTCAACACATGCAAGGGTTTCCTGGGGAGAGAAGCAGGAAGTGTGAGCTGTGAGGAGGAGGCAAAGAGGTTCCCATGTGATTTCGTCAAGTTGGGTGAGTGGGCAAATGCATGGCAGATGCAGTTTAAATCAGATAAATGTGAAGCTATTTGCTTTAGTCTTAAAAATAGGTTTAAACCTATAAACTGGTTATTATCTGAATGGTGATAGTTTGGGAAATGGAAAGGGCAGATAGTCAGAGTATTTTCCCTGGGCTGGAAATGTTAACTACCAGAGGGCATAGGTTTAAGGTGAGAGGGGGAATGTTTAAAGGAGATTTATGAGACAAGATTTTTACACAGAGAGTGGTAGGTGTCTGGAACGGGCTACCAGCGGAGGTGGTGGCGGCAGATACAACAGCACATGACGAGGCAGGGAATGGAGGGAGACACACCATGTACAGGCAGACTGGATTCGAATATATTGGCAGCCTGGTTGGCCCAAACGTGGTGGGCTGAAGGGCCTGTTCCTCTGGTGTTTATGTTCTAATTCCCAATTTGATGTTTAGTTTGTATCGATGATCTATGGTTTTGCTGTTGCCTACCAGTGGAAGCACTGTTTTGTTTTACACAGAGAACGGTAGGTGTCTGGAACACACTGCCAAGGGAGGTGATGGAAGCAGATACAATAGAGGTGTTTAAGAAGCATTAAGCAGGCACATGAACAGGCAGGGAATGATATGCATCATGTGCAGGCAGATGGGATTAGTTTAACTTGGCCTCATGGTTGGTACAGCCGTGGTGGGCCGAAGGGCCTGTTCCTGTGCTGTACTGTTCTATGTTCTATGTTCTACAATGAGACCAGGGTGTCCTTGACCAGCAATCTCTGAAAGCAAGTGTTCAGGTCCAACAAGCAGTTAGGAATCTGTTGATGTGTTGGCCTTAATTGGAAGAGGATGTGAGTACAGGAGCAATGATGTATTGCTACAACTGTACACAGCCTTGGTGAGATCCCATCTGGAATTTTGTATGCAGCTTTGTCTCCTTATCTGAGGAAGGATGTTCTTGCCATTGAGGGAGTGCAGCAATGGATTATTGACTGGCTCCTGAGATGGCAGGACTGATGTATGAGGAGATGTTGGGTCCATTGGGTCCATGTTCAGTGGAATTTAGAAGAATGAGAGGGGATTTCATAGAAACCTATAAAATTGCAACGGGACTGGACAGACTAGATATGGGGAGGATGTTCCTGATGTCTGGAGAGTGCAGCACCAGGGTCACAACCTCAAGGTATGGTGGATGCATTCAGAACTGCGATCAGGAGAAATTTCTTCACCCAGTGGATGGTCAACCTGTAGAAGTTTCTGCCATCAAAAAGGGGTGGAGGCCAAGTCATTCAATATATTCATGAAGAACATATTTCTTAATGTCAAAGGGATGATGAGATATGGGTAGAAGGTAGGAAGAGGGAAGTGAGGTGGATGATCAGCCCTGATCATGTAAAGTAGTGGAGTGGGAGCAAATGGTCTTTCTCTATGTTTCTAAGTATCTGACCGCCCTTTGGAGGCCTGTCTGCACCTGCTGCCTTTCAGAGAACCATGGAGCAGCTGCTGCAGGGCATCCCCTGGACACTGGAGGACTACTCCCAGTTCAGAGAAGGTAACGTAACTGAGCTGAAGACAGATCTGGGATTGCAGAATTGTAGTAATAAATGCTTGCCAAATCTAACAATGCTCTTAGCTCCACACCAACTGCTGTGAAATGATGTGAAGTGGAGGTGGACAAAGGCTCAAGGAAAGGTTTTTGTGCATTCCAAGGAATTGCTACCGTCAGCTGGTGCAGGTGGACAGTTGGTCTAATTTGTGATACATCACCACCCGGTGTTGGTGCCGTGGAAGTTGGTTCTGAAAAGCTGATGGGGTTTATGGCCAGGACACTGACTGTGGCAGAGAGACAGTAGTCCCAGCCACCATTGTGTTGGAGTGGAACAGAATTTACGAACATCACTTCACTGTTTCCATGGACCACAAGCCCCTGATGTCCCTGCTGCAAGAAATAAAGCCAGTGTCTCAGATGGTTTCCCACCAGCAGAAAGATGGGCTTTGACCTTGAGTGTGTGAATATGCTATTGTTTTCAAAGCCAGGAAATACCATGGAAAAGCAGATGTCTCAGTCATCATCCAGTGCCAGAGACGAGTCCTGATGAAGGAACGCAGAGCAAGTGCTGATAGTGGACTGGCTGATGCTCTACCTGTGAGCACAGTGCAGATCAGACAGTGGAGAGCAGAAGATCCTAGACTGCCTGAAGTGGAGATCAGACACTCCACCAAAGTGAGGGGTCTCCAGCAACTTTAGTTAAATAATGTTGCTTTGGGGGATGGGATTGTGGGTGAAGTAATGGATATAATTTATGTAGTAATCTAAGTGTATAATTCAGTGTGTGGAGTTGATAGTTGTTCTCCAAACCAGCTGGGGTCACAGTGTTTTTGGAGGCTGATCTTCTCTGTTTCAATCTTTGGCAGTGACCATTTTGGTTGCGGTCTCGAAGGGCTGTGTTTGCAGACATGTGCACTCAGCGGAGTTTAGGAACAGAAATAAATTACTGAAAGGGTGAAATGGTCTCCACCCTTTCTGTATGTTAAGTTACGGCACAGGATGGAGCCTGAGGTGGGCTGGGTCCAGTCTCTCAAATAATTAAAGGTGAAGAGTGGAACAGGTTTGTCTTCTGTACTTAGTTACACTGCGCTCTCCTTCAAGTGTTGTAGCTAACATTCACAGGATCTGTTATCCCTGCCAAGTCCCTCTGACACAAATGCCCAGTGTTCTGAAGAAGACAATGATTTGCCTGTTTCTTGACCTTGGTATGTCTCACTGTATTTTCTAAAGTGCAGCCACTGTTGTGTGATTCAACTCTCAAAGCGTCACATCAGCATCAAATATCATGTTTACCTGGAGTCATGGAATGACACAGCACACAAGGCCATTCGATCCATCGTCTTTTTAGAACTTGGAGATTTTCCTTTCAATCATATCATTGCATTGGAAAATCGGTTCCTTCATGGAGTACATTTAAACAAGTCAGTACTCATTTGGTGTACATTTATACAGCTTAGTTCGCTCTTGGGACACCCATACATGGGCCAGTTCCCTCTTGGTGTAAGTCCCTCCTGGGGTACACTTACATGGGACAATTCCCCCTCCTGTACACCTGTACAGGTCTCACCTGTTACTTTGCCCAAATGCCTGAGATCGAACTCAGTACTGAGAAACTTTCTAGCCCTTGCACAGGATCCCAAACAAATCCAGCATGTGATTGCAACAAGAGTTGATATGGCATTCCATCCAATTTTGCCTTCCTAAACCGGGGGAAGCAAAGCCAATGTTAAAGCCACAGCCCTCAAATCGATGTGGCTCTTCTGCACAGTTCCTCAGTTTTGGGGAATGAGAGTCTGAACATTATCTCAAGATTAACTGTATACTGAAGCTAATCTCAAATAGATTATTCTGGTGCTTTCTTAAATAATCCTTTTGTCATTTCAAATGTATTTTAATTTCACAAATACATTATCACAAACAGTAAAACCTGGTTATTACAGTTGTTAATGATTGCTTTATGCATTAGTATGAGAATTTTTACTTTAGGAGGCACATTAATCCATTTAAAGTAAAATGCCACAAACATGTTTTATTGCACCCTGGATCTGCTTGGGCTACAGTTGATAGTCATACATCCCACCATGGGCATTCTTACCACAAGTGTTATTTTTACCATTTTTACTTTACATTCACAGTTCAAACTGTTTCAGGGAATTGGTTCCAACATTCTGAATTTTGGCTTCTTGAGGAGGGGAGACACACAAGTGACACCCGGTTCTAACTCACCAAGTCAGGCTCAAAACCAGGGCCGACTGATTCCACTCCCATTACATTTCCTGCTCATCCAAAACTCCCCAGCTGTGCTATTTCATTCCTGGACATTTAACTATTTCCTGGTCAACCTCCCTCATTCAACTTTCTGTTATGGTCCATGTCCCAGCTCTGACCTAACACCTTTGTGTCCACTCCCAATTAGGCAGTGCCTTCATTTTAAGATTCCCTCTCTCAAACTCTCCCTGGTCCCTCCATGTCTCCCTCATCCGTTCCTGCCCCACAGACCTCTGAGATCTCTACATTCCTTCAGTTTGTTCAGTTTTTTTACTCCTTCAGTACTTTTGATCATTCCCTCTTGAAGATGTTATTTTCTGGATGTTCCCACCACCCACTGACAACTCTCACTGTCAATGGGGCTTGGATCTCCCACCACTGGACCCTGAACTACTCATAGCACAACACTCCAAGCTGACTCCCATAGTTGTACACCCTACACTCCCAACCCAACCCTTCATCCAATCGTCTCCTCCCACTCAATGGCTGACTGTCCTCAGTTCTCTCTCCCCTCATATCAAAATGAACAGTAACAGTTTCCCTGGATATATAAGTAGGAAGAAGACAGCTGAGCTTGGCTGAACAGGGCTGGTGAATTAATAACAGGTAACAAAGAAATGGCAGCTATGTTAAATCAGTTTTTTGCATCTGTCTTCACCACTGGAAATACCCCTCAGATTACAGCTGGGGTCATTTCAAATAATGCAGAGGAACTTATAAAAATCCCAATCACGTGGGATAAAGAATGAGAGAAGCTCACGGAGATAATGGCATTTGACAAGGTGCCACACAAGAGCCGGTGCATAAATTAAGAGCCCAAGGTTTTAGAGGAAGTGTATTTGAATGGATTGAAAGCTGGTTGTCACATAGAAAACAAAGAGTTGGGAAAATGGGTCTTTCCCAGATGGGAGGGAGTACCCCAGGGATCGGTTCTTGGCCCTCAGTTGTTTACTATTTACATTAATGACCTGGAGGAGGGAACAAAATGTAGAGTTTCCAAGTTTGCTGATGATATGGAAATAGGTGGAAGGGCGTGTTGTGATGAGGACATTGTGATACTTTAATGGGTTATGGACAGATTGAGTAATTAGAGACATAGGATGGTACAGCATGGAAAAATGGCCTTCAGTCCATACATGTCCATGCCGACCAAGATGCATATTCAAACTAATCCCATTTCCCAGCACCTGGCCCATATCCCTCTATACTCTTATCATCCATATACCTGTCCACATACTTCTTAAATGTATCTAATTTACCTGTCTCAACCACTTCCTCTGGCTGCTATGTAAAAAAGTTGCCCCTCAGGGCGAAAACCTGGCCAATGTAGTTTCATGCTCCAACTCTGTATGGAGAGAAAGGTGTCATGTGTAGGGCCTTGGAAATATTCAGTTTGCTCTCAATATAGAGTGTGTGCTTGTCTCTTCTCCCTGAAGTGGAGGAAGTTAAGAAAGGACATCACTGAGGACCCTCACCATCCAAGACATTCCCTCTTCTCATTACTGCCGTCGGGTAGGAGGTACAGGAGCCTGAAGACCCACACTCAACGATTTAGAAACAGCTTCTTCCCCTCCACCATCAGATTTCTGAACGGTCCATGAACCCATGAACACTACCTCGTTATTCCTTTTTCTTGTACTATTTATTTTTTTTGTAAATTATAGTAATTTTATGTTTTTGCACTGTATTGCTGCCACAAAGCAACCAATTTCAAGTCATATAAGTCAGTGATAATAAACCTTATTCTGATTCTGACTGAGGTTGATAAAATTATGAGGATAGACTGCAGGAAACTTTTCACCATATCAGAGGTAGACAAAAGAAGAGGACACAGATTTAGGGTGAGGGGGAAGAGATTCAGAGGAGATCTGAGGGGGACATTTCTCACCCAGAGAGCGGTGAGTACCTGGAACAAACTGCCGGAGAGACTGGTGGAAACAGAGTCACTGACAGCATTTGAGAAATCTCTTGCTGAGCACTTGAATCATTTAGGCATAGAAGGGTCTGGGCCAAGAGCTGGGAGATGGGGTTAGTGTGGATGGGTGCCCACTGGTCGGTGCAGACCTGAAGGGCCGAATGGCCTGTTTCCATACTGTACATCTCCATGACTTTATGTATTAACTTGTGACCCGAGTCTATGTGGGGAAGTGTGAAGTCATGCACTTGTGTAAGAGGAATCAAAAGGCAGACTATTGTCTAAATGGAGAGAGACCACAAATGAGTGAAGGGGACTTTGCTACAAAATAAGGGGCCAGTCATTGAAGACTCAGGTATGTAGCCATTTCTTCTCACAGACGGGAGTGAATCTCATAGACTCATTCGGCCCTTTTAGTCTGTGCCCAAACATCATTCTGCTAGTCCCATTTACCTGCCCCCAGCCCATACCCCTCCAAACCTCTCTCGTCCACGTATCTATCCAATTTACTCTTAAAAGTTAAGAGCAAGCCCACATTTACCACATCAGATGGCAGCCCATTCCACACTCCCACAACTCTTTGAGTGAAGTTCCCTCTAATGTTCCCCCTAACCCTTTCCCCTTTCACCCTAAAGCCATGTCCATGCCCTAAAGCCACGTGTAAAAAGGAAGCAGATAAGTAATTGTAAAAGAATTGTTTAACACACAACGGGCAAATGTAGGGAGGTGGGTTTAAGTGGTTACCTGCAGTTTTGTGGACAACTCCAGCAGAATTCTGTCACTGGAGTCAAGGGCTGAATGAACTCTGATTTTCTGTTCCAGAGCCCAAGGAAGCCATTTCCCTGAGCTGAAAGCAGTCGCCTGTTGGAAGGGTTTTGTCATTTTTTCACCTCACCTTCATTCTCAAAGACCAGCTATGAAGCAGTTGGCAACAAACAGCTTGGAAATGGCCTTTGCTTTTAAGTGGAGTAACTATTTTTTCCTTCCTTGTATGATCTGGCTTGTTTTGTAGAAACTGATAATGCAAGATTTCAGAAGTAAATGGAATATAAGGAATAAAACATGACTCTGCTGCAGAAATTGTAATAAATATCGCATTGCACCTTCATTCTGCAACACATCAATCAGAAGTGCAGTGATAGAAATTTCGTCTGCTTTAGTAACAAATACTCACTGAGATTAAAGTGGAGGTCAATAGGAAACACACCTTACTTTTGTAACCAAGATGGAAACCGTTCCTCAGTGATGTCAACCATAAATAAATAAATAGCAAAACATTTTTAAAAATCCTCAAGAATGAGTGACATTTGCCTCCAATGCACTCAGCTCAGAGAGGATGCAGACTGCATATCTGGCCCCAACAAACAGGAAGCGCACTAGCTAGCCTGCGCTGATGTGCTCAATATATCTGTGCGGAGACTTTGGCAGCTGGGGAGAGTAATGTGCCAAATTTCAAATACGTACATTTTGATTGAAAAATTCTGCCTTTAAGGTGTCAGCGTATTAGCTACAAGAACATAATATGCTCATAATCATTGCTAAAGTATGCTTGGGGTAGAGTTTGTCTTTGTACAACAGTGTAAAATGGCTGATGGCAAGTCAACGACCTGCTTTAAATCGTTTCAAAATCAAGTCAATGGAAACGAAAGTCTCCCCAATGTATGTGCTGACTCTGCAATACTAGCCCGATATTCAGCTCAAATGGAAACGTACTTAGACTGGTAGAGATACAGAGATACAGCACTGGAACAGGCTGCTCAGCTCTCTGAGTCCATGTCAACTATCAAGCCGCCATTTTTACACTAATCCTGCCCCGACTCATTTAATTCTCCCCACATTCTCATTACCTACCCCCCCCCCACCCCGGTTCTACCATTCACACTCACACCAGGGGCCAGTTAAATTTCCAGCCCACGTGTCTTCAGGATGTGGGAGCAAACAGGAGTATCTGGAGAAACTCAACTGGTCACAGGGAGAACGTGCAAACTCCAGAGACAACACCAGAGGTCAGGATCGAACCCGGGTCACTGGAGCTGTGAGGCACCAGCTCTACTGACTGTGTCATTGTTCCACATTCTTCCAAATATTCTTGCTAATTGGAACTTTTTTACTAACTTGGTTAGCCCACCATTTTCAAAGTGATGAATCAGTCATACTCAAAATACTTGCAAAGCATTTTGAATAATTGTATAATTCATTCTGTCAGGTAAAGAAACCTAATGGACTCCTTTGGGATGAGGACCCAAGGAGTAAGAACAATATACAGTTCTATATTGCTCTTTTCCCACTCATCTGAGCATCACCAGCCAGAACAGCATTTATTTCCCATCACTAATCGCTCTTGAAAAGGTGGTGGCAAGCTGTCTTTTTGAATCGCAACAGTCTTTCTGATGAAGGTGCTCGCACAGTCCTGTTGGGGAAGGCATTCCAGAAGCTTGGCCCAGTGATGATGAAGGAACAGCGATAATTTTCCAAGCTAGGATGGTGCAGCTTCGAGGGGAGCCTGCTGGCGGTGGTCCCATGCACCTGTTGCATGTCCTTCTTGGTTGTAGGGATCGTGGGTCTGGGATGTCCTGTCAAAGTAACCAACGCAAGTAACTGCAGTGCAACAATAGAACACACTGCAGCCTCCGTGCAGCAGTGCTGGCGGGAGCGAAGGTTTAGTCTGGATGATTTAACATTGCATTACATTCACAGGAGTGTTCTCCATTGAAGCTTGGCACCAAGGAAAACTTCGTACAGAATGGAAGCATCTTAAAGCTGGAAGGAGAGGGAGAGAGGTGTATAACCTGTGCAAATGGCTACAGAATACAGTAGAACAGTACAGCACAGGAACGGGCCCGTCGGTCCACAGTGTCTGCGCCGAACACAATGCCAAATGAACCTAAATCTCTTCTGCCTGTATCTCTGAGCCTGGGCAAAGTTTGGCAAATCTGTCAGCAATGAAGGTCTTGACTCCGAAATCAGTTCTGGCCATCCCTGGAAACTCTCCTAAAGGTGCCATTGAAAGGTTAGGAGATTAAATTCTGACACCTATTTCCTTGCTGGTCGGGTAGGTTGAAGTTCCAGTGTCATGTTCGTGTGCTGTGTGAGGTCAGCAAACGTACCCCTTAGTGGGAATAGAACCCCTGAACCCCTGGTCTGAGGAGCTGCAGGTTAGCTGTACGATCTGAACCATCAGAGGAAATGCCTGTTCTTAGGTTAAATAACAAGCTTCCATAAATACATGCCTACTTTGTGCTTCATGTTGTGCATTTGCAACATATTGATTTAAACTGGGTGATTGCTGCATACAACGTTTGGAAGAAACACTTGCTGTTATACAGATCTAGTGAACACTGTGTGTCAGAGAATGCATCATTTTACAACATCTCTGCCTAACTTTGTAGCACTGTCCCTCCCATTCTCCACTGAACCAAG
Organism: Pristis pectinata; assembly: GCF_009764475.1. Classification (NCBI taxonomy): domain Eukaryota; kingdom Metazoa; phylum Chordata; class Chondrichthyes; order Rhinopristiformes; family Pristidae; genus Pristis; species Pristis pectinata. Next base: position 1,857,101 of record NC_067426.1, read on the forward strand.
GTTGACAGCTTCCTCCACTTGCAACACGATTTCTCTCTGACTCTAGATCCCCTAACCTCACACCATAATCCCTGGCTCAGTTCAATCTCTCTGTTCCTCCCCCCTCTCTCTCTCTGTTCCTCCCCCCCCTCTCCCTCTCCTCCTTTCTCCGCTCAGGTTGGTCAGCTAAGTCTGTCCACACCCACACTGCAGTGGTTGACTGCTTTGTTACTGCTCCTCATAAATTGTACAGACGTTAGCAGCTTCACCAAGCTCTGACAGACAGACCATTTGTCCAACCAGATTCATGCAGCCAAGACAAGCCAAGTCTCCCCCCCCCAGTGTAGCAGTGACCTCTTCCTTACAATCCCCTGGCTTCCTGCCTCTATCACTGGACCACCACCATACCTGTTCCAAGAGTCATTCATTTACTGTGCAAACTCCTGAATTCAATCCTAAAGTTAGGTTTAATGAGAGCAAAAAGCACTGGAAATGCTCAGCAAGTCAGGAAGCTTCTGTACAGACATAAGCAGTTAACGTGTCAGGTCAATGACTTTGCAGAACTACTAAGGTGCTGCTGGTCTGCCTGACCTGCTGAGCACTACCACCGGTTTCTATTTTTATTTCAGATATCTAGCATCTGCAGGATTTTGCTTTTGGACAAAAGTTGTTTCACAAATCTGAACCCCTGTTCTGTGGACTAATTCCCACACTTCAATGTACAATTGAGTTGTGGATGAATATTCTCTCAGATACCAGGCTGTGAACTACAGCCTTCTCCAGTCTATCCCCAGTAATTCAGGCAGATTATTGGACGCTGCAGCCTTCCAATCACGTGAATGAACTGATAATCCATTGGCAGGATCCAAAACTCACATCTCACCATGGAAATGATTCATGAAATAACCTAGGATTGAAAAGCCAGTGTGTCTCCTGGTGGCCATAAGACCATTAGACATAGCAGCAGAATTCGGCCATTCAGCCCATCTAGTCTGCTCCACCATTCAGTTATGGCTGATTTTTTTCAACCCTTCTCCCCATAACCCTTAACACCCTTACCAATCAAGAACCTATCAATCTCTGCCTTAAATACACTCAGCCTCCAGAGCCGTCTGTGGCAACGAATTCCACAGATTCACCACCCTCTGGCTGAAGAAATTCCTCCTCAACTCAGTTCTAAAGGGACGTCCCTTTATTCTGAGGCTGTGCCCTCGGATCCTGGACTCCCCTACGATTGGAAACATCCGTCCACATCCACTCTATCCAGGCCTTTCAGTATCCGGTCGGTTTTAATGAGATCCCCCCCTCATCCTTCTGAACTCCAATGAGTACAGGCCATGATACCATTGTATGTTATCAAAAGAAATATCTAGTTCACTTACATCCTTTAGGGAAGAAAGTCTGTATCCTTGCCTGAGAAACAAGGACTGCAGATGCTGGAATCTAGATGAAAAACACGATGGTGCTGGAGGAACTCAGCAGGCCAGGTAGCATCTGTGGATGCTGGCCAGGGATTCTCCATGGATGCTGGCTGGCCTGTGGAATTCCTCCAGCATCATCATGTTTGTATCCTTGCCTTGTCTTGTCTACATGTGACTCCAAACCCAGCAATGTGGTTGACCCTAAGCTGTGTTGGGAAATAGATCACCGAGCCATGCGTGTCAAAGGTAAACAGAGATGGCTGATACTGGTGGTTCCAACATTCTGTGGGAGAACTGGTAAAACGAAGACCTCCAATACAAAAGATGAGCCACGTCGGTACTCTCTGCCCTGCCCACTCCTTGTTGTGGCCTTGTTGTTTCTCAGTGACCAGGAACGGACAGAGTATTAGACAATTCCAGTCACATTTAACCATCTGTATCTTCAAACACAGTTACTAAATGTCCATCTAGCTGTTGCTGCTTCCCTGCAGACAACTTGAAATCCACTATGAAAGCATAATTGGTTTAACCTGGATAATGCCTTATAACCTGGATAATGCCTTATAACCTGGATAATGACTTTGGGGTCTGGTCTGGGACAGTAATTCAAATGTGCAGGAATGTAAGAAGCTGCAGAGAGTAGTGGACTCACCCAATACATCACGGGCACATCCCTCCCCACCATCAGGACTATCTACAGGAGATGCTGCCTCAAGAAGGCAACATCCATCATCAAAGATCCCCACCATCCGGGCTGTGCCATCTCCTCACAGCTACCATCGGGCAGGAGGTACGGAAGCCTGAAGTCCCACACCACCAGGTTCAGAAACAGCTACTTCCCTTCAGCCATTCAGTTTTTGAACCAACCAGCACAAGCCTAATCACTAGATAGATTAGATATCTTTATTAGTTACATGTACATCAAAACACACAGTGAAATGCATCTTTTGAGTAGAGTGTTCTGGGGGCAGCCCGCAAGTGTCGCCACGCTTCCGGCGCCAACATAGCACGCCCACAACTTCCTAACCCGTACGTCTTTGGAATGTGGGAGGAAACCGGAGCACCGGGAGGAAACCCATGCACTACCTCAGTATAGCAACACTATGACCACATTGCACTACAATACACCTTTTTTGTTCTAATTGTGTTCTTTCTTGTATAATTTATGTTTAATTTAAGTTTTTCTTGTGAATGTTGTGTCTCTAATGCTATGTGCCTGTGATGCTGCCTCAAGTAAGTTTTTCATTGCACCTGTGCACACATGGACTTGTGCATCTGACAATAAATCGACTTGACTTTGACTTTGAAACCAAGGCTGTTGATATATGAATATCATGCAGATGCCAGAAATCTGAAACAAAAACAGAAAATGCTGGAAACACTCAGCGGGTCAGGCAGCATCTGTGGAGAGACAGAGCTAACATTTTGAGTCAAAGACCCTTTATCAGAACAGGGAAAGAGAGAAAACAAGTTGGTTTTAAATTGCGGAGATGGAAGGAATGAGGGCGACAAAACGAATATCACTGAGAAGGTGAGGCTAGGGTTGCCATGGCGATCAGCTGCTATTGAAGCCATCTGATCGATAGGTTAACGAGGACAGTTAGAGAGAAAGAAAAAGACAAAAGTAATGTGAAAGCTGTGAAATACAAAACTATGGAAAACGCTGAATGGGTCAAGCCATGTCAGTGGAGACAGAACTGAGTCAAAGTACCTGAGGGGTGACCAACAGCAGAAGTGACCACTTCTGACACAGAGAAAGCCGGCTACCAGAAGTCGTTGATTCTGATATTGAATTGGAAAGGCTGCAATGTCCTGAATTGGAAGATGAAGCTCAAACTTATGCTGGGCCTCATTATAACTGTGCAGAAGATCACAGTCAGATAGGTCAGGGTGGGAGAGGGATGGAGAATTAAAGTGACAGGCAACTGGGCATCTCAGAGTTGGTAGGGGATCCAGGGGAGGGGATAAGTGTGGTGTCCTGAATGAACACTTTGCATCATTATTCACCAGGGCGAAGGTGACTGTGGACTGAAAACAGGTGTTCCGCAAAGCGATCACCCAATCTGGGTTTGGTTTCTCCATTGTAGAGGAGACCACACTCTGAACACTGAATACAATACACTAAATTGGAAAAAGTGCAAGTGAATCTTGGCTTCACTTGGAAGGAATGTTTTTGTCCCTGGACAGTGAGAAGAGGTAAAAGGACAAGTTCAGCATCTCCTGTGGCTTCAAGGTCCCATATGGTAAAATGGATTAAAAATTGGCTCAGTGAGAGATAGCAAAGCATTTCAATAACTGAGGGGAGTGGGATCAATGGAGTAAAACAGGGGTCAGGGTGACGTTCCTCACTTCTAGTGATGTACATCAGTGATTTGTATTTCATTGTGGGGGATCGCATTAAGAGGTTTTAAATGTACTCGAAACTGGCAGCATAGTTGACAGAGAGCAAGGCAGCAAGACTTCAATGGACTGCTTAGGTGTCAAATGGAATTCTGATCACAGGTTGTGAGGTCTTGCATTGGATGAGGAACAGAGGGGTTTTAGACTGGGTGTCCAGAGCAGCCAGACAGTCAGATCATTGAGAAAGCATTCAGGATACTTGCTTTTATTGGCCAAGGCACAGGAGCAACAGCAGGAAGGTGATGGTTGACAGGTATAAAACACAAGTTAGGCCATTTTGTTTATTTCTAGTCACCGCACTGAAGCTTAGGACCAGAGATGGTGCAGAGGAGATTTATGAGGTGATTATCAAGGCTTGTGAACCTATTTTTAGGAAAGATTGGCTGGGCGGGCATTCTTTTCTTTGAGAACAAAGACTGAATGGGGGTTTAATTGAGGTGTACAAAGTTATGAGATGCCTAGACAGGGTGAACAGGGTTTCTCAGTCATCTGACTTGGAGTATTGTCTGCAGTTCAAGTCACCACACTGAAGGAAAGATGTGATTAAGCTAGAGAGGGGTGCAGAAGGGTGAAAAGGGAAATCTTTGTGTGGAGCCAGGGGATACGTACGGTGTCCTGAATGAATACTCTGCGTCAGTATTCACCAGAGAGAAAGATGGGGAGGATGGAGGGTTATCTTGTGTGTATCAGGAAAGAGGAAGTGTTCGAGATACTTATGCACATTAAGGCAGACAGATCCCCAGCAGCTGATGAAATCTATCTCAGGGTGTTATGGGAAGCAAGGGAGGAGATTGCCGGGGATCCGATGGAGATTTTTGTGTCACCTTTAGCCACAGATGAGCTACTGGAAGACTGGAGAGTGGCAAATGTTGTTCCCATATTCAAGAAGGGCAGAAGGGACAAGCCAGGAAAGTACAGGCTGGTGAGCCTGACATCAGTGGTGGGGAAACTGTTGGAAAATACTCTTAGAGGTAGGTGCTATGATCACTTGGAAAGGCAGGTTCAGATTAAGGGTAGTCAGTAAGGTTTTGTACAAGTGAAGTCCTGACTCACAAATCTGAAGAGGTTACTAAGAAAATTGATGAAGGCACCGTGGTAGATGTGATTTACATAGACTTTAGTAAGGCATTTGACAAGATCCTGCATGGTAGGAGTCCAGAAGCTTAAGGAACGAGGGATCTGAGGTGTTTTAGCAAAGTGGGTCCAAAGTTGGTTTGGTTCTAGGAGGCAGAAGGTAGTGGTGGAGGGGTGTTTCTCTGACTGGAAGTCTGTAGCCAGTGGTGTATCTCGGGGACTGGTGCTGGGACTTTTGTTGTTTGTAATGTACATAAATGCCTTGGATGAGAATGTCTGTGGTCTGATAAGTTCGCTGATGACACAAAGATTGGTGGAATTGCAGATGGTGAGGATGGTTGCCTAGGGATACAGAGGGACATAGATCAGTTTAAAAATTGGGTGGAGCCACGGCAAATGGAATTTAATCCAGACAAGTGTGAGGTGATGCATTCTGGGTCTGCTAATACCGGCTGGACATATACAGCAAACAGTCGGGACCTTAGAAGCATTGATGTACGAAGGGATTTTACGGTGCAAGTTCATAGCTCCCTGAAAATGGCAACACATGTGGATTTGGTAGTGAAGAAGGGGTTTAGTTTGCTTATCTTCATAGGCAAGGTATGGAGTATAAGAGTTGGGACATCAGTGAGTCCTGAAGAAGGGTCCTGACCCGAAACGTTGACAGTCTGTTTTTTCTCCACGGATGCTGCCTGGCCTGCTGAGTTCCTCCAGCATCTTGTTGTTTTTCCATTTAGATTCCGGCATCTGCAGTCCTTTGTTTCTCTAGTTGGGACATCATGTAGCTGCTGTACAAGACATTGATTCAGCCACTGAATTATTGTCTGCAGTCTGGTCACCACTATAGAAAGGATTCTGTAGAGCAAACAGAGTGCAGAAGAGATTCACCGGGATGGTGCCTGGAATTTAGTTACAAGGTGAGACTGGATAAATTGAGATTGTTTTCACAGGAATGAAGGAGGCTGAAGGCGACCTTAAGGAGGTTTATAAAATGATGACGGCCATTGATAGGGTAGAGAGTCACAGTCTTTATCAAGGAGAGTCTGCCCTCTGGACACAGGTCTAAAGTGAGAGGGGAAATATTTAAAGGAAACCTGAGGGCCAAGTTTTTCACAGAGAGGGTGGTGGGTGACACACCAGTGCAGTCCTGAAGGGGTGCTGCACTGACAAAGGCACCATCATCTGGATCCTATATTAAACCATGTTGTCCTGGGCAGACGAAAATGATCCCATGGGAGAAGAGTAGGGTGTTCTCCCCAGTGCCCTGGCCAATATTCATCCTTCAGCCAGGATCATAAAAGACCTTTCTCCGGTTGTGATTGTTTTGTATTAGTGGGAGCTTGCTGTGCACAAAATGAATTTCACGTTCTGTATGTTAACATAGTGACAATGTTGTCCTGAACTTGTGAAAGATTCGATATAACTGCAAGTCTGGCCTGTGATGCCAGACAATATCAGTTGTCTGGTACAGCACCCTGACCTTAGGAAGATGAGGAGAATGGGTGTCAAATCTACACAAGGATAACGTCTAACCACCACAAGGCTGAAGAGTTCAATGGGGTCAAAAGAAATGGAATTAGATTTGACCAATAATCTCACAGTAAGAAATAAATAAAAGGTTTCAATTTATTTAAAATATAACAATGTATTGGGCTTCTATAGATTTCTCATATTCCTGCATTTGACCCTGAGCATTAACACTGCTGTAGTGGATAATACCCAGGCTTTCAAAGCTGCAAAACATTGTCCATTGCCCAAGGGGTTAACATATTATTTATTCAAAATGGAAAATCTGCAGAAAATTGTGATGGGATGGAAGGATTTCCACAGCAAAAAAAGAAGTGAGAATCCAGCTCATTAGCCACTTAAAATTCGATTTGAGTTGTCAAGCATGGATACAATAATACACCCTCTTATTCCTCCTCCTCTCCTTCTGGCCTCTCTTCTTCCTTCCTCTCCTGTCCTCTCCTCTCCCTCCCCCTCTCTATTCAATCCCCTTTACCCAACCCCCACCACAATTACCTCCTCATAAAATTCAGCCCCCTTGGGTTACCAGTCCATATGCATTAAATACCCTTGTTCCTCTTCGTATGCAGTCGCTCAGTGTCGAGGATGACTTATGCATTAAATAGCGTTGCTTAAGACCTTGCCTTATCCGCCCCATTAATGCACCTCAGCCTCAGCATGCTCACATGACCCACTTCACTCCCTACCTGTGATGTTTCCATGCACCATTCTGTTTCCTGTGGCCTCTTTGCTGAAGGATTGATGATAAATGATCTGCTGCAGTCTGATACCAAATACAGAGGATATTCTCATCCCACATGTTTGGTAGGATTCGAACCCACACCCCAGAGGTGAAAAGAACGCCTTACAAATGTGCAGATTAGCATTAGTGAACAGCAGGCTAATGCAAATAGCCAGAGAATGTTTGCATATGTTTAATGGGCACAATTTTAAAAGATCTGTATTGGGTATTAAGCTTTTAAAATTATTTTTCAGTGGATTCTGATGCAGATAAAGTCAGTTGTCTGTGCACCCCCACTCTCAGCAGTTTGGTTGGAGTGAACACCCCTCACCCCTCCTCACTACTCCATCACCAGCCCCCAACCCCCCAAATCATGGATCAGTTAAATCTTTTGCAGTGTTCTGTTAAATACAAAGCTATTATGCACTAGCCCTTTGTAATCCCCAGGGAGAGGGGGATGGGGACTGGAAGATATGGAGGAAGGTTGGGGGAGGGGAACTTGGCAATGAATTCAGGGAAGCCTGGATGCAGTTCCACCTGAGCTTTCCCTCATTGAATTCTTGGATATTCTTAATTTTTATGAGAATTTGAGATGAATTTTTTTTCCCTTTTTCACTTCCCAACACAATTCGTTAGCAGTACCCTAAAACATGAACCAATACCACAGGGTTGTTTTGTGACATTTAGTTCATATTATACTTAATTTGACGGTTTATTTTACATTTTCTTTTTGGAGTATTTGTATATTAAGAATGTTTAATGAAAAATGTAAATTGGTTCTAGGTTCCAGGTGTACAACTGAAAGATAGACTGAATTCTCAGTCAAAGAGTTAATATTCTCATTTGATTGTACCTGCCCAAGAACTAGTTAAACATAAATGCAATCACTCATGGGAATCAAGGAGACTCTAATTTCCAGAGCAGATAATTATATGTATTTTAATTAAACTATAATGAAGGAGACTCTACTTCTAACAAGAGATAAAAATCCCTTCCCCTAGCAGAAAATTCTCTTGCTCTGTCCTTAAAATTTCTGTGCACTGTGCTACTCAGAGAAATATCCTGGAATCCAGCTGGTTCAATTCCTGAATATCTTTGTTCAATCATAAATGATCAGCAAAAAAAAAACAAACATTAAATCCATTACTGTAAATGTCAGCAATGTAAGGTGTGCGTGTGAATGACTAGTCTGTGCACATGCACTGGGTATGTATGTCAATGTTCCCCACACCAGCACCGTGAACACTTCACACTGATGTTTCTGGTAGTATTTTCTCTGCATCTGTACAGTGTGGATTAAAGATAAACTTCAGTGATACATATATTTTGTGCATTGAGTCCAATTCTCTACCAGGCTTAAAATATTAAGTAAGCCATGTTGTGAATTTACAAATTGAGAAGATCTGCTTTTGCTAACTGTTTTGAGGGTGGTTTTGTTGTCCCTTGCAGCTTGTCCTCAAAGCAAAGTGAGAATCCATTGTAAAGTATACACTTCTGCTTGGCTACGTTAGCATCATTTCATTGTTATGTAGAATTTCTAAAGGAAGACTTGTAATGTTAAAGGAAGTTAACATGTCCTCTGAATTCCCCAGGTGTTTCATAGTGTACCAGTCATTACCATTAATGGAAGCAAGGTTGCAAATTTCCCAATTTGTAGCTCTTTAAGGTATACGCTCATTTTCATTAATAGTGAAAATAAAATCCAATATCTTGTTACTTCTGTTTTGGGAAGACAGGATTACTTATAGTTTCACATTATAATCTGGTGCAATTTATAATAGTAATTTTCTGAACATTTTTCAGGATGTGGGAGTTGCCTGCTGGGCTAATGTTCAATTGCCATCTTTAGTGACCACTGAAAAGGAAATGGTGATCTGTCTTGAATCAGTGATGAGGGGAATATATATTCCATTAAAAATGAAAGAGCTGTATTTCTATAATCATTTCACAATCTCTTTAGAACATCCCAAATGCTTTACGGTCAATGAAGTGTTATGTTGTGTGATCACTGTTGTAATGTAAAAAGTAAGGTAGCCAATTTGTACACAGCAAGCTCCCACAAATAGCAATGTGATCATGTCCAGATAATTTATGGAAATAGTTGGAGGAATGCAGGTGAAATTCAGTGTTGAAGATTACGAGGACATGCTTTTTGATAGGAAACTTACCAGAGAAAGTCCAAGCCAAGTGGTATAATTTTAAAGGGAAGGCAAGATGAAGACCTAGTGTTGTCTGTGCATAAATGTTTGATCGCAGAACAAGTGAATAAAGCTTAAGGGATCCTGGGCTTCATAAATAGAAGCACTGGTAGAAATTCAAGCTCAGTTGCATGTGCTAGACGTAGAATTTAGCGGCAGCTGTGAACTACACTCTGCTTCCAAAATTCAGTTCCAAAGAAATCAATAGAGTTTAAGAAGTGAGACACAATGTACAGACAGCTGTGCAGTGTTGCATGTTTAGCACAGGCATCCAAGGACAAATGCTCTATGGAGAATCAAAGCCAAGATATTATGCTGGACTATGTGTCCAATTCCAGGCACTGCATTTGAGGAAGGGTATGATGTTTTTGTAGAGATATAAAGGAGATTGACTGGAATAGTTCCAGGAAGAGGAATTACTGTTTACAGAATCTTGTGAAAAGACTGGAGAAGAAGAAATTGGGACATTTTAATTAATTTTTTTAAAAAAAATTAATAGAGTAAATAAAGTTAAACTGTTTTCAATGACAGTAGTAACCAAAAGGTACAGATTTAAAGTGATTGGTGATAGCAATATTAAAATTTTGTTATGCATCAAGGAATTGGGACATGCTGCCTGATAGGGTGGTGAAAACACACCCTGTAGTAGCTCTCAGAAAGGAACCAGAGGGAAAATAATACAGGGATGTGGGAAAGGACAGGGACTGAAATTGGATTGCTGTTCACAAGATCCATCTTCTCTCTCCCTCTCCCCCCCCCCCCCACCCCCATTGTACTATTCAATGAGTTCAGTTATCGGTAATTATGAATTAAAATTTATCTTTCCATAACAGCATCTTTATGCTATGAATTACTGAAACATTACACTTTCCTGATCCCTCCACATTTTCAATAGGAGACATTTGGCTTTCTTTGTTGGTGTTGTGGCTTATACTCAGAGGTTATTTGGGTCAAATTTATTTTATATTTTTATTTGAAGCATTAATGGATAATACAGTTTGGTGAAGGAAGTAAATTCATTATCTCTGGTAGATAATTCTTTAGGCCATAGTTGAATGGTAGATATTTAAAGGCTTGATCTTAATACTCATGAGATAAAATGTTATTTTACTGTCAGATAATGCTCTAATATCTTAACTTTTATTTCCCTTTCAAAACTCGGCTTCACTTTCTGGGTTGGCAACCAGACTGTGCAGTAGACTGAGAGGATGTCAAAGTCACATCCGAATGTCACAATGCCATGAGCCATGAGGCTGCTTTCTCCAAAATTCTTGCAAATGATCCAACTTTGTCAGCAATACGCACTGAAGAAAATACATTTCTGGAGCAATCCCACTCTTCTTGTTCTCTATTATAAACACTGTATATATTTGTACTTGTACATATCTGTAAGAACTGGAGAATTCTGCAGGGGATACAGAAATCATGCAGTGAATCCTTCCCAGGATGGTTCACACAACTACCAGTCTCTGGTTAAATAACAGCGACTTGCATTGGTAGAGCTTCTAATATGGAGTAATCCCTCCTGGTAGAGAGCAAAATGCTGGAGTATAGGCAGAGAGGGTTAAGGGAGGTACTAAACCTTTCCAGGTTCATCACTGGGTTTAATGATTTCACATCGGATCCATTGTTCACTTTACCAGTAACAATCCTGCTGCTTCCATTTGTATCTCCTCCAGACCCATCCTGAATCCCTTCATTTCTCCCTCCCTGCATCATTGCTCTCTTCCCTCAGCCTTTCCCACCCTCCGCCCTACCACACACCTTCCCTTTTGTTCTCTCCTCCCTTTCTACTTTCTCTACTTCTGTACCTCCATAAAAACTGTTTCATCTCAAACTTTTTCCCAGTGATTGACCTGAAACACTGAACCACAGCTGGGTCCGGCTTGCTGCCTCCCTGCTGTGGCACTCACCAGATTAGGTGTGGAGGGACAATCGTGCTGGCCCTCCACACCCAAGAGGGGTCCAGCAGTTACCAGGCATCAGTCAGCACATCAGTGCTGGGCCCTCACTCCACATTGCTGGACCCCTCTTGGGTGCAGATCCCTGGGACCGAGCATCACCTCCCATCAGAGCTGGGATACTTGATTATATTTAAAAACCATTACAATGAATGTGAAGAATTTCTTTAAATTACAATTATTAAAATAATTTTAACAATAACAAACACATTATAGCACTGAATATAAGAAAATAAGTGAAGAAAATACTGCATTGAGATTTTCCCCCAAATGTCCTGGGCCAGGTTTCCTCACCTCAGTGAACGAGGACTCAGATGTGAAACGCGGTGGGATAGGACTGGAGACACAGGTTCCCACAGAGCTGGTGAATCCCAGCAAGAAATACTTCACCATTGGACTCCTGTCGAGCGACAGAGTGTGGCAAAACTGGATTGTGGTAAATTCCAGGCTCCCCTGCACTGTCGGAGTGCCATCGCTTCCTTTGCATGTTGTTAGTTGTCTCTGTGTCTCCCACCACAGATGTTCAGACCTCCAGCATTCACAGAATTTTTTCTAATGTGTAGGTTTTGTGAGGCTTTTGAAGGAAGGACTGGGGGCAGCAGCAGATTGGTTTGGAAAGAGGGAGCCACAGAGCAGGGTGTGGTACTGAATGGATAGGAGACTTCCAGGGGGTTTGAGGAGGAGATTTTCCACCTGAAGGGGGGGGGGGGGGTTGCAACATGGAACTCACTGCCACAGGTGGGAGCAGGTACTCTCAGAATATTCTAGAAGTTCTTATATGGGAACGTGAAATGGGAATGGTGGTAAATGGGATTAGTATAGTCCGGTACATGGACACAGCAGGTCAAAGGCTTGTTTCCATGCTGCATGACTTCATGACCACCTTCCAAAGGTGGAATGGATGGATTGCATTAATCCAGAGACGGCGTGGCAGAGAATAAGAATTGTGAAACTCTGGGCCACACGAGAGGGAAGGCAGATGCTGGAACCTGGAGCAACGAACTATCTTCTGGAGGAACTCAGTGGGCCCAGCAGCATCCGCGTAGGGAAAGGAACCATCGACGTTTCAGGTGGAATCCCTGTATCAGGGCACTGAAACAGCGGCATTAGTGAGGTCTGTGAGACTGTCTGCTCTTGGCCTTCGCAGCTAGAGCAAAACTGGGAGGTGGTCTTAATTTAAGAAAATGAGTAACTGTTAGGGACAAACTGCTTTGCTTTCAAAAATATGCATTTGCCACCAATTAATGGCTTGCAGTAAAGCTACAGAGATTTGTATAGAACACTCTTCTCTACAGATTTGTTCTGGGAGATATCCCCTGTTATACTGGAACAGAAATACTTTGTAATTTATAGAGCAATGATCTCAGAATCCAATGCTGCATACTTACAGTAAATAAAGTTAAATTGCCTTTTTTTAAAAAAATAGAAATATCGTTGGAGAAATGAAACGGTGTAATTGTAGTCAAGCTTTGAATTGTTTAATTGTATTCAATTAAACATTGAATAATGTTAAAGTACAATGTTATCTGTGTACTGCAACATCCCGCGCCCTGAAATTATTTGCTTGGATATTATTGTTACTACGGATATTTTTAGCATGAGGACATATTTTCCTTGTTTGATTTTAGCCCGAGAATAAATCCGAGTGAGAAGAGGTTCTATCGCTGGAAGTCACTGCAAGTAGACGGCGTGCGAGGCCGTGGGACGGGGAACGGACACGTGTGAAAGGGGAATTTGCGAGGTACCGGCCCACTGAGGGCCGCCGAGTTCGTTTGGACGAGAAGGGAGAAAAGGAAGGCGAAGGGGAATTATGAAATGACAAAAGATCTGTCAAAGAAATGCATATTGCTGCAAATTTACCAAAGGAGGAACTGCCTTTGATCCGAAAACACTGGTAACTTGCAGCGGGTTCAGGTACCCCAGAACAGCGCCTGTCCATGGGTGTCCGTGGCTGATTCCTGCCCGCTACCTGTCTCCAAGCTGCTCTTTGTTTCAGGACCAAAAAAAGTGTCATAAAAATGTACCGGCGGCCGGGTCGACCCGCAGCTGCTCCTGAGCGAGCGGAACATCACACCGGCCCAAACCCACCTCTCTGGGTACAATCTGGCGGTCAGAAATCGCCAGTGTTGGTGGTCTGTGTGGCAAGTACAGTGCATGCAAACTGCAAACACTGTGGATCTGACCGGGGACCTTCCATCGGAAATGTTAACTCTGATTTTTCCACTATTTCTACCCGACTTGCTGAATATTTCCAGCGATTCCTGCGTTTATTTAAGTGCAGTACATGTTGGACTGGCGTCTTCATGCGAATTGGAGCGTCTGTGTCTGGTGCTTTAGGCGCAGGCCGATGTAAGGGCTTGGAAACATTGAAGGGAACGCACAGGTTTAATGATAATTGTGTTTGTTCCCAGGTAACACGAGGCTCGGACTGAAAAAAACACGTTGTCCTCTTGGTATTCGCTGCCCGGGGTTTAACACCTTCACACAGCACCGGAAAGTGGACTTGGTAACCCTTGCTCGCACTATAATGTTTGCCGCGATCCTTTTCGGGGGTGCGTGTATTGCCCCAGCCCACTGAGAGTCACAGGGAGACCAGAAGTAAATATGAAGAAAAATTAAAAAATGGAAGTTCGCGTGGAAAAGCCAAGCCTGATTAAAGATTTAAAGTAATATCACGGGGGCTCACTCGGATCTTTCAGAGACAATAATAGTGATCGGAAACGCGTCTGTATTCTGTTCAGGCAACAACTGCAGTAATCGAGATACATCTCCCTGGACAAGTATTGCCAACTTCATGGGATGCCCTCATTTGTAAAGAATGTAATGGTTCTTCAACACCTTCTGGGGATCCAACATCACCAACAACTCTTATTAAAATTATTCAAAGCTGATCGTTAGAGTATCCTGACTCTGTTTGCTTAGGAGGGGGGAAAAAACTCTTAAACAGCCTTGTATTCCTGCTAAAAACAGGTGGAATCTTGTATAAATGAAATGTACTTAATAATATCATCAATGATCGTTTCCATCTGATAGAGTTTTAAACGGGCTTTGCAATAACAGAAAATCGCAATGACATGCAGAAATAAAATTCATTGTAAATTGGATTTAACAAGATATTTTGAGAAGTCGAGAGCTGTGAGCACATTTGAGGAAGGCTGTGAGAGCTTTGCATCTCTGGAGAAGCCTTGAACTCACTGGGTCAGAAAGCAAGATTGCAGGCACACTGCCCATGATCTTCAGTCCCCTCACCACCAGCGACTTTGCAGTCACTCTTACTGTATGGGAAATCCTACAGGCGACAAAACGTTCACACAACTTAGCCCACAGTCTCTGACAATGCAGCGGCAGAAATATCAATAGTACTTGCAAAATGGTATTTTCATTGGGTGACAAATAAAGATAGTGGTTGATTCTCCAGGATTCATGTAAAGGCACTTTCCAAAACAAGAATGTAGAGGCTTGAGAAGCAAGTGTTTTGAGCACTAGCAAGGTAATGACATTGTTCAATACAAGGGAGGTGTTAACTCAACTTGTATCAAAACTCACTTCTTCATAATAAAAATTATTAAGACATTCAGCAGATATACTGCACTCTGTGTGGTGGTGTACGGTTACCTGTGCCACTCAAGCAGCAGCGTTAGCTATTGTTCTTCAACCTTTTTCTCAACCACAACTGAAATTTCAAGAATTGCATTCTTCCTGCCATTTTGCCAAGAAGTCAAAAATAACAGAAACAGTGAGGCCATTTCTTTCATTGTTTTCCAATCAAACAAAAACCTAAGATGCCGTGGAATTTGCTGAGCCTTTCCTCTCCACAACCATTACAATGCACGCACACCAAATTAGGGTGAGATATTGGACAAGTTGAACAAACTCATACAGCAAATATCTTTCATCAGACAACAGATCCCAAAATGTTTTATGTGACTTTTCTGAACATCACAACCTTTGTAGAATTTCTGACTAAATTTGAGCATGTAAAAGCCACTCACCCTTGGAAGAATAGGACACCAATTATAAGTTACAAAAAAAAACTGACAGATTGGACAATTTTCAAGAGGAAAACAAAAACCAATTAGACTCACCAAAATTCAGTAATGTTCGATTCAGTAGTATCTCCAAACCAACACTGGGTAAACATAAGTAAACAAAAAGGAAGCTTGTACCATAAAACAAATCTCCATATCAGGAGTGCAGAAGTTTTAAACGTCAAGCTCAACTTGGCTCTTGCATGAGCCGCCTAGGAGCCTGTGAAACAACAATCCACCCTCCCAAACATCCATCTCCGAGAATTGTGCCGGCAGAGGGGGGAGGGGATCTGCAAGAGGACCTGAAGCCATTATAGCAAGAATCTGCTGCTTTATCTGCATGTAAATCACTGGCCAGAAGGGTCATAGTGCAGGGTTACAAAGAAGGAGGCCAAGTCATTCTGCTGTCTAAAGGCTGTCTGGGAAGAATTTACTCCCAAAAGTGGGTCTGTGACGAGAATGTAAAGCAAAATGTCCCCAGTAGAAATGAAACATAAATATTTTTCAAAAATTATGATTAATTCTGTTATTTGAATATAATATGTTTGATTCTTTCCTTTCACATGTTTTCATTTGCCATTCCAATCCTTGTTAATAATTCCAGTTGGATTTGCGAAAACATTCACTTTCCCTCTTTCAGGCAGTCACTGACTGACCTGTTGGCTGTCCTTTTTTCAAACATTATAAATGTTCTATTTTATTTTCGGTAAAAATATAATGACACGTTTGAAACACATCAATTGATGTAACCAGGTAATATTTTTCAAAAGATTCAAAATGATTTGATAATCTTTCAACATCTTCCACACCCTTCAGGCACCCAAGAGAAGATGTTTTTTTACACATTTTCATACCAAAAACTCACCAGGGATCACTTGGGCATAGATACTTCTTTATACACAACTCTTGACTGCACAAAGACTTGCCTCCCTTCTCTGAAACTTACTTGATGGTCACATCTATATGCATGGCCCCTTTATTCAGGAGTTCTGCTGCTTTAGTCAAGTGGATCAGACAGTTACCGAGCAGGATTTAACCCTGAGAACAGCAATTGGGTATGGAAAGTGATGAAACAGCCAGAACTCAATCCAACACCCCAAAGAGGAATTAACTTCACTTTTCTTTCTCCTTCTTAAAAAAGTAATTTTTAAAAAATTGATATTTATTCATGGTACACTTCCATAAACAAGTTTTCCACCACAAAACATGTAAATGGTATATTTAAGAATCTATCTTCGTTTTATACATATTAACTATTACATGTTAAAAGGGAATAAATCTTTTTATTTTTCTAGTATGAGGAACTCAGATTCCTTGAGTTCATCCCACAGTAAATATGTGTGTCTTTATTAATAGTGAACTACACAGAACTCCAAAAGAATAGTTCAATAGCAAATAGCAAAGATTCTTTCTGATATCATTCAACCCAATCAATTTCCAAATCTCAAATACCGCAGCTAGTAGAACAAAGCAACCATTTCACCTCCTGTCTGCGTTCCTGTTACTTTCTAATCTATTTAGTTTAACAAGGTCAATTACTGATTGTTCACTTATGGAATGAAACTTAATAGAATTCAGTTCCTTACATTAAAATCAAAATTATCATATGATATACTTTAACTGTTTGGTTAACTGGTCACAAGGCAGTTATTCTAAAGTACTGATAATCAAATTTTTACATAATTTGGATTTTGATGCTTTACAGTTTGTGAAATGGATATAAAACTGTTCTTGATTTCTCAATGAAAAATTAAACTGAAGGTCACTGTGACCTTCACACTCTAATGGAGTCTGTCACAGACGTAAGTATGAATGGCCAATATATTCTATCTTGCATCATCACCAAGGGCAACATATGTGTTTCACTTTTGGATGTTCCCTCATTTGTAATAATGTTTGATTGTAACTTGCACTCAACATTGGAAAATATTATTTTTATATTCCTTAAATTCCAGTTAATTTTTTGTTTTTTATTAGCCTAAAGTATAAGAATTGATAAGTAGACAACTTAGCCAGGATTGTAGAGTCAGCCAGCTCCATCATGGGCACAACCCTCCCCACCATCGAGGACATCTTCAAGAAGTCGTGCCTCAAGAAGGCAACATCCATCACTATGAACTCTCACAGCCTGAGACATGCCCTCTTCTCATTACTACCATCGGGGTGGAGGTACAGGAGCCTGAAGACCCACAGTCAATGATTTAGGAACAGCTTCTTCCCCTCCACCGTTAGATTTCTGAACATTCCATGAACCCATGAACACTACCTCGTTATTCCTTTATTTGCACTATTTATTTATTTTGTAATTTATGGTAATTTTATGTCTTTACACTGTACTGCTGTCACAAAACAAGAAATTTCACATTATATAAGTCAGTGATAATAAACCTGATTCTGATTCTGAAATCTAGGAGAGATAGGATCAAAGCTATTTCCCAGCAGAACTTCCCTTTCATTCTCAAAGCAAAATGTAAAAGAAAAGATGAGTGTAAAAGTGAGAAGCAGCTCATTCTCCAGGTTTACTTTTCAAAACAGATCATGTCCGACTAAATCCAGCATAAGACCCCATCCCCTTCCGTTGGAGTTTTGTAACCTGATGCTGGGTTCAGAGATCTGGGCGTGGAGTGGCTCATGGTGTTGTATTCACCATCACTTGTCCACTCATAGGATGCAGGTGTCACTGGCAACGCTGGTATTTGTTATCCTTCCTTAATTTTCCTTGAACTAAGTCACTCACTGAACCATTTCAGAGGACAGTTTGGAATCAACTTTCCTGTGGGTCTGGAGTTACAAACAGGCCCAGCCTTGGTAAGGGGATCAGATTTCCTTCCCCGAAGATCATCGGTAACCAGATGGCTTTTTACAGTATTCTGCTGGTTTCCTGGTCACCGTTGGATACTGGTTGTTAGGTCATCAACCTGAAACATTAACTCAGCTCCTCTTTCCACAGATACTGCCTGGGGAGAATTTCCAGTATTTTCTTTCTTTAAAAATTTGATGTTTTATTCCAAATGTATTTAATTAATTGAATTTAAATTCCATAGTTGTTAGTGAAGCCAAATCAACAGGATGAACGTTGCTGTGTGGGTTGGCAGGAGGAATCCAGTAGTGGATTGTGGTGGAGAGCAGCTGGTGGCAGAGGGAGGGTCAGTGCTTGGGTTAATTTGGGGTGAGGGGGGTGGCTGGTTGGGGATCGGGGCCTCAGGAGCTAGGTCCGGACATCGTACTACGGTTTGCAATCAGTCAGGTGGGTGTCCGGCGATGAGGGGGCTCAGAAAGACATCCGCAGCAAAGGGGTTTAGTGCTGGTAGGTGCAAGGATGGTAAAATATTAAAGGGGACCAGCCCACAGGAGCATCCTGGCATGGAACTTACTGGTGATTGACCAGATAAGCCACTTCTCCTTTAAGTAGTTCAGTACCAAGCCTTATACATGTCGCGAAATCCTGTTTCTGCATGAGTAGCCAGAGAAAACACCAAAAGAATTTTAAGTGGGTGTTTCCAGACATCCATTGAACACTAATTATTAGCACTGTAGATGTCTGGGAGCCAGGAGTCTCCATGCATAAGCACACCATACTCGTGGAAGACCACCAAAAGTGAAAACCTACACAACCCAGTCAGAAAGGTAAGCACATTCAACATGCAGCTTAAATTAAACAACATAGTGCACAAAATTGCCATGTCCCTGATCAAATTTCTAGTCCAATATTTCAAAGTCAATGCCACCAATCTTACTGCATTATTCTGTTGTATTGGTATTGGTATTGGTATTGGTTTTGGTTTATTATTGTCACTTGGACTGAGGTACAGTAAAAAACTTGTCTTGCATACTGATCATACAGGTCAATTCATTACACAGGGCAGTTACATTGGGTTAGTACAGATAAAACTATGCAGGTAAAACTATATTTGCTAAATGTGTGGAAATTATTTAGTTTCTTTTGTAAATCCACCTTTTGCAAATGACATTGAAACAATAACTTTATTAGATAAGATTCTCCTTAAGTTAGTACAACCACATAACAGTAACATGGGATGGGACTTTGACAGAATCATAATTGTAAATAATGTGCTCCACTGGGACTGTAAAACATTCCTTTGTTGCATTTATTTGATCAACTTATTCACCAGATCTGATTCAGACATCTTGATCTCCTGGGACCAAATCTAATTGTGCAAAGATCCTAACTTGCAAATCCTTCAGTCAAAATGTGTTTTATTTTTCAATAGTTACTTACACATTGTCCATGATACAGAGGGGAGGAGGTCCATTTGATTAAGTTACAGTAAAGTTAAGCATGTTCCAACATGATCCCAACAGCATATCAGTGATTAAATGTTCTGTACAATATTTTAACCACAAACCTCACTCGCAAGCTGTTCTGATTTAGGGAAATCTATAACTTTGAGCCAACTCTTCAGATAATGAAGCAGTCCATTCCCAAATGCAGCAAGATTTGTGAGAGAAATTTGTCTTCACTCAGTCGCAGAATTGCACAACATAGTAGTGGTTACATGTGTGGACTACTTCCAAAACTTCAGCAGAGCCAAATGACTGTGTAACGTGCTGCGTGTTTAATGCTGGAAGCCAAGGATGTTTTTTTTTAGGTTTTAGTAATAAGAAACTGGGGTTCTTTTATAGGTAACATCAGATGAAAGCTCGCTCCTGTGTTTAATGTGAATTATTGTACATATGATATCATCCAGGTGAAAAAAGAGAGCAGTGATATATGGAATGTACCAGAGGTTACTGTCACTCAGATGGTGATTGCACCATTACCACTTTCAAGATGACTAGATTTTTAAATAAAACACTGCATTGCTCATCCAGTGTGTGATCTGTGTGCGCTTCTATCTTGTCCCTTTAATCTTTCTTGTGCTATTTCTCATCTCTTATTCTCCTTGATTATCTGATTTGTGCTTTCACCTTTCCTTACGCCATCTCATCTCTTCAGATTTTTCCAAATTACATTTTCCATGCTGTGTCTGAATTTCTTTTGTTTTGCGTTTATTATTTCTCCTGTGTGTGGGGATGAGGTTCTCCAAAATCAAATTAAACTTTGCACAGTGCAAAGCCTTAATTAATATTCACTCCAGCTTTCTTCTCTTTTGTCTGCTTATTTTTTTGTGTATTGCACATTGAGTGTCAAACACATTTTGACTTTTTTTCTTTTTCTGTTGTTGCTTGACCTTGCAACCTATATTTTACTTCCATTCAGAGTGTGTGACGTTTCTATTGAAGGATCCATTCTATATCCCGTTTTCATTTCCCCTCCTTGGTGTGGAAATTCTCCCACGTCACTCACCATCACAGCTTGTTCCTAAGCTCCATTCTCTCCTCCATTCACCAGGGCTAATTTTCTTCTATTTATTCTTCACCTCCATTTTTTCCTTTAAGGTAGTGTGGTGCATTCTCAGTGCTGATTCCTCGTACAGAAAATTGCAGGGAATAGACAGAACAGCTGACTGGAACTGCTGAATGTGGAATTGTGTAGTGAGGAAATGCGTCCATAACTCAGTCATGAATGAACCATTGTATTACTGTGTGCAGATGAAGTATGTGGTTTAATTATCCATCATCAGTACTGCCTGTCAGTTCCAAATTTTCTTTTATATATATGTAGGATTTGGAAAGCTTGTTTAAAAATGTTAGAATGGGTGCAGTAGGAGAGCTGAACTAAAACGTGGTAAAGGAGGCCTGGTTTCTCTCTGATTCACTGTAATAAGGTTTACACTACCACACAACACATATTCATCAAATGGAGATACAGCAGATAAGGCTGAGGTTCTTGGAGGAGGAAGTGGAGGAGATTCCCCATCAGGATTCTAGTTAGTATGTTATTATGTGTGGGATACGGTGCCCTTGATATTAAAAATCCAGTCATCAAAGCATTTCATTCTAGCCTAGAGCAGCCTACTTGAATAATGAAAGAACAATTATACGGTCCGGACAGAACTCTTTTGTATTTACCCCAGACAAGGGCAAGTAGCTTTTCTGAGTGAGTGGAAGGAACACTGGAGATAGTTATTTAAATGGAATCTGAGCATCATCTTCCAATGATCCGAAGGGATTTGGATATTGTAGACCAGAGTTGAGGGAGGGAAAGCCATAGGAAAAACAATAAAAGCAAGGAAAGCAAAACCTAATTCACTATTTCATGTTCAAGACATATGTATTTTAATCTGACAATATTTCAGTGGTTGGCAGTACACAAATTAGTCTCAGAAGAAACTTTATGCTTTCAATATATGCCTGCTATCTGGCAAAGCACGGCTGTGTTTGTCTTCATCCAAAGAATTCCGAGGCTCAACAAACCAAAGCTTCTGCAGAGCATTTACTTCAGCCCTAATCTCTAATCCACTTAAGTATTCTTTTAAATTGATTGTAAGATGTGGTGTTGGTGGCTGGGCAAGTATTTATTGCTCAGCTCCAACTGACCTTGAGAGGAAAGTGGCTCCCCTTCCTGAATGAATGTAGTTCACATGGTGAAGGTGCTCAAGGGGAGAAATTCCAGGATTTAGTCCCAACAACAATGAAGGAATGGAGATATATTTCTAAGTGAGGATGGTGAGAGACTTGGGGGTGACGGTGTTCCTGTGGACCTGATGCCCTTATCCCACATGGTGGAGGCCATGGGAGTGAAAGCTACTGTCCAAGAAGCCACAATGAGCTGTCACAGTGAGTCCTGTGAATTGTACATTCTACGGCCACGGTACACCAGAGGCAGAGCAAGTCAATATCTGAGATGGTGGATGGGCTGTTCTAGATGAAGAAAGTACACACTGATATTATTGGGCTGGAGTGGGTACCTGTGCCGTGCTTTGGGAATGTCCTGTTATTTCACCTCTATGGTAAATGCCTGGATGAATTCCATCGTAGTTGCTGGGACGGCCGTTCTCTCAGTAATCCCCGTGTTTATACTTTTGGAGGCTCTCGTTCCACCCTCCAAAATTTCCAGAACCACTTTGTGTCTCCACACTGGTGAGTAAAGGAAAAGGCTTGTTCTGTTACTGCACTTGTAGTCTTGATCTTATCAAAATGTTCCAAAGTTTCACTGGCAGTTATTCAGTGTCGCACACATTACACACTGGTGTTGCAGCTGGCATTGGGAGTAACCATCGCTGATCACCAGTCCCACCTAACCCCACCTGATGTGAAAGTTGTAAGTAGCTAACCAGAGTTAAGGCAGCATTAAACTTCTCTTTTCCCTAACCTCCCCATCCCTCCCCCAACAATGCAATTCAGTCGACATCTTCACAGTTTTTGACATTGATTTGATGAACAAAATGTTATCATTGCCCTAGGACAAGTAAACCCCTCTTATCTGGAGGAAACACTGAACACAATCTCAGGGATGGGGTATCCAACATGGGATGGCAGAATAAACTAAACGGGGAGGAATATTTGCATAAATATTCGAAATGAGAAATACAATTTGTAACACATGTCACACACTCAGTGAAATAATTGTATTTAATTTTAATCTTCATTGTATTGTAAGCACTGGCTGCCATGAGTATAATAGAATGGTTATGAAGACATTAAACAATGGCATACGTCCAAAGGAACAGTATGATTATGTGGTTTATGTGTACAACTGAAATTATGTTTCTACTTCCCTCTGGGGCACTCTGTAATTAAACAAAATACAATAAAAAGATAATTGAATGGAGGAGCACCACATCAGTAGGAAGCCAGAAAGAAACTTTAGATGGAAGGGAAAACTTGTCCAATTCTATGAAGTATTCACCAGCTTCTCACTACTTTTCAATCAGACACAGCACCCAGGAGAATAGACCACCCATCCCCACCTCAATAATCCTACAAAACTTCACAAACAGTTCTCAGGTCCAGCAGCTATTGAGGGCAACCTCATTTATGTAAGGAAATAGTGCTTACACCTTTCCTCTCAGGCCATTTCCCCCTCTCCTACACTTCCCTCATGAAGATGTGCACTAAGTTCCCAGTACAGTGCCACTGAGTATGCCCCCAGCATCAGACCAAGCAACAGAAGTTGGAAAATTATCAGAAATTGTCAAACCACTAACGTATCTCTCTGAAACCAGCCTCTAAATGACCCTGGGTTCTGCCTATTTACCAGATATTGCCTCTAGCAAGCCCTTAATGAGCATTTGGTTTCTTTGGCGTCTGGCCCCTCAAGCTTGCTCTGACGTTCAGTAAGAACAAGGCTGATCCTGGGCTTCATCCACTTTAACCCCAATTTCCATCTGTCTAATTCCCTTAATGTCAAAAAACCTACCAACCTCAGACTTGAATATACTCAACAACTGAGGATCCACAGCCCCTGAGTAAGAGCATTCAGGTCCTGTGACTGAAGAAATGTCTCCTCGCAGACCCCTGGTCCTATGCTCCAAGATTATCCAACCTGAGGAAACAATCTCGAAGCACCTACCCTATCAAAACCCCCTCAGAATCCTGCATGTCTCAATGAGATCATTTCTCATTCTCCCCAGCTTCCATGAGTGACTCGGGGGAGCAAACACTTCCAAGGAAAGGTTGAGCAACGTCAAGCCCAGGACAGGTACAGAGCTAAGCAGAGGACAGAATTAATCCGAATTAGCCTGAGCTGAAACGGATTGAGACTGGAGGCTAGTTGAGAAAACTTTCCTTTGAAGCAAAATCTCATAAATGGCAGTGAGAGAGATCGGTTAATAAAATATTTGGGAATATTAAACTTGATCCGTTCTTGAATAAACCATAATGATCCCTCCTGTTGAGAACAGCAGAAGTTAATTACTAAGTGGCATATTCCGCAAAAATCCATCTGTCTATTCAATTATTAATAAATGACATCACTAACATACTTTAAATTTATTTTTCTACTGTATGCGTCATAGAACAGAGGCCAATCAGAGACCTGGAAGCCAGATGACTCACTAACTTGCCATTGTATTTGCATGAAGCAAATAAAAAGTTTCAGAGAAAACTGATAGCCTGACATGGATGCATTGAAGCTTTCCCAAAGCCTAATGTCTTGCTCCATTTTAGTTTAACAAATGTTGGTTAATTCTCCCTCTGAAACTCCACTTGTGCCAGAAAGTTTCTGTTGCTACGTTCTTAGTGGATGGAGATAAGGGTGCAGATTTTCTTCTGTTCACGCCGTACATGCGAATCTCTGGCTGAAACATTAACAACTATTTCAGTCTAATTCTGCTTCCGATCTCAAGAAGGACTGACAGCCAACACCAAAATTCTCAAAAGTTTGAAAGGATGACCTCTGGCATGAAATGATCATTCCTTACTTGTCATAACTGATCCAGAGCTAACTTCATATCACTGAAATTGGGACATTTCCACAGATCCTGCATACCATGTGATACCGATGGAGACCAATGCCACAGATGCAGCCACACTCTCCATTTCCTTATTGTGACATAGCAAGAACAGTCGTTTATATGGTGCCTTCAAAGTGGTGGAGAAGGTTGGGGTGTTTCAGAGAGGCGTCAACCAGCAAAATATCTCGCCGGGTTACCAAAAGCACGGTCAAGTTCTTCAGGGGAAAAAAAGAGATACAGATAGATAGAGGGATTTGGGGAGGGAATTCGAGAGCTTAGACCTTGTCAGCTGAAGTTCCGGTGGTCAGTGGCGGGGTGATTAAATCCAGGGGTGATCAAGAGGTCAGAATCGGCAAGGAACAGGCGTTTTGAAGTCTATTATAACCGTAACAGCTCAGCAATATATCTGCTGAGGGTCATAGCTTCCTAACTGTTCATATTCGAGGAACCTGTGGCACTGTTCTGGATCTATCTGGCTGTCCTCCTTCCCAGATGTTTACCCGACCAACGTGGCCTTAAAGTCAGAACACAGGGCATCCACCTGTGTGCTCAAGGCTTTCTGTACCACTCACCGAGAGCCTGAATCTTTTTAATTTCATGTTTCTCTTTAGACTTTCAGATGAGTCGTTAAACCAGGGTCCTGACTGCCCTCCAGTTTTTTAAAACAAAGGTGCGACAGGCGGTGTGGATGGGATAGAGGCAGAGAGCTGTGGTAAATGGAGGACGGGACACTCGTGCTCTCTGAGGTCAACTCCGTGCAAGGTGTGGTAAACGGTGTGGGAAACAGCTGTGGTAACCGCAGACCATGTGGTTAAGCTAGCAGAACCCGCAGACGAGTGTCCTGAAATGCAGGACAGGAAGGCGTCCATCTTGGCGGAAAGAATGAGAGACAGTGTAGACCTCGGATGCCTTTGAAAGCGACCGTGCATGCCAAGGCAGCGGCGGGACAACATAAAAGATTCATTAGAAGCAAAGGGTGTAAACGTAGGGAGTTTGTAGTCAACCTACGTAAACACACACCAGGCTGCAGAATCTAGAATCTGGAGCAACGCACAAAGCGCTGGAGGAACTCAGCGGGTCGGGCAGCATCTGTGGAGGGAAATGGAGAGTCATCAGGACTGAAGGGTCTCGACCCGACACGTTGACTGTCCATTTCCCTCCGTAATGCTGCCTGACCCGCTGAGTTCCTCCGGCGCTTTGTGCGTTGCTATGTAATACACACGCTGGGCCATTACCGGAGAATTCTGGTCAACTCATGTGAGGAGCAGTGTGAAGATGCAGAAGGGGTTGCAATAAACACACTGCTGGAGAAACTCAGCGGGTCAGGCAGTATCTGTGGAGGCAGGAGGATGGCCGAGACCCTGCATCAGGACTGAGAGGGTAAGGGAAGGGAGCCAGTGTAGAGAGGTGAGAGGGAGGGGGAGACATGGGCTGCTGATGGGCACCTAGGGATCGGACGTGATTTACTGGAATTACTCCAGAGATAACGGATCTTGGCCGCACGGTTAGACCGGAGAGGCTGGACCTGTTCTGCTGTAGCGGAGACTATTGAGAGGAGACGGCCGGGTGTGGGGTGTGAGGAGGGGGACGGGGTGGAGGGCGGCCGGGTCCCGGGGGGGGGTGGGGGGCCGGGTCCCGGGGGGGTGGGGGGCAGCCGGGTCCCGGGGGGAGCGGGGGGTGGCCGGGGGTGTGGGACGGCCGGGTCCTGGAGGGGTGGGGGGCAGCCGGGTCCCGGGGGGGTGGGGGGCCGGGTCCCGGGGGGAGCGGGGGGTGGCCGGGGGTGTGGGACGGCCGGGTCCCGGAGGGGTGGGGGGCAGCCGGGTCCCGGGGGGGGGTGGGGGGCCGGGTCCCGGGGGTGTGGGGGATTGGGGGCGGCCGGGTGTGGGAACAGTCAGTTGCAGGGTAGCGGGAGAGAGCGAGAGATGTGACTGACGGGCTGGCAGAGGGGAGGCCGGGCCGAGCGTCCGCCCCTGTCACCCCTCCTCCCCCCGCCCGGGCGGCCCCCGCCCATCCTCCCCTCACACCCCCCTCACACCCGCCACTCCCGCCACTCCCGCACTCCGCCCCGCTCGGTGCCCGCCGCTTCCCAGCGCGCCGATTGGCCGTCCCGCCGACCGACGTCACGCTGCACGGCGGCCAGCGGGCGCCGCGATTGGCTGCGGGCGGCGGGCCAATGAGCGGCGCGGCGCGGGGTGGGCGGGGCGCGGGCGGAGCGGGCGGTCGGGCGCGCGGGCGGCGCGGGAGCGGGAGACGGAGAGCGCGAGCGGGCGGGCGGAGCGGGCGCTGGGGCTGCGGGCGGGCGGGCGCCGCCGCATCTTCCGCCGGGCGGGGCGGGGCGGGCGGGTGGTCGCGCCGCGGCTCGGAAGATGGTGCAGCAGCCGGCGGCGGGCGGCTCGGCCAGGAGGGGCGGCGGGGGGCGCGGCGAGGCGGCCGATAGCGGCATCAGCGACATGAGCGCGGCGTCCAGCCCCAACCCCTGGAGCGGGACCCCGGGCCGCGGGGAGGACGAGGGCGCGGGCTGTCAGCCCGACTGGTGCAAGACGCCGAGCGGGCACATCAAGCGGCCGATGAACGCCTTCATGGTGTGGTCGCAGATCGAGAGGAAGAAGATCATGGAGCAGGTGCCGGACATGCACAACGCCGAGATCTCCAAGCGGCTGGGCAAGAAGTGGAAGATGCTGAAGGAGGCGGAGAAGAGCCCGTTCATCCGGGAGGCGGAGCGGCTGCGCCTCAAGCACATGGCGGACTACCCCGACTACAAGTACCGGCCGCGGAAGAAGGTGCGGGGCGACCCGGCCTCGGCCGCGCCCGGCCCCGGACCCGACCCCAAGCCCCACAAGAAGCCGCCCGGCAAGAAGCACAGCCGGGCGCACAAAGCCAAGCAGCTGCTGGAGCGCTCCAAGGCCAAGCGCGCCAAGGCGGCGGGCCAGCACGACCAGCTGGGGCCGAGCGGCCGCCGGCTGCAGCCGCCCGACCTGGAGTCGGAGCCCGAGCCCGAGGAGGAGGAGGAGGAGGAGGAGGAGGAGGACGAGCCCGAGGAGGAGCCCGAGCCCGAGCTGCTGCACTACTGCCTGGCCGGCAAGAAGGCGGGCGCCGAGCCCAGGACCCCCGGGCGCCCGGCGCTGCTGCCCGCCGCCGCCCGGCCGCCCGACGACTGCGACCAGCAGCTGCTGCTCTTCGACCTGAGCCTGAACGTGGCGGCGGGCGGCGGGCTGTCCGGCCCGGGCGGCGGGCTGTCCCTGGACAAGGACAGCGACTCGCTGGCCGGCGGCAGCAGCCCCGTGTCCCACTTCGAGTTCCCCGACTATGGGACCCCCGAGGTGCGCAAAATGATCTCAGGAGACTGGCTGGAAATCGAGTCCAACATTTCCTACTAGGTTGACGGGCCGAGCCGGGCGTCGCCCCCTCCCTCTCCTCCCGGCCGGCTCCAACACATTGGATGCAATTCCTTCCCCGCAGGATGGACGCCGTCTCCCTCCCTGCCTCCATCCCTCCCTGTCTCCATCCCTCCCTCTCTCCCCCGAATGCACCCGCTGGAAGCTGGTCCCACCACGGTTCGCCTGCGAGATGATCCCTGGAAGCTGGTCCCACCACGGTTCGCCTGCGAGATGATCTTGCAAACCTTCCCTGGGCGAAGCAGTTGCCCGTGTGGTGCCAGAGGAGTTCTCCACCTCGCCGTGGATGTGGCGGTGGGAGGGAGGGAGGGAGATGGGAAGCAGGTTGGACACTTGGAGGGGTCTGGAGGGAGAGAGATGCAGGAAGACATTGTTGATGGCCCCGGGATTGATTATTCTTGCTGGGGGGGGGGGGGGGGGGGAGAAGAATAAGGTTTCAAGATTACGACTGTAGTTTCGTGTGGTGTAGGAGCGGAGCGGTAATAACTCATTGTGGTCCTAGTTTTACGAGTTAGTGTCATGTTGGTGATTTTTAGCCTGTTTACCCGACCCACGTAGGAGCAGATCCACCTCGATCAAATGTGGATTTACAGGGGGGAGGGGGTTAAATGGGCTTTTCTGGTGTTGGCCTTGCGTTAGCCTGTGTCGGACCAACTAATATGGTATTGATTATAACGTGATTTTTTAATGTCTTGAGACACGCTGGTTAGAATATGAGTGTGCAGGAGGGTCCGATATCTTCACGGAATTGTCATAACAGCGAGAGGCTTGTCTGAGTGGTTCATGGATTCGCAGGAATGAGCTGGGTGGGTTCAAGGACAATGTGGATACAGTTAATGTTGGGACTATTAGTGAAAAGTAGATGAATTTGAAAAAGAAATAGTTTATTGTGCCAATTTATTACAGTATATCTATTATGACAGGGATGATTCTGAAGAATTAAAATGTTGTGGTGTGTCATACCTCAAATCATGCATTCATGGAGAGTTGAAGGCTGCTGGGGATTGATTGAAAGGCACGCGGCGTAGGTTTTGGTATTTGTTTAGAAGCGAACATTAAGGATCATGTTGTGCTGTAGTCTGGTAGCTCGCCTTTCCGGCTTTGGATCATGTACAAAATTACTGTGAATTTGAAATCTCTGGTCTCAGCTGCTTACCGCTCAGGTCTATCGAAACGGGGATGCTCCCGGCAGCCGGGGTCTAGGGTGAGCCTGTCCAACACTCCAGCATCCCCTTAGGTCCTTGTGTCTGACTCGGTGTTGGTCGTCAAGCATCCGTACTGGGTGCGAAGTGAAAGGTTTACAGGAAGGTTTTACAGAATTATGCACGGTCGCGAATAAACGCAACGCGGTCGCAACCCGTCGTCCGGCAGCGTCCCACTATCTGCTGGCGAAAGCATTGGCGATGAAACATTGTGCTGAGGTGCATTCTTTGTCGGATGTGTAAGTGGATGCACATCGTCATCTGTCAGAAAGGGAGAGGCAGTTTTTGTTTCCTATGTAACGGTTGCGGTACAGCGGACGGACGGGTGACGGTAGCAGAGATTTACTGGCGGTTCCTTTTCGGTAGCCTGTACAAGACGGCTTTTTCTGTTGTCAGAACTGAACCACGCACACTTTTGTTTTATTTTTACTCTTGCCACAGAGTCAAGGTACTGTACATAAATCCGGATTTTTTTTTAAAGAACAAAATCGAATGTTTTTTTAATGTTGTAAAAGGTTAACTATTTAACGGATACCTCTGAGTTTGAATTGCGTCAAAGCTGTTGAGACACAGCCCGAAAAGGGAATCTTGTTGCTACCTACCAGTCTGGAAGTGGTGCCAACATTGGTCTGTTGTGTGTCCATTATTCTTGGTACCATTTCACTTGCTGAGCATGCTCAGTGTGCGTTGTATCATGGACCTTCCCTTCTTCCTGCGGAATAAATGAATGCGAGTGGGAAGCTGACGGTCATGATACAGTAAATTGGACCCTTTGACTTGGCCTGGTACAATGTTAGCATTCATACAGATTTGAAAGGGTAACGGTAGTCCCCAAACTGGAGGAAAACTGCAAAAGATTGTTTACTATTTGCAAATCTGCAGTCCAAGATACAAAAATATCAATCTTGTAACATCATTTCAGCAGCTTGTCAATGGGAGAAACGTCTTTGCGAGATACTGTAAAATACAAAAATGCAGTATCTGGGTGGTTGCAAGTTTATCTTGGTGTTCTGATTGCAAGGCAATATGACAAAAATGTTAGAAGCAATATCAGTGTTTGGTTATAGTGATGTTGCAATAATTCCTGATTTTTGCCTTAATAAAATGAAGTTCTTTCCTCAGATTGCAGAAGATCTGCATTTATGTAGTGTATGAAATGGCCTCCACAGGTATGAAGGTCACATTGTACCAAGCAGTGCAAGTCAAGGGTTCGGTGGAATTACATTTGGTTTTGATGGTTTAGAATTCTATCCAAAGACCAGCACATCATTCCTCAGAAATAACTGGCCTAAAATGGGTTCAATCCCATTGATTTCAGGAACAAAGCCTTTATAGTGCGATTTTTATGATGTGATTTTTTTTTTAAATCCAAAATTACCAGCATTTTTTAGTCAACTGGTTGGTTCTGTGAGGATTTTAATTTATTTTTTTGCAGGGTATGCTAATTTTAACTGCATGCATGTGTATAGAATGTATAGAAATATGGTCACGCATTTATATGTGGACCAGTGTATGTGGTTATATTTATAAACAATAGCTTGACTGTTTAGACCTATTTTAAAAACAAGATTGTGGTAGATTAAAACAAGTACCTTTTTTAACTAGTCTACATGTGCTTCACGGCCAAAATTATTTAAATGTTCAGGGAAATTAGATAGCCCAGGGGATTAAGAGGTCAGTCTTTATGCCCCTATCAGACAAGGCTGTAAGCAAAATAAGAGGTTGCCTGTTAATGCTGAAAAAGAGATGGCTAAATTAAGTTGTACTATTCTGAGAAAGCCTTTGTATAATACACTACCTGTTTCTAGACTTTTACAACACATGCCTTCATTTGGAAACTTGCTATTTCCACTTCAACTAGCCCCTCCCCAGATCTGCAGAATTTATTTCTAGATCCTAAACCCCTTACAGAAGTTGTGGATGAGGTAAAAATCTTCCGTGGTTGGTTGTGAGTGGTAGTTCAGAGTTGGGGTCTATGGGACGTGGTCTAAAAATTTAGAGCGCGCCTTTAATGTGTGAAGTTAGAACCCATCTGAGTGTGGTAGAAATGTGGAACTCCGGTAATGGCAACTCCTTCTGGGTTAGCTGTTAATGTTGCAAGTGTTTTGTGAAGGTGTTAAAGGATTTGGAGTAAAGGCAGATACTTGGAGATCAGCTGCAGTCTCTTTCAGTGATGAAACAGGTTTGAGGTATTCAGTAGTTTCCTCTTTAAATTTCAGGCAATTTTCAAAATTTCTCCATGAAAGTCTTTTACACATTTGCAATTGGGTGTAAATCCTGTGGAATTTAATGAAAATGTAAAATGTATTGCATCTGGATGCTGCAAACCTTGGTCCCGTGATAGCTTTTATTCTTTTACAAAGTGCACAAAATAATGGCTTTGCCCATGATTAACTCTTCTCGTATTTTGTTGTGGTATTATTTAAAATTAGTGCAGAATTTAAATACCTTAATGTTTAAAATGTTGTAATAACCAGCCAATCATATATGTAAGAAAAAAGATATACTTAGTAATTGACCAATCCTTCAATATTTCATATTTGACTATTGCAAGACCCATTATCACTTTGTTCAAAAAAGATTTAGAATGCCCAATGAATCCTTGTATGTTCACCTCAGAGTAGAGGTAATAATTTGAACATTTGGCTTTTAGTGGATTGGTTGCTTTTTATGTGCACACTTGATTCTAGATGAAGCTGAATTCACAAAATGTGTGTAGCAGTTGGCTGGACCAATATAACCTTGTTTACACCATTACCAGAAGTTAATATTACCTCGTCTTTGTAAGCTCAGATGGCATAAATGACCACTTTGTGAAAATTCTAAGTACCAGTCATGACCCAGATTTGCCTCATACAATCTCCTGAGTACTCGGTTGAACTGTTCCTAAGCCTAATGAGAACATGGTATCCCATTGAATTTTAAAAGGCAGAGCTCATGTGTAGACCTGTTGAAATAGATGCTATTGCAACAGCAAATAAACTGTACAAAAATGGCAAAATATAAGTAAAATGCCATGAAAAATATTTGATTAGAAATACTGTCATGATTATAGTATATCTTTGGAAATTAATAGAAGTTTGTTTCAGTCATGGTTTAGTATGATTAAGCTGTGTGGGTGGTATTGCAAAGATGTTTCCATTTCTTACTCTTAGAAACTTTTAAATAGTAATATAGCCCGAAGTGAGAGTGCATGATGTTTCTGATGGCAGACATTGCCCATGATCCCCATGGACCTTTGAAGGCTGTGGTGAAGCAATGTTGGTTTTTTCTCCTGCCTCTGGTGTAACTGGAGACAAATATTCTGTTGCTAGCTCTTCCTGTACTGGAGACAATTGGCCAAAACTGTGAAGAATATGTTTTTGACAACATGTTCTTGCTCATAAAAGGAACAAAATGATTCTTTGCATGTGCAAGCATTTCCCACTGAGTTAAAACCTTGCACTTATAAATACACTTAGTGACAGAAGGAAGTATTAATGCTGCGGTGATTGTACCCTCTGGTCATGGCCAGTATTTGGTGGCAAGAAAGCCTGTTTAACCCAAATGCCTAAAAGTATAAGGAATATACATGAGTATCAATAGTTTTTTTTGCAAAAAAAAAGTCACCAAACTACTGTTCTGTATACTTATAAAAACCTGAGTGCCAGTACATGCCTTTTTTTC
This sequence comes from Pristis pectinata, assembly GCF_009764475.1. Classification (NCBI taxonomy): domain Eukaryota; kingdom Metazoa; phylum Chordata; class Chondrichthyes; order Rhinopristiformes; family Pristidae; genus Pristis; species Pristis pectinata. The sequence goes on from NC_067426.1 coordinate 1,889,972, forward strand.
TATCTGCCAACACAGGGTTTAGATACAACTGCCCATTTTGACTGGTATGAATTTATGCCAAATTTTATTCTGTGAGCAAGTCTGAACTAAAATCAGTGAAACCTGTATTAATCAGTCTGGAGACTGGAGCAAGTAGATTGAAAGCAAGAGCCTTCAATCCAGGAACAAATCTAATAACAGTGTTTCAAATATTTGTCACCAGGCATTTGATCTTCCTGTTGACAAACACTGGTGTGTCAAAGGTTGTTGCTGCTAATATTGCACTGAGTTTGGTAATGGTATAGATTTAGTGAGTTGATTCAATCCTGTTAATTTAATCCTGAAAGTTATAAAATTATGCAATTTAATTAGGAATATCATATTCACTAACTTAGCTTGCATCATATCTAGGTCAATAACTTTGTAAATTAATCTTAACAATACTTGGTGTTTATTTTGTTCAGAAAGTGTGAATAATTCTAAAATGCCATAGTGACGTTGAATTGACTTTATTTAATGGGCATAACGTAAAAAACATGATTAAGGAATGTCTCGGTCCTTTGAGGGCACTATTAAAAGAGCACAACGACCTTACTAAAACCACTTCCTGAGCAGATGAGATTGCTGGAAAAGCCAGATTTACTTCCTTTTTCAATTCTGGCAAAGTGTCTTCATAGTTGCTGTCTCAAGCTGCAATGCTACCTCAAATCAGAAATTCTGTGGAATGGGAGTTAATATCAAATGGTTGGTTGGTTGGTAAGCCAGCTGCATATTTATCAGGAGTTGATGATAAGAGTGACGTGGTGAGTAAACACTATGGTGATATTTTAATAATGTGAAGATTTCTATGCTAAGCCCATTCAAACTTATTTTGCAATTGTAATGAATTCTACCTGTCAATCAGCATTTCTGTTACTACCAGACATATGTTGTATTAAGCAGCAAGGACCTTTTTCTCGTTGCTTCTTGTATACATGGAAGCAGGTAACCAGGGCCATAAATGGATGGTTATGGCGTAGATCTTGCACCTATTTAGTCAATGAGTGAAAAATCAAGTTCTCGGTGGAAAGCCTGTCCTTATTAAAGCTAACCAGTTTACCTATAGAAATCTTGGCAGCTGGATTTGCAGTGGGTTTGAATTGGATTTGTAGATAATGGCTAGGTACTATAAACAAATACAATTTTCTCAGAAGCACTGTTCTACTCCCAGGGATTCAGGCCACTGTAGTGTGCTCATTGTGCCATTGTTTGAAGATTCAAGTAGTTTCTGGCAATGTTACTCATGTAATGTTTGATCTAGTGGCCTTGGCCATCTTGGTACTAGAGTCACTAATCCAAGTGAAGGGCAACTTTGATGTGAGGCTTCATAAGACAGGCAGTGACTTGAGCAAAGTGACCTGGGCAAACAGGTTAATTCAGCTGCCACATGGACTCGTAGAGCAGCATAAATCCCATAAGGTTCAACCAGTAAAACACCCAGCCTTTCTGTGACTGGCAATTGTAATTAATGTGCCTTACTGGCAAAAGCAGGAGGCTTTGAGTTCATTAACACATATTGCTGACGACAAGATTTATGTATGTTTACAGGACTCTCCATAGTCCTTGAATTAATCATATTTTAAGGTATGAAACCAAAACAATCAGGGCACAATCCAACTTGGCAACGAGACGTTCAGAATATTTTGAGCAATTGTCTGTCGTCATTGCCTCAGTAGAGGTGCTAACCTGTAAGACTGTAGCCTCCTAATTTTGTCAATAAGCTTTGTTCTTGTGCATTTATGGGTTGTTACTGTTAATTCAAACCCTGCAATAGACTGTTAAGCAGTAAACCTCCTCTCAGCTCAGAATTTAAACACAGCAGACCTCAGACTGTTTTCTAGACACTTTCTATTTTCATTAGTAATTTTCTACAGTAATGTGTAGCAGTACATAATCAAACGATTGGAGCATTGCTCCATTCCGCTGTCTTATACTGAGAATGTAACATTCCTGATCTACTTGTCAAAATAAGGATGCAATCATTCTAAAAATCTGTATTTAATACATTGTGGTGTATAACTGGTTATTAGTCATTTTTGAACTAACCACTGAATTTCCTTGTTTAGTGAAGGAGAAATGTTCATTGCCCAAGTAATGGATGGCAACTTCAAAGGGTAGCTGCCCGGTAAACCATCAAAAGTAGTGGAGGATACTTCGCATATCCAAGTAGTTCAATATGATTGTATGTGATGGCTACCAAGATGCAGCATTTGGCTGCTAGGTATTTGTGGCTAACTGGGCATGTGATATTTTCAAAGGGGTTTTCCTGTTTGTTTCTTTCCTGTATTAATTTCAACGTTGCGATGATGTCAGTATTTTGGATTTCATGGTATCATGATATATTGGGATGTGTAAACCCATAATATTGAAAACTTATTTTGTCTTTATAAAAATTATTTATGGTTATATTATTATAAACTGGAAAAAACCCTTAAAATAGAGACTAAATTCAGAATGAATGGTAATCTGTTCTACAACACAGTATTATTACACCCGATACCTGGCTTACTGTCAAGACTGCCTACCTGTGTTTGTCCTCAGTTGTTAGACTATGATAACAATTGTAGATGTATTTTTACAGCAAGGTATCCTTGTCAGAATTTGATTTTGGAAAGTGTTTCTGATGTGCAGCATAGGTACAAGATGGACTAGTACACTAACCAGTCTGACATTCTGAAAATCCCCTGATTTTAGGCAACTCAGTGTGTGAAATCCAGCCTGACTAAATCATTGCGAACAGATTGCGAGCATAAAATCAAATGGTACTATAACATTTTGTCAAAATATGCTCTCCTTAGCAAATGTGACAAGGATAATTCTTCCTCATCACTTCTGAGCCTGCTGGGCAAACGCCCCACTCAGGAGATGGACTGAACTGTGGACTGACCCTTGTGTATATGCTCACTGAATATCACATGGAGGAATGGTGTTACTAAAGTGCGAGATAACAGGAGCCTTCCCCACACACAGGAGACAGTTTGTGCCCAAATTATCTGCTTGAGAAGTAAATGAGGAAAGTGATTAAAATCTCAGTGACGTTTCCGAGCAGCGTAGACATACAGTAGTTTCCTTCACCTCTGGGGGTTTTAAATACCTTCAGAAGAAGTTGAAGTCTCGACTTGTTATAGTTCTTTTGTAGTCTTGCCTGATGGTGGAGAATTCTTCTGGTGCATCAGTGTTCTCAGGGTATGCCCTGCATTTCTTGTTTGTTCACTGAACACAGATATTGCTAGAAAGACTTGAATTATCATTTGTCCTTAATTGCCTCTTTATCTGAGTGCTGTGCTTTGGGCCGTTTCGGGGGTGAAAGAGTTAACCACGGTGTTACGGATTTGTAATTTCCTGAATTACATTAGTGCACCAGGTGGATTTTGCTACAGTCCTGTAGTTTTGCAGACTCCAGCATTGATACGAGCATTTCTGTTCTAGATTTATTTATTACATCAATTTAATGCGACTACCTTGTGTCTCTGGATACTTTTCTACTAATTTCTATGTTACCTCCTTGTGGGATCGCTCAAGATTCAAGACAGAGTCTTGATGGTGAATGTTGGTTTATTTAAATATTTAACAGGGCATCACAGCCATGTTTTTGCCTGCATTCCCCCGTAAGCTGCTTACAGGAGACAGCAGTGATCTATCATTCCCTTGTACTACTCACCTTGCCTTGGTACAGGTTCAATGGGTGAGATGACACCTGAGAATGAGTAACTTGCTCAATGGATAAACTTGCCAAGTCAGTAGTTTTCCTAGTTCCTACCTCTTAATGGGACGTGGCTGCTAGATATCTAATTGCCTTCATTCCAGGCTACGAAGACTTGATTTCCAATTTAAGAACTCCTGAATTTTTATTCTGTCCTCCTGGTCTTCAGTTTTCTAATGTTTACTTTTATTTGGAATACCAAATTTCCAAATTACCTGAAAGATACCAGAATAAAAACTGAAACCAACACTTAGCATTGTCCTAATCCGGGCTAAGCGTCTCGCCCAGTGGGTGGTTCAGACCAAGGCAGAAGGCATTGAGAAGCAAGGCCTAAACAATTCTTGCCAAATTACAGAAGAAATGAGGAACAGAAGGTTACTGATTTGGCTTGTCAAAAATTAGGGACTCGCAGTTAAATGACTGTGTCAAGAAAAATGGAAGCCACAAGCTTATCAATATTATGTTAGCTGATGAACCTCAAACATGGTGAGGAAATCCTGGCTATCTCTAAAAAGTCATAAGCTATTAAAAATAAAATAACTATAACCTCTGCAGTTGTGGACAAATGAATGTGATATTCATTGTGTTCACCTGATAATAAAAACAGCCACATTTAAGACACAATTCCAGCCCTCTAATGGATTGCTCCAGTGTGCAAGTTGATGACATATTTTGTCAGACCACAGAATACTTTGATTCCACACCATTAGTTGATGTCCATTCATAGGAATAATATCACGTGTGACAGAAAGAACATTAAGGTACTTGTGTATTCTCCAGGAAGGAAATCGTACAGATATTTCTGACCACCAGAACCGACAAATGACTTTGGGGAAAAAAGTTACAAATATTTACTTTGGAAAAGTTAATTTGTCACAGTGACAAAAGTAAATAGAACAATATCCACAACTTGATCCATAAATACATCATATAAAGGCACTTATTAACAGGATGATGTAAGCCATGTTTTAATCTTTGATTTAATGATGGTTACATCCCAATACATCAATGAAAAATAACTGGAATAGTGTTCTGCAATGATACATCATCTTCAACTTCTATTACATTTTTAAGGTCCTTTTTGATGTGGTTTTGAATTTGGGGGAGATGGAAGTTAATTCAAAACAACACAAGGATCTGCCTGACGTTGAAATGTTTGTATAAAAGATTTTTTATGTGTACAGTGTAGACGTCATTGTATGTTTTGAGGAGGTGTTGGTGTACTGAGTTATATTGATGTGTTCATAATTTATTTTGTGCCATAATAGATTTTTAAAAAAAATATTTGTAGCAGATATACAATTGAACTGTTATTGAATTTTAAGCCTTTTGTTTGAATTTGAATATCTTTAATAAAATACTTAAAAAAAATTAAATGCTTTGAAAAGTAAATCTGTTTGTATGTGTTATCTGTTTAAAACCTAGGCTAATAGTTGGATCTGAGAACGAAGGAAAAGCTTTGCGTGCTGATGAGAATTCTTCCTTTTTTCTAAATGGGAGATAACTGTAATATGCATAATTCCCTTCATTTCAAGTTCTGAATACAATATAGAAAACTGCTTGCATTTTTAACAAACTTTTAATGACTACATTTAACAAGAAAAATTGTTATAATGGGAGTTGCACCCACATTCCTCCAGAATATTGTGGGGAGATCTATAGTTCATTGAGGCACAATTTTGAGGGGATTGACAGGGTGGATGCTTTAAGATGCTTTCTTCTGGTCTGGGAATCTAGGACTAGAGGCAGAATCTCCGGGTAAGGGGTTGACCAGTTAAGACTATGCTATTGGATAAATTTCCTCTCAGAACATAATGCTAGCCATGCACATGCCATTTTCTGGAGGATTTCACCAAAGGCTTGCTGTAAACTCCATCACTAATCCAAGTAAATTAGGAGCCCTTCGGCTCTCCGGGGCAGTCTCCACAATTCAACATTGGATCCCTTTTGCCTTCACCCTTCATTAACAGTTCTCATCCAATTTGGTCTTTAACTAACTTGGTGCTGATTCTATGGGTGAAATTTAATTGAAATAACACTACATGGAGCAAACATAATCACCATTCCTAGTATATTCCTTTTTATTGCAAGCCAGGGAATGAAGTAAATACTTAATATTGATGAAGTCAAATTTTAAGGAGAAAGGTGATCATTAAAAACATAAATGTTGCTGATTTTCCCAAAGCTGCGCCTTTGGTTACTGCTGGTTAATGACACAACAGGAAATCAATATTGCTTTTGATCCCTGTAACTCAACCCTGTGACACACCATAAATGAAATCTGCTGGCAGAAGCTCCTTCTGCTTTATCCCATCCTCTCCTTCACCTGTACTGGCACCAGAAGGAAGGGCACCAGATAACAACCAAAATAGGAACCTTTGAGTGATTTCCTCTGGATTAAGGATGCTGAAACCAAAAACAAACGGGTAAAATTGTTTCCAGAGTTATAAGATGCTCCTAACCAGGGAGTTCCTGATAGATCCTGTCTGACTAAATTGATGGAATTTTTCAGAGGTAACAAAATATTTTGATGAAGATAGTGTGTTTGATGATGTCTACATGGACTTCAGTAAGGCCTTTGACAAGGTTCTACATGGGAGACTGGTCCAGAAGGTTAGAACCCACGTGATCCAGGGCAAGTTGGCAAATTAGATCCAAAATTGGCTTTGTGCGAGGAGGTGGGGTGATGGTGAAGGGTTGTATTTGTGTTTGGAAGCCCGTGACCAATGATTTAACACAGGGATCAGTTCTGGGTCCCTTACTGTGTGTGATATACATTAATAATTTGGATGTGAATGTAGGACGTACAGTTACATTTATGGATGACAGGAAGATTGGTGGTGCAGTTTATGTTAGGAATCTGGAACGCACTTCCTGAAGAGGCGGTGGAGGCAGAGACTTTCACAACATTCAAGTATCTAGACAAACACCTGAATTGACAAGGCATAAGAGGCTCCAGAGCTAGTGCTGGGAACTGGGTAGGGATAGGCGAAGGACTGGCGGACTCTGAAGAATGAAATCAGAGCAATTTTTTGCCTTTCCCACCCAGAGATCAGATCCAACTCCCTGCTGGTCTGGATATTACCACTGACCTTACAGAGGTTTATAAAATCATGAGGGTCACAGATAAAGTGAACGGGGTTGTGTGTGTGTATGGAACGAGCTGCCAGAGGAAGGGGTAGAAGTGGGTACAATTTGAATGTTTAAAAGACAATTGGACAGGTTCATGGACAGGAAAGGTTTAGAAGGATGTGGGCCAAATGCAGACAAATGGGCCTGGCTCAGGAAGACACCCTGGTTGGCATGGATGGGGCTGAAGGACCTGTTTCAGTGCTATATGACCGACGTCCAATGAAACACTCCAGCTCCAGCACAATTACATCAGTTCTTATTGACTGTATATTGTTCATCCACGGATAAAGCAAAGGATAGCACACAACATATTAAACCACATCAAAATGCATCACATATTGCACGTTACTTGGTTTATTTAATATGCAGTATAGTTGCTTGCTTGGAGGGTTGTTTTGAGTGATATTTTTTTCCAAACACTCCAGGTTTATGAACAATGGTCATTCCCAGATTTCCATTTACAGTGACTTGTTGACACATTCCCAGAACATTGCCTCTCCAACATTCCCCACTCTTGTGTAAGTTGGCTTCATTATCCTGAAAATCTTGATCATTTTTTAATGTAATCTGACAGTACTCTTCCTGTACTGCCTGCACTATCACTGCAGTTAATGCACCGCTGCTGTACTTTACTGTACTTCATGTATTATTACTGTGAATGCACTTACTCCTGTGGTAAATGGAAATCAAAAAACTGCAGATACTAGAAATCTGAAATTAAACAGTAAATGCTGGAATCCTCTGCAACTGATAAAATTGCACAGGGTGCAGTTCTGATGAGGTGTCTTCAACCTGAGACGTTAATTGTGTTTCTCTTTTGACAGATGTTGCCTGAGCTGCTGAGTGTTCTTATTCCTTTTATTGTAATGTACTGTTACTTCAGTGTATGTACTATTGCCAGAGAAAGTGGTTACCCTTAACTTTTGCTGTATTCTTAGGGGCTCTCTAGAGGTAGCGGTTATACACCTGAAAGTGCTGGCTTTTTACATGAACAGTGCAAACCATTCAATCCCTGCATAGTTAACCCACAAGCCAGAAGATCAGAGCAACAAACAAGATGCTGGAGGAACTCAGCGGGTCAGGCAGCATCTATGGAGGGAAATGGACGTTCGACTTTTCTGGTCAAGACCCTTTATCTGGGCACATTCCCTCCACAGATGCTGCCTCACCCATTAAGTTCTGCCAGCATCTGGTTTGTTGCTGCAGATTCCAGCATCTGCAGTCTCTTGTATCAGCCAGGAGATCAAGCACTGGTTAATCAAGAGTTCATTCTCCCCTCTTTGTAACTTAAAACTGATGAGCTCTTTCTCTCCCATTTCTGATAAAGCATCTTCAACCTGAAACGTTGGTTGTGTTTCTCTTTCGACAGATGCTGCCTGATCTGCTGAGTGTTTCTGGTTGTAAGTCACATTAGAACATAGAACACTACAGCACAGTACAGGCCCTTCGGCCCACAATGTTGTGCTGACATTTTATCCTACTCTAAGATCAATTTAACCCTTCCCTCCCGCATAGCCCCCTATTTTTCTATTATTCATGTGTCTATCTAAGAGTCTCTTAAATGTCCCTAATGTATCTTCCCCCACAAACTCTGCCGGCAGTGCATTCCACACACCCACCACTCTCTGTGTAAAAAAACATACCCCTTACATCCCCCTTATACCTTCCTCCAATCACCTGAAAATTATGTCCCCTCGTGTTAGCCATTGTCACCCTGGGAAAAAGTCTGACTGTCCACTCGATTTATGCCTCTTATCATCTTGTACACCCCTAACAAGTCACCTCTCACCCTCCTTCTCTCCAAAGAGAAAAGCCCTCGCTCACTCAACCTATCTTCATGAGACATGCTCTCCAATCCAGGCAACATCCTGGTAAATCTCCTCTGCACCCTCTCTAAAGATTCCACAACCTTCCTATAATGACGTGACCAGAACTGAACACAATCTTCTTCATGTGTGTCTGATGTGGAATAGAAAGCCAGCTATAATTTTACATTCAGCCAATGCTGATGTTGCCTGATTCATTTGCCAATATTTGTGCCAGGAGGACTTATCTTTGTTTTGGCAGCTGCCTTCCTCAGGTGTTGGGAAAATAGTGTCAAACATCAGTGTTGGCTTCCTGTACAAACCAAATTCTGGTGCAGACTTTGATCTATATTAGCTGGCTGAAACGTTAGCTGATTATAAATGTAAACAACTCTAATGGCCACACTAATAAGTAATCTTTATTCTAGACTGAACCATCCTCTTCCTGTCTACTGGTTGACATGACTTGGGGCCAAGCAGTAGATCTCTGCTGAAGCTTGGTACATAGTGTTGCTGGATCCTTCCTTTCAGTTTTCACTGTGGGTTAACAAGGTCTTTGTCTGAAATTCCTCTGCTGTTTTAAAAAAATATATCAACTTATTTAAAGGAATGCCATTGAACAATACCACGACAGCAAAAAGACGAATTTCAGACAGTTGCATTAAAATGTTTGTTGAATTACAGACTTTTCTACAACCGTCTGGTTCTTGAACCAACCTGCACAACCCTAACCCTACCTCAGCAACGGGACACTGCGGACCACCTCTTGCACTGCCGTGGACTGGTCTCTGATTGGGTCTTTATTTTTGCACCAATGTCTTTTTGTACAGTCATTTTTTCTCTCTCTCTTCACTGTCTTGTATAATTTATGTATAATTTATATTCTGTGTGTTGTCTGAACCTACGTGCCTGTGATGCTGCTGCAAACAAGCTTTTCATTGTGCCTGTACCTCACCATACTTGTTCATGTGACAATAACCTCGACTTTGTCATTGTCATTGTCATGTGCACAAGTCCATGTGTGCACAGGTGCAATGAAAAACCTACCTGCAGCAGCATCACAGGCACAGAGCATCAGATAAGCAGCATTCACAGCAGTGTAATACCAAAGAACATTTATAATTGCAGTTAGCAGAATGGTCACTTTCATTTCCTCTTTTGTTCCAATCCTCTTATATTTGCTCACTAACAAATATCTTGACCAATAAAGTCTTCTATTTTTAATTTAGTTTACATATTCCTCAATTGCTCCACCTCTCTGATTATTTTTGCCAAATCCTTTTACCTGCAGCCCAGTGCTGTATCCAGTGCTGTACCCGGTTGTCCCCAGCCCAGTGCTGTATCCAGTGCTGTACCTGGTTGTCCTCAGCCCAGTGCTGTCCCCAGCTGTCCTCAGCCCAGTGCTGTAACTGGTTGTCCTGACAACAACACTATGTAAAAACATATTATTCAGGCAACGGCACGCCTGAATTCCATCCTGGCCAGTCCAATAGCATGAAATGAAAATTAACAATAAGGGTGTTACAAGCTCATTAAAGATTTTAAAAAGTTTTGTGTGTGCAGTCGCATTGTTGTCACCATTTCTAAAACAAAATCTGAGAAGTTCATTGACCTCTGAGATTGAACGTACATGAAGAACAAAACAGCATCAGGTCCTTTCTCTGTTGAACCACTGAATTGCTGATTTAAGCTTGTTATCATTATAATTAGTGTTTTAAAACCATGCAAATGATTATTTTCTTTGAGTACTAATCTTTCCTCTGCTTTTGTTAAAACTGAAACAGTGAATTATCACGAGTGACTTTAATTTGTTGCCAAGTAAAGGGAACTCGAACTCACTTCATCTTCCGGTGAAATCAGAGCTCTGCTTTATGTCAAGCAGTGCTCTTGGAGACTTACATCAACAGATGTGATGATTTACAGCTGTTGGGTTGTATTTCTTTTAATTTCATTGTTTTTTTTCACCTCTTCCAGTTATTTTCTTCACTTTTCTGCAGGAACTGGCTTATTCTGGTGCTCCCGCCACCCTCCACCACCTCAATACATGAACCCAGGCGATAGTATTGATTCTCGTTGGGATTCTGCTCTGCCAACATCTATATCAGCTTCGGGCTGTATGCATCGCAACACAGGTCACCCAGTGCACACCAAGAGCTAACAGCTTAAATGACCTTCCCCAAATGAGCACAACAGAAATGTGGTCAATGCAGAACATCAACAAGTTGTATTAGGGCACTAAGCAGTGTGAGGTATCGGAACAGATAGGCACAAGGCACAGAATACAAGAATAGGGAAATCATGTTAGAATTGTATGAAACACTTAGTGAGGCCACTGTTGGAGCACAGGGCATGTTTCTGATTACCATTGCTATAGGGAAGATGTTATTGCAACAGAGAGGGTTCAGACGAGATTTACAAGGGTGTTATCAGAGCTGCAGAATTATGGTTATGAGGAAAGACTGTCTAGGCTGGGTCATTTCCTTTGCAGCAAAATAGACTGGCGGTGAGACTTAATTGAGGTGCATAAAATTATATAAAGTCCTGGGGCTTGGACAAGATGAACAGCAAAAACCAGCTTCCCTGAGCAGAAAGGTCAGTAACCAGAGCAAGGAGTGAAGTTAGTTGGGAGAAGGACTGGAGAGGAGATGAGAAAAAGATCATTTCATTCAATGAATGGCGAGAGTCTGGAACTCACGCACAGGGGCACTGCAGGCTGAAGCCCCATCCGCACTGAAACAGCCCCTCGATGAGCTGTGAAGAACAACAGCTGGCAGGGTGACTGGCCCAAAGCCAGGGAGTGTGAATAATCTGAAGTCCAGGTTAGGCTGCATAGTCACATTGGGCTGAATGGCCTCTCCACCATACACTTCTATAATTTGATTTATTTAGCACATTTAGTGAAGCAAACTGTCCACATTGCTTCACAAGAGTGGTAATCAATCAAAATTTGACACAGAGCAATAAATGGAGATCTTAAGGTAGAGAGGTCAGGAAGTAGAAGGTCAGCGAGGCAATTCTAGAGCTAAGGGTCTCAACACCTGAACACAGTCCCCAACGGTGCACTAGTTAAGCTGGAGATAAATAAGAGGCTAGAACTGGAGAAGTGTACAATTGGCTGCAGGAGATTACAGCGGGATGGGGTAGCCTCATGAAGGGATTTGAAAATAATGAAGCAGGTTTTAAAAGCACAGAAACAAGCCACATGGCCCCAGACTTATTGTCAGCGTTTAGAATTCACATGGTGAACACCCAGCCGATTCCCACATCTTTTCAATACTTTTTTCTTCACCCAGTCTAATCTTTAATGTTGACGAAGTTTCTCCCCTCCCAGACTCAGAACCAGGTTTATTCTCACTGACATATGTCGGGAAATTTGTTGTTTTGCGGCAGCAGCACAGTACAAGACATAAAAATAAATAAACAGTGCAAAAGAGGAATAATGAGGTAGTGTTCATGGGTTCACGGACCGTTCAAAAATCCGATGGCAGAGGGGAAGAAGCTGTTCCTAAATCGTTGAGTGTGGGTCTTCAGGCTCCTGTACCTCCTCCCTGATGGTAGTAATGAGAAGAGGGCATGTCCCGGATGGTGAGGCTCCTTGAAGATGTCCTCGATTGTGGGGAGGGTTGTGCCCGTGTTGGAACTGGCTGAGTCTACAACCCTCTGCAGCCTCTTTTGATCTTGTGCATTGGAGTCTCCATACCAGGTGGTGATGCAACCAGTCAGAATGCTCTCCACCGTACATCTGTAGAAATTTGCAAGAGTCTTTGGTGGCATACCAAATCTCCTCAAAGTCCTAATAAAGTAAAGCCATTAGCATGCCTTCTTCATGATTGCATCAATGTGTTGGGCCCAGGACAGATCCCTTGAGATGTTGACACCCAGGAACTTGAAGCTGCTCACCCTTTCCACCGCTGATCCCTCAATAAGGACTGGCGTGTGTTCTCCCGACTTCCCCCTCCTGAAGTCCACAATCAATTCCTTAGTCTTGCCGACGTTGAGTGCGAGGTTGTTGTTGCGACACCACTCAACCAGCCGATCTATCTCACTCCTGTACACCTCCTTGTCGCCATCTGAGATTCTGCCAACAACAGTGGTGTCATCGGCAAATTTATAGATGGTGTTTGAGATGTGTCTAGCCACACAGTCATGAGTGTAGAGAGAGTAGAGCAGTGGGCTAAGCACGCATCCTTGAGGTGTGCCTGTGTTGATTGTCAGTGAGGAGGAGATGTTACTACCGATCTGCACTGACTGTGGTCTCCTGATAAGGAAGTCAAGGATCCATTTGACCATGACCAACCTCTCAAAGCACTCCATCATAGTAGATATGAGTGCTACCGGGCAATTGTCGTTGAGGCAGCTCACCCGGCTCTTCTTGGGTGCCGGTATAATTGATGCCCTCTTGAAGCAGGTGGGAACATCTGACTTCAGCAGTGAGAGGTTGAAGATGTCCTTGAACACTCCAGCCAGTTGGTCTCCACAGATTTTCAGCACCCTGCCAGGTACACTGTCGGGGCCTGATGCCTTGTGAGGGTTCACCCTCTTGAAGGATGTTCTGACATCCACCTCCATGACAGAGATCACAGGGTCGCCAGATGCTGTGGGGATTCGCACAGGTGTAGTGTTATTCTCCCTTTTAAAGTGTGCATAAAAGGCATAGAGCTCATCAGGGAGTGAAGTATCACTGCCACTTATGCTGGTAGTTTTCACCTTATCAGAAGTAATGGCCTGCAAACCCTGCCACAGCTGTTTGCGCCCGACTGTGTCTCTCAGTCAAAATTGCCTTTTCGCTCTCACGATGGCCTTCCATAGATCGTACCTGGACTTCTTGTCGGGTTCTGGATCACCAGTCTTGAACACCACAGATGTTGATCTTAGCCCTCAGCAGACTGCGAATCTCCTGGTTCATCCAGGGCCTCTGGTTTGGGAAGACTCGGTATGTTTTCAAAGGCACACACTCATCCACTATTCCCAGTAGATCCTGCAGAACCACATCTCTGTGTGAATATTTTGTTCAAAACCAAACAAATTGACCTGAACATTTCAAACAAATGAATCATTCAAAAAAACACAGACATATAAGGACACCCGTTATTTTATGGGATTTCTTTACTGCCAAATCAGGAATTGCCAACAGCAAGAACCAGTGTAAGGAATCCCTAATTAAACTAAGGAATACTTTTTCCCCAATTCAAATATTTCCTTACTTGGGAAAAAAAAATTCCAGACCTTTGAGGCAAGTGGGCAAGATTGGGAACCTGAGAACAATTTTGATGATTTTACATACTCCAGGCACTATGTTTTCCATGACATTTTCAATAACCTGAAGATTAAATACTTTTTACAAACAGTGGATACTCCATGGATCAGTTGCATCTAAGTAGGGGTTCACTGTGTCCAATGTTCCAAAAGTTCTACTTCCATTGTCGGGGCTTTCATACTGAATTGGGATTTTTAAAATAAATATTTAGTTGGTTAACTCAAAATGAATTAATGAACAATAAAAGCACGAGCTGATTAACTGCAATGTTTCAAATGTTATGCAAGAATCTAAGCCTAAGTTACTAGTATCTCTTCAGTACAAATTTATGAACCAGTCAGGGCACTTTGCTAATGTTGATCTTAGCCCGGCTGATGTTCTCCTGTGGAAGTCTCTTCATTTCTTTGGTGAATGTTCCTCCCAACTTCTATCCTGAAGCAAAACCTGTGATTTACCTTGTGCTGCCGAAAACCTCCTAGTTCCTCACTCAAGTGGCCATGCTTCACATATAGTCATATCACACACACACACAGGCCCTTTGGCCCACCGTGTCCATGCTGATTGTCATGTACCTATCTATACTAATCCCATTCGCCAGCACTTGATCTGTAGCCTTCTACACCTTGGCAATTCATGCTCTCATCCAGCTGCTTGTTAAATGTTGTGAGAGTCTCTCCTTCACCAGCTTCTCACGCAGTGTGTTCTAGATTTCAAACCCCACCCCCACCCCTGAGTGAAAGAATTCAGGCATGGTAGTGTAGCGGTTAGCGTAACGCTTTACAGCGCCAGCGACCCGGGTTCAAATCTGGCCACTGTCTGTCAGGAGTTTGTACGTTCTCCCCGTGTCTGCGTGGGTTTCCTCCAGGTGCTCTGGCTTCCTCCCACATTCCAAAGACCTACGGGTCAGGAACTTGAGGGCATGCTATGTTGGCGCCAGAAGTGTGGCGACACTTGCGGGCTGCCCCCAGAACACTCTATGCAAAATATGCATCTCACTGTGTTTCGATGTACATGTGACTAGTAAAGGTCTTCTCTTATCTAAACCTCTTACTCCTCATCTTACAATCTCTGGTCTGGACGCCTGGGTCATCGCAGAATATTTCTTACAATCCTGCCTATCTATGCTGCTCATACTTCTACATACCTCCATCAGATCTCCTCTCAGCCTGCTCTGCTCAAAGGAAGACAAATCCAGCCGATACTTACTGAAACGTTCCATTGCAGGCACTCCTACTGAACCTTCTCTGCACCCTCTTTGGTGCAAACACATCCTTCCACAGTATCGCCACCAGAACTGTGCACAGTACCCCAGCTGCAGCCAAACCAATGTTTTATAAAGTTGTACCATAACCTTGCTGTACTTGTAGTCTGTGCCCTGACCAATGAAGGCAAGCATCGAGTGTGCCTTCTTCACCTCCCGATCTCCCTGCACTGTCACCTTCAGGGATCTTTGGATCTGTACACCAAGGTACCTTCGTCCCTCCTCATGGCCCTACCATTCATGGTTCATGCCTTACCCTCTAAAATGCAATGCCTCACACATCAGGATTAAATGAATTAATGAACCATAAAAGCACAAGCTGATGTTCAGGATCAGCATCTGCCCTGGCCAATTTATCAGCTGATCAATGTCTTTCTGTAGCCTGAGACTAACCTCCTCATTATCAACAACGCCAGTTCACATGAGCCTTGATACTAAATGTTGACGCATTATTTGTCTTTGAGGCTCAAGTACATAATCATTGCAGTGCCAAGAGAGTGCAGCACTGTCAGAGGTATCGCCTTCCAGAGGGGTCATTACACTAAGGTATCGTCCCATGAGTGTAAAATATTGCATTCCATATTTGGAAAGTTCTCCCCAGCTTCATGGCAAATATTTATCCTTTAACCAATATCATAAAAACATGAGTTATTTGGTCTTCTCTCATTATTGGTTGTGTGACCCCACTAGGTACAAATCTGACTGCTGTGTTTACTTTACAGCACTGACTACAATTCACAAAGAACTTAATTGGCTCTTTAGGACATCTGGGGATTGTAAAGGTTGCAAAGAACTGCAAGTTCTTGTCAACAAGATAGAACTCTAACGATATAAGGGGAAAAAATGTCATATCTGAAGCCCTTTCTGCAGCTGAGGTTAATCTAACAGATTCTACTGGTACTGTTTGAAGAAAAGCAAGGAAGCTGTCAATGTATATTTCTCCATCAACAGCAGATTATCAGAGCTTTGCCTCAATGATGCTGCTGGGATACACCAGAGACCGCAGATGCTGGAATCTGGAGCAAAAAACAAACTGCTGGAGGAACTCAATGTGGAGCATCTGTGGAGGGAAATGGACTGACGATATTTCGGGTCGAGACCCTTCATCGGGACTGAAAGATAGAGGGGAGGTAGCCAGTATAAAGCGGTGAGGGGAAGGGGTGAGGCAAGAGCTGGTGGGGATGGATGGATCCAGGTGAGGAGGGTTGATAGGCAGGCGGGGGAGGGAGGAGTGGAAACCGCGACTGAAGCTGGGAGGTGAGAGGTGGAGGTAACAAAGGGCTACAGATGGTGGAACCTGACGGGAAAGCAAGGGAACTTGCTGTGAGCAACACGACATTTCATTTCGTTAGGACAATGACCAGATTTAAGGTGTTTCATTGGCTGTGAAGCATTTTGAGGAATCTTGAGATTGTGAATGGTACTATTTTAAAGAATGTCTGTCTTTTATCCTTTTCTGTGCAACTCCCAGAACAGTCTCCCGATCGAGAGTTTTTCGAACAATTATAACCCACATCTCCATGCAGGCGTGATAGAAATCATTGGGTCAGGTGAGCAGCAGGCAGAGGTGGGCGAGACTGTGGAGTGGTCACCCAGAGGTGGGGGCAGAGGGAGAGGGAGAAGGGCAACAGGGTGAATTTCTCCGGGAAAAAACACATCGACCTCTACATTCCCACCATGCAGAGACCCTACAGTCCTTCCAGATGAAGCAGGGATCACTTCCAATCTAACTTTTACACTCTTTTGTTCATGTTTAAACTATCTGCTCTGGTAACCCACAAACAGGAAGACGTATTTACATCCAATCCCCAGGGCAACCCAGGTGTCAGTGTCTCAGAGATATTGCCCGTGTCCAGTCCACCCCTCTGCTGCCCTCTTTGCAACCTAAAACCAACTTGTTTCTCTCTTCCCGGCTTTGACCGAATGGTCTTCAACCTGAAATATTATCTCTGTTTGTCTTTCCACAGATGCCGCCTGATCTGCTGAGTATTTCCAGCATTTTCTATTCGTATTGTGAATGTTCCATGTCCATTTCTATGTGAGAATAGCGTTTGTACACGTGAATGAGTACGTGGCGGTCTACATGTCCACCAGGTGTTCTCGCTAGTTCTGCGCAACGGAGCTTTGTCTCCCTGTCACCTTGGTCCTCCTCACCACTGGATCAGGACCTCCCTCCATCATTCCATGCGATGGCTGGCGTGCAATAGCTGCCCACATTAAAAGATGTCACACATGGACACTTTCCACTGCCCAAAATTTAGTTTGGAATTGGACCATTATGGATGGTCCCAGCAGCAACAGATCTGGATGTCACTCTGCTCCAGAATCCCAGGAGCTCTGACACTCCAATCACAATATTACCTCACTGAGTGAAACGATGGGCAGGAGATGGCCAGCTTGAGAAACAAAGTGATGGGTACACCTACCTCCGGAAGGATAAATGGAAGAGGAATGCAAGGTGGGGTTAGAAGCGAGCTAGTCTGGTGTCTCAGCGACTCCCTGTGAGATAAGCAAACATCCCATGACCCTCAAGCTCAGACAAATGCAGAAGCACAAGCCACAGCCATCAGTGCACATGTCCCAACCCTGGAGACTAAGGATCATTCCACTTCAAATTTGAACATTCCCTGGTCCATATCCCAATGAGAGACAACCTGGTCCTTGTGGACACTAACAGCAGAGACAGAAAGGACAGGAACCTCTGGAAAGATTGATTGGCTAAGAAGAGATGAGAGAAACTAACTCTAGCAGAGTCCTTTTCCTGACACAGTGCTTGGAATGAATTTGTCAAAACCAACACCATGTTTTGTCAGAGGTGCAGGTATGGGGCCTCATTGCAACAGCCTTGATCAAGGTACTGGCCCCTTCTCTACTGATTACATTGTCACCTGTGCAACCGGCTGCAGGGATGTTGACATCTCCGACACAATGACAGGTGCTGGACCGATAACTCGGTCTATCAGCTCCATCAATCTTGACTGTCAATGGCCATCAGAAGCACTGCTGCAGGAAGTTCACTACTGAAGTCTCAAAGGCCCCACAGCTGAGGGGCAGGTTTTTTACCCGGATGGTGGTGCGTATATAGGACGAGCTGCCAGAGGAAGTGGTAGAGGTGGGTACAATTACAGTGTTTAAGAGTCATTTAGACAGGTATTTAAGTAGGCAAGGCACAGAAGGAAACAGACAAATGAGACCAGTATAGATGGGCAAAAAGGTCGGCATGGACGTGGTGGGGCCGAATGGCCTGTTTCTGTGCTGTGTGGCTCTCGGGGATCACCCTGTCTACTGTGATCTCAGTGTTCCCCAGCCCAGCAATGAGGCTGAAAAGGCCACATAGCAACTGAAGGACAAGACTTCTGGAGCAGGTGGTCATCCTAACAAAGCAATATACCATGGTGGAGAGGAACTTGTGGCATAACCTGCTTTGCCTCATTTGGGCAGAGGAATTATGCTAGTGGATTATGCTGTCAGCCACCAGGAAAGTCATTGCGAGATTCCTCTTCAACTGCCTGCTCCCCTCCCAGAGTCACATTCTATCCCAACCCATGTTGTTCTCCCCACATTCCCATCAACTCCCCCCAGATTCTACCCCTCACCCACACTTCTGGCAATTTACAGTTCCCACTTAACCTACCAACCCACACACCTTTGGAATGTGGGAGGAAACTGGAGCACCTGGAGGAAAGCCACATGGTCACAGGGAGAACGTGCAAACTCGACACTGACAGCACCAGAGAACAGGATCGAATGCTGCTTGCTGGAGCTGTGAGATTCCATAAGAATCTTATTGAATTTGGTGTAGAATTTTGAGGAAATAGCTTTCATTATAACAATATATTAATATATTCCTGTTGATTTGAATGACGGTGACATCGATGAAATCTCAGACCCTGCACTTCCAGTTCCCTGACTCACGGGAATCTAACCTGCAGACCGTCTGTTATTCAATGCAAAGCTTTGACTTTGAATTTCACTTATAAATGACCTGATTTATTCACCATAATTATATATCTTTGTGGGAAGCAAGAACTACGTATGTGTCATCATTGTGAGACTGGGAGCGGGCTGATATTTGTGGAGGAATATTTAATATTACTGATGTTTACAATCACCATGAAGCTCATTTGTTTTATATTTCCCCATTTGCCTTCACATTTGCTTTAAGGTACTGATCCATGCTGTTGTACCACAGCCAAGTAATGAATGTTTAAGAGTTATTCTGCAATGGAAGCTGTCATAGATCCTGCACAACAACTTCCATTGGATCTGCATTGCTGTAGTACTTTTCAACACTTCAGTACTTTGGAAGTTTGGTTACTGTTGTAAACACACAGCCATTTTCTGTTGGCACAGCAAAGTTCCATAACGAGCAATGTGATCATGACCAGGTGTTCCAGTCTAGCCATGTTGACCAAGGGATAGCTGAGGGTGGCAGAGGAAAGCTCCCTTACTTGTTTCAAAACACTCCAATTACACACGTCCAAAGATGTCACGAACAGCTCAGGAATGTCCCCCAACAGTGCAGCACTCCCACAGCACTGCTCCCCCAACAGTGCAGCACTCCCACAGCACTGCTCCCACAACAGTGCAGCACTCCCACAGCACTGCTCCCCCAACAGTGCAGCACTCCCACAGCACTGCTCCCCCAACAGTGCAGCACTCCCTCAGCACTGCTCCCCCAACAGTGCAGCACTCCCACAGCACTGCTCCCCTACAGTGCAGCACTCCCTCAGCACTGCTCCCCAACAGTGCAGCACTCCCACAGCACTGCTCCCACAACAGTGCAGCACTCCCACAGCACTGCTCCCCCAACAGTGCAGCACTCCCACAGCACTGCTCCCCTACAGTGCAGCACTCCCTCAGCACTGCTCCCCTACAGTGCAGCACTCCCTCAGCACTGCTCCCCAACAGTGCAGCACTCCCACAGCACTGCTCCCACAACAGTGCAGCACTCCCTCAGCACTGCTCCCCCAACAGTGCAGCACTCCCACAGCACTGCTCCCCTACAGTGCAGCACTCCCTCAGCACTGCTCCCACAACAGTGCAGCACTCCCACAGCACTGCTCCCCTACAGTGCAGCACTCCCACAGCACTGCTCCCACAACCGTGCAGCACTCCCACAGCACTGCTCCCCCAACAGTGCAGCACTCCCACAGCACTGCTCCCCCAACAGTGCAGCACTCCCTCAGCACTGCTCCCACAACAGTGCAGCACTCCCTCAGCACTGCTCCCACAACAGTGCAGCACTCCCACAGCACTGCTCCCCAATGGTGCAGCACTCCCTCAGCACTGCTCCCCAATGGTGCAGCTCTCCCTCAGCACTGCTCCCCTACAGTGCAGCACTCCCTCAGCACTGCTCCCCAATGGTGCAGCTCTCCCTCGGCACTGCTCCCACAATGGTGCAGCTCTCCCTCAGCACTGCTCCTCAACGGTGCAGCTCTCCCTCGGCACTGCTCCCACAACGGTGCAGCACTCCCTCAGCACTGCTCCCACAACAATGCAGCACTCCCTCGGCACCTGGGAGTGGGAATCCTGGCTCACTTTCTGTGATATCCTTACATGGTGAAGTGTTGGTTCTTTGAGGTGAAGGTTAATGGAAACTCCAACCCACTGCTGTGAAGTCTCACTATCTCTGAAGTTTTCACGGTTCAGCATTGACCTGGTGGACCACTTCCCCTTTCACCAATGGACATTGAACTTGCTGGGGTGGTAAAGCAAACACTAAAACAAGAGTAAAGGCATCATTATACCATCCAGGGCCTCAGGCACCATCAGAATGCTCACACTTGGGTCCGGTGCTTTGAGAATGGTAAGAAAAATATTGATGTTGAAGTCTATAGTTTATCTTTTATTTCACCTAAAAGGAATCTCTGCGAGACCGAGCCAGCTGTTTGGCATGCAATCTCTCTTATGTATAAAGGAAGTAAGTTGGGTACATTCCTTTGTCTGAAACACATTCTGTGATTTATGTTCTACACCTGAAGTCTTCTGTGGCATTCTACCGCAAGTACCATCATCTTGTAGGGGAATCAATCAACACTTCCACACTTGAGAGTTTTTTGGAACTGTACCTGAGACAGGCCAGGATGAATGACCTTTTGAGAAGTTGTTTAATAAATTGCACCCATTGCTCATTAAGCAAAGCTTTGCATCACTCAGATGACAGAGTAATATGTGCAAGTAACTGGCATCTGAAATCGAATGGACCATCACGTTTGTAATATCCTCTCTCCTGTGCAATCCTGAGCTGATTCATGGAAGATAGAACAGTACAGTGCAGCACAGGAACAGGCCCTTCGGCCCACAATGTCTGTGCTGAACACGATGCCAAATTAAATTGAATATCTTCTGCCTGCACAAGATCCATATCCCTCCATTCCCTGCATATTTAAGTGTCTATATGAAAGCCTCTTAAATGCCACTATCGTATCTACTTCCACCACTATCCCTGGCAACCTGTTCCAGGCACCCACCACTCTCTGTCTAAAAAACTTGCCCCACGCATCTCCTTTCAATTTTCCCCCCTCACCTTAAATTCATGTTCTCTAGTATTTGTCATTTCTACCCTAGGAGAAAGCTTCTGACTGCCCACTCTATCTATGCCTCTCATAATTTTATAAACCTCTATCAGATCTCCCCTCAGCCTCTGCCGCTCCACAGAAAACAGTTTCCAGATCAGTTGATGAACTTTGCTGAAGTTTATTTGTGTGAAACTTAGATTTATGCATATTCCACATAGATATTTTTCAAATGTATTAAAGGAGCATCTCTCCCTGTCCCTATAAACTCCTCCAGCACACACGTCCACAAGCTGCAACTCTCTGTGCCTCCCACTCCAGCTTGTCATCAATCTCCTGTTCACCCCCTGCCAGCGCCACTTTCGTTTCACAACTTGCAGTTCAACCTCTCTGCCTCTCCACATTCCATTCCTTCATTAGGAGCATCCTTAACCTGCCTTTCTGACCAAGCTTTCGTCAACCCATCCCAATATCCCAATGTTTTAATAGTCAACCCATAAAGTTATTTTGTAAAGTTCTTGTTGTTGTTTGTATATATCTCAAAATATAGAAAGTATCTGATTTTAACCCAATTTTCTTGATACGTCACCTATTCTCTCCCAGGGTTGTTAACTTATACTGGGACGTCAATCCGTGGATATTCCACAGATCTATTTCTTCACTGGGTTTCTTCGTCAGTATCATTCCAGTAGGTGACAGCATTTAGATCGCAGTGGAGGCTGTGACAGGCAACCCCAATGTTCTCAGACAATGCTCACGCTCGTGCATTTTCCTCAGTCTCCCCAACAGCAAATAGGAGCAGGAATCCATCTGATTCTCCTTCTCCCTGGTCCATCATGTTAGCAGCTCTATCGATCCAGCTAAGGAGCAGCTGAGCTGTGGCTTAGTGTGGAGTGATCCTGCGTCAGACTGAGGAGGCTCTGTGATCACAAAATCTCGAGTGACAGCCAGACATGAAGAAGTCCTGCTTTCACAGAGGTGCAGTCCTATGGGTGAAATATTAAAGCAAGGCTTCATTGGCCCTCGAGGTCTGACATCAATGTGTCACTTCAAAGAGCAGAGTTCACCGCAGCAACCAAGCCAATGTTGGTGCCTCAAGCGAAGTCACATTGCTGGATGGGAAAGCTGGCTCTGCACAAATTGGTCACTGCATTCCCTCCATCAGAACCCTGACTACAAATAAGGGTCAAATCACATGATCACAAGACAAAGGAGCAGCAGTAGGCCATTTGGCCCATCAAGTCTGCTCCATCTGCATAGTCAAATGAATTCTTCTTGACCACGAAAACTCCTTGGAACATCTGAGGGATCATGAAACATGATAAATAAATGCAATTCTTTCATTAAAAAATATTACAGACCAGGAATCGAATCCCAGATTTTCAAAGAACCCAATATTGAAGCAGATGATTTTTTACCCAAAGGAAAATCTGGAGAAGGCTGCACTTCCTGCATGGTTTGTCTCTCAGGGTAATCACCATATATTTTGTTTATTGGAAGTGGAATGGAATTATAGCTTCCCTGCTTTTCCTTCATTTTAAGTTTCAATCTCCCAAATCCAAACATTCCATTCCTGTAACACTTATTAAAATCACAGACATGGAATGCCTCCTAAACGCAGTAAGCAATTGTCCCCTAGTATTTCCATCAGTAACTTACAGGCCACAGTCTCCTCACACATCTTAAAACCCAAACAGTGAGTAAGTCAAAGTACAAACAGATGTGTAGCATAAACAAATCCTTTCTTATGATCTTCCAAAGATTCATTAATGATAAGGTACCAGGTAGTTCTTGGCACCAGAATCTTGTGAACTTCTAGCCTCATCATCTCAGACTATGGTATACAGTTAGATTGTTGTTGGTGTTTCTTTGTTAGTAGGTCAATCAGTACAAATTGTTGTGTATCTGCTTCTGCAGAATCACCTTCTCAGAAAAGATACAGCCATTGTTTCATACTTTTGAGTTGCAGGGGTCAGTCTCAATTGTTCAGCACAACATGAAAGCAGTCGTCACTCACCATTATATTTCACTGTTCCAAATTAGCACTAATGATGAAACATAATACAGCCTTGTAAATCTCCAGTGTGGCAGCACTGGTCTTATTAGAGATGAGACTAAAATTAACTATAATTCCTTACTAAAAAGCCCAATTAAAAATCCCATTAAGATTTATATATGTTTGCAAAACAAATTCTTAAAGGGTGTGTATAAATTATGATCCAGCTGGAATTCCAATATGTTTCAACAAGTATACATCTTGAAGAATTTAGATAACAGATATATTAGCTCATTTATCGACTTAATTTATTTAACATTCTTTTTCATAACTGCCAGTTACATTCATGTGTTTGAAATCTTTCACCCATTAAACAGCTATAGACCGGACTCATTAAGCAGAAATGGATACCAATGTTTGATAGCGTAAGAAATGTCAAACTCATTTGACCACATCAAAAATGATCCTGGCCTTGGAAATGTACAGGAATCAGCCAATTTACTTCTAATCATGGAAGATGCAGGCTGGAACTTTATCTTTGCTGCTTGTCTCATGTTTACAATTTTACTGTTGTGTCATGCTTGAAATAATGAGAAGTCAGTGTAGACTGAGCTACTCCCGATGATCCAAAATGTAAATGACAATTGTGAGAAAACATTTCAAGCAAATATTCACAATTCATGATAACTATATCCGTTTCTTAAACTCTTCACGTACATTCAAATTCAACATCAGGATTATGACTTCATTTCCAATGCAAAACATCCTACACGAATATACCTATTTGATCGGATTCAGCAGATGGTTTGAAGACCTTCACTCCTAAAATTACTGCTTTTATCTCACGCAATGAAAATCCTAAAGCAATTTTAATTCACAGTTTCATATTTATATCACCATCTTCTTTATCATGCTCAGCACTGAGTGCATCTTCCACATCTCTTACTAATTTCCTCAATGAAAACTTGTGGTCTCTTTATTATCAAACTGCAGACTTTCAATTTTTTGACAATTGAATTGTCCAGATGCAGATAGTCACAGGTTTAATCCCACCTAGGGCTGACAACATATAAAATGCAGAAGAGAGGGACAGATTGTGAGAGAGGTTTATTGTAGGTACGGATCGTATTGCTGGCCAGGAGGGGTGGCCCCTCATGGTTCCCAGAATTTTCCTCTGGGAGGACCATGGTGAGGTATATTTAAATTTATATCAGGGATCTGCAGGGGCCGAAATGTGAAGTCCTGCCCAGTACTTGGTGGATTTCCCCATGGCAACCATCATCATGGAGACAGTCAACTTGGGATCAGTCTGGGACTCGATCTTTGTAGGCCAGAGGTGGAGTCAGTAAAGTCATATGGGAAATCATCCGGAACATTCCATCCAATGCAAGGCAGTTGGCATCACTAGCCCCATTCCAGTGACGGCAGCTGAGGAGCCATTAGTTCTGGTAAAATTGGTACAGAATCTGGAACCTTACTCAATATCCACATCCACTTACATTGACCTCAGTGAGAATACCAGCTCCTCTCACTCTGCTGCTGAGATCCAGATGTTCACAGTTAGTTAAGGACTGAAGCTAAGATTGAATCTCCATGAGGCTATTGCATGAAATAGAGCTTTTTTCACCCAGTATTAATCGTGTGTGAATTTGTAGAGCTGGGCTCAATGTGCACCAGTAATGACTTGGGTATAACGCCTCAGGATAATCAATGCCACCAAATAGCAGACTCCACCTCCAATCTATTTTCACCCAACATCCACAAACTCTCCCCGCCCCTCATCCCAGCCCAAAGACACTGAGGGCAGTCGTGCCATCTCTGATGCCTCTTCAAGTGACATCAAATAACCAAGCACAGGTCAGGTCCTAACCACCACATGAGTCCTCATGCTGGCGTTCAAAGTTAAAAGTTGACAGTGCCTCTAGTGGGAGATGAGCAAGTCAGCTAAACTAGCAAACTTGCCAAAATAATTTAACCTGAAGTTTAACAAGCTTTTGATAAGATATCTTTATTAGTCACATGTACATCGAAACACACAGTGAAATGCATCTTTTGCATAGAGTGTTCTGGGGTAGCCCGCAAGTGTCGCCACGCTTCTGGCACCAACATAGCACGCCCGCAACTTCCTAACCCATACATCTTTGGAATGTGAGAGGAAACAGGAGAACCCAGAGGAAACCCACGCAGACACAGGGAGAACGTACAAACTCCTGACAGACAGTGGCTGGAATTGAACCCGGGTCTCTGGAGCTGTAATAGCGTTACGCTAACCGCTACACTAAACCATAACATTAAATGCTAAAACTTAGTACAGTAAGAAAGGAAATTCTCGCTGAGGTTTCTCTTCATGTGGGTCCTGTGTGACACGTGGTTGGTAGATGGGTGATGTCTGATAAAGTGATCCATCCAAAAATCCACTCACTTATACTGAATGCCTCAGATGTGGGAATGGTGAAGGTAGCTAAGGGTATTGCAGCTTCTTTGTCTTCACCAAAAATAAACAGCCAATTCATGTAACAATGTGGCTAGTGAAGCCACCAGCTTGTCTGCATATCCTCACAATCAGCAACTGGCCTTCAACAAAAGGCTTAGAATCCATATACAGTAAAAGGCAGGACCCTAAGGAGCATTGATGTACAGAGGGATCTCGGGGTCCAAATCCATAGCTTCCTGAAAGTGGCAACACAAGTAGATAGGGTGGTAAAGAAGGCGTACGGCATGCTTGCCTTCATTGGTCAGGGTGTTGAGTATGAAAGGAAGTCACATTGCAACTGTATAAACCTTTGGTTAGGCCACATGTGAAGTATTGTGTGCAGTTCTGGTCACCCCATTACAGAAAGGATGTGGAGACTTTGAAGATGGTACAGGACAGGTTCAGCAGGATGCTGCCTGGGTTGGAGAGTATGAGCTATAACGGGAGGTTGGACAAACTTGGGTTGTTTTCTCTGGAGCGGCGGAGGCTGAGGGGAGACCTGATAGAGGTTTATAAGATTATGAGAGGCTTAGATAGAGTAGACCGTCAGAGTCTTTTTTCCAGGGTGGAGATGTCAAACACTGGAGGGCATGGGTTTAAGATGAAAGGGGGAAGAATTAAAAGAGAAATGCAAGGCCAGTTTTTTTTAGAGAGAGAGAGAGGGGTGCCTGGAACGCACTGCTGGGAGAGGTGGTGGGGCCAGATACAACAGCAATGTTTCAGGGGCAGTTAGACGTGCACATGAACAGGCGGGGAATGGAGGGACACAGACCATTCAAAAGCAGATGGGATTAGTTAGACTGGCATCGTAGTTGGCACAGGCATGATGGGCCAAAGGGCCTGTTTCTGTGGTGTTCGGTTCCATGTTCTGTGTTCATATCGTACACTCAGCTGATTGTTTCACTGAAGTCTAGAAAATGGCTGCACTTTTTCACAGTAGACGGTAACAAGATGGATGGCTGTTTCCCAACCACATCACACTACCAGTGACTTCATACAGCTCACTCTCTGCTCTAAGTCTGATGGATAAAGTTATTAAAAATTAATTTAAGTTTTAATAACCCAGAGGCAGAACAGCTTCCAACAGATCTGGAGGGTCGCTTGTTCCTTCAAAATTATACTTTACATTTTCACCAGGATGCTGCAGAATTTGTCGGTTTAACAAATGTAGCCTCATTTTCACATTGCCAATGCAGGAAATGTGAGACGGTGTAAATGAGTTAATGAGGCTGGGGGACAAACAGGGAGCTTGCCTGGATGTATTTGAAATTGCAGTGAGAAGCAGGCTGTGCTCGTGAGGAAACTGGATACTGGAGCTTTAATGGAGAGAAGGCACAGTGGAACTAATTGCGTCCCACATTTTGCACAAATAAGAGCCAGAGCCACAGGGTTCCCAGCCACAGACAGAGAAAGGAGCCGCAGAGTTTTTGTCCTCTGTTAGCGAGAGGGTCAGACTGGGGAAAGAAAAGCAAAATACAATGCACTTTAAAAATGACAAGCTGTACAAGGACATTGAATTGGTTTGAAGTAAGCCTGCTAAGTCTTTGGGGAATGGACTGAACAGCTTTCAACCAGAGAAACGGTGCTTATTGTGAAGGATTCTTTACAAGGTTAGTGGCCTCCAACCTTGTCTGACATCAACTCTCAAGTTTCAAAGATTTTTAAGTGTTGAGCCTTTGCACATTCATTCACTTTGGGGGAGGAAGAGAAGGAGTGAGGAAGTTAGCTTCGAAAAATTCTTAAAACTATCAGATTATTATTGTCACAAATAATCACGCACTATCTAACTAAATCACGCACAAAATTAAAAGGATATTCCTTCTGACCCCCTTGCAACAGCTTCCTACACACAACCTGCGCAGGTACAAATACAATTTAAACAAATCACATTGGGAATGTGAAAAGAGTTTGCAGAAAAAAAACATTGGTCTGGAAGTCTGATCACATTTCATAGATTATTCCAACTATGCCAGAGTGAAACTGGAATTCTTTTCCTGGGATGAAATGCAGGAACCACCATGTTTGGGTCATTTTGCTTCACTCTGGAAACCTGAGCAGCCAAGTCTCGCTCTAAGTCTCACTCAGATGTTTGGTTTCCACATCAGACACATGTCAAACAATGCCATTCCCAGGGCACCGGTCATTTCAGTGCTGCCTCTTATTCATGCAGAATGAGGAATGTAATTAATTCCACTGTGGCTGGGAAATTAGGCCACTCTGCTCTGAGCAGTGACCATCACATAATAGCCACTCTGTCATTGTAATGCACTGTGCTAGAGCCTCAGGAAGGTAAGTCACGTTATTTCCATTCTCCACAAACCTCTCTGCTAACTCATGGTAATAATGTTGCCCACCCACTGTTCCACCAGCCCTGGTCTTGGTTCCCCCAGTTACATTCTATCGCCATTGTGATTCGTCGCTGGTGATGCCATGGAGTGTCAAGGGGAGTGAGGCTCTCTCTTGTTGGAGATGGCCAAGCCCTCGGTCAGTTGTTCCTTGTCATTTATCAGCTTTTGCCTGTATGAGCTGCAGGTCCTCTGCATGTAGATACAGGCTAGTCGATAGAGTCAAACAGCACAGTAACAGGCCCTTCGGCCCAACAGGTCCATGCTGACCATCAAGTACCCATCTACATTAATCCCATGTCCCAGCACTTGGTCCATAGCCTCTCTGCCTTGGAGATTCAAGTGCTCGTCCAGATACTTCTGTTGCGAGCGCACCCCCCTCCCCACCCACGCAGGCAGTGCTCTCTGGACTACAACCCCCCTCTGGGAGAAAAGTTCTTCCTCTGGTTCCCTCCAAACCCCCTGTCCCTTACCCAAAACCTATATCTTCTGCAAATGATGATCTATCCTGTCTCTGCTTCTCATCGTTGTGTAAATCTCCGTCAGGTCTACCGTCAGCCTCCTCTGTTCCATGGAGAATAAACTGAAACGTTCCATCCCAGGCAACCTCCTCTGCAGTGTAATCATGTCCTTCCCATAGCCGAAACTGCACCCAGTGCTCCAGTTATGGCCGGACTATTGTCTAATAAGATTCTACCGTAACCTCGCTTCTCTTATATCCTTTGCCCCCAGTACGCTGTCTGCCTTCTTAACCACCCTATCCACCTGTGCTGCCACCTTCAGGGCTCCTTGAACTCGTGTGCCAAGTCCATCTGTTCCTCAATGTTCCCTGGTAGGGCCCTATCTTTCTTAGTGTGTGTCCTCTCCTCATCAGTCCTTCCAAAATACATTGTCTTGCACTTCTCAAAATCAAATTTCATCGGCGATTGCTTTGCCCATCTTCCCAAGTGATCAAAACCAGCCTGAGACAATCCTCCTCACTATCAACACCACCAACCTTCATGTCATCTGCAAATTTACTAATCCCACCTCCTCCACTCATATCCAAGGCATTAATGGATATAATGAACAGCAAGGATCCCAACACTGACCCCTGTGGTGTTCAACTGATCACAATCTTCCAATGACAGAGACTGTCCTCCACCCTCACCCTACCACCTCCTGTCACCAAACAAGTTTTAGATCCACTTTGCCAACTTGCCCTGGATCCCACAGGCTCTAACCTTTTGGACCAGATTTCCATTTAGGACCTTGTCAAAGGCCTTACTGAAGTCCGTGTAGACAACATCAACTGCACTGGCCTAATCAATACATTTTATTAACTCGACAAAACTTTGAGCAAATTAATTGAGTAGGATCTCGCTCTAACAAAGCCAGAATGACTGTTTCTGATTAATCACTACCTTTCCGAATGTAGACCAAACTCGTCCTTCAGGATTTTTTCCAATTCCGTGCTTCCCACTGACACATAATACCTGCTTTATCCCTTCTGTCCTTCTTGAATAAAAGGCACCACATTTGCTGTCCTCCACCTCACCTGTGGCCATCACAGACTTGTCTGAGCCCCAGCAATCTCCCATAAGAAATAAACTGCTGGAGGAACTCAGCGGGTCGAGCAGCATCTGTG
This sequence comes from Pristis pectinata, assembly GCF_009764475.1. Lineage (NCBI taxonomy): Eukaryota > Metazoa > Chordata > Chondrichthyes > Rhinopristiformes > Pristidae > Pristis > Pristis pectinata. Next base: position 1,920,107 of record NC_067426.1, read on the forward strand.
GAGGGAAGGGAATTGTCGACATTTTGGCTCAAAGAGCGGAGAGGGATGCTGGGCGGTATAAGGAGGAGAGAGGGAGTGGTGAGACAGGGGCCGGCAGGTGATAGGGGGAGTGAGGAGGGGTGAAAGATGACAGACAGATGAAGCCAGGCTGGGGAGGTGGAGGGCTGGAGTGAGGAGACAGAGGCTGGAGGGTGATAAGTGGGGACACAAAGGCTACAGGTGCCGGAATCTGATAAGTAAGCAAGTTGCCGGATTCGAGCACCTGCAGTCTCCCTTGCCTCCGACAGAGGCACCTTGGTGTCTGAGGAGTGTAATCACTTTGTCTCCTCACTGCAACTGCCAGCTGATTGATCCGTCCCTCACCCTGCTCCTTTTCATTTCCATATTTTCCATATTTCCGTAGAATATAGGAGGCTGTTCGGCCCATTGAATCAATGCTGGCTCACAATCTCATTCACCACTTATTTTCCTGCCACCTATTCTCCCGACATTCTCATTAACTCCCACAGTTCTACCATTCACCTGCACTAGGGGCAATACACAGTGGCCCATTAACCTACCCACCTGCACATCTTTGGGATAGCACCATAGAGTCATACAACGTGGAGAAGGCCATTTGGCCCATCACGTCCACACCGACCAGTGGGCACCCATCCGAGGTAATCCCATCTCCCAGCGCTTGGTCCATAGTTTTCAATGCCGAGGTAATTCGAGTGCTCATCCAGACACTTCTTGAATGGTGTCAGTGACTCTGCTTCCACCACTCTCTCCGGCAGTGTGTTCCAGGTACTCACCACCCTCTGGGTAGGAGGGGTCCCCCTTAGATCCCCAATACGGTAGGAAACTGGAGCACCAGGAGGAAACCCACACAGTCACAGAGAGAATGTCCAAATTCCACACAGACAGCTCCAGAGGACAAGCCTGAAGCCAGGTGGCTTGTGCCACGAGGCGGCAGCACTAATCCCAGTGCCACTGTGCTGCCCCAGTGCATTTCTATTGCTTCTCCTCCTCCGCTTCCTTCCGGCAGAGTGTGAGGGACACTGATCCACGGAGAGAAAGGGGTCCTGTCCGGAATGGACAATAGGGATCCTTCAGCAGGGTCTAGACTTCAGCACATCAGTGGTGGTCTTCACAATATTACCTGTGCACAGCCGCCACAAGTTTATTCTGCCTGTGCCAGCACCCTCCACCTCCCACACCACCCCCCCCCAACCCCACCACTGAGTCTGGAGGAATGGCTGGAACAGGTCTGGAACATGCATGTTTTGTGTGAACTTCCCAGTTATCCAAGCTCCCTATAAAGATCCTGTGGTGGTGGCCACACCCCCACCTCAGGAGTCTTGTGGTTCTGTAGAACGCATTGGAGGCACCAATGCAAGGTCGATGCAGGCATTCACCCACTGCAGCACTGGGAAACTCACAACCTCACCAAGCTCACCAAGCCACCTACTCCTCCCTCCTTCAGGAGGAGGAGGTGCTTCTCCCTGGGAAGAGGGTCTCCACTATCTCCCTGATGCAGCGGAAGGGTGCTGGTCATTACTGATGCCTCTAACTCCAGCCTGGGCCACTGTGACCCAGCCTGAAGCAGAACAAGCAAGGCCTGGCTCTGCTTCCCCCCCACGGCAGACCTCTGTCACCACCACAGAGATACAGTCTCCAAAACCATTGCTTCTGTGGGAATTGCTGAAAGGACAAGTGATCCCTGAACATCCCATGGGATGTGCCTTCTTGGTCAGAATCCTCCTCCTCTCCTCCCCTCCTCCTCCCCTCCTGCCCTCCTCTCCTGCCTCTCACAGCAGCTTGGCTTGCTTCCCTGACTCTCTCCTCATCCACCCTTTGCATCAATGAAAGAGTTAACTGGACCCAGCCACCAGACTCCCTCCAGAGATAGCAAACTTGCCTCCCGAATCAAATGACTCGGCACATTTCTCTGACGAACTCAGCCTTAAATCAATCTCCAACAAACCTGCAAGTCATTGAGGAAACTCTTAAATAGTGCAGGTGGGGGAGTTCATCCGGCTGCTAAACACCAGGTTTCCCTGTGTGATTAACACACGGTGTTAGAAGGGTTGTGTCACTGTGACCGCCCCGCATAATTCAGGAACGGCTCACTCCACCCTCTGTAAGTAGAACAATACATCCTCAGACTGTAGGCTCACAACTCACGCAACAAATTGGAAGTAACCCACAGAGACAACACAAGGAAGATCTGTCACATTCTCATGGCCGAGCATTTGGTGGGCATAGGGATGCAGCCAGCCAGACACTTCTCCACCAGCTGCCCTTTCCACCTTGGGTCATGGGTCGTGGCCAGAATCGGCGTTGGGTCATGGGTCGTGGCCAGTGTCGGTGTTGGGTCATGGGTCGTGGCCAGAATCGGCGTTGGGTCATGGGTCGTGGCCAGTGTCGGTGTTGGGTCATGGGTCGTGGCCGGTGTCGCCATTGGGTCATGGGTCGTGTCCAGTGTCAATGTTGGGTCATGGGTCGTGGGCAGTGTCGGCGTTGGGTCAAGGGTCATGGCTGGAGTCGGCGTTGGGTCATGGGTCGTGGTTGGCATCAGCGTTGGGTCAAGGGTCATGGCTGGAGTCGGCGTTGGGTCATGGGTCGTGGTTGGCATCAGCGTTGAGTCATGGGTCGTGGTTGGTGTTGTGCTCTTTTCTGGGTGTCTTGACATCCATGGGTGAATTTGTCCTGGACTTTTCAGTGAGATTTTCATTTACCTTAGCATCTGTTTTCCAGAGCAAGACTCACCCAAATGTACAATGCACAACATCCATTTGCAGGGAAGTTTTCCACAGCAATGATCGAAACAATTACCGTTCTTGTTTATTCACAGAATAACCAGGTGATGAAGTGTTGACTCTGTTTCTCTCTCTGCAGATGCTGCTTGACCTGCTGAGTATTTCCAGCATTTCGTGTTTTTGGTTCCAATTTCCAGTATCTTCGATCTGTTGCTTCCATTCTGTCCCTCATCCCTACTTCCCCTGAACCATGCTGCTTGAAGGGCAACACTCACACTGTTTCTCTTGTCCTCATTGAAATCTGAGAACTCATATGACCCCTCAAGTGTGGTCAGGGTCTCCTGGCCTCAGGACCTGCTGTTTCTGATCACTGCCGAGCTCCACATTCCAGGACTGGGGACTTCATCTACTTTCCCTCAGGAGCAGGCAGGCATTTGCCTGTATTGCAGAATAACCCACTGAGAAACTGCACACATCCTCATAGAATTTAGGCACAAGGAGTACCAGGCTGCAGTCTGGGGCAATCTCTGTGCCCCCCTTGCACAAGGAACATGCTCCTGTGGCAAAAGTTCTTCACCAGTTTGTCCTGTTCTTTCTGTCACCCTAACTCTCCCACCTTTTTCCCACCATTGCAACTTCCACTCACTCATTGACAACATTCCTCTGCAACTGAAGGGTTCTATTTGCATTGTAGAATGTTCCTGTCAGATCTGGTTGCAAAGATCACACCTGTGGAGAAACAAGCCGAACATGACAAGAACTTCAATTACGAGGACTTCATGGAGCACCATACTAAACCTGACAGTGTCAGTCTCTGCCTCACATTGCCAGTCTGTAACCCTCATGTTTGAAGTCTTTGCTCCTTAACTGTGCTGAGAGATCACCAACCCTATTCTAGCCCCCAGTGCAAAAAGAAACACTAATGTATCAATCACAGAATAACCGAGCGAGGTAAAGAGTCTGAGAACGTGGCAGCACCACCAGGAAGGGGATGTAAACAAGGTGATTGGTTCGGGGGTCTGATAGCAGTGGGGAATTGGCAAATTATTATTGTCACATGTACTGAGGTACAGTGAAAAACTTTGTTTTGCATGCCATCCATACAGATCATTTCATCAGTGCACTGAGGTAGTACAAGGGAAAACAATAACAGGATGCAGAATAAAGTGTTACAATTCAGAGAAAGTGCAGTGCAGGCAGACAATAAGGTGCAAGGTCATGACGAGGTAGATTGTGAGGTCAAGAGTCCAATTTATTGTACTAGGGGAATCGTACAATAGTCTTATAACAGCGGGATAGAAGCTGTCCTCAAGTCTGGACATCTGGCTTTCAAGCTCCTGTATCTTCTCCCAGAAGGTCGAAGAGAGAACAGGGAATGGCCCAGGGTGGCAGGTATCCTTGGTGATACCGTCAGCCTTCCTGATGCAACGCACCATGAAGACATACTGGATGGAAGGAAGTGAGGAGCCTGTGACAGACTGGGCAGTGTTTACCACTCTCTGCAGCTTCCCACAGTCCTGAGCAGAGCAGTTGCTGTACCAGGCTGAGATGCAACCTGTCAGGATACTTCCTATAGTGCATCTGCAGAAGTTCAAGAGAATCCTCCTTGGCAAGCCAAAGCTTCACAGACACCTCAGAAAATATATGAGCTGATGAGCTTCTCAACCACCACATCAGTGTGGAGGCACCAGGTGAAGTTACTGGTGATACGGATGCCGAGGAACTTGAAGCTGCTGATCACCTGTACAGCAGCTCTATGTATGAGGAGGATTTGAATTTCCTCAAAGGTTCCCAATTACCCAGTGTTTTTATGTTGGAAATCAGCCAATTGCATCTTTTCTCCAGGATTTGCAAAACAGTTGTGGCAGAGATTGACAGGATCCCTTGTTTAAATTTGAATCAATTGTCTTCACAAGGTAGTGGATTTGAATATACAGAACTGTGGGAAGAGGAGGGCAATGGGATTAACATTAGAGTGTTCAAACAAAGGTCAGCATGGATGGGATAAACCAAATGGCCTCACCAATACCCTACATCAGGCCTCAGGTTTACATTTCAGGATCGTGTTCAGAAGCAAGAAAGGAAGAAGCAAGTTGATTTGTATAGAAATAATTACACATTCATAAAAAGCTTCATAAATATTCATGAATGGCTCAGAATAAAACTCTCGATTTGAACATTCTGATTAAATGGAACCTTTTGACCACACAAAGCACTGGTGCAGAAATAATTGGAAAAGAAGAAAATTGTGAATGAATGTAACTTTAACCTCTTCACCAGAAAAAAATCCAGGGCCATATTCAGTGAAGTGAAACGTCTCACCGTGGATGATGTGAAGGAGCGGATGTACTTGAGGATTTAACTATCCATTGTGGATGATGATCCCATAGCAACATATTTGATCTAAAATAATTTCCGTGGATTAATTTAAATTTTCTATTGAAATCAGAACTGGATCCACACATTCAGACCATGTGGTGATAGCTGAGGGTGTAGGGATGCAATGGACAGAACCCGAGCAGGAGTAAACTCTTTTGTGTAAACCTGCCTAGTTCTTCCTTAGGCTGAGCACTCAGTCTGTGATCTAGGAGGATCACAGAACTGTGGCAGATTGTGGAAGGCCAGCTGTTGGAAGACCAAGTCCAGAGGTAAGTAAGTAAGGTGTGGTTGAGGATTTGAGATGCAGGAGAGCTGAGGTAGGGCAGTGTTAGGTGATAGTACAGAGCCTGATGTCCTGGCTGTGTTAGTCACAGGATGAAAACACCTTGGCTCAGTGCCAAGGGGAGGGTCAGGCGGTGGCTGGGGCCTGGAGTTGATGTTGGACACCAGTACCAGCACTGATCTTCCTGACGTTTAGCTGAAGGAAGTTTCTGCCCACAGTGTAGAAGGTTAGAGAAGCAGTGTGACAACCCAGGGGGATGGATGGATTGAGAGAGCTAGTGGTGGGATAGGGCTGGGAACTGTCTGCGTCCACTTGGAAACTAGCACCATATCTCTGACTGTTGTTGCTGTAGGACAACAGGAGGGGACATTGGACACCAGAGAATGGAGTCAGAGCGGAGGGAAGCTGGTGTTGATGACTCTCCAGCTAATAATGGAATTAGAATTGGAATTAGTTTATTATTGTCACATGTACCGAGATACAGTGAAAAGCTTGTCTTGCACACCGTCCATACAGATCAATTCATTACACAGTGCATTGCGGTAGTACAAGGTAAAACAACAGAGAATGCAGAATAAAGTTCTACAGTTGGAGACAAAGTGCAGTGCCGGCAGACAATAAGGTGCAAGGTCATAATGAGGTAGATTGTGAGGTCAAGAGTCCATCTTATCGTACTAGGGAACAATAGTCTTATAACAGCAGGATAGAAGCTGTCCTTGTGCCTGGTGGTACATGTTTTCAGGATTTCGTATCTTCTGCCTGATGGGAGAGGGGAGGAGAGAGAATGTTCGGGGTGGGAGGGGTCTTTGATTATGTTGGCTGCTTTTCCGAGGCAGCGAGAAGTGTAGACAGAGTCCATGGAGGGGAGGCTGTTTTCCGTGATGTGCTGAGCTGTGTCCACAACTTCCTGCGATTTCTTGTGGTCATGGGCAGAGCAGTTGCCGTACCAAGCCATGATGCATCTTGATAGGATGCTTTCTGTGGTGCATCGATAAAAATTGGTGAGGGTTAAAGGGGACATGTCAAATTTCTTTAGCCTCCTGAGGAAGTAGAGGTGCTGGTGAGCTTTCTTGGCTGTGGCGCCTAGGTGGTTGGAGCAGGACAGGCTATTGGTGATGTTCACTCCCAGGAACTTGAAACTCTCAACCCTCTCGACCTCAGCACCGTTGATATAAATAGGAGCATGTGCATCACTCCCCCCCATGAAGTCAATGACCAGCTCTTTTGATTTGCTGACACTGAGACAAAAGCTGTTGTCATAACACCATGTCACTAAGCTCGTTATCTCCTTCCTGTACTCATCATTATTTGAGATATGGCCCACTACAGTGGTATCATCTGCAAACTTGTAGACGGAGTTGGAGCAGACTTTGGCAACACAGTCGTGAGTGTACAGGGAGTAGAGTAGAGGGCTGAGGACGCAGCCTTGTGGTGCACCAGTGTTGAGAATAATCGTGGCAGAGGTGAGGCAATGGATGGAGAAGAAAAGAATACCCCAACCTCCTGGCTGCCTGGTAGAGAGGCAATGGAGAATGATGACGGGGTCAACCTGTCAAGAGCTGCAGACAGCTCAAGAGGGTCCTGACAGCATCGATTACCTGCATCATAGTCTCACAGCAAAGCATTGACAATTTTGATTAGAGTTGCCTCAGTATTAAGGCAAGGGTGAAAACTGTCTGGAGAACTTCAGGATCTGGGTGCAGGTCCACAAGACATTCAGAGATTTGGGACAGGAAAGGTAAGCTGCAGGTTGGATGATACTTTGCAAAGACAGAGAGATGATGAGCTGACCTTTGGAGGAGACGCTGGTGGGAACAGATGTGAGGGAGTCAGTACCTGAGGAAATACAACCACTAACTAGGCCAACTTTGGGAGCAGGAAGGGAAGTCAGGTGTTCAGCAGTTCATTGGGATAGTTTGATAGGAAGCAGATTTAAACCATGTGTTGTTACCAACTCTTCCGCTGGGGAAATAATTTCTCTTGTTTACTTCACAAAAAACCCTGCAAGCTCTCAATTAGTTTATCATCTTAACCAGTTCTGCTCAAATGGAGCTCACTCCTAGAAATAACATTTGTAACATGATAACAAACATTCTGTGTACTTCTAGAATTACAGAGGCTGTATTAAAATGGTGTCCCTTCCCATAGTTTTGACTCACTGTAGCAATGTCATAGGAGATTTGCTGATGAAGTAAAGGATAAAGTCACCTTGGTTCATCTCTGATGCTAGAATGTGTCTGATGGTCTCAAAGCACCATACACATTTCTAATCTAACTGAATTATATCCTAGCTAATATTTGAACAGGTGCAGTTATAATCAGGAAGACACTAGATTTCCAATTATTTCTTAAATAAAAAGAAAATTCAGGAAATACTCAGCAGGTCAGGCACCATCTGTGAAGAGAGGAACAGAATTAACAATTGAGGTGAATTAGGGTGGATAAATCCCCACGGCTTGACAAGGTGTCCCCTCGGACCTTGTGGGAGACTACTGCAGAAATTGCAGGGGCCCTGGCAGTGAAATTTAGAATGTCCTTAGTCACGGGTGAGGTGCCAGAGGACTGGAGGACAGCTAATGTTGTTCCGTTGTTTAAGAAAGACTCTAAGAGTAAGCCGGGAAATTATAGGCTGGTGATCCTGATGTCAGTCGTGGGTAAATTACTGGAAGGCATTCTAAGGGACAGGATATATAAGTATTTGGATAGACAGGGCCTGATTAGGGTTAGTCAACATGGCTTTGTACGTGGCAGGTCACGTCTAACCAATCTTATGGAGTTTCTCGAGGAGGTTACCAGGAAGGTTGATGAAGGGAAGGTGGTGAACATTGTCTACATGGACTTTATCAAGGCCTTTGACAAAGTCCTGCATGGGTGGCTGCTCCAGAAGGTTAAGTCGCTTGGCATTCAGGATGAAGTAGTCAATTGGATTCAACGTTGGCTTAGCGGGAGAAGCCAGAGAGTGGTAGTGGATGGTTGCCTCTCTGACTGGAGGCCTGTGACTAGTGGTGTGCAGCAGGGAATGGTGCTGGGTCCATTGTTGTGTATCATCTATATTAATGATTTAGATGATAATGTGGTAAACTGGATCAGCAAATTTGCAGATGGCACCCAGATTGGGGGCGTAGTGGACGGCGAGGAAGGCTATCAAAGCTTGCAGCGGATCTTGATCAGCTAGGAAAACGGGCTGAAAAATGGCAGATGGAATTTAATGCAGACAAGTGTGAGGTGATGCACTTTGGGAGGACAAACCAGGGTAAGATTTACACAGTGAATAGTAGGGCTGAGGTGTGTGGTAGAACAAAGGGACCTTGGAATACAGATACATAATTCCTTGAAAGTGGTGTCAAAAGTAGATAGAGTTGTAAAGAGAGCTTTAGGCACATTGGCCTTCATAAATCTGGGCATTGAGTACAGGAGTTGGGATGTTGTGTTGAAGTTGTACAAGATGTTGGTGAGGCCAAATTTAGAGTATTGTGTGCAGTTCTGGTCACCTACCTACAGGAAGGATATCAATAAGCCTGAAAGAGTGCAGAGAAAATTTACAAGGATGTTGCCGGGACTTGAGGACCTGAGTTACAGGGAAAGGTTGAATAGGTTAGGACTTTATTCCCTGGAGCGCAGGAGAATGATGGGAAATCTTATAGAGGTATACAAAATTATGAGGGGTATAGATAGGGTGAATGCATGCAGGCTTTTTCCCCTGAGGTTGGGTGAGACTGGAACTAGAGGTCATAGGTTTAGGGTGAAATGTGAAATATTTAAGGGGAATCTGAGGGAGAACTTCTTCACTCAGAGGGAGGTGCGAGTGTGGAATGAGCCGCCAGTGGAAGTGGCAGATAGGGGTTCATTGTAACGTTTAAGAGAAGTTTGGATAGGTACATGGATGAGAGAGGTATGGAGGGATATGGTCCAGGTGCAGGTAGACAGGACCAGGCAGAATACCAGGCCGGCATGGACTAGATGGGCCAAAGGGCCTGTTTCCGTGCTGTAGTGCTCTATGACTCTATAACATTTCAGATCTATGATCTTTCATGAGAATTCATTTCCTATCTCTTTTGCAGTCTCACATACCAGCTGGTGTGTTTGCAAGCTGTATATGACTTCCAGATAAACTCTTACATGATATCAATATCTTGCATTGTCCTGTACCTCCCAAGAGAAATACTTTTCTATGAGAAATCTTGATCCCTGTATGTCAAGAATTAGATAACAAAACAAGAATATAAGATACAGAAGGAGCAAGATATTCAAACACTCACACCTGTTCCCACATTCTGTAAGATCACAGCTGACCTTTACCTCAGCACCACTTTCCTGCACTAATTCCATAATCCCTTGATTCCCCTAATATCTAAAAATCTATTTATTGTTTGAATATACTGAATGACGGAGCCTCCACAACCCTCTTGGGTGGAGAATTCCAAAGATTCCCTGCCCTCTGTTTGAAGGCCAATTCTTTACATCTCTGCCCTGAATGGGTAACCTCCTCTTCTGAGACTGCACCGTCTGGTTCTGGACGACCCAGCTTTGTATAATCTGCTTTATCTGTCCTCATACAACAACCCCATCATGCCAGAAATAGGTCTGGTGAAGCCTTGCTGCTCTCCTGCTATTGCAAGTACCTCCCAGAAGACCAGAACCTGTACACGATATTCCAGATACAGTCTCACCAGGACTCTGTATAATTGGAGCAAGATACCTCTCCTCTGTGCACAAATCACAGACCAATAAAGGCCAACATACCATTGCCTTTGCTGTTCAGTGATTCATGTACAAGGGTACCCAGGAATCCCTGAACACCAATGTGTTTTGATATCTTATCATTTAAAAAATACTCCAATATTTTTATACCAAAGTAGATGACCTCACATTTTGTCTACATTATGTTCCATCAGCCATGGCCTTGCATCCTCCACATTTGCTCCTGTCCCCCCTCCCACTCTGCTACTCACTGGCTCCAAACTGAAAATGACCCACTTTTTCCCATAGTCTCTTTTCTGTCCCATGCAAGTAAATCACTTCCAATACCGTGCATTCTAATTTTCTTTCATAACCTTTTGTGTAACGTTTAACCAAAGGCCTTCTGAAAGTCTAAACCACATCCTCTGGTTCCCCCTTATCTATTCTGCTAGGTACAGCCTCAAAAGGCAGATTTGTCAAATGCAATTTCCCTGTCAGAAATGGTATTGGACCCTGCCCAACAGCATTATTATTTTCTAAATGCTCTGTAACTGCATTTTCCCCATTAGGGATATCAGGATAACTGTTCTCTGTTTTCCCTCTCCTTCCTTTCATGAGCAGCGGAGTAGCAGTTGCTACCTTCCAATCTGTGGGAACCGTTCTAAAATCTGTGGAATGTTTTAAGATGACAACCAGTGCATCTCTTACCTCCATAGCCACTTCTTTCAAAACCTTGGTTTGCAGATCCTCAGGTCCTTGGGATTTATTGCCTTTCAGTTTCAATAATATCTCTGAAGCTGATTTTTTACTAATGCTAATTTCTTAGAACTTTTAGACCTACAGTATTTGAATTTTTTCTTGATTTAAATGAACACATTGACAGATCCTCCAAAGACTCAGGTAGAGAAATCCAGACATTCACCACCTCTGTTTCTCATTTCCTCGTTTGCACCCACCCTTGGTTCTCCAGTACTTCTGGGAGGATTTTTGTTCCCGAGGACAAACACAAATACTTGGTTACTTTTTTCTGCCACTCCGCTACTTCCTTAGTCCCCAGGGTAATTTCTCTCTCTCAGACTGACATTAACATTTACTATTCTTTTCCTCTACATATCTATGGAAGTTTTGGTATTATTGTCACATGTACCGAGATACAGTGAAAAGCTTTTGTTTACATGCCATCCAGACAGATCATTCTGTACATAGGTACAATGAGGTAGTTAAAAAGGAAAACAGAATAAGTGTTACACTTACAAAGAAAGTGCAGTGCAGGCAGACAATAAGGTGCAAGGGCCATGATGAGTTAAACTGGGAGATCAAGTGTTCATCTTTCGAGTCTGAGAGGTCCGTTCAAGAGCCTGATAACAGCAGTATAGAAGCTGTCCTTGAGCCTGGTGGTACGTGCTTTCAGGCTTTTGTATCTTCTGCCCGATGGGAGGGGGGGAGAAGAAAGAATGACCAGGATGGGTGGGGTCCTTGATTATGTTGGCTGCTTTCCCGAGGCAGTGGGAAGTGTAGACAGAGTCAATGGAGGGGAGGCTGGTTTGCGTGATGGACTGGGCTGTGTCCACAACTCTCTGCAATTTCTTGTGCTCTTGGGAAGATGAGTTGCCATACCAAGCCGTGATGTGTCCAGATAGGATAGGAAGGGTAAGTTTTACAGCCCACTTTAAAGTTTCTTGCTGGCCTGTCATCATATTTGGCTTTCCCTTTCCCTTATCACCGTCTTGGTCAATCCCTGCTGAATTCTGAGCTTTTCCCAGTCCTCAGGTTTACTGCTTTTCTCTGGCATCATTATCAGCCTTTCCCTTTCATCTTATGTTACCCTGAAACCTCCCTTGAGAGTCCTGTCTAGACCACATTTCCGTTTGGCTTTTTTGCCTTAAATGGTTCTGTATTACTTGTAAATTCGGTGTTAATTCTTTAAGTAGGAGCTGCTGCATGTTTCCTGAGCTATCATTTAATTTATTGTCCCAAGTAACTCACACCTTTGTAATTTGTGTAAATCAAAAAATTGTAGATGCTGGAAATCTGAAATAAAAACAGAAAAATGCTGAAAACATCCTTGTAGTTTGCTTTATTCAGATTTAAGATCCTGGTTTCAGACTGACCTCAATCATCCTTTGTCTAAATATCATCATATTATGATCACTGTTCCCTAAACGCCCCTGAACAACCAGACCACCAATGAACCTTTACTCATTACACAATACCAGACATAAAATAACTGTTCTTTTGTCGCTTCCTCAACATAGTGATTTGGGAAACCAGCTCCTGTACACTCCACCTATTTGTTTGGCTAAAGTCTCTGTCGACATATTGAAGCCCCCCGTGATTACTGCATTACCCTTATTATGTCTAGTTTCTATTTTACACCGTCCGCTACGATTTGGAGGCCTGTCGACACACCCACCAATACTTACGTTCCCCTTGCTTCTCCTTAGTTGCACAAACTGAGGCTACTTCTTGACTTCCTTCCTCCCCACTGCCCTTATCCCATTGGGTAATATCCAGGCTGCCCCTCCTTCTTTTCCACTTTGCTGACATCTTCTAGATGTTAAGTACCTGAAATATTTAATTTCAAACCTTGGTCACTTTGCAAATGGGGCTCTGTAATGGCTATTAGATCATACCCATTTTTTCAATTTGTATGTGTGTAACTCATCTATTTTGTTACAACTGCTCAGATAAAGATCCTTCGATTTTACCTTTTGACCATTTTTCCTTGCCCTAACTCTAATCGGAGGTACGCTCTTATGTTTGTAGACTCTGAATATTGTTACCCACTTGTTGCACTACACAATCACATGGAATTTGCAAGAGTTTAGTCTTTCATGAATTTAAACACTCCATATTCTACTTCCAATTGGTAATGTTAAAAATATACACTTTAACAAGGACTCTGACTTTTTTTGGATTACAAGCATCGAGTTCACACCTGTAAATGGATGATGTATTTGAGGTGTTGATGCATCATGAGATCTTCACTATTAAAGTGATTTTGGTTGAATAAGGTGTTCAATAGTCATGCATTATTTAGATCAATAGATCCCAAATGGAACTGGGAAAACATTTTAGCCTAGCTCCAGCCTTTTCCATCTGGACTAATGGACTAGTGATTCATCTTTAATAAAAGTGAAGGTCGCAAGATCTTTTGCTATCAATCATTCAGGGACTTAGAACTTGTTAAAAATGTTGATCGAAAGCAATAGGACATTATAATGGGTAAAGTGGAATTAAACCAATATTATACCTTTATGTTATCAGGTAGTTTTAGTGCATTCTAGTTTTGGAGAGAGCTGCTTATCACCTTCAAACCCTTCTCCTCTGGTCGTTTACCTGGTTTCACATGTTAAGTTTTCAGGCTGTTGTATTGTTTAAAAAGTTATCATTCCATTTTGATAATTTGTTTGTGGTGGAAGAGAGCTTTCTCACACATTCAGATAATTTGTCATGGCTCACTCCAAACTTCTCATTGAGAAGACAGCAGCCCTGACAGAGCTGTTCTTCCTCAGGACCACCTGACAATGTCTGGGGTGGGAATGGAACTCACAGCTTCCTGACATGCACTGCGTGCTGAACCACAGCACATGCAGTAGTTTATTGATATTTGGGGTGCGTGTATCTCTGGCAAGGCCAGCATTTATTGACCGTCCCTAGCTCCTCTTAAGAAGGTGATTGTGATCCACATTCTTTGAGTCATAGTGTCACAAAAACAGACCCTTCAGCCCAACTAGTCAATGCTGACCAAGGGGCCTACCTGAGCTAGTATCATTTGCCTGTGTTTGGCCCTTATCCCTCTAAACCTTTCCTATCCAAGTACCTATCTAAATGTCTTTTAAACATTGTAACTGTACCTGCCTCAACCACTTCCTCTGGCAGCTTGATCCTAATACTCAGCACCCTCTGTGTGAAGAAGTTGCCCTTGGGTCCCTTTTAAATCTTTCCCCTCTCACCTTAAACCTATGCCCTCTAGTCTCAGAAACTCATTTTTTAATCTTTTTCCCAGGGTAGAGGAATCTAAAGCCATTGCTGTCTTGAACCACTGCAGTCTATGTGTGAAGTTGGACAGAGAGTTCCAGGACTTAGTTCCAGTGATGCATGGTGGCTCTCTCTGATCAGTCCACCCTTGTCTAAGAGATTGTTAATACTGTCCTTAATTGTTGTTTCCAAGCTTTCAAGAAAACAGGTTCTGTTTGAGGTAGATAAGGGTACTCATGGAGGCTGGGGGCAAGGCTGACCTACCAACGGAGTGTTTTACATCAGTCTTCATCAAGGGGGAGATGCTGCTGGAGTCTCAGTGAAGGAAAATCCAATGTTGATTTGTAACCTCTTCCCAGGGAGATTTTTCAAACAGGAAACTTGCCTTTTAAAATTGGGGTGGACTGTTTAACCTCTCAAAATTGTATTTAAACCCTTAAAAAGTTCTGCATCATGAAGACATTGTACAAGATGTTGAGGCCGCACTTGGAATATTGTGTTCAGTTTTGGTCAACCTGCTATAGGAAAGATGCCAGTAAGCTGGAAAGAGTGCAGAGCAGATTTACGAGGATGTTGCCGGGACTCGAGGGACTGAGTTATGGAGAGAGGGTGAGCAGGTTGGGACTTTATTCATTGGAGTGTAGGAGAATGAAGGGTGATATTATAGAGGTGTATAAAATCATGAGGAGCATAGATAGGGTGAATGCACTCAGTCTTTTCCCCAGGGTTGGGGAATCCTTGGAGAACTAGAGGGCATAGGTTTAAGGTGAGAGGGGAGAGATTTAACAGGAACCTGAGGGGCAACTTTTTCACCCAGAGGGTGGTCCGTATATGGAACGAGCTGCCAGAGGAAGTGGGTGAGGCAGGGACATTAACAACATTTAAAAGGTACTTGGACAGGTTAATGGATAGGAACAGTTTAGAGGGATATGGGCCAAATGCTAGCAAATGGGACTGGCTTCGATGGGAATCTTGTTCAACGTGGACCAGTTGGGCTGAAGGTCCTGTTTCCGTGCTGTGTGACTCGATGACCAGACTGATCCTCCAGCAATACTTTGCATTGTTTTTGTTGTGACTGATTATTTGGCTTATTTAATATTCATTAACAGTAGTGCAAAAAGCACCAATCATTGGGCAATTGAATCCACCACTGACAGGAAAGCACTGAGTCTCTCCAAATCCTGGTGTTTTGCTAATGTTGATGCTGAGGTTCCCTGTGCCAACAAAATTTAGTCTGTACTTTCAGCTTCTCAGTCAGAACTGTGGGCTCACCCAATTCTCCTTTACTATTTTTAGGAAGGGAATGCAAAACACATTTGAAGAAGACAAACTAGGAGTGTGCCAATTGGTTTTGTCAGGAATCAGAAAACACCTCCTCTGGAATCAGATGACTGTTGTCAAACTAACAAAAATATTTATCCTTTCCCTTTCACAGAAAATGTCAAAATGATGTATGTTGTACGCTTCCTTCCATGTATAAGAAACAGAAAATGCTAAACACACAGCGTACAACTTTGAGTAAAAAATCTTAAAATTGAAAACTGATCTAATGAAGCCAAGTAGCTCAGACTTTTGCAATTTTTAAGGAACCAATTAGCAATGTAAGGAACATTAGTTTCACTGGTAAGTGCATTGTCATTTCACATTTTTGTAATGTTAATCCACAGTCTTGGCTCATACACGTTATCACCGAGAGATGCACTGACCACCTTCTGCTCCAGGTCAAAGTTCCATTCATTTATTATAGCCCACTGATAATCCTAATACCACAAGTATTTTGAAAATGAAGACAGACGTTATGAGGTCAACCTGAAACATTTGTCTCACTGCAGATCCTGCCTGACCTGCTGAGTCTTTCCATAATTTTCTGTTCTTGTTTCTGATTTCAAGCATCTGTGGTATTTTACTTTTGGACAAATGCTACGATGTTACGCAGGTTCCATCAGCAGGGTCACAGCTCAATTCAACCAATACAAAGCGGGAATAATCAGAATGTCACTGGGTTGGGACTTTACTGTTCCTCCAGTTGTCTGCCTTGAGGTCCCAGTGCACTGTGTCAGCAGGCTCTTTTGTGCTGCTACCTGGAGAGCCCAATGACTGAGGTTAAGCTACCAATAGAACATTTTTTATTGACGGCAGCAAACTCTCAATTGACTGTGTTGCTTGATACCAAAGAGTATCAAAAGGCATACTGCAGGGTGGAACGCTCAGTTCTTAAGCTATCCTTGCAATATATACACCACACAGACCAACCTGTCGGTCATTAAAGCCGTCTTGTCCTCCAGATTGGTAAACCTTCCCTTAGTAACACTGTGTATAGTTCAGACACGGCATTAGTTCTGTTCGACTGATGCTGCTCAGTCGCTCTCCTTGATAGATTCCTGGAGAATGACACAGCCCATTTACAACACATGAGCAGTGTTGTTGTTGTCTCTGGATTTGCCACCGACAAACAATACCAATTTATTCTGAATGTATTTTTGGTTTCTCATTCTTCGACCTTCATTACTCACTGGCACTGAGACCGTGGTTTTTGTACATTGTTATCTGCTGGACAAGCTAGGATCCATGATTATCTGGGACTGGTCTTTAAATCCATTTTGCTCGAAGTAGGGTGTACCGTTCAGCTGTTTGTCCACTCTTAACTGATCACACAACTTGGTAATCTGCAGTTCTGTCCCTGTGATGTAATTGTACCGTGTACACCAGTCTAAACACTTTACTTGCTGACCTTTTGTTCTACATTGAAGATTCTACTTATTCTGATTTATTGTTACTTTTTCATTGTTATTCATGATTTTTCCACAAGTTTTATGAAACTGCTTCCCATTATTTTACAGATTCTGATCTGAGAGTATTTTTCTCACTGGTTTTAAAGGTCAGCAAGAGTCTTATTAAGTATCTATGTCTCTTCTGTGACTATAAACATTCTGAGCAATTCTTTGTCTGTTGTTAAAATTAGGTTCCTGACTAAGGCAATCGGTTCCATAAATGGACAATATAATCACATGGAAAACAACAAGAGCAGCCACTGAAGTAAAATGGTATTTTTGTTTTCAGTGATTTTTTTGGAAGTTTGTCTGACCTCAGACAGGTAGCTATTGTTGAAGAGAGGTCCTGGGTCACCTTGCTTAACATCTATGTGGTCAACAGCAGAACGGGGATCAGCAAAACAACACCGTCTAGCTTTGTTTGAAAATTTCACTGTAACCTCGCCTATCCCTTCCTCAACTCCTCTGCTGTTGAAAAAATACTTCATGCTTTGTTGTCACCTCTACATCCCTGGCTGGCTTCTCTCAGTCGACTCTCCAAGAACGAGATCATCCAAAAAATTCACCCAACACCCTTTGCTTGTTTTCCTGCATCAGCTCCCAGGTAGGAAAACTTCCGTTTTAAACTCTCATTTACAAATCCCTCCACAGAGTCACCCTTCCTGCCTCCAGCCCTGATACTTACACTGCTCCAACTCTGACCACTTGCCCATTCCTAAAGTTAATTGCTTCAATATTTGGTGACTGTGCAATCAGTTTTTCCCTTCCTAAACCTTTCTTTCCTCCTTTAAGATGCTCCACCACGGCCAAGCTTTAGTTTATCACATTAGTGGCTCACCGTCAACCTTAATGCATAATACCCTGTTGAGCACCTCACACGATCTTGCTATGTTAAAGGCAATGTAAGTTGTCGGCTGTGTTATTGAATCCAAACCTCATTGTGATAAAGGAGAGTAATAGTAGGCCTGGTCATAGTTAATCTTAGGTTACATAATGTCTGCACAACCTAAACTTGGTAGTTTTCTGTTTAAAGTTTAACTGGAAAAATAATGACACTTGGTGATTTCAGCAACATTTAAATAATTTAATTTGAGCTCAGCCAAATATTTGAACCATTTCAAATTGAGGCACAAAGTACGATATTTATAAAATGTTAACAAGTTCTATACTGTCAGTCCCCTAACACAAGTAATCACTGTAAACAGGCTGACATGGGTGAAAGTGGCTTTTGTTAATATCTTTTTGTTTGCCAGGTTGAAACAATGCCCTAATAACCTTTATGTAGCAGAAAAGTTCACTTGCTCCCATGTGATTTGTTCTTTCCTTTATTTAACTCAGCTAATTTCCTTTTAGGAATGATTTCAGCTTGATTTCAATGATTGCTTTCATATCTCTTACTCCCCAGTCACCGCGCTGGAAAGAAATCACTTGTCAGTTGGTTCTGGGGAAGAACCTGACAAGGAAATGATTAGAAAGTAGATACTGTGGTTTTAAATATTTCATGTATGAAAATGGGTTCTGGAATATATA
This sequence comes from Pristis pectinata, assembly GCF_009764475.1. Lineage (NCBI taxonomy): Eukaryota > Metazoa > Chordata > Chondrichthyes > Rhinopristiformes > Pristidae > Pristis > Pristis pectinata. The sequence goes on from NC_067426.1 coordinate 1,938,472, forward strand.
ATTCAAAGCTTGTAGGCATGACCACGTGTGGAATTCTGATGCATGCAAATGCTGACTGTCTGGACATTTCTCTATGCTGTTCATTACAAATGTTCCGAAATCTATGCAATAAACTCCCCTGAAATTAGGAGTACGTTATATTCAGCCAAATTAAAATGCGTAATTCTTTTCACCCCATTTATTGGAACAGTTGCTTGTTTTGTCTGCACACACAGCGATGGTTTGTTGGTTACTCTGCTCTGTGCTATTAATCTTCTGAAAGCAAAGGAATGTGATGTAAATTGCCTTGCTGTGGTTTAAGCTGATCTGCCGTGATGGCTGGCAATCAGGAGCTGAGATGCTGCCTGATTCCCCTTACCCTGTGCTGGGAGGTGCACACATCAGACCGAGAGTGCCATCAGTTGCTGGTGCAGTGACGAGCAGGCTGGCCGATAGGACACAGGGAGGCAGACATGTGCACTCCAGGTTTGAACAGGCTTAGACTCAGCAGACGAGCAGAGCAGCACCTCCTGTTCCTCCTGGGAAATCTACACCCCGGCAGCATGAACATCGAATTCTCCACTTTCAGCTGAACTGCTCCTTTCTCCTGATCTACCCAGTTCTTCCTAACCCACCCACCTCATCACCCTGTTTCTTTCCCCTCCCCCACCCAGTCCATCCGCCCATCACCCACACACTCCTCCCACTGGGTGCCCTCCCCCCACTGCTCCCACCTGCCCTCCCCACCTCCCTTATTTGGTTCCAGGCTCCACCTTCCTCTCCTATCAGATCCCATCATCTGCGGCCCCTGTCACCCCCACCTCTCACCTCCCAGTCACTATTCCCACTCTCCCCTCCCCCATCTACCTATCAACCCTCCTCACCTGGATCCACCTGTCACCTGCCAGCTCTTGCTCCGCCCCTTCCCCCCACCTCTTTATACTGGCCATCCCCCTCTATCTCCCAGTCCACATGAAGGGCCTCAACCTGAAACATCGACTGTCCGTTTCCCTCCACAGATGCTGCCCGACCCGCTGAGTTCCTCCAGCATCTTGTTTGTTGCTCCAGATTCCAGCAACTTCGGTCTCTTGTGCCCCCGTTAGACTCAGCAGTGATCCCACACGCGATCCAATAGCAGGTTCGAGCCCAAGAGGTAGAACTCAACCACCCTGCGCTCAGCTCATCCTCACCGGGTAAAAGAATGGCGCGTTCTCCCCAGGGTCAGCACAGAGCAGTGGGTGGGTGTGTGGGGGCAGCAGCGGAGAGGCCCTACCATCAATCATTGAGCACGTTAAGGGCACGTGTGTAAGTGTGTATGTGTACAATGCTTGGACTTGATGTGCCCCCAAATTTAAATTCATGTGCAGACCCCAGCTTCCCCCATCATGTTGTCACTTCTTCACTGGGTCTGAGATCCTTGACTCTGCTACCCAACTGAAAGTATTGACCACTCTAAGTGACATGTGGTATCTCACAGAAACCCATAAGCAGGAAGGCCATTCAGCCCATCACATCTGTTCCAGCCACAAAAAGTCCATTTTGGTTAATCCCGCTTCCCAGGTCCTAGTCTAAACTCTTCAGATAAGATAAGATATCTTTATTAGTCACATGTACATCAAAAAAATGCATATTTTGCGTAGAGTGTTCTGGGGGCAGCCCGCAAGTGTCGCCACGCTTCTGGCGTCAACATAGCATGCCCACAACTTCCTAACCCATATGTCTTTGGAATGTGGGAGGAAACCGGAGCACCTGGAGGAAACCCACGCAGACACGGGGAGAACGTACAAACTCCTTACAGACAGTGGCGGGAGTTGAACCCAGGTCGCTGGTGCTGTAATAATGTTACGCTAACTGCTGCACTACCATGCCTGCCATAGTGAGCACTGCAAGCAGGGTTTGAACCAGCGTGGGAAATCCTCATTGGATTTCAAGTCCAACACCTTAACCACTCGGCCATCACAGCTCTTCGGGCACAGATGCTCATCAGGTACCAGGTAAATATGGGGAGTCCATTGTTCGACTGTCTACATGATTTTTCTCTACATTGGTGATGAGTTTTTGTTTCAGAACAAGTTGCACTGTTGAGCTTCAAACCATTTCATGCACAGTGGAGAAAAATGAGTTGAGGTATAACACTGTAAGGTGAACCTTGTCATAGCTGTTCATTCACTGCTTGAAGTTTCAGGTTTAGTGTTGGAGAAGACCTCCCATTTACATATCCCTATAGGGAGTGACTAAATGTAATGATTCAGACTTATCCTGCTCCTGGCTCAACTGGAAATATGATTGGCTGAATCCCAGAGCAAGTGAAGATCTCACGGTTGCCTGATAGTTTGTGACGTCGACTGTCCTTAGGCAGAGAGACGGTTGGTCTCAGTAAGGGGGAAAGAGGTGGGCATTAGGTGAGGATCAGATTTGGCTTGGATGTGATGCCCTTGTGGTTCAATAGTATGATGATACCCAATGTCCAGCCTTAAGCATGAACAACAAATGTATCAACTGAGTTTGTTTAGGTGCCATACTGCAGGCTCTGGTCATCTCCTGGTTGGCGAAGGACCAGGAGGAAACACCTGAAATGGGAGGAATGAAAAAATTATGAAGATTTCAACCCAAATGAGCAAACTTCTGGAAAGTCCTGATGGCAGAATCAAAAAACATCAGTGAACACCAAGGTGGGATCAGACCTTGAAATATGAAATGGAACTGCCACACCTTGGCCCAAGTCCTGTCTTCATCAGCTTAGCATGTATCTTGTGCCATGTCAAAGAAATTCGCTGCCCTCACCAGACATTCGGTGTAGTTGGATCCCCAGGTTCACTCTGTTTGTATAAAGAAACTTGTTATCCCACAATTCCACATTAACAAGAGAAAAGGTTAACCTTTAACACAAACACATGCGCGCGCACACACACACGCACACACGCACACACGCACACGCACACACTCACACAATGCATACATACACCTACTCATGCACACACATGCACACACGTACACACACAAATGAACACACAAACATCTACGCATGTGCACACACACACACACACACACACACACACACACACACAAACACACATTCATAATTACCCACCAGATGTAAAAACAATGATGTACAATTGAAGTACAAACTAAATCCATTATTTAATGAAATTTGGAGGAAGTTCTGTGTGAAATCTGCTCCTTTCACTCAAATCTCACTCACATTGCTCACTTTGCCTTGTCATTATCTCTGAATTCTGAGCAAAACTGCTGCAGCCTACTGCCTGATTAACTGTTGCCTGCACTTTTAATCCCTTTGGGACCAATCAGACTGTCACCTGCAGACACCATCAAGCTAATTCACTCCTGTCCACAGAATTCACATGCTTGCCTGGTTTACACTATAATGCTGAAAATTAGCATAATGATAACTGTCAGACATTTCTGTGGGACTCAAGATTAGCAATTGGAATTTGCAAAGTTCTTAACATCAATTCCAGAAATTCCACTATTTCCACAATATTCTGCTGCTTTCAATGCTGCTTTAACCAAATGCTCCGGTTTCCAATGGGCTCTGTGCGATCAAGTAGAAGCAACCAGGGAAGACATCGAAGAACGGGCGCAGGCAGTAGGCAGAGACAGAATCGGTCCTCAGGATTCGATTGTTTGTTGAGCTAGCAGAGCTCCAGACAGGAGGAGCGGAAGGGATTCTCCAACTTATGGATGTGTCTTTGAAATTCCATTTACACCATGGGGACTGATGATAATTTAGGTGGAATCCGACCTATTGTACCTGCCCAGAACATGCACTGCATTTCTTTCACTCAAATCTCACTCACAATGTGACTGAGATTTGAGTGAACATCACCAACAGCCTGTCCTGGCCAAATCACGTGGATGCCACAGCCAAGAAAGCTCACCAGCGCCTCTACTTCCTCAGGAGGCTAAAGAAATTTGGTTTTTCCCCTTTGACTCTCACCAACTTTTACCAATGCACCATAGAAAGCATCCTATCTGGATGTATCATGGCTTGGTACAGCAACTGCTCTGCCCAGGACTGCAAGAAGCTTCAGAGAGTCGTGGACACAGCCCAGCACATCACAGACACCAGCCTCCCCTCCTTGGACTCTGTCTTTACCTCTCATTGTCTTGGTGAAGCAGCCAGCATAATCAAAGACCCCACCCACCCGGGACATTCTCTCTTCTCTCCTCTTCCAGCGGGTAGAAGATACAGGAGCCTGAGGGCACGTACCACCAGACTTACGAACAGCATCTACCCCACTGTGATAAGACTATTGAACGGTTCCCTTATACAGTGAGATGGACTCTGACCTCATGATCCACCTTGTTGTGACCTTGCACCTTATTGCACTGCACTTTCTCTGTAGCTGTGACACTTTACTCTGTACTGTTATTGTTTTTACCTGTACGACATCAATGCACTCTGTACTAACCCAATGTAACTGCACTGAGTAATGAATTGACCTGTACGATCGGTATGCAAGACAAGTTTTTCACCGTACCTCGGTACAGGTGACAATAATAAACCAATACCAATACCAATAAATAATACATCTGGCTTGTATTTCAAAGAAAATGGCTTATCATTCTTTACAAGGGAATGGAGGGTGGAGAAACGTGTGTGTGTGTGCATATGTGTGTGTGTGTGTGTGCGCGTGTGTGCGCACGTGTGTGTGTGCGTGTGTGTGTATGTGTGTGTGTGCGTGTGTGTGTGTGTGTGCGTGTGTGTGTGCGCGTGTGTGTGTGCATGTGTGCATGTGTGTATGTGTGTGCGCGCGTGTGTGTGAGTGTGCGTGTGTGCGCACATGCGTGTGTGCGTGTGTGAAATATTAGCATTTTCACTCTTTAAAGCCAGTGAACACCAAGCTGAATTCCGGGATGCCTATTTCTTTCCTTCAGTGAGTGCCCCCTGTGGGGGATTCATGCCCTGAGACACGGCAGAGATCTCATCTTTTGCAGCTGAAAAACATGCTGCTTAGGTGTAATGTTCCTTTTTCTGGCCACATTGAAAGGTCAACACATGAAGCCAAACACTAAACTTGTATGTATCAGCCGGAAACTCCATGTAAAATCCTTCCCACCTCCCCAGACCACCCCCCCTCCTGCCCCCCACCAAAACCTGCATCCATTCAGACCAAGTCTGGAGCAAGTTCACCTGGAAAATATTATGAACAATGTGCATACATCACAGTCCCAACTATACTCTCAGTAAATCAGTTAGTTACCTGTCATGAGGCAGTAGTACAAGTTTACACATTAATCTTGTCCGTGTTTCACAGGCGATCTGTTGATTGCGTGTAACATTACACAGAACATGCTCACACAACCTTCGCTTACTCTTCACAATAATCTTGTTTCTCAATGAGTCCAGAAACCAGTGGCTTAGAATCAAAATGAGGACACGTCCTCTAATTCAGACTCTTCCCTGACAAATGCCACAAGACACTCATACAACTACTGTCTGACAAACAGACTGGTTGTGATGAAAGATAATTGTGCAAATGGGACAGAGACTGAATTCAATATTGGTTAACATTGCAGCTCTCAAGTGGGGCCATGCCTTCCCTGGGGACAGTATTCTAATTGTAGAAGATTATTATATCATGTAGAAATTCAGCCATTATTCCGTAACACATAAAACAGTTCATCAGTATTGAGTTTCTACTAATTCAATTTTATTATTTAATCTACCCAGACATAAACATTGCCTAAGTGAATGTTTGTCATTTATTGAAGAGCAGCATTAACACTTTGGAGAGATCAAAGCTCCTTTTCACTAGGAAACTTCAAAGTCAGTGGGTGGAATTTAGTCCCAAAGCAGAGTGGAAAGAAAGGATTTGCACCCAGTGTGGTTCCCCACATGAGAAGTTACAAAGTGTCTTGCAAGTCATGGTGAATGTGTCCGGTCGAGATGGTGCTTTGAATTATAAATGAGCCAGGGTAGGTGACATTGCCCACAGTGCTTGCTGCAGCAGTACTCTTGCTCCACTTCACATAACAGTGATTAATAGAATCGTGGCAAAAATAGATAAAATGGCAAATTTCCACGGACAATTAGCAGATTAACAGAATGACAAGACAGACAGCCTCAAGTATCTCAGTGCTGGAAACTTACAGAACACCTCCAGGGACCAGTCAAATCAAGTTTACTGTCATGTGCACAAATACTCTGAGGTACAGGCACAATAAAAAACTTGCTTGCAGCAGCATCACAGGCACATAGGTACAGACAACACACAGAGTGTAAATTGTACATAAAATTATACCATACAGTGAAAAAAAGGCTGTAGTGTAAAAATAAAACAAAGACACAATCAGAGACAAGTCCACGGCAGTGCAAGAGGTGGTCCGTAGTGTTCCGTTGCTGAGGTAGGGTTAGGGTTGTGCAGGTCAGTTCAAGAACCTGATGGTTGTAGGAAAGTCGCTGTTCCTGAACCTGGTGGTGTGGGATTTCAGTACTAAAAGCTAGTATGGGCATGATGATCAAATGGCTCCTCTGAGCTGTAAAGTCTGTGTGACAAATGACAACGTCCCCTTCAAGGAATCAAGTAATGGCACTTTGAAATCATTCTTTTTTAATGGAAAACTTCAATCTCTAAATAATGTAATGTAATATCCAAGGGAAAAAACATCGAAGCACTTTCACCTTTCCAAAAACCAAGTTACTTTGAAGTTTTAAATCCCCTAGCACTATCCAAGTACACACATTTTTTGTAAAAAGTTATCAGTCCAGTCAGAAGTCAAGCAATTTTTTAAGGGGACTGCGGGATTTGGAGTTACTTGGGGAAATGAGATAAAGGATCAGCCACAATCTCACTGAGTGATGGAGCAGGTGAAGAAGATTGAATAGTCGTCCTGCTCGTGTTAGTTATCTATCACGACCATTTACAAATCAAAATCCAGATGCTGGAAATATGCAATCAAAACTGGAGTGTAGAAATTCTCAGCAGGTCAGGCAGCATCTGTGGAGAGAGAAACCAATAAAGTTTCAGGTCAATAACCCTCTGTGGAGAACAGGAATGGCTAGAAGTAAAACAGGTTTCAAGATACGAAGGAAGGGGGACGAGAGGAGAGAACAACATCCTTCACATACATAGAACTTTCCCATTAGAACAGCTTCCCGTGGAACTACAGGTGGCAAGTTGGGAATGGAAGCAGAGCCTTTGAGCAATGAGGAGAGGAAAACAGCCAGAAGCGTGGATTTTCAAGTGGGAATAAAAAGCTTGAATTCTTCAGGAGCTAGATGTTGCTGGCAATCTATTGTCCATCCCTAAGGAGTTGGCCATTCAGCCCCTGGAGTCTGACCCATCATTCAACAACTAAAATCTGCCAGTCTCAGCCTTGATTAAATTCAGTGGCAGAGCATCAACAGCCACGCAGCTTTACAATTCCAAAGACCTACCGGCCTCGGTGAAGGCAGCCCTCCAGTGCCAAATGTTCAACTCCAGGGAAAGATCCTGTCAGCATCTACTCTCTCAACTGTCCTCAGGAAACTTGGATGTCTTAATAAGATTGCCTCCCATTTTTCTATTCTTCAAACAAAATAAACCTACTGTTCTTGATCTTCCCTCATAGGAGAGCACCTGGTGAATCTTTGCAGGACCATCTCAAGCTCATTAGTTACAGGGACCAGATCTACTTCCGGCTCCCCAGATCTCAGCAAAGTCAAACCCCTTTCAGTAACGATCAGCATTTCACTTGCCTACATTATTGCTTGTGTGTTAACATTCTGCTCTGCCCCCTACAAGAAGACCCAGATTCCTCCTTGGTATCTCTCTAGGATCTAAGAACATAAGGAACAGATCAAGAGTAGGTCATTTGGTCCGACTGCCATCTCCACCATTCAACCATAAGGAGGAACTGCTTATCCCAGAGAGTAGTGAATCCATGGAATTCTCTGCCCGGGGAAGCAGTAGCGGCTACCTCATTAAATGTACTTAAGTCACAGTTAGATAGACTTTTGTATAGTTAGGGGAATTAAGGGTTATGGGGAAAAGGCAGCTAGGTGGATCTGAGTCCACGGCCATATCAGCTGTGATCTTATTGAATGGTGGAGCAGGCTCGACGGGCCAGATGGCCTTCTCCTGCTCCTATTTCTTATGTTCTTATGTTAACAAGACCATGGCTGACCTTTTATCTCAGCACAATTTTCCCCCTTTATCACATATCTGTTGATTTTCTTAAAATCCAGAAATCTTTGTTTCGAATGAATTCAATGACTGAACATCTAGAGCCCTGCAGCGTAAAGAATTCCAGAGATTCAGCATCCACTGAGTGAAGAAATATCTCCCCACTTCAGTCCTAAACCCCCAACCTCTTCTTCTGAGACCATGACCCTGGTTTTAGACTGCCGGGCCAGGGAAAACATCTTTCCTGCATCCAGCCAGGATACCGGAAGTGGAGCCAGGAAGTCTGAATGTTTCAGTGAGGTCACCTCTCATTCTTCTAAACTCTAATGAGTAGAGGCCTAACTGATGCAGTCGCCTCATACGTGAGGGTCTGCCATCTTGGGAACCAGCTTGGTGAAACTTCACTGCACTCCTTTTTTAGGTCAATATGACCAAACTTGTGCACAATAATCCAGATGAGGGCTCACCAAGGTTCTATATAACTGCAGTGGGACATCTTTACTCTGCACTCAGATCCTGAGTTGGAGCAGCTGGGGAGGTGAATCTGCGGGGATAACTGCTCTGGTGGGTGATCGATGGGTGGGTGGGTTGAGCTTGGATAATGGGCGCTGAGGAAAGCTGGTGAAAGGGACTGATGTGTTCCTCACCTCTCTCCCTTTTTTCCATGCCTCACCATCCTCTCCTATCAGATTCTATCATCTTCAGCCCTTTGTCACTTCCACCTATCACCTGCCAGCTTCTGATATCATTCCCTCCCCTACCTGCCTATCACCCTCGTCACCTGTATCCACCTATCACCTGCCAGCTCTCGCACCACCCCTTCCCCCCACTTTTTTACACTGGCTATCCCCCCTCTTTCCTTCCAGTCCAGATAAAGGGTTTCGACTGTCCATTTCCCTCCATAGATGCTGCCTGACCCGCTGGGTTCCTCCTGCGCCCTTTATGTTGCAGTGCATTGTGTTCCCTGTGTGGGTCTGAGACCTGTTCAGGACAGTCTCAGTGAAGTTGGGCAGAGGCTGAGAGAGGCGGCAAGTTGTGTGGGCAGCTCCCAGATGAAGAAAAATCCTGCATCTGGCGTCTGGACCCGGGCCATGTGATTGGACAGTACTGAGCACTTCCAGGGTGTCCCACGTGCGACACAGCCTCTGCATGAAGGAATCCAGGATGAAAATAACAGACTTCACAACCCACACGGAACATCATCAATTTTCTTTTGTTTAGCAGTGAAATTGGATCATGCAGTGCACAAGGCTGTGGCCATGTGATCTAGTTTCTAGGCAGTTGGCTGTGAATCTGCCCCACCCTGTTGCTCCACCTCCCCCAAAAACTCTGCCCCAATCCATTGCATCACTGGGTGAACATGGGCAAGGATCTTGGTCATAAAACGTTTGACGTCCTTCACATAAATACGGTTCTCTGACAGACGTGCAGAGGTGGGTGGTGGGGGTGGGCAGTGTTGGAGAGGACAGGTGGAACGTGTTGCTCTCACCTCTGGTGGGGATGGACAGGCATGGTTATGTTCACCTGATAACATTAATGATGTGTGTACATCCTCCACAAGCCAGTGAGTCCTGTGCCCATCTCTGATCATTCTACAGTGACTGTGGAGAGTCCAAAATACCTGAGAACTTGCCCGTATTTCAGAGATAAATCCAGAGCACTATTGGATCAGCTTATAAAGTAACGTTTCTAGATAACAGCTACAAGGTATGCACCATCAGTTGGCCAATACAGTTATACCCCAGTCCTTTAACCAACAGACAATGAACCCTGGTATTCACTTGACTTGTCAATCACAGCTGACATTCATGTCGACTTTTTAGAGGAAGTTTTCTGTCCAGTTGTCTGTCTAGACATGGCTCCTTGCCTTCTTACTTTTATCACCGTGTAAATCACCTTGAATTGCAGTTTAACCACTCTAAAGTTAAGTCTTTGTAATTCCTGTTAGATTACCAATTAATTTTCTTACATAACATAAAATTGAAAAGCACAGAGTCCCTACAAGTAAGGTCCCAAGGCTGATCTTGCTGTGGCTTCACACATCTCTATTTCCCAGCTTGAACTATTGTTTTGACTAACTCTACTGAGCTTCTGCAGCCAGTCTAATTACATGTCCACTTTTGTCCATCCGTCACTTATTTCTTGAACCCTTGTCTTCACTGCCCCTGCTCTGAAGGAGATTTTGTGAAACTCAACAGATATAATATCAGGAGATACCTTCTTCATTCACAACTGGACCAGATTTACCTTTAATCTCACTGGATAATACTGACTTTTTTTTTTATCACTATGGTGACATATATTTCATGCTCTGTAGATGTCAGAGAGAGAACCCATAGATTTTTTAATAGATATTTATTTATGAGTCACACGTACATTGAAACACACAGTGAAATACATTCTTTTGCATTACCTGAGAATGTGCTGGGGGCAGCCCACAAGCGTCGTCACTCTTCCGGCGCCAACATAGCATGCCCACAGCTCCTAACCCGTACGTCTTTGGAATGGGGGAGGAAACCGGAGCACCCGGAGGAAACCCATGCAGAACGTACAAACGGTGGGAATTGAACCTGGGTCGCTGGTGCTGTAATAGCGTTACACTAACCACTACACTACCACGCCGCCCTATAGAAACCTTGTTCATGTGAGTGCACTTTCTGAAGGTCACATCACCTGGACTCACAGAGACACAAACGATTCTGCAGATGCGGGAATTTCATGTGCGTCACATCACCTGGACTCTAGTCTTTGGCTGTTTCAAATAAATACTGAAAATTACTGGCACGTTAGCACAGTGACTAAATTGCTGGAATAAAAACCCAAAGGCCTAGACTAGTATTCTGGAAATGATTTCAAATGACAGCTTGAGAATTTAAATTCAATTAATCAAACACATAAACGCTGAAATGAAGCATGTGTGTCAGTCACAAGGACTGAAATTACTGCATCTTTGTCTGAAGTATATGCAGGAAGGATATTTGCTTTCTTTGTTCAGTCTGGCTTGTATGTGACCAGAATCAGATGAATATGGTTGACTACTGTCTGTCATCTGAAATATATCAGTGAAGTGGAGGAAGGAGTGTGCCACCTCACAACTACCAACCTGGCCATACCCTCAGGCACGTCTTGTCCAATCTCACATCCTGGGAGGGAATAGAATATGATCAGCTGGACTATAGTGAAAAGCGTCTTCATGTTGCAAGGTAGCTGAAGTACAAGAAGTAAGGAAGTCTTGCTGAGACTGTGCAGAGCTTTGGGGAGTCCACACTTGGAGTAGTATGCGTAGTTTTTGTCTCTGTACCTGAGGGAGAATATGCCAGCCCTGGAGCCAGTGTAGTGTGTTTTCATTAGACTGATTCCTGGGATAATAGGATTGTCCTATGAGCAGCAATTGAGGAAGCTTGGATTACATTCACAGAGGTGATAGTCTTAGGACATACCGGATACGACAAGGTGGATGCTGAGAAGTTTGTTCCTCTCCATGGACAACCCAGAACAAGGGGACACGGTCTCAGTGTGAAGAACAGTTAGGAATGAGATGTAAAGAAACTTCTCCGCAGAGAGTATTTGCATGAGCCCTTCTTTCATATTATCACTTCCACACCAGACGTTCATTGTAAATGAGGAAGGTACTAAGACAGGTCCTCAAACTCTGCATAAATTTTAATATTGAATGCCTGGATTTATTCACCATGGATGTATCTTTGGTCATTTCCAATGAATGGTTATCGACCTAAAGCACTCACTCTGTTCCTCTGCCGCAAGTCCTACCTGACCCACAAAACATTTCCAACATTTTCTCATCTTATTTTAGATTTCCAGTATCTGCAGCATTTTGCTTTTGGTACAAACTTATTTTATTATCTGTACTCCTAGTAAACAGAACAAAACGGAGTGTGCTCACTCTGATCCTGAGAACAGCTAACACATCAGCTTATTTGGCGCACAAGCAATGGATAATTCAGTCTAATAAGTTTCCTGATGACAGTTTTAGACAGTGAACTAACACCTCTGTTTTGTAGCGTTGGAAGGCAGCCAAGGATCACTATTAAGTTACCTGATGGAAATATGGGAGGGTAATGATGTGAGGCCTTAACACGTGTAATAAGGATTGATTCAGTAAATTGTCCGAGGCTTGGAGACCGAACAATTGAGTAGCTAGGGCCCTGAACCACAAGATATCAGTTAATAATAGGCTTCCTCCTTGTTGCATTCAGGAAGCTATTATCGTAATTCAAGGATATCTGCTTCGCAATTCCTTTCTATCTTCTTTCACAGGTCTCCATATTCATCTTTGTCACATCAGTAATGGACAAAGAAATAAAGGCTCCAAGATCAACAGTTATCAGATAAAACTGTAACTATTAAATTATGTTATACTTCCCTCAAGTTTCAAAAATGGACATTGAGTTAATTGAACATTTTTTTTCCCATCTTGGAACCACAATCCAATCATTCTGTGGATGTACTGGAGGAGGGAGTCAGCAAAGGTCGACTGTCAGCTCAATAAATGGCCGGCAGCTTGGAATTGATTGGCCTAGGTACGGACGGGCAGCTGCCCCACACCTCCTGCTGAGGGCATGTGAGCTTAAGAAATAGAAACACTGATTCTCCAGTGTCAGGTAACCTGCTCCCCTATCCCCTTCCTCTCTCCGCCTGATCTACCCAGTTCCTCCTAGACCCACCCCAGCCCCCCATCACCTTCTTTCTTTCCCCTCCTTCACCCTCTCTATCTGCCCATCACGCACCCACTCCTCCCACTGGGTCCCCACCCACCCCCGATCCCATCTGCCCTCCCCACCTCCCTCCTTTGGTTCCAGGCTCCACCTTCCCCTCCCAGCAGATTCCATCATCTACAGCCCTTTGTCGCCTCCATCTGTCACCTCCCAGCCTCTGGCACAATTTCCACTCCTCCATCTGCCTATAACCCCTCCTCACCTGGACCTACCTATCAGCTGCCAGCTCTTGCTCCACCCCTTCCTCTCACCTCTTTACACTGGTTATCCCCCCCTCTATTGTCCAGGTGGAGGGTCTTGACCAGAAACATTGGCTTGGATCCCATGTGTCCTCACTTTCTGGATCAACCTACTATGCAGGACTTGGTCAAAAGCTTTGCTAAGGTCCGCATAAACCATGCCCACCACCCTACCTTCATCAATTTTCTTAGTTACCTCCTCAAAAAAACTCAATCAAGTTTCGGAGACATAATTTCCCCTGCACGAAACCATGCTGACTCCCCCTAATCAGTCTCTGCCTTTCCAAGTGAACAGAAATCCTGCCCCTTAGAGTTTTCCCCAATAGTTACCCAACTACTGGTGTAAGGCTCACCTGCTGCCGTTGCCCGGTTTATCGCTGCCGCCCTTTTGAATAAAGGGACAACATTAGATTAGTATCTCTCCAGTCTTCTGGTACTTCACCCATGACTAATGAGGGTGGAAAAATCTCCATTAGGGCCCCAGCAATCTCATCCTCTGCTTGTATCCTCCGACATCCCAGACAGGCTTAGAGGGTAATTGGTCAGTGTAAATTGTCCCCACTGTGTAGGTGAGCAGTGGAATGTGGGGAGAGTAATATTGCTTAACATAGGATTGGTGTAAAATCAGTGTTTGATGGTCAGCACAGACTTGATGGGCCAAAGGGCCTGTTTCAGTGCTGTAGCTCTCTATGGCTCTCTGATGATGTAGTGTCCTGTATTGTACAACTACATACTTCATAACACAATATACTTTTTTGGGAAAAGCTTTGCCTCAGCTGATAAAGGAAAACTTCCCATTTTTCTTGTCAATCTCCTTATCAACAGGAGCTGCTACCGTTAAGGAACTGTGGACATCCGCTCCAAGGTGCCTCTCTTCCTCTGCACGTCCCAGTATCCTTCCACATATCGTGTCCGCCCTGCCTTGCGTCACCTCACACTCTCCAGATTAGGTTGTTTTGCCATTTTTTGTCTCCCAACTGATCAGACCATCGATGTCCCCCTGAAATTGTCACCAACCGCACAGCCAATTTTTGTACCATCTGCAAAGGCCTTTCTCAAGTTCCTTACAGTTGGGTCCAGACCAATAATCTATATAATGAGCAAGGGATGAGCGCTGAGTTCAGTGGAACCTCACTGGTGATAGGTTTCCTATCACAGAAATACCCAACAACATCACCCTCTGCTCCCTGGCACCAAGCCAATGTTGCTCCAACTTTCTCCTCTCCCTTGGATCCCAAGTCCTTTTATTTTTCTGATGAGCTGGCCATGTGGAACCTAATTATAGAGTCACAGAGTCAAAAATCGTACACACCAGGAACAGGCCCTTCAGCCCACCATGTCCGTGCTGACCTTTTTGCCCATCTACACTAATCCCATTTGCCCACATTGGGTCCATTTCCTTCTCTGCTTTGCCTGTCTAAATGCCTCTTCAATGTGACTGTATCGGATTCCACCACATCCTCTGGCATCAAGTTCCAGATATCAACCCCTCTCTGTGTAAAAAATCTTTCCCCTCCGACATACAAAAAATTCTGCAGATGCTGGAATCTGGAGCAATACACAAAAAGTGCTGAGGAACTCAGCAGGTCAGGCAGCATCTATGGAGGGAAATAAACAGTCAATGTTTCAGGCCAAGACCCATCATCAGATCCTCTTTAAAACTAGAGTGAGGGCAGGACCGATCAGGGATAAAAGGGGAAACGTGCCTGGAGTCAGAAGATGTAGGGGAGGTCCTTAATGAATACTTTGCTTCAGTATTCACCAGAGAGAGAGAGACCTTGACGTTTGTGAGGATGGCGTACGACAGGCTGATATGCTAGGGCATGTCAATGTGAGCAAAGAGGATGTGCTGTAACTATTGAAAAGCATTAGGATAGATAAGTCACCGGGGCCGAATGGGATATATCCAAGGTTATTACGGGAAGCTAGGGAAGAGATTGCTGCACCTTTGGTGATGATCTTTGCATCCTCACTGGCCACAGGAGTAGTGCTGGATGATTGGAGGGTGGCAAATATTGTTCCTTTGTTTAAGAAAGGGAGTAGGGATAACTCTGGGAATTACAGACCAGTGAGTCTTACTTCAGTGGTGGGCAAATTACTGGAGAAGATTCTGAGAGACAGGATTTATGGGCATTTAGAGAAGCATAGGCTGATTAGGACAGTCAGCTTGGCTTTGTGAGGGGTAGGTCGTGCCTCATGAGCCTGATTCAATTCTTTGAGGATGTGACAAAACACATTGATGAAGGTAGAGCAGTGGATGTGGTGTACCTAGATTTTAGTAAGGCGTTTGATAAGGTTCCTCATGGAAGGCTTATTCAGAAAGTCAGGAGGCCAGGGATCCAGGGAAACTTGGCTGTGTGGATTCAGAATTGGCTCGTCCATAGAAAACAGAGGGTGGTGGTAGGTGGAGCGTATTCTACCTGGAGATCAGTGACCAGTGGTGTTCTGCAGAGATCTGTTTTGGGACCCCTGCTCTTTGTGATTTTTATAAATGACTTGGATGAGAATGTGGAAGGGTGAGTTAGTAAGTTTACTGATGATACAAAGGTTGGCGGTGTTGCAGATAGTGTAGAAGGTTGCTGTAGATTACAACAGGATATTGATAGAATGCAGACCTGGGCTGAGAAGTGGCAGATGGAGTTCAACCCAGATAAGTGTGAAGTGATACACTTCGGGAGATCGAATTCGAAGGCAGAATACAAGGTTAATGGCAGGATTCTTAGCAGTGTGGAGGAACAGAGGGATCTTTGGGTCCACATCCATAGATCCCTCAAGGTTGCCACGCAGGTTGATAGGGTTGTTAAGAAGGCGTATGGAGCGTTGGCCTTCATTAGTCAAGGTATTGAGTTCAAGAGCCACGAGGTGATGTTATAGCTCTATAGAACTCTGATTGGACTACACTTGGAGTATTGTGTTCAGTTCTGATCGCCTCATTATAGAAAGGATGTGGAAGCTTTAAAGAGGGTGCAGAGGGGATTTACCAGGATTGGAGAGCATGTCTTATGAGGATAGGTTGAGTGAGCTGGGGCTTTTCTCTTTGGAGAGAAGGAGGATGAGAGGTAACTTGATAGAGGTGTACAAGATGATAAGAGGCATAGGTCAAGTGGACAGTCAGAGACTTTCCCAGGGTCACAATGGCTAACACGAGGGGACATAATTTTAATGTGGTTGGAGGAAGGTATAAGGGGGATGTCAGGGGTGAGGTTTTTACACAGAGAGTGGTGGGTGTGTGTAACGCACTACCGGCAGAGGTTGTGGAGGTAGATACATTAGGGACATTTAAGAGACTCTTAGATAGACACATGAATGATAGAAAAATAGGGGGCTATGTGGGAGGGAAGGGTTAGATAGATCTCAGAGCAGGATAAAATATTGACACAATATTGTGGACCGAAAGACCTGTACTGTGCTGTAATGTTCTATGTTCTATGTAACTCCTTCCTCTCAGCTTAGACCTCTGCCCTCATGTTTTTGACACCTCTACGATGAGTAAAAATTTCTGACCATTATCCCTACCTATGCCCCTTATAATTTAATATCAGGTCACTCCTCAGCCTCCTTCGCTCCAGGGAAAATAAGCCCAGCCTGTCCAATCTCTCCTCATAACCAAAGTCCTCCAATCCTGGCAACATCCTGGTGAATCTCCTCTGCACTCTTTCCAGCACAACCACATCTTTCCTGTAGTGTGGTGACCAGACCTGCACACAGTGCTCTAAGTGTGGTCTAACCAGTGTTTTGTTAAGTTGCAACATAACATCCCAGCCCTTATATCCTCTGCCCTGACCTGCGAAGGCCAGTGTGCCCATACACCTTCCTCACCACTCTGTCTGCCTGTGTTGCCACTTTCAGGGAACTGTGGACTTGAACCTTAAGGTCACTTTGTTCATCGACATCCCTTAGTGCCCTGGATTTACTGCGTATATCCTACCCTTATTTGATTTACCAAAATGCATCACCTCACACTCGTCGGGATTAAGTTCCATCTGCCAGCGCTCTGATTTGATATAATATAAATCTTGTTTGTAATTGAATCCTCTGACTTGTATTGTGAATGGTGACATAGGAATGTGAATTTGCAAATTTTAAGAGTAAAACATATTCTGAGGGAAAAGATCACCTTTCTAAAAGGGGAAAATAAAAATCAGACCGTTTCTGAGCTCCTTTGTTCACCTCTGCACTGTAAAGGCAAAGGCTGGGTAAACACATTTTCATTAAATGTGTCCCTGAAGCCTTTAATTACATGCAAATGCTTTGCACTGCAGTCCTCTTGAAAAGTCAACTGGGTCTCAGCAAGGAAACTATCACGATGGATCTGACTGAAATATGTTAGCTGAGAATGAAAGCGTAACCTGATCTGTTTGGTTTCCTCAAAAAGTAAAAATATTCAGCTGTGTTTATTGCCTTCAAATTGCATATTAAGCTGATGAGGTAGTTGTATCCTTAAATTGTGAGTGGAATTGCGGTTGGGGGAAATGTACTCCGTTAAATTGTGTGTTTATGTGCGAGAGCAGCACAATGATAGATAAAATCATCTATGAACACATTAAATTGCTCAGCTTCTAGATTCAGAGACACAGTAAGAATAAAGTTTAGTGCAATTACATTAAGGGAGCACTTCACAATGCAAACTTGTCTAGCAATCTGCATGTTGCTCGAGTGCTGTGTGAGGGGTATGACAGCATAAAGGGGCTTGTGAATGAATGAATTAAAAGGCTGTAACAAATCCTTTTTCCCTTTGGGTGAGTCTGTTGCAGGTTCCGCAGTGATGAACTTCAAGAAGTATGACTCTCTCCCCAAACCCTTTGCTTATAGTTCAAGCAAGCTGTAAACTTTACACCGTATAATTTAAACAGCAGTGATCCAAATTTGATCTTGATCGTGAGATCTTGCAAAGTCAAAATTTGTCACAGGAATTGTCTTGTAAAATTGACTGGTTAGAGAACTTTGAACAAATCACTTTATTGTCCAGCAATACTTAAAAATATATCATAAGCAGCTCTCTTACTAGTTACTCGTATACAGAGGATGTGGGAGTAGCTGGCAAGGCCACGACTTACTGCCAACATCTGATTATTTTTACCTGAGTAATTAATAACCAGGTGAAAATATTGTAGACATTTTGGTTATAATTTCCCACGGTTCTCTGGATTTCGGAACTGAGTTTCTGAATTACAGAATTGCAAATGCCATCCAATGCAGAAGGGAAAGTAGGAGAAATCAATTTAACAAGAATCTGGGAAAGATAATGGAATTTATTGTCAGACACAGCAATGACTGAACACATGGTCAAGTTTGAGCTGTTTAAGAAAATTCAAACTATAAAGAACAAACTGGGATTAGTGTAAGTGGGTGGCTTAGTGTCAGCACAAAGACGATGAGCCGAAGGGCCTGTTTCTGTGCTCTATGACAGTACTCCATACTCCATCAACCTCAGGAAGGACAGGTTGTTCTTGGTCAGGTACAAACCACAGCAGTGACACCAGGAAGGTTCACAATGGCAGTTTGTGTCAGTCTGTGACAGCCTTGGCTCTTACTCTCATTTAAAAGTTAGTGGATTGAGATCCTTCCCAGGTGATGGTCCAAGAGTTCACATGGCACTGCTGCACTTTCAGAGGCGTTATTTTTAATAGTTGTATTTAAAATTTGATAGAGATATATAAAATTACGAGATATAAAATATGTTCTGTGTTATCACACAGTTTAGATCAACTGGGGAAGTGGGCAAAGGAACGGCAGGATGGAATTTAACTCAGATAAATGCAAAGTGATGCATTTTGGGAAGTCAAACCAGGGCAGGACGTACTCGGTGAACAGCAGGGCCCAGGGGAGTGTTGTCGAACAGAGAGACCTTGGGGTACGGGTACGTAGTTTCCTGAAAGTGGCGACACAGGTAGACTGGTTGGTGAAGAAGGCATTTGGCACGCTTGCCTTCATAGGCCATGGCATTGAGTACAGGAGTTGGGATGTCCTGTTACAGTTGTACGAAACTTTGGTTAGGCAGCTCTTGCAGTATTGTGTGTTATTCTGGTCACCACACTACAGGAAAAAAATGATTAAGCTAGAAAGGGTGCAGAAAAGATTCACACGGATGTTGCCAGGACCGGAAGGCTTGAGTTATAAGGAGAGGTTGGATAGGCTGGGTCTATCTTCCCTGGAGCACAGGAGGCTGAGACATATCATGACAGAGATGTATAAAATTCTGTGAGAGATAGGTTAGACAGCCAGAGTCTGTTTCCCATGGACGGGGTGTCTAAAACTAGAGGGGATAGGTTAAAGGTGAGAGGTTTAAAGGGGGTCTGAGGGATCCATTTTTAACACAAAGAGTAGTTGGTGTCTGGAACGAGCTGCCAGAGGAGGAGGTGGAGCCAGGAACAGTAACAATGTTTAAGAGGCATCTGGACGGGTACTTGTGTGAACATGGTACAGAGGGATATGGAGTTAATGCAGGTGTGGGATTAGTAAAGATCGACATGATGGTCTGTCCTCCCTGATGAAGGTAAAAGAACTCATGGCACTATTCTGAAGAATAACAGGGAGTCTCCTTGGCATCCTGGACAATATTTATCCCTCAGGCAACATCACTGAAAAGCTGGTGAGTATCCCCAAGGGGTCCTGCACTCAGTAAGTTGGCTGCCATGTACCTTACATCACAACAGCAACAACCCAGTTCACTCACTTCATCAGCTCTAAAGTCAGGGTGGGACACTGGACGGTTTGAAAGGCGCTCCTGAAATACAGGTTTTTGGTTTTAAGCTTGGTTTGCTTTCCCTACATTTAGAAACTTGATGTGTGACCTATTCTTATTCCTTCAAGTTCTGTGAATTCATTCAGAGATGCATCAAAACTACCTCATCTAAGTGGGAGAATCCAGCAAATGGACATAATTTTAAAATTCAACAAAGATTATATAGAGGTGAAGTCAAGTAAAGAGGGTGGAAATGTGAAACTTCTCCACGAGATATGAATGTTAGGTCAACTGAAAATGGCAGAAATGACATCTGCAGATCTTTAAGTTAGGCTATCAAGGGAAATGGGTCTAAGTTGTTTACTGTCAAAGAGTCACAGAGTTGTACAGGATAGAAACAGTCCCTTCGACCCACCACATCTTTGCCGACATCATGCCGATCATACTAATCCCATTTCCCTGTATTAATTCCACACACCGCTATGCTTCAAGCGAGCATGGAATTTCATTGCACCCTGACAATAATCCAATGTGAATCTGATCTGCCCTGCTTATTCAAGTACTTGTCCAGATCCCTCTTAAATGTCATAACTGTTCCTTTCACCACCTTCTCTGGCAGCTCATTCCAGATACTAACTCTTCTTTGTGTGAAAAATTTACCCCATAGATCCCCTTTAAACTTCTTCCCTCTCACCTTAAACCTATGCCCACGAGTTTTAGACACCCTCACCATGGGAAACAGATTCTGTCTATCTATCTGTGCCTCCCATAATTTTATGGACTTCTGTAGTGTCACTTCTTAGAATCCTTCACTCCATGGAAAACAGACCCAGTCTATCCAACCTCTCCTGATAACTCAAGCTCTCCAGTCCAGGTAACATCTTTATAAATCTTTTCCTAGATTAACCACGTCCTTCCTATAGTGTGGTGACCAGAACTGCACACAGTGCTCCAAGTGCAGGCTAACCAATATTTTGTACAACTGTATCATGACGTCCCAACTCTTCTACTCAATGCCTTGGCCAATAAAGGCAAACATGTCACTTGCCTTCCTCACTACCCTGCCTACCTGTGTTTTCATTTTCAGAGAACTAAGTATTTGTACGCCAAGGTCTCTCTGTTCAACAACACTCCCCAGGACCCTGCCATTCGCTGTGTATGTCCTGCCCTGGTTTAACTTCCAAAATCAAACGCTTTGCACTTGTCTAAGTTAAATTCCATCCACTATTCCCTTGCTGCCTTCCCAGTTGAGCGATATCCTGTTGTAACCTTGGACAACCTAATTCAGTGTTCCGCCACCCCCAAGCCATCACTACACCACTCCCCTCCCCCACTCATGGTTGATACCGGGTCAAACTAACTTGGATAAAGAACTGGGGCAGGCTTTTCAAAAACCAGATGTTTCAGCAGAGCATACACATGCCAAGCCAACCCAAGCCCATTCTGATAAACTTGGGTAGGTCCCCTTCAGACTCAGGTCAGAGAGCCAAACTCTCCACCCATAATGTAACTGGATGGTAGAACAGCGAAATGGGCTGAATAGCCTCCAGACTATAAACCTTACTTACAGAGGATCAGGATGCCTTTTGAGTTCTTCTTAATTTTCTATACCAAACAGATTTTAAGTAAATTAAATCTTAATCTTTGCATCCAATCAATTATGGAGAATATTATTTGTGATGGTACAAAACAGATTTATTCCGATATAAAGAAGCAACTGCTGGAAAGAAGTATTCCCCATTATTTTGAAAGGAGAGTCACAATGTTTGGCAATAAACTGAAAAGGTATACTTGTCAGTATCAAACATAACATTGATTTTGATGTTAAGGATGATGAATTTGAAAATGCAGTTCCTACTTAAATCAGTTTTACTATAAGATAGTATAATAGCAATAATCTCTATTTGTCAGGGATGTCCTTAGCAATAAATGCCTCCTCTGTCCTTTGCGTTTAATCAGGCATACACAGTCCTGGCAAATGAAGGTTGCCTCTTAATTGCTGCATTATTTGCAAGATAATTTCAGTGAGCTAAAATAGCCTTTAATCCTTTAATTGGTTTCTCTTGAGGAATGCATTTTGGTACAAGTTTATCACTAGCACTGCAGTGGCCAGAACCACAATATATCTACCTGTCTACTTGACACTGATAGAGATGGGACATTTTGACCTGTATGTTATAATGCAAGAGTTAAAATAAATTTGTTAAGAACTAATACTTTGGAGTAGGAATTCAGGTTGTTGTATGGTATCAACATCATCGAACCTCTTCATGAAAGTAACATAGGCCAACATATTGTTAATTTGTTAGTCATTTTTATTTAAAGACATTTTTAAAATCTTTTTAATAATGTTTCATTAAGTATCATCAAACTTTGCTGGTGAGGATGGCTCTTTACCTTTTACTTCCATTAAGAAGTTTGCTTGAAATTTTAAGGCACTAAAAGCCAAAGTGAAGACTCCCTTCCCCCAGTGTAACTTGGAATGAGTAATTCATAATGTTCATAGAAACATGCACATCAACATCCATAAGTGTTCCCCTCGCAGTGAGTTTATGTCTGTTCATGAATATTCATGCACATTAAATGTCACCTTCTTGAGTTCATGAACATTAATGAACACTGATAAAAGCAATCAGTGCATGAAATTCCATGCACCCATTGTGACTAATCAATGGAGAGGCATGAATGTTTAAGCAAAATAGTCCATGAATGTCCATGAAAATCCATGAAATGCTCATGATCAATCTCATCACATGGAGCCAATGAAGGCAGATCAATATACCTTCATGAATGTTCATGTTAAAAACAATCAATGTCCTTTGATTTTACTAATGCTGCTGAACAATACTTACAGTTCATGACTATCCTTGAACTTCCTATATCCCAACAAGTTGACGTCACATTTACTGGACAATTATTACATCTTCCACAAATCATTTTGCTTCAGGGACACAGTGTCAATAATATATTAACTCAGAAGATTGTATCAAGAACTACCAGAAACTATTTCATTGTTAACATCCAAGTATAAACTATCTATACTTTTCTTTGAATTAACTCAACTCAAATAGAAAATTGACCAAGTTTTATCTCATCATTGTATCCTGTCCTGGTGTGAAATCTGTCGTAGTGCCTCTTTGTTTAGTGATGATTATTTTATCAAAAGTTCCAATCATTTCTAATTAAAGTGATATTGCAGTTTGAGTTTGCTAATGAACACCATGACCTCCCAAATGGCTATGTGGTAATTTTCTCTCAACCAACTTCCTGTTTCTAAGATTTTCTGTTTTGCTTCAAACTTCTAACATTTGTGACCTTTAGCTTTTGACTCCATTGCAGAGAATGACTTGCGTGGTCATTGCTCCACTGCCTGGTGATCAGTTATGAGGAATTCAGAATTTAGTAAGGTTACTCTGTTGAACACATTGCTGCTAAAACTAAAATCCATAATTTAAATTAATACCAGCATAAGATTAAAATCCTGCTGTTTTGCTAAATGCATTTTAGTGAATCACTTTCAGGTAGTCATAATCATGAGTTATTTTTGAACTCATTTACAACATTTTACTCTTTGTTTATTATTAAGATATTTCCAGAAGATTATTATTTTACTGTGATTTCCAAAAATGATTGAAAGGTAACTGAATATGGAGTGTAGTAAATGGATGGATATAGATATTTAATGGTGAGGGGTTGTTCAAATTCTGCCAATTTCTCTCTATGTTTCTCTAGGATACAAACAGAACGTGTGTGAAGTCCAGCTGTATCTCTGACACCTCATTACTCTTTACACATTAAGTTGTGCAAAGTAATGTCTGTTCTCTTTGGACCAACACTTTCTCACAGAGGCATTGGAAAGACACAAATTGAACACAGTTTGATTTTACTGCTTTATCACTAAACAACTATCTAAGCAACACTCAGACAACCCAACAAAGACCAGGAGTCAGCCCTTTGCATCAAGTGGCACAGCAAGGGTATTTTCATTTCCAAATGTTCCCTCTCTACCTTGTCTCCTGAAAGCAAATCCATGCATCAGGGTTAGGGTTAGTGGTAAATTGGTAAATTAGTTTATTATTGTCCGAGGTACAGTGAAGAACTTTGTTTTGCATGCCATCCATACAGATCATTTCATTACAACAGTACATTGAGGTAGTACAAGGGAAAACAATAACAGAATGCAGAATACAGTGTTACAGTTACAGAGAAAGTGCAGTGCAATAAGGTGCAAGTAGTGAACCTTGATATTGAGTACTGATGTCCTCATTATCCACAGGTAGGGAAGCCTCTCAGTTAAACTCAATCACATTGACACTTGATGTCCATTTACAGATGCTGGCCTGCTGAATTTTCTCCTACTTAATCCAGAGTGCTAGTTGGTACTAGTTGGCTTAGATCATCTGTAACTATGACATTCATTGAGGTTCCATAATTAACTGTTAAAGTTCATGAAAGTATGGTCCACAGTTCAGAGTTGGATCTGTATCACCAAGAGAGAGAAAAGAAAGAGCAGTTCATAAGGATAATAAAATCAGCCAGTAGGGTTGCGCAGGACAGTCATCTTGGATCTAGTTCTTCCTAATTAAAAAATATAAGTGCTGCTCCTAAAATGCTATTAAAAACAATGGTTATTCAAGACTAAATCAAGGAAATGAATAACAAGGAAATTGCTGCCAGTGCCACGTGCGAGTGAGGCTGGAAATAGGAGGATCATGCAGCTAAATACGTGGCTAAGGAGCTGGTGCAGGAAGCAGGGCTTCAGGTTTCTGGATAATTGGACTTTGTTCCAGGGAAGGTGGGATCTGTTCCGAAGGGATGGTTTACACCTGAACTGGAAGGGGACTAACATACTTGCGGGTAGGTTTGCTAGTGCTGCTCCGGTGGGTTTAAACTAGATTTGCAGGGGGAGGGGAACCAGGGTGTTAGAGAAGAAAATGAGGAGGAAAATGATCGTGCGAGATCTACAGGTATGGACAGAAATCAAAGGTTTGTACATGATAGTAATGTTCTCAGGTGCACCTATTTCAATGCAAGGAGTATTGTAGGTAAGGTGGATGAGCTTAGGGAGTGGATTGGCACGTGGGATTACGGTGTTATTGCTATTAGCGAGACATGGTTGCAGGAGTGGCAGGACTGGCAGCTTAATGTTCCGGGCTTCTGTTGTTTCAGACGTGATAGAGGGGGAGGGATGAAAGGGGGAGGAGCGGCATTACTGGTCAGGGAACAGATCACAGCTGTGCGTAGACAGGACAGCCCGGAGGGCTAGTCTACAGAGGCCATATGGGTGAAGCTGAGGAACAGGAAAGGTGTGGCCACACTAATAGGGTTGTATTATAGACCGCCCAATAGAGAGAATTGGAGGAACAAATCTGTAGGGAGATAGCAGACCGATGTAAGAAACAGAAAGTTGTGATAGTAGGGGATTTTAACTTTCCACATATTGACTGGGACTCCCACACTGCAAAAGGGCTGGATGGCTTGGAATTTGTCAAATGTGTTCAGGAAAGTTTTCTGAATCAATATATAGAGGTACCAACGAGAGAGAATGCAATACTTGATCTCCTGTTAGGGAACCGGGCAGGTCGGGTGACAGAAGTATGTGTAGGTGAGCATTTTGGGTCCAGTGACCATAATGCAATTAGTTTCAAGATAATTATGGATAAGGATAGGTCTGGTCCTCGAATGGAGGTTCTAAATTGGAGAAAGGCCAATTTTGTGGAAATGAGAAAGGATCTAGGTAGGGTGGATTGGGATAAGTTATTTTCTGGCAAGGATGTGCTCAGTAAATGGAAAGCCTTCAAAGACAAAATTTTGAGAGTGCAGAGTTTGTATCTTCCTGTCAGGATTAAAGGCAAGGGTAACAAGTATAGGGAACCTTGGTTTTCAAGGGATATTGGTGAGCTGGTTAAGAAAAAGAGAGAGGTGTATAGCAGGTATAGGCAACTAGGAACAAATGAGGTACTTGAAGAGTATAGGAAATGTAAGAAAATACTAAAAAAGGAAATCAGGAAGGCAAAAAGAAGACATGAGGCTGCTTTGGCAGATAATGTGAAGATAAACCCAAAGGGTTTCTACAGGTATATTAAGAGCAAAAGGATAGCAAGAGACAGGATTGGTCCCCTAGAAGATCAGAGTGGTCGTATATGCGTGGAGCCTCAAGAGATGGAGGAGGTCTTAAACAGTTTTTTTTGCATCAGTATTTACTCAGGAAACTGGCACCGTGGATATGGAAGGAAGGGAAACAAGCAGTAGTGTCATGGAACATATAGAGATTAAAAAGGAGGAGGTACTTGATGCTTTACAGCGAATAAAGGTACATAAATCCCCAGGGCCTAACAAGATATTTCCTTGGACCTTGAGAGAGACTAGTGTAGAAATTGCAGGGGCCCTGGCAGATATATTTAAAATGTCCCTAGCCATGTGTGTGGTGCCAGAGGACTGGAGGACAGCTCATGTTGTTCCATTGTTCAAGAAAGGCTCGAAGAGTAAACCAGGTAATTACAGGCCAGTGAGCCTGACATCAGTAGTAGGTAAATTATTGGAAGGTGTTCTGAGAGATAGGACATATAAGTATTTGGACAGCCAAGAGTTGATTAAGGATAGTCAGCATGGCTTTGTGCGTGGTAGATCGCGTTTAACAAATCTTGCGGAGTTTTTTGAGGAGGTCACTAAGAAAGTAGATGAAGGTAAGGCTGTGGATGTTGTCTACATGGACTTTAGTAAGGCCTTTGACAAGGTCCCACATGGGAGATTAGTTCAGAAGGTTCAGTCAATGAGTATCCATGGAAAGGTTGTAAACTGGATTCGAAATTAGCTGAGTGGGAGAAGACAGAGAGTGGTTGTGGATGGTTGTTTCTCAGACTGGAGGCCTGTGACTAGTGGTGTGCCTCAGGGATCTGTGTTGGGGCCATTGTTGTTTGTTGTCTATATCAGTGATCTAGACGATAATGTGGTAAATTGGAATAGTAAATTTGCGGATGACACTACGATTGGAGGTGTAGTGGGCAGCGAGGGAGGCTTTCAAAGCTTGCAGAGGGATCTGGATCAAATGGAAAAATGGTCCAGAAAATGGCAGATGGAATTTAATGCAGACAAGTGTGAGGTGTTGCATTTTGGAAAGACAAATCAAGGGAGGACATACACAGTAAATGGTAGGGCACTGAGGAGTGCGGAGGAACAAAGGGATCTGGGAGTTCAGATACATAATTCCTTGAAAGTGGCGTCACAGGTAGACAGGGTTGTAAAAAAGGTTTTTGGCATCCTGGCATTTATAAATCAAAGTATTGAGTATAGGAGTTGGAATGTTTTGGTGAGGTTGTATAAGTCATTGGTGAGACCAAATTTAGAATATTGTGTGCAGTTCTGGTCGCCGAACTACAGGAAGGATGTAGTAAGATTGAAAGAGTGCAGAGGAGATTTACAAGAATGTTGCCGGATCTTCAGGAGTTGAGTTATAAGGAAAGATTGAGCATGTTAG
The DNA here is from genome assembly GCF_009764475.1 of Pristis pectinata. NCBI lineage: Eukaryota > Metazoa > Chordata > Chondrichthyes > Rhinopristiformes > Pristidae > Pristis > Pristis pectinata. Next base: position 1,965,717 of record NC_067426.1, read on the forward strand.
GACTTTATTCCTTGGAGCGGAGAAGAATGAGGGGAGATATGATAGAGGTTTATAAAATGATGAGGGGCATAGACAGGGTTAATGCAAGTAGGTTCTTTCCACCTAGATTAGGAGAGATAAGTACGAGAGGACATGGCTTTAGGGCGAAGGGGGAAAGGTTTAGGGGGAACATTAGAGGGAACTTCTTCACTCAAAGAGTGGTGGGAGTGTGGAACGGGCTGCCATCTGATGTGGTAAATGCGGGCTCACTCTTAACTTTTAAGAGTAAATTGGATAGATACATGGACGAGAGAGGTCTGGAGGGGTATGGGCTGGGGGCAGGTAAATGGGACTAGCGGAATAATGTGTCAGCACAGTCTAGAAAGGCCAAATGGCCTGTTTTCTGTGCTGTAGTTTTCTATGGTTCTATGGTTCTAAAGGCAAGTGAAAGCTGTGTTTTGAAGGGTGATTTCCACAAAACCATGATGTGATTTGTTGCCATGTTAAATCACTGTTTTGTTTTAGTTACTGGTGACAGAGCCTCCAGATGCACAATAATGAGGTTGGGAGAGGGGTTAATTACTTTGTGCCACACTTTGTCCACATTATAGACAAAGCCAATTTGCAACAACAGAGTTTAGCGTAGTGACCTGGCGTATTGACTGGAGTTATGTTTTATTTCAGACGGGGTAGTAAGTGGTCAATTGAATCAATCTGAATGTGCTACATTGCCTGGACAGACATCACTGGTGTTAAGTCCTGTTTCTCTCAGAGTAACTTAACCTAACTTTCACTCCGGCATCAGGTTTTAGAGATCTGATTTGTAGAACATAGAACAATTACAGAACAATTCAGGGCCTTCGGCCCACAAAGCTGTGCTGAACGTGTCCCTACCCTAGAAATTACTAGGCTTACCCATAGCCCTCTATTTTACTCAGCTCCATGTACCAATCTAACAGTCTCTTGAAAGACCCTATCGTATCAGCCTCCACCACCGTTTCTGGCAGCCAATTCCACGCACTCACCACTTTCTGAGTAAAAAACTTACCCCTCACATCTCCTCTATATCTACTCCCCGGCACCTTAAACCTATGTCCTCTTGTGGCCACCAATTCAGCCCTGGTGAAAAGCCTCTGACTATCTACCATATCAATGCCTCTCATCATCTTATACACCTCAATCAGGTCCCCCCTCATCCTCCGTCTCTCCAAGGAGAAAAGGCCGAGTTCCCTCAACCTGCTTTCATAAGGCATGCTCCGCATTCCAGGCAGCATCCTTGTAAATCTCCTCTGCACCCTCTCTATGGCGTCCACATCTTTCCTGTAGTGAGGTGACCAGAACTGAGCACAATACTCCAAGTGGGGTCTGACCAGGGACCTATACAGCTGCAACAATACCTCACGGCTCCTAAATTCAATTCCCCGATTGATGAAGGACAATACACCATATGGCTTCTTAACCACAGAGTCAACCTGCGCAGCCGCTTTGAGTGTCCTATGGACTCCGACCCCAAGATCCCTCTGATCCTCCACACTGCCAAGAGTCCTACCATGAATACTATATTCCGCCAACATATTTGACCTACCAAAATGAACCTCTTCACACTTGTCCTTTGCATTTGATTAGTTTACATGTTGTGTTTTTCCACCTGCAGTAAACAAGAATTACCATTGTCTAGCACGCTTAACAGAACTTCGCTTTGGGCTCAACATGAAGGACAATTATTCTAGGTCCCCTTTAGTGTTTATGTTCCTTGTTGTCCCTGGCTGAGTGGATGGATAGTTCATGTCTCACCGAGCTTCTGCAGATCTCACTCTGAAACTATCCAAAGTGTAGGTGGTAGAAGTGAAACTTCACTCTGCCCTGTAATCACATCGTCCTCCCTGTGACCAGCCTAGTGAAGGTAAAGTGACGGTTGGATTTTTCCACTGAGCGCAGAATAACACCACAGTATCAGCTGCCACCCTCCTCTTCTCCCAACGTTCTGTTCCACTGAGACCATGAACTTTGAAGTTGTCCAAAATGTGGTTCTGATTTGTTAATCTTATAATGAGGCCACAAGTCCATGGTGAAATTATTGCTGCAAAAGCAAAATACTGCAGGTGCTGGAAATCTGAAATAAAATAAAAAGTGCTGGAAGTACTCAGCAGGTTGGACAGCATCTGCGGAGAGATGAACAGTGTCAGCACTTCAGTTCTATGATCCCGCATCTGAACTTTCCTAACTTTCCTCAGGTTATTGCCGTGTCAGTGGTGTGTGGGATGTTACAGGCTGCCGAATGGTCATTGAGCAAACTCCAGGCTGTATTTATTTCTAATTTCTTCCACTCATATCACAGTAATGTTCAGTGCCATTGCTCAGTTGAACAGTGAGTCAGCATTGCCTCTCCTCTTTTTCTGAACTTCTCTCCTTCTGTGAAGGCATTAATGATGGTAAGGACCCCAAATCCTCCTAAATGACACCCCTACAGCCATCTTTAGGAGTTAATGACTGAGTAATCTGCAGTTAGTGAGGGTTACACTCCAAACCCACTGATGTTCTTTGGGAGCTCCTGGGATTGTGAAAGTGTCTGTTTCAGACTAAAAAACCATAAGACATAGGAGTAGAATTCAGCCATTCTGACCATCTTTTCCTACCTTCATGATTTTTCAAATTCTTGTATCAGTCATTGCTTTCTCAGTTCAATTTTCTATGGATATTTAGTGCAGATTCATTCATCTCAGAGACTGTGTCATAAACAGGTTGAGGAAATTAAAGTAAAATAAATTGTCACACGAATACAGACATGCAAAGGAAGCTCTATATTCTGTGTGAACTGTGCAACTCAATAATGTCAGTAAGCAATAAGTCAGAGTGTATGTCCCAGGGCAGAAGTGCCATCCCTTATCATGATAAACAATTGCACAACATGAGTTTATGTGGGGCATATTGACATGAGAAATTAGTAGTTTTTCAATTATTTAAATACTGGAGTTCCCAGGTTGAAGGCTAAATAACTCAAAGTGCAGGAAGCTGACAGTTCCAACCCTGGCTGCCTGATCTGCAATTGCGTCTGACTTTCCATCTTGTAAGTTGACATGAAAGGGCTTAAGATTACGGTCTCTCATAAATTTTATCACCTTTAGTTCTCCCTCAGCCCCATTCATCTCTCTAAACTCAGGTGGCTAAATTGTGAAAATCCATCTCCAGCTGTGCACTGCTGTTTTACCCGTGGCCACCCACAGTACAATTACAAGCCCGTGGAAATGGTGCAGATGTACAATCAGCACTGTGATTTAGTGCAGATCTTAAAGGGACACACCCCAGGAACAAACCATCAGTTGTACTCAGCAATGGATATGTAAACCAAACTGAATTCCTTTGTAATTCATTGTCAATAGCCTTGCGGTCATGAATTATATAGTGCGCTCAATTATAACCAGTTTTCTGAAGAATTCAACACAAAGGGGATGTTCCCTTTGTTTTGACTGATATACTTTGTGGAACATTTCATCAAGTTGAAACATTCTCTATTTCCCTCTCTACAGATGCTACCTGGTCTGTGGAATATCTCTTGTATTTACTGTTTTGTTTCGTAATTTCAGCAACTTGCTTTAGGTCGCTCCCTCCCTCTCTTATTTGAAGTTGAAGTGGTTAATAAGCAATGACCGATGCTTTTTTTCTGCCTTGGTACTATGCAGGAATGAAGCTCTGGGGACAGCCCAACAGTCTATGTGAAAGAATTACACTAACTCCCAAACACAACAGGGAGAACATCGCTGAAATCCCAAAGTGGGCTTGGTGACTACAAGTAGCAAAAGCAGGAACATCAGCCAGGGTTCTTCCTCAGGTGGTCTATAATATTAGGAATGTGTGTAGTCCACAGCATAGAAATTAAAAGCTGGGTGAACTGAGATTGATGAAGGTGGACTTAGCCACAAACCGATTTCTCACAGTGGACCTCGATTTGTAAATGCAAAGGGTTTGATTTCAGTCTCTGCCCACTTGACAGCCCGATGCAGTGCTGGAAGTGGCGTAGTCTGCTGCAGATGAACATGCGTGGGATGTAAAACAGGTGTAGCGTGAGCCAATCTCTAAACCATAGTTCATTGATAAAACTGACTGTGGGCATACAAGGCAGCAGCCAGCTTCACACTGCACCAATATAATGGCTGCAAGTTCCCCAGAAAGTCCCATAATTTCACAGGAATGGCATAGCCTAAGTGAAAACAAGGAACTGTTCAGAATCTGGAGGTTAAATAGCGTTAGAAACATAGAAACATAGAAAACCTACAGCACAATACAGGCCCTTCGGCCCACAAAGCTGTGCCAAACATGTCCCTACCTTAGAAATTACTAGGCTTACCCATAGCCTTCTATTTTTCTATGCTCCATGTACCTATCCAAAAGTCTCTTAAACAACCCTCGGGGTTTCTCAGGGACCCTCAGTTCTCAGGGTTTAGTTACCAAAAAGTTTATTCTGCCTCCTGGGCCCAAGCTGAACCCATATATAACGTTTGCATTATAGGTAACTTCTTGTTATGAAAACTCTTGCATCAAAACTAAAGTTTTGCTATTTCGGAATTGAATATTCCTAAGAGTGTTAGCCATGCTCTCTCACCCCTGAGCCAGGAGACACTGGGTATTAACTCCAGAGACCTGAGCTCTTGCTCCACTGTTGAAAGTGCTGTCACTCAGATGAGATCACTTTTGATTCCTCTGACACATGCAAAACATCCCATGCTCTCCCCTGTATCCCAGTCAATAGTTAACCTTCAGACAACCTCACCAAAACAGGTTATTTGCTATCATCGAGCTACTGTTTATGGGAACTTACTGTGCAGAATTTAGCTATTGTATGAAGCTGATTATATTTCAAATGTATTTAATCGTGAAAAGTACTACACAATGTCAACTTAGTTCAGAAGAGTCTTATACTTAATGTAATAAGACCAAATAATTCCAAGCTGTGGTTCAAAAAAACAAGGTTTGAACTAACCTTAGACCTTGCCACACAATTGGTTTTTTTCTTACTCACTCATTACAGTTCAGCTCCTTAGTCTATCGTGCAGCAGCAGGGAATTCTGGAGAGCTTGCTGAAGGTGCAAATCCTTGGCAGTATATATAACAGAGGAGCTGGTTGGCCAAGCATAGCTGAACCATGCTGCTGTAACAGAGTGTGGGACTAATAATTGATTTGGTGCCATATGGTAAGTAGAATTTCAAAAATATCTTTGGTCAATTTAGATCTCACTTTTCCTTCATCACTCCACAGGGAAAGAGTTTGGCGACTATAATTCAAGATGAAAAAATGAGCAAAGTGAATGTTCTCAGCATAGCTCTCCAGTAAAGAATAAACAGAACATTTAACCAATAGAACCGAGAACATAGAACATTACAGCACAGTACAGGCCATTCGGCTCATGATATAGTGCCAAAATTTTATCCTGCTCTGAGATCTGTCTAACCCTTCCCTCCCACATAGCCCCCATTTCTCTATCATTCATGTGTCTGTCTAAGAGTCTCTTAAATGTCCCTAATGTATCTGCCCCCACAACCTCTGCCGGCAGTGCATCCCACGCACCCACCACTCTCTGTGTAAAAAACTTACCCCTAACATCCCCTTTATACTTTCCTCCAATCACCTTAAAATTATGTCCCCTCGTGTTAGCCATTGTCGCCCAGGGAAAGATTCTCTGACTGTCCACTCGATCTATGCCTCTTATCATCTTGTACACCTCTATCAAGTCACCTCTCAACCTCCTTCTCTCCAAAGAGAAAAGCCCTAGCTCACTCAACCTATCCTCATAAGACATGCTCTCCAATCCAGGTAACATCGTGGTAAATCTCCTCTGCACCCTCTCTAAAGCTTCCACATCCTTTCTATAATGAGGTGACCAGAACTTAACGCAATACTCCACATGTGGTCTAATCAAAGTTTTATGGAGCTGTAACATTACCTCGCAGCTCTTGAACTCAATACCTTAAGAAATGAAGGCCAACACACCATACGCCTTCTTAACAATCCTATTGACCTGACAGCAGCCTTGAGTCATGTATGGATGTGGACCCAAAGATTCCCCCTGTTCCTCCACACTGCTAAGAATCCTGCCATTAACCTTGTATTCTGCCTTCAAATTCGACCTTCCAAAATGAATCACTTCACACTTTTCTAGGTTGAACTCCATCTGCCACTTCTCAGCCCAGCTTTGCATCTTATCAATGTCTTGTTGTAACCCTCGTCAACCTTCTACACTATCCACAACATCACCAACCCTCGTGTCATCTGCAAACTTGCTAACCCACCCTTCCACATCCTCATCCAAGTCATTTATAAAAAATCACAAAGAGCAGGAGCCCGAGAACAGATTATGTAATCTCAGAGGCGACCTAAAGAACATTCTAATGGACAAATGTTAAAGATGGAAGAATAAGTGGATCTATGTGTGACTAACGAAGAAACAAGAGTAGATCACAGGGTCGGCCTGGAAGCTGTGGCAGTGGGTGAGGTTTTCAATGAATACTTCTTTTCAGTATTCACCAAGGAGTGGGATCTTGATGACGCTGAGGACAGTGTTGGTAAGGTTAATGTTCTAGAGTATGTAGATATCAAGAGAGAGGATGTGTTGGAACTGTTAGAAAATATTACGACAGATAAGTCCCCGGGGTCTGACGCAATATTCCCCAGGCTGCTCCGCGAGGCGAGGGTAGAGATTGCTGAATCATTGGCTAAGATCTTTGAGTCCTCGTTGTCCACGGGGATGGTGCCGGAGGATTGGACGGTGGTGAATGTTGTCCCCTTATTCAAAAAAGGTAGTAGGGATAGTCCAGGGAATTACAGACCAAAGAGCCTTATGTCTGTGGTGGGCAAGCTGTTGGAAAGGATCCTAAGAGATAGGATCTATGAGCATTTGGAGAATCATGGACTGATTAGGAACAGCCAGCATGGCTTTGTGAAGGGAAGATCATGTCTCACAAGCCTGATAAGGTTCCTTGAGGAGGTGACCAGGAAGATTGATGAGGGTAGTGCAGTAGATGTGGTCTACATGGATTTTAGTAAGGCGTTCGACAAGGTTCCACATGGTAGGCTTCTTCAGAAGGTCAGAGGGCATGGGATCCAGGGAAGCTTGGCCGTGTGGATTCAGAATTGGCTTGCCTGTAGAAAGCAGAGGGTTGTGGTGGAGGGAGTGCATTCGGATTGGAGGGCTGTGACTATTGGTGTCCCACAAGGATCGGTTCTGGGACCTCTACTTTTCGTGATACTTATTAATGACTTAGATGAGGGGGTGGAAGGGTGGGTTAGCAAGTTTGCAGACGACACAAAGGTCGGTGGTGTAGTGGATAGTGTGGAGGACTGTCGAAGCTTACAGAGGGATATTGATAGGATGCAGATCTGGGCTAAAAAGTGGCAGATGGAGGTCAATCCGGAGAAGTGTGAGCTGGTACACTTTGGAAGGACAAACTCCAAGGTGGAGTACAAGGTAAATGGCAGGATTCTGGGCAGTGTGGAGGAGCAGAGGGATCTGGGGGTTCATATCCACAGATCACTGAAAGTTGCCTCACAGGTGGATAGGGTAGTTAAGAAAGCTTATGGGATGTTAGCTTTCATAAGTTGTGGGATCGAGTTTAAGAGCCACGAGGCAATGATGCAGCTCTACAAAACTCTGGTTAGATCACACTTGGAGCACTGTGTCCAGTTCTGGTCGCCTCATTATTTTAAGGATGTGGAAACGTTGGAGAGGGTGCAGAGGAGATTTACCAGGATGTTGCCTGGATTAGAGAGTATGGATTATGAGGAGAGACTAAGGGAGCTAGGGCTTTACTCTTTGGAGAGAAGGAAGATGAGGGGAGACATGATAGAGGTATACAAAATATTAAGAGAAATAGATAGAGTGGACAGCCAGCGCCTCTTTCCCAGGGCACCAATGCTCAATGCAAGAGGGCATGGCTTTAAAGTAATGGGTGGGAAGTTCAAGGGAGACGTCAGAGGGAGGTTTCTCACCCAGAGAGTGGTTGGTGCATGGAATGCACTGCCTGGGGTAGTGGTGGAGGCGGATACCTTGGTCAGGTTCAAGAGATTGTTAGATAAGCATATGGAGGAATTTAAAATAGAGGGATATGTGTGAGGAAGGGGTTAGATAGTCTTAGGTGAGGTTTAAAGTTCGGCACGACATGGTGGACCGAAGGCCTGTATTGTGCTATATTGTTTTATGGTTCTATGGTAACCCAAAAACTGGGAAAGGGAACACTGATGAGAGTTGTAAAACTAGACTTGGGGAATGGAGCTGAGCTGCCTCCTGTGTTGTTGATAATATGGAGGCGAAAATCCCAGTCAGCTTGACAGATGTGCCAAAAATTGCAAATGGAAAATGCATCTGAGTCAGAGACGGTGACAGATAATCTGCAAAGGTTTTATTTTGTTGTACAATGAAGCAGATAAACGCAAATGAAAATCTCACACTAATAACCACAAATTATTGATCAAGGGTCAAAAACTATAATGGAAGGTAAGAATTAGCATCACCTAAACTAACAGGAAACATATCACTGCCAGAATCAAGACAATGTGATAAAACTCTAAAAATATGAAAGAATGGATGTAAAGGTCCCAACTTGTATGTGAGTATGGCTGGAACTCTGGGCAGATCAGCAGCTGGGTAACTTTGATTTTATTTTAAATGGTGAGAGCGGTCGTTTTTTTAAAATTTTACAATTAACTACTAAATAGTAAAAGAGAATCAATAGATCTGTCCTGATACAAGAAGTGATGACGTTCCTGCTGAAATCAGTTAGTACAGGTGGAGGGTAAGCACCGTGTGTGGTCTGTGGAACGTGTGTCCTCCTCACTGTTGTAGTCCATGAAATAACATGGGGAGAGGGGGATCTTACACAAACATTGAGGTAGAACTGTTAATACTGGCAAATTATCCAACACCAATATTTATTAGCACACAAACATACTTTATAAACCAAGTTGTAGTACCTTAATCTGCTGTTACTCTTTATTCTTCAATAAAATCTTGTTATAAAATTTAGCAAATCATTACATGTGAAGTTTTGGAAGAAAATTTGCTGTCGCAACAAGGACTGAATAATGAAAACGAGCAATCCAACCAGACTTCGGCGTTTGAAATTTAATAGTCTGACTAATATTTTGCTAGCCTGAAGCTACAATGTGCTGGTATGAATTTCAATCCGCACTTGATTGAACATAAGTATTCTTGTGCTTTTCTGCCATAGAAAGAGCGAGTATTACTATAACACCAATTACATAATGCTGTACACCTTCAGGCCCACCGTCACTGTTCTATAATAATAATCAACCCCCCTACATAAATGCAATTTTACTCTCCTACAGCTAAAGGACCCGCACTCACAGGGAACAGCGGCAAACGCCAGGAAGCAGCTGAAACACATTTTACTATCAGCATAAATACCGCCATATACTATAAATGACCAAGCAATAATAGGCTGAGGGATGGTGTAGATATCTGAGCATCTAATGAGTTTGAAAGAGATTTGAGCTTCACTGTGATCGATCTGATGTCTGGTTGAAAATCACATGAATGAAAGTGCTTCCTGCAAACCAGTTCACCAGTGAGACGGAGCATCAATGTGTATCTCCAGAAAGCTCACCAGATTCAGTCTGTTTAGCATGAAGTTTGTAGACTCTGGCTCAGAATAAGGGGTGTACTTCAGAGCCTTGGAACCTTAGAACATTTTGGAAGTGCATTTGCTATTGAAGTGTATGAAACATGGAAGACAACTTGTACACAGCAAGCTCCCACAAACAGCAACATAGATAGAAACTGGCCAAGGCACCAGGGATTACTCCCATTCTCTTCTTCAAAAAAATGAAATGGGATATTTTTACGTCACACAAGAGTAGACGAAGCCTTGAGTTAATATCTCATCTGAAAGGCAACACCAATGCATTGGAGTATCACCCTAAAGTTGGACTTGAATCTGCAAACTAACTTGGCAGCAGAAGTACTGCCCCTAGGGCCATAACGGGCTTTGATAATTTCTGACTAGTCTCTCAGTACTCAGATTCATAATATCTGACTCCGTGGAGGTCACAATGATGGCCTTCCTACCATCAAACCCTTCTGCTGCCTCATCTTTACCCAGTACATGGCTACATCATTCAGCAGACCTCAGCTGCTGAGCCAGATCCACGGAACACCCAAAAGCCAACCAACATTCCACCATCCGGCACATCTCTGATGCAGTGCCTGCTTCCCATGGGCTTAATGGCTTTCTGCGTTGATTCCCAATGAGAATTCTGCACACACTCTGATGTCAGCCAGTGTGACAGTGTACAAGGATTAACCAGGTGATGATTTCTGCCTGCAGTTTAATGTTACCCTCTCTCCAAATGCCACAACTATAATTCATCAAGCTTACAGTGAAATTCGAGCTGAATTTGTCTGTGTGGTATTGTGGATTAAATATGACTCATTCCATTTTTTCCAAGTCAAAAAGAAAGTCATAGTAAATCTGCATGTTAGATTCTGATAAATCCAGATCACTATGACAAAAATAGAAATATAAATAAAACGGACAGGTGAACGGTTAATAATTGATGAGCCTCGCTATTTACACGGTAGCTTTACTACTTGCTAAATCATTGATGACTGAGCTGAATTTTTGAATACATTAAACCCTTAATGAACAAGCACCGTGCCTGCAGCCAATATGCAGATGCCTTCTTAAATAATACACAGTAAGGCCTGCCAATATAATTCCTCAGGGAACTGGATTTACTTTGCAAATTTCAAAATATGCAAATGTTATTCCCTATAAAATGTCATCCAGAATCATTTCCTGAAGATTTGTAATGATAGAATTAGAAAATATACAAAACTACAAAACTTTATCCATGTGAAATACTGTGCAATAACGTTCCATAGAATCTGTAAAAGCTTATTTATAGTAACTATAAAAGATCTGCTTATCCCTCGTCAGATCTTTTACCAATAAATGATGCTGCCAGCAAGATCGACAATTAAGCACAAATCCCATCGTTTAGGCAGATGGAGGTCCATCAAAAATCGATGTGATAAAGGAGTAAACTTGAACATCTCTTCTCTCATGTAATCAGGGTCACACAGACTTTTTTTATTACGTTGATGGTATATTTTGTTGCTGGTCTATGGTGATCTGTGCACTCAGTGCCCAACTTAGTGCCCTGTGTTCCATTAGTGTAAACCTTTGCAATGAGCATGAACAGACTGCTTCGTCACTGGGAGCCTCCAGTCTACATGTCAAGCACTCCAAAGGACACCGCAGAACTGGCATCTAGTTTTGATTTGTGCGGTGCAGGAAAAGCACCAAGAGGGCACTCGCTTGTTCAGAACTCAACAGAAGCTGGCCAAGGGTATGACCATTGGGTAAACATCAGAAATAGGTGCAGGAATTATCATCCAGTCTAAGATATGAGCATAACTTTTAAAAATACCTCGTGGGTGGTCAACAAACAATCAGGTCAGAACTCAGTCATTATAGATAATGTTATTCCAATGCAAAAGACAAACTGTTGGAGGAACTCAGTGGGTCAGACAGCATCTATGGAGGCAAGGAAATGATTAATATTTTGGGATGAGAACCTCATCAGGACCTGGTCCTCATACAGGCAACCCGAAATGTCAATCATTTCTTTGCCTTCGCAGATGCTGCTCAACCCGCTGAGTTCCTCCTGCAGTTTGTGTGTTGCTCCAGGTTCCAGCCTCTGCAGTTTCTTGTGTCTCCAATCTTATTCTAATGTCAAGCCATTGCTTGGAAATGACGCAGGAAATGAGATATAATTCCTGAGACACTACCTAACTGACCGGGAAGGATGAGGTTCCACAAACCTTTTCTCTACCAGATCAGCTATGACTCAGTGTGCTGTATTATTGCTCCTGAGTCAGAAGGTTGTGAGTTTAAGCCCCACTTATGCATGAATTCTGGAATAACGTTACTATGCAGCAGTGAGGGATCTTTCCACTGCCAGAGGTGATGCCTTTGGTTGAGACATCAAGCTGAGACCCTGTCACCTTCTCAGTTCCTGGTAGCAGATCCCAAGATAGAACTGAACAATTGGAGAGTGTCCTTTGGCATCCGAACTAATATCTATCTCTCACCAAAAATTATTGACCAACCATTTTCTTGGTCATTGTCACACTGCTGTTTGTGGGAACTTGCTGTGTACAACTTCACAGCTGTGCCATTGTCACAAAACTTGAAAAAGTACCTTTCCTGAATAAATCCAAGGTCTTATATATTTTGTGTTATAATATCTATTAGTGATTAATTACGGTACCTACTCCCACCCTTTTAAACCATCCATCTCAGCTTGGCCGTGCTCCAGATTGTGAGCCCCACACTCCCCCTGTGGTCCCACTCCAACTTCTAGAAATTGCTCACACCGGGTGAATGAATCATTTCTATGTCCTGCTACTGTTCTCATGAGCAGCCTTCACAATTTAATGTAGTGCTGCCTTCCAATAACAAAACTGTCAACCACAATGTCTTCTGCTGGAAAAGCAACTGTGAGGGAAATTAATCCTACAAGGCCGTGGAATCCTGCTTCTGCTCATTACTAAACTGGCTGAAAATCACTGAGAATACCACCATATTTTTCACACAGTGCTCAGCAAGAACAGAGCAATCACATTGGGAGGACAGAAGAGAGTCTGCGCTCAGATGTTATCATAACTTCTCTCTGTAAGCATAAGTAACAGGAACACCATCGGCACGTTTGCAAAATACCACCACCTGGAATTTATTCCACCCTGGGTTCCACTCTGGGCTCATTGTGGGGGAGGAAAGGGAAGGGGGGCCAATGTAGACAGGAGCAAAGAGGTGGTAATTGGTGGAAGGATTGGAGGACAGTTGGAGAAGGTGGTGTGGGTTGGAGGACAGGCGGAGAAGGTGGTGTGGGTTGGAGGACAGGTGGAGAAGGTGGTGTGGGTTGGAGGACAGGCGGAGAAGGTGGTGTGGGTTGGAGGACAGGTGGAGAAGGTGGTGTGGGTTGGAGGACAGGTGGAGAAGGTGGTGTGGGTTGGAGGACAGCTGGAGGACAGCTGGAGAAGGTGGTGTGGGTTGGAGGACAGCTGGAGGACAGGTGGAGAAGGCGGTGTGGGTTGGAGGACAGCTGGAGGACAGGCGGAGAAGGCGGTGTGGGTTGGAGGACAGCTGGAGGACAGGCGGAGAAGGCGGTGTGGGTTGGAGGACAGGTGGAGGACAGGCAGAGAAGGTGGTGTGGGTTGGAGGACAGGTGGAGGACAGGCAGAGAAGGTGGTGTGGGTTGGAGGACAGCTGGAGGACAGGCGGAGAAGGTGGTGTGGGGTGGAGGACAGGTGGAGAAGGTGGTGTGGGGTGGAGGACAGGTGGAGGACAGGCAGAGAAGGCGGTGTGGGTTGGAGGACAGCTGGAGGACAGGCAGAGAAGGCGGTGTGGGTTGGAGGACAGGTGGAGGACAGGCAGAGAAGGCGGTGTGGGTTGGAGGACAGCTGGAGGACAGGCGGAGAAGGTGGTGTGGGTTGGAGACAGGTGGAGGACAGGCAGAGAAGGTGGTGTGGGTTGGAGGACAGTGGAGGACAGGCAGAGAAGGTGGTGGGGGGTGGAGCACAGCTGGAGAAGGTGATGTGGGTCTGGAACTTGTTGCCTGGGCAGCTGGTGGAGGCAGAATTCACAGCAAATTTACATAGAACAGTACAGCACAGGAGCAGGCTCTTCAGCCCACGGTATCTGTGACAGCCATGATGTCAACCCAAACTAATCCCATCTGCCCACACATGGGCCATATCCCTCCATTTCCTGCCTGTTCATTTATCTGTCTAAATGCCTCTTAAACGTTGCTGTCACTTCTGCTTCCAGCACCTCTCCTGGCAGCCCATTCCAGGCGCCCGCCACTCTCTGTGTAAAAACTTGCCCCACACACCTCCTTTAAACTTTCCCCCTCTCACCCTCTAGTATTTGACTCTTCCACCTGGGAAAAAGATTCTGACTGTCTACCCTATCGATGCCTCTCATAACATGATAACCCTCCACCAGCTCTCCCCTCAGCCTCCGACGCTCCAGAGAAAACCACCCAAGTTTGTCGAATCTCTCATCATAACTAAAACTCTCTAATCCAGGCATCAGCCTGGCGAACCTCTTCTGCACCCTCTCCAAAGCCTCCACAGCCTTTCTGTAATGGGGCGACCAGAACTGCACACAATACTCCAAATGTGGCCTCACCAAACTTTTATACAGCTGCAAAGTGACTTCCCGACTTTTATACTCAACGTCATAACTCAGAAAGGCAGGCATCCTTACCACCTTCTTTACCACCCGATCTACTTGTGTTGCCACTTTCAGGGAGCTATGGACTTCACCCCAAGATCCCTCTGTACATTATTGCTCCAAAGGGTCCTGCCATTTACTATACATTTTCCTCTTATATTTGACCTCCCAAAGTGCGACACCTCACACTTGTCTGGATTAAACTCCTTCCGTCATTTCTCTGCCAACATCTCCAGCTGATCTGTATCCTGCTTCATCCTTTGACGACCATCCTCACCATCCACAGCTACACCGATTTTGTGTCATCTGCAAACATACTAATCAACCCACCTTGTGGAACACCACTGGTGACAGACCTCCAGTCAGAATAACACCCTTCCACCACGACCCTCTGTCTTCTATGGCCAAGCCAATTTTGAATCCAATCTACCAAGTCTCCAAGGATCCCAAGTGCCCATCTCTGGATCAGCCAACCATGAGAGACCTTACTGAAAGCTTTACTAAAGTCCATGTGGTCAACATCCACTGCCCTTCCCTCATCAATCATCTTCGTCATCTCCTCAAAAACACTCAATTGAGTTTGTAAGACATGGCCTCTCCCACAGAAAGCCATTTAAGCAGCACCTGAATGAGCACTTCAGGAGCAGAGTTACGAGCCGAGAGCTAGAAAATGGGACCACTGTATGACCAGCATGAACACAATGAATCAAGTGACCTCCGGCTGTGCTGAAAGTTACTATAATCACTCTGCAATACACCAACCCGACACGCAGGGACTGAATACCTGGCTTCCCAAGGAAGTGATTCCAGCATGTTCTCCAGTGGGCCACAGGGGCAGCATCCTAAAGCTTTCATTGGAAGAGCAGGATTCTTGAGCTCTGCAATCATCAGTGGCAGCAATATAAACTACCAGGCTACACAGATAGGAAATTCCCTCATGTGTTACAAGAACAACCATCCAATGTTCAGTCCAAGGATTGACATGAGCACCAAGTGCTGAAGATTTGAGACAAGGAAGGCTACTGGACAAATGTTAGCTGGTGGAATTTGTATACTGGTACAAATTTCTATAGACGTACAGTGGAGAACATTCTGATTGGTTGCATCACTGCCTGGTATAGAGGCTCCACTGCACAGGATCGAAAGAGGCTGCGGCCATTGTTGTTTGTTGTCTATATCAATGATCAAGATGATAATGTGGTAAATTGGATCAGCAAGTTTGCTGATGATACTAAGATTGGAGGCGTAGTGGACAGTGAGGAAGGATTTCAAAGGTTGCAGAGGGATCTGAACCAACTGGAGGAATGGGCCAGAAAATGGCAGATGGAATTTAATGCCGACAAGTGTGAGGTGTTGCATTTTGGAAGGACAAATCAAGGTAGGACACACACAGTAAATAGTAGGGCACTGAGGAGTGCAGAGGAATAAATAGATCTAGGAGTTCAGGTACATAATTTCCTGAAAGTGGCGTCACAGGTAGACAAGGTCGTAAAGAAGGTTTTTGGCATCCTGGCATTTATAAATCAAGTATTGAGTATAGGAGTTGGATGTTATGGTGAGGTTGCTATAAGACATTGGTGAGGCCAAATTTGGAGTATTGTGTGCAGTTCTGGTCACCTAACTATTGGAAGGATATCAGTAAGATTGAAAGAGTGCAGAGGAGATTTACTAGAATGTTGCCAGGTCTTCAGGAGTTGAGTTACAGGGAAAGATTGAGCAGGTTAGGACGTTATTCCTCGGAGCGCAGAAGAATGAGGGGAGATATGATAGAGGTTTACAAAATTATGAGGGGTATAGACAGAGTTAATGCGAGTAGGCTCTTTCCACCTAGATTAGGAGAGATAAGTACAAGAGGACATGGCTTTAGGGTGAAAGGGGAAAAGTTTAGGGGGAACATTAGGGCGAACTTCTTCACTCAAAGAGTGGTGGGACTATGGAATGGGCTGCCATCTGATGTAGTAAATGCGGGCTCACTCTTGAGTTTTAAGAATAAATTGGATAGATACATGGACGGGAGAGGTCTGGAGGGTTATGGACTGGGTGCAGGTAAATGGGACTAGCTGAATACCATTTCAGCACAGACTAAAAGGGCCGAATGGCCTGTTTTCTGTGCTGTAGTGTTCTTTGGTTCTATGCAGAGGGTTGTAGACTCAGCCAGCTCCATCACGAGACAAGCCTCCCCACCATCAAGGTCCTCAAGACCTCAGCAGTGCCTCAGGAAGGTGTCATCCATCACTAAGGACCCTAACTATCCGGGACATGCCCTCTTTTCGTTACTACCATCGGGGAGGAGGTACAGGAGCCTGAAGACCCACACTCAACAATTCAGGAGTAGCTTCTTCCCCTCTGCCATCAGGTTTTGAACAATCCATGAACCCATGAACACTACCTCATTATTCCTTTTTTTTGCCTATTTATTTATTTTTCCAATTTATAGAATTTTACGTCTTTGTCCCGCTGCCGCAGAACAACAAATTTCACGTCATATAAGTCAGTGGTGGTAAATCTGATTCTGATCTACATACATAGAATGGTTGGCATGGTCACGGTGGGCCAAAGGGACTGCTTCTTTGCTGTTTGACTTTATAACTCAATTAACGCTTGATTCCTTGGCAACTATCACGACTCATTCAGTTTATGGCATCTATCATTATTTACCGATCCTCAGACAATTCTGGATTGGTTCTGAGTGTCCAGGGTTACCTACAACTCAGTTCAGTAAGGGCCCAGAGACATTTCTCTCTACCTTAGCTGCAGAGATGGAAGTAGGAAAATTTGTTTCAAAACAACTTATTGCAAACAGTTAGCTCAGAGTGACCAGCAGGTGCTGGGTGTTAGTGCCATGTGTGTAATAGAAGGTTGTCTGGACCTCAAGCACGGGCTACATCTACTAATCCCCATCTCCTGCCTAATTTCCGATCATCAATCCTGAATGTGGACTTAGAACCATAGAACCATAGAACCATAGAACCATACAGCACAAAACAGGCCCTTCGGCCCACCGTGTCGTGCCGTCCATCAGACCACCATCACACTACCTAACCCCTTCCTCCCGCATATCCCTCTATCTCATGTTCCTCCATATGCCTATCCAACAAGCTCTTGAACCTGTTCAATGTATCTGCCTCCACCACCACCCCAGGCAGTGCATTCCATGCACCAACCACTCTTTGGGTGAAAAACCTCCTTCTGACATCTCCCCTGAACCTCCCACCCATAATCTTAAAGCCATGACCTCTCGTCTTGAGCATTGGTGCCCTGGGAAGGAGGCGCTGACTGTCTACTTTATCTATTCCTCTCAATATTTTATATACCTCTATCATGTCTCCTCTCATCCTCCTCCTTTCCAGTGAATAAAGCCCTAGCACCTTAAGCCTCTCCTCATATTCAATACTCTCCAATCCAGGCAGCATCCTGGTAAATCTCCTCTGCACCCTCTCCAATGCCTCCACATCCTTCCTATAATGAGGCGACCAGAACTGAACACAGTACTCTAAGTGTGGCCTAACTAGAGTTTTTTTAAAGTTGCATCTCTTAAACTCAATGCATCGATTTATGAAAGCCAACATCCCATTGGCCTTCTTAACTGCTCTTTCCACCTGTGAGGCAACTTTCAACGAACTGTGAATATGAACCCCCAGATCCCTCTGCTCCTCCACACTGCCAAGTACCTTGCCGTTTACCCTGTACTCTGCCCTGGAGTTTGTCCTTCCAAAGTGTACCACCTCACACTTCTCCGGATTGAACTCCATCTGCCACTTGTCAGCCCAGCTCTGCATCCTATCAATATCCCTCTGTAAGCTCCGACAGCCCCCCACACTATCCACAACACCGCCTATCTTAGTGTCGTCCGCAAACTTACTAACCCAGCCCTCCACCCCCTCCAGTGAGCTCCAGGTTGTATCAGTGATCGAGACCTGTCTCCTGTTTCAGTAAAACTTTCCATTAAAAATCTGCATTAATTCTGTCAATTCAGGGAGGACCCATAAATATTCTATCCTGTAAGTGATCAAATGAAATTCCTAACTACGTAATAACCTCCTGCTACTCATTTTTGGTGAGCAACCTTTGTCAGAAGGCAGCTCCATATTCTCCCATCAACGTGACTTCCACCTGGCCTTCCTGGCTCACACTGCCCTGTCCCCTGCAATCCATGCCATGGACCCTGACAGTAATGTTCACAATGTAGTGAGAGTAACAGTGAATCAAGGGTATTTTTGTGCTGTTGGGGTCATGCTTCTCTACAGTTTGGACTGGACCTGGTCAAGGAGATGCTTAGAATCCCTCAGATCACTGGATACTAGCCCTGGAGAGGGAGTAAAGAGGGTGTCAGAAGTTAACACCCTTTGCCTCACCATCCCATTAACATTCAGTCAGGTCACATCCAGCACAATTTTTAATATCAAAACCAGAATGTTACACTGTGCAGACATTTCTAATTAATCAGATTGTGGAACATAAATGAAAAGACGACGGTGGAGGTCTCAAAGGGTTAAATCCAATTTCAAAGTGAATCCCCTTCAGTAGTTTGTTGCCTGTGGAGTTCTGTCTTCCTGCGATTCCCCCTGAGGAATTAATATTAGAAGGATACATATGGAGAGTGTGTGTGAGCCGAGCTCAGTGCATCCATTGTGACAGAGCCCAGCACCTGCATGAGGAACTACACTCTTTTAATGTTTATTCAGTCAGCTGTGGCAGGCAGTAATCTGCTTTGTAGTGCATAAAGAATGAGGCTGAATTTTTAGAAGAGCATTTACATTTAATGATAAATAAACATTTACATTTTTTTAAAGAAAGGACTCATAGCTTCAATTAAAAGGATAATGAAGTTTATTCTTAATGTTATCTAAACATTCCCTATCTAGACCACAAAGGTGGAAGTTATGCATTTTTATGTCAAATAGTGGGGATTATTCTCTTTATTTTGGCTCAGTGAGAATGGTTAGGCTAAAGGATTTAGATATAAGGATGGTCTAATTGGTTGAGTTAATTTTCTCCTCCTCTCCTTTTACGTCTGTCCTATCAGTGCGAGCGTGAGACTGCATCTCCTCAGCTGGGAGAAGAGGCAAACATATTGTGCATGTCTTCTCCTGATATTAATGTCACTCTGCAGATCATAGAGCTCTATCTTCTGGAGCTCTGTCTTCATAGAGCTCTATCTTCTGGAGCTCTGTCTTCTGGAGCATAAAACACAGTAATTACTTTGTTATGCAAAACAGATTAATAGGTTTTCAGATATTAAGAGAATCAGATACAGGGTTAGTCAGGAAAGTGGAGCTGAGATCAGCCATCATTGCACTGAAAAGAAAACAGATTGGCACAGGGATACAACACCTGTCCCAACTCTTCCCTTCCCACCATCCAGCGCCCCAAACACTCATTCCACTAATCACAATGAAAAACACGATGATGCTGGAGGAACTCAGCAGGCCAGGCAGCATCCGTGGAGAAAAGCAGGCGGTCAATGTTTTGGGTCAGGACCCTTCTTCAGGACTGAAGATAGGAAAAGGGGAAGCCCAATATATAGAAGGGAAAAGCAGAGCAGTGATAGGTGGACAGAAGAGGGGAGGCGGGATGGGCACAGGGTGTGATAGGTAGATGCAGGTTAGAGATAGTGATGGGCAGGTGCGGGGGAGGAGGGGAGAGCAGATCCACCGGGGGATGGGTCAAAGGTAAGGAGGAGAAAAAAAGAGGGTAGAAGAAAGAGAGAGAGGCTGGGAAAGGGAAGAGACATGGTTGGGGGGTGGGTGGTGAGATGGTTACTTAAAGTAGGAAAATTCAATGTTCATGCCATGAGGCTGCAAGGTTCCAAGATGGAAAATGAGGTGCTGTTCCTCCAATTGGCACTTGGACTTCTCCTGGCAGTGGAGGAGGCCGAGGGCTGACATATCAGTGACAGTGTGGGAGGGGGAGTTGAAGTGACCGGCAACGGGGAGATGCAGATCGCGGTTACGGACAGAGCTCAGGTGTTCTGTGAAACGCTCCAGCATCTGATGACATCCATAGATTCCAGCATCTGCAGTCCTTTGTTTCTCCAGTATTCACAAGGCAGATTGAGTGACCGCTTTGTGGAGCACCTGTGTCCAGTCCACAGGGGTGACCCTGAGCTTCCCATCGCTGCCACTTTATTTCCTCCTCCCACACCTGTTCTGACTTGTCGGTCTGTGACCTCCTGAACTGACACAATGAGGCCTGAAGCAAGCTTGAGGAACAGCAACTTACCTTCTGTCTGGGCACATTGCAGCCTTGTAGACTCAATACTGAACTCCACAACTTCAGGTAACTTGATTACTCGGTCTATATCAGTCGAAAATCTGTGATATTGGCTCAGCTCGTTTGTGTATTTTACCCATTTTGTTTTCTCTCTGGAGTGGAAACCATTCCCAACCTGACCTGTCTCTGAATTTTGCTGCTCCTACATGTTTATGTTCCTTTGTCCATGTTCTCACTGCTCCCATTCTGCTCCCATTCATCCATTGACCAGATCTCCTTGTTACCCCCATGGTCACCCCTGTTTTACCCTATCAAAGAGAACCCATCTCCCACCATTCCTACAGATTAACGAGCTTCATTTGTCTCTTCCCACAGATGCTGCCTGACCTGCTGAGTATTTCCAGCGTTTCCTGTTTTTTTTTGAATTTCCAGCTTCCATAGTATTTTTGGTTGTTATGATCTTATTGAATGTCAGAGCAGGTATTCGGGTTCAGGTCACCTCCTCCTGCTTCTATCTCTTCTGTTCTTACTCTTGACCTTATGAATCAACCCTTACTTTCCAAGAGAAATCCAACATTCAGCAGATGTTTGCAGAAAATCCTTCACAATATCCTGCAGTCAGTTACATCAAGTGCTTTAACTTGCATATATGAAGCTCCTTAATGTAGTCCACCACCATTTCATGCATCATAGGAGTGTTACAGAACAAAATTTTACACCAAGCCACATACGGTGATGCTAGGCCAGAAAACCAATGGCTTGGTTAAAGACCTAGGCTCTCAGAATCATCTTAAAAGTGTATTCAGAGCTAGCGGGGGTTGGGGAACCCAAGACCGGAACTGACAAGTGGTTCTGTGCCACACACAAACAGACCTGCCACACACAATCACCTATACAAATCTTTTCATTTCACACTTCAGTCTTATGGATTGAACAAAAGATGGTTATCCTAGCAAAAAGCTATACATAATCTCCTTTATGGAAACCTCATGTACAAGTAACAGAGTAACAGGCTTCAATGTAATTTATGTGAGTTTGTAAAATGCTTGACAAACTCATTCATAAACATGACGCCTCCTTACAATATATCTCTAGATAAGTCTACAGCACAAAGAGCTTTCAGTAATCAATTCAACACTTCGCATGGACAGGGGACTAGAGAATAAAGTTTCAAAGATTAAAGAAGGTGGCCCCACACAGAATAACACAGCCTGAACTAGTTAGTCCAGAGATAGCCTTTTGGTACTTGTTCCTGGTTTGCTGTGATGTTTATTCAGAATTCATTTCCTTTTTTCAAAGCATTTCAGCAAATCATCTGGAAGTCTGCACTTGGTTTATGTAGGTGACTGTAGCAGCCATTATGCAGTCATAACCAGCCATCAGATGATTGACTAACTTACTTATTTTTGGTGCCTTTGTTTGGCCAGAATCCTCTGAGAACTAACCACTCTTCAAATCGTGCCCTGGGATCTTTAACACCCAAATGAACCAACAGATGGGGCCTCAGCTTAAAGAGTCATCTGAAGCACGGCAGTCCATCTGTCCCAACACCACACAAAAGTGTCACCACAAGTTATTTTTTCAAGTTCTGGAGGGGTCTTGAACTCACCGCCTCTGAGTGAGGGTCAATTGAGCCAGACTGAATCCTTACCGAGAGGAAAAATTGGGAGAGGTGCTGAAAGTATTTGCATGAATATGAACTTGAATTTGTTGGCAGCAAAAGCAGATGAAGAAGATTGAAAGGCTGGTAATGTTGGTGTTCTAACAGGCCCAAGGTCTTTCCCATGTGAATAGTTTTTGTGCTTTTACTTATAAAATAACTACTGGGTGTGCACTTTGTTATTTCTATGTAGGATTATTTTTAAAATGCCCAAAATTCTGGGCAACAAATATAAAATGTGGATGACTGGTGTTTATTGATCATCTAACTCACAATGTCCTAGTCATAGACAGATACAGCACAGAAGCAGGCCCTTCGGCCCACTAAGTCTATACCGACCTTCAAACATGTCCTTGTGTGCCAACACAGCAAGATATTCCCAGACATGGACAAAGAGCCAGAACTGGAGGAATGCAGAGGTCCTGGAAGGATATTGGGCTCGAGGAAGCTGTAAGGATAGTGAGGGGAGAGGCCATGGAAGAATTACAAAAGAGAACTGCGAATTCTGAGCTCTTGCAGCCTTATTATCACTTCCTGTTAAATATTGTCTATAGCTGCTTTGTCCTTTTTAAAAAAAAGTAATCTGATGTTGCTCGGATTGTACTCCCTGGAGCAAAGAAAGCTGAGAAGACTTCATAGAGATATCAATTGTGTACAGTTTTGGCCACCCTGTTATAGGAAAGATGTTATTAAACGAGAAAGAGCACAGAAAAGATTTACCAGGATGTTGCCTGGACTTGGGGGCCTGAGTTACAAGGAGAGGTTGCATAGACCAGGACTTTATTCCTTGGACCGTAGGAGATTGAGGGGTGACCTGATAGAGGTGTATAAGATCGTGAAGGGCAGAGACAGGTTGAAAGCACACAGTCTTTTTCCCAGGGAGGGGGAGCTAAAAACAAGAGGGCATAGGTTTAAGATCAGAGGAGGGAGATTTAAAAGGGACATCAGGGGCAGCTTCTTCACATAAAGGGTGGTGCGTATTTGGAATGAGCTGCCAGAAATAGTGGTTGAGGCAGGCACATTAGCAACGTTTAAAAACCATCTGGGTAAGTCCATGGATAGGAGAGGTTTAGAGGGCTATGGGCCAAACGTGGGCAGATGGTAGCAGCTCACTGGGCAACACAGTCGGCATGGACAAGTTGGGCTAAAGGGACTGTTTCCGTGCTGTGTGACTTTATGACTCTATGTTCTAATTAACAAGGAGTTTTCGATGTGATAAGGAAGTGTTTCCAGTGACAACAGATCAGTAACCAGAAGACACAGAGTGAAGATTGATGAGAGACTGTAGCAAGTGGGAGATGAGGAAAATTTTCCACTCAGTGAAACTTCTGACCGTTCATCAACCCGAAACATTAACTCTACTCCCACAGACACTGCCTGACCCACTGATCATCTCCAGCATAACTATTTGCTGAAAGAAGGGAGGGAGCAGATTCAATGGAAACTTTCACTAAGGAATTGGATGGAGACTGGGAAGGTGGATAATTATGGCAAGGGTGCAGGGGCCTGAGACTGAGCGGACAGCACAGGCAAAATGGGCCGAATGACCTCTTCTGTGCTGAGCAATTCTATCAAGAAAGGACCAAAGGAGTGTTTTATTAAATGAAACAGACAACTTTCCTGATGGACAGGACATGCTTTTAATAAATGTTGGGAACAAATTGCTATTTTCAGTAACGTTTAATTAGTGCTTTCTTTGAGGAGCCCTCCTGTTCTCCTGACATGTTTGCCTGCTGCAAAACATCAGAATTGGCCCAAGTCTACACTGACCAACGGGAATTCTATTGTTACTCAGATTACAATGACTAACGTCCT
Source organism: Pristis pectinata (assembly GCF_009764475.1). Taxonomy (NCBI): domain Eukaryota; kingdom Metazoa; phylum Chordata; class Chondrichthyes; order Rhinopristiformes; family Pristidae; genus Pristis; species Pristis pectinata. The sequence goes on from NC_067426.1 coordinate 1,989,634, forward strand.
TTTTCCAGTCATAAAAATACCTGCTTTTAAATGAATTATGATGTTATTCTGATCCAGATGAATGATTTTATAACATGTATAAACAACAGTGTAAACTGAGGTTAATTTAAATAAATTGACAATTTTCTATTTTAAACACAACAAATGAAAACTAATAATGAGAATTTTTAAATAATTCTGGTGGTTAGTGCTATGGAAAAAGCAAAATACATTTCTAAATGTGAGTAATTTGGTTCCAAAATGCTCCACACTCAAGGGGTCTTATTCCTGACATCCACTTGAGAAGCCTAAATCTACATAAAATCCAGTCTAAACTGGAGTAGACATGTCTGGTAGCATTAATAAGCATTCCCCTATCCCACAGACCAACTCCATCCAAATGATGTGGAATAATATTAAAACAGTCTAAAGAAGTTAATAATGTTTAGCCTTTAAATCTCAGTCTCACAGCAGACATCTGCTCAGGTTACGATTGAAAATTCTCTCTTAGAACAATCATTAGAGCAGCACTGCGATGTTCTGTGTCACATGTCTCACACTCTAACAGCGAGAGGTCTTCAGTGACCTCAGAGGAATGAAGTGACTCTTTTGTGGTTTAGACTTTCTCAGCCACACCTCTGTCACCTCAGGGATATTTATTATGATCGAGGTCTTTGTGGAAGAACGTGTATTAGTGCCTCAGTCAGCTGTGAGGAAAGATATGAGTTCTAAATGTGGCCATTGAGAGATCTGAGTGAGCCAAACACTACGGGAATAATTATCTCTACCAGGAAGACAGAATGGCTGGGGTTCTTTGCAGGGTGCAATTCTCACCCTACGTGATGCTCTCTATAACTTAATGAATTCTGCATTGTAAAACATCACAATCATCTTCTACAATTTATTCATAACAAGTATGTACACATAAGGAGACAGCTTTGAGCTGCATTTAATTATGTTCTCCTCCCCCACACTCTTTATAGATGATCGGTTATGGAAAATTCTCTTCCATACCCACATGATATCATTAAGCTCTCTCCAAGTCAGGCATATCACTGATGGCTTGTAACATATACTGCTGCCTACATTTTCCTAAGGTTGCACCTCAATCTCTCAAAATGGTATGTTCAGGCAAATAATAGAGGAAAGCTAAAAAAAAGGATTCTCTTTCTCTAGCTGATTGGATAGCTTCAAACTGCAGGATTTACATCTAAGTTTTTCAATTAGTAGTTTAAATACAAAACTGAAACCCTTATAAATCTAACTCAATATCAACTCAATGGTCGATCAGAGCAGACATTTATCTCCTTTTGCTGTGTTGGGTTTGAACACAAGCCTCCCAAAGGGATAGCAGGGTCTGAATCAAGATTCTTTCCATGTGTGCTTTGTTTCTCAAGTTCCTTGATGTTTTGGTGAAAGTGGTACGGAGGCAGGAGGCTGGTTTTCCTGCCCCTTGCACTCCCAGGGCATCCACATTTTCCCAAGTGCAAAGATCAAGAGAAAAAGGGCACAGATTTTGTTTCAGTGCAACTTGCCCCTTTGTTGCATGGCCCCGGGGTTCCTGAGGGGAGGGGCGAGAGAAGTGATGTTGCACTTTGCTTGCAAAAGCTGCATTCCCACTAACAGCAAACAGGAATCATGGGATTCAGCACTCCCACCCTCCTGACCTCGTTTTTATGCAGCAGTGTTCGATGAGCTCCTCAGCACAAGATGCCTAGAAAAGCACACGGCCAAAACCTTGTGCACTGGAAGCTCGGGAGGGGGCCTTATGGGAAGAAAGGCTGATGGTTACGTAACCCACATCCAGGACCAACACTTCAGCAACCTCTGTGTCTACTCAGAAGCCCCCGATTTAGGGGAGGTTGTCCTTGAAATATTGATCTGTTGTTGGCATCGCAATGTGAAACTGGCTCAGACTGTGAAACCATCCAGTCCTGGGCAGAGGCTGCAGAGTGTCTGGATCAGGAGAGAACCAGGGAAATCTGCTGCAGATATCTGATACAGCAACATTTTAATGCACTCTATGAAACATCGCTCCATCTTTTAATAATAAAATGAAGATAATCCTGCATTGTTGAGGATATTTGAGACCCGGTGTTGTAACCTTCGTTAACATTGCCCCCTAGTGGGTGAGTGAACAAATAAAAATGGCTTCTGGTTGGGGGTGGCATGTACTTCAACAGCTGTGTCACAGAGTCACAGAGCACTACAGCACCGAAACAGGCCCTTCCGCCCATCTAGTCCATGCCGACCTGATCTTCTACCTATTCCCATCTACTTGCACCCGGACCATAGCCCTCCAAACATCAAAGTATTGTAGTTCCTCAGTGTCTGGGGACATTGAATGGTGATAAGGATGAATAAAAACTAACAGGATGTTTTCAGGAGTAAAGAATGAAATTTTGGGTTATTCCCCTCGAGCTGCAGAGCTACATAATTGACTGGGACTTAGTTGAATACTTACATCAGTGTGTCACAGCATAATCAATGCACTTTAGACACTTTCAGTAGTTCAGTCAGCTGTGGATTGAGTATAGAGAAAGGATAGAGCACTCTTCACCAGGAATAATTTGCAGATGGGAAGAAAACTGGGAATTTATTCCCTGGAAGGTAGGAGATTGAGGGGTGATCTGATAGAGGTGTATAAGATCATGAGGGGCATAGACAGGGTGAGACCACACAGTCTTTTTCCTAGGGAGGGGGCATAGGTTTAAGATCAGAGGTGAGAGATTTAAAAGGGACATCAGGGGCAGCTTCTTCACACAAAGGGTGGTGCGTATTTGGAATGAACTGCCAGAAATAGCGGTTGAGGCGGGCACATCAGCATCGTTTAAAAGCCGTCTAGATAAGTCCATGGATAGGAGAGGGCTATGGGCCAAACGCAGTCAGATGGGACTAGCTCACTGGGCAACACAGTCAGCATGGACGAGTTGGGCCAAAGGGCCTGTTTCCGTGCTGTATAACTCTGTGACTCTAAGTTCATTTTACTTGCATCTGTAGCTGCTACAACATTCAGGCTGACAAAAAACCTAGCTGGCTCCAGCCAAGCCAAGAGACAAGATGTTTCAACTAGTTGAACACCATGAATGGCCCCAGTCCTCTAGTTCAACAATACTTGTTTTACAGGTCCAATCAACATCCAGGGAATCACTTGCAGCAGAAACATACTGCCAGAGGAACTCAGTGGGTCAGGCAGCACCTGTGAAGGCAAAGGGATGGTCAACATTTTGGATCGAGACGCTGCAACAGGCTGCAGATTCCAACAACTGCAGTCTCGTGTGTCTCCATTAAACGATTGCAGGTTTTGTTAATCTGAGGCAGACTGAGGGCATGGTAAACATTTGTTGGTGGTATTGCAGGATCGTAACGCTTGTGGACTCTAAGATGTGCGCACTCAGAGGAGGCTGCTCAATGAGAAGAGTCTGCATGTCAAGCAGCCAGCTGCTGATGGCAAGCAGAGGACTCCCAACATCACCCAGCAGAGACTCAGGGAGTTAGTGAGGCAGAGTCGAGCTGCATGGCACCTTCAGGGAAAGCGTAGGACTGTGTACTGGGGCAATGTTATCGTTGTGACACCACACAGCATCTGACTCATGGGTGCAGACTCTAAGAGTCTGTTTGCCATAATTGTGGTATCAATAGGCTTCAACAGCTTGCTTGAAAGCAACGCCAGACCATGGAAGCTCAAGCAGCTACACAGTCCAAAGCTTACTGGTAAAAATAGTAAAGGGCGCCGTAACCTGGAACTTGGTTAAGAAAGTTGTAATTGGAATGATTATACAGACTGTTCATGCTTAGTCAAAGAAACTAATGAAACTGTTCATACGTTAGTACACATTGACGGACAGAGTCTCAGAGAGGATTTGGTGGAGATGTAGTATCAGGCATAAGTGAGCAAGACTTCAGCCACCATTGGCCTGATGGTGGAGTGAAGCTCCAGGAGTCACTGTTTTCCTTCATACTCTCGCCGGATGAAGGATGGAGAGATGTGAAATGGTGAAAGGCTCCCTCTCCTGGTCCCTCCAGGTTAAGGATCCAGACTGAAAGGCCAGAACTGGCTATGAAAGATATGGAATTGGAATTGGAACTGGTTTATTATTGTCACATGTGCCGAGGTACAGTGAAAAACTTGCCTTACATTCCGTTTGTACAGATCAATTCATTACACTTGAGGTAGTACAAGGTAAAACAATAACAGAATGCAGAATAAAGTGTCACAGCTACAGAGAAAGTGCAGTGCAGGCAGACAATAAGGTGTAAGGTCATAACGAGGTAGATTTTGAGGTCAAGGGCCCATCTTATCGTACTAGGGAACCATTCAATAGTCTTATAACAGCGGGGGTAGAAGCTGTCCTTGAGCCTGGTGGTACATGCTTTCAGGGTTTTGTATCTCCTGCCCAATGGGAGAGGGAGAAGAGAGAATGTCCTGGGTGGGTGGGGTCTTTGATTATGCCAGCTGCTTTACTGAGGCAGTGAGAGGTATAGACAGAGTCCATGGAGGGGAGGCTGGTTTCTGTGATGTGCTGGGCTGTGTCCACAACTCTCTGCAGTTTCTTGTGGTCCTGGGCAGAGCAGTTGCCGTACCAAGCCATGATGCATTCAGATAGGATGCCTTTTATGGTGCATCGATAAAAATTGGTGAAGGTCGTCGGGGGCATGCCAAATTTCTGTAGCCTCCTGAGGAAGTAGAGACGCTGGTGAGCTTTCTTGGCCATGGCATCTACGTGGTTGGGCCAGGTCAGGCTATTGGTGATGTTCACTCCTGGGAATGAACATCATCCTTCGCCAAACTAGGTAGAGATCTAAAGCACGTCCGTATCAACTGTACTTGACAAGAACCCTGAGGTGTACTGATAACACACAAGGCATGAGAGCCAAGGTTCAGCTGAAGATGAATGCTGTACCTTGGTTCTTTAAAGCATATCCTACACCTAAGAGTCTGGGGCAGGAGCTGAGGAGACTGCAGGAATGTGGGAATCAGTGGCCTGGTTGGGTTTTCTGAGTGGATGGCTCCAGTCACTCTGACAGTAAATGCATCATGAGCATCTGTGGAGATTATAAAAAGGCAACAACAAGAGTAGGCAGAAGTTTAATTTGGTGATTTGGAATAGACAGGAGGATACTGTCAGCAACATCAAAAAGCTTCAGGAGCTCCTGCCAGCTCACAGCCTCGACAAACTAACGACAACCAAGACTTTGCAGGTCCATTTATGGGATAAACAGTCATGACTATTATGCACATTTGAGTGTGAGTAGATGCAGTTCCTGGGGATACTCCTACCCCAAGCAATGATCTAAAGTCGCCAACCCGTAGTTTTCCAACGGTTGCTTGTGACGACAACAGAAGTAGCTTCAGTGGTGCCGGATCAGACGGAGTGGGAGCCAAGCGTGTGCACACACTGCACTTCACCAGACGCCAACGAGGAGCAGTACAGACCACTGAAGAATGGACTGAAAAAGACAAATAGGTGAAACTGAGACAAAGTTGCACGTTACGTCCTTCCCCAGCAGAACACACCACTTATAACACAGGAGGGATGCCTGCCCTGGTTGTTACGGTGTGTGGCACACACAGGAGGGATGCCTGCCTGGTGTTACGGTGTGTGGCAACACACAGGAGGGATGCCTGCCTGGTGTTACGGTGTGTGGCACACACAGGAGGGATGCCTGCCTGGTGTTACGGTGTGTGGCACACACAGGAGGGGATGCCTGCCTGGTGTTACGGTGTGTGGCACACACAGGAGGGATGCCTGCCTGGTGTTACGGTGTGTGGCACACACAGGAGGGAATTCCTGCCTGGTGTTACAGTGTGTTGCAAGCTCCCCTGAGACAGGGAGAAGAACATATGCCAGAGCTCATGCTCACCATTCTGAAACAGATGAGGTACACCAGAAGCAGAGCTCTTTTGTTCACCATCACTGCTCTGCTTTTCCCTCCTATATATTTGGGCTTCCCCCTTTTCCAATCCTCAGTCCTTGAGGAAGGTCCCTGACCCAAACGTTGACCCTCCTGCTTTTTCCACGGATGACTGCCTGGCCTGCTGAGTTCCTCCAGCATCATAGTGTTTTTCATGTACCTGCGTCCTTTGTTCCTCTCGCAGAGGTTCAGCTTCTACTGACACCCACATGGTGAATGGATAGACAATCGTGAAATGAGTCATTTCAATCTGCTGGTGATGCTTCAGCGCAATCTGAGGTGTATCATTCACAATGGATGAGAAAAGTAGCAGAGACATTGAAGCTGTAACACTGGTTTACACTGGTTTTACATTAGTTGTAACATTCGAATATTTTCCGTTTCTAATTATTTTATGTGCATTTCCACCCAGTTTAAGGGCAGAGATGCAGCAGTCCTGTGTTGTGAGGGCCCTCTGAGACTGGAGAGAACCTTGCATTGTGATCCTAATGTTATCAAAGGCCCATGGTGAAGAGTGCGCAAATGAAATTGGCTTCTTCCATGCAGCAGCATTTGTTTTTTGAACCCTCTTCTCCCAGAGGGTGGTGAACCTGTTGCATTCTTGACCACAGAAGGCAGTTGATCCAAGTCATTAAGTATATTCAACAAGCTCTTGGATATTTTTCTGGAGCTACAAGAATCAAGGGACATGTAGAGAAAGCTGTATGTCCACTGAATGTGGATGATCAGCCACGATCGTATGAATGCTGGAACAGGCTTAGCGGGCCAAATGCCCTACTATTTTCTAAGTTTCCATGTCATAAGTCAGGTGTCATGCAATGGCTGACTAACCTCCTGAGTCACATCCACCAACTACAAGGGGCAAAGTCAGGAGTGTGACGGACTCTTCCACCCGTCTGAGTGGGTGTAGTTCCAATGACACTGAAGAAACCCATAATACCATCCAGGACAAACAACCTAATCAACCAGCACGTTCACTCAATTCCCTCCACGTCCGGTGCTCAATGGCCGCAGAGTGACCATTTACAAAATACCCTGCAGTTACTCACCAGGGTAATCAGACAGCAGCTTCCCAGTCCTGCAAACACTACCACCATGGACAACAGGTGCATGGAAACACCGCCACCTGCAGGCTCCCCTCTTGAGTTGCACACCCTCGGAAATATTTCACCGGTTACTCTCATCACTGAGTCTGCATCCTGGAAAACCCATCCCAGAAACACTGAGCCAGCACCTTCACCAAGAATTGCAGCAGTTTAACCATCTTCTTAGTAAATGCAGGCCTTGCCAGTGATGTCCAGAATCTAAAAAGGTGAGTAAACAAAATGAAATCTATTTTATGATTTCTTATAAATATCTTGCTGAATTCCAAAATCCTGTATATCCTCAGGGCTTACTGCTTTTCTTTAACAATGTTTGACCTTTCCTTTTTTCTAATATTATATTTAACTTTTCTTGTTGGCCACAGTTAAACCTGGTAAACCACAGTTTCCTATTGCATTTTGGTGCCTTAATCGGATATAAACTAATTCTTTGAATGTTAACCTATGCCTGTCAATCTATTATAGACCTATCGTCACCAACTCATGCCTCATTTCTTTGTAGTTTGAGTTGTTTATGTTAAGACCAAGAATTTCAAATGGAACTTGTATAATTTGATCAGCTGAAGCCATACTTCCCATGAACTAAAATGTGGACCCCATGTGAGGAGTCATCCGAGATATAAAGTTTCACAATGAGGCACATATTTGCAGTAAGTTTTTAATGTTCTCCTGAGAGATGTATAAATATCTTTCCACCAGACAATATTTGTCTCTGTAATCAATCAGGGGATATTGAAAAATAGAGTGAATATAGTATGCTCCAATGGATACATACCTTTGTAATCCTGCTCTGTCAAAACAAGTCAAGAATACTTTAGAAGTATTCTAAACAACCTGGTTTTATTTAATGAATCTAAGATTCATTAAGAGAGGGTTGAAAGCTTCAAGTTCCGAGAAGCTCCTAGCCTGTCCTGGTCCGACCACGTAGACGCCACAGCCAAGAAAGCTCACCAGCGCCTCTACTTTCTCAGAAGGTTAAAGAAATTCAGCGAGTCCCGTCAACCCCTCACCAATTTTTATCAATGCACCATAGAAAGCATCCTATCCGGATGCTCACGGCTTGGTACGACAACTGCTCTGCCCGAGACTGCAAGAAACTGCAGAGAGATGTGGACACAGCTCAGCACATCACGGAAACCAGCCTCTCCTCCATGGACTCTGTCTATACTTCTCGCTGCCTGTAAAGCAGCCAACATAATCAAAGTCCCCACCTACCTCGGACATTCTCTCTTCTCCCCCCTCCCATCGGGCAAAAGATACAAAAACCTGAAAGCACGTACCACCAGGCTCAAGGACAGCTTCTGTCCCACTGTTATAAGACTATTGAACAGTTCCCTAGTACAATCAGATGGATTCTTGACCTCGCAATCTACGTCGTTCATGGCCTTGTATCTTATTGTCTACCTGCACTGCACTTTCTCTGTAACTATGACACTTTATTCTGCCTTCTGTTATTGTTTTCCTTTGTACTACCTCAATACACTCTTATCATGAACTGATCTGCATGGATGGCATGCAAAACAAAGTTTTTTACTCTACTTGTGACAATAATAAACCAATTTACCAGTGCAAAAAGATTAGATCATTTACTCGCAATGAATGGTAATAGAATAAAATAGTGTTTTAGGAAAATGAAACTAAATTATGACATTATTAGGCAGGTATAGTCTGAAAGGTTATTTAAAATGTATGTCAATGGGACCAGTTCCTTCCCTCCACAGCTATGTGTGTCAAACCATTCATTCACTTCCATTAAAAGGTGCATTGATACTGCACTTTTCCACATCTTACCTTAACCCAGAGTGCTTCACACCCAATGTAGAGCCTTTGATGCGGAGTCGCAGCAACAACACAGGGAGGTTTGGCAGCCAACGGGCAAGTAACAATGAGATGAACAACCAAGGAACGTTTTAGTGATGTTGATTGGGGAGGGGTGTTTGGCAGGACACGGGGAGCATTCTCCTCCTTTACTTCAAATACTGGCATCAGATTTTTTTAGCATTCATCTGAAAGGACAGGTTGGGGTTGTGATATAATGGAGCAGCTGAAAGGTGACATACCTAGCAGAAACAACTTTCATTTGTACAGCACCTTTTAATGCAGCAAAACATCTTGAGATGCTTCCCAGAGTATTATCAAACAAAAATTGACACAAAATGCCTTGATCTATGAAGGAGACCGAGGTAAGGAGTTGGTAGAGTAGAGGTTTACGGAGGGAATTCCAGACCTTAGGATCTTGACAGCTGAAGGCATGGTTGCCAATGAAAATCAAACTCAAAAGGTCAGATTTGAGGAGTGCAGGTAGCTTGGAGGCTTTATTAGATTAGTGGAATGGGCAAGAGAGGTCTGAAAACAAAGCCGTGACTTGTAAAACCAGATTCGTGCATAACCGTGATACAGTGGTAATTAATTGGTTTATTATTGTCACATGTACCGAGATACAGTGAAAAGCTTTTGTTTGCGTGCCAATCAGACAGATCATTCCATACATTCCATTCAATGCAGGTCAACAATCAATGGTGACAGGTGAACAAAGCTCAGAGCAGGTTGGGACATGTACAACAGAATCTTGCAAGACTCCACATTAATGGAGAGTAGGCATCTGATCATTACAGACAGTGGAAGGATCCAGTTGGAGTGATTCAATCCCCCAGCCCTCCATTGAAACATCATCCCAGACAAACAATGCTTCAGAACACGTTGTAAACTGGGTAAATTCTCCATTTACTGTATTCTTTCTGTTGATTGATCAGTTGTTACACTAATTAATGAAAACCCAATGTAGACAAGAAACATTTGTATGCTTGATGATCCTGTGGCCCATGTCATGCACACCATGGAGCAAATCCACACCTCAAACATTCAAAACCTCTGCCAATGTTTTTATATCAAACTTTATATCAGCCATTTAATTTGCTCTCTAAGTTGCATAACTTGCATGGATCTTCACCCTCCAGTGGCTCAGTCGAGAAGGTTGTAGGTCCAGGTCCTATTCCAGATACTGGAACACTGGAAGTCCAGGTTCCAGCACAGTACCAAGGTAGTGCTGTACCTTCAGAGCTGCCTTCCTTCAGGTTAAACATTAAATTGGGGACCCATTTACTCTCTTGGGAAAGTTTAAAATTCCTATGGAACTATTTTGAATAAGAGCAGGAACCTACCCAAGTCTTCTGGCCAATATTTATTCCTCAATAAACCACTAAAAAAGAGCTTATTTGGTCATTATTACATGGTTATATAAGGGAGCTTGGTGTGTAAAAATTGGCTGCTAAATCTATTACAATAGTGGTCACACTTCAAAAGTCACCTCTGATGTGTTTGTGATGCCGGAAGTTGTGTAGAATGCAGTACAGAGATGATGCAAGTTGTAATGTACGGGGGAAGAAGCTTGTGAATATTTTGTATTTTGTGATGGCTGAATTTCAAAAGGGTTTTGTCAGCACTCTGTTCAAAAATTAATCAGATGAATTCTGTTTGACTAGGGCTGGAGGTTTTGGAAATGACAGCAGGTAGCAAGTTCACACATTTGTGAAAAGATGGACTTTTACATTTTCTGTTTACATCGTGTGCACTTGAATAGTACAAATAATTAACAGTCTGATTAACAGGCTGTTGAGAAATCATCTGGTGATTCTTTAAAGACACCTGTCTCCACTTCAATCAGAGACTGCTGCTGATGCTCTGTATATCTGATTGTCATCATTGATTCCTGCATGCCCATTGGGAAGGAAGTGCTTTGTTCTGGAACATTGCACCCTTAGGAATGGCATTTGTGCTTCTGTCTTCTTTGTAATTTCAATTCCTTACCCAATTGCAGCAGTGGTAGGGGTGTCAGGAGTTTAAAAAGCCTATATTCATCAAAAGCATAGTTAAAGGATTCAGAAATGAAGGGCTTATTTGCAGGACATCAAGTCGAGCACCGTACTGCTCTGTGCTCTTAAAGCAATTATAAAGTTAACAACCTTTTTTTACAAAAACAAGTTTATTACCAGTACTACAATACCACAAGAAGTCACTATAAACTACAACAATAACTAAACAGCAACTAAATTAAAATAGCCCCATCCTCATCCAGATGTATTTCTCCCCTGCAGTAGTTTCTGCTCCCAGGATGAGCCTGAATTCATAATGGTTGGTAGAAGGGAAGGGCAAAGGTAGAACAGAGCAAGTTTCTGTAGCACTTGATGTGGTCCAGTCTACTCAACAAATTGATGGCTAAATAGAGACACCAGACACTGCAGATGCTGGAATCTGGAGCAACATAAAAGATGCTGGAGGAACTCAGCAGGTGAGTCAGATGAAGGGTCTCGACCCGAAATGTCATTTCCCTCTATAGATGCTGCCTGACCCACCGAGTTCCTCCGGCATCCTGTGTGTTGCTAATTGATAGCCAAACCCATTGTACTCCAGAATGGCTCAGAACTGTACTGTTGAAATAGAGAGAACCAGGATGGGAGAGAGTGCAGGCTACGGATTGGAGATGAGATCAGAAGCAAGCAAATGGTTGAAAAAAATAGAAAGCATCCCATCCTGTTGCATCACGGCTTGGGACGGCAACTGCTCTGCCCAAGACCACAAAAAACTGCAGAGAGTGTGGACACAGCTCAGCACATCACAGAAACCAGCCTCCTCCCCTCCATGGACTCTGCCTACACTTCTCGCTGCCTTGGTAAAGCAGCCAACATAACCAACGACCCCCCCCCCCCACCCCAGATATTCTATTCTTCTTCCCTGCCCCCCCATCGGGCAGAAGATACAAAAGCCTGAAAGCACATACCACCAGGCTCAAGGACAGCTTCTATCCCACTGTTGTAAGACTATTGAATGGTCCCCTAGTACGATGAGATGGACTCTTGACCTCATAGTCTACCTCATTATGACCTTGCAGCTTATTGTCTACCTGCACTGCACTTTCTCTGTAATCTTATTTTACATTTTGTTAGTTTTCCCTTGTACTACCTCAATGTACTGTTGTACATTGTATGGATGGCATGCAAAACAAAGTTTTTCACTGTACCTCAGTACATGTGACAATAATATTAAACCAAAACCATGATGACAAATTACTCAAAGTCCACAATGAATGGAGAACATCTGTATGTGCCCTGCCTCCTGTTTTATGATTCTGTTTGATGACTTGGATCCCAATGACAGCTTTCTTGTGCTGTAGGCCATTTGTAAAAATAGCTTATGGCAGCAATGCATTTTGTTTCTCAAAGCAACAGAAACAGTAGTACAACACAGGCCAAGAGCATTATACAGAAAATCCTAGTGTGTGAACACTGTCAGAAATTATTTGAGAATTCTCCTGACTACTTTAATTTCAATAGAAACCTGGATGGAGATATACAGGGGGTTTTACCCAAACAATGCAGAAAAGCAAGAAAATGGCCAAACAACAGGCAATGGACCTTAAGATGAATTTTTTAAAAATGCTCTTACCATCAGCCTTATTTTTAAATTGCTGGTCCAAATTTTCACAAATAAACCTAAAAGTTGTGTTGTTAGGAATATGTATTAGAAGGGCAATGAACATTAGGAATAAAATGATTGCTATATGGTACTGTAATCCTAAACAAGGTAGTCTCTCTGCCCTCTAGTGGGTAACTACCCCTGACCACAGGGATTTCTAATGGAGATGAACCAAGTGTCAAGCTATTATGGTCTACCTGGCCCAGGAATATTCAACTAGACAAGAAACGGGTGAAATATGTTCCAATCTCCAGAAGAGGCAGCTTCCGCTTAGCCTCCAATTATTATTTTTCATGGTTAGCAAAAGCCAAAGGTCCAAGGGCAGCAGGTAAGAAGGGCAACTCTGGCCATTTGACCTTTACCCTAATAATTTTTGTGGATTGTACAGGCTGGCGTATAAGACCACCGGGTGTATATAATGCTATGAGATGAAATATTGTGATGAAGATCCTGGAAATCCAATCATGATCAAAATTTTATTACCAACTGCAACTGAAGATTGACAGCTGGGAATGCTGACAGTCTTTATCATTTTTAAGACAAGAATTGTGCTTGAGGGATGGAGATTATTGCTACTTCTCATAAAGTGTCCACGTGAGGGGTGTAAACAGGAAAAAAGGGAATTACTCTACATTTAATATAAAAATATATTTTAATGATTTTTTCTCATGGATAATAGGTGGAGAGGAAAAGTTCTGTAACAACTGGAAATTATCAAAATAACAACAGAAACTATTAGACAGTATTCCAAAATAAACAGACACACAGAGTATATATTTTAATTTATGGTTCTTATTCAAGGATTTGCCTAATAGCCCATTCCAGGCTTCTGCTCAGCTTTCCTCTTGTATAAAATGTAGAGAATTAAGCACAACAGGCATTTAATTCTTTTATTTCCTTAGGGAGATTCCCGGCTTCTATTCCGTGCATTCTCTCCTCAGCGAGCAATCAGAACCTTACTAAAGAAAACCAGGGGCACAAATTAGATTGCCTTTTACAACAAAATCTGTGTTAAATTCATCCTCACACCCAGACCCCCAATTAGTAATATTAACCTTGAAACACCACATCTTGTTCGAGAAAGATAAAATGTCCTAAAAAAAAGAGGAAATAACATAATCAAGCAGCAGGCATCTCCTCTGTAAAATAAACCATTGTAACAAAGGCCAAACCACACAAACTGATGTGGGATGGAGCTGGTTAGCAGTAGCAGAGATGGATGGATGCCAAGATCTGTGATAGATACTCCTTACCCTGACCACGAAACCAGCTATAAATAAACTGGCATATTAATTTGAAAGGAATATAATGTGTAGAATTATGGCTGGAAGTTTAACAGGACCAGTAAAGATCCATGATCTTGAAACAAACTACCTGTAACATATGAACTCTAAAATATAGGACTACAGCTTCAAGGATACATTAGGTTGCCAATAACATTCTTAAAACCTTTTCTTTCAAGGTAAAGGTTTCTAGTAAGTGCAGTGTTGTAGTATCGCCCAGGCGAATCTATTCCGTGGTATCACTACTGTCACTGCCAGTTCATTATTAAGAAGCAGTTTTACTCAACTTGTCTCTTATGAATCATGTGGTGCTGCCAATTCTGAAAGCACATCATTGTTCTGGAGGTCCCAACTGTTGCTTCAGTATCAGATACTGGTAAGTAAGATAAGACCATAAGTGAGTTAGTTTAAAAGAAAACAATTTCCATTTAAACAGTACCTTTAATGCGGGAAAAACATCACAAAATAGGGTAATCAAACAAAATGTTATACTGGCTCACAAGGAGATATTAGGCCAGTTGACTAATTAGGCCAATGAATATTTGAGGACTTTTTAAAAAATTGTTTTTTGGGATCTGGGCATCATTGGTAAAGTCAGCCTTCATTTGTCCATCTCTAACTGCCCTTGAGATGCTACAGGTAAGAACTCTGGTTACGGTGCTCCCAAAGTGCTGTTGGGCAGGGAGGTCCAGGGTTTAGGCTCAGTGACAATGAAGGACCGACGACAGATTTCCAAGTCAGGATGCTGTCCCACTTGGTGGGGAACTTGTAGGTGGTGATGTCCCCATGCACGTGCTACCCTTGCCCTTCTTGGTGATAGAGGCACGGGTATGGAGGCATTGTTGGCCTAGATGGGTTTGTAAATGGTTTGTACTGCACTCAGCATGTGCTCGTTGTGAAGGGAATGAATGTTTAGGGGATGGATGAGGTACCAATTGGGCTTCTTTACCTTGATGGTGTCAAACTTCTAGAGTATTGTTTTACCTTCACTCACCCAGGCAAGTGGAGAGTATTCCATCAGACTCCTGATTAGTGTGTTGCAGATACGAGGAGCTGAATTATTCACCACATCAGATCTATCCTCTGTCTGTCCAGCTGCATTTCTAGTCAGTGTGACCCCCACCCCAGGACTTGGTGCTGCTTATGTCACTGGATGGCATGGGTATATTTTTACACTTCATGCTTCCTTATGAGATGGGAGGAGGCCATTTGACCCATCCAGTCTATGCTGACTCACAGAGCAAAGCCATTGCCCTCACTAATTTTTCCCCGCAGCCTATTCTCCCTACATTCCCATATCACCCAGTTTCTCCCACTCACCGATACACTTAAGGCAAATTACAGTGGCCAGTTAACCGAAGAACCTCCTTGTTTTTGGGAAGTGGGAGAAAGAGGGGAAACCCATATGGTCACAGGGACAATGTGCAAACTCTACACAGACATCTCATGAGAGGGAGGGACTGAACCCGGGTCACTGGAGCAGCTCTACCAGCAGTTCATCGTTCCACAGAAGTAGTAAGATTCTCTCTTCTTGAAGAAGGTCACTTTTGTGGCACTAATGTTACTTGCCACCCATCAGCCCATCCCCTGAATGTTGACTAGATCCAGCTGCATGCAGGTGTGGACTGCTTCATCTGTAGTGGAGTTGCAACTGCAACTGAACATTGGCCTGTCATCAGCAAACATCCCCGCTTCTACACTGATCAAAGGATGGTTGTTGATCAAGCAACTGAAGACGGTTTGGTTGAGGAACCCCTGCAGTGATGCCCTGGGGCTGGAATGATTGAGCTTCAACAACCTTCCTTCTTTATGTAAGGTATCACTCCAATCACTGGACAGTTTTCCCCTTACTGCCCACTGGCTTCAATCTTACCAGGGTCCCTTGATGCCACACGTGGTCAAACACTGCCTTAATGTCAAGGGTAGTCACTCTCACCTCAGCTCTGGAATCCAGCTCATTGTTTCCTGTTTAGTCCAAGGCTGTGGTAAAAAAGGAAGGAGGTAGACAGGGGAAAAGTTCAGAGAACAATTCCATAAATCAGGTCGTTGGCAGCCAAAGGTACGGCCACCAATAGTAGAGTGTTAAGCATGATCACTACACCAGAGCTGGATGAATAAAGAGACCTTGGGCAGGTGCAGGACTGGAGTAGCTGGGAGATTGGGAAGGACAGGGCTGTGGAAGAATTTGAAAAGAGAATAGTTATTTTCAAGACATTGTTTAACCAGCATCCAATGTAAGGAAGGGGGAGCAAGGATGACAAGTGAACAGAACTTGGGGCAAATTAGGGCACAGGCAGCAATTCTGTAGAATGAAGGAAAGCAACTGAGCCTGTTGAGTAATCAAATCTAGAGGTAACAAAGACATGAAGGAGAGTTTCGATGCCAGATGAACTGAGGCAAAACTGGAGTTGGATGATGTCTCCGAGAAGGAAATAGGAGGAATTGCAACAGATCTGAAGCTCATTCAGGGTCAAATTTTCAAACACCGACCTTGATTGGATTTAGTCTCAATCCCACATGAATTTATATCACTTACATTTTTACGGCTAGCAATGGCTTGTTGCAGCCACAAGAGTTCCATCGCAAGGCTACTTCTATAGTTCTGAAGTTCTTGGCATGTTGTAGGCATCTCTTTCCTTTGTAATTTACACAGAGGTTCTGCGGATTCAAATGACAACATTCCTCAGCATGCGGCTTTTCAGAACCAGCTTCTCATTTTTGAAAGGATGTATAGTTGAATCTTAGATAAGGCACAAAATTGTTTTATAGCAGAATACATCCTTGGGACATTTCAACTTATCCAAGGAGGAATGTATCCAAAATATACAGGTGGACAAGAATGGAAACATCTGATCTGTCCGTCCAGAGAACTCTTTTGTTTTCTCTTCTTGCCACCTCAACAAAATACCCAACTTTCTTCTCAATAATTTCAAAGCTTTGTATCGTCATTCCCGAACCAAAAAAACTATTCTAAGTAACTGCAATATTGGTTCAATCAATTAATATTTCAAAACATTTTATAACCATTAGTGTATTAATGATTGAATTTATAAGATATAGGAGCTGAATTAGGCCATTCGGCCCATCGGGTCTACTCTGCCATTCAATCATGGCTGACTTATTTTTCAACCCATTATCTCCCACTAACCATTAACCCCCTTACCAACCAAGAACCTATCAATCTCTGCCTTAAATAAACCCAATGACTTGGCCTCCAAGCCATCTGTGACAATAAATTCCACAGATTCACCACCCTCTGGCTGAAGAAATTCCTCCCCATCTCAGTTCTAAAGGGATGTTCCTTTATTCTAAGGCTGTGCTTCATCCTTACGTACCATTTGGTGTATCTTGCATTTCACTTGCAATGCTGGCATTGGATATATTCTCCAGTACTGTGCTAATGCATGCTGACATTACGGACGTGGAATTATCAGGGTCCCTCCTCTCATCACCACGTGCACAGGATGCTTCCTCTGTCTCTAAAAATGGAGTCACACCTTCGATCTGCGGTGCCTGTCCGTGTGAACTGGTATCTGTGTTCAGTGTGTTAGGAACTTCCAGCTGCTTGGGAATACTTTGCCTGCTGGAGGAGTTCCTGCTTTCACAAGAATCTTTTACTGGCTCATCGTTCTCAAATAGTGAACAGTCAGCACTTTTTTCAGCTTCAGGACAAAGTGCTTCAGATGTTTTACTCTTAGGCACATTGTAGACACCTTCTGTTCCTGAAAGCTGTCAAAGATGAAAACAAATTCAGTCAGAATAAATTCTCAGATACCAGTCAATAAAAAAAGCTTGGAAGTTGCTTTTTCTTCAAGTAAGGATTTTGATTAAAATGTTTTCTCTCATGTCACTGTTAATTGTCTTCCTCTTTATTTCATACCTGTGCCCTCTAATCCTTGAACCCTCCACCCATTATCTACTCTGTCCAGACCCCTCATCACTTTACATGCTTTGATATAAAAATACAGCCTCAACCTTCTTTGAAAGAAAAAAAGTCCCAAGCTCTCCAGTCTATTCTGTTAAAATTAGTTCCTCACCCCGGGAGCCATTCTCATAAATCATTCCCATACCATGGCTCATCTCATCACATCCTTTCTATAATTGTTGACCAGAACTGAAGGCAATCCTTCAGTGGAAGCTTGACCAGCAGTTTATAAAGAATCACATAGCTTCCCTACTTTATACTCTACTGATAAAGTCCAGCATTGTTATGTCTATTAACTGTTTACTCAATCTGCCCTGCCACTTCTGTGATGTGTGCACCCATACCCACAGGTCTCTCTGCTCCTTCATTCTTTGAGAATAGTATTCTTTATTCTGTATACCTCTCCTCATTCTTTCTACCATTATCTTACATTTCTCTGCATTAAACTTTATCTGCCACATGCCAGTCCATTCCACCAGCCAGTTTCTACCCTGCTGCCATCTATCACTATCCTCTTTGCAGTTCAATATACTGCCAAGGTTTGTTTCTACCCAGCAGCTGCACTAACGTTTATTTTATCCAGTAGTCTGTGCTTTACAGACAACGTTCTTGTATGACCAAATCAATCTCTACTTCAGAGTTGTATAAATGGATCTGCAGTGAATGCATTGGTTGCAGCACCTCGGGAGCCTTGCACTGCCCTTCCCCCACACTGTCTGGTACGTCCAGAACTACACTGCAGTGATTAGCCAAGGAATCTTGGGAAGGATATTGTCCAGCCTCAGGCTCCAATAAAGCTGTAAGAAGATACTCAATAATACAAGACTTTAAAAGAAAAGTGGCTCAAAGATAACCATGTTTAAATATCTAATTTATTACAGACATTATTTTGACAATAGGGAGGATAAACATATTAGTATGCAGGTCATCAAATGAAGTTCAAATTAATACTTAATGTAGATAATGTGGTCAAGCAGGGGAGTCAAGTAGCAAACAGATGGGGCAGCTGAAATATTTGGGGGAAGCAAAGCGAAAATGGAAAATTAGAGGCAAGGAAACCAAACTGATAAGAAATCCAAGTTACAAAAAAAAATCAGTATTTGTGATTGAAGTGTTAAAAAAAAAGTGATGAATTCGAAGCAGAGATCTGACTACAAGGATATAATGTGCCTCCAGGTAAGGTCACAATCTGAACTGGTTAAGATGTTTAAAGAGGATAGGAAAAACTGGAAAGGGAACAGCAGTCTTAGTAGAAACTATATCTAGACAGTGATAGAGGCATCTCAATGTGTATTCAGCAAGTGGAATTCTCAGCAGGGAATAGATTTCAGAGGGCACACTGAACAAGACGACAGATGAGTGAGTGGGGTCCGTTGGCCACCTTTACAAATGAGAAATGGGATACCTTTAAATAAGATTGCTGCAGCAAGAAGCCAAATAGAAACTTGGAGTTGAAGCAAGTCACACGGTAAAATGGGTTATCCAATTCAGGTGCAAAAATAAATCAGACTTAGGCAAAAGTACTACTACAGATTTAAGAAAATTGTTCTCAGGAGAACAGGATTAGTGTTGATGTTGGCCAAAGGAAACAAAAGCTGCTCTCACAGCAGTTAAGGTTTACTGAAGAAGACTACAGTTTGCAGCTGTCTACAGTACTTGCAAAATCATTTCCAGTTGGGTAAGAAGTCAGAAAGCCTTCAAAAGAAAAGATACATTAACACAGCAGCCTTTATAACCTCTGCAAGTCCCAAAGGATATAACAGTTGTAAACTAAGAGGCACTACAGCCAATCCATGCACAGCAAGTCTGACGAACAACAGAGATAAATAACCTACAACCTAGTGGGTGATAATGGTTAAGGAGTAAGTGCAGCCCAGGATATTGAGAAAAATCATTCGATCTTTTACATCCATGAGTGGATTGACTAAAATTCGGGATATTCCCAGGACGTGGAACAATCTACTTAATTGTTTATTCTTTCCTTTACACTATTTACTTGGGTTCATAAGAACATAAGAAATAGAAACAGGAGGAGGTCATGTGGCCCCTTGAGTTTGCTCTGCCGTTTAATGGACGTCAGACACATAACAGATGCCATGACGTGGATGAAAACGTGGATAAGTTCGCAGACGATATAAAGACTGGTGGCGTTGTGGACAGTGTAGAAGATTGCCAAAGGATACACAGGATATAGATCAGTTACAGAAATGGGCGGAGAATTGGCAGATGGAGTTTAATCTGGGTAGGTGTGAGGTGTTACACTTTGAGAGATCAAACAGAAAGGGACAGTACACAATTAATGGCAGGACCCTTAACAGCATTGATATACATAGGGATCTTGGGTCCAAATCCATAGCTCCCTGAAAATGGCTGCACGAGTTGACAGAGTGGTAAAGAAGGTATATGGCATGCTTGGCTTGATTAGTTGAGTCATTGAGTTCAAGAGTCAGGAAGTTATGTTGCAGCTTTATAAAACTCTGGTTAGGCTGCATCTGGAGTATTCAATTCTGGTCACCCCATTATAGGAAGGATGTGGAGACTTTGGAGAGGGTGCAGAAGAGGTTTACAAGGTTGCTGCCTGGATTAGAGGGCATGTGCTACATTGAAAGGTTGGACCCTGGTGAAGGGATGGCATTGTCGTCTCAGAAGTCTGCATAAGCTACATTCCTGAGCTTAAGTGGAGGCTTCACAATGAAATAAATTGCCTGGTGATGATGCAGTCCTTCAAATGCATCCTGTCTGCTTGTCCCAGGTGAACATGAATGACCCAATGAGCAGCAAATTCATCTATTATTCTGGACAGTATTCAGCTTTCAACCAAGAAAGCCAAGAGAAGCTCACCAACCATTAGTATTTGCTGCACACAGACCAGCTGCCAGATTTGCCTGCAAAAGAATGGTATCCAGACTCCATTAAATAACTAAGACTGCAGAACATTCCAAGAGTATGAAATGGTCCTATACCAATTCAGAAGAAAATGTATTGAGATTCTTCATATTCAAGTCAGTACAGCACAATACAACAGCACAGTACAACAGCACAGTTGTTAATGCGCTGGCAGCCAGAATTCTAGAACAATGATCCAGAGACTTATGTTTGAACTCCACCCCCCCCCTCCCCCCCATGGTAGTTGGGGAATTTAAATACAAGTACATAAATCTGGAATTTGCTTTTTATAAAAACTAATCTCACTAACAGTAACCATGAAATTACCAGACTGTTGTAAAAACCTATCTAATTCACCAATGTCCTTTAGGAAAGGATATCTGCCTTCCATATATAGTGACTTCAAGCCCAGCAGTGCAGTTGATTCGTAACTGCCAGCTCAGTTCAGGGTCAATTAGGAATGGATAATAAATATTAACATCATCAGCAACATCCACACCCTGTGAACAAAAACACTGACACAAGCCTAGATTTATACTGTCATCATAAATTGATTCCCTCATCTAAGCCATTGATGTAAATATCTGAGGCAGGTCACTGAGTCTACAGATCCCTGCACTACCCCCACTGTCATTTCAACAATCAGCAGCATTCCCTGGTCTGTTCCAGCAATCCAGGAAGAGAACAGAAGGGCAAGATGCATATTCTTCATTCCTGTGTCAAATCAGAACGCTACACTGCACTTTTCTAGTAAATGGAAGTCAAACTTATCACAAAATGTGACACTGAATATGTTGCTTACAGGAAGGAAATGGTGCTATAAATAGGATTTCCTAAAGCACTGCCAATACATTGAATTCGATGTTTAAAACAGCATGTGTTTCCATAACAATCCATCAACGGTACTGATACATAGATCATAGAACAGTGCAGCACAGGAACAGGGCCCTTCTGCTCACCACCTTCTGTGCCAACCATGAGGTCAAATTAAACTAATCCATTTGCCTGCACATGGTCCAAATCCCTCTATTCCTTGCTCATCTAAATGCCTCTTAAACATTGCTATCATAGCTGCTTCCACCACCTCCCCTAGCAGCCCATTCCAGGCACCTACCATTATGTCTGGAAAAAAACTTGCCCTGTGCATCTTCTTTAAACTTTCCCCCCTCACCTTAAACCTATGCCCTCTAGTATTTGACATTTCCACCCTGAGAAAAAGACTCTATAAGTATCTACTCTATCTATGTCTCTAAATTTTATATACTTCTATCAGGTTGCCCCTTAGTCACCAATGTTTCCGAGGAAACAATCCAAGTTTGTCCAACCTATCCAACCTCAGCTGTAACGTGACTTCCCTACTTTTATACTCGATGAAGGCAAGCCTGCCGTATACTTTCTTCACCACCCTGTCCACTTGTGTTGCCCCACAAGCTGCGTCCTTAGCCCTCTACTCTACTCCCTATACACTCATGACTGTTTGGCCAGATTCTGCTCTAACTCCATCTGCAAGTTTGCAGATGATACCACTGTTGTAGGCCATATCTCAAACAGCGATGAGTCGGAGTACAGGAAGGAGATAGAGAGCTTAGTGGAATGGTGTCATGACAACAACCTTTCCCTCAATGTCAACAAAACAAAAGAGCTGGTCATTGATTTCAGGAGAGGGGGCAGTGTACATGCACCTGTCTACATCAATGGTGCTGAGGTCAAGAGGGTTGAGAGCTTCAAGTTCCTGGGAGTGAACATTACCAACAGCCTGTCCTGGTCAAATCACGTAGATGCCACAGCCAAGAAAGCTCACCAGTGCCTCTATTTCCTCAGGAGGCTAAAGAAATTTGGTTTGTCCCCTTTGACTCTCACCAACTTTGAACGATGCACCATAGAAAGCATCCTATCTGGAGGTATCACAGCTTGGTAAGGCAACTGCTCTGCCCAGGACCTCAAGAAGCTGCAGAGAGTTGTGGACACAGCCCAGCGCATCACGGACACCAGCATCCCCTCCTTGGACTCTGTCTTTACCTCTCGTTGTCTAGGTGAAGCAGCCAGTATAATCAAAGACCCCACCCACCCGGGACATTCTCTCTTCTCTCCTCTTCCATCGGGCACATACCACCAGACTTAAGGACAGCTTCTACCCCACTGTGATAAGACTATTGAATGGTTCCCTTATACAATGGGATGGACTATGACCTTACGATCTACCTTGCTGTGACCTTGCACCTTATTGCACTGCACTTTCTCTGTAGCTGTGACACTTTACTCTGTACTGTTATTGTTTTTACCTGTACTACGTCAATGCACTCTGTACTAACTCAATGTAACTGCACTGTGTAATGAAATTGACCTGTACGATCGGTGTGTAAGACAAGCTTTTCACAGTACCATCGGTACAAGTGACAAAATAAACCAATACCAATAATTTCAGGGAGCTATGGATTTACACCTCAAGATCACTCTGTACTTCAATGCTCCTAAGGGTCCTGCCATTTACTGTAAACTTTTCTCTTGCATTTGACCTCCCAAAATGCAAGACTTCACTCTTGTCTGGATTAAACTCTATCTGCCATTTCTGTGCCCAAATTTCTAGCTG
This sequence comes from Pristis pectinata, assembly GCF_009764475.1. NCBI lineage: Eukaryota > Metazoa > Chordata > Chondrichthyes > Rhinopristiformes > Pristidae > Pristis > Pristis pectinata. Next base: position 2,012,788 of record NC_067426.1, read on the forward strand.
ATCCATATCCTATAATATCCTTTAACAAACTTCCTCACTGTCCACAACTTGACCAATTTCCGTGTCATCTGCAGACTTACTAATCAGACCACATATATTTTCATCCAAATCATTTATATATATTACAAACAAGCACTGATGCTTGTGGAACACCACTGGTCACAGACCTCCAGTCAAAAAAGAATCTGTCTATCACTTCTCCCCAGCACTTCTATAAAAAGAACACCTCATATTCCACTCGGATACCTTACAACCCAATGGTATGAACACTAAGTTTTCCAGTTTCAAGTAACCCAAACCCTCTGTGTTCCTCTCCCACTCCCACCAGTCCACCCATGTTCTTTCTCCCTTTGTTCACCTTTTCCATCCCTCCCCTCTCTCCCACCTGCTCCATCTGTCCAACATTCCCCACCCCACACCCCCCCATCTGGTTCCTCCTATTACTTACCAGCCCCTGTTCCACCCCTCCCTTCGACTTCTACACACTGGCCATCTTTCCTCTCCCCAGTCATGGTGCAGGGTCTCAACCCAAAATAATGACACAACCCTTTTGCCTCCATGATGCTGCTTGACCCTCGCAGCAGTTTATTTTTTGCTCCTCTACCACTACCCGCTGTCAGCTATGACCAAACCAATATTGGATGCAATTTACTGGCTCACTGTGGATCCCATGTGACTTAATCTTCTGGACCAGCCTACCATGAGGGACCTTTACTCAAGTCCATGTATATAAGATAAGCTATCTTTATTAGTCACATGTACATCAAAACACACAGTGAAATACATCATTTTGCGTAGTGATTTGGGGAGCAGCCCATAAGTGTCGCCACGCTTCCGGCGCCAACATAGCATGCCCACAACTTTCTAACCCGTACGTCTTTGGAACGTGGGAGGAAACCGGAGCACCCGGAGGAAACTCACGCAGACACAGGTAGAACGTACAAACTCCTTACAGACAGTGGCCGGATTTGAACCCGGGTCGCTGGCGCTGTAAAGTCTTACGCTAACTGCTACACTACCGTGCCTGCCCTACCCTCATCAATAATCTTTGTCACATCCTCAATAAACTCAATCAAATTTGTGAGATAGGACCTCCCCTGCACAAAGCCATGCTGACTTTCCCCAACAAGTCCATGCTTTTCCAAATGCGAGTAAATCCTGTTCGTTAGAATCTTCTCCAATAATTTCCCCACCATTTATGTGAGGCTCACTGGCCTATATTTTCCTGGTTTGTCTCTGTTGCCCTTCTTAAACAAGGAACAACACCAGCTGTCCTCCAGTCTTGTGGCACCTCACCCATGGCTAAGGAGGATGCAAAGATCTTGGTCAAAGCCCCAGAAAACTCTTCCGTTGCTTCTCTTAACATCCTGGGATGAATCCTATCAGGCCCTGGGTATTTATCCACCTTAATGTTTTCAAGACACCTTCTTAATATCGACATACCCCAGAGTATCAACATACCCCTCCCCAATGTCAGCATCATCCTTGAATACCGATGCGGTACACATTAAAGACCTCACCCACAACCTTTGGCTCCAGGCATAACTTGCCACCTTTATCCTTTATTTAACACATTCCCTAAATAATTCACGAGTATTTCAGATGAATCTAGGATCTTAAGGTATGATCTGATGCGGCAGATGAAGACAGGCAAAATAGATTTGCCAGTTTGATTCATTTAGAGCATAGAGTGCAAATCAAAGTCTATATTAGAAGCTTCTGTACTTTTTTTTGAAAAATATTACACAGCGACACTACCATTGGTAAAGGAAGGATCTTGAGCTTTAGAAGTGCTGGTGTTAGGTTGGAGAGGTGAGGTGATATTGGGAGAAATGATCTTGAGCAGTGGTGAGACAGGGAAGAAATAAGAAATTAGAATTTCATCAGAATTTGTTATAGACCTCCCTAAAGACATTGTTGTCACCTTGAAGACACAAGAAATTCTGCAGATGCAGGGATCTGGAGCAATACGCAAAAGGTGCTGGAGGAACTCAGCAGGTCAGGCAGCATCTATGGAGGGAAATAAAGAGTCGACGTTTCGGGTCGAGACCCTTCATCAGGACTGAAAAGGAAGAGGGCAGAAGCCAGAATAAGGTGGTGGGGGGAGGGGGAGGAGCACACACTAGGTCACAGAAGGGGAGTAGTCAGAGAGGATATTTTTTCTAATAAATTCTGGTTTCTGCCCTCTTCCTTTCCAGTTCTGATGAAGGGTCTCATCCCGAAACATTGACTGTTTATTTCCCTCCATAGATGCTGCCTGACCTGCTGAGTTCCTCCAGCACTTTTTGTGTGTCGTCACCTTGAAGTTTTTTGAACTTTGTGTTAGGCTGTTTCTAAGTAGTTGCTGGGGAATAGATGTCTAATAAATTCAATATATGCATTATTTTGCAATTTAACTGTTGACCTGTGTCAACTTATCACTACAAAGACTATTTTATGGTAAGTAAACTGACTGAGTTCATTCAGAGGGTTAATTATTTTCAGATTAGGGACAGGATTCAGGATTAGTTTGTAGAAAGGCCATAGCTCAAGTATTTTGCATTTCTGGAGAGGTTTCCTACATGTTGAAAATGATTGTAATTGTTTCTTAAAATCTGTATTAGGCTACATGATTGGGAGCTATCTCAGTATTCCAAAACCTTCCCGTTGTTCTGATCTCCGCTTTAGGTATAAATTGTCCAAAAGGTTAATTTTTAGATACAAAATACACATTACATACCTGATTCCTAAATTTGGGTCGAGGAAACTCTTTCCCATCCCATTCCAACATGACCATACTTCCTTCAATTTCTTTCACAATACTTTCATAGTCTTGACGTAAAATTCGGAACTTTTTTCTTACCAAATAACCTCTAACATAAGCCTACAAATGAAGGACAAAAACGCTTTAAAAAATAAATGCATGGAACAAAGATGATTATATGTCAAGCAGCTCTCCTAACATAAATAAATCCATATCCCTGTTGGTTGTTCCTCCCTGCAGAGTACTGTTGTCTGCTTCATTTAAAATAACATTCAACTTTGTTAAACAATATTTCATGTCATGGCACCGGAAGATGGAACTATTGGAAATGTTGACAGTAATTCAATAGCTATTGACCTTATAAATACAAAATAATCTTTTGAGAAGGTAACGTCCGAGTTATTACACGATTCGCAAAGGGGTTTCTGATCAGGGCCCTGATTAAAAAACATTTTTTTTTAGTATCAGTGTTAGCAGCAAACTATAGAAGGCCAAATGCAAAAGGTTGAGAGTTGCCAAGAACACAATGAAATTCAACCGTGCTGATAGATGTGACTTTTTTGTGTTAACATGCAAAGTATTTCATGCAGCAAGATGCTGCAATGATTGCTCAGACATCAATTGCGGAAAAACAATTTTGAAAACATCTAATTCATAAGAGTTTTCCTCTTTTTCCCTCTAATCCTCTAACAATTTCATTGAATCCATGCCCCTTGTTTTTGATTCCTTTGCTAAAGGAACCATGTTCTAAAGGTACATAAACGACCTGGATGAGTACATTGATGGATGGTTTAGTAAGTTTGCAGATGATACCAAAATTGGTGGAGTTGTAAATAGTTTAGAAGATTGGCGACGAATACAGTGTGATATAGATCAGTTACAGATGTGGGCAGAGAAATGGCAGATAAAGTTTAACCCGGATAAACGTGAGGTGTTGCACCTTGGTTGGACTAATGTCAAGAGGTAGTACACTCTTAAGGGCAAGACCCATAACAGTGTTGAAGAGCAGAAAGACCTTAGGGTGCAAGTCCCTGGCTCATTGAAAGTGGCTGCACAGGTAGATTGGATGGTTTAAGAAGGCTTATGGAATGCTTGCTTTCTTTAATCGAGGTATTGAGTATAGGAGTCAAGAAGTTACGATGCATCTCTATAGAACTCTGGTTAGGCCACATTTAGAGTATTGAGTGCAATTCTGGTCACCTCACTATAGGAAGAATGTCGAGGCTTTAGAGAGGGTGCAGAGGAGGTTTACTAGGATGCTGCCTGGATTAGAGGACATGTGCTATCAGGAGAGGCTGGACAAACTTGGGCTCTTTTCTCTGGAGTGGTGGAGGCTGAGGGGTGATCTGTTGGAAGTGTATAAAATTATGATAGGGTGGACAAGCAATATCTTTTTCCCATTATTGAGCGATCCAAAGGTGAGAGGGGGTGGGTTCAGAACAGACATGAGGGGTATGTTTTTTTTTACTGAGAGAGTGGTGGATGCCTAGAATGCATTGCCTGATAGGGTGGTGGAGGCAAATTCATTGGGGGCTTTTAAGAGGGGATTGGATGGGCACATGAATGAGAGGAAAATGGAGGGATATGGGCATTCTGTAGGTAGGAGGGATTAACTATGTCGGCACAACATTGTGGGCCGAAGGGCCTGTTCTGTGCTGTACTGTTCTATGTTCTTTCTACTTACACTGTCAAGACCACTCACAATTTTATACACCTCAATTTAAGTCTCCCTTCAGGTTCCCCTCTTCCAAGGATAACATCACCAGTTCAGCCAATCTTTTCTTCAGGGTGACAATTTTCTCACCATGGAAACATCTCTTGTACATCTTCTCTGTGCTTTCTGCAGTGTTATCACATCTTTCGTTTAGTATGACAACCAGAATGGGGTATGCAGTACTCAGGGTGTGGTCCGCCTTTTGTCATATATGAGAACATTAGAAATAGCAGGAGTAGGCCAATCAGCCGCTGTGCAACTGCAGGATTTTTATGTATAAAAGGTCATGGTACATAAATCAAAGCAGGAATGGGCAACTTGGTTCCTCGTATCTACTCTGCTGTTCAATGTGATTATGGCTAATCTTCTGCCTCAGTGCCACTTTCCTGGACTAACTCTATGTGCCCTGATTTCCTTAATATCTAAAAATTTAGTCATAGAGCACTACAGCACAGAAACAGGCCCTTCAGCCCATCTAGTCCATGCCAACCTGATCTTCTGCCTAGTCCTATGGATGCACTCCCAGACCACATGCCTCCAAACCCCTCCCATCCGTGTACCTATCCAAACTTCTCTTAAATGTTACAATTGAACCCACCTTTCCAACTTCTGCTGGCAGCTCGTTCCACACTTGCACCACCCTCTGAGTGAAAAAGTTCCCCCCTCAGGTTCCCCTTATATATTTCACCTTTCACCCTAAACCTATGACCTCTAGTTCTAGTCTCACCCAACCTGAGGGGAAAAAGCCTGCATGCATTCACCCTATCTATACCCCTCATAATTTTGTATACCTCCATAAAATCGCCCCTCATTCTCCTGCGCTCCAAGGATTAAAGTCCTAACCTATTCAACCTTTCCCTACAACTCAGGTCCTCAAGTCCCAGCAACATCCTTGTAAATGTTATCTGCACTTTTCAAGCTTATTGATATCGTTCCTGTAGGTAGGTGACCAGAACTACACACAATACTCTTAAGTTCGGCCTCATCAACATCTTGTACAACTTCAATACAACATCACAACTCCTGTACTCAATGCCCCAATTTAAGAAGGCCAAAGTGCCAAAAGCTCTCTTTACGACCCTATCTACCTGTGGCACCACTTTCAAGAGACTATGGATCTGTATTCTCAGGTCCCTTTGTTCTACCACACACCTCAGAGCCCTACCATTCACTGTGTAAGTCTCACCCTGGTTTGTCCTCCCAAAATGCAACACTCGTCTGCATTAAATTCCATCTGCCATTTTTCAGCCCATTTTCCTAGCTGATCAAGATCATGCTGCCAGCTTTGATAGCCTTCCTCACTGTCCACTGTACCCCCAATCTTGGTGTCATCTGCAAATTTGTTGTTCCAGTTTACCACATTATTGTCTAAATCATTACTATAGATGATAAACTACAATGGACCCAGCAGCAATCTCTGCGGCACTAGTCACAGGCCTCCAGTCAGAGACACAATCATCTACTACCACTCTCTGGCTTCTCCCGCTAAGCCAACGTTGAATCCAATTGGCTACTTCATCCTGAATGCCAAGCAAATTAACCTTCTGGACCAGCCTCCCATGCAGGACTTTGTCAAAGGCCTTGCTAAAGTCCATGTAAACAACGTCCACTGCCTTTCCTTCATTGACCTTCTTGGTAACTTCCTCGAAAAACTCTACAAGATTTGTTAGACATGACCTACCACACACAAAGCCATGTTGACTATCCCTAATCAGGCCCTGTCTATCCAAATACTTATATATCCTGTCCCTTAGAATGCCTTCCAATAATTTACCCATGACTGATATCAGGCTCACTGTCTTATAATTTCCCAGCTTATTCTTACAGCCTTTCTTGAACAACATTTGTATTTTCTGTTTTGAAAATACAGTTCTAGCATCACGCCTTTATATTCTATGTGTGGCCTAATAAAGGAAAGCATCTCATATGCCTTCTTAACCACCTATTGATGTCCTGCTACCTCTTAAAAAGTGTGGATCCCTTGGGTCCCTTTATTTCTCCACACTACTCAATTTCTTTTGTTTTATATTCCCTGGTCAAGAATATACACCTGCCCAAATGCATTACCTCACTTTTCTATGTATTAAATTCCATTTTGCCACTTTCCTACTCTTCAAACCAGCCGATCCATATCATCCTGCAGCTTAAAGTTTTTTTTTCTCACTGTTAGCTACACGGCCAACTCTAGTATCATCTGCACAGAGGTAGGAATAAAAGAATATGCCAGAGTAGATGAAGGGCAAGAGGAAGTTCATTTGGGGAAAACTACCATCATGAACCAGCTGAGCTAAATAGCCAGTTATTATGTTGCACATGTACTACCTTCAGTTTAGTATATTGTGTGCACTGCTGATTAGCTGTTTCATCCTTGTTGAGGAAAGCAAATGTAGAATGGCTAATTGCCTTTGCTTAATATTTCTATTGGTGTTTGCAGGCATAAACTGAATTTCCAGCCATTGGTCAATTTAATTTTCTCTCCCACTCAGACCTTTCTGTTCTCAGTTTCCTGCATGGTTTCAATGCAGCTTATTGAGGCAAATGTTCTGCTTGGGCTTCAATCACAACCCCAAAGTGCAGCACTTCAGAGAGCTTAAGCCAGCAGCAGTGCACTGATACTGCTAACTACACCAGCATGTGTGTTATGGACCCCAACAGGGACCCCTGCTACTGTGCCAAAGTATAGCACCCGAGTCAAATCAATTTGTGGAGATAACTGTCTACAGAACAGTAAGTAGACAATTTTATTTGAGGTAAGTACATGTATAAAGGGTTTAACAGTTTTGAAAGTTTTTAAAGACACAAGAAAGACTGCAGATGCTGAAATCTGGAGCAACAAAACAAAAATGCTGGAAGAACTCAATAGTTCAGGCAGCACCCATGAAGGGAAATGAACAGTCAATGTATTCTTTAATAAGTTTTTAAACACTTCATCTTCAACATGTTAACAATCTCAAGTTAAAAACGTTTTAGCTTTTCCCCCCCAAGGGCACAGATTTAAAGAAACTCAGAATCATTGAATTTTTACAAAAGCCCATTGTGTCTGTGCTAGTGACTGGAAAAGGAAACATACTTTTCAGGGAACGATAGTGATGTTCTGCAAATGCACTATCTGAAAGGGTGCTGGAAGTCAATACAATCGTGGCATTCAGAAAGTAATTGGCCAGAAACCTGAAGGGAAACAACAACTGCAGCTTCCAGGGAACGGGACCAGCTTAACTACCCTTACAAAAGGGGAGCACAGGCTCGACAAGCCATAAGTGTGTTGTTATGATTCTGATTCTCCAGTACATGAGAAACTCAGTAACCTCAGCACCGAGATGGACCTGGACCAGAGCAGAATGGGCCGGGCCGACCCCACCCGGGCGGCTCCACCTCAGCCTGTGCAGAACACGTTTCATTCCGAGCTTCCACTTTGAATTTACATCCAGGGAAAAACCAGAACAACGACCTAAAGTGTTGCTGACAATTTTAGAGCCCAGTTTTAAGGAGGATCAGGCGCTCCGCTCCGGACCAACAAACTAACCTGCAAAACACAAACTTGGCCCAACTTCTCTGCCGCCGCCATTTTAAACACCGCCTGAGGAAGTGACGTGAGGTTTGGTAGACCAACGGCCGTCGGCTTGCCGAGATAATTGACAGGAGCTCTGCCAATCGGAGGTTGCGTGGCGGCGCTGGGCGGGGCTGCCCGGCTGGGCGGGCAGAGATCGGACATGGACGACCGGCAGTACGAGCTGACGGCCGAGCAGAGGGCGGTCAAGGACAAGTACCCGCCCGTGAGCAAGAAGTACGAGTGTGAGTGCGGCTGGCCGGGGTGCTCGGAGGCTGGGGCCCCCGGTTGGATGGCGAGGGCCTGAGGCCTGTGCCGTTGCTGGGCGACGGCGGGGCCTGGTGGTCTGCTGGGGCTGAGCATTTGCACAGCGCCTGCCCCGTCCCTACAGCGCGCTGCCGGGCGGCTCGTTGGCCCTACACAGCGCGCTGAGGAAGTGCAGCCGAAGTCTCACAGTGGCTGCTGCAGGGGAGAGGGCCGTTCGGCCTGTCCATGGTCTACTCTCCCTCACGGCCCAGAGCCAATGGAGTAGGCTCTTCGGCCCACCACGTCTGTGCCGACCAATGCTGCCAATTTGAACTAATCCCAGCTGCCTGTACATGGTCTGTATCCATCCATTCCCTGCTCATGTTGCCCGTGTAAATATTTCTTAAACGCCATCATCGTATCTGCTTCCACTGCCTCCCCCGGCAGCCTGTTCAGGCACCTACCACTCTGTGTGGGAAAAAAAAAACTTGCATCATAACTCTGCTTTAAACTTTCCCCGTCTCATCTTAAACCTATGCCTTTCAGTATTTGACATTTCTGCCTTGGGGGAAAAATGGGGAAAAGGCTACCTTATGTATGCCCCTCATAATTTTCTACACCTCTGTCAGGTTCCCCCTCAGCCTTTGATGCTCCAAAGAAAACTTTGAGTTCGTCCAACTTCTCCTTATAGCTATAGTCTGTGAATTCTTTCCTTTCAGACTCTCGCCTAGCTTTCTTTTAATACTGAAAATGATTCTGTCTCTATTTCTCTCTGTGCAGTGTATTCTGGACTCTGACCACTTGCTGTATTAGAAAAAATAAATTTCAGTTTCAGTCTTGATTCTTTCGCCACTCACCCCATTCTGTTCCCAAGTTCTAGACCTTTCCACCAATAGGAGAATGGGAGTAGTTGCTCTCCATTTATTCTGGCTAGACCCTTTGGTGTTTTAAATGTCTCTTTCCTGCCCCGCCCCTGTTCCTAAGAAAGCCCTTGCTTCTCCTCCCCAGAATTATTATAATAAATCTCTTCTGCACCTTCTCCAAAACATCCTTCCTAATGTAAAGTCCAGATCTGGAGATAAAATCACAGCAATGGCTGAACTACTGTTACATCATAACTTCCTTAATCTTGTACCTGCACCTTTACTTATAATACCTTATACTTTCTTTCTCACCACTTTAACAGAATGCCTTGCCAGTTTCAATAGCCATGCACAAATGTCCCCACTCCTGTTCTTGTACCCCTTTTAGAATTGTACCTTCTTAATACCAAAACTTAATGCTTTGTATTCCTCAACAATAGATTTCAGAATTCCACAATCAGCATTGTCACCAGATAATCAGTTTTGGTGATGTTGATTGACAGATATATATTGGTCCCAGCTCATGGGATAACTTCCTTGCTTTTCAAAGTAGTGCGTTGGGATCTTTTGTATCCAGCTGAGAGAGCAGGCTGTGGTTTACTGTTTCTTCCGTAATGTGGCAATTCTAACAATGCAGCACCCCTCAGTGCTGGATTGGAGTTTCAGGTGAGATTTTTGAGTCTCTGGTGTGGGGTTTGAACGACCAATTATCTGACTCCATGGTGTGAGACTTCCACATTATGACGTGTTTAATACAATTACACAGATGTTTTAAATTAATTGAACCATCAGAAGCTGCAATGAAGCTGAATGCATCATAAAATATTGTGGCTTCCAATCAATTATTTGATCTGTTATTATTGAGTTTGCCAGAATTGCTCATCCTCCTGACACGTATAGTAGGCAAGTAGATCATGTAGTTTTTTGGTGGACACTCTGCTAAAGATTAGTATGAGGAAGGAGGAATATGTAACAAGTGGAAATATGTGAAAATCTGTAGTGACAGCAGGAAAGCTGGACTAACATAGATACTTCTTTAAATGACTGCACAGTTCTCCTCTTTCTGTGCTGCATGACTTTTATGGTTGTTTTAAAATAGGCTCAGAATTTTATCATGTTTGTAAAATCTTCATGCCTGCATCACCATTCAGTAAGGTTATGGCTGACCTTTTACCCAAGTACCACTTTTCTGCACTAACCCCATATCACTCAATTTTTTAAAATATCTATTTTGAATGTATGCCATGAGGGGCCTAGATATGGTCAATGTGTACAGTCTTCTTCCCAGGTTTGGGAAATCAAGAACTAGAGAGCATAATTTTAAGGTGAGAGGGGAGAGATTTAATAGGAACCTGAGGGACAACTTTTTCCACCCAGAGTGTGGTCAGTATATGGAATGAACTGCCAGAGGAAGTGGCTGAGGCAGGTACATTAACAACGTTTAAAAGGTACTTGGACACGAACATGGATAGGAAAGGTTTAGAGGGATATGGGCCAAACGCAGGCAAATGGGACTAGTTTAGATGGGAATCTTGGTTTGCATAGGCCGGTTGGCATAGGCCAGTTGGGCCAAAGGGCCCACTTCCGAGCTGTATGACTTAATAGTGCAGTTGGGTAAAGAATTCCTGGTATTCACCACCCTCTGCATGAGCAAGTTTTCCTCTCTTCTGTTCTGAATGCTCAACCACTTATTTGGAAACTCTGATGACCACCACCACCAACCCCCCCCCCACCCCAACCTAGACACCCCAGCCAGGGAAAGCTTCATATCCACCCTGTCAGGTCCCTTAAGAATTATGTACGTTTCAATTCTTCTGTACAGATCAAGTTGTCTTATTATTCTGTCATTAAGATTTCAGTTAAAGTTGGAACATGGAAAATAATCTCAGGGTCATGGAGATGTGTAGCCCAACTTGTCTAGGCCGACCAAGATGTCTATCTGAGCTAGTCCCATTTGCCTGCATTTGGCCCGTATCCCTCTAAACCTTTTCTATCCATGTATCCGTCCAAATGTCTTTTAAGCATTTTATTTCTACCTGCCTCTACAGCTTCCTCTGTGCTTTCTGATGTGAATTATGAAAAATTATGTTTCCATTTTATGGCAAAACCACCATCACAGGAATCAGTCTGTTGAAATTTCATGTGCTTTCTTGATTGCAAGTGTATTCTTCCTTGGATAGGGAGATCTGTGCAAAATACTCCAAGCATGGTCTCGCCAGGGCTGGATGTGATTATCTGCAGTTGTGCTCAAATCCCCTTGCAATGATGGGCAGCATACTGTCTGCCTTACTATTTGCTTGCTAAGCCTGCATATTAGCTTGTCGTGATTCATGTATAAGGACACCCAGATCCCTCTGAACACCAATACCTTTCAATCTCTCACTATTTAAGAAAAAACTCAGCATTTCTCTCTTTTCCAGCCAAGTGGATGCTCTCATTTTTCCATATCTTGTTCCATCTGCCATGTCCTTGCCTATTCACTTAATGTATGTACATCCTCTGATAGCCCACATCATCCATAAATCTGGATATGATATTCATCTAAATTTTGATATAGAATATGAAAGCTCTGGTCCCAGCATCAATTTGTTCACTGACCACAGCCTTTCACCCTTTAAATGACCTATTTATTCCTTTGGTGTTCTGACCATTGGCCAGTCCCCAAACCATACAATTATTTTACTCCCATTAATTTGCATTATGCTTTTGTTTACTAATCTCATTTAATAAACTCGTATCCAATATGTTTCTGGTTTACCAGTATACTTGCTTGTATCAGAAAAATCAGCAAGAATAGTTTCTATATTAATACCCATATTTACATGTAGCAGATATATGAATTTCATTAAATGAAATTGTTTGATATGTCATAGACCCTGGCATGCTTTTTCTCATGCACAGGATGTGGATGACACTGGAAACGCCAGCATTTATTGTCCATCCCTAATTGCCCCTGAATTTTGGAGATAGTTAAGGGTCAACCACCTTGGTGGATCTGGAGTTGCACATCTGCCTGGTCGATAAGGATCGCTCTGTGAGGGATAATTGTGAACCAGATCGGTTTTTATAACAATCTGGGAGTTTCATAATTACAGTTACTGAGATTTACTTTAATTACTTGAATTTAAATCTGGCTAGGGGAACTTAATTTCAAATTCTGGCTGCTAGTCCAGTAACTTAATTGCTATGCTACAATACCCAAGCTTGACAGGACCTGATTATATATATTGGGGTTAGGCATAAAAAAAATCCTTGGAGTCTGGTGGGTTTGGATTACCTGTAGTTGGGGTCAGGTTTTAATCTGTCAGTGATTATGAAATTAGTGAAAGAGAGAGTGTCAAAGGTAATTAATTTTGTGGTGCACTTTATTTTGCCGTGAAAAGCACAAGTGACCCTAATAATTGTGACCTTAGAGTTTATGTTCCCAGATCATGGATTAACTTTTCTGTCTAATAATGCTCCTGCAAAGTGCCTTGAAATATTGAAGTTGTTGAAAAATAGTGAGGTAGTCAGCACCCTGGGTACTCAATGCTTCGTTATGACTTTGGACAGTAAAGTGTAACCTCTGTGCTTTGGACTTTGAGAACTAAATGATATAAATCAATATAATGTGAAGCAATTAAGAATATCAGTAACTGAACACTGTTTCAGTGTTAGGGGGTAAAACAGTTCATAGTATAAATTTTGCAGTGTTTTTTCAGTCAGGTTCATTTTATTCCATTTGTTACAAAACTTAATGACAATGATACACGGTTTTTTAATTCTGTTTTCTTTCCCTCTCTAGATTTGGACCACACCGCTGATGTTCAGTAAGTTAATGTCTACTGTAAAGTGGAATAATTGCTGAAAAAAGTGGTTACAAATTTCAAGTGTTTTGGCAGTCAGGATCTTGTATTGTGTGTAATTCCTGAATTATAGAATTAAAGCTTGCATTAATTGCAAAATGTATCATTGATGTATCACGTTTCCATTTATCCAGTGTAGAATCTATTGGAACCTTGTCTCCCTTTTGTGCAGTCAACTGTGCAATATTTTTAACTTGCCATGTTACTTCAGAAACAAGGTTTGCTTGTTAAAATTCCTGCTGCTCATTAACAATTTTTATTTTAATGTCATTTTAAAATAATTGGGCCTTCTTACAAAAGTGATACAACTTAGTATTGAGAATGTTTATGATTGAAATTGATTGAAAATTCCAAAGACTTACTAGGCAATCAATATTCTTTTCCCAGAAAAATAAAAGAAAGAGGAAAAATTATGGAAGTTGCTCATTTTACTGGACCAAGTAACCCTATCTGGATCTTAATTGAGATAAAATAAATGGCAATGATAGGATTGGGCCGAGTCAACATGGATTTACCAAGGGCAAATCACGCTTGACTAATCTGCTGGAGTTTTTTGAGGATGTAACCAGGAAAATAGACGAGGGAGATTCAGTGGATGTTGTATACCTCGACTTTCAGAAGGCATTTGATAAAGTGCCGCACAGGAGATTGGTGGGTAAAATTAGGGCTCATGGAATTGGGGGGCGGGTATTAACATGGATAAAAATCTGGGTGGTGGATAGGAAACAAAGGGTAGGGGTGAATGGATGTTTCTCAGAATGGCAGGCCGTGACTAGTGGGGTGCCACAGGGCTTGGTGCTGGGACCACAGCTGTTTACGATCTGTATTGGTGATTTAGATGAAGGCATTGTGAATAACATTAGCAAGTTTGCTGATGATACAAAGTTGGGTGGCAGTGCGACATGTGTAGAGGAAGTTAGGAGAATTCAAGGTGATTTGGATAGGTTGGGTAAGTGGGCAGATACTTGGCAGATGAAGTTTAATGTGGATAAGTGTGAGGTTATCCACTTTGGGAGCAGGAACAGGAAGGTGGATTATTATCTGAATGGTGTGGAGTTAAGTAAGGGGGAAATACAAAGGGATCTAGGAGTCCTTGTTCGTCAGTCACTGGAAGTGAATGAGCAAGTGCAGCAGGCAGTGATGAAGGCTAATGGAATGTTGGCCTGTATTACAAGGGGAATTGAGTACAAAAGCAAAGAGATTCTTTTGCATGTGTACAGGGCCCTGGTGAGACCACTCCTGGAGTATTGTGTACAGTTTTGGTCTCCAGGGTTAAGGAAGGATATCCTGGCTATAGAGGGCGTGCAGCGTAGGTTTACGAGGTTAATTCCGGGGATGTCGGGACTGTCTTATGCTGAGAGGTTGGAGAGACTGGGATTGTACACGCTGAAATTGAGAAGATTGAGAGGGGATCTGATTGAAACATACAGGATTATTAAGGGATTGGACAAGATAGAGACAGGAAATATGTTCCAGATGTTGGGGAAGTCCAGGACCAGGGGGCATGATTTAAGAATAAGGGCTAGGCCATTTAGGACAGAGGTGAGGAAAAACTTCTCCCAGAGGGTTGTGAATTTGTGGAATGCACTGCCTCAGAGGGCAGTGGAGGCCAATTCTCTGGGCACTTTCAAGAAGGAGCTTGATAGGTTTCTTATAGATCGGGGAATCAAGGGATATGGGGACAAGGCAGGAACAGGATATTGATTGTTGAGGATCAGCCATGATCTCAAAATGGCGGTGCAGACTCGAAGGGCTGAATGGTCTACTTCTGCTCCTATTGTCTATTGTCTAAAGCTGAAACAAAAATAATCCCCTGGTGTTACTAATAGTTCGGCATATAGAATATGCTGTGCTTTTCCAATTGAATTGTGAATATTAACCTGTTTCCAATTAGAATCTGACCTGGCAAACTTGGACTCTATCTAGGAAAAGCGTTATCAACCATATTAACACAGACATGCTTGTAGCTGTTACTAGTTGGAGAAATTTTGGATGAGTTTGATATATTGCATAAGCAAATTGGATGACATCAATATGCTCTGAGTTTTTGATGTGGACTTCAATGTATTATGCAAATATTTAAAGTAAAAAAAACCACTAAAGTTTACCATTTTGATTCCTGACATGGTGGAGGGTGGGATTGCCCTAGGAGGTAATATTGAGCAGATGAGCAGATATACACATGAGAGTTTAGAAGAATGAGATCTGATCTAATTGAAACATGCACAATTCTTAAGGGGCTTGACGTGGATGGATGTGAAGTTGGCTTTCCTTGGCAGAGGTGTCGGGAACCAGGGGTCAGAGTCTCAAAGTAAGGGGTCAGTCATTTAACAGTGGAATGAAAAGGGAATTCTTCATCCTGAGCCCTGTGGGGACTCAGTCACTGAGAATGTTCAAGGCAAACATTGATATATCTTTAGATGTCAACGGATAGTGCAGCAAAGCGGTACTGAGGCAAGGGGCCAATAATGATCTACTGAAGGGTAGAACAGGTAAGAGGGACCTATGTTAACATTTCAGTTCAGGACCACTCTTCAAAACCAAGTCATAATGAAAGCCAGCTTCTTCTGTTTCTAATAGCAGTGCTCATCGGTCATAATAGTACTATTCGACACTTCTATCTAAATATTTTTTGCAGCTTTTTGTGGTTTGGCACAAAAAATATCAGCTATTAGTTTCACAATTAGTGGTTAATAGAATGGATAATCTATCTGCTGCATGTTACTTAGCAAGAGAGTTAACTTTCAGTTCAAGGCCCTGAACTTTTTTTTTTCAGGTTGCACTCATGGGGTGATACAGTAGAAGAGGCTTTTGAACAGGCTGTAATGGCAATGTTTGGCTATATGACAGACATAGAAACTGTGCAGCCATTAAAGACACTTGAAGTAAAGGCTGAAGGTAATCTTAGCAGTGTAGTAAATACATTCTGGTTGATTTAAGATATCTTTATTAGTCACATGTACATCGAAACACACAGTGAAATGCATCTTTGTGCAGAATGTTCTGGGGGCAGCCCGCAAATGTCGCCACACTTCTGGCGCCAACATAGCATGCCTACAATTTCCTAACTCGTATGTCTTTGGAATGTGGGAGGAAACCGGAGCACCCGGAGGAAACCCACACAGACACGGGGAGAACGTACAAACTCCTTACAGATGGCGGCCAGAATTGAACCCGGGTCGCTGGTGCTATAATAGTGTTATGCTAACCGCTACACTACCGTGCCTCGTGTCACAGGGTCATTTGTTAATCAGCTCCTTTGCTTTCGTGTGAAAGATGTTGTATGTGTCAAGTCCTGTGTTGGGAGGCTGGAGGACATCAGATACCCCGTCAGTTTAAAGTATCTTAATGCTATTCTAAGTGACTGCATATATGGGGGCTGTGATAGAGTTTTGCTTTCCCAGTTGTCCTGCAGGGAGATGTTTGGGACAAGGGAATAGTTGTAAGTAGAATTCCTGGAGTATCCGAGGATCATTCAGCCTCAAAATTATCCCCCAGTAGTTTCACCTCAAAGCAAAGTACCCCAGAAGCTGCAAATGCTTAGCATACCAGTTGCATTTGCAGAGGCTAAAATACAACTAATGTGTCAGGTTGATAATATTCCATCAGAACCAGGAAAAAAATGTTGCAGACTTGCAAAGTGCTCATAATGGTGATTGGGAAAGAGGGAATAAAAGGGAAGGTCTGTGATGGGTGGAAGGCAGGAGATCAAATGACAAAAGGGATTTTTATGCAAGGCAAAAGGTAGTTTTTTAAAAAGAAAATGGTGAATGTTGGAAATCAAAAATAACAGGAGGAAAAGTAAATCATCATTATAGAATCATAGAGTTCTACAGCACAGAAACAACTCACTACATCCACACTGACCATTGCACCCATCTATCCTAATCCCATTTACCCACATTAGGTCCCTAGCCTTCAATGCCTTGTCAATTCAAGTGCTTTTGTAAATCATTCTTAAATGTTGTGAGTATCTGCCTCCACCTCCTACTCAAGCCTCAAAAAATTCCCTAGGTCACCTCTAAAACTGGTACCTCTCACCTTAAACCTATACCTTCCTGCCTTGTACATTCCTAAAATGGGAAAAAGATTCTTACTATCTACCCTATCTATGCCCCGCATAATTTAGTATACCTCTATCAGGTCATCCCCTCAGCCTCCTCTGCTCCAGGGTAAAACAAGCCCAGCCTACCCAATCTCTCCAATCCAGGAAACATCTGGCGAATCTCTTCGCTACCCTCTGTAGCGCAATGACATCATTCCTATTGTGTGGCGACCAGAACCGCAGACAGTGCTCCAAGTGTGCCTAACCAATGTTCTATTAAGTTGTAACGTGACTTGTGTCTATGGCACAGCCAATGAAGGCAAGCATCCCATGTGCTTCCTTCACCACCCTCTCCACCTGTGCAGCCATTTTTGGGGAACTATGCATGTGCCCAAGGTCCCTCTGTTCATCAAAGCTTCCTAGGGTCCTACCAATTTCTGTATATGTCCTACCCTTGTCTACCTCCCACCTTCCCCAAATGCATTGTCAGCATTAAATTGCATCTGCTCTTGTTCCGCCCAAATTCCAGTTAATCGAGACAACCCTTTTTGCTCTCTACAGCTGATGTTCATGTCACCTGCAAACTTAATCATACCTCCTAAGTTCACATACAAGTCCTTTATGTAGAACAAACATCAAGGGACCCAGCTTCGATACATGTGGCACAACACTGTCACAGACTTCTAATCAGGAGAAACGACCCTCCACCACCACCCTGCGTCTCCTATTACCAAGCCAATTTTGGATCCACTTTGGCAGTTTGCCATAGATCTCGTGAGCTCTAACCTTTTGGATCAGCCTAACGTCTGGGACTGCGTCAAAGGCCTTACTGAAGTTCATGCAGATAACTACTGCAATGTCCTCGGCAATATGCTGAGTTATCTCTTCGTAAAATTCCATCAAATTCGTAAAACACAATTTCCCATGATCAAAGCCATACTGATCATCCCTAATTAACCTCTGCCTTTCAAAGTGTAAATAAAGCCTGTCCCTTTGAATTTTTTCCAGCAATATCCTTATGACTAATGCAAGACTCGCTGGTCTGTAGTTACCTGGAAATGGAATTGGTTTATTATTGTCATATGTACTGAGCTATCGTGACAAACTTGTCTTTCATACTTTTCATACAGATTAATTCATTACATAGTGCATTGAGGTAAAACAATAACAAAATGCAGAATAAAGTGTTACAGCTACAGAGAAAGTTCAGTGCAGGTAGACAATAAGGTGCAAGGCAAATAAATAGTGAGGTCATGGACCATACCCAGATTACGGAAGAGGAGATACTGGCTGTCTTAAGGTGAATTAAAGTGGATAAATCCCCAGACCCTGACAAGGTGTCCTCTTGGACCTTGTGGGAGGTTAGTGCAGAAATTGCAGGGGATATTTAAAACATCCTTGGCCACAGGTGAGGTGCTAGAGGACTGGAGGATAGGTAATGCTGTTCTGTTGTTCAAGAAAGGCTCTAAAAATAAGCCAGGAAATTATAGGCCAGTGAGCAAATTATTGGATAAATTACTGGAAGGTCTTCAAAAGGACAGGATATATGAGTATTTGGATAGACAGGGCCAGATTAGGGATAGTCAACATGGCTTTGTGTGTGGCAGGTCATGTCTAACAGATCTTGTAGAGTTTTTTGAGGAGGTCACCAAGAAGGCTGATGAAGGAAAGGTGGTGGATGTTGTCTACATGGACTTTAGCAAGGCCTTTGACAAAGTCCCGCATGAGAGGCTGCTGCAGAAGGTTAAGTCATTTGGCATTCAGGATGAAGTTGTGAATTGGATTCAATATTGGCTTAGTGGAAGAAGCCAGAGAGTGGTAATGGATGGTTGTCTCTCTGATTGGAGGCCTGTGACTAGTGGTGTGCCGCAAGGATCGGTGATTGGTCTGTTGATGCTTATCATCTATATTAATGATTTAGATGATAATGTGGTAAACTGGATCAGCAAATTTGTGGATGACACCCAAGATTGGGGGCGTAGTGGACAGCGAGGAAGGCTATCAAAGCTTGCAGTGTGATCTTGACCAGCTAGGAAAACAGGCTGAAAAATGTCTGATGGAATTTAATGCAGACAAGTGTGAGGTGTTGCACTTTGGGAGGACAAACCAGGGTAAGACTTGCACAGTGAATGGTAGGGCACTGAGGTGTGCAGTAGAACAAAGGGACCTTGGAATACAGATCCACAGTTCTTTAAAAGTGGCATCACAGGTAGATAGGGTCATAAAGAGAGCTTTTGGCACATTGGCCTTCATAAATCAGGGGATTGAGTACAGGAGTTGGGATGTTATGTTGAAGTTGTACAAGATGTTGGTGAGGCCAGATTTAGAGTATTGTGTGCAGTTCTGGTCACCTACCTACAGGAAAGATATAACTAGGCTTGAATGAGAGCAGATAAAATTTACAAGGATGTTGCCAAGACTTGAGGACCTGAGTTGTAGGGAAAGGTTGATTAGGTTAGGACTTTATTCCCTGGAGCGCAGGAGAATGAATGGAGATCTTACAGAGGTATATAAAATTATGAGGGTTATAGATATAGTGAATGCATGCAGGCTTTTCCCCCTCAGGTTGGGTGAGACTAGAACTAGAAATCATAGGTTTCGGGTGAAAGGTGAAATATTTAAGGGGAATCTGAGGGGAAACTTCTTCACTCAGAGGGTGGTACGAGTGTGGAATGAGCTGCCAGCGGAAGTGGTGGATGCGGGTTCAATTGTAACGTTTAAGAGAAGTTTGGATAGGTACATGGATGGGAGGGGTTTGGAGGGATATGGTCCGGGTCCAGGTAGATGGGACTAGGCAGAAGATCAGGTTGGCATAGACTGGATGAGCTGAAGGGCCTGTTTCTGTGCTGTAGTACTCTGTGACTCTATGATGATAATAGTGGGGTAGAAGCTGTCCTTGAGAGTAGTACCTACTCTCAAACTTTTGTATCTTCTGCCCGATGAACGAGAATGATCAAGGTGGGAGGGATCTTTGATTATGTCAGCTGCTTTCCTGAGACAGCGGAAAGTGTAGACAGAGTCAATGGAGGGGAGCCTGGTTTTCGTGATACACTGGGTTGTGTCCACAACCTGCTGCAATGTTGCACCCAGATTTGAGTCGACCTTCACAAATTGGCAACTGTCACTCACTCCACCTACAAACTAGAATTTTCCGTTTATTGATGAAAGGAGCCTATTATATAATTGTGGAAATTGTTTTTAGTGCATGGCAACAAATTTTAGTTTCTACTGTGTCATGTTTACCATGAAACTATTACCCGTCCTCCATGTGTTAAGCCTGCAAAATAAAAACCGTGGAATTCTGGAGGTGAACCATTATTTGATGAGTGTGTGTTGCTGTGTTCACTCAGGTGATTGCTGTGATCACCAGAAGGCACTATATTCTGTGGCTCTGTCAGTCACTGCAGGAACATTTGCATGATGTGAAATATAATATGAAGCAGTAATTCTATCCTAACTCTAATGTTTCTGTTTGTCTGCTTTCTTTTAGGACATGACATGTTATCTCTACTCTATAATTTCATGACTGAATGGCTGTATCAGTTCAGCGCAGAAACATTTTTTATTCCAAGGGTCAGTGACTGTTTTAAAATAAGTTGTGCATGAACTGACATATTTATAGCATGAAATGAATTGTTTGTGCATAGTTAACAGTGTTCCAGAAAATCTGAACCAGCCCTGTGTCGGTTTTAAGAATTTTAAGCAGTTCTGCAAATTTATATATTCCTACTTTAAATGCATATGGAAATGAATCCAGAGGAAGGTTTCAGAATTTTGCATCCCACAGTAAGTTCACATCAAGATGGAAACCAATTTGGCTCAAACCAGAGTATTTGTTTACAACATTGCACTAGTCAATGAGATGGAGTGGTGTGTAGGACATATGATTTAATTAACCAGAGAATAACATAATCATCTCTCCTCCGACTGCAAAACAATGTTTGAAAACCAGTAAATACAGTTACCTACGGAAATGCTCTTTTATTGGTGCTTGTTTTAACTTGAAAATTTGGTTATGAGGCATATATTTTCTGTGAAGCAACATGGCCATACTTTTCTGAATGACCCCCCTTTTGTCCTCCTCCTATTAATCTTGCAGTGCAGTGTGAGAAATCTCAATCTTGAACCTGCATCATAACACAAATGTACCTCTTTGGGATAATGAACAGCTATTCCATTGATGTGGCACAGGAGCTGGCTTAAATAATTACATTTGCACAAATTTTTCTCTGCTCACCTGCTGCATTTCTGTGGATATCTTTGATAACCAACCTTCTTATGTAAGCTTTGACATTCAATGGTAACAGTTTATTCAGCAGTGAAACATTGCTGTTGATCATTTTTTGCCTGACGTTCACAAGCAGACTGTCATGGAAGAACATCTTCAGTCCTTGTTAACACAGTTCCCCAATAACTTGAGCTCTTGTGCACTGTTTTACATGGTACCTTATTCAATACTTTCTGGAAATCCAAATACACGTTCCTCTTTATTGCCTCTGCTTATTATATCCATAAAGAGCTCTTACAAATTTGTCACTCATGATTTCACTTTCATAAAACTGTGGATTTGGTTTGATTCATTAAGCTTCTCTAAATGACTAGCTATTTCTTCCTTGATTTATAAACTCCAGCATCTTCCCACCAAAAACTTTTAACTGGCCTAGTTTCCCCACCTTTTGTTTCATTTCATTCCATTCCTGAACAAAGGCAGTCCAATCCTAGTTTTCCATTTCACTGGTACCCTCCCAGAGTCCTGAGCTTTGAAAAACCTTCAATGTTTCTGCTTTCTCTGCAGCCACATTTTAAAACCCTTTGACGTAGGCAATAGGGTCCAGGCAACTTGTGTGCCTTTTGTCCCATTAGTTTTTCCAATCCTTTGTCCACGCTGATAGGGATTGTTACAAGTTATTAGCTCATCTGTATTCATTGGGAAGTTGCAGTGTCCATTTTATTCTCCCTACATCTCCATCAGCTGCTCCCCTCTACACATCAAGGTTAATTTACAGTGGCCAATTAATTTACCAATCGGCACATCTTTGGGACACAGGAGGAAACTGTAGCATCCAGAGTAAACCCACATGGTCACGGAGAATGTGCAAAGTCCACACAGCTCCAGAGGACAGGATTGACCCTGGACTGCTGGAGCTATGAGGCAGCAGCTTACTAGCTGTGCCACAATACTGCCCCTAATTTCTGCTGAGCATTATGAAATAGCTGCTTACATATGTGCCATTGCTCATCTACTGACTTTCTATATTCCCAGTTCAATCTGGACAACTCTTCCTTCATGTCTTGTAATTGTCCTTATTTAAGTTGAGGGTATTGGCTTTGGACCTGCAGTGTTTGCCCTCAAACTGTATCTGGAATTTTACCGTGTTGTGCTCACTAGTCCCTTAACTGTAGAATCGCTCATTTATCCAAACTCATTACCCAGGACCAAAATAGCCTGTTCTTGGGTAGGTTCTGTTACATACTTTAAGGAACAATCTCTGCACTCCACAAATTAATTAAAATCTCCCATGATAATTGCACTTTTCTTACATGCCTTTGATATTTTCCCATTTATATTTTGGAACAATACAGGCCCTTTTGCCCACCGTTTTGTTCTATTGTGAGGTACTTCTTGGAGGCCTGTAGACCACTCCCACTGGGGTCTTTCTCCTGATGGTCCTTATTTCCACCCAAACAGATTCCACGTCATAGAGACACGAGACTGCAAGTGCTGGAATCTGGGGGTCCGGATTCCATATCATGATCCATCATTGACAACAATGCCTCACCCATGCACCGCATGTCCTTTTTAACCTCTTCTTTTGTAACGTCAAATTATTTGGAATATTGAGTTCCAAGTCATGGTCATCGTGCATCTACATCTGTGGAATGGCTACTAAATCAAACTGATTTATTTATTTTGTGCTTTCAACTCACCTACCTTGCATGCATTCAGCTGAAGGGGCTTAAACTTTGATTTTTTTTTTGCAGTTGCTTACTCAAGTTCCAATTTCTGCCTCATACTTTTGCTTATCATCGAGTCATAGAGCCCTTTGGCCCAACTCATCCCTGCCGACCAAAATGCCCATCTAAGTTAGTCCCATTTGCTCCTGTTTGCCCCATATCCCTCTGAACATTTCCTATCCATGTACCTCTTCAACTGTATAGAGTCGTGTCCAAATGCGTTATGTATAGTACATTCATGTCCTGTCACACCAAAAGCCAATTGTTAGGGATTCATCCCTAAATGTTAACAATTGGTGTTGACTTTTAAAGTTGCTGTTCTAACTTTTTTTGTTGTTGCTCTTTTAGGAGATGAAAGTGGTTCAAATAGACAGAACTAATTATACAATTCGATCAATAGGGTAAGTACTATAGTTTCACGGAACAGTGAGTCCTAACCACGTCTAGAGAATTAGCAGTCTTTGAGTTCACTTCGTTTAGAACATAAAACAGTACAGAAACAGGCCCTTCAGCCCACAATCTCTGTGCCAACCATGATGTCAAATTAAACTAAAGCTATCTGCCTGCATGTGATCTATATCCCTCCATTCCCTGCATATTCGTGTACCTGTCTTAAAAGCCACCACCACCACAAGGAAGTGCATTCCAGGCACCTACCACTCTGTGTTTAAAAATAAATTGCCTCGTAAACCTTTAAACCTTTCTCCCCCTAAGATAAGATATCTTTATTAGTTCAATGTACATCGAAACACACAGTGAAATGCATCTTTTGTGTGAGTGTTCTGGGGGCAGCTCGCAAGTGTCGCCACGCTTCCGGCACCAACATAGTATGGCCACAACTTCCTCACCCGTACGTCTTTGGAATGTGGGAGGAAACTGGAGCACCCAGAGGAAACTCACGTAGTCACGGGGAGAACGTACAAACTCCTTACAGAAGGTAGCCGGAATTGAACCCGGGTCACTGGCTCTCCTTAAAATTATGCCCTCTAGTATTTGACATTTCTACCCTGGGGAGAAAAGACTCAGATTATCCACCCTACCTATGTCCCTCATAATTTTATAAACCTCTATCAGGTCTCCCCTCAGCTTCTGATGCTCCAGCGAAAACAAGTTTGTCCAACGTGTTATACCTAATACCTTCCTGTAATGGGGCAAGCAGAACTACACACAATACTCTGGTATTTGGCTTGCACTCTGACATGGAAATTACCTTTACTGTTCCTCTCCTACTAATCTCTATTATATGTTCAGTTTTAATTAAAGGTTTTTACTGACAAACACCCTTTGTGTATTAAATAATGAGTTTCCCAGTGCAACTGCATTTTTTAGTTGAAGAGCCAGCCAGATGAAGTCCCTTGAATGAAAGAACAGTTCCTGACTGGTCTGGCAAGCAGATAAGAACCTTCAGAAGTGTGAGAGCAAGGAGCATGTCAGGTGGAAAGAGAACGCAAAGTACCATTAAGTCAGGGAGGGAGGAGAAGCAAACTGGGATTTGGATTCTCCTGATTTAATTGTGTATTTTTATTCCAAATAATGAAATCTGTAGAATTGAAAACACTGGGAGTGGAGATCAAATATTTAAAGAGTAACTTGTCTAACTAATTGGTTACAAACTTTGATGGTTAATAAGTCATTTTTTTAACCATATTCTGTCTAGTTCTGTTCTTTTTATTCTGCTACTGATGGTTTTTTTTGTTTGTCACCATTTTCCTTCTGTCAATTTAATCCTTGATCACCATCCCTGAAGCCATTTCATAAGAAAATAGGGAAGAGATCTAATGAGGAATTAAAAATTTAACTTGGAAGACTGCCTATTCAGAGGATTTTGGAGATTTTTAAGTTTTGAAAATTGACAACAAATACGGTGTGGATTTATGTACTTAAATTCTAAAATGTGAATTATTGTTCCTTTTGGTGATGAGAATAACTGTATATCCAGTGCAATGCATTGAATGTGTTCACTCAACTGAGTGTAGGATCCATTTGCCTGGTACATTTGTTCAGTGAAAATGTGACCTTGTATCCTGTTTAACAACACTTAAGCTGACATTCAAGTAAGCATTTTAGTGGGAAGTTTGTGCTAGGATTGTTGTTTGATATCTTGTATTTTATAAATTAAAATGTAATCTGAAATCTAACAATTTTTTTCTGCTGTAAGATGGGGTGAAGAATTTGATCTGGCCAAGCATCCTCAGGTAATGATTAGATGCTGTCTCTTGTGACTTTAAAGATTACTGTGTTCAAAGCCCTGAATTATATCCAACTATTAACTTTTTCTGTTTACACTTACAGGGCACTGAAGTGAAAGCTATCACGTACTCTGCAATGCAGATTCACGAGGAGGAATCACCTCAAATTTTTGTTATCATAGATATTTGATTTTTATTTCTGTTTTCATTTCTGACTGTTGAAAACTGTGTACAAAGTATTTTTTTCAATACTTGTAATGGAAATAATGTTCAAAAGTGTGCTAATATCAGGCGAACTATCTGCTAAGCAAAGATTCTTTAATTTATTAAAAGAAATTAATTTACCAAACTGGTTGAAGGAAATCCAGATATCTACACTACTTGGTGAAGCATGATCAGAACGGTGATGCAGTAAATTAGAAAGGTGTGTGCTGTGCTGGATAAGTATATCCCATCCACTTGGAATAATTCTCATTTGGTAGACTAGTCAACTGTAAATGATATTTTTAAATGATATATTTTTAAATGCCATATTCCTTTTACTTCTCACCATTATGAAATGGATGGACACTTTTACTTTTTGGGCAGGGCTTGTAATCCAGTTGTTTGTTTGTTTGACGTGCTTGTGGATTGAATGTTGGGAGTTGTGGGTTGCTGGTAAAGTTTTTAATACTGGTTGGATTTTTTTGTAGATCAGATCTGAAACCTTTAGGAAGTGAAATGTTCGGACATTTAAACATTACCCTAGCAAGCCTGAACTTGTTGCAGGTGTTGTAGGTGGAGTGGCCTGACCTGCAGAATGATGTGGCGTCTCTGAGAATTAATGTGAAAGGAATCGAGGACTCAGGATAAAATATGAATAACAATCAAACTCAAAGGAGGATGGGAAACCATTAAGCCAACACTGAAAGTTTCCCAGTGGAAATACACTGATTTTTTAAAAAATCTACAAATCAATTAGTTGAGCAAAAAGCAAAAATGTTTGGATGCTGGAAATCTGAAGTAACAGAATGCTTGAAATACTCAGTAGGTCAGGCAGCATCTGGAGGACAGAGGAAAAATGTGGCAGAAAGGTCATAAACTTATTCAGTTCTGATAAAAATAGGAAAGGCAGGTTACCTGAAATTGTGGACTTCACTGCTAAGTCCAGAGGCTGTAACATGCCTGTTTGTCGAGCTTGTGTTCAGCTTCTTTGGAACAGGTTAGGATGCCAGCTAATGTTCCACCCCTAACATTCCAGATCCATCTGTGTTTCCAGGTAAGGCCAAGGTAATCAGCATTTCTTGAATCATTGTTTTTGTTGCATGCTGAGATCCAAATGTAATGCCATTTCACAGCACATGCCTGCTCTTGTGCTTGCTCTCAAATGATCATCCACATACTACGTAGATGTTGAGAGTCTCTATCTCCACCAGCCCCTCAGGTAGTGTGTTACTCATTCCAACCACCCTCTTCCAGGACCTGCAGTGTTTGGTATCACAGTTTCAGTGTTATTTTTCTCCTCTGTTCTCATTCTTTTCCCATTTACACCTTCTGCAGACAGATCAGCTGCAAATCTTCCCCACCCTGTACTAGCAGACACCACCACCACTTGCGTCATTCAGTCTCTCGTGGTCTCCGTTCTATCACAGACACTTCTTCCCCCGCCCCCCCCCCCCCCCCGGCAACTTAAACCATGTTTGATTTCTACCTTTTCCTAATGCTGCTGAAAGATCCTCAGCCTGGAAGATAAACTCAGCTTCCCCTCCACGGATGTCACCTGACCTACTGGTCATTTCCAGCAATTTAAAGCAGTGTGGGTTTGGGATGTGATCCTTTCAAAACAAATGGGATTATTTGTAGACAAAGTGATTTTAATCTTCTTTGCTTTTACAAAAGTTCTTTGCTGTGTTAAGGGAATTCTTGCTTTCGGTTGCGGTTACCACAAAAATTTGACTTTTACAGTTAGATGTATCCTGATTATGAATTATTCCAAGTGTTCTTAATTAAGTTTTGTAAATATAATGTGCAGTTTTTAAGTTATAACAATAAAGCTGTTACAGAATGCTTTTTGGTTCATCTATTATTGGGAACATGCTGTGTCCAACATTAACGTACTTGTGATTTATAGTCAACAGGTTACCTTTGGAGTTGGGGGGGGGGGGATGGGGATGGGGTGTGGCTGAAAAAACTGCAAGGAACCAGTTTTACCATAAAGTGAAGTATTCTAAGATCCTTACCGTGATCACCAGATGTATTTTCACATTCATTCTCTCAAAGGCTGCATCTACAACACTCTCATCTATGGCTTTACTAGAGTTGACTATCAGTGATGCATTCAGAGTCCATGAATATGGAAACCAACCCATGGTCCAGCAGTTACCCGTCACCCTGATCATTTTATTCCCCAGTTGATCACCATACTGCCACAGGATGTCCCATTGTCCATTGCCTCCACCCGTCCGACACGCCCTGGGTGCAGGCCTTTGGCCCAGTGGTGGCAGATCGCGAACACCTTGCTGTGTTTTGTTCCTACCATGTATCAGTCCAACCATAGGCCAACCACCTCCTGAGGAAATCGAGCTGGCGGTGAGCTCCCTTGCCATGGCATCAACATGGCCGGACCACCTTGGTGACGTTCACTCCTAGGAATTTAAATCTCAACCCTCTCAGGCTCAGCACGACTGATGTAAACAGGGGCATGTACACCGCCCCCTTCCTGAAGTCAATGACCAGCTCTTTTGTTTTGCTGACATTGAGGGAAAGGTTGTCATGACACCATGTCACTGGGCTCTCTATTTCCTGGGCAGATTTTAATAACAGGAAACTTGTCACTTTCAATATGAGAGCAGTATATAGCAGCACATTGAATGCTGGAAATCTGGACCCAAAATTGGAATGGGAGATTACAAAGGTTATGCAAAAACCTTTGGGTACAATTGCAATAATTTAACTTGTTTAGAAATTCAATTGCATTATATTCTCTTTTTACGTGATTGAAATGTGTTAACCTGAAATATGTTACAGTTTGGTGTGCTCCTTGCAATTCCAACTCAGCTTCTGTGTCAGGGATGTGCAGGATGAAATTTATTTTCTGTGCTAATAGAGTAAGCAACCTAAAACGCAATTAAAAATGTAAAAGAGAAAAGATGATCAGAGGTTTGAGGAGAGATTTCCAGCCCAAAGCATCTGAGCAGAGGAATGTGTCTGCCAATGAGGGAACAGTGGCTATCAAGGAAGCACAGGAGGTCAAAACTGTAACAACATGGAGACTTCATCACGAGGAACATACAAGGGACTTTACAGAGATGGAGACCAAGGTATGGAGGAATATCACTGATGTGGACTGGGAGTCAGTTTAGGTCAGTAGACATCTGGGTGTGAGTTCAAACAAGGAAAGCAGATGTTGGATGTTTATAGTGGCTGGAGGATGGGAAGGCGCCCAGGAGTAGACAGGAGGATGGGAAGGTAGCCAGTGGTTGGAACGATAGAAGAGTTCTCCTCGGGTCAAACAGTCTGGTTCAGTCTCTGACCACTGCCAGGGTGAATGGTGGTGTTAGTGGCTCAGGAATGGAAATAGATGGTGACTTCTGACTGCACAGTATTCAGTTGGAAGAAATGGCTGCTCATTGTTGAATGAAACAAAGTATTTGTGCTGCCACATTTTCCTCAGACACAGGGAGTGTTTATATTCTATGTATCACCATTCCCTCTGACCTTTCATATTTCATGCTTACAGCAGTAACATAAGAAAAAAATCTTTGTAAATAACAGCTGCTTCCCTTCAACCATTCAGTTCTTGAAGCAACCGAAAAGCCCTAGTCACTACAGTTTAGCAATACTATGATCACTGCACTAAAATAGACTTGATTTTTTTTTGTTCTAATTGTGTTTTCTTGCAAAAATGGTGTATAATTTTTGTTTAATTTATGTTTTTTTCTTGTGAATGCTGCTTATCTGATGCTATGAGCCTGTGATGCTGCTGCAAGTAAGTTTTTCATTGCACCTGTGCACACATGGACTTGTGGATGTGACAATTAATTTGACGTTGGTAATTCCTTTAACTGCCTGCAGGCGGAAGTAGTCAGTAGAGGTATGTGCCTCAATTAACAGCAGGGTAACTATGACTGAGTGTAGACACCAGAGTCTGCAGATGCTGGAATCTGGAACAAAAAATAAACTGCTGGAAAAACTGAGCAGGTCAGGCAGCATCTGTGGAGGCAGAAAAATGGTCAACATTTAGGTCCTGTTCTCCCAGCAGTTTATTTTTTAACTACAACAGAGTGGTTGTTGGAAAATCTTTAATGATTTTGTTCAGCTTCTTAAATAGCAAGGTGATTACAATGAAAACAATAAAATTTAGCAAAGTTACTATTATTGGGAATTATGAATAAATTGTTTTGTATTTTGTCAATGTACAACACTTGAAATTGATGTAGTTTTTGGAACATAAGGGGTCTCCTCAACGCATAATCAAAGTTTGACACCAAGACACAGATGAGAGGAAAGATGATTAAAAATCTGGTCAAGAAGGTAACTCTTAGCGAAGATTTTGAAGGCGGTTTGGGAGCAGAGCCCAGAGCTCGAGGCCCAGGCGTTGATGGAGGTCATGGAGCACGAGATACTTAAAAACCCAGAGCCAGAAGAATAGAGTTGGAGGGCTTGAAGAGGCAGTAAAGATCAATGATTTGAACCTTTGGTGGGACTTGAAAACCAAGGTTGGTTGGTGACTTGGAACAGTTTAAGATGAGGCAGCAACAGTCTTGGATGAGCTGAAGCTGATGGAGGAACTGTTGGGAAAGGTTTGGATCAGTGGAGTGCGAAGGGATCCACGATGGATGTTTGAGCAGGGTGTGGGCTGAGCTGGTGAAGACAGCTGATAAAGAGAGGCTGAGCTCGAACAGTAAATCCCACTCTGATCCAGAAGGTGATGTTACATCATACTGACCAGGGCTGGATCAATTTCAAAGTCACTCTCTCTCAAACTGTCCTTTTTATTATCTTAAGTGACTTGGTTTTGAGATTTTATCTGGCAACAAACCAACAGCATTTTGAAGCATTTTTGCAACATTAGTCATGCTGTATAAAGGGGAATTATTGTTTGACGCAATGTCAGTGATAGCTCATCACTGCGCAAATAGAACATGGATCAGTACAGCACTGGACAGGCCATTCAGCCCATGTTGTGCTCATCTTGATGCCAATTTACACTAAATGTCCTCCTCCTGTGTATCATCCACATCCCTCCATTCCCTTCATGTTCATGTGTCTGTCTAAAGGCCTCTTAAATTCCACCAAACTGCCTGCTGCTTCCACCACCACCCCTGGTAACAGCCTTTAAACTCCCCCACCCACCCACCCACCCAACCTTAAAAGCGTGTCCTCTGGTGTTTGACACTTCTACCCTGGGGAAAAGATTCTGACTTTCTACCCTACCTATGCCTCTTATAATTCAAAAAACCTCTATCAGGTCTCCCCTCAGCCTCAACACTCTAGGGAGAACAACCCAAGTTTGTCCAACCTCTCCTTATAGCTCATACCCTCTAATCCAGGCAGCGTCCTGGTGAACCTCTCCTGCACCCTCTCCAGTCTCCATGTCCTTCCTGTAATGGGGCGACCAGAACTGCACACAATAGTCCAAGTGCAGTTTGACTAAGTTCTAATACAGCTGCAGCATGACTTCCTTACTCTTATACACAGCACCCCTACCGATGAAGGCAAGCATGCCATACACCGCCTTTACCTCCTTATCCACTTGTGTAGCCACTTTCAGTGAACTATGGACCCGGACCCCAAGATCCCTCTGTACCTCAATTCTATTAAAAGGGCCTACCATTAACTGCCATTAGTATTCCCTTTCCAAATATGCACAAATCCTAAGTACCCTCTCCAATAGCTTCCCTACCACTGACATGAGGTTTACTGGCCTATAATTACCCAGATTATCCCTATATCTCTTGAACAAAGGCACAACATTTGCTATTCTCCAGTCCTCTGTGTCCTCACTAGCAACAGTCGAGGTCCCAAGGATTTTTGTCAAAGCTCCAGTAATCTCCTCACTTGCTTCTTTCAATATTCTGGGATATATGACATCAGACTCTGGGGATTTATCCACCTTAATGCTTTTCAGAAGACCCAGCACTACCTCCTCCTTAAGCTCAAAATGTCCCAGCAGATTAGTACGCCCCACTCTGCCTTCACTACCCTCCATACCCTTCTCTGTAAACACAAAGTACTCATTTAGTACCTCAGCCACATGGTCTGACTCCAAACACAAATTCCCTCCTTTATCCTTGAGTGGACCTACTTCTCCTTAATTATACTCTTAATACAAGTATAACATGTCTTGGGATTCTCCTTGATCCTGCTCGCCAAGGACATTTCATGGTCCCTTTGGGCCTTTCTAATCGCCTGCTTGAGCACTTTCCTGCTATCTTTATATTCCACAAGGGCCCAGTCTGATTTTAGCTTCCTAAACCTTGTGTGTGCTTCCTTTTTCTTTCTGACTAAGTTTAGGAACTCTCAGGTCATCCAAAGTTCCCCTACCTTACCATCCTTGTCCTTGCTCCTCACCGGAACATGTCGATCCTGAACTCTGATCAGCTGGTCTTTAAACAACTCCCACCTGTCAGATGCGGACTTGTCCGACAGCAGCTGCTCCCAATCAATGCCCCTGAGCTCCTGTCTTATCCTGTCCTAATTTGCCCTCCCCCAATTTAGTACCCTCCTGCAAGATCCGATTTTATCCTTACCCATAACTATCTTAAAACATAATGTGTTGTGATCACTATTCCCAAAATGCACCCCCCCCCCCCCCCCCCCCACTATCAGGTCTGTCACCTGACCTGGCTCATTTTCCCAAAACGAGGGTCCAGTATGTTCTCTCCTCTGGTTGGACTCTCCACAGACTGTTTCAAGAACCCCTCTTGGATGCACTGAAGAAATCCCGCCCCATCTAAGCTTCTTGTATTAAGGAAGTTCCAATCAATCCTGGGGAAGTTAAAGTCCCCCAGGTGACAACCCTGTTGTTCCTGCACCTTTTCATAATCTGTCTACACTTCTGTTCCTCCGCCTCTCGGTGGCTATTGGGAGGCCTGGATAATCCCATCAGCGTAATCGCACCTTCCTTATTTTGGACCTCCACCCAAATTGCCTCTGTGGATGAGTCCTCCAGCGTGTCCTCCCTGAGTACTGCTGTGACACTCTCCCTTATCAGTGGTGTGACCCCCCCCCCCCCCCCAATCACATCTAAAACAACAAAACCCAGGAATGTTGAGCTGCCAGTCCTGTCCCTCACGCATCCAGGTCTCTGTAATGGCAACAACATTGTAATTCCATACACCGATCCAGGCTCTGTTCATCCTCCTTAATCATCACACTCCTAGCACTTACACACATCTCAGCCCATCAGTCGCACTGTGTGTATTCACCTGTCCCTCGCCGTCCGTCCTTTCAGTCTGACTTGTCAAACCATCTTCCTTGCCCTCAGCCCCACCACCTGTTGCCCTGCCGCTGCGGTTCCCATTCAGGAGGAACTTGGGTGACATTTTACTTATTGACTTTTCAGGATCAGGACAAGCCAGTGTTTGTTAACTCTCCATGATGCCACATAGAATCATTGCGTTGTAGAGTTGTACAACATAGAAACGGGCCCATCGACCCACTGTGTCAATACCGACTGCCATGCCTATCTACACTAACCCCAGCTGCCTGCATTAGTTCCATATCCCTCTGTGCCCTGCATTCAACTACCTGTCCAGATGCCTCTTAAATGCTGTCACTGTTCCTGCCTCAGCCACCTCCTCTGGCAGCTCATTCCAGATACCAACTACTCCGTGTGAAAAATTTACCCCTCAGATCCCCTTTAAAGCTCCTCCCACCTTAAACCTATGCCCTCCAGTTTCAGACACCCCCACCATGAGAAGCAGACTATGGCTATCTACCCTATCCATGCCTCCCATAATTTTACCTTGAACATATCACTTCTCAGCCTCCTTTGCTCCAGGGAAAACAGACCCAACCCTTACAACTCAATCTCTCCAATTTAGGCAACATCCTTGTAATCTTTTCTGCACCCTCTCTAGCTTAATCATATCTGTCCTGTAGTGTAGTGACCAGAACTACACACAATACTACAAGTGCAGTCTAACCAATGTTTTGTACAACTGTAACATGATGTCCCAACTCCCACACCCATTAACTTGGCATATGAAGGCAAGCGTACCAAACGCCGCCTTCACTAACCAGTTGTGTTGCCGCTTTCAGGAAACTATGTACTTGTGACTCTGGGTGTTTCCCCCAGATGTGGTTCAACATGGAGGAGCACTGATTCATCAGCTGGTGGGAGGTGATCGCCGGAAGGTTCCCCAGCCCACGTTTAACCTCATGGGATCTGATGTCAATGTTGGGACTCCCTGACTGTAAACCCCAACGTCACCACCTCTGGCAGGTCTGTCCTGCCAGTGGGACAGGAGGTGCCCAGATGTGTGATGGAGTCTTCATGGTCTTTGTAAGGGAGAATTCTGAGAGTATGACTCTGTCCAGTCTGTGGACAGCTCTCCCAATCCTTGCAATAGTCCTTAGATGTTAGGAAGGGTAACTTTGGAAGGGGAAATGGCTGGGAGCACCTTTGCCGTGTCCAATAGCAGTGTTGGGTGGTTTGTCTAGTTTAATTCTTTCACTGTTTTAATGCAGCAGCAGTGGTAAACTGAGCAGCATTGAATACGTTGATGAGTTGGGACTCACTGAGAATGAGATGATACTAACACAATTATGAGGACATCACTGTTCTTCACAATTTACAGACTTAAGCACATTTTCGGGGTCCTGGTCATCACTGGAGAGGCCAGCATGTATTGCCCCTCCTTAATTGCCCTTAAATTTTTGGTGGGTGACCGGTTGCCTTCCTGAACCATTGCAGCTGAGTCATGTAGGTGACTGAGAACAGGTCAGACCAGCATCACACCAGTGTCGGCAATATGTTGAACTGTAACATTCAGCTGTGGCTCTCCCTTGTTATATATAATTGTGGGAAGTGTTTCTGTCAGGTTTTACTGCAATTATTTGCTTTGATCTAAATTTTTAAAAAGTTCCCGCTGAGGTTCCACCGAGATTTGAACTCGGATCGCTGGATTCAGAGTCCAGAGTGCTAACCATTACACCATGGAACCACGGAGAGAGCGGCCGCGGCTGCTGCTACTGACTCCGAGGCCGCGCAGCCCAGTGGCGAGGGCTCGAACCCCGAGCGGACCGAGAGCGTCCGACCCCCGTCCTGCC
The DNA here is from genome assembly GCF_009764475.1 of Pristis pectinata. NCBI lineage: Eukaryota > Metazoa > Chordata > Chondrichthyes > Rhinopristiformes > Pristidae > Pristis > Pristis pectinata. The sequence continues at coordinate 2,047,190 of NC_067426.1, forward strand.
GTGAGCGTGATTTATGGAAAGTACAAAGTTCGTTACTTCAACAGCCCCTCCACGAGAGTCATGAAAATGAACTATCCGTTCTCCTTCCCGGTTGCAGCTTCTGCTGAGGTTTCAAGATGACGAACTTACCAGAAGCTGCAGATGGGCTCACGGACCCCACCCCCAGCTGGTGCGGATCGCTGTGAACCAGGTCCACGAGTCACTGAAATTCACCCCACTTCCACCGCTCAGATGGGAACATTACCATCTTACTCCATGGGAAAGAAAGTCTTGATGCCGGTATTCCTTGCTGAAATCCATATACACTACCTCTACTGCTTCTACCCAGAACATCCGGGAATGAAAATATATTTCATACAAATTAAGTGTTCATAACATTTCCCCTTCTCAAAAACTCATGCTAAAAGTTTTGTGTGTCCAACATATGACACAGAGCGGATGCAAATACAAGTCACAAGTACGGTTGGTCATAGCACAGAAACCAACACAGTAGAAAACAAAGTATTATGTTATTCTGTGTTTTTGGAACTTAATACTAACTGACAATGTTAACTAGCTTATCAAAATGAAATAAAAATAAAAAGCGCTGGAAACAGTGCATTCATTTCATCGTCATCAACTTTCCATCATAGAAATAAATAGTTTGCTTCCCGTAGCAATTTCCGAACGAAGGCAACCTAGTTCAAAAACACAACATTCTGGAAACACTCCGCAGGTCAGGCGGCGGCAGTGGAGAGAAACAATGGATCATCATAGGTCATAGAACAGTACAGCACAATACAGGCCCTTCGGCCCACAATGTTGTGCCGACCTTTAAACTTCGCCTAAGACATCTAACCCCTTCCTCCCACATATCCCTCTATTTTAAATTCCTCCATATGCCTATCTAGTAATCTCTTGAATTTGACCAAAGTACCTGCCTCCACCACTACCCCAGGCAGCGCATTCCATGCCCCAACCACTCTCTGGGTAAAATACCTCCCTCTGATATCTCCCTTGAACTTCCCACCCATTACTTTAAAGCCATGCCCTCTTGTATTGAGCATTGATGCCCTGGGAAAGAGGTGCTGGCTGTCTACTCTATCTATTCCTCTTAATATTTTGTACACCTCTAACTGTTGGACAGATACCATCAGGAAACAAAAAACACACAAAAGAGCAACAGAAAATGGGATATTTTCTAAAACTGAGTGCTGTTTATGTTGGAGTGCATCTTGTGAAAGGACAATGCAAACATAGTCAATCATAATGTTCAAAGAAGAACTGGATAAATACTTGAAGGCTAAACATTTGCAGGGGCTGTGGGGGAAGAGAGCACAGGATGGGATTAATTCAACAGCACTCACTAAGAACAGACAAGACACGATGGACTGGAAAATCTCTCTCCATGCTGCAAGATTCCATGATATACCGAGTGATGCACTGCCCACTTCTAACACAATATGAATGTCTCAGGTCTCTGGCAGGAGAAGCCAGAGAGTGGTAGTAGATGGCTGTCTCTCTGACTGGAGGCCTGTGACTAGTGGTGTGCCCCAGGGATCAGTGCTGGGTCAGTCGTTTTATGATTATAAATTAATGATTTAGATGATAACGTGGTATCACTACAATTGTAACGTTTAAGAGAAGTTTGGATAGGTACATGGATGGGAGGGGTTTGGAGGGATATGGTCCGGGTGCAGGTAGATGGGACTAGGCAGAAGATCAGGTTGGCATGGACTAGATGGGCCAAAGGGCCTGTTTCTGTGCTGTAGTGCTCTGTGATTCCACATTCCTCATCAGAACTGGACAACTCCTCCCCACACCTGAAACATGGCTCTGATGAATGATCCTGAAATGCTAACTGATTCTCCTTCCACAGATGCTCCCTGACCTGTTGAGTGTTTCCAGCATTTTCTGTTTTTATTTCAGATTTCCAGCATCTGCAGTTTTTGGGTTTTCGGGTGATGTCCTGATATTCAGCAGTTTGAACAAAGAAGGCTGCAAAAAGCAAGATCTCTCTTGTCTCATTGATTTCAGTGTTCCTGGAGAAGTCCTTGTACAATTACAGCCCCTGAAGAGTCCTGGTGTGTACCATGCTCAGTCAAACGAACAACGAGCAGTCACAACTCTAGCTCCTGTTGTGAAACTTCTTTCCTCCACAAAGCTTTGGCCAGAATTAAAATGATTCCAAATTCAGTGGTGAGAAGAGAGAGTGCCAGCATCCACTTATTTCTTTTTGAAATGTCATCAGCTTTTGTTTCTGTGGGAGAGAGGGAAACAGTTAGACTTTGCGGCAGGGAGTTCTGAGTTTGTCTGATTTTCTGTTTGATGTACAATCATCATCAAAGTCTAATGATATTTCATAATGTAATCTATTGATCTTTGTTTTCAATGAATTCATTGACTGAGCCTCAAGGTAGCCTCTATGGTAACCGAAATACACGCAGATCCAAGAGTCTTCCTAGACAGAAGCATTATCCCAGTCACAAGCCTCAAGCCTTAGACCATTAAATTGCCACAAGCACTAGTTTTGTGTAATCTTAGAAGTGAGCAAAAGGATGTTCACGTGTCAGTGAAAAAAGTGCAGCTAATTATATGGTTTCTTAGGGACTCAAGTAGGTTATTTTTTGCTTCATCGGTCAGCATGAAATCAAGATACAGAACTAAAATCAAAACAGCGAGACATCTGGAGGGTTAGAGAGTCAGAACGGAACAGCACAGAAACAGGCCCTTCGGCCCAGCAGTCCATGCCGACCTTATCTTCCCATCTACACTAGCCCACATAATCCTGTGAGGTATCTGCAATGTTTCAATCCTGACATTTTCATCATTCCCAGGATTAATCACTCCACCGTGTCAAGAGTTCCTTCAACTGCCAAGGACTCGGTATCTGGAATTTAGCACCCAAACTTCTCCACCACTCTTTTCTCAAAATTTTGTTCACCTGTCCTAATTTCCATTCGTTTGATAACTCTCTTGTTAATTGCCTTGGAGCGTTGCTATGCAGTGTTACTAGGCAGGCATGGTAGTGTAGCAGTTAGTGTGACACTATTACAGCGCCAGCGACCCACGTTCAATTCCAGCCACTGTCTGTAAGGAGTTTGTACGTTTTCCCCGTGTCTGTGTGGGTTTCCTCCGGGTGCTCCGGTTTCCTCCCACATTCCAAAGACATATGGGATAGGAAGCTGTGGGCACGTTATGTTGGCGCCAGAAGCGTGGTGACACTTGCGGGCTGCCCCCAGAACACTCTACGCAAAAGATGCACTTCACTGTGTGTTTCGATGTACATGTGACTAATAAAGATATCTTACCTTACCTTACTATCTGTCCACACTGCGTCCATAGCCTTCTGTGCCTTGCCTATTTAAGTGTCTGTCTAAATGTCTCTTAAACATAGTGACTGTATCCAATTCCAGCACCTCCTCTGGCAGTGATATCACCCCCTCTCTGTGTAAATAACTTTCCCCTCAGGTCCCCTTTAAAACTCCTCCCTCCCACCTTAAACCTATGCCCTCTCGTTTTGATACCCCTCTCATGGGAAAAGAGATTCTGACCATCTAACCTATCAGTGCCTCTTTTAATTTTATATACTCTGATCAGGTCACCCCTCAGCCTCCTTCGCTCCAGGAAAAACAAGCCCAGCCTGTCCAATCTCTTCTCATCACTAAAGCCCTCCAATCCAGGCAGCATCCTGGTGAATCTCCTCTGCACTCTCTCCAGTACAACCGTATCCTTTCCATAGTGTGGCGCCCAGACCTGCACACAGTGCTCCAAGTGCGTCCTAACCAGTGTTTTGTAAAGTTTCAAAATTACATCCCAACTTTTCTATTCTATGCCCTGACCTGTGAAGACAAGCATGCCATGTGCTTTCTCCACAACCCTGTCTGCCTGCTTTGCCACTTTCAGGGAACTATGTACTTGTACCCTAGGTCAATCCGTTCATCAACATTCCGTAGTGCCCCACCACTTACTGCAAGTGTCCAGTCCTTACCTGACTTCCTCAATGCATTGGCTCACACTTGTCAGGAGTAAGTTCCATCTGTCACTGCTCTGCCTGACCTTCCATCTAATTATATGGCCTTTGATAACTTTCTTTGCTACACATAATACTGCCAATTTTTGTGTCATCTACAAACCCCCTATATTCCCATTCAAGTTGTTCATATATATCACAAAATCAAAGCTTCTAGCATCGACCACTGGTCACAATCAGACAACACCCCTCCACGCTACCTTCTGCCTCCTATCACTGAGCCAATTTTGGATCCAATTAGTCAGTTTGTCTTGGATCCCATGTGACTTAACCCTCTGGACCAGCCTACCATGCAGGACCTTGTCAAAAGCCTTACAAAAGTCCATGTAGGCAGCATCTACTGCCCTGCCCTCATCAATCTCTTTAGTTACCTCGTCAAAAAACTCATCAATTTAGTGAGGCAGGACTTCCTCCACACAATGACATGCTGACCATCCCTGACTTCCCAAATGTACATAAATCCAATCCCTTAGGATTTTCCTCAATAATTTCCCTACCACTTATGTAAGGCCTGTAGGTAAAAGACAAAGAAAGTCAACATACCTATGGAAAGATCAAAAGTTCTGGAAATTGATTGATGTAAAACATCATTTCTTAACAGGAAAGTGTAGCTGGAACTCTTGTTGGCACCACTGACTTTCAGAATACTCTGCAACAAGTATAGACCATCTCCATCTTGTTGGTACAAGGTCTCAGACAGTGAGGAAATGTTCTCTCTTTCTTTATTGTACCAAGAAACAGTGGCTGCAGGATAACCTCGAGACTCAAATGTGAACATCATCCCAGATGGTATTAACTTGATTAAAAGGTTTGGTTCCTTATAGTATGCTGCAGAATTTAAAAAAAACATTCATTAGAAACAAAGTAGAAACCAGTCATAAAATAATTCTAGCCATAAATGTTGTACTAAACAACTGTGGATGAGTGTTGCTATGGAAGGTTGCAAACATCCAAGATAATAACCACAAGAACCAACTGAGCAGTGGCAGATGAAGCTGTTTGTTGAGACAGCTGAACCATTTGATCTGAAATTATCACCCACAACATCGTGCTGGCAGCTGCTAAAGCAAAGTGGAATTGAATGTGCCAAGTTTAAGGGTTGTCAGTGAGGCCACCATGGAAACAAGAAAGTGGGTCCCTGAACTTTTGGGTAAAAGCAGGAGCCAGTGGTACAGGATTTCCACTCTGCACACCAACTCTGGAACAAAATAGGTGCTGAAATACTCAGGTCAGGTAGCAATTTATAGAGAGGGTCAATGTTTCAGGTTGATGACCCTCCACCAGAACTGAGACAAGTTAGAAATCAAAGACACTTTAAGGTGTAGAGAAGGTGAAGCAAACTTAGGGGGTATCTGTGATAGGGTAGAGACCAAGAGAGGGTGTGATCTAAATTTTGGGAGTGCTAGCTGATGGAGGGTGGCGAAGGCTTGTTAACTTCAAATGATCTGCATGGGAGATGTGAAAAGGTGGAGGTGAATGAGGAGGAGCGAGAAAGGAAAGGGCAAGGGAGTGGCACTGATCTTCACCGATGACCTTGTTGCATGGAACCTGAGGGGCTGAATGGACTCCTGTCTTATGTAAAACATGTTAACCCTCATCCTTTGTTCATGAGCCCTTGGTTTCAAAGTACGGCAAATGTTGAAGTTCTCATCCTTGTTTTGTTGGAACTGTGAGGTACAGAACACGGCAGTTATTGGAAATCTGAAATAAAAGGGAATGTTGGATCTATCCAGCAGCCCATGCGATGCTTGTGGATAGGGAAAAAACCTAAGTAATCATTACAGACTGATAACTTTTCATCGAACTAGCCACAATGCACTGGAAAGGTTGGATATCTGAAACTGTTGAATTCAGTGTTGAGTTCTGAGGGCTGTACTTTTCTCATCAGAAGGTGAGGCGCTTTTCTTTGACCTTACATTGGGTTTTGTTGGAACAATACAAGAGGCCAAATATGGAGAAGCCAACAATGGGCAGAGAATTAAAGTGATAGGTAATTGGAAGCTTAGGGTCTAGCTGGGTGGACAATGTGGTTGGTATGGACTCGTTAGGCCAAAGGGCCAGTATCTGTGTTGTATTGTTCTATGACTCTAGGGTCACCTTTATGGAGATGTTCTGCAGAATGGTCACCCAATCTGTGTTCAGTTTCTTTGGCTGTATTCCATCCTTGTTCCCAATCCCTGCTTCCTGCTGTGCACCTGTCCCACACTCCTTACCCCCGGCTCCAGCCCCGTTCCAAATTCACCGGAAGAATAACCAAGCAAATGTCCTTGTCCTCTCACAGGCCAATGTCCCCGACACTAAGGCCCAAGTTACACTCCATTGACTCCGTTGGGCGGGCTATGTTGTCCACATGACTGACAACAGACCCCGGAAGCAGAGGCTCTGTTCCAAGCTCGACCACAGGACAGACTGGCAGGTGAACAGAAGAGAAGGTTCAAGCCTCCTTCAAAGAGGCAACATGCCTGCTGACTCCTGGCAATTCCCTGGCCCATGGCTGCTCAAAGTGGAGAAGGAGCATTCAGGATGATATTGAGAACCTCGATGTATTGGCAGCTCACACAAGCCCAGAATAAACAGCAGGAGGAGTGGACCGCCTCACAAAATGCCCACTCACCTGCCCTGTCAGGCACCTCCTGCCCCATCCATGGAAGAGTCTGCAGTTCCCACATTGGCCTCATTAGTCAGCTCAGAACCCACCAAACTGGAGGGGAAGCAAGTCATCCTCGATCCTGAGGGACTGTCTACAGAGAAGATGATTTGTTTTCTCCAGGGTGGAGCACATTAAAATGGTAATAGAATGAATTGCTGCTTCACCCAGAAGGATTGTTTACCTCCCTGGATGTCGGCAGGGGTAGAGGTGAAAGGGCAGGTGTTGCATCTCCTGTAGTTGCTGGGGGACCTCCGATTTCCGGCAGCTGCAGCTTTTTTTTTGCCTTCGTACTTGGAACCATCGCTACTCCTGGGTACTAGATTCGGATGCAACCCCTAGACGGTAATCATCTACCCCTCAGGCTGAGCCTCACACCATCCACAGAGATACATTTCCAGTAGGGGTTTCTGAGCAGCGGGCAGGAGTGGGGAGATCTGTCACGGCAACACCAGGCCTGTCCCAGCAGTGCAGAGCTACATCAGGCCAAGCATCAAACTGGTGTCCAGAGTCACAGAGTCACACAGCACAGAAACAGGCCCTTCGGCCCAACTGGTCCATGCTGACCAAGATGCCCCATCCAAGCTAGTCCCATTCACTGAGCCTTACCAATCCATGTACTTGTCCAAATGTATTTTAAATGTTTTTATTGTACATGCCTTAACCACTTCCTCTGGCAGCTCACAAACAGGTACTGCCCTTGGTGAAAAACATTGCCTCTCAAGTTCCTGTTAACTCTCCCCTCTCACCTTAAACCTGTGCCCTCTGGTTCTTCATTCCCCAGCACTGGGAAGAAGACTGAGTCCATTCACCCTGTCTGTGCCCCTCATGATTTTATACACCGCTATAAGATCACCTCTCAGTCTCTTATGCTCTAAGGAATAAAGTCCTAGTCTGCCCAACCCCTCAAGTCCTGGCAACATTCTTGTAACTCCTTTCTGCACTCTTTCCAGTTTAATAACATTTTTCCTATAGCAGGGCAATCAAAACCGAACACAGTATTCCAAGTGCGGCCTCACCAGCATCCTGTACAACCGCACCGTGACCTTCCAATTTTTATACCCAATGCCCTGAGTGATGAAGGCCAGTGTGCCAAAAGCCTTCTTCACCAGCCTGTCTACCTGTGACTCCACTTTCTGCGAACCATGTACTTGTACTCCAAGGTCCCTCTGTTCTCAGGCACTCAGTAGTTGGACAAACTGGGCTTGCTGAGGAGCCAAGTAGTCTGGGTGTTTAATCTGAAGCACCGATAAGAGAAAAGCCAAAGAAAGCTTGTCTGTACAGTACCTGCAAAAGTGAGCGAGACAATCCCTTGGCCACTTCCTTTTAAACCACCGACAAAGCACAGGTACTGTCCAACATCCTCTGCTCTCACCCAGTCCAGCTTCAATGAAGCGTTCCCATTTTTAAAGTCTTCAGGGAATAAGCTTGTCCTCCCTGAATACCGAGGGCTTTGGTGACTTGGTTGCTCTTTCCCATAATAATAACTGTAAACAACCTCCTCCTTCTCGACACGTTGCCAGTTGATGACCAGTTTCTCCAGTGGTATCTCAACCTGAACCGGGAAGCTACACGTCAGTACTGTGTACTGGCCATAGACAGCAGTCACTGGTGCTTCTGGTGTACAAACTTTAAACTCAACTGAAAATAAGAAAAAGCATCAGGTTACCAACAACATTGACCAAAAAGCCATTTACCTCGCGGCTCATTATACCTGAAAGGGTATTAATTCAAGCAGATTTAATACAGCACTCATCCCAAACACAAAAGTGCAGTGGAGATTTGCAAGGATATTGCCGGGACTCGAGGGACTGAGTTATAGAGAGACGTTGAGCAGGTTAGGACTTTTTTCAATGGAGCATAGGAGACTGAGGGGTGATATTATAGAGGTGTGTAAAATTATGAGGGGCATAGACAGGGTGAATGCACACAGTCTTTTTCCAGGGTTGGGGAATCAAGAACTAGAGGACACAGGTTTAAGGTGAGAGGGGAGGGATTTAATAGGAACCTGAGGGGCAACTTTTTCACCCAGAGGGTGGTCAGTATATGGAATGAGCTGCCAGAGAAGTGGTTGAAGCAGGTACATTAACAACATTTAAAAGGTATTTGAACAGGTACAGGGATGGGAAAGGTCTAGAGGGATATGGGCCAAATGTGGGCAAATGGGACTAGCTTAGTTGGGAATCTTGGTTGGCATGGACCAGTTGGGCCGAAGGGCCTGTCTCTGTGCTGTGTGACTCTGTGACTCTATGACAAAATTAGAAATACAAAAGTGAAACGTTATTATCGTTTCCCTGCAGTTTCTCCCTGCTTCCCCTAAGGGGTAACATTTCCTGCCATTGGCACGCAACTGAAACCAGTTCACTGGGACTTTGCCCATGTAACTGTGACTCGGGGCATGAGTTTGATAACACCACCCTCCTGCTGTTCAACAGACTCAGATTAACTTTGCTTCTAATTTCAGTTAAAAAGCCACAAAGGTCCAGAAAGTAATTGGTAAAGATGATAAAATGTTATTACTGTGAGAGGAATTGAAGATAAAAGTAGGAGAGGTACGCTTCTGTTACACAGGATAATGGTGAGACCACACCTTCAGTACCGTACATAGTGTGGGTCTCCTTATCTTAGGAAAGAAGTTAATGTGTTGGAAGCAGTTCAGAGAAGGTTCACTAGGCCAATACCTAGAATGGGTAGGTCTCACGAGGAAGGGTTGGACAACTAGTCTTGAACCTGCTGAAGTTTAGAAGAGTGAAGGGGTTGATTGAAACCTTTAAGATCCTGAGGGGTCTTGCCAGGATGGATGTGGAGAGGATGTTGTTTCTCTCAAAGGGTTGAGAGTCTTTGGAACTCTCTCCCTCAAAGAGCGGTGGAAGCAGAGTGATTGATATTTTTAAGGCAAGTGGACACATTCTGCTCCTAATTTTCATGTATTTATAATATACGTATGTGAATGCTACCCTTATAACTCAGCCGTAGAGTCAATTGTTTTTTCACGTCTTTAGACTAAAGATCACCCCTGGGCATCGTCTGAGATTTCCAGGAATAATAACATATATGTAAATTTAAGAGCAGGAAAACAACAGGCAGATAAGATAAACCAAATCACCCTTCACATGAACTCACCTATCAACTGCCTGCGTGTGCTCTTCCCCTTCCCCCCACTTCTTATTCCGGCTTCTGCCCTCTTCCTTTCCAGTCCTGGTGAAGGGTCTCAGCCCAACACGTCGACTGTTTATTCTCCTCCATAGATGCTGCCTGACCCGCTGAGTTCCTCCAGCAATTTTCGTTTATTGCTCCAGATTGCAGAATCTGCAGAATTTCTTGTTGTCTCACATGGGAAATCCCAGAGTTACTGAGAGATAGCCCAAATAAATTTCACCTCAAGAAATGTTACTGCAGCCGAGGTGTCAGGCACTGTCTCATTTCCAGTCAGAAGATTGTGAATTCAAGTCCACGCAGAGATTTGAGTATAGAAATTCTTGGTGGACGATGCAGTGCAGTACTGCACTATAGCATTCTCACTATCATGCCCAATGCATGCTGCCCTTGGGAAGGCTGCAGGTGGAGGAAACGGTCACCCACATCTATGCAGACTGTGGATTTGCTCAGAGGGTGTGGAGACAGATGCGAGGGTCCGTGTCCCAGTTCACCCCCAGCAGCTGCGTGACAGAGGACTCTCTGATCTCCGGCCTGTTCCTGGGGACACACACCGAGACAGACATCAAGTGCTGCTGGAGGGTCATCAACTCGGTGAAGGACACCCTTTGGTCTGCCCGAAACTTGTTGGTCTCCCAGCACAGCGAGATGTCCGTCAGGGAACACTACCGACTGGCACCGTCCCGGCTGCAGGAGTCCGTGCTGAGGGATGCACTGAAGCTCGGTGCAGCCAATGCTGAGGCTCTGCGGGGAAGGCCCACAGTCTGGGCTCCTCCTGCTACCACACACAGAAGGGCAGAGGTGGGTGGGGAAACCCCTCAAACGATAAAGTGGGATCACCCGAGGGGGCCACATGAGCGGCAACAGTGCTGTGTTTGTGTTTTCCTTCTCTATAAAAGTTTACACTACCGAATGTAACGACCATGAATGCAGAAGTTTTTTGCAGTTTCTTCCTTATTAAAGAATAAAGTCTATTTTTGAAATTTGTTTATCAGGAAAACATCTGCTCTGCCAGGTGGATGCAAATGATGCTTAAGCTCTACTAGGAAGTGCATTGGCCAATATTTATTCTTCAGGTATCATTGCCAATACAGGTTATGCAGGCATTATCACACTGAGGTTGTGGGAGTTTGCTGTATACACATTGACTGCCACATGCCTACATTGCAGGATAACAGTGACAACAATTCACAAATACTTAATTGGTTACGCTGTACTTCGCAACACCCTGTGGGTACGTAAAATACAAGCCTTTTCTATATCGCAAGATATTCATTAAACAAAAATTGGTAACATTATTTCTCTGAAATATTTTGGTACTTTTCAGTACCATAAACAAAAACTGTTTATATGGGAAATACCCGTCTATAAAATAACCCAATTTTACAAGGTACTGTTATTGCTCTGGGCATGTCATCTGCCCCAACTTTCTGTTGCTTAAACCTCATCTAGACTTTTGTTATCTCTAATCATGACCATCCCTAATCCACTCCTGCCTGGTCTCCAATGTTCAACCATCTATAAACAAAGATATCCAAAACTCGCTGCCCATGACCCATGGAGGAGGCCACAGTGAGAGCACCAGATGGAACAGACCAGGTTGGAGGAGGTGCATGTGATCCTCTGCCTCTCCTGCAAGGGCTGTTTAAGTCCCTGAATGTTGGCGACAGAGAAGGTAAAGGAACATCCCCTGTGGCTTCAGGGAAAGTGCCAGGGGATTGGGAGGGACGGGTGGAAGGGATGAACAGACTAGGGAGCCATGGAGGCAGTGGTCTCTATGGAAAGTAGATAGGAGGGAGAGGGGAAGATGTGTCTGGTGGTGGGAGCTGGCGAAAATGGCGGAGGATGATATGCTGAATGGGGAGGCTGGTGGGTGAAAGGTGAGGATCAAGGGAACTCTCTCTCTGGGGAGATGGGTGAAGACAGAAGTGTAGGAGTTGGAGGACATGCATGAGACGGCTCCACCAACCACAGCAAAGGGGAAGCCATGGCTCTGGAAGAAGGAGGAGATTTCAGAAACCCTAGAGCAGATTGAGAACAAATTTGGCAGAGGGACAGCTGAGTGCATTGGATAAAGCAGGCAACAGGACCAGACAGGACCAGACAACATCCTGGCTGTAGTTCTGAAGATCACCACATCAAGTCAAGTCGAGTTTATTGTCAGATGCACAAGTCAATGTGTGCACAGATGCAATGAAAAACTTACTTGCAGCAGCATCACAGGCACATAGAACTAGAGACACAACATTCTGAAGAAAAACATAAATTAAACGTAAATTATACAAGAAAGAACACAATTAGAACAAAAAGAAAGCAAAGTCCATTGTAGTGCAAAAAGGTTGGATTTGAACCAATTCAAAACTGCCTGTAGCAACCAGCCATAACAAGGCATGCTTCTAGCCAAGCTGTTTGAGTACAATTACAGCACTGACATATATCCATTAGTGTGACAAATTGCTCAGGTATGTCCTGTCCACAAAAAGGAAAACAATTCCTATCCTGCTCAGTACAATACACACGGTGCTCCCTCAATAATTCACAGTCCTGACACGTGTCCCTGCTCATCAAGGCACAGATTGGTTTCAGCTGGACCACTCAGTTCCAGACCATAGCCTGGGTCCCACCACATGCAGGCGGGTGGGATTAGTTCAAATCGGCATCATGATGGGCCGAAGGGCCCGGTCCTGTGCTGTACTGTTCTATGTTCTAATTCTGGAGGTAAGAGGAGGGTGGCCACAGGGCACCATTCAATCAGGTATGACATCGAGGGAAAACACTCCAGTGCTTGGAGCCACGTCTTGCACTAAGGAAGATGGTTGTGGTTGTTGGAGGCCAATCCTCCCAGTCCCAGGACATCACTGCAGGAGCTCCTCAGGGCGGTATCCTGGTCCCAACCATCTTCAGCTGCTTCATCAGTGACTCTTCCATCACAGGATCAGAAGTGGAGGAGTTTGCCAATATTGAATTCCATTATGAAGCAATCCTTCTGGCATGCAGCATGATGAGACAACATTTGGACATGTGCTGTGACTTGGCAATTTACATTCAGGTCACCTGATTACAAGGCAACTTCCACCTCCAACAGGAGAGAGTCTTGACACTTATTCTTGACATTGGAGGGCAGTGCCTTTGCCACATGCCCCGCCATCGACATCCTGGGAGTCACCAATCACCAGAAACACAACCCACAAAATCCCCATGGCTAAAAGAACAGGTCAGAGGCTGGGTGGGACTCAGAGCACTGGGTTGTTTCCTCCTTGTCAGCCGGTCAAATGTGCGTTGTTGCTCTTTCTTCTGAGGGTGGGTGACTCACCCCTGGCAGCCCAGGGTTTTCCTGCCATCCACCCCGAAGGTACAAGTCAGCAGTTTGGTGAAACATCCATCGCTTGCTTGATATAATCAGCACCAACAACTGTCAAGAAACACCATTCAGGATCCAATCCCACGCGCCGCTGTAGAATCCATCCCCTGATCAGTGGCTCACAGTGGCTGCAGTCTGTACCATCGACCTGGGCAATTCTGACACCAGAGAGGACACAGCCAGCAGGTGATTGGGGGTCGCCGACACCAACCACGTCCTCTCCAACACAAACCTTTACTAGTTTGAAATTTATCACCGGCCTTTGGTCATTGCTGGGTCCGTCCTGGAACTCACTGCCCTCCAGCACTGTGGGAGCACCTTCCACCAGGACAGCAGGGCAGTGAATGCTGTTCCTCCCAGCGACGGCCAGGTCCCATACAACAAACAAACAAAGATAGCATCTCAACACCATCGTCAGTGATGCTGCTTCACAGTGAAAAACGAGGTCTTCGTTATTTATTTGTTAGAAACATAACAAAGTCTCACCTGAAGCCAAACTGAATCCAATTCCCACCAAGAAACCGAGGAAATATTTCATAATTTTCAAAGTGCTGACCTATCACCTCTGCACAGCTGTCGGTGACAGAACAACAGGTGAGACCCGGGAGAGCGCAGAGACCTAATGTCCCTCAAACAGCCAGATCCGCTGACCGGACCCCCTCCCGCCCCACCCCATCCGCTGACCGGACCCCCTCCCGCCCCACCCCATCCGCTGACCGGACCCTCCGCCCTCCCCACCCCATCCGCTGACCGGACCCTCCGCCCTCCCACCCCATCCGCTGACCGGACCCCCTCCCGCCCCACCCCATCCGCTGACCGGACCCTCCGCCCTCCCCACCCCATCCGCTGACCGGACCCTCCGCCCTCCCCACCCTCGCTCCCTGTCGCCCCGACTCACCCCGCTCCCCGCCGCTCGGTCTCCCCGACTGTCTGTCTCAGCTGACGTGGTTTCACTGAGAGGGTACTGAACAGCGGGGGAGGGGGGCAGTGTCGGTGGCCGCTGAGTAATGCTGTGGGTTGGGCCCGAACCGGTCTCCCGGGGAACGCCCCCGTCTATGTGGCAAAACACAATCCGCCGGAGGAACTCAACAGGTCGAGCAGCGTCTGTGGAGGCAGCGGGATGAGACCGATCCAGTTTGTGTGTTCTGGTCACCCAGGGCCCGCGGGTCCAGGGTTTCAGCTGACGACCACACCCGGAGATGTGGCTCACTTCCATGGGAGGAGAGCGATCACCCAACCACCGGCGGCGGAGAACCGGTTCGGTGCCTCCGTGGATTTGTTGAGAAGGCGGCAGCAGTCGGGGGTTTGGTCTGATGGAGTCCCACTGGGAGGTCCGGGCCAGACCTGGGGAGGGGGCAGAGAGAGGTCAGTCCGGGTGTGAGTGGGGAGGCCAGCATCTGTGTTGGGAAGTGGGGGTGGGGGTCAGTTGATGGCTCGGTGCATTGGGCTGATGTCCGGAGACACGAGAGACCTGCAGTCACCGGGATCCGGAGCAAAAGTAAACCATCGGAGGAACTCAGTGGTCAGGCAGCATCCGTGGAGGGAGAGCGATGGTCGGCGGGTGGAGACCCTGTATCGAGGCATGGGTTGAGGCTTGCTGGGGTCGTGGGGTAAGCTTTGTAGTTGGGGGGAGGTGAGTGGTGGGTGATCAGGCACGGGTCAGTGGTTAGACTGGAGTGTTGAGATGAGGCAGTAAATCAGTGGGTGGAGCACAGGACGTGAGCTGCAGCTGTGGGATAGTGGGGTTGTACCTAACGGGGACCTGGTTGGGTCAGTCTCCCTGTGCTGGAATCACCAAGCAATGGCAGAGCATCGAACCTCCTCGACCCCAACAGTAACATCAGGACCGGACTAGATTACTATTGGTGAATGTCCCTTTAAGATAGAGCATGGTGGGGTGTGTGTGTGTGTGGGGCGTGCTTATGGAATGACGTTGTTGAAGCAGTCAGTCAGAGAGAGAAGAGAGCGAGAAACACCAGCCTGCTAGTTTCTCTATCGATGGATGAGAAACAATAACTGTGTCTGTCACCGCAACCCACCTATGGAAATGTGAAGGTGATCTGGTGGAGTTCACTTTGTCGTTAACCTGTAGAAGGAAACAGATATTTGTGTGGATGGCCACAATACGGATGCTTTTCGGGGTGAGGAAGTCACTACCCAGTAAACGCTGAGGTGTCGTTTGGGTTCTATAGTGGAACATTTGGTTTTCGTCATTACTCTCTATGTTCTCTCGACATCTACCTTTTATCTTCAGACAACGGTGGTTGTTGAAGAAGCCTTTGCTCATGTTTCACCTTATGACTTGCTGAAAGGAACTTTAAGAACCATTCCCGGACTCTTAGGGTTTGGGAATTTGCCACACACACACACACACACACACACACACACACACGAGTTTGGTTTCAGGGTTAATGTTTAAGGTTTAATATTTTTACTTCTAACATTTTTACTTTTATTTTTCTTATTATCATAAGTAGTGATTAATAAAGTAGTTTTTAACACTGAATCATGACTCTGTGTGTTTCTTTTATTGCTGGTTCGTAACAGCCGGTACATTGGCATCATGTCACTCACATTCCTCTACCAGTAATTAACTTCAGACATTAATTATTTTATCTCCTTTGGTACATAGTAATCCACTGAATTTCAAAAACTCATTTAAAAACATCATCTTTAGTTCAGCTCAGACAAATGCACACACAAAGCTTTATTCAATTGACAGGCAATTATCCAGCAAGTACCTTTGTGGGCAATGCAAGAACACCAATACAGCAAACACATTACAAAGGTTTCTTGGGTTTTACACACCACTTCTGGTTTACTGAAATACTCAGTCATGTTTTTGTTTGGGAGTTAGGTGGCCCCTTTCCCAAATTTTTTTCAATGCCTAAAACCACGTTTCCAATTACAGGAGTAATTTACTCTAGTTAGTGTATTCCTACTATGTTTCTTTCCTTGAGCATTCCATTAGGATCAAGGAAATCACACTTCTGCTGGTTTTGTGGGTTCTGAGGTGACTGATGAGGTCAGTGTGGGGCCCACAGATTTTTCTCCAGATGGGGCAGCAGGTGTTTGACAGGACCAGTAGTTTGAGGTGTTGCCATCCTTCCGCTGCTCTGTATTGTGCTGCCGACACATGGATTTGAGGTCTTCAGTGCCATCCTGAATGCTTCTCCATTTTGAGTGGTCGTGGAGATATACAGCATGGGAACAGGCCATTTGGCCCATTCCATCCACACTGACCGATGGGCACCCATCTGTATTCATCCCATCTCCCAGCCCTTGGCCTATAGTCCTCTATACCCGGTGCTTGTCTAAGATTTCTTAAATACTGTCAGTGACTCTGCTTCCTTCCCTCTCTCTGGCAGTGCATTTCCAGGTACTCACTACCCTCTGAGTGAGAGAGGCCCCCTCAGATCCCACTGAATCTCTCATCCCTTATCCTAAATTGATGTTCTCAATGTCATGAGCCGGAGATTCTCAACACTCAGCAGGAATGTTGCATTTTTTTGACAATATCCTCTGTCTTCCTCTGCCCTCTTGGCATTCTCTTCGCACTACGGAGCTCAGAATAGAGTGTCTGTTCCCGGAGCCTGGTTTGGGTTTGTGAATGATATGCCCTGCCTGGCATAGCTGACTCAACACTGGCATGTTGGCCGGGGGGATGATGCTGATGTTGGTTTATCTATCCAGTGGATTTTGTGAGAAAATATTCATGGATCTTACCTGTGCTTTGAGATGCCTGCTGTAAGTATGGAGGAAGGCAGGGGCCAGACCACAATTTTTGTGAAAGATTTGAGGTCTTGATCTTCAAATACCATTTCCTAGTTGTCCAAAGCTGTGCTGGTGGTGAATTTTATTGCTGATGTCCACCTTTGCAAACAAGTGGCTCCCAAGATAATGGGAAGTGGTCCACATTCTTCAGATCTGTGTGTTACAGATACAGAAAGAGCGCAGTACACATAAAGTGAAAGGGCCAAGATCAGGTTGATTGGGAGACCGAGGATTCATCTTTATGGTACAAGAGGTCCGTTCAAAAGTCTGATAACAGCAGGATAGAAACTGTCCTTGAGTTTGACGTCAAAGTCGAGTTTATCGCCATTTGCTCAAGTACATGTATGCAATGAACAACTGGCAGCAGGATCACAGGCACAGAGCATCAGACACACAGCACTCACAAGAACGTCGGTGGGAGGTGTTCTTAAGCTTTTGTATCTTCGAAACAAAGTCGGAGCGAGGTTTGGGTACAGGGTCTGGCGGCGTGTGTGCAGATGGGGCAGGACACCGCTGCTGAGACGGTGACCAGCAGTGACCGGACCAGCCCCACACCGGCCTCCTGCATTGTTTTCTTTGGAATGTTACACTGGGTGTGACGTCACAGATCCCGCGGAAGCTGATTGGCCGACGGTAATGTATCGGTTCGTCGGCCGGTTTGATTGGCTGACCGCCTGTCTCCGGGTTCCACAGCGGCAGGAGCGGGGCCTGGGCCGTTCGGTCGGCGGAGCGCAGCCGAGCCCGGGGCGGTGCGGGCACCGAGGCGGTGAGCGGGGAACGGGCTCGTCTGTCCCGGCGGGTGGGCAAAGGCCAAGCCCGGGCCGCCCACGTCCACGTTCGCCTTTTGTTCCTCGGTGCCGACGGTTTTACCGCGGGAGGCGGGAGGGGGGGAGGGGGGGGAGGGGGGGAGGGGGGGAGGGGGGGAGAGGGGGGGAGGGGGGGAGAGGGGGGGGAGAGGGGGGGGGAGGGGAGGAGAGGGGGAGGGGGGGGAGGGGGGGAGGGGAGGGGAGGGGGGAGGGAGGGAGGGGGGGAGGGGAGGAGAGGGGGAGGGGGGGAGGGGAGGAGAGGGGGGAGGGGGGGAGGGAGAGAGGGGGGGAGGGGGGGGGAGGGGAGGAGAGGGGGGAGGGTGGGAGGAAGGGGGAGGGGGGGAGGAGAGGGGGGGAGGGGGGAGGGGGAGGGGAGGAGAGGGGAAGGGGGAGGGGAGGAGAGGGGAAGGGGGAGGGGGAAGAGGGGGGAAGGGGGGAGGGGGGGGAAGGGGGGAAGGGGGGGAAGGGAAGGGGGGAGGGGGGGAAGGGGGGAGGGGGGGGAGGGGGGAGGGGGAGGAAGGGGGGAGGGGGAGGAAGGGGGGAGGGGAAGGGGGAGGAAGGGGGAGGGGGAGGAAGGGGGGAGGGGAAGGGGGAGGAAGGGGGGAGGGGGAGGAAGGGGGGAGGGAGGGGGAGGAAGGGGGGAGGGGAGGGGGAGGAAGGGGGAGGGGGAAGGGGGGAGGGGAAGGGGGGAGGGGGGCAGGGGAAGGGGGGCAGGGGAAGGGGGAAGGGGGGCAGGGGGGAGGGGGGAGGGGAAGGGGAGGGGAGGGGGGAGGGGGGCAGGGGAAGGGGGGGGGAGGGGGGAAGGGGAGGGGGGAGGGGAAGGGGGAAGGGGAGGGGGGGAGGGGGGAGGGGGGGAAGGGGAGGGGGGAGGGGGGGGAAGGGGAGGGGGGAGGGGGGGAAGGGGAGGGGGGAGGGGGGGAAGGGGGGGAAGGGGAGGGGGGGAGGGGGAAGGGGGGAGGGGGAAGGGGAAGGGGGGGAGGGGGGAAGGGGAAGGGGGGAGGGGAAGGGGGGAAGGGGAGAGGGGGGGGAGGGGGAAAGGGGGGGGAGGGGGGAAGGGGAGAGGGGGGGGGAGGGGGAAAGGGGGGGAGGGGGAAGGGAGGGAGAGGGGGGGGGGGAAGGGAGGGAGAGGGGGGAGGGGGGGAGGGAGAGGGGGAGGGGGGAAGGGAGGGGGAGGGGGAGGGGAGGGGGGAGGGGAGGGGGAGGGGAGGGGGGAGGGGAGGGGGGAGGGGGTTGGGGGTGGGGGAGGTGAGGGGAGGACGGGGGTTGGGGTGGGGGAGGACGGGGGTTGGGGGAGGGGGTGAGGTGGGAGAGGGGAGGAATGTTGGGGAGGGGGGATGGGAGGGGGAGGGGAAGAGTGTTGGGGGAGGGGGAGGGGAGGTTCGGGGGTTGTGGGGGAGGAGAGGACGGGGGTTGTGGGGGGATGGGAGGGGGAGGGGAGGTTCGGGGGTTGTGGGGGAGGAGAGGACGGGGGTTGTGGGGAGGTGGGGGGAGGGGAGGACGGAGGTTGGGGAGGGTGTTGGGGGAGGGGAGGGAGGGGAGGAGGTGGGAGAGGGAGGAGTGGGGTGGGGGAAGGGAGGGGGAGGTAGAGGGGAGGATGGTGTTGGGGGGATGGGAGGGGGTGAAGGGGAGGGGGAGGAATTTGGGTGGAGGAGGGAGGACAGGCCAGGGGGAAGGTCGCCAGTGCGGAGGGAGGGTCAGGGGTTGATGGGGGTCCTGGAAGGGGGCCGGGAGGTCCGGAGGGGGCGGGGGGGGGGTAGGCGAGCGCTTCTCCCGGGATTGGTGCCTCCCACGGGTGGGGTGGAATTTAATTTGAAAATTGTGTCCGACTGTTTGCCGGCACTCGGGCAGCTCAGCGCCTCCTTGTCCTGTCTCCCCGGCAGGCAGCGAGCCCATGCCGGCCTCACCCTCCGACCGAGTCCGCTGCACGTTCCGCGGAGAGTTTCCGCAGAGCTCCGGGCGCCGTTGCTGCCAGGTAAGGGGGGTGTCGTTGTGGTGGGGGGGAGGGGGTTGGGGGTTTGGGGTTGGTTGAGGGGATGGTGGGGTGTGGACAGAAAGACTTCAGCTGTCACTACTGAACGGCACTGGTCACTACACGTTAGTTCACACTGATGTCCCCTCTGGCTGCCACCCACCAGGGTCCCAGTCAGCCCTGCCCACCGAACACCAGGGAGCACTGAAGAGGTGCTCTCCCCTCCACACTGGAAGAGGTCTCTTCACGTCCCCAGCGAGGGTTCCAGGGTCGGGGAGAGCTGCAGGGACAATGGGCAGCAGCTGACGGCCTGAATTCCACACTTTGGTACTTGTGGTTGTCAAAAATATTCATACGAAACATGTTTTTCATTAGATGCGTGTGGGTGTCTGACAATATTCCTTGGTGTCCTTGAATCTTCATGGCTTGTGCATGGACTATACACTGACGTCATTTCTATTTCCATTTAGTACACACTGCTCCACCTTTCAATAAGATCCAGAAGATACCCAGTTTTGAACAGGAACAGAATTAGGCCATTCAGCCCATCGAGTCTGCTCCGCCATTCAATCATGACTGATTTTTTTTTAACCCCATTCTCCTGCCAATAACCCTTAATCGCCTCACCAATCAAGAACCTATCAATCTCTGCCTTAAATACACCCACTGACTTGGCCTCCACAGCCCTCTGTGGCAATGAATTCCACAGATTCACTGCCTTCTGGCTGAAGAAATTCATCCTCATCTCAGTTCTAAAGGGATGTCCTTTTTTTCCTGAGGCCGTGCCCCCTGGTCCTGGACTCTCCTACTGATGGAAGCATCCTCTCCATGTCCACTCTATCTGGACCTTTCAGTATCCTGGTTCCCCCTCATTCTTCTGAACTCCATTGAATATGACCCCAGCGTCCCTGTACCCTTTTGACTCCCTTTTGGATCAATTATCTGTCAGTGTCTGCCTTGAGTACATTCAGTGGCTGTGTCTACAGCTGTCTGGGGTAGAGTGTGGCCTTTGAGAGAAGAAATTCCTCCTCATCTTTGCTTTGGCTCAGTGGCTGAGTAGGTTAAAGCGCCTGTCTAGTTTCACGGCCTGTGTCCTCGCAGTGCAGAGGTTTCATTCCCAGCAGAGCCTCAAATCAGGCAGCAATTTGTTTTTGTGATAGAGCTGCTGCTGTATGGCTCCAGAGACCCTGGTTCCATCCTGACCCCTGTCTGTGTGGAGTTTGCACACTGTCCCTGTGACTACCTGGGTTTTTGCTAGTGCTTTCTTTTCCTTGCACATCCCAAAGATGTGCAGGTCTGTGGGTTAATTGGCTGCTGTAAATTACCCCATGTGAGTCTGGCCGAATAGTCATACAGCATGGAAACAGGCCCTTCAGCTCAACCAGGCAATGCTGACCAAAATGCCCATCTAACCTAGTTCCATTTGGCCCATGTCCCTCTAAACCTTTCCTATCCATGTACCTGTCCGAGGACCTTTTAATGTACCTGCCTCAACCACTTCCTCTGGCAGCTCGTTCCATATATGGACCACCATCTGGGTGAAAAAGTTGCCCCTCAGGTTCCTATTAAATCTCCCCCTCTCACCTTAAGTCTGTTTTCTCTAGTTCTTGATTCCCCAACTCTAGGAAAAAGACTGCATTCACCCTCTCTATGCCCCTCATGATTTTGTACACCTCTATAAGATCACCTTTCAGTCTCCTACACTCCAGTGAATAAAGTCCTTGCCTGATGAACCTCTATAACATAGTCCCTCAAATCCTCTCAACATTCTCGTAAACCTTTTCATTTCCAGCTTAATGGCATCTTCCCCATAGGGTGACCAAAACTGAAGACAGTATTCTAAATGCAGCCTCACCACTGCAACATAACATCCCAACAATACCCTGACTGAAGGCCAGTGTGCCAAAAGCTGCCCTAATCACCCTGTCTACCATTGGTGCCACTTTTCAGGGAACCACACATTTGTACTCCTAGGTCCCACTGTTTTGCAACTCCCCAGGGCTCTACTGTTCATTGTGAAAGTCCTACCCTGACTTGTCTTCCCAAAAATGCAACTCCTCGTGTTTATCTGAATTAAACTCGATTTGCCATCCCTTGACCCACTTACCCAGCTGATCAAGATCCTGCTGTAATTCCTGAGAACCATCTTCACTGCCTATGATGCCACCTGTTTTAGTGTCATCTGCAAACTTACCAACCATGCCTTGTACATTCTCACCCAAATTGTTGATGTAGATGATAAATAGCAATGTACCCAGCACTGACCCCTGTGGGACACCGCTAGTCATGGCGTCCAGTCCAAAAAACAACTTCCACCATCACCCTACCATCAGGCCAACTGTGTATCCAATTAGCCTACCATGTGGAACGAAGTCCACGTAGACCATGTCTGCTGCCCTACCCTCATCAACCTTGTTTACTACTTCAAAAAGTCAAATTTGTGAGACATGATCACCCATGCACAAAGCTGTGGCTATCCCTAATCAACCCTGGTTTTTCCTTCCAAATCCCCTCCAGTAACTTGCCTATCACAAATGTTAGGCTTACTGGTCCATAGTTCCCAGGTGTGTCTTTGCAGCCCTTAAATAAAAGCACAACAGTACCATTCTCTGGTAACTCACCTGTGTCTGACGATGATGCAACTATCTCAGCCAGGGTTTCTAGCTTTCTCCAGTGTTCTTTGATGTACCCAATCAGGCCCTGGAGATTTATCTACTTTCATACATTTGAAGATGTCAGCACCTCCTCTACTGTAATGCGGACTATACCCAAGGCATCCTCATCAAATATCTCAAGTTCCGAAGTCTTCATATCTATCTTCATGGTAAAAACAGGAGAAATATTCATTGAGGATCTTGCCATCTCCTGTGGCCCCACACACACACACAGATGCCCACTTTGGTCTTTGAAGCACATTATTCTCCCCCCAGTTACTTTTTTTTCCCTTGGTACAAAATCTCTTTAGATTCTCAATCTGCTCTGCCAAAGCTATCTCAAGCCCCCTTTTTGCCCTTCTGATTTCCTGGAGTATAACCCTGCATCCTCTATACTCCAGGGATTTGCTTGATCCCAGCTGCCTGTACCTGACCCATGCCTCTTTTTTTTTTCCTGACCAGAACCTCAATATCCCTTGTCATCCAGGGTTCCTCACTCATTCCAGCCTTGCCCCGCACTCTAACCGGAACATGCAGAAACTCTTATTATCTTACTTTTAAAAGCCTCCCACAAACAATGTACTCCAGTCAATGTTTGCAAGTTCCTGTCTAATACTGTCAAAATTTACCTTGCCCCAATTAGAACTTTAACTTGTGGACCAGATCTGCCCCTTTCTGTAACTGATTTAAAACTAATAGAACTATGGTCACCGGTCCCAAAGTGCTCCCCCATTGAATCTGAAGGGAGTTGATGGGAACATGGAGGAAATAAAATAGGGTTAGTGCAAATGGGTGCTTGATGGTTGGTGTGGATTTGATGGGCCGAAGGGCCTGTTTTCCTGCTGTCTGACTCTTGACTTTGCCTTGGATGGTGACACATTATTTTGAAACTATGCCCCTACTTTTAGATGCCCCCATCAGGGGCAACATCCACCTTCAACCTGCCACACCCCCTGAGAATCTGATAATTCATAACTCCAGTGTGCATAGGCCCAGCCTATCCAACCTTTCTTCAAACATCATCCCCATTCTAAGAATGTACCTTGTGAACCTTTGCACTAGCTCGCTGCCTTCAGTGTGGGTATGTCATTCCTTTGACATGGATTTGACTGCTGTATTTCAGGTGTGCATCGTCAGTGCCTATTGATGTTGCATCAAAACTTCCCAACTTTAAAACTCTGTACCCTGTGCACTGCAGACCAACGTTCCATTACCTTTTCTAATCGCTGTGGCTGCATGCTAAGTTTTCATACTAGGACCTACAGATTCCTTTGTACTGTGTACCTATATCCATCCATCCCTCCGTATCCTTGTGCAACCTCTGTGCTCTTGCGGCTTGCTGACCTGCCTGTCAATGTGTCATCAGCAAGTGTGGCTACAGTGCACCAGGTCCCTGAACCCAGCACGGTAACCTGTGTCACACAGTTAGTTACTAATTACTGATCCACAATCTATCCCTAGTGTTAGCCAATCCCTCGTCCATGACGGTACATCCCTACCAGCTGCATGTCTTCCTATCTTGTGCACCAAACTTCCGTGTGGCACATTACCGAATACATTACATTTACTGGTTCCCCTTTGTCCACCCTGCTGGTTACATCTTATTTCTCAAACACCATTTCACTTCTGTAAAACTGTTAACTACTGACTGCTTTATTTTCTAAATGTCCTGCTGTTACCTCAATAATAGATACCAGCACTTTCCCAATGATGGATGTTAGGCTAATTGGCCTATAGTTTCTTGCTTTCTGCCTCTCCTTACATTCACTGCTTTCCAATAGTCTGGAAGCTTTCAACACATCCACATTTTCTGTAGCTACTCCCTTTAAGATTCAGTGAACTTGTTGGCTTTTTGCCCTCAGAATAGTAGGTTTCTGTTTGTCTGGTAGACGTGTGATTCACCATCGAATATGGAGAACAATTGCACACCACATTAGGTGTGGTCTCTCCAGATATGCTACAACATAGTATCATGCTGGTTAAATTATTGGATTACGATTCAGCTGTCTGGACTATTGAACTGGGGATACGACTTTGAATTCAGGTGATTAAACCCATTAAAAAACCAGTATTGATTATAGTGATAATGAAACTAAAACGCTCCTTGTTTACTCCAATCCTTGCCCTCTGGTCTATGTGTGGACCCACCGGTGTGGTTGAGTCTTAACAGCTTCCTCGAGGGTATTTGGGGATGAACAGTAAATTCTGAATGAGCTTTTCTTTTGTTCTTTTTTTAAAAAAAGGTTTCTGTAGTGTGGCTGGGGTTGTGGAGAGAATAACTGTATCAGAACATCAAAGCCTATACCTCCTTTGTTCATATGTCATTCTCTGCCTTGAACATATTCAACAGTTCTCTGTGGTGGGGAGTTCCAAAGTATCCTGACTGAGGAAATGCATTTAGTGGTCGCACATTGGTGTCTCCAGAGCCATCTGAGCACGGCAGAAGGCAACGTTCCTTCCCTTGGAAAAGGGAGGGAGGCAATAGTACTAATGACCACAAAACCCATCTGGTTCACCAATGATTAGTTATTTAATTTAATTCTGCACTTGTCAACTGAGATTTGAACTCAAGTCTCTGGATTATTAGTGCCTTAATTTGATTGCTGTGTCACCACTGATATTTGGGTGCAGTGAAATTTTAAAAGTTGCAAGGTTTAGTGAAGATGGGATTGTTGCTGTCTCACTGGTTAGTGTAGTGACAAAACTCCACTTCAGTTCTGATCAGGGACATTTTAATGTTTCTAGGCATAAAACATGCCAGTGTAAAAGTTTTACTTAAAGCCAGAGTTAAAATGTTGAAGCTTTTTAAGAAATGCATTCATTCAATATTAAATTCTGCTGTTAAGAAAGGTATTTGTCATGTAATAATTTATTCACTTGCTGCAGAAAGACTTGAGTTGGCTTTTTGTTTCAATCCATACAGGCGATCAGTTTCTTTAGGAAAAGAAAATGGGAGGGGTTGAAAGACTAAACATTCCAATATCTCAGCCAAGCTATGGCACTCCCAAGAGAAACCAGCACTTGAGCAATAACCGCCAGAAAGGCAAGGATGACAATCTCAACCACGTGAAGACAGCGTACAAGAAAGGCGAGAAGGGTCATGGACGATGTTCATTTACCTCCGAGACATGTCAGGTTGTGCAGAAGGATGCAAAAAATGTTATGCACTTTACTCCAAGTAATCAGAGCTGGGAGGCAGTTCTGAGCAGCTCGAGTACACTACTAAGGTCACAGTGTGACCAGAATTATGCTGGAGCCAAGTTTAGTGAGCCACCATCACCAAGTGTTTTACCCAAACCTCCAAGTCACTGGGTACACATTCCCTTGGAGCCTTCTGACCACAGTGACATGGCCTTTCAGTTGAAGACCTTACTTAAAGTGCAAGCATAGATTGTAGCTTAAACATGGGAGGTTCATATGGAGCTGGAATCTTGTTTTAATTCCATCATTCAGTACAGGAGTTTTAAGTTTTCAACCATACCACTGCCTTTAATTACCCTTCTAGGATGGATATTTGCTCAAATGTATGTATATTGGTCCAGCCTTGTGTAGTTGGTCCATTTGTGAAATTTGGACTTGGTATCACAAAAGTGAAATTGTTTTCTCTTCCAATGCTGCCTGCTTTCCTCCTTTTTGTCCTTGAAGAGAAAATGGCATTTAGTTTTCAGCTGACAGTTTTCCCCTTGGTTTTGATTGCTGGGCACCTTTCATTGTGGAGCTTGCATTGTGGTTGAAGTGACTTTCACTTGGGTCTAAAATGCTGAGACAGCATTTGCATTGCCTTCCTTTCTGAACTGCCCAGCTGCGATTAACCAACACAAGTTGTATGTGTAGCTCATGGTCTACATCCATTATCAATGTGATTTTTTGCAACTCCTTATAATTGAACTGCTTTGTTTATTTGAGAAGGCAGAGCCACAATGCAGTACCTTGTGCACAGTGCTTGCTATAACCCATGACCACAACTGCCAGCATTAGTTACATGCTAGGCCTCCTTGTTTTAATGTTCATTTTTATTGTGAAATGAATTTTTAATGTGACCAATGGAGTGAGTGTATTGAACAGGCAACCACTTATAATACCTGTTCAGTTTTATGAACAACACAAAAATCATTGAGCATTTATGTTTCTTGCCATTACCACAATTAACGCAGCAGATCTTTGTAAAGGTTTGTGGAGCAAGTTTTTATTTTGCCTCCTTCACCCCGGTGTGGACTTCATTTTGATGCAAAACTGAAAGCCAAATTTGGTTTGAGATTTTGTACTGGGAAAATGTTTAATTTTACAATCTGATAATCTATAAGGACTAAGCTGGTTAAAATTAATGTGCAAGTTATGGTCAGATTTTTAAAAAACCTTAACATGTAGATTGAGCCACATAAATAAGTGTAAGACTTGTAGCATATGTATATTTTAAAGCAGGACCTCCTGTTGGATAAAGTATTTTGGTACAATAGTTCACAATGTGTAAACAATGCCATCTTTCTTGGCGTGTCTAAACCTAAGAATATTTTTCTTTTTTAAAAAAGACAAATTGAGGAAAAGTGCAAGTATTTCACAATGTGACCTGTGAAAAGTGAGTGCATGTGACAAGTAAAAGCACATTTTTTTTAAAACAAGTAACTTCAGCAGAAAATAGTTCACTTCCTATTGTTAAGAAAATTACAAAAAGTTGCTGTACATAACCTGCAACTGTAATACATTAAATGGACAGAAGACTCTCTAATTGTATTTGAATTTCCATTTATGTTTGGTGATCAAAACTGAATAGATTCAGTAATGTTAATGCTGGAAATGGAATTAACTTGGATTAGTGCCTGGTCTTTTGATAGCACCTGATCAAAGCCAATGTCTCCTGTCTCCCCCGTCAAAGAAACCATTCGATACACCAATGGGGTCCAGTCTTCTAAGGCTTGGCCAGGATACTTATTTTGCCCAAATTTAAAAGTTGGGTTTGATCTAATTATCCATTTGCAAATTGTCTAATAATCACATTATTTCATTGGATTGTAATTCAATGACCACTTTCATTTTCCCCCAAATTAACTCGTATCTACAATCTGGCATTTTTATACAGCACCCACGTGAATTAATCTAATCCTATTGGTTCTGGTGGATATGTTCTGTTTGTCTCAGTATCTGATGGAGGGGCTACAATTTGAATAGTTAAATGTCATAACCTACCCCGAAATGCAAATTGTGCCCAAATTCCAGAAAAAGTTTATAAATTGTTTTTATTTGAAATCTCCACCAAATTAAATTCAATAATGAAATTATTCTTCCATTCTTAATTACTTTTGAAACCAAATTAAGTAGATGATTCTTTTTTAAATGTATTTAATTGAATAGTGTGTGTATAAAATAAAGTTTTTTCCACTTTCCCCCAAACAGTTTGGTTTGTTTTTGGTCCATGGATGAGTGAGTTTACACAATCTTGTTTCAATGCTGTAAGGTCATGACTATTGAAGATTTTTGGAAAAATAGATTGACAGTAAAGCATTTGTTGTAGATGATTTCAGCGAGCTTAAAGTTTCATGATTAAAAGGTTGATGCTTAATGGTATTTGGAGGGCTGTATGGATTGGGGCTGTGCTAAGCAACTTGCTTTTTATGATGCATGTTTTTCAGATAATAGCTCCTACACAAACCAAAATTGGTAATGTGCTTACTAGTGAAGCTAATTCTAGACTCTAGGAAAAAAATATTGGTTTGGCAGGCAAAATTTGCAAATGGATATTGAATGTAGTCCAAAGGACATTGCCTCTTCCTGCTATGAACATTACAATATTGTATTTTCCCAGCCAATCCATTTAAAACAAAATGGAATCATCCAGAGAAGATGGGATGGAGAAACTTGGGTTATTCTCCTTTTAAGAGGGAAACAAAGCAAAGTAACATGGTATTTAAATTCTGGGTAAAATTGAGCAAAGAGTCTTATATCTGAACCGTGGACAGCATTAGAACAGATGAGGAGAGCAAACAGCAGCCTGGAACAAAGTTATTTCATTGCAAGGTAATGGCATTAATAGGGAAGTGAGATTAAAGAAACAAATCCTCTTAAGAGCTGGTACAGGCTCCATTGGTTAACTGTTATGCTGTGCTGTTCTGGGACCAAATGGATACAAACACTTAATCAGTACCATCAATATTGTTACTGCACCAAAAGTCATCTCTAAGAAAACAGATCTTGCAGATGCTTCATTATACAGCAGATTTATTTACAAATGAAGTTACAGTCAGCTATGAACAAAAAAGGGATGAGTACAACATCCACATCTGTCTCAAAAACTTAAAATGTAGTCAGCTTTAATTCTAAACCTGTGCTAAGTTTGCAAGGGTTTATTTGTACTGCATATCTTAAACCAAATTCTAGAAAGTAATGAAAAGCTTACCCTGTATTTGTGGTCTTCACAAGCTCAAAGTTCAAGAATCTGATCAATTAAGGTTAGCAAAGAAACAAACCAAGCCTTAAAAGGCAAGACAATCTGAATATGTCCTGGCACAAATTGAAAGGATGACCAGCTTTGCTTAGTTATAGTCACATAACCCTGATTTGATCTGTAAATCAGTTCAGTTGATCAGGTCACTTACATGAAACTTCATCCAGTTTTGTTCCTCCCAAAGTAAATGGCTAAATATGACTTTAGGGCCCCCATATTCTTAAGATTATACTAATGTTACTTGTTCAAAGCAACAGACTAGAATGATCAATACTTGATTTAACATGTCACATCTTCTAGGCATGCAAAAAACCTACACAACTTGGCATTTTAAAGCTTAACTGAAAACATTTATACTTGAGATGAACTTTTACAAACAGCTTTTATTAAAAAGACTTGGTATAAAAATCCCTTTTTTTTATACAAGCTTCTACATGAAAGAAAATAAGTTTGATCACGACACTTCTCAGCTGTTCAAAGAAACTCCCAAATTCCCCAGTTGCTGCATTTCTTACATTTAAATGCAGTTTCTCTAATGTTGTTAGCAAATTATCTTTACAGCCAAGAATGAGAAGAATTACTCATGCAAAATACACAAATCAATATTACAGGTAGCATGCCAGACTACTGCATTGGATCAATGCACACAAACAGAACAAAATTGTGGGCAGCAAATTGCCAGATTGTACTCAGTTAAACAAATAAAAGGGGAATTTC
Organism: Pristis pectinata; assembly: GCF_009764475.1. Classification (NCBI taxonomy): domain Eukaryota; kingdom Metazoa; phylum Chordata; class Chondrichthyes; order Rhinopristiformes; family Pristidae; genus Pristis; species Pristis pectinata. Next base: position 2,076,725 of record NC_067426.1, read on the forward strand.
TGCAAAGTGATGCCTGAAATTGAGTTTCAGGCAACAAATTGGAATTGTAATTAAAAACTCACATTATGTATGTTAATGAATACAGCACTTGTTAACAGTAGCCTTTACAAAATTTTGAATTCACACAGTTTGATTTGTACCAGCAGCTTTATTAATCCATCAGAATATTAACTGGGAAAACAATTTAGTTTTTTTTTCTTTGCACAGTATAGAGGGCACTGCTTTATAAAAATTAACAATAACATAGCATAGCTGCAGTTCAAATGCTCTAAATTTGCCTAAAAGCAAATGTGAAAATTGAGTTTCAATGAACTAATGAATAATATGTCAATGTCAACGGGACTGTCATTAACTAGTCATAGTTACTGCACCTTTCGGTTTAAAATCATGGCTGAAATCTTTCAAGCACCATCAACAAATTAGTCTCGCACACTAAGTTTTCTTGTAGTCATAAAACAGTACCCACCTTCTTTTAACATCTACAAGACCCCAAAAAACAAAAGAAAAAAAAATCACAATGGAAGCTGTAAATTGATGACTTTCCGCTGCTTCAGTCTTCATGGTGACTGTCAGACTTGTGGCCACTCAGTGACCTGGATTTAGACCTAGACCCAGATCTTGAATGGGTGCATGACCTTGATTGTGACCGTGTCTTAGAATCCTTTCTGGATGCCGATTTTGACCTTGATACCGATTTGGACCTAGATCTTGATCTGGACCTGGACCTCGACCTGGATCTTGATCTAGTGTAAGAACGGTGGCGACGTCTATGCCTAGAAAAAAAAGACAATTGCATTTCTACAATATCTTTCAAAATTATAGTCAATAAAGCACTTTGAAATGTAAACACTTATGTAGGAAAAACGGTAGGCAATTTCCAACATTTGCATGTTTTATTAATTTTCATTTCCTGGCCTCATGGTGCTATTCAACAGCATAATTTACTTCTTTCCTATACTAAGGAAAACCAATTAAATTCTTAGAATTTACTCAAATAAGAGGGTAGAAAGAAATACAATGGAGAAAAGGATGAGAAAACGCGAGTGCAAGGGGCAGAGAACACGCAGCAACAATTCCTATTTGCAAAGCACCTTTAATGGAACATAAATATATATATAATTAAGCACCCCTCAAGATCATTATCAAAAATAACTGACATTAAACAACATTAATATTTGGGGTAGTCTACAAAAGCTGGTGGAAATGGTAGGTTTTCAAGAGCAAAAGAAAAGGAAAGAAAAATCTGTGGCAAGGAAATTCCAGACCTCAACAACTGAAAGCATGACTAGAGTTAAACTGTTCAGAGACCAGACAGGGCAGAAACATGGTAGAAGTGGGTTAGGAAATCACAAAGGCAAATGTAATTTAAAAAATGGTCAAGTCCAAGTTGCAATGTGGAATTACGATATAGTGGAATCAGATGCCGAAATCAAAGATAATGAATTTAATAATTCTAGCCACAACTTATTCAAGTAAAATGGGAAGGGTTTGAGCATATCAAATTTACTCTTCAGCCCTTTAAAGTGAGGGGGTGAAAACAATCTATTTAGGCAGAATTAAACAGCAGTGAAGAACATAAGTGGGAGTGGTCCACACAGACCAACAAGCTTGCTCTGCAATTTATCAAGATGTGGTTAATCTCCTCAGTGCCATATTCCAGCACTATCACCATATCCTTTGATTCACGATATCCAGAAGTCTATCAAATCTATTTTCCATCACCTTCCAGGGTAGAGAATTCCAAATATTCATCACGTTAAAAGGTGAAAAAAATCACGCCTTCTGTGCTATACAGCCTACCACTTATTTGAGAATGACCCATGGTTCCACACTCCTCAGCCAGAGGAAATATCCTTCTTGCACCCAATACAAATCTCTAAACATTTTGTAAATTTCAATGAGATCATCCCTCACACAGGCCTAATCTACTCTCTTCATACCACAAATCACCATCCCCATCTGTCCAGTGAATCTTCACTGCACTTCCTCAATGGCAGGTACACTCTCCCTTCAGCCAGACCCAAACTGTACACAACATTTCAGGTATAGTCTCACCAAGGCTCTATATAATTGCAGTAAGATTTCTTTAAGACCGTATTCAAATAAAGAATGACATACTACTATTTGCCTTCCTAAGTGTCTGCTGCACTTGCACGTTTACCTTCATTGACTTGTGTACATTCAAGTCCCTTTGAACATCAACACCGCCTCATCTCTTGCCATTTAAAAATACTGTTTTGTGCACTTGTGGATGATCTCACTTTTCTACATTACAACTGCCACATTCTCACCCAGCCACTAAACTTGTCTACATCTCCTTGAAATTCCTTTATACCCTCACAATTCCATCTAGTTCAGCAACATCAGCAGACTCATTTGGTCCCATCAGTAAATCATCAATATAGATTGTGAATAGCTAGGAGCACAGCACCAGTCCCTGTGGTACCCCATTAGTTAAAGCCTGCCAAATCTGGAAAAGTTTGATTTATTCCCACTTTGCTTTTTTATAACTAATTTTAAATCCACCAGTTTATGACTTCAGACACTGTATACTCCAACATTGTAAGAACAGGAGACCATTCAGCCCCCTGCACTTGCCCTGCTTTTCAACAGGATCATGGCCAAAGACAACCCTCAAGAAATTCTCTCATTGGTGCCCTCTTATCCTGAGACTACATTCAGTGAAATATCTTTCCTTAAAATAGGGAACCAAAACTGGTTGCAGTGCTGTAAGTGTAGTCCCAGTAATGTCCCACCGATCAAAAGCCTTGCAAAAATCCAAACACTAGTTCAACCTTATTTTACTAGTCACACCCTCAGAAAGCCAAGACATTAGTCAAACACTATTTTCTTTAATATATCTAACATGACTGTTCAATCCTTTTGACAATATTTTAATCACACGCTTCAAAGATTCCAACACTTTCCCTCCTACTGATGTTAACTGGTTGGTAGCTTCACATTTTCTCCCCTCACCTTTCTTAAATAGTGTAGTCATATTTGCTATCCACTAACCCGCAGAAACAATTCCTAAATCTATAGAATAGTGGAAGATGACCAGAGCATCAAGTTTCAATTTAGCTGTTTCTTAAAACACTGACGTAGATTATTGGATGCTTGGAATCTACTGGGTCTCAAGCTCACTAACTTTAGGACTTATTTTAAAAAACCAATACTAATTTTCTTCAATTTCTCATTCTCACTTGAGTCTTGGTTCTCAAATACTTCTGGCAGGTTTTGTGTTGTTTTCTCCCATGAAAGCCAACACTTAAGTAGATGTTTAATTTCCCTGCCATTTCCTTATTCCCCATTATAAAGAGAATTTATAAAAGGTATTCCCATTTGCCCTCACTGATCTTTTCCTTTTTATATCCAAGTAGAAGTTCTTCCAGTCCATTTATAAGTTTCCTACTTAGCTTTTTAAAAATCAGTTTCTCTGTCCTCCCTTGCTAATTTCTGAATACAACCATCCTCATGCTCACGGACTATTTTAGGAAGCCTTATCCTTTGACAATACCAAATCTAATTTTCTTGTCAGCCATGGATATGCTTTTCTTTTGGGTTTTTATGCCTTAAAAGGATTTTTTTGTTGCAATTTATGCATTTCTTTAAATGCTGACCACTGCCTATCCACCAAACCTTTCAGTGTACTTTCCTCTTCAAACACAAGCCACCTCACCCCTCATTAGGTTCTTTTATTAAGATTTAAGACCCTAGTGCCAAAATGAACTACAACCATTTCAATTTCAACACAAAATCTTATATTACAGTCAATCTTCCCTGAAGGTCCATTTACAAGATTAATTATTCCAGTCTTGTTGCAAAAAAAATCTAAAATAGCCTTCTCCCTAGACAGCTTCTCAACATATTGACCTAGACAGCCATTTCTCATCATTCCATGAATTCAGTCTCCACCTTGATGATAATTTGACTTATTCAGTCCATGCAAATTCAAGTCCTCAATGATTACTGCAGTTACTAAAGGAGCTGTAACAGTGCTAGGTTATTACATTTAGAAAATTCAACACGAACATGCGTAGCAGTCAATGCAGTCCACACAACCGTACCTGTCATTGAAGGAGTTACTACGGCTGCGTCTACGCTTTCCACTTGATCTGCTCCGTGAACTATGCAGAAGAATAAAAGGCAGTGTGAAACAACTGGAAAAGATTACATTGAATTTAGGCCAAGTACAATGCTTTTGTGATAACTACATACTTTTTAGGGCTGTCAGATCTCCTGTGACTTCGCTCATATGAACGACTTCGTGATCTCCTCCGGTCATAACTGCGACTTCTGGATCTCCTCCTCCGATCATAGTCATCATAACGGTCGTATCGAGGCGAACTTCGTGAGGACCTTCGTTCCTTTGACTTCATCTGACCAGGTGCTGTAATCATAAAAGTCAAGATTTTCAGAACTGTAGGGAAAGAAATAAGGAATCAAAATGACAGTTTTGAGATGCACAAGCAAATATTAAAACCCAAGATGAAAAACATCTTGCCTTTCTGCAAATACAATACTGGAGGGAGTTGAAACAAGTGGAAATAGAAAGCAAGCATGCATTTTTTCCCCCTATGTAGCCCAAAATGATGCGTAATATGGAAAATTCTACTCTGAATTCAGAAATACATTAAATTTGCTCAGCATCAAATAATATAGCCCTTAATTGAAGCAATCAATGGCCATCTTGGTTTCTTATATGCATATTAACCAAACTGGACTTCAACTGCATTAATATGCAACTTCCTACATAATTTTAACATTTTATTTGAATTATACTTACTTTTTCGATCACCTTGGGCAAACTGGATCTCGATTTGACGGCCACACACCCACTTTCGGTCCAGGTTGTGGAGTGCATCTTCTGCATCACGAACATCTTCAAACATGCTAAGCTGTTAAGGGGGCTTTTCACTTTCACAGGTTTCGAACAAATCCTACAATCTTCAATACACATTTTCAGCCACAACATTGTTTTACCAAATATCTAGAAAGCTAGTTCTTAAATAAAATTTGCATAAGATCCCAAAGCTCCATAATCCAGTCTATTCCTTAAAATACACATAAGTTTACTAATTTTACAAAAGAAAATCAAAATTTCTATATCAATTTTATATATAATGATAAAATTAAAACTAGTCTACATTATATCCCAAAGAAATTGTTAGGTTCTAGTTATCCCATCACCACTGTCTGCCTTCATTAATCAGATTTAGCAAAATGCTGCAAACAAAATTCAGAAATAACTTAAAATATAAAACAAAACAATATCACACTGCTAGTCAAAGCATCAAAACAACTGTTCACTCCAGTAAGATTCATCTTGGACAGGGAAACACCAATCATGTGCCACAACAGTGGTCACACTGAAAAGGACGAAAAACCCTGCTCAGAAGGCAAATGCCTCCCACAGTATATAGGTGCTCACAGCTTGCAGGCATCCACCAATGAATGTCAACCCCTGGTTTAAATTTACTAGGTTAAGACACTTTATGGCACCTGCAATTATATTTCTGCAGCACCTCACTGATTTAGGAGTGGCAGTTTAAACAGCTTTTAACAGAAACAAAACTACTGAAGCTTGAGAAATCCAAAGTGGTACTGTTTTAAGGGGAGCATTAACTGACAGGATATTTCTGGAAATAACAAATGATGGAAAATGGACTCAATTATAAGAGCATTCTAACCCATCATCTCCTGTCAAGTCAATGTAGCTAGAAAAGTAAAAGGTTGCAAACATTTCAAACAAACATAATTCTTGAAAAGAAACAAATGAATTTATCAGCAGCACTGAGACTAAGATTTATGAGTTAAACGTTTTAATACAGATCTGCATTACATAAGGATCATTTAAGTTTGTAAAAATCACAATCAAAACATTTAAAGAGCGAATGAACTGTTTTCACTACGGTAGGATACAATATCAGGACTTTGCTGGTTACCTTAAATTTGGCTGTCAACTTGACCTTGCACCGTCAGCTTGACCTTTAACTCTTTAAGTGCTTGCCAGAAGGACTTGACATGAGGCGCTGGCCCAAATAAGACACTTGACTTTGACAAAACAACCTTTTTCCAATTGCGGACAAATCGAAGCCTTGACTTTTTCCCTCTTCAAGCTTTAATCTTTTTTCACCCTCCCTCTCTTTTCTTCAAGCCTGATCCTTAAGAGGTCTTTGGCTTGTCTGCTTGTCTTATGCTTGGATTCTATCTAAAAGGCTCTTTCATACTCTTTGTGGGATCGCCAGTTACAGCGGAATGCTTTAAATTTTCTGAGGCAACAACAACAAAAAAATTATGTCAGGGGATGGGTATAAAGAGACAAACATGCAGGGTTTGAAATCACTTTTTTTTTTTGACTACCTCCAAAACTAGCCAAAAAAGACACCAGCAAGTACATTTTACAAACAGCTTAAAGCTATCCATTACATTTTCCATTATCTGAACTTCTGGTTAGACAAGTACTTACAGTATAATACAAATAGGAAAAAGTTGTTAGAAGTAGCAACACTGGAGTGCAATACATGAAGCCAGAACTAGCAGTCCCCTACAACAACCATCTCAACAGTAGAACATTAGCCGCACAAATCAGTACAGTAGGTTCACATTATATGGAGGCATATTAATACTTTTAAAAAAAATTTTTAGCAAGCTTCCTAATCCTGCTAATAACAGGACTAATTTGGAGCAAAGTGACATTTATGAACGTATTATTTCAATACCCAAATTATACGCAGTGAACATTAAAAATATACATACCTTTGACTGGCTGTACTTTGATAGCTAATTTAAAAATACTCACCATAAACCACATTTGGTATTGGGGAATGGAATACAAATTATTTTTTCAGCAAGATGAAACTTGCTCATACTTTTACTCAATTTTAGAATCCTGGGTTTTATTTTTACCACTTAGTCCACATAATCATTTTACTAAAAAAAAATTGGAAGGTCAGATGACCTAATGGTCACTGACCCAAATTCAATTGTAGATTGATCCTGCTTTTTAAAAAAAAAGATCATTACAACAGACTTAGATAGATATTTCAGGGTTCTTGTTCTCATTAGACTTTAAAGAAAACTTGAGATAAACAATTTAAGGGAAAGGAGGCTCAGTATTTGCTCCAATTTTCAGAATTATGCAGTTGAAAGGACTGAATTACACAGAGAGAAAAAAAAACTAGTCACCACCGAGTTAACTGCATGAAAAGGATGAGAACTTCCAAGTTGCAGAAAAATTTCACTTTAAGGTTTGTCAGGTTTAACCCTGAATAACAGCCACCACAATATAGAATTCCCAGAACAGAGTATATATTAGATTAGTTAGAAGAGCTCATTTCCTCAAGGAAACAATTCAGAAGTAAAACCTCCCAAAACAAAATGCAATCCATCATTTTAGTTTTGATGCTTAAAAAACATTGGTTAATTCAATCTCAATGTTAATGAAAGGGAATGCTAAAAATGTATTTCCTGAGTTCAACTCTTAAATAAATCTATAGGAAGAGGAATTTGCATTTCTCATTATGCATTTGCAGGTAATCAATCTCAAATCCGCAGCGTACAATATTAATGGACTAGAAAAATGGCAAAGTTAAAAATTGATATTTGAGAGAATGATAAATTCCAGAGTTATTCTTGCTTAAATTTGGCTTTTTAGTAATTTGATTGGTATATTAAACATATCCCACAATTCACATTCAAATATACAAGGATGCAAATGTGTTGAAAAATAATATTTATGCCCCTTAAGCCAAAGGAGAATTTGCAAGAGATGAATTTAATTCAAAACACTAGGCAAAAATTATTTCAGACATACACAGTAACAAACCTCAAAACTCAGTTTTAAATTCTATCTAACCATTAACACAACATTACACATTCATACAGCTCAGAATCAATGCAATTTACAAGTGGCACACAGTAACTCAAGGGAACAAATATGTGCAAGGCTTTCCTGGGCAATGAGATTGAAGTATCTGTCAGGCACTTTAAAACAGCTCGAGACTAATTTTACACCAGCAGCTACATTCTAATGAAATCTGATTACTCACAACCAACCAGCACTGCACACCAGACCATTTATATCTTCTTGCAACAGGATTGATACTGCTAGGAGAAATAATACCAAGCCACTGTTCTTCAAACATTTGAGATTTGTCAACTTGAATTTTTATTATCTCAAGGAGGCTTATATTTTCCTTTTCCAAAAGGAAATGATCCTTTAAATGGAATTGTAGGATAGGCCATAATAACACCCAAGCTTTGTGGACACCACAATTTGCAATGTCTGTAGCCAGGGTGTTTCATTTTCAATTCTACTTTCATAGCTAAAATATGGTAAAACCCTCAACCCTACCTTGTTTATTTATATATGTAAAAAAGGACAAGTTCAAACCAACCAACTAAGACCCAATAAGCCTGGCATCAATCATCCAAAAAGTAATCTACTAAGTCTTCAACAGAAATAGAATTAATTACCAAGTAATACTCATTTTGGCTTCCACCAGGAACAACTTGAATTTCAACTTAAATGACATTTGAGCAGTTGTAACACCAATCAACTGAAGGGCAACCAAAGTCAATGGGACCAGGGAGAAATTCATCACATTGCAGTGTCATATCTAGCATAAAGATGACTATGAAAGGCAGGAGGTTTAGAGGGGATGAGGCGGCGTTTTTCCCCGTACACACACTGGTCAGAATCTGGCATGTGCTGCCTGTGGTGGTGGAGGCAGATACTCTCACATTTAAGAAACATCAAGCATTTGAATTGCCAAGACACAGCAGGCTATAGGTCTATTGTGAGTAAATGCAATTAGTATAGATGGGTGCAACAATGGGCGCAGATAACAGTGGACCAGAGGGCCTGTTCCTGTGTGACTCTTATGTTGTAGACTAATCATCTTAATTTTGGAGTATCACTGCAGGAGTTTCTTCAGATTCTACCTTAAATCCAACTTTAACCAGTAGAGCCGCCATCTTCTCTTCATCACAAATTCAGAGATAGTGCTTTCTTTAAGGATGCCAGTGCAATTCCTAGTGTCTGTGCCTCAATGTAAAAAGACCTGGAAAACAACAAGTCTCAAGCTGCTAAATAGCAAGTATAGTCATTGGCATGACTCGCAAGACAAGCTCCATGACAGAACCTAATCAATGACATTATAACAGACAGACCCCCAAAGTCCACAGGGTCAATAGGAACCAGAGCTCCACTGGATCAGCTAGATACACACTGCAGTTGCTCCAGATCAAACAATGGATTATTCTCAAAATGCAACTCACCCCAACTCTCAAAGCCTTACAAGCACCTACTGCCTGAATGGGTGCAGTTGCAATACAAAGATCAAAATCAAGACCACAGCAGTCTGCTTGAACGGTACTTCTCATCTTAGCTTAAAGATCTATCCTCTGAACACCTGTTGCTGTGTCTTATGTGCACTACAATAATGCCACTGTTACTTTGCTGCCACTCTGCAAATCCACAACATTAACATTTTAAAAGACAAAAGCAGGTGGTGCCATGGAAACACTATCTCCTGAAAGACACACTATTATGACCATTGCTGTGATTGGTTAGTGCAGCAGCAAAGCTGAAGCGAATGTGCTCAAAAATTCACGTTAGGTCTGAAATCAAATGTTCAAAATTCAACACCCCATTTCACATTATGAAGGTTGTAAATTCTTATATCCAGGGAAAGCTGTGTACATGCAATCCCACATTCCTCCCAGGGATTGAAGACTGATTGCCATAGGCACATTTCTAGTCAATTGGTAAAATACCACTAAGTAATCAGACCAGCATCCTGGTGCTGTTTTCTTACACAAGCAGGAAAGCTGGTTTTAATTCATATTTCGACAATGATGAGCCAGCTTCAAATAGCTGCAATACTAAATCCAGCTTCTTTTCTTACAGCTGATCTAACTATATCTACAAATCCACCAGAGTAGCAGGAACATTTAGGAGCCTAAAGGAGCCAGCCTCCAAAGATCTAACAAACTAAAAGCAAAATGTACACTTGCTAAGATCAGATATTATTTTTACTGGCTCTATTCAACTGTTGACATTACGGAATTGGGCAAGATTATTTGGATGGAGTTTGCCAATTGCATTTGTACCATCACAGTTGTCATCTTTGGTTTTAATAACATAACTTCTACTCAAGTGCAAATATTAGCCACTTCATAATGCTCCTAATGCTATATTTCTGGTGACGAAATGTAGCACTGCAACATATTTAACGTGGGATATGTCAAACATGTATTTTAGCAGTAGCTTGGATACTATGACATTTAAAAGACTCCAGGTGAAATTTAAATAATACCAAAGTTGAGACCATTCATTTAACTTGAACTCAAAGGGCAATTTAGAGTTTGACAAGCATCCAAAGTATGTATGGTCACACTTACCACATGGTATCAGGGCATTTAAAACCCAGGTCAAAGTAGCAGGGGAGAAAGCCCAAGTGGATGATTTTACACCCCACCACCACTTTAAAATAAATCACCGATCTATACTCTCGTTAATCCCTCCCCAGTAACATTACCAGATTATTTAAATATTAAAGACATTCAAACCATCAGCATAAAAAATCTTGCACGAGTATAGTTGAATAGATATTGTGAAGGATGCAATGTTATAATTACTTGCAATGATACTGGAATACCAAACTACTGTGCAAATTTTCCTCAACTAAACTTCAAACTAACTAGTCTCCAGACAAGGACAAAAAAATTATAACTAAGTAGAATTTAACATCTAATTTCTAAGCAAGCTATTAAATATCACTGCTACACTAAAAGACTACAAGTTTATGTATACAAAGGTCTGAGCATCAACCTAAAATACTACTTTATTTCTCGGGATTTCAATACTGAATTAGTCCACATTCAATTACAAGCTGGTTATTGTCAAGATTTCTGGCAAACTGAAGCCAAGTCTTTTACCATAACTGTTGCAACTCAGGGCTTTCAATTCAAATGCACTTTTTGACATATTCAAGACAAGTGCCCCCACCACTTCATATTCATGCTTACTAATTTGCAGTCCTAAATTAACTACAGTAAAACTCCCTTAATCAGCTATCCAAATAGTCAGATAATCCTGATGGTTTTGCATCTGGCCCACTGTAGCCCCGTTCCTTATGCTCCCTTTAAACTCCTAGGGAGCCTCATGCCCAAGTTCCCTTGAAGCTTACTGGAAGATTATACTACTGTGTGACTCCTAAAATTAAAATTGCTTAGGGTGTTCACAGGAGTAATATCCAATAGTTCAGAAAAGTCTGCCAGTTCAGCACCAAAGTCCTGAGGATCCCAGATTAATCAGACTTTTACTGAAGTCTCAATTTCAAAGTTGGAGTTAGAGTTTAAACTATCTTTTACTTCAGGCACAAGTTTTAATGATCTAACAATTTAATGTAAACCTATTTTGGACATGAAATTAGTTAACTTGTTTACTACATGGAAATAAATTGGGTAGTTCCTGTGAATTACAGGATTCAAATCTAACTAGGCTCCTGGCTTCCACTTTAGAATCAGCATCTCTGAACAGTCATTCAGATTCGCCTAACAACTTGAACTATTTTATGAACTGATATTGTCTAAGGAACAGGCAATGAGGACAGGTGGGATTATACATTTGTAAGTAATAAGAATTTAAGACCATTACCCTATATTATATGTGAGGAACATTTGGAGTACGTATCTGCTCCTGCAATGCAAAATTAATGCTTCTTCAAAAATGACATTGTATAGGTGTCAATTTACCAAAATGTTTAACAATCTGTCCTGTAGTGAAACTTTAAAATTGGCCACTATTTCCTCTCATACACATCTGTTCTACAGCGCTACCCAGTACACCAACCATTGTACATAGCAGGCAAATCAAGAACATATGAATATGCCTGCTAAAAGCAGTGGAACCTGTATATATCATTGTACACACACCCCAACATTGTATCTAATAGATCTCCAATTTCCACAGAAATAATGCTTTACCAAACTGAAAATCATTAAGACATTCAAATGCATCAAAACAAAAAAAAACTGAGCATCTCTGCTTCACTCATTTAGGAGAATTGAAGAAAGGATATTGTATATATGCAAATCCTCTTGGACGGCGAGTGTAGAAGTCAAGGGGAACGTAAACATCTACTATTGGGCCATAGCGACCAAATTCACGACGTAAATCCTCAGGCCTAAAGTACCATAAAAATGATATAGTTGATTTGTAATACGAATCGCCCATTGTGCACGTGCTGAAGAGTCCAAAAAACTCATATTAAACCATCTGAAAGGAGATTCAATTACTGTCTAAAAAAAATTTTGAACATCAAATCAACATGTAAACTGTCTATAGGATGAGAATAGAACCAGTCAATTTGCTAGTATTCATGTGAGTGACAGGCTCAACAAAAGCCATTTTAAACTAGATTGCTTACTGTGGTTTAACAAGGTAGATTAATTGTTCCACTGGATTTATTTACCCCAAGCATTTTAAAGTCTAAATAATTTGTCATCTGAATATTCTCTCTTCTAGCCACCTGGTCCTTGCTGAACCTTTTAACCTGTCCACAATTTATTATCTTGTATCATTGAAGCTTGCAACTGATTTCTATATTTAACTATCAAATTTAATTAGATCTGATTGGTTGCTGTGACCAATATTAAATGCACATGTATATACTTTGATAACTCATTACATCATAAATGGAACAAAGGAATAGCCTGATATTTCACCTACATCCAACAATCGGGTTTTATTTATCTGCATAGATGATCTGATGCTCCTTGTGGTATTTGGTATTTTTAAAATGTTCCATCTAACACAATAATAGCCTTTTAAAATTTTTACCGTAAAGATCAACTGAACAATAACTCCAGACTTTCATGACTTCTAAAGCTGCCCTTCAATCAAGACAACAGACTTGAATTAAACTTTGATGAAAGATCTCCGATCTGAAGCATTGTTTCTCTTTCCACAGATGCTGTCCAACTTGTTAAGTATTTTCAGCACTATTTCAGATTTCCAGCATCTACAGTTTTTGATTATAACTTCATTTTCACTTAGCATAATTGTATTCTTTAAAACTCTCTTCCTTCAATCCTCTGGACTTTAAAAAATTAATGAAGGCATTAAGGAACATCACTAAGTATCTATATGCTCTTTTGGATAGTATAATTCAATAATGAAGTGTGACGTGCTTCAAAGTTAAACCAAATCTGAAAAGGGCTACTGCAAAGACTCAGTGAAAGGATGTACCAAGGCAAGACTTTCTTTAATCTTTTGCCCACATTAAGATACAAAATACCAGCTGGGGAACCACAGTACACTCCAGACCAGGATTCCAATCGAATCACCTTATGTAGCCATCCTATCAGACATCAAGTCAGTTCAACTATAATCTATTCTATTCCTATTAGTGCACTCCAACCTGAATAACCACCCATGAATAGGTATCACCCACATTAAGTCATTAAACATAACTTATAGAAACATAAAACTGCCCATATATAATGCATATTTTTTCCTCACTGAAACATTAAAAACAAAGCATTAGTGGGACAGCCACACTCTTTGGTATGTGGGGAAAGCCACACATATTCAATACTACAGTTACAGCAGCACTGTACCCAGAAAACAAGCCTTTTAGATCAATAATTATTCACATTACTTGATAAGTCAGAGCTACATATCCTTAAAGCTCATGGTACCCTTGAGAAATTTTGCTTTGGTGGTGTACAAAACTTCAGACTCACTTTTAACATGATACACATTTCTCTTTTGGAATAATTAGCCAAAACTAAATCATAGAGTTTTAGTTAAACATTTACATTTATAATATCCAAATAATTTCTATTCCTATTTTTGAATAGTAGATCCAAATGTAAAGAAACAGATAATGAAGTGACCAAAGATACTGATTAATAATTCAGCAGTTTTAAATGTATATCTTCTACACTCTCATTGACAGATCTCCTGCAAATGTACTAAACAAAATATTTAATTACTCTTAACCATCTAAATTTACATTATAAACATTGATTTTAAGGAATGCAACTTTCCAAAGTGCATAAACCTTACCTCACAATTCAAAGATTTTTAAAACCAACTAATATTTATTTTTCTAAGGCCATTTACCCTTGCAAATCTTTTAAATATAGTTATCTCAACATGCACAAAAGACAATTCAATTTTTATTTGGGGAGGGAGGATGAACCGAGATCAGAAAACAGATGAAACGCAAAACGTGACTCCAAAAGCATTTGATACAGCCGCTATAAACCGCAATGCAGATAACATCCCTCCAATTTCCAGACAAAGTAAAAGATTTACGAGCCGAGCCGAGCCTTCCCTTCCCAATGCTCACAACCCTCTCTTCAGGACTCCCTCGGTGTCCCAGTGACCGTAACCCAGCACAGTCAGGTGAACCGAGAGCTTTGCAGGAGCCGGCGTGGTGCTGGTGCCGGTCCCGGGACCGACCCGGCCCTGCGGCGGGCACGGCCCGCGGGTACCCGGCGTTGTGAGCGGGCAGAGACCGGGTGCTGATGCCGATGCCCCCGGATCGGGGGCCGGTCCCGGTCCCCCTGGCCCTGCAGCGGGCACGGATCGGGGGCCGGTCCCGGTCCCCCTGGCCCTGCAGCGGGCACGGATCGGGGGCCGGTCCCGGTGCCGCCAGCGCCGCGGCCTTGTCCTTGCGCCGACCTGCCTCGGGCCTCATGGCCCGGGACACGGAGCCCGCCCCCCGCGGTCACCACGCCGACCCCCGGCCCGGGCGCAGCTGCCGCCCCCCGGTCCCCGGCCCTCGCCCGCCGCCCCTCACCTGGTGCAGTCGCCCACGTTCCTGACGAAGAGCGAGCTGTTGGGCGGGCGGGCGTACCGAGACATGGCGGCGGCGGCACCGAGCGAAAGAGGCGGGCAGCCAGTGCGCCTGCGCAGCCGCGGCAATGGAACCCACTAGAAATCGCGTCACAACCAGGCGCCAGCCAATGGGAGCGCGGCGGCGGCCCGCCATCTTGGTGCAGGCGGCGGGGCCGCCATTTGGTGAGGCGGCTCCGGGCGGGCGGGAGCTCTGCGTCCCGCCGCTGTCCGCCGGACCTCGTCCGCCGCCCCGGACCTCTCCCACCGCGCGTCGTGAGGCAGCGTCACCAGCAGGTCCGTCTTATAGGCTGCGATGGCTTGTTTGTATTTCCCAGTGGCCCGTGAGACGTCCCTGGGACTCGCCGATAGACCGAGGCCCCGGCTCCGGCCGCCTGAAGGTGCCCCGGGGGGGTGGGGGGGGTTTGGGCTATTAACCGCCCCTCACCTGCGCCCACCCGTCACCGCCCCTCACCTGCGCTTGTGCCCACCTGTCACCGCCCTTCACCTGCGCCCACCCCTCACCTGCGCCCACCCGTCACCTGCGCCCACCCGTCACCGCCCCTCACCTGCGCCCACCCGTCACCGCCCCTCACCTGCGCCCACCCGTCACCGCCCCTCACCTGCGCCCACCCGTCACCGCCCCTCACCTGCGCCCACCCGTCACCGCCCCTCACCTGCGCCCACCCGTCACCGCCCCTCACCTGCGCCCACCCGTCACCGCCCCTCACCTGCGCCCACCCGTCACCTGCGCCCACCCGTCACCGCCCCTCACCTGCGCCCACCCCTCACCTGCGCTTGTGCCCACCTGTCACCGCCCCTCACCTGCGCCCACCCGTCACCGCCCCTCACCTGCGCCCGCCCCTCACCTGCGCCCACCCGTCACCTGCGCCCACCCGTCACCGCCCCTCACCTGCGCCCACCCCTCACCTGCGCCCACCCGTCACCGCCCCTCACCTGCGCCCACCCCTCACCTGCGCTTGTGCCCACCTGTCACCACCCCTCACCTGCGCCCACCCGTCACCGCCCCTCACCTGCGCTTGTGCCCACCTGTCACCGCCCCTCACCTGCGCCCACCCCTCACCTGCGCCCACCCGTCACCGCCCCTCACCTGCATCTACTTATCACCACCCTGTGCCCACCCCGCCTCCCCTCTTTTGCCCACCCATCACTGCTCTGCGTTTCCCTCCTCTATATCGGGCTTCCCCTTTTCCTATCTTCAGTCCTGAAGAAGGGTCCCTGACCTGAAACATTGACCGCCTGCTTTTCTCCACGGCTGCTGCCCGGCCTGCTGAGCTCCTCCAGCATCGTCGTGTTTTCCATCTGGATTCCAGCATCTGCAGCCCTTTGCTTATCTCAATAGGTGGATGTTAAAAGGTTTTCATCAGTGGGAGAGTCATAAATAAGGGGGCATGGTTGCAAAGTGAGGGGCTGGTCATTTACAACTGAGGTGAGAGAATCTCTGCAACTTTTCCCTTTTCTGTCATATTTTCCAGCCCTTGAGCTACCCTGCATCCTTCCAATTTGCTGCCGCAAAACAACAAATTTCATGACGTGTAAGTCAAAGATAACAAGTCTAATTATGATTCTAAATATTTTTGCAACTGCCATGCCACCCTCTGCCTTCTTTCACCCCACCATTGTCAGTCATGCCTTTAGATAAGGCCCTATCTCTGGACCACACTAAGGTGCTTCCAAAACCTACCTTGATCTGCCTTAAGTTAAGAGCCAGTCTGGTAATGCTTCTGTGAATCTTCTTTGGAAAAATGTACTACATTAAAGGTCCGTCGCCACAACAGCCAGGACCTCCCGGTGGCCACCCACTTCAATTTCACATCCCACTCCCATACTGACATGTCTGTCTACTGCCACACTGAGGCCAGGCACGGGTTGGAGGAACAACACCTCATATTCGGCCTTGGGAGTCTCCAACCAGACAGTGTCAACAACGATTTCTCTAACTTCTGGTAAGCCCACCCCTTCTTTTTCTCACCCCCCCCCCCCCCCCCCCCCCCCCCCCCCGTCTTCCCTTATTCCCATGGCTCCCTTCCACCACCTTGATGACCTGCCCATCTCCTCTGCTCCCCTTCCCCATCCTTTATTCCATGGTCCACTGCCCTCTCCTACTGGATTCCTTCTTCTTCAGCCCTTGGCCTCTTCTACCTCTCACCTCTCAGCTTATTACATCTTCTCCCCCTCCCCCACCCCCACCCACCTACCTTCCCCCTCTCACCTGGACTTGCCTGTCACCTGAACTCACCTACCCCCTGCCTGCGTGTGCTCCTCCCCCTCCCCTCACCTTCTTATTCTGGCTTCTGCCCTCTTCCATTCCAGTACTGATGAAGGGTCAAGGCCCCAAACGTCGACTGTTTATTTTCCTCCATGGATGCTGCCTGACCTGCTGAGTTCCTCCAGCACTTTTTGTGTATTGCTCCAGATACATCCAGCAGCTGCAGAATTTCTTGTGTCTGTCTTAAAGGTTTTGCTTGTTGCTGTTCATCCATACACTTTAATCCCACACTTTATGATTTGTCAATAATTTCTCACCAAACAAGGTATATACTGGTTTAATTTAGAAATTGTAGTATATGGTAACTACGCATTATTCACAAACGACTATTTTGTTCTATCTCATAGTAAGATAGAAGTGTTTTAATTGTTTTTTTCCCCCTACTTGCTTAAAATAAATTACTAGATGTAGCCCCCAGATATTCAATCCTACAGCCAAAGAAGGGAGCTCCTAAAAAGAAAGGTGGGTGTCTACAATTCAATTTTTCTTTATTATCTTTTTGTAATGTTTCCTGTGGTTGACTTTCATTGCTCCAGTGCATACATGTACTTGTGCATGACAATAAACTCAACTTTTGACTTTGACTTAGTAAAAATAAAGTAAACATGATCTTGGACTCTAAATTCTACCTCACTCAGTTATTCTGTTATTGTCATTTTAGAATTTCTTTTTGCATTTCTTCAGATTGCACTACAATCTTTGGATCATTCTGTTGATTTGCGCTTGTCAGGGTATGGTTGAATTTATCAGAAGCATGTATGTTGCTTAATCTGTGAGCTTCATGTGAGCAAGGAATTTCATTGCACCTTGGTGTATATGACAATAAACTAATCTGACCTGATTTAAAGTAAATAAATTGCAGGGATATTAATGACTGGATATGACTGACTGGATGGCTTTGCAAAAGCTGTGCCAAATGGCCTTCTCATGCTGGACTGTTCTGTGATTTTTCTCTGAGCATTTTCAATATCCTGGAAATAAATCAGGTCTTACATGCCATATGGAGATGAAACAGAAACAGGATTGGGCCAATTTACACCTTCAATAGGTCCATGCCTGATCTAAGCTTGGTATCAACACCATTTTCCTGTTCTATATTCAATGATTCCACCTGCAGAATTCTCTGGGATACAGAATTCTGAAGATTCACTACCCCCTGAAAGAAGAAATACCTTCTCATCCTTCTCATTTTGTAATTCCACTCCATTTCACTAGTATTTTACTCTTTAATTTTTCCTTCTAAAGTGGAAAACCTCAATTTTCCTACATTATATCCCATCTGAAAGGGAATCATAGAGGCCTAAAGTTATGTTAGAATAAACACAGCGATTTCTGGGGAAGAGCAGAAGATTAACAAGAAATCAGTAGGGAATTCAAAACCTCTGTGCAGCAAGTGGTGAGATTGTAGAGCTCACTGTAATTCAAAAATACTTAACTGACTGTCCTGAAATATGTTAGTATAAATGCAAGTCTTTTGTTCTTGTATTAATGGAGCACGTCTCTGGCAGGAATATTGAACTAAAGTGATTAGTGTAAATAAGAAAGCTAAAAACTTTGATCCCTTTATTACAGGAAGAGGTAATTGCATTGTAAATCTCTAGGGTAGCCTATCGGTGGGACCTCATTCACAGTGTCAGAGAATCCTGTGTACACCATTTCACAATCAATTTCTTTTTTGATCCTCTTTCACCAAAACGGCATGATTTAAAATTAAACTGCATCATTTTTGGATTATTGCAGTTGTTCAATATCAGAGTTTTAGAACTTATTAATTTTGAAAAGTACAGTTTACTTTTAAGTTACTGTCTACAGAAGCAAACACTACCCTCACATCCTATCAGGAGTATTATGTGATGCATATAGCAAACTAAAGTGAAGTCCAACTTGATGTTATTTTGTAGTTTGCAGAAAATCTCGTTTACTTCAGGAAAAACTCAGGGGTGACGGAATTCTAATAATGTTGCGCAATATGGTAACTTTAAAAACACTTTGCATTAAGGGAGAGACCACATTTTGCTGACAATTAATTAAAATATTTACAGCACAAAAGCACTGGAAACAAAGATTCTAATATAATTTTTATTGAAGCAAAATATTCCCAGTGTTTTTCCTTCACAGATACATGACAGTACTAAAATACGTTATGTAAAAAAAAATGTAGATATGATCCATTGGATAAGGATTCAGGTAGTGAACCATCTCTGCCAGTCCAGGCATATGTGCCAAGGTGAGATATTTGATAAAGATACAAGATAAAATGGCCTCTTCTGTCATGTACCAACATTTAAGAAGCACCTGGACAGGTATTTTGCAAAGGGGTGTATGGAATTAATGCAGGCAAGTGGGATTAGTGTAGATAGGCATGATGGTCGGCATAGATGTGGTGGGTCAAAGGGCCTGTTTTTATGCTGTGCAACTCTGTGACTCTAGTGTTCTTTTTCAAGATAATGATCCCTGCTGCCTTATAAACATACAGGGGTAGGGGAGGGCACCTGGCCCTTTATGCCTGCTTGCTATTCACTAAAATCATGACTGGTCTGATAGCAATCTCAACTCTGCTTTTCTACTTTGATGGCTTTTCACCCCTTGGCTTTTTGAGAATCTATCAACATTTATCTTAAAAATATTCACTCTGCTTCCACCGCTCTTTGAGAGCCTTCTGAAGACTTATAACTTTTGAGAGAAATCACTTTATCTCTGTCTTAAATCCATGGCAATATGTTACCTACTGCACCATGACTTATTTTCTGCAATAACCTGATGCAGCATCTGATCAAGCAGCATCTGATCAAACACCATCTGAAAATCCAAGTATCGATAATCCACCAGCTCCCCTCTGTCCACAGTAAATGTTAGTCCTTCAGAGAATGCCAATAATTTGGTCACACAGTTTCCCTCAACCATGTTGACTTTGCCTGTTTGAATCTTTTTCAAAGTGTCTTGCTATAATGTTCTTAACAGTAGCTTCAAAATAGTATCACTCAGAATACATTTCTTTCTGATTGTAAAATTTATTCCAAGCCACTGGCCATGGTCATAGAGTCAGACATGGGCCCTTCTCTCGAGTCGGTGTTGGCCATGAAGCACACATCTATCCTAATCTTACAACAAGCCCAATTTTATTTTCCCCACATTTCCATCAACTCCCCTTACAATGGCCAATTTACTTCCAACCCTCATGTCTGGGATGTGGGAGGAGACTCATGTAGTCACAGGGAGAATGTGCAAACTCCACACATACACACAGCACCGGAGGTCAGGATTGAACCCAGGTTGCTAACTGTGCCACTGTGCCATCCACAATTAGAAAATTGACTTGAAAGTGAAGCTTATTGGGAGATCAGTCTTCAAAGAGTTGTGGATTCTGAAAGAACATACTTAGGCACAGGCACAGGACCTCTGGTCTCTCAATGTTGCTCCATTATCCAATAATATTGCTCGAAATGTTATGAAATTAATTCCCATTTCCACCATCAGAATATCATATGATTTCCCTCATATCCAAAATTGTATTAATCTGTCTTGTTTAATTCATCAAATGAGCACCAACAGGCTTACGTAGCAGAGAATTTCAAAGATTCACAAGCCTTTAACTGAATAAATTTCCTAAATGACCAGAATCTTATTCTGTGTTGTAAATCTCAATTCTAGACTTCCCCAGAAACAGCCTGTCAAGCGTCTTCAGAACTACCTTTCTTAATGATTTCATATCACCCCCCCCCCCCCCCCAAAACTCTAGGGATTATTGTTTTGGTCCATTCATCTCTTCATAGGACAATCTCCTCATCCCTGTACTCCTCAACATTCTGACCATATTTCTAAGATAATATTGGAGTCACAGTATCAAAACCAAGATCTATAAATTAGATGAAAATCGAGCGTAGAAGGCAGAATAAAGATTTGGAAAGAAAGATGTGATTAAGCTAGAGAGGGAGAGATAAAAGGTAATAGAATATACTTTTAAAATCTCTCATACTAATTAAGTTCTGATGGAACTAGACTCAATACTCGCAAAGTTAATTGGACCAAAAACCAAAAATGCTGCAAATCCAAATCAAAACAAAATTTTGGAATTTTCCAGTAGGTGCTGTGGACTATCAGCAGCAGCAGCAGCAGAAATCTGCACCACCACAATCTGTAACGTCATGGCCCAGAGAATTCCTCACTCCACCATTACTATCAAGCCAGACGATCAATCCTGGTTTAATGAGGAGAGCAGAGGGTCATGCTGGAAGCAGCAGCAGACATTTCTGTAAGTGGTGAGGTACCAGCCTAGTGAAGCTGCAATGCAGGACTGTGTGCATGCTAAACAGCATAAGCAGCATTCAGAGACAGTCAACCAATTTCACAACAGTTAGACTAAAGCTCTGAACTCCCGGTACATCCAGTTCTGAAAGGTGGTGGACAATTAAGAAGCTAATGGAAGGACACCTAAGAACATCCCCATCAACAATGGTAGGGCCCAGCACATGACCACTGGAGAAAACACTGCACATTCAACTAGAAGTGCCAAATAAATGATTAATTTTGGCTTCCTCACAAGATCCCTACCATCACAGAAGCTCATATGCAGCCAATTTGATTCATTCCACATGATATCAAGAAGGAATTGAGAGCACAGGATACAGAAGAGGCTATAGGACCAGACAACAGCTAAATTACTGAAGAACTACACTTTTAGCTAAATTGTTCTGGTCCAGTTACAACACTGCATCTACCTGACAACGTGGAAAGTTACTCATACGTCCTATTCACAAAAAGAAAAATCCTTTTAGGCCAAATAACCCTGTTCTCAATCAGCGAAATGGTAGAAACTGTCACTAACAGGGCTATCAAGCAGTACTTACCGATGTACTCATCAATGTATTCCCCACGAGCCTCCGCATCCAACATATTCTCTGCAGCTTCCACCATCTCCAACAGGATCCCACTGCTAGGCACATCTTCCCCTCCCCTCCGTTCTCTGCTTTCCACAGGGATCGCTCGCTCCGCAACTCCCTCATCTGCTTGTCCCTCCCCACCAATCCCCCTCCAGGTATTTACCCCTACACCTCCTCCCTCACCACCATTCAGGACCCTAACCAGTCCTTCCAGGTGAGGCAGCACTTCACGTGTGAATCCATCGGTGTCATTTATTGCATTTGGTTCTCCCAGTGCGGCCTCCTCTATGTCGGTGAGACCCGATGCAGATTGGCGGATTGCTTCATCGAGCACCTTCATTCTGTCTGCCGCAACAGCCAGGATCTCCCGGTGTCCAGCCATTTTAATTTCACTTCCCATTCCCACACTGACACGTCTGTCCACGGCCTCCTCTACTGCCAAGTTGAGGCTAGACACACATCAGAGGAACAACACCTCTTATTCTTTCTCGGTAGTCTCCAACTTGACGTCATCAACATTGATTTCTCTAACTTCCAGTAGCCACTTCCCCCCTGTCCCCTCCCCCTCCCCTTTCCCTCCCCCACGCTCACAACCTGCCCCTCACCCACACCTTCCTTCCTCTGGTTCCCTACTTCCTTCCCTTTATTCCATGGTCCACTGTCCTCTCCTATCAGATTCCATCTTGTTCAGCCCTTTGCCTCTCCCATCTATCACCTCCCAGCTTCTCACATCATTCCCACTTCTGCCCCTCCCCAACTCACCTACCTTTCCCATCTCACCTTGATTCACCTCTCACCCACCAGCTCATGCTACTTCCCCTGGCTCTGCCCTCTTTCTTTCCAGACCTGATAAAGGGTCTCGACCCAAAATATCAACTATTCATTTCCCTCCATTGATGGTGATGGAAGATTTCCCTTCCATCACCATCAATGCTGCCCTTACCCATACAGTATCTCCTCCACTTCCCTCACGTCTGCCCTCAACCCCTCCCCCCGACATAACAGGGACAGGGTTCCCCTTGTCTTCACCTACCACCCCACGAGCTTCCCCATCCAACACATCATTCTCCACAACTTCCGCCACCTCCAATGGGATGCTACCACCAGGCACATCTTCCCCTCACCCCCCTCTCTGCTTACTGCAGGGACTGCGCTCTCTGTGACTCCCTTGTCCACTCGTCCCTCCCCACTGATAACCCCCCTGGCACTTACACCTGCAACCGCACCAAGTGCTACACCTGTCCCTACATCTCCTCTTTCACTTCCATTCAGGGTCCCAAACATTCCTTCCATGTGAGGCAGCGTTTCAACTGTGAATCCGAAGGTGTCATTTATTACATCTGGTGCTCCTGGTGCAGTCTCCTGTAAGTCAGTGAGACCCGACGCAGATTGGGTGACCACTTCGTAGAGCACCTTCGCTCTATCCGCAGCAACAGCCAGGACCTCCCGGTGGCCACCCAATTCAATTCCACATCCCACTCCCATGCTGACATGTCTGTGTGGCCTCCTCCACTGCCACGTTGAGGCCGGATGCAGGTTGGAGGAACAACACCTCATATTCCACCTTGGGAGTCTCCAACCCGATGGCCTCAACATCAATTTCTCTAACTTCTGGTAACCCCTCCCCTTCTTTTTCTTCTCCCCCCCACTCCTTTGTCTTCCCTTATTCCTGTGGCTCCCTTCTCCTACCTTGATGACCTGCCCATCTCCTGTCCTCCCCTCCCCCATCCTTTATTCCATGGTCCACTGCCCTTTCCTACCGGATTCCTTGTTCTTTAGCCCTTGGCCTCTTCTACCTATCACCTCTCAGCTTATTACATCTTCTCCCCCTCCTCCACCCACCTACCTTCCCCCTCTCACCTGGACTCGCCTATCACCTGAACTCACCTATCACCTGCATGTGTGTGCTCAAACTCCTCCCCCTCCCCCCACCTACTTATTCTGGCTTCTGCCCACTTCCTTTCCAGTCCTGATGAAGGGTCTCGGCCTGAAACGTCAACTGTTTGTTTCCCTCCACAGATGCTGCCTGGCCTGCTGAGTTCCTCCAGCACTTTCTGTGTGCTGCTCCAGATTTCCAGCATCTGTACACTCTCTTCTGTCACCAATGTACTGTGTTGATTTCGCCAAGACAACTCTTCTGAGCTTATCACAGCTTGGTCCAAACATGGACCAAAGAACTAAATTCTGGAGTTGAGGTGAGAGTGACTGCCCTTAACATCAAGGCAGCATTTGATCATGGGTGACATCAAGGATCTCTGGTAAAACTGAAGTCAACGGGCATCAAAGGGAAAACATGCCAGTGAATGGACTCATATCTCACATGGAGGAAGATGGTTGTGGTTGTTGGAGGTCAATCATCTCAGCCCCAAGATATCAGTGCAGGAGTTCCTCAGGGCAGTGTCCTAGGTCCAACCATCTTCAGCTGCTTCATAAGTGATCTTCCTTGCATCGTAAGGTAAGAAGTGGGGATATTCGCTGATGAATGCATAATGTTCAATTCCCCATTTGCTGATCAATGGCAAGTAACATTCACACCATAAAGGTACCAGCCAATGAACATGTCCTGTATCTAAGGAAGGATGTGCTGGCCCTGGAGAGGGTCCAGAGGAGATTCACAAGAATGATCCCAGGAATAAAAGGCTTAACATATGAGGAGTGTTTGGTGTCTCTGGGCCTGTACTTGATGGAATTCAGAAGGATGAGGGGGGAACCTCATTGAAACCTACCAGAATTCGTTGCCACAGAGGGCTGTGGAGTTCAAGTCCTTGGGTGTATTTAAAGCAGAGGTTGATGTTTGGTAAGGGGGTTAAGGGTTACAGGGAGAAGGCAGGAGAATGGGGATGAAAAAAATGAGCCAGGTTTGAATGGCGGAGCAGTCTCAATGGTCCGAATGACCTAATTCTGCTTCTATATCATATAGGCTTATGTCAGAGACGTGCTGAGATGGATCATCTGTTTGGCATTCCCTGTTAAATGTGAGAACATACCTCCATTTCTTCATCACATGTTCCTCCTACTCCTTGAAGCACTATCCAGCACCCCCATACATCCCACCCTGATCATCACAGCTTCTATTCATTTAGTAGCACCATTCCCCCCCATAGTTTTGCGAGTGTTGCTTGTATGCCTGTTTACAAACTGGTTATAAAGATCACACTTGTTGGGCTAAATGCCAATGCCTATTAATACGTGCAACACATCAGTAGGGCATGCTGTGCTGAAAATGACAACAATACTGTTCTGTCAACCTTGCTCTTTATGTAACTTTCACAAATAACATTAAGATGGCCCTCAGCTCATTTTTAATATCATAAAAATGTAGTCATGGAATTTCTAGCCATTCTGTTTACAGGAAGCGTTTATGAAATGTTACCATTACAGCAGAGTTAAAATACAAAAACAACCTCTGAAGGGAGGAAGATTTGATAATAAGCTCGTTATTAGGCCTTGCATGAATTTCAAGATTAATCTGATGGTTTGTAGATCCATAATTGAAAACAGGAAACAAAGATCGAAACAGGGCTACAGCTGGCAGAACTGTTCTTTTAAGAGAAATGACTTTATCAGGCTAAGACCACACCTCTGTGAAATGCAGAGGTGGGACAAAGGGGTCTGTTTTTGAGCTGTACAATTCCATAATTCTATGATCAAATTTGTATTGCAAGCTCAGAGCATCCAAAGAGAAGTCGCTAAGGCATCCAAGGTGTGCTGGCAAACTGGATCCAAAATTGGCTTGGTGATAGGAAGGAGAGGGTAGGGGTAGATGGGTGTTTCCCTGACTGGAAGTCTTTAATAAGTGGTGCACCACAGGGATTGGTGCTGGGACCTTTGTTGTTTTATATATATAAGTGACTTGGTTGAGAATGTAAGGGGTATGATTAGTAAGTTTGCAGACAACACAAAAAACAGGCACGGTAGTGTAGTGGTTAGCATAACGCTATTGGCACCAGTGACCAAAGTTCAATTCCAGCCGCTATCTGTAAGGAATTTGTATGTTCCTCCTGTGTTTCCTCCAGGTGCTCCGGTTTCCTCCCACATTCCAAAGACGTACGGGTTAGGAAGTTGTGGGCATGCTATGTTGGTGCCGGAAGCGTGGCGACACTTGCGGGCTGCCCCCAGAACACTCTACGCAAAAGATACTTCTCACTGTGTGTTTCGATGTACATGTGACTAATAAAGGTATCTTATCTAAATGGTCATAGATAGTGAAGAAGCTTGTCTAATGATACAGTAAGACATAGCTCAGCTGGAAAGTTAGGCAGCATGGTGACAGATGGAACTTAATCCAGACAAGTGTGAGATGATGTATTTTGGGAAGTCACATTCTGGTAGGACATGTAGAGTAAATGGCAGGGACCTTATAAACATTGATGTACAGAGACACCATGCTGCCTTTCAATGCCTCTACGCCCTACTCATTTAAGTATCCAGTAAATCTCTTCTGCACTCCCTTCCTGTTGTACGATGACCAGTACTGTACACAATGCTCCAAGTATGGTCTAAATAATGTTTTGTACAGCTACAACATTATGTCCCAGCTCCTATGCTCAATGCCTCAGCCAATGAAGGCAAGCTTACCAAATGCCTTCTTCACTACCCTATGCACCTGTGTTGCCTCTTTCAGCGAGCTATGAACTTGCACCTCAAGGTGTCTCTATAGAAAGGCATCACGGTCAGCATGGATAAGGTGGGCTGAAGGACCCATTTCTGTACTGTACAATTCTATGCTTCTGTGATTCTAAGCCATGACTATTGTTATTTCCATAATAATTTAATAACCTGATGCTAAAATTTTTCTAAGTAGGTCAGCACAATGAACCATTTCAAATGTAACACCTGGTGTACATATCCTGGGGCTTCACTGACTGGAAGATGCTTCTATAATCAGGCTGATAAAACCACATCTACACTGCACTGACCGGTATTGATGGAATTTCCCAGAATGACACTTGGACCAAGAGCCAGGAAGTGGGCTTAATTTATTGTCTGTTTTAAGCTGGCCTGGACACTTGGGAGTTATGAGACCTCCTATACTTAAGTTCCTATGAAGTAATGACAAAATGGGTAGTGAGCTGAGCAGGTAGTTTCTGCTACTGCTATTTTCTCTGAGTTTGGTCTCAACCTGTACAGACAGGAAAAATCAGTAAAGGCTCACAGAGCAGCACAACACAGAACTCTTTTAAACAGTTTATTAATACCTGACCAAACGTTACAAGTAACAGAAACACAAGGCACCACAGCAGAACAGCAACATCTACTCAACCTCTTGAATATGGTTTCTTGAGGACGATTAGGGATAACCAATAAATGCTGGCCCAGCCAGTGACCCCTGTAAATCAATCAATAAACATTCAAGGTGTAGGCTAACCTGAAGCAGGATAAGCTAGTTTTAAGTCATACACGCGGTGCAGCTGGTGGAGTTACTGCCTCACAGCACCATAGAGCTGGGTTCAGCCCCGACCTTATGTCCTATCAGTGTGGAGTTTGCACGTCCTCCCTGTGCCCATGGAAGTTTCTCTGGCTTCCACCCACATCCCAAAGACATGCAGGTTGTTAGGTTACTGTAAGTTGTGCAGTAACCTAACTGTACTATAAGTGTAACTGCCACTGTAAGTTGCCCCTAGTGTGTAGGTGAGCAGTAGAATGTGGGAGGAACTGGTGAGAATGTGGGGAGAATAAAAAGAACTGGAGTCGTACAAATGGGTGGCTGATGGTCGGTGCAGACTCAGTGGGCTGAAGGGTCTTTGTGCTGTATCTCTCTGTAATTCTTTGAAATTGCATATGGTGTTACATCAAATGCCAAGGGTATGATATAAAATGTTGCAAACTATTGCACTCTAATAGGACCTCTATATTACTGTACCCTTAAATGCAGCCACTGGCCTCCTTCCCTACAGGTGGTCAATCCTGTTTGCAGTTGCCTTGCAAGCTACCCTTTTAACTCATTCGCTAACTCTAGGTGACTCTAGACAGATCCCACCATGCTGACCACTCAGGGTATTCTGTTTCTGATTCCTTGCAAGGTGTCCTTTATGACCCTTTAATATAACTCTCAACTGCAGCTTCTCTCTCTTTCTCTCTCTCTCTCTCTCACTCTCATTCTCTCTCTCAGCACTCTTATAACCCAAAAAAATCACACCCATGACATTTTGATTAACACAACCTTCCCTTTGAATGTACCACATATTCAGATATAGGAACATAACAAAGATGGATTGTTGATGGAGATTTTTTTCAGTTTATCAGCAGTCTAAAACAAGTTAACGAATGTTTCCACTAATATTCACATCTGCAGTCAAGGACAAAGCTAGGCACATTGAAGTCACATTATTTATACAGTGACTTGTTACTTTGATGACATTGTCACATCACATGGGTCCTGGTGAACAGCGAGTCATTTCAATAAACAAATACTTCAGGATTTCCCTTCTAGCTTCTAGTCTGTTTCATACGTTCATTTCTGACACTGGGCCCCTGTGATAGCAATTTCAGTCAATATTTTCATCAGTTTTGGTTCATCTTGAGTCATGCATCCTTGCTGCAGACATCTGACTGTTCTGGAGCATGTGAATGGAAACAGTTAAACAGGATAAATGGTCATGAGGAAAATCTTGTGGCTGATCATGACTTGACAAGAATCCTTAAAACTGCCTCTCCGACTGTTCTCAGTCTCCTTCCTTTGGCTTGGTGCTGACCTTTGTGATTACATCTCTGCACAGTGCCATGTGATCCTTCCCCATGTTAAGGGACTGTTTAAAATCAAGTTGTTTTGTTAGAAACTGAACACCAGGACTCATCTTCTGAAGGAGAAGGAGCAGTAGCATGAATGAACAAGCATAAAACCCTGAGGTTGGGACCATGAAATGTTTTATTCTGCAATTTCACTTTCACAGTCAAAGAGGGGAAAGTGGACTGATTGCCGCCATCTTCAAGGGCAAGGGACTGTGTCAATGCAGCAAGTCTTTTGGGAATTAGTGACTAATATAGGTATCCTCAAAACATTTGATTTTTTTATCGCAAAAACAAGTCAAAAAATTGAGGATGCCAGAACTCTGAAATGTCTTCCTTCTTCCCTGAACCATGGCTTCTCCTCTACTGTAGTGGACAGTTTTCTTAACTGCATCTCATACCTCAGGTCTCAGCCCTTTTCCTCATGGACAGAGCAAGAACAGAGTTCTCCTGGTCTTTTCCTGCCACCCCACCAGCCCCCACATTTAACAGATCATCCTTTGAAATTTCTACCAGCTCTAAATAGATTCTAACAGCAAACACGTACTTCCTCATCTCCCTCTGCAACATTTCACAGGGATCACTCCCTTCGTAACTCCCTGGTCAGCTCTTCCATCCCCACCAACCACTCCTCGTCAAGTGGCACCTTCCCATGCAACTGCAGGTGATACAACTGGCCTTTCACCTCTTTCCTTCCCACTATCCAGGGACTCAAATAGTCCTTCCAGGTAAAGCAGTGATTCACTTGCACTTCTTTCAATCTGGTGTTCAGCATTCGATGTTCACAATGTGGTCTCCCCTACACTGGAGAAACCAAACACTAATGGGTGATGACTTCACGGATCACCTGCGTTCACTCCCCAGGGGTGACCCTGAGTTTCCTGCCGCCACTGTAATTCACCATCTCCGTCTCTGCCACAGCTCTGGGCCTGCCACGGACCTGTCCGACATGTCATCCTCCGCCAGATCCATGCCTTCAGCCGCCGGCTCTTCTCCTTCCTCGCATCCAGGAAGGATCGGAAACTCGCCCGCCTCCAGGCCGCGCCCCTTCTGCCTCTGGCTCCAACCTCGACTTCAGCCCCAGCTCTCCCCAGGCCACGCCCCCACTGCTGACCTCGGCCCCCACTGCTGACCTTGGCCCCCGCCGCCTCCGGCTCTGACCTCGGCCCCGGCTCCTCCCAGGCCGTGCCCCCCGTTACTGACCTCAGTCCCGGCCACCCCCAGGCTGTGGCCCCCCACCGCCTCCGGCTCTGACCTTGGTCCCGGCCGCCCCTGGGCCGAGACCTCTCACACCGCCGCTGGGTCCTACTGCTCTGCTGCTTTCACTACCACACCCCACCCTCCCCTGGTCTCTCAAGCCTCCCCCCACCCCTCGATCCCCCCCTTCATTCCTCTACTTCCTCTCACCCCACCTTCCCTTACCCCTCTAACTCTCTTCTCTGACCCCTCCAACCCTCTACCCGCCCCTGACCCCAGCTCCCACCCCTGCCGCATCTTCACTGTCCCCTCTGACCTTCCCCTCTCTGAGGCTGAGCGTTCTGTCATCAGCAGGGGCTTTACCTTGGTCCCCCTGCGCCCACGCCTCAATGAGTTCCACGCCCACCATGACACCGAGCTCTTCTTCCATCACCTCTGTCTCTGGGCCTGATTCTCTGCCAAGGATTCCCCACCCCCCACAGATGCCCCCCTCTCCTGCCTAAAGCCCTCTTCCTCCTCTTGGACACCTCATTCTGGCCTTCTGCCCGCTCTGGATCTCTTCATCTCTAACTGCCGACGGGACATTAACTGTCTCGACTTCACCACTCCCCTCACCTATTCCAACCTCACCCCCTCTGAACGCACTGCCCTCCACTCCCTCCGCACCAATCCTCATCTCACCATCAAACCCACAGACAAGGGCGGTGCTGTTGTAGTCTGGCGGACTGACCTTTACATTGCCGAGGCCAGACGTCAACTCTTGGATACCTCCTCTTACTTATCCCTCAACCTGGACCCCACCAAGGAGCATCAGGCCATTGTCTCCCGCACAATCACTGACCTCATTGGCTCCGGAGACCTCCCCTCTACAGCCTCCAACCTCATAGTTCCCCAACCCCGCACTGCTCGTTTCTACCTCCTACCCAAGATCCACAAACCCAACTGCCTGGTAGACCCATTGTTTCTGCCTGCTCCTGCTCCACTGAACTTGTGTCCTCATATCTTGACTCCATTTTGTCTCCCTTGGTTCAGTCCCTTCCCATCTATGTCCATGACACTTCGCACGCTCTCCATCACTTCAGCGACTTCCATTTCCTCAGCCCTGACCACCTCATTTTGACCATGGATGTTGAATCTCTGTACACTTCCATTCCCCATCAGGAAGGCCTCATGGCTCTCCATTTCTTTCTCAACAACAGACCCAACCAGTACCCCTCCACCACCACCTTCCTCTGTCTGGCAGAACTGGTTCTCACCCTCAACAACTTCTCTTTCAGCTCCTCCCACTTTCTCCAAACTAAAGGTGTAGCCACAGGCACTCGCATGGGCCCAGATATGCCGGCCTCTTCGTTGGCTATGTGGAACAGTCCATGTTCCAAGCCTACACCAGTAACGCCCCCCAACTCTTTCTCTGCTACATTGACGACTGCATTGGGGCTGCTTCCTGCACCCGTGCTGAGCTCATCAATTTCATCAACTTTGCCCCCAACTTCCACCCTGCCCTCAGATTCACTCGGTTCATCTCCGACACCCCTCTCCCCTTTCTGGATCTCTCTGTCTCCATCTCTGGAGACAGATTAACCACAGACATCTTCTACAAACCCACTGACTCCCACAGTTACCCTGACTACACCTGTTCCCACCCTGTCACTGGCAAGGATGCCATCCCCTTCTCCCAGTCCCTCCGCCTCCGCCGCATCTGTTCCCATGATGAGGCTTTCCGTTCCAGGACATCCGAGATGTCCTCACCCCCTCTCTCCACTTTTCGAAGGGACCGCTCTGTCCACGACTCCCTTGTCCACTCGTCCCTCGCCACTGATAACCCCCCTGACACTTATGCCTGCAACTGCACCAAGTGCTACACCTGTCCCTACACCTCCTCCATCACCACCATTCAGGGCCCTAGACAATCCTTCTAGGTGAGGCAGTGCTTCACCTGTGAGTCCAAGGGTGTCATTTATTGCATCCTGTGCTCCCGGTGTGGCCTCCTCTACATCAGTGAGACCCGACGCAGATTGAGTGACCGCTTTGTCCAGCACCTTGGCTCCGTCCACCGCAAAAGCCGGGACCTCCCGGTGGCCACCCACTTCAATTCCACATCCCACTCCCACACTGACATGTCTATCCACGGCCTCCTCTACTGCCATGTTGAGGCCAGGCGCAGGCTGGAGGAACAACACCTCATATTCCGCCTTGGGAGTCTCCAACCTTACAGCCTCAACATCGATTTCTTGAACTTCCAGTAACCCCACCCCTTCTTTTTCTTCCCCCCACCCCCCCCCCACTCCTTTGTCTTCCCTTATTCCTGTGGCTCCCTTCCCCCACCTTGATGACCTGCCCATCTCCTCTCCCCTCCTCTATCCCTTATTCCATGGTCCACTGCCCCCTCCTACCAGATTCCTCCTTCTTCAGCCCTTGACCTCTTCTACCTATCACCTCTTAGCTTATTACATCTTCTCCCCCTCCCCCACCAACCTACCTTCCCCCTCTCACCTGGACTCACCTATCCCCTGCCTGTGTGTACTCCTCCCCCACCCCCTCCCTTCTTATTCCGGCTTCTGCCCTCTTCCATTCCAGTCCTGATGAAGGGTCTCAGCCGGAAATGTCGACTGTTTATTTCCCTCCATAGATGCTGCCTGACCTGCTGAGTTCCTCCAGCACTTTGTGTGTATTGCTCCAGATACATCCAGCAGCTGCAGAATTTCTTGTGTCACTGTAATTCACCATCCCACTCTGACCTTTCTGTCTGTGGTCTCCTGCACCATTACAACATAGACAATACAAGCTTGAGGAACAACATTTCATCTTCCATCTGGGCACTTTGCAGCCTTCTGGACTCAATATTAAATTCTCCAACTTTAGGTAGCACATTCTTTCTGTCTGTATCAGAACTGGCCATTCCTGCCTGTCATCATGTTGGCTCAGTTTTCCTTCAAAACCTGATAAGGAGAGGCAGCAGCATCTCTGGCATGATTATCCTCTACATAGGTGCCCTGCAAGGCTGCGTCCTCAGTCCCTTACTTTACACCCTATACACTCACAACCGTGTGGCTGGATTCTGCCCTAACTCCATCTACACGTTTGCAGATAACACCATCATAGTGGGCTGGATCTCAAACAACGACAAAATGAAAATGGAGTACAGGAACGAGATAGCCTAGTGGCATGGTATCAGGACAACAACTTCTCCCTCAATGTCAGCAAAACAAAAGGGCTGGTCAATTGACTCAGGAAGCAGAGTGGAGTATACGGTCCAGTATGTATCAACGGTGCTGAGGTGGAGATGGTTGAGAGCTTCAAGTTCCTAAGTGTAAATATAACTAATAACTTGACCTGGTCCGGCCATGTAGATGCTATGGCCAAGAAAGTACACCAGTGCCTCTACTTCATCAGAAGGCTAAGGAAATTCGGCATGTTCCCAATGACTCTCACCAATTTTTAAAGATGCACCATAGAGAGCATTTTATCCAGATACACGGCAACTGCTCTGCCCAAGACCGCAAGAAACTGCAGAGATTTGAGGAGACAGCTCAGCACATCACAGAAACCAGCCTCCCCTCAATAGACTCTGTCTACACTTCTCGCTGTCTTGGGAAAGCAGCCAACATAATCAAAGATCCTTCCCACCCTGGACATTCCCTCTTCTCCCCCCTTTCCATCGGGCAGAAGATACAAAAGCTTGAAAACACGCACCACCAGGCGCAAAGACATCTACTCTGCTGCTATAAAACTCTTGAATGGACCTCTTGTACAATAAAGATGAATTGATCTCTCAATCTACCTCATCATGGCCCTTGTATCTTACTGTCTACCTGCTCTGCATTTTCTCTGCCACACCATAATGCTATTACAGCGCCAGCGACCTGGGTTCAATTCCGGCCACTGTCTGTAAGGAGTTTGTTCTCCCCTTGACTACATGGGTTTCCTCCAGGTGCTCTGGTTTCACCCCACATTCCAAAGACGTACAGGTTAGGAAGTTGTGGGCATGCTATGCTGGCGCCAGAAGTGTGGCGACACTTGCGGGCTGCCCCCAGAACACTCTACATAAAAGATGTATTTCACTGTGTGTTTCGATGTACATGTGACTAATAAAGATATCTTATCTTATATTCTGCATTCTGTTATTGTTTTTTCCTTTGTACTACCTCAATGTACAAATGTTTGGAATGATCTGTATGGATGGCATGCAAAAGAAAGTTTTTCACTGTACCTTGGTACATGTGACAATAATAAATCAACTACCAAATCTTATTCTATTTGTATACTCAGGCCTGCTGGGCAGATCCTACACCGTCGGCATTTACAACTCATTCCCCAGACGAGCTTTGGGTGCTGGTAACTGCCCCCCCATTTACCCATTCAGACTCACCCTTTCAGAAATATTTCCTTTGTTCTACCCACCACTCCCCATCTTTTCTCCTACTGATATCCAACTTGTTTATCTTTCTTTCCCAGTTCTGATGAAGGGTTCTGGACATAAAATGTTATCTGTTTCTCCTTCCACAGAAGGTACCTGATCTGCTGAGTGTTTCTAGCACTTCCCAACTTTGTTGTATTTACCAATGGTTTGACTTTGATGTTCCAGATCACCCTCATTTGTGAGTCCTCTGTAAGTGGCTATCCTCCCCTTCAAATCGAAGATTTTGGTAACCTAACCCTTATGTATCAGGATAGGTCCAAGAATGGTACAGCACAATGCTAGTGTTAGTTTCAATAGTAATTCCTGTAAGCATATATCAGAATCAGATTTATCATCACTGATCTATATGTTGTGAAATATGTTGTTATATGACAGCAGTACAGCGCAAAGACATAAAATGACCATAAATTACAAAAATAAATAAATAATGTGAAAAGGGAATAATGAGGTAGTGTTCATGGGTTCATGAACCTTTTAGAAACCTGACGGCGGAGGGAAAGAAGCTGTTCCTGAATCGTTGAGTGTGGGTCTTCAGGCTCCTGTACCTCCTCCCCAATGGTAATAATGAGAAGAGGGCATGTCCTGGGTGGTGAGAGTTCTTAGTGATGGATGCTGCCTTCTTGAGGCATCACCTCTTGAAGATGTCCTCGATGGTGGGGAGGGTTGTGCCCGTGATGGAGCTGGCTGAGTCTACAACCCTCTGCAGCCTCTTGCGATCCTGTGTGTTGCAGCCTCCATACCAGGCGGTGATGCAACCAATCAGAATGCTCTCCGCCGTACATCTATAGAAATTTGTAACAGTCTTTGCTGACATACCGAATCTCCTCAAACTCTAATGAAGTAGAGCCACTGACATGCCTTCTTCGTGATTGTATTAATGTGTTGGGCCCAGGATAGATCCTCTAAGATGTTGACACCCAGGAACTTGAAGCTACTCACCCCTTCCACTGCTGCTTCCTCAGTGAGGACTGGTGTGTGTTCTCCCAACCTCCCCATCCTGACATCCGCAATCAATTCCTTGGTCTTGCTGATGTTGAGTGCGAGGTTGTTGTTGCGACACCACTCAACCAGCCGAATTATCTCACTCCTGTACATCTCCTCGTCACCATCTGAGACTCTACCAACAACAGTAATGCCATTGGCCAATTTATACATGGCATTTGAGCTGTGCTTAGGCACACAGTCATGAATGTAGAGAGAGTAGAGCAGTGGCTAAGCACACATCCTTGAGGTGCGCTTGTGTTGATTGTCAGTGAGGAGGAGATATCATTATTTTCTGTTCTTGACAAGTTTAGTCAGCAAGTGGAGGCCATGTTCCTTTCATGTTTGTTTTTTGTAGGAGTCCCTTGGGATTGAGGGTTATTTGCTTCCATTCCAGATTTGTGGATCTTGAGGTGGATGATGAGGCCAATGTAGAAACCGTAGACTCCTCCACAGATGGGGCAGAAGATGTCTGATGGGACAGGCAGCTGGGTCATTTGTGATATGGTGGGATCCTTCTACCTCTTACACAGGGTTTTTGTGTACTTCTGATGCATATCCTTAATGTTCTCAATGACATCCTGAATGCTCCTCCATTTTGAGCAGTGGCCCGCCCAACTTTACTGACTGAGTGTGACCAGAGCCTCAGTGCTGGGAACGTGGACCTGGAAGAGGACTCTGATGTTGGCTTGCTTATCCTCCCAGGGAACTTGGTGGATTTTGCAGAAACAGCAATGGTCGTATCTCCCAGTGCCTTGAGGTGTATGTTGTACATAGTCCACATCTCAGAAGCAGATAGGAAAGTAGGGTTCACTTCTGCCTGGTAGCCCACGGGTTTTATGCCAGGTTTTGATCTTCGAACCCCCTTTTTCTTCTATTATATTGCCAGCCTTTGGTCAAATGTTTCCTTACCAAAACACTGATTCCATAAGAAAACTTTTAAGACTTCTCCAACGCAGTCACGTGTTCTGTGGAATCTAATTTCCTAACCGATGTTCAGGTCTGGTTTTGCCATTCAGTTTTCTTCATCCATGATTGTTAAGATTTATACAAAAATGTTCACTGTCAGCCCTTCTCAAGGCTTCTGTGGCAAAATGTGTGTAAGAAGTGAGGCCGCATCTGGAGTACTGCATGCAGTTCTGGTCACCTTACTTGAGGAAAGATGTACTGGCTTTGGAGGCAGTGCAGAGGAAGTTCACCAGGTTGATTCCGGAGATGAGAGGGTTAGCCTATGAGGAGAGATTGAATCTCCTGGGACTATACTCGCTGGAAGTCAGGAGAGTGAAAGGGGATCTTATAGAAACATATAAAATTATGAAAGGGATAGATAAGATTGAGGCAGGAAGGTCTCAGTGGTAGGTGAGACTAGAACTAGGGGACATAGCCTCAAGATTCGGGGAATAGATTTAGGATGGAGATGAGGAGAAACTGCTTTTCCCAGAGAGTAGTGAATCTGTGGAATTCTCTGCCCAGGGAAGCAGTAGAGGCTACCTCATTAAATATATTTAAGATGCAGTTAGATAGATTTTTGCATAGTGGGGGAATTAAGGGTTATGGGGAAAAGGCAGGTAGGTGGATCTGAGTCCACGGCCAGATCAGCCATGATGTCATTGAATGGCGGAGCAGGCTCGATGGGCCAGATGGCCGACTCCTCCTGTTTCTTATGTTCTTATGTTCTTCCATGTTTGAAACTACTGCGAGTTATTATGACAAATTCTTTTTTGATTGCATAGATGAGAAAAAAAATTCTAAATGCTTTGATGAAGTTTATGGAATCTACAAGTCATTTCCTTGTTTAACAAGTCATGCAGGTCTCATTTGATTGCAAATTTGAATGGCATGACAGGTATTTGAAACGTGATGTGTTGATGTCATTAATCCAACATTTGCATTCTTGTACTATGAACACATTATCTACTTGCAACCAGTTTCAGCGGGATTTAGTTTGAGTGTTAGCTACATAATTTATTTTTGCACTTAATTTT
Source organism: Pristis pectinata (assembly GCF_009764475.1). Taxonomy (NCBI): domain Eukaryota; kingdom Metazoa; phylum Chordata; class Chondrichthyes; order Rhinopristiformes; family Pristidae; genus Pristis; species Pristis pectinata. Next base: position 2,114,061 of record NC_067426.1, read on the forward strand.
CCTGAGAAAAATAACCCTGAACTTATTGGGAGAAGTTTCCATGATTTCTGTTTTTCCTGCTCATTAAACAAATTCTTTTTGCTAATTAAATTGATTCTTTTATTGATTCTAATTAAAGTCATTCACCCAAATCATTGGTTAACGCAGTGTCGCCAGTAAATACTCTGACTTTAAGAATCATTGTAACTCTGGGTGTGTTGGATTTAAATTACAGTCCCCCTATCCAGAATTACACTGATTTTTTAAATCAAAATCAGTGGAGCTTTAACCAAATTCATTTACTTATCTTTGCAGTGGCAGCTGTAATTCCTAAAATAATTTAGTTTTTTTGGAAAGCAGCAGTTATCTTTTTCCATCCGCACAGATACTTGAAAGATGAATTGTCTTGGGCTGAGTTCTCTATCTTCTTAAAGATCTCCATCATGTCAGAAATCAGTGATTGCAGATCCGGATAATAATAAACTAATAGACAACCTTGCCCCACATATCTTCTGCACCATGCAGTAGTATCGTGATCGATTAGATCTGAGCCTCAGCTGCATCTTCCTGCCTGCTCCCTAAAGCCATTGATTACCTTACAGGAAAAAATGTCTGTCTCAGCTTTGTGCATGTGAAATAATTCAAAGTCAAAGTCGAGTTTATTGTCAGATGCACAAGTCCATGTGTGCACAGGTGCAATGAAAAACTTCCTTGCAGCAGCATCACAGGCACATAGCATCAGATAAGCAGCATTCACAAGAAAAACAAACATAAATTAGACAGAATTTTTACAAGAAAGAATGCAATTAGGACAAAAAAAACGAAGTCCATTTGAGTGCAAAATGTTGAAAGTGATCATAGTGTTGCTAAACTGTAGTGATTAGGGTTGCCGTTTTGCGGGTTTACTAGTATGGAGTTTCTTTATAATAAACTGCAATGCATTCCAAAATAGGGGTGCTAATGATACAGTCGGGAAGTGCAGCTCTTCAGCAAGTGATGCAGCCCGTATCTGCATGCATCAAGACCTAAACAATGTTCAGGCATAGCTGAAAAGTGGCAAGTAATAACCTGTCACAAAAGTGTCAGGCAATGACCATATCCAACGTGCAAGTCTAACCACCTACCTCTGACATCAGTGGTATTACCACTGTTGAGTCATTTACTATTGGGGGTCACCATTGACCAGAAACTCAAATGGACCTGCTGCATAAATACTATGGCTACAAGAGCAAGACAGATGCTGGCTACCTTGTGGCAAGTGACTTGTCTTCAAATATCCACCAACCACAAGACACATGTCAGGAGCATGCTGGAATACTGTCCATTTGCCCAGGTGAGTGTAGCACCAACAACTCTCAAGAAGTTCGATACCATCCAAGACAAAATAGCCCACTTGATTGGCACCCCACTGTAGACAGTCGAGAGAGAAAGAAAGAGTTAGGTAGAAAAACTGGAAAAAAAGAGACCTGGTTGGTTTGAAGCGGGACTGTGTGAAGTGGGGTCATGCTGACATTTGGACATCTGGTTAGCGTCAGTGTGGGAACAGAGCTGAGACAGCTATTCAGCTGAGGCTGCCATACAGCCCTGAGAACATCCCAATATCCCTGAACACAGAGGAAAACAGACATAGATATTCTGATGTGAACAAACATTTTGGGATACTGTTTACCAGGAGAAGTCTGGTAAATTGTATAATTCTAAACTGTGATAAGTGTGGACCAGGTGGCTAAAGTGACTGTGGAAGTCAGCTGCAGTTTGAAAGAAATAAAAGAAACAAGGACATATAAGGAAAGTAACGGACTCCTAGCCATACAACTGGCCATAAAAGCAAAACAATGTCTGAAAGATATGTGAAGAAATGTAAAAAAGATTCTTCACAAGGTAACTGGAAGCAATAACTCCAGAGACCGATTGCTGAAGGACTCGAACACCGGCCAGGCTCACTTCAGTGGGTAATATCTAGATACAAGTAGTTGGTTTTGGAGTTGTGAAACTAACTGAAGAGTTGTGTAACTGAGGAGTTAATAAATCTTGGTTGAAAATAAGTAGTTAATCTCTGAGTTGTTTGAGCTAATTGCGATTAATAAAGTGTAGTTATTAGGCAAATTCGCTGTTTGGTGTGGTTTATTGGGTGTTTAACGTTAATTAGTTCAGTGGTGTACAGTGGCTGTAATGCGTACCAGCTGGAAGATGCATTGCATTTACCTGTCCAATTTACTTCAACAGCACCTGCCAAACCTGTAGCAACACACAAAATGCTGGAGGAACTCAGTGGGTCAGGCAGCATCTGTGGAATGAAATGGACAGTCGACATTTCAGGTTGAGACCCTTCATCTAGGTTGAAAGATAGAGGGGAGGTAGCCAGTGTAAGAAGGTGGAGGGAAGGGGTGGAGCAAGAGCTTGCGAGCAATAGGTGGGAAGGGGTGAAAGGCAGACAGAGGAGGGGAGGGTGGGGATAGTGAAAGAAGCTGGGAGGTGATGGGTGGAGATGACAAATGGCTGAAGATGGAGTCTCCCAAACCTGTGACCTTGAAGAGCAAGGGCAGCGTGGAAATAAATCATCAGTCGAAATTCTGGAACTCCCTCCCAAACAACAGTGTGGGAGCACAGCACCCTCACCAGAAGGACTGCAATGGTTCAAGACAACCGATCACCATCACCTCTCAAGGACAGATTGGGTAGTAAATGCTGGCCTTGTCCTTGATGCCCAGATCCTGTAATTGACTAAAAAACATTCTACCAATAGCTGTGTTATTGTCTGTGATTGAAAACCACTCCTAAAAAATTATCTCATCACAATAACCCTACCCATCCATTACTCCACATTTAGAAGAACGGACAGCCCTTCTAAAGTAGTAACAAAGAAATAAAAAAGTGATTGATCTCATTTACATAATCCATATGGGACATAGAAATATTTTGAACGTCATTCTCTACAGCAGGTTCACCCACATTCTTCATTTTTAGCTTCTGCTTCAGATTTTTAATTCCAACTGGTTCTGCTGCTGGTTATAATACACTGGACAAAGCAGTCTAGGTTAGGTATCAGCCACGATATCCCATCCGAGTTTTCACTTTATGCTTCATAGGGTAAGAAAAATAATTCCACGTTTTATCCAAGGTAAACTGAGATTATCTTATTTCCTATGTTTCTTGTAGTTAATAATATATAATGTGTTAATGCACTGAAAGCAAGAAGGAAGGTGTACTGGATGACTGTCTGGCACAGCTGGGTTGTCTTGTGAAGGGAGATCAGACAGCCATTGTAGTTTAGAAGAGGGAGAGGGGGATTTGAAGCATTTAAGATCTTGAAGGTCTTCACAGGATGAATGTGGATTGGATATTGCATATTACGAGAGAATCTAGAACTAGAAGTCACTGTTTAAAAACAAGGATTATCCATTTAATATAGATGAGGGGAATTTTGTGAGTCTTTGGAACTCTTTTACACAAAAGGTGTTGGAAGCAGAGCCTTTGGATATTTTTAAGGCACAGGCAGATAACTTCTTGATAAACAAGGGGGTGAAAGTTTATTCAAGTAGATGGGAATATAGAGTTACAGTCAGATCACCATGATGTTATTAAGTAGCAGAACTGAAGGGCGGAGTGCTCTACCCCTGTCTTAATTTGTATATTCATATGTTCATCTGATCACAGAAGGAAATATCTTTCAACATTTTCTTCTTCAACCTTCACGATCTTTCTTTTATTGATGTCATGAAGGGCATTGTTTCTCAGAGGCTCCACTGTGCCCCCTAAGCTTGAAAGCCAACTAAATTAATTCCTATTTCCTGCATTCTCACAAAGGAAATATTCCTCCACTGTTATTTTTTGCTTTTAATTATCTTTTTAAACAGAATTACAAGATACCATAACTGAGAGGTTAGAATTATTGGGAGGATTGGACAATCAGTGCAGATAAAGGCAGGTGGAGATGTGGAAGATCCTGAATGGGTAGTTATTGAGCAGATGGGTCTTACGTATATAGTAAGGATTCAAATCAGCAATTCAGGAGAAAATTCTTTCAGGGAGAACCCTTTACCACAGTTAATGCTTGAGATGGTATATGGTAAATTATTTCAATGAAGAAGGAAGGAATAAACTGCTTTGGAGCTTAAGTGGTGACATTGACCACTGTTTCTTTGCAGTTTGTTTCATGTAATTGAGAAATCTTAGCAAAATGCTACTGCAGGTCTGCTTGTTAAAAACCTGAGTATTGGAGAAAGGAATAGTTGAGGAATGCAAAGAATTCCACCATTTCGCAATCTTGTAAAAGCATGAGTTGGCACAGGAGTGAAATGAATCCTTTGTGAGAGTACAGGAAATAGTAATTAATGTGGCTTTAGAGCTTAGGGGGAACAGTGGCGCCTTCTGAGAAACAATGTCCGCAGTGATATGAGGAAAAGAAAGATTGTGAAGATTGTGGAAGAAGATGTTGAAAGGTAACTAGCTGCAGACAATGGCATTTAGGAAAGGATGAAGGAAAATTAGTAGCAAAGCATTTACAGTTAAACTCCAATAACCCAGCAGGCTTGGAGTTTGGTGGTGCTGGACTAGCAGATGTTATGGACTATTGGATGTACGGGCCCCGGTGAGTCCAAAGGGAGTGCAGGAACGGGACCCCAGTGAGAAGGAAGGGAGTGTGGGAAATGGGGCCCCAGTGAGTGGGAAGGGACCACTGGAACAAGGGCTCCGACTAGTTTCAAGGGAGTCTGGAACCAAAATCCTGGTGAGTGGGAAGGGAAGCACTGGAAGCAGGGCCTTGGTGAGTGGGAAGGGCCCCAGTGAGCCTGGTACCACACCACTGGGATTTCTGAATCATCTGATAGTGGATTACTGGCTTTTTACTGTCCCCAACAAGAAGTTTGAGGATAGTGCAGGAAATGGCACTGAGGTGGGTCAGCCAGATCTTACTGGATACAGAGCAGGTTAGAAAAGTCAGATGCCTTCCTGTTGCTCCTATTCCTTATGTTCTCCTCTAATACAAGATTGAAGGGTATTTATATATTTGCTTTATTTAACTGGTAGTTATCTGCCTTTGATATCTTTTTTTTGCTTTCAGGTATAAAACGACTGGTAGTTTCTCTTTTACTGATTTTCCCAAAATACAGGTACAAATGTTGGAATAAAAATTAGTAATATTGACCATTAAATGATCAATTTATTGGTAATTTCAAGGCAGGACATCTGCTGTCCTCAACTGGTCAAGTTTATAAGTCCAGACCCATAGCATCAGCCTCTGAAATGGCCAGAAAGTCACTCACTTCAAGGACAGTTCCGATGGACTTAAGCTGGTGGCCTTGCTGAAGATGAATAGGAAAAAAATTGGTGAACTGCAATTGTTGCATTAAGAAGCTTTACTGGAGGGTTGAGCTGTAATTTCTTCCAAAAGTGGAATTCTATGGACTCCCAGGGCAACTGATGTCATCTTTAATACTTTATAAATAACTAATTTGTGTGCAGACACAGGGTTAAGCCCCTTGATGTTGATGTTGCTTTATCACCGTGAGGTCACTCTTTAAATTAGGAAGCATCAGACTGAATGGTGCAAGGTCTAACATTTAAACAAGTGTCTTTTAACTTAGACATAAAGGTGGAATCCCACAGAAGAGTAGGTATCTTGCACTGTGTCTGTTTGCACAAAGCAGTTGAGTAACCTGCACACATACATACACGTACGATGTAGGCCCACACAGGGAAATGATCATTTGGCTAAGAATCTGGGATTTCCTGCAAAATACATCACTTTCAGGAGCACATAAGGTTGCAAAGAACAATATATTTCATATTTTTTAAATATAAGAAACTAAGACCATCACAGTTTCCTGAAAAGACAGATGTTAATGTGAAATACAGTTTGGCAGGTACATGACAGAGGTCAGGAATACATTAAGATTTGCTTGTAGCCTAACTAGCAAATTATCACAATATTTATTTATAGGCACCTTCCAGGGATTCACAGAGAACATCATCCTGTATTTACTTTCACATTGTTTGATGCATGCGCAGTGTTTCACCAGAGAAGTAAGGAGTAGCTTGCTCACAGCTCTCCCTGTGCCAGTATACAAACCGGATTGTGCAACTGGAGGGGAGCAAACATACTGGAAGGTGGGGTTCTCCTCCCACTGCAGCTTGTCTCTCCTCAATGTACAGAACTAATTCCTGAAGCAACATAACAAACTCCCGAGAATTTTAATCCAGAGGTTAGAGGTTTACAACATGGAAATTTTTGATCATTAGCTGGTCTTCATACAGTCCATGAGTAATCTATGATTCAACAAGACTACTTGCAGTGGTTAAGAATCATAAAAAGCTACTCCTTAGTGTCAGCCACCAGTCAGTCTGCAACAGTATTGTTATAACTGTTCAGCCAGGAATTCTAAATGCTTGATTGTTGGGTTCGTGGTTAATATTAACATGGAAGTAGAGATAAAAGCCATCACTGTAAGGTGAATGGGAAAAGCATGCACCTTCAAGAATTTCATGATGATGTGTAAAGACATTTCTGGATTTCATGCCATAGTGAAGTAACTGATGCTGTTTAATCCTAGAGTGATCAACAATGGGATGGTATTTCCTCCATTCTCTGCTAAATGGGGTCAACAAGTATTCCACATCGTTGGGGAAAGTGTGGCTCTCGGTCATTTTCATCTTCCGTGTCCTGGTCTTGGTGGTAGCCGCTGAGACTGTGTGGGGAGATGAGCAGAGTGACTTTGTCTGCAACACACAGCAGCCTGGTTGCAGGAACGTGTGCTACGACCGTTTCTTCCCCATCTCCCACATCAGGCTGTGGGTTTTCCAGCTCCTCCTTGTGTCCGTCCCATCGTTTCTCATTGGGATGCATGTTTCTCAAAGGAAAAAGAGCAAGAAGAACATCAAAATCTTTAATCAGAATGCCGATCGGCGGAAGATGAAAATTGATGCTCCTCTTCTTCGGACTTACGTGGTCAGCCTTGTCTTCAAAATGTTATTTGAAGCCAGCTTTATGTATTTATTCTACTGGATCTATGAAGGATACCAGATGGTCAGGCTTGTGAAGTGCAGCGAATATCCCTGCCCCAATACCGTTGATTGCTTTATTTCCAGGCCAACTGAGAAAACTATTTTTACCGTGTTTATGTTGGTGATTTCAGCGTTGTGCATCTTGTTGAATGTGGCAGAACTCTGCTATCTGATTGTAAGATATTGCATTATTCACTTTAGAACATTTTGTTTGCCTGTAACAGAGAACAATATAAAGGCCTAGAGGTCGAAGAACAGCCATTCCTTCCTGAGGCAACAACTGTTGGTGATTCACTAAGGTAGAACTACCATTTTTCCATAAAATTGAGAATTATCTTCAATAAAGTAGTTACATGAAGCATCCAACTTATTCCTCAAGTTAAGATCCAAAGTCAGGACTTCTATTGCACATTATTTAAGCACAATGTCTTCTCCCTGGGGACAAAATGGTGTCTACACTGCGCAGTCCTCTTCTAAATCCCAGATATCCCAAAGTTGAGTCAAACAACAGCCTGACATTGCTGCACTTGGAGAACCCTACCTTTCAATCTACATTACAGACCCCTTCATCATAATCTCTGGATTATCCTGTCTCATTGGCAGGACACACCCGATGGAGGTGGAGGCACGGGAGGGATGGACTGACCTCGGTAGCCCCATGATGTGATGTTGGGTCAACAACAAGCAAAGAGACTTCCTGCTGATTAACACCTTCTTCAGTTGATGAATCAGTTCTCCTCCATGTTGGAAGAAGCACTGAGAGTAGCAAGGACACTAAGGGTCCTCTGGGTGGGGAACTTCTTATCAGTAAGAGTGGCTTGGTGGCACCGTCACTGACTGAGCTGGCCAAGATCTGAAACTGCTGCATCAAGAAACTGTAGTAGCATCAATAAGGTGTTGTAGGCCAACAGCAGGAGCAGAATAACTCCACCACAGTTGGTAACCTCATGAGTCATGTCCCCCACTGTAACATTACCATCAAATCTGGGGACCTCCCCTGGTTCAGTGAGGAGTGTAGAAGGATATGGTGGGACCAACATCAGACCTGCCTAGAAATGAATTCCTCGCTTGGCTAAGCTTCAATACAGGGCCACAAGCATGATGAACAACATGCAACAAACATGGGTCAAATCATGTTCTGAAGCCTTGTTACAGCCATTGATGAACGTGATTGGAGAATTAATCAATTGACAGGAACAGGAGGCACCAAGATCATCTCCAGTCTCAACGATGGTGTGGCAGAGCATGTGAGTGTCAAAGGCAAAGCATTTGCCACCTCGTTCTGCCAATAGTAGATGATCTGATCCATCTTAACTTCATCCTGAGGTCCTCACCACCTTAGGAATCCAGTCTGCAGCCAATTCAACTCAAACAGTGGATTAGAGCACTGGATACAAAGTGTACTGCTGAAGGTGAAAGCATCCTATCTGGATGCATCACGGCTTGGTACGGCAACTGCTATGCCCGGGACTGCAAGAAACTGCAGAGAGTTGTGGACACAACCCAGTGCGTCACGGAAACCAGCCTCCCCTCCTTGGACTCTGTCTTTACCCTCTCGCTGCATTGGTGAAGCAGCCAGCATAATCAAAGACCCCACCCACCCAGGTCATTCTCTCTCCTCTTCCATCGGGTAGAAGATACAGGAGCCTGAGGGCATGTACCACCAGACTTAAGGGCAGCTTCTACCCACTGTGATAAGACTATTGAACAATTCCCTTATACAATGAGATGGACTATGACCTCACAATCTACCTTGTTATGACCTTGCACCTTATTGCACTGCACTTTCTCTGTAGCTGTGACACTTTACTCTGTACTGTTATTGTTTTTACCTGTACTACATCAATCCACTCTCTACTAGCTCAATGTAACTGCACTGTGTAATGAATTGAACCTGTATGATCGGTATGCAAGACAAGTTTTTCATTGTACCTCGGTCCAAGTGACAATAATAAACCAATACCAATACCAATACAGCAAGCAATGAAGCAGATCCAGCAACATTTGAGGGACGATGATAAACTAAAGGGTAGTCACTGGGCAATGAGGCACTGTCACCATATCCAAGGACTCCTGTATGGACATCAACTTTCATCACTAGAAATGTCAGCATTTATTGTCCTCCTGTACTGGTCCCTGATCTGAAGAGGGGGTTAAGATTCAACCACATAGATAAGTCTGGAGTCATGTATCGGCCTGACAGGATAAGAATAGTAGATTTTCTTCCCTGAAGGATATTAACAAGCCAGATGGATTACTAACAACCATCTGGTAACCTCATAGTTGCCATTACTGATGCAAGCACTTGAATTCCAGATTTATTTATTTTCTTGAACTTCCCTAGATGCCAAAGTAGGACCTTGAACTTAAGCATCTGGATCTAAGGTCTGGACTCTGGCTACCAAATGTCTTTTGAAAACTTGTGACCGGAGCTTTGCCAAGTTGAAGTCCATTTTACAGGACTTTGAAGAAAAACAAAATACTCTTATCCAGGAGAATGCCAAACAAAGGCAACTAATTGCTGAACTCGACCAAGTTGGTAAAGAGAGAGATGCCAAACTTCATTCACTTGAAAAAGCTTTAATTACGACCAAGCAAAACCTGGAGAAGCAACAACAGAGGATCATCGACCTGGAAGGACGCAGCAGGAGGAAAAATTTAAGAATCATCAACTTTCCAGAAGACACCGAGACTGGTACCCCCACGGAATTCTTTTCTAAACTTTTGATCAATGTGTTCGGCTCCGATATGTTCCTTGCTGACCCCATTCTGGACAGAGCTCATAGAGCATTAAGATTCAAACCTGCTCCGGATCAAAAACCTCGGCCAGTAATTTTGAGATTTCATTTTGTCAGCGTCAAAGAACTCTTGATTCGTACTGCTCGTCAACGTGGAATGATTCAATTTAAACAATGGAAGTTTCGAATGGTTGAAAACTTGTAAACTACATTGTCTATTTTCCCCCAACTTCCTTGTTAGTTACATCCTCAAAAAATACCTGTTTTGATTTCCTAACTGCCCAGTTCCCACTTCCTTATGATGTAACTCAGCAGTTTTCTGATGCTGGGTTAACAGGTCCATGGTTCAAAGGACAAGTATCCAGAACTCATCTTCTTCCATTCCCAAGGCCTTTCATCCATCTAGAAGGGACAAGTCAGGAGCATGATGGTATACTCTCCACTAGCCTGAATGAGACTAGCACCAACCAGGACCATCCTGGTTGGAGCAACCTGGTTGGACCATCCTGATGGACCATCCAGGACCAGGCAGCCCACTTGAATGAAGACCAACTACCAATGCAACTGATGTATAGAGAGACCTTTGGATCCAAGTCCATACCTCCCCGAAAATGGCAACACAAATGGATGGAGTGGTACAGAAGGTGTATGGCATGCTTGCCCTCATTGCTAGGGTTATAGAGTGTAAGCATCAGGAAGTCATGATGCAGTTATATACAACTTTGGTTAGGCTGCACTTGGAGTATTGTTCTGGTCGCTCCATTACAGGAAGGATGTGGAGGCTTTGGAGAGGGTGCAGAAGAGGTTTACCAGGATGTTGCCTGGATTAGAGGGCATGTACTATAAGGAGAGGTTGGACAAACTTGGATTGCTTTCTCTGGAGCATCAGAGGCTGAAGGGAGACCCAATAGAATTATAAGAGGCATAGATAGGGTAGACGGTCAGAATCTTTTCCCCAGTGTAGAAATGTCGAATACCAGAGGGCATAGCTTTAAGGTGAGAGGGGGAAAGTTTAAAAGGGATGTGTGGGGTATGTTTTTTACACAGAGAGTGGTGGGTGCCTGGAATGCGCTGCCTGGGGTGGTGGTGGAGGCAGATACGATAAGGGGTGTTTAGGAAGCTTTTATATAGGCACGTGAATGTGCAGGGAATGGAGGGATATGGATCGTGTGCAGGCAGAAGGGATTAGTTTAATTTGGCATCATACTTGGCACAGAAGAGCCTGTTCCTTAGCTGTACTCTTCTATGTTCTATGTATCTGAGACCTTTCCTCTTGTTCTAAGGTTCAGTTATTGTCTGGCTTGTTATCCAGATATGGTTGCCTTATCTCTCCCATTACTGATGTTTTGGGAACTGAAGTATAAGCATGCACACCAAACAGCAGGACTGGTATTCCTTTTATTTCAATACATCACAAGCAACTGCTTCTGTGGTGGTTAAATTCGGTGACTTTTCCTGATCATGGTGGTGGTTCCTGCAGTAAGTTTCTGTAAGAAATGTAGGAGCTTAGTGAGTGGAAGCAATGGAACATGTCATCAATCAAATAGGACAAGGCCTGTGGGTGACAGTGGGAGATGGGTTGGACCATGATGTCATCCGATAATGTAACATGGTGAGGAATGTAGTCTCATTATTACTGCCCTGAGCACCAAAGGACCCACTACCTGAGAGTTTTTGGTATCTTGAGTTCTTACTGCTGTTGACCACTGGGTCCATTTAAAATTCTGACCCCATTGGTGGAGGGAATGGACGCTCAGGGTGGTGGCTGGGTTGTCCATCATGTGAGCTGCTTTATCCTAGATGGTGCTGAGCTTTTTGAATGTTGGAGTGGCCCTTATCCAGGCAAGTGGAAGGTGTTCCATCAACTCCCTGACTTGTGTCTTGTGTCAGGAGGTGAGGATAACCATTCTTTCACCTGCCCTATATATGGCTGTCCAATTAAATTTCTTGTCAGTAGGGACCCCCAGGATGTGGGTGGTGGGGGGACACAACAATAGTGGTGCTATTGAATGTCAAGTGGAAGTGGCGAGTTTCTCTTCTGTTAGAGGTGGCCATTGCCTGGAATGTGTGGTGCAAATGTCACTCACTACATCGTCCCATGCCTGAACGTTGTTTAGTTCCTGAAGCTGAATTGGGAAGTGGGAGGTGGTGGTGACAGGCTCAGACCTGTTATTGGAGTTAGGAGGACTCACATTGCCACAAATAACGTAAAATACCAAGCGTGTTCCAAAGTGCCTCTGCAGACCAGCTGCTGATTCACATCCGGACTCAATCCTGACTTCTGCTGCTACCTCTGTGGAGTCTGCACATTCTCCCTGTGACTGTGTGGATTTCCTCTGGGTGTTCCAGCTTCCTCCCACATCCCAAAGGTGTGCGGTTTGTTGGGTTAACTGGCTGCTGTAAGTTGCCCCCAGTGTGTGAGTGAGTGGTGGAATCTGGAGGGAGTTGATGGAACATGGGAGAATAAAATGGGAATCATACAGGATTAGTGTAGATGGGTGGTTGATGGTCAGCACAGACTTGATGGGCTGAAGGGCCTCTTTCTGTGCTGTATGATTCAATGACAATATCTCATTCCATTGGTCTATATTTGTGAAAAGCGGCACAGTGTACAGAGCACTAAGAGAAACCTTACGATCTGCCGTGGACAGGACGGACTAAATGATCTCCTTCTGTTCCGTGAACTTCTCTGGTTCTACAACTCAGTGAATCTTGAACTCACCTCAATCATTTCAGATCCCTGCACCTCCTGTACATGCAGAAAGTTTTGCAACTTGCATACCAGCTTCCCGTCTTCCATCAGAACTGTGCACTGTGCAAGATAAATCATTGTAAATCTGTGCAACACATCTGGTAACCCTGCCTTCCAATCAGGAACAAGCTGGGAAGTAAATGTGTACTTTGTATTTATAGGGTGATATAAGTCTATGTTCATGGGTGAACATAAAATCGTAAACGACATGGGAAGTAAGTGGAGGAGACAACTGGCCTCTCAAGTCTGTCCCATTGTTGTTCAATTAATTCTGTTTTCCTGCATTATCCCCATATCCTCTGGTACTCTTCAGAGTCCAAATATCTATTCATCCCAGCCGTGAATATACTTAATAATGGAACATTCTGGGCTAGAGAATTCTCAAAGTTCACAACCCTCTCAGCAAAGAAATTTGCCCTCGCTGCCTTAAATAGCTGACCCCTTGTCCTGAACCTGGGACCCTTCATCATGAGACTGGGACCCCTTATTCTAGACCCCCCAGAGTGAGGAAACCATCTCTCAGCATCAACTCCTCTCAGAATATGTTTCATCCACTGAAACACACAAAATCCTTGAGGGTTTTAACCAGGTGGATATGGAATGTCTCCTCTTGTGGGGGATTCTCAGTCTATAGGTCACTGTATAAAAATAAGGGGTTGCATGTTTAAGATGGAAATGAGGCAAAACTCTTCCCTCAGAGGGGCCTGAATCTTTGGAATTTCTTCATCAAAGTGCAACGGGAGCAAACTGTTTGAAGAAGAACCCTTGACTATTTCAAAGTACAGCTTCGATATATATTTAATAACTTTGGGATCTGGGCATCAATTGCAAAGCCATCGTTTATTGCCTGTCCCTAACTACTCCTGAGAAGGTGGTGGTGAGCTGCTTACAATGAACTGGCCACTGTGCCACTGAAGAGACAACCACAGGAGGTGGGTCTGGAGTCACAGAAAGGCCAGCCTGGGTACGATTGACCGATTTCTTCCTCTGAGGAATGGTGGTGAACCAGATGGGTTTACGCCACAGTCCAGTAGTTTTTGTGGCCATCATTGCTAAGACTAGCTGTTGTTTTCAGAATCATTAACTGAATTTAAATTTCACAACTGCCATGTTGGGATTTGAGCTCAGGCCTTTATTAGATTGTTAATCCAGCCTTCTGGATTACTCTTCTGGCAATGCAACCACTCCGGTACCACCGAAACCCAGGGGAGGCTGTGAATGGGGATTTGTGTTTACAATCAGATCATTCATGATCTTATTAAATGGTGGAAGAGGTCTGAGGGCCAAGTGGTCTACTCCTGCTCCCATTTTGTACGTGAGATCACAACTCATTCTTCGAAACTCCGGAGATGAGAAGTGCATTGAATGTGCATTTAGGTACATCCTACTGAACCTCACTGGGCAAGCTCCATTGTTCCAGGAATCAATCCGAATGGAAAGAGCTGTGTTGGTGGGACTGAAGGTGGTCAACTAAATGTTTGCAAAAAATGCAAAAAGAGAGCACCCCAGAAAGTGGAAATCTGAAATAAAAGTAGAATCTACAGGTCAGGCAGCATCTGTGGAGAGATAAAGATCAATGAACTTTCATCAGAATCAGTAACAGTCAGAAGTAAACAGGTTTTGTGATGCGCTGAAGGACGCAGGGAGGAGAGAAAGGGATGTGGAGGGTGGAGGCAGGAGAATTAAATAATGCAAAGTGAAAGGGATGGGAATTGAACTCTCTGGCTTTGAGAGTGGTGCAAGCAAGGGAACCAATGGCTTCAAAAAGAAATTGGATGTGGGGATAGCATGGGAGAATGGACTGACTGGGTTTTGAACAGAGAGATAGCAGAGCCTCAATGGACAGGAAGGCCTCCTTCTGTGCTGTAATGCTGTATGACTTTACAAAGGAAAAAATAGATAGGTCTAGATCAACTAGAGGCGCAGAATCATTGCTTGAAACTGTTGGACTCAGTATTGATTCCAGAAGGCTGCAACATGCCTACTTGGAAGATGAAGAGTTGTTCCCTGAGGTTACATTTGGCTTCATTGGAATGATTGCAGCCATATAAAAGTTTGTCTAGACCACACTTGGAGTATTGTGTGCAATTCTGGTCACCCCGTTACAGGAAGGATGTGGAGGCTTTGGAGAAGGTGCAGAAGAGGTTCACCATGATACTGCCTGGATTTGAGGGTATGAGCTATAAAGAGAGGTTGGATAAACTTGGGTTGTTTTCTCAGGAGGGGAGACCTGATCGGAGTCTATAAGATTATGGGAGGCATAGATAGGGTAGACAGTCAGAATCTTTCTCCAAGGGTAGAAATGTCAAACATCAGAGGACATGCATTTAAGGTGAGAGGGGGAAAGTTTAAAGGAGATGTGTGGGCTAAGTGTTTAACGCAGAAAGCGGTGGGTTTCCGGGGGGCAGTGGTGGAAGTAGATGCGATAGTGGGGTTTAAGAGGCTGTTAGACAGACACATGAATGTGCAGGGAGTGGAGGGATGTGGACCACGTGCAGGCAGAAGAGATTTAGTTTAATTCAGCATTTTGTTCAGCACAGGTATTGTGGGCCGAAGGGCCTGTTCCTATGCTATACTGTTCCATGTTCTATGTTCTAACGTAAATGAGGATGCAGAGGTCAGGGGAAGCAGAGTGAAAGTTACTGGTGACTGGAAGCTTAGGGTCAGCATTGCAGAGGGAAGAAATGTTCCCAAAAGCAGTCGCACAACTTGCTTTTAAACGCGTTCTTGATTACGGGTACCTTGCTTTGTGTCTGACAGCAATAGAACAACTTGGCAATATATGAAAATACCTTCAGCTTTTTGCCATCCATGCTGGTAATATCAGCTTCTTTGCCAATGGTAAACTGATTGGTGACTGACTGGCGGGGACTTTTGGTTGTGATGACAAAGTTGTCTTCAGTTTGTTTGATTTCAATGACAGGCTTGATGTCTTTTCCAAGCTTTATTACGTCTTCTGGAATAGCTGAACAAACGTACAAGTCAAACTACTGTAAGTGGAGTGAAATATCACCCTTACACTTGTAGGTTTAATGTTGATCACAGGTTGGAGGAGGTTGGTAGGGTGGTGCTGAGGGGAGGGACTTTAAATCATTTGAGATCAGGTAAAGCTCATCTATCAGGTGATGCCTGATCTTTGCCCCAACACATCACTTTCTGTTGGGCACCTGCGGGAGGAGTGACAGCTCCCGTGCAATAATTGACCATTAAGACAAGGCACAAAGCAGTGATGACGACAGCACCAGCACACCATCATGGCAGCAATTCTCCACGCCTTCCTCAACAGCACCTCTCATCAAAGGACAAGGGCAGTAGGTGCATAGGAGTACCGCCAGCTGCAGGTTCCCCTCCAAATCACACATCACCTTGACTTAGAAGTATATTACCAGTTCTTCATGGGTTCAAATCTTGGAACTCCCTCCCCAACAGCACTGTGAGAGCACCTTCACCAGAAGGACTGCAGTGGTTCAAGAGGTGGCTGGATACCACCTATCAAGGGCAATTAAGGATGGGTAATAAATGCTGGTCTTCCTCTGTTCAAACTGGGTATCCAACCTGCAGCTGATTCGCGTAATGTCTCAGTGAGCAGTCGATCAGTTTCAGGTACAATTTCTACTTAGTGCTGAGTGAACTAATCTTTGCTTCAATGGGATTGGAGCTGCCAAAGCTCACTCCAGCATTCCTGCATTAGGAAGGAGCAGGATCCAAACCCCTTCCTCTCTCTAGCAAGCAGATTTGCAAGTGTGGATGAGGATCTACCAGGTGGTTGTCAACAGCCCAGCTTAAATGCATGTCCTCTAGTATTTGATATTTCTACCCTGGGAAAAAGATTCTGCCTGTCGACCCTATCTATGCCTCTCATAATTTTATAAACTTCTATCAGGTCTCCCCTCAGCCTCTGGAGAAAACAACCCAAGTTTGTCCAATCTGTCCTTATAGTCCATACCCTCGAATCCAGGCCACATCCTGGTAAAACAAACAAGATGCTGGAGGAACTCAGCAGGTCAGGCAGCGTCTGTGGAGGGAAATGGCTAGTTCAGATGAAGGGTCTCGACCTGAAACATCAACTGTCCATTCCCCTCCATAGATGCTGCCTGACCTGCCGAGTTCCTCCAGCATTTTGTTTGTTGCTCCAGATTCCAGCATCTGTAGTCCATTGTGTCTCTGAAAATGATCTACAATTGTTTACTCAGCCTCGTGTGCCGGGAGCTGATTTTCACCCCAGTCCTTGTGACCATTTGTGTGTCAGGTCATTGACAATATTATCACAATTATAGTGGTGGCCTTGCTGCCGTACTCTTACACTCCACCTGCCTGACAGGGATTGGTTGATGTCCACTGCATTCTGCCACCTCCCTGCCATTGGGCCAGAAAACCAACTTGCAAAATTCAAAAGAATTACGGCCATTAAGATTGAACAGTTCTCGTTAAATCAGTAGGATGCTATCGGAAACAAAGGCTATCCAGAAATTTGGTGATTAGTGGGTCTCTAGTTCTGTGGCCAGGGTCAGTGAGCCAAACACAAGCTTGTGAGGGGGAGCAAGATCTCCAGTGACTGATCTTTGCCAAGACCTCTGAGACCTCAGATGCTCCTTCCACACCTGTCACTGGTAACAACAACACCCAGGTAACTATTTCAGCTTCTGACAACATAAACCATCTTCAGAGTGACAACGTAATCCTGATGCCTGCCAACAATGACCCAAATTCCTTAAAATCAGTGTTTGGAATTCCCTTCCATTTGTGCTGGTAATTTGTTCAGTTACATTGGAGCAGGTCTGCTGTGCGGGGGTTAAAGCACTGTGCTGAACATTGAGCCTGTGTCAGGTCTAACCACAGTGCCAGACCAATGGCTCCAATGTAGTTCAAATTACACCTGCAGCCCTTTCCTTTCGCTGCTGGAACATCAAGAGGAACCTCTTGAAAAGTTGTAGGTATAAATTATTTTATTCACTGAGAAACTTATTAGTGAATAATAAGATAAACCAATGAATAGTTCTGTACATTCTGTCATGAAATTTTCATTAGTTTCACATCAGATTTTGACAAGACACTGACAAGATCTGTGAATTGCTTGGGATAAACCCACGCTGTATTTGTCAAATTTGACCAAGTTTAATATTAAAATTAAATTATGTTGTAAAGTTCCACTTGATTGCAGGAGTTAGTGGAAGAATTTGTTTGATGATATGTAAATGAGTTAGGACAGAAATGAGTGAAAAGGAGCACTCCTGACCGGTCGGAATCTCTGTTCTGCAGAGAGTGACTCACCTCCTGACCCACAAAACCCGTTCCACCATCGATAAAGCAAAAGACAGGAGCGTGATTTTCCACTTGAGTGTGATTCCAACAACATGAAATAGCTCAATAGTGTACAGACAGCCCATTCACCACTCTAAATGTTCATTTCCTCCACCTCCCAGCGCATCATAGTACAGTGTGTGCTGTCTAAAAACTGTACTGCAAGTACTCAGCCAGCTTACTCCCAAACTCCCAGCCCGCACGTTCTCTCTTCTCCCCACTCCCATCGGGCAGAAGATACAAAATCCTGAAAGCACGTACCACCAGGCTCAAGGACAGCTTCTACCCCGCTGTTATCAGACTATTGAACAAACCTCTTGTACGCTAAAAGGTGAACTCTTGAATTCCCAATCTACCTCATCATGGTCCTTGCACCTTATTGTCTACCTGTACTGCACATTCTCTGTAACTGTAACACTGTATTCTGCATTCTGTTATTACCTTTCCCTTGTACAACCTCGACGTACTGATGTGGTGAAATGATCTGTATGGATGGCATGCAGAACAAAGTTTTTCACTGGGCCTCGGTGCATGTGACAATAATAAACCAATTTACTAATTTACCTGTGAGCTCTACTGCCAAGTAGAACAGGATAGCAGGTGACTATCACACACTGTCCTGAAGTGGAAATATTATTATTCCTTCAAGGACACTATCTAGATGCTATTTAACACCACTGTAGAAGTACCACTGACTCAAAGGCCATTAGAGTCATGAACCAATGGCCTTGACCATCCCACACACTGTGAGCAAACAGAAGAAACTGACCAAAAATTACATCCAGCTTGCTGATTGTACCCAGGGAGGGAATCCTTGCTCCATTGAGTGGATACTCATGGTGGTTACTGTCACTTACAGAGAGCTCGCATGAAGTTCTCAACGTTCTCCTGTGAGTAGACCTCCCATGTCCCAGAGAACGCCATCCTCCCTGCTCCAGCTCACTTTGCTGCAGGCTAGTCAGGAAAGTGTTTCACAACGTAGAGCCAGGCATTCAGTGACCAGCATTTATACCTGGCAGTCAGTATAGTATATTCAGATTTGTTAATAATTTGATTACAGAACTGGTTTGAAGGTTCAAGTCTAATCATTAACTGAAAAGTAATCAACATAGGTCTTCTGAACAAACACCAAGTAGTTCTGGATGTAATTCACCTTGCATTCAGTCTCATTGAATTAGAATCAGATTCGGAATCAGGTTTATTATCACTGATATATATCATGAAATTTGTTGCTTTGTGGCAGCATTACAGTGCAAGACATAAAAATTACTATAAGTTACAAAAATAAATAAATTATGCAAAAGAGGAATAATGAGTTGGTGTTCATGGGTTCATGGACTGTTCAGAAATCTGATGGCGGAGGGGAAGAAGCTGTTCCTAAATTGTTCAGTGTGGGTCTTCAGGCTCCTGTACCTCCTCCCCGATGGTAGTAATGAGAAGAGGACATGTCCCGGGTGGTGAGGGTCCTTAATGGTGGCCAGCTAAATTGTTCACTATTCCTTCAAGGTCAATGTCCTAATCCTAGTTGTTGGAGTTATTGGTCACTGCTTAAATGATTTATACTTTACGGTTTAAACCGAAATATAACATTCCTAAAATTCACAAACTCCTTAACAGCTTCTATCCCACTGTTATCAGAATCTTGAATGGACCTCTCAAATGCTAAAAGCTGAACCGTTGAGCTTCCAATCTACCTTGTTGTGGCCCTTGCACTTTATTTGTCTACCTGCACTGCGTTCTCTCTGTGGCTGCAACACCATATTCTGCACTCTGTTTTCCTTTTTGCTACCTCGATGTACTTATGAATGGAATGATCTGACTAGATGGCGTGCAAACAAAGCTGTTCACTGTATCTTGGTACATGTGACAATAATAAACCAATACTAATAATGAACCAATACCAAATCTATATATAAATTTATAACAGAGAGCATTGTACGATTTGGTGTTTGTAGGACTGTGCTGTGAGGTGAGATTACACTGTACCAGGTAAGTGCATGAAAGACCTGCATTTTGTAACAAAAATGACAATAATGCAACAAGTCTGTATCATCCCATATCATTTCCTAGCTTGCTATGTTTTAGAAAGAGTCCATTTGGCTCATGGAATCAGAACTGTCCCATCAGTGCCACCGCCCCACTTATTTTCCACGATCCCATTCTCTCTCTCATGCCCGTCAGCTCCACATCCAGTCATTGACCTACATAGTGGGTAGCTTATAGAAACTAAGTAAACTACCAAAAAACTGATGGTACCCAAGACCAGGATCAAATCAGGTGACTGGAGCTGAGAGGCAGCAGCACTACCTGCAGTGCTACTGTTCCTGCCGTACATTGAGAAAGCAAGAGCAACGCCAGGACTTCGTGGGTGAATAATTTAACCTGAAGATGCCGTCTCCTGCAATGAACTCAAGGCGAAATGCTTGAACTGGCAGGAATTTCAGGTATTTATGAACTAGTCTAAAATAATCTCAGACTTTCCATTCTGTATTCTATGTTGGATATTCATCATTATGCAAGGTGATGATCCCCTCAGTACCAATCAACAAGCTTCAAAACCTGCTTCCCTCGGCAACTGGTTCCTCAACTTCCTTATCGGGAGACCAGTCAGTGCAGATCGATAGAAACATCTCCTCCTCACTGACAATCAACACAGGCGCACCTCAAGGATTCGTGCTTAGCCCACTGCTCTACTCTTTCTACACTCATGACTGTGTGGCTAGACACATCTCAAACGCCATCTATAAATTCGCTGATGACACCACTGTTGTTGGCAGAATCTCAGAGGGCGATAAGGAGGCGTACAGGAGTGAGGTAGATCGGCTGGTTGAGTGGTGTCGCAACAACAACCTCACACTCAACATCCGCAAGACCAAGGAACTGATTGTGGACTTCAGGAAGGGGAAGTTGGGAGAACACACACCAGTCCTCAATGAGGGGTCAGTGGTGGAAAGGGTGAGCAGCTTCAAGTTCCTTGGCGTCAACATTTCAGAGGATCTATCCTGGGCCCAACACATTGATGCAATCATGAAGAAGACACACCAGCAGCTCTACTTCATTAGGAGTTTGCGGAGATTTGGTATGTCTTATCTTATCTTAAGTCACCAAAGACTCTTGCAAATTTCTATAGATGTATGGTGGAGAGCATCAGTGCCTGGTGTGGAGGTTCCAATGTGCAGGATTGAAAGAGGCTGCAGAGGGTTGTAGACTCAGCCAGCTCCATCATGGGTACAACCCTTTCCACCATCGAGGAAACCTTCAGGAGGTGGTGCCTCAAGAAGGCGGCATCAATCACTGAGGACGCTCACCATCCGGGACATGCCCTCTTCTCATTACTACCATCGGGGAGGAGGTACAGGAGCCTGAAGACCCACATTCAACCTTTCAAGAACAGTTTCTTCCCCTCCACCATCAGTTTTCTGAACAGTCCTTGAACCCATGAACACTACCTCGTTATTCCTTTTTTTTGCACTATTTATTTATTTTTGGTTAACTTATAGTAATTTTTATGTCTTGCACTGTGCTGCTGCTGCAAACAACAAATTTCATGACATATGTCAGTGATAATAAACCTGATTCTGATTCTGATCAGCTGAGCAAAGTGTTGGAACCAAATGATTTAATTGGGACAATTGGATTAGCAGGCAGGGGAGGGTCAGGAGCAATGATCCAGTCCAAGATGATGGTGAATACCCAACATCTTTAACAAAATGTCTGCCTGGATCCCACTTCTGGCTGGAGTTGGGCTTTGGACACGTGGTGCATCTCCATCAGAAGCCAAATGTTGGGTTGTCTCTGCAGTTAAAACTGGTGCAGATCCACTGATACTGGATAGCAGGCTGGGGGCTGAGTCATTGGACACATTCAGAGCCACGGCAGAGAGATTTATTCAGCTGTTGAGGAGAGGAGGGCTATGGGGAACAGGCAGGAGAGTGGAGCTGAACTCAGGAACAAATCAGCCAGGAACTTAACATATGTTGATGTGGGTTTAATGGTTACTCCTCCTCCAATTTCTTTGGTATTTTGTTTTATTTTTTGAGTACCTAATACAGAACAAAGTAGCACCTCAACAATTTAAACCATAATTAAATATTTGGAATATACTATGTGAGCAAACTATTGATGGAATATGGGTGCTCTTTTGTAGTTGTAGTATTTGCTGTGCATGTTAGGGATTCTTCCAGGGTATTTTTTCTTGTTAAATAATTATCTTATTAATGGATCGGAGAGAAAGGAAGGTTAAAGAATTAGGTGATAATCTTGTGTTTCCTTGTTAAAGCTAGAGGCTGAGGTGAGAGGTGATTTACCTGGTGCTAGGGCCAGGTTCACTGCCTGCTGCCAGTGTCTGTGCTTGCTTAATCCTATCTGCACTCTAGGTGAATAACTTTAGGAGTCAAAATCCTACTGGTCAGTCACAAAATGTTGAAAGAGACAAGGTCATTTCGGCACAGTGAAAGAGTGCACCAGACAGTGAAATGTGGGTCCTACCGATACAGGGATATGTGGATCTACTGACACAGGGATATGTGTTCCTACTGACACAGGGATATGTGTTCCTAGTGACACATGGATATGTGGTCCTAGTGACACAGGGATATGTGGATCTACTGACACAGGGATATGTGGTCCTACTGACACAGGGATATGTGGTCCTACTGACACAGGGATATGTGGATCTAATGACACAGGGATATGTGGTCCTACTGACACAGGGATTCATGGATCTACTGACACAGGGATATGTGGTCCTAGTGACACAGGGATATGTGGATCTACTGACACAGGGATATGTGGTCCTACTGACACAGGTATATGTGGTCCTAGTGACACAGGGATATGTGGATCTACTGACACAGGGATATTGGGTCCTACTGACACAGGGATATATGGTCCTAGTGACACAGGGATATGTGGTCCTACTGAGACAGGGATATGTGGTCCTACTGACACGGGGATATGTCGTCCTAGTGACACAGGGATATGTGGTCCTACTGACACAGGGATATGTGGTCCTAGTGACACAGGGATATGTGGTCCTAGTGACACAGGGATATGTGGTCCTACTGACACAGGGATATGTGGATCCTACTGACACAGGGATATGTGGTCCTAGTGACACAGGGATATGTGGATCTACTGACACAGGGATATGTGGTCCTACTGACACAGAGATATGTGGTCCTAGTGACACAGGGATATGTGGATCTACTGACACAGGGATATGTGGATCCTACTGACACAGGGATATGTGGTCCTAGTGACACAGGGATATGTGGATCTACTGACACAGGGATATGTGGTCCTACTGACACAGGGATATGTGGATCTACTGACACAGGGATATGTGGTCCTACTGACACAGGGATATGTGGTCCTAGTGACACAGGGATATGTGGATCTACTGACACAGGGATATGTGGTCCTACTGACACAGAGATAACAGAGAAACCTCTGTGAAATTTTTGCCTTTGTATTTTTTATATCTACTCTCATTTTTCCCTGCTGTTTGATATCTTGGTCTTTCATTAGTAGAGAACCAGGAGCAACATTGCAAACAGCTCCAATCGATGGCCTCTTTTCATCTCTCCAACAGCCAGCCCCTGATATTGCCTTTACTGTGGGAAGCTTTCAAAGTGTCTGATGGACAATGCAGTGCAAAAGAGAAACTGATCCTTTGTCTTTTACACGGTAACAAAAATATTAGCCTTCCATTCTGTACAATGGTCCCTTTCTTTTTTCTTTTTACTTCACAAATGGGCTCAAGTTATCATCACCACTAAAACCTTTTCAAAGAATGATATAGCTGGCCTTTCATGACTGAACATAGAACATTCAGCACAGGAACAGGTCCTTCGGCCCACGATGTTGTGCTGAACTAATTAAACTAGTAATTAAACCTAACTAAACTAGTCCCTTCTGCCTACACAAAGTCCATATCCCTCCATTCTCCGCACATCCACGTGCCTATCTAAGAGCCTCTTGAACACCTCCATCGTATCTGCCTGCACCACCACCCCTGGCAGCACATTCCAGGCACCCATCACTCTCTGTGTTAAAAAACTTGCCCCGCACATCTCCTTTGAACTTACCCCCTCTCACATTAAATGCATGGCCTCTGGTATTAGACATTTCAACCCTGGGTTACAGATATTGGTTGTCTACTCAATCGATGCCTCTCAGAATTTTATAAACTTCTATCAGGTCTCCCCTCAGCCTCCACCGATCCAGAGACAACAACCCAAGTTTGTCCAACCCCTCCTTATAGAACGTGCCCTCTAATCTAGGCAGCATCCTGGTGAACCTCTTCTGCACCCTCTCCAAAACCTCCACATCCTCCCTATAATGGGGTGACCACAACTGAATGTAATACTCCAGATGTGGCCTAACCAGAGTTTTTTAAAGCTGCAGATGTTCCAGGCCTGCTTGTAAATTTATCAACAATTTCTCTATTGATGAAACATCTTTTGTCAATCTTAAATCAAATATCTTCAGCTACACAGTCTGCCTTTTAGTGCAAGGTTCTGCTGAAGGGCTCTGGGGGGCATTTGGATGGTTGAAACCTGTCCTGGCCATTAGGTTAAAGGTTTGGTGATGGGCAGGATGCTCAGACTGAAGTTTGTTGGCCTGGACTCTGTAAAGGCTTGGCTGGTTAGGCGGTGCTGACCTCCAGAAATGTTCAACTCATATCGTTGTAGATTTGTGCAACACAAAATATTAAATAACTGGGGAAGAAACTAAATCTTACAGCAGGATTTTTGTAGTTTGCCCAATCATGGATTAAAATAAACCTTTACGGTGGATAATGAACAAACATTCTTAGAGTCAGGGAAATAAACAAAAGGTGCTCAATTCAATCCGAATAAACCTCTGCATCACCTGAGCTAAGTTTGAATCCTACAATTGTCTGGGCAGAGAAAGAGGCCATTCAGCCCACCCAGCCCGTGCTGAATCTTTGTCCAGCAATCAAATCAGTGCCAGGCCCCTGCTTTTCCTCAGTGACTGTGTGAGTGTGTGGATGTGAGAGAACGTGAGAGAATGTAAGAGTGTGGCATAGTGAGAGAGTAAGAACAATTGTCAGAATGTGAGTGGTTAGCGTGTAGATTAGAATGTGTGTGTGTATGAGTGTGTGTACTTGTGGTGTGTGTGTGAGCAAGTATGAGTGCATGTGTGAGCAAGTATGAGTGTGTGTGAGTAAGTGTGAGTGTGTGTGTGAGCAAGTGTGAGTGTGTGGGTGCGTGAGTGTGAGAGAATGTGATTAAGCAAGAGTGAAATAGAGAGAGAATGTGAGAGTATGTGTGAATGATTGTGAGGAAGGGAGATCGTAAAAAGGTGTGAGAAAATGGGATTGTGCGCGAGTGTGGGAAAGAAGGTGTGAGAAAGAGAGAGTGGACAAGACTTTGGGATCGTAAGTGAGTGTGAGAGAGAGTGGGAGGGAGTGTGGGAGCGAGTGTGGGAGTAAGGGGGTGTGAGAAAGTGTGAGAGTGTGAATGTGTTAGTGTTTTTGTTAGAATGTGATCGCTGACACTGAATGAGAGAATAAGTGGGTGTGAAAATCTGTGTGAATAAGCGTGAGAGAGTGGGTGAGTGTGTGTGATACTGGGAGAGTGTGAGAGAGTGAGAGAGTGTGAGGTATTCAGGAAATGTGAGGGAGTTAGCAAGAGAGTGAGAGAGTGTGAATGTGGGATAGAGTGGGTGAGAGTGTGAGATACAACCGCAAGCGGAGCAGTGTGGGAAAGTGTGGACTTGTGAGCGAGCACGTCAGAGACAGGGAAAGTGTGAGAAAGTGAGTGTGCATGGGAGCACTGGATAGTGGGACGGAGGCTGAGAGCTGGTGGCTCAGATTATGAGAGACTGTGTGTAAAAGAATGTGGGAGAGTGTGAAAGCCAATGAGTGCAAGAGAGAGGGAGAGAGTGTAAGATATGGTGAAAGAGTGTGAGTGCGAGTCTGTGTCTGAGAGTGAGAGAGATTGTGGCTGTGTGTCTGGGTTAGTGTGAGAGAACGTGAGAGTCTGAGAGTGTAAGAGGGAGTGAGAGAACTCTCTGCAGACAGAGAGGTGACCTGACAAACAGTGAGGGGGTCTTTGGGTCTTCCCCAGCCTGGTCTGTCTCCTCTTGTCCCACCACCACCCCTGCTCCCAGTGCCCACTCCTGCCTTTTCCCACAATAACCACCGAACCGCCCCCCCCAGGGTTCGCTCCCACTATTGCCTCTGCTGTTCGATTCCTCTCCTGTCCCTCAGCCGGACTAGGACCTCAGCCGGACTAGGACCTCAGCCGGACTAGGACCTCAGCCAGGGTCAGTGGGGTGTGGTGGGAGGTGGGGAGGGAATGCAGAAAAACTCCCTAAATGTGCCCCAGCTTTCCTGTTCCCCATCCGCAAATCCACAGAACCACAGAGCACAGGAACAGGTCCTTCGACTCTGCTGACCATGATGCCTGTCTCACTAATTCCATCTGGCCTTGTTAGGGCCGTATCCCGCTAAGCCTTTCGTATCCAAGTACCTGTTCAAACATCCTTTAACTATAGTAATTGTACCTGCCTCTCTCACCTCCGCTGGCAGCTTGTTCCAGATATTCACCACCCTCTGTGTGACAAAACCTACCCCTCAAATCTTTAAGTTTCTACACTTGCACCTTAAACCCATGCCCTTTAGTCCTAGACTCCAATGCTCTGGGAAAAAGACCCTGTCTACCCTATCCCTGCCCCTCATAATTTTATAAACCTCTATGAGGTCACCCCTCAGCCTCCAGTGAGAATAGGCCCAGCCTGTCCAATCTCTCTTTATAACTCCAGCCCTCCGTTCCAGGCAACGTCCTGCTGAATCTCCTTGGCACTCTTCCTGTAGTGTGCTGACCAGAACTGGACACAATACTCCAAGTGCAGCCTGACCAGTGTTTTGTACAGTTGCAACATGTTCTGGTCCCGTTGGGACACTGCTGACCCTTCCCTCTGCTCCTGAGGTCAACAATGAAAGGAATTCTATTCCAAACTTTCTCCTCAGTTCCAGGACAATTTTTCCTTTCATGGAGAACTGTGAAGTAGATGGATGCAACGTTGGTTAGTGGGCAGCAGCAGCATCAAAGTCTGACACGAATCAACAATCCATGGTGTGCATCCCAACACTGTAGTGGTGACGGGTATCAGATTATATCTGAGAAAGACAAATGAATGATGTCAGGACCTGTCCACTCAGCAACCTGATTGAATTTCTGGAGGTGCAGCCTCCAACCCCACGAATGTTTTGCAAGGTTTGCCCACTTCCAGCTGCTGGAGTTTGGACATCAGTCTGGAATTGGTGTTGATGCAATTCTCTGCTATGTCTCATCTGCGCAAGGGTAGCCAAGCTGCCTCTAGCTCTGCCAGCCTAGAACCTGGGTCTGTTTGGTGTTTAACATTTTGAAGTCACATTTTGCTGTGAGCTCACACACCACTGTGGATTGAGACTGTTAAAATTGTCATAGAGTAAAGGATCTTTCATCTCATCAATCTCGGCTGGATTCAAATCCCAGTGTAGAGTAGTCTGTGGCTAACCCACCAATCTTAGTAATAAACACAGCATATCATAAATTTTCATTCTGAATGACAAATTTATTTGGTAAAAGTTAATGATTGTAAAAGCAGCATATAGAGCAGTTAATGTAAGTCCAGGGAGTGAATCTTGGCAGGTTTTCAAGTCTCGGCAGAGTATTTTGTACACTCATACACAGCTTTCCAAGCAGAGCGGGAACTGTGGCCCATCCTCAGGACTGGAGCTCTGCTGCAGGCTGGTGTTGTCATCCCTTCCTTGCTTGCAACATCGTCCTTCCAGCATCACTTCATTTTCCCAACTTCCAACAAAATAGAGGTGGGATGGGTGAATGGAAAGAAGATCAGGGGCTCATGATTTTCCGCCCTCCGTTTTCAGCAGGAAATTACTGGTTGTAAAGGGGCAAGGCAGATAACACCACCTGAACCATTAACAGGAATTTGCCAACAGATGTAACAACATCAATTAGCTACAATTCTCTCAGCATCGTCCCTCTTCAGAAAGGTACGCAATTATTGCTTAAACTCAGTTAGATTACTTCCTTCAGTAACAAATTCCAGATGTCTCATTTTGTGTGTGAGAAGCTCCATCTGTACCCCTGTGCTCACTACTAGTTCTACTTTTTCAGAAAGCTGACTCCTGTCATCTTAACACATTCTGATCTGCACGATTTCTTCAAATTAGTTGCTATTCCACTCAAAGCCCTAAGCTGTCATTTCTAACATTGACTTTACAATTAAAACGTTAACAGCACCACAAACTAAAATGTTATCTCCTGGAATTCAAAACATTTCACAAAACCAGATTTGAGCTGGTGATTCCTTTTCATTTCACTCTGCTGCTGTTACTAATCCTGAAACTGTGGGCTATTTTTATAACAGATGCTGACTGTTATTCCTTCTTTGCCTCTTCACCACATTTGTACACACCGACTGTGATAGCAGCTGTTTCAGAACCATATTTATTCCTAACCAACAGACTGTATCTTCCAGAGTCTTGTGAGGTGACCTGCTGGATAATGAAAGTCACAGTGGTCTTTTCAACGGTGATCTGACAGTGTTCACTGGCCACCACTTCTTTGTCGTTTTTCAGCCAGAATACCTCTGGAATGGGATCTCCAGAAATGGTACAAGACAAGTACAGGGTCTGTGGAATGCAAGAAAATATTAATTTTACTATTGGCTAGTCTGGAGCACCATGATGCTGCCATCAAATTGATTAGCTGCACGCTGTTGTATCAATGCAAAAGAACTTCAGATTATTTTAGTTATTTTTGGCATGAACATTGAATTCTCCCACTTTAAGCAATCCCCACACCCCCACAACCGTGCCTCTTCTTGTCTTCCCTTTCCTAGCCTCTCTCTCTTTCCTCTACACCCCTTTTTTCCTCCTTACCTTTGACCCGTCCCCCGGTGGATCTGCTCTCCCCTCCTCCCCCACACCTGCCTATCACTATCTCTTACCTGCATCTACCTATCACCACCCTGTGCCCACCCCGCCTCCCCTCTTTTGTCCACCTATCACTGCTTTGCTTTTCCCTCCTATATATTGGGCTTCCCCTTTTCCTATCTTCAGTCCTGAAGAAGGGTCCTGACCCAAAAAGGTGACCGCCTGCTTTTCTCCACGGATACCGCCTGGCCTGCTGACTTCCTCCAGCATCTTTGTGTTTTTCATCCATTTTTGATACCAACCTGGTGAAGAATTTGTCATACTCAGTTGCTACTTGTGTTTAAATTACAATCAAAATTAAACACCCATGGTATTGGAGGAAGTGTATTAAAATGGATTGGGAACCGGCAGTCTCATGGAAAACAGACAGGTGGAAGGAGATAACTGGTGGAGTACCCCAGGGATCAGTTTTTGTCCTGTAATTACTCACTATTTACATTAACAACCCGGAGGAAGCGACAGTGTGTCAGCTTTCCAGATTTGCCAGTGATATGAAAATAGGTGGAAGAGCAAGTTGTGATAGGATACTGTGGTTCTGTAATCGGACACCCATAGGTTGAGTGAGTGGACAAAAGACTGGCAAATGGAGTTTAATGTGGGGGTGAGGTCATGCACTTTGGTAAGAGAAATCAAAAGGCAGATTATTTTCTAAATGGAGAGAGACTGAAAATGAGTGTGGTACAGAGAGATCTAGGTGCTCTAGTGCATGAATCACAAAAAGCTAGCAGGCAGGTCCAATAAGTGGTTAAGAAGGTAAATGGCATGTTGGCCTTTATTGCAAAGGGGTGGAGTTTAAAAGTAGGGAGGTTTTGTTGCAATTGTAGGGAGGTTTTGTTGCATCTTAATTGAAGCCTCACCTGGAATAATGCACACAGTTTTGAACCCCTTACCCAAAAAAGAATGTAGTAACATTGGAGACAGTCCACAGGAGATTCACCAGGTTAGTTCCTAGGATGAGAGGGTTGTCCTACCAATAGAGACTAAATAGCTTGGGCGTGTAGTCCTTGGAGTTTAGAAGAATAAGGGGTGGCCCTGTTCAAACATACAAGATCCTAAGGGCACTTGACAGGGGAGATGTTGGGATGTTTTCAATGGTGGGAGTGACTGTACTGGAAGATCAGCCTAGCTTTCGTGCTGTCAGCTCTAGAGTGACACAATAACCAATAACCTTCTGACTCATAAATCTCACACATTTTATACAGGACATACATTCTTCTAAAATGTTGGAAACAATCTGTTTCTATTTTCTCTACAGCAGCATTCTCAAAACCTTCTGCCCTGCACCCCATTTCAGAGAGACGTTTCTTTAGTCCCTCCCACATTTTCTGCTCTAAACATGAAGAATGCTACTCAGCATCCCCTTCTAGTTTGGATCGATTGTGATCACAACAGGTCCAAACTGGCTGTGATGGGTTGGGTGGTAACTTGCCAAATCCTTTCTGAAAGGAACCTTTTTCAAACATATTCTTTTTTTCTGAAGCTTGAGTTTGTTGTTTTTTGATAATTTTGTCTCCATCCACATGGTTAATAACTTTATATTTGATTTAACAATTTTAATTTATCCTGACTATAGACGTTAAACAGATTCTCTTGTAGTTGCCCAAGGTTTTCTATCAGAATGATGAGGGAGTTGCAATGCATCTGCCAAGATACAGGGAAACAGATTGGAATGCCTCCTTCATTAACAGTGGGAGCCAGAACCACTCTGTTCTCAAGGCAGCCAGGATGACGTGAGATTTCAGGTGGGGAGATTAGCCCTGTGCTGTTGCAGCTGCATTATTTTTTAGTTTAGATCCTAATAAAAAAAACACACCGGCATGTTTTGGGGATGATCATGGGGCGGGTATTACTGCTGGGTCATAGTTCACAGAGATCACACTTTCCACAGCCCATGTAAACCTGTAAAACAAATGGAGCTCACAAAGTCACACTTAGCTCCTGCCATGATCTGTCCAGATTCTGCTAATCCTGCATCACACTACAGGCAAATCCAAAAATTACACCAGGCGATCTATGTCAACTGGGGCATGGGTTGGAGGGTGCTCAGTATAGCTCAGAACTGGCCATTGCTAATAAACACAAACCCAGGAACTCCTTCACTACAGCCAATCAGATTGGGAGAGCAAGGAAGTTAGAACAAGACTGAGTTGCAATTTAATTTATATTCAAGGTATTACTGAATAATAAGGTGTTGAAATTATATTTTAATTTATAATTAACAGATTAGTATTCACAGTCACAAAGTAGGTTTGTTACAGAAAATTAAATCATCTATATAACAGACAAGAGAAAGAAAATATTACTTTGTGATAATGATGTGTTATAGCAGGGAATATACATTTACTCTCGTTGGAGGCTTAGCTTAAAGAATAATAATTGTAATGAATTTTATGAAATGTTAGCTTTAACTGAAGTGGCCGTGATAATGTTGATGTTCTCATGTTAATACTTCCATCATATTTGCTTTTCTTACCTTGTTCTCCATAACATTAACAACATCAGGTAGACCCTTGGACACTTTAGCTCTGTCTAAGGGAAAAGGAACAACACTTTATGTTGGAAGTCCAATGGAGCAGTTGAAATAGCATTCCAGTGAAAACAAATTCTGGGAAATTCCAACCTATTCATCGCCAGTATTATATACTGGGGAGGTGGAGAAGAACTTGGTTGATGATGTGATATCTGCCCATGTTCAAACCTTGTGACGACTTGAAAGCCTCACACTCTCGGCAGTGACAATGCTGTAAAAAGCAGGACAGATGGTGTGTGTTCCCCTCCAACCATCCAATCATGTGTGTGCTGTGTTGTGTGGCTGATGTTCTTTCAATGCCTTACCCCAAAAGTCCCAAACCTGACCAGAAGTTCACTTTAGCAGTGACAATCTGCTCGTCCAGCTCATGGAAGAGCACATTGTGACTGCAAAAGGCCTGGAAGCCCCAGGAACAGAAAATTACCTCATGCACACACCACTTATGGATATTTACAGTTGGTTGAACTAACTTACTTTTCTCTGCAAATGCTGCTTGTCTGAAAGGCAAATACAACAAAATCAGGAAATTCACAGTGATTCAGTGATTCTACATCTTAAACATGCATGTAGTTGGCTTTTTCAGAGAATGTATCATTGATAGTAGGCCACAAAAAATAACAAAGATGTTAACTGTGGCTCAGTGGATAACACTCCTTCCTATGAGTCAGGTTGTAGATTCAAGTCCTACTCCTGAGACTCTTGCGCAACAAGCTGGGCTGATGCAGTGCTGAGAGATCTCGGACACCTATTTCAGAGGACATGCTGAACTGGGCTCCTCAGTTGTACTTCACCCTTTGCTTTTCTAGTTTTACATTGGATGGGAGCATTACCAACAAGGTCAGCATTTTTGGCCAGTCCAAGGCACACTTGGGAGGTAGCAGTGATCCAACTTCTTGAACCTTGTGTTGAAGGAACCTCACAGAGTTGTTAACTGGGAAGTTCCAGGATTTTGATTCAGTGATGATCAAGGATTGCCAATTTATTTCCAGGTATGTGGCTTGGAGACAATCTATGAGATGGTGCAGTTCCCACACACCATCTGCCCTGGTCTTTCTAGGCAGAAGGTTTTGCAGGTTTGGGAGGTACTGCTGGAGATATATTGGTCAGTTGTTCCTGTGCATCTTGACTCCAGTGATGGTTGAGAGTGTGAGTGTTAAACGCCCTGGGTGAAGTGTTAATCAAGCGGGCTGCTCTGTTGGAACTGCACTTGTGCTCACTGTTGTAAGAAGTGACAGCCTAGATTTTTGAGTCCAAGTCCCTGAAACCCACAGAACTAGAACTCAGAGGCACATGTTCCCCTGGAGTCAGAATTGACCCCTGCATTGTTTTGTTCAGGAGGGTCAGTGATAGTGTTGAGACTGCTCATTGGTACAATGCAAAGATAGCTTTCACTCTGTAAGCAAGTCTTTCAAATGCACTTTTTTTTCTTTTTTGCTGTAGTTATAAGGAGAAATTGGAGAGGCTGGGTTTATTCTCGCTGGAATGTTGGAGGCTGAGGGGTGACCTTATAGAGGTTTATAAAATTATGAGGGCATGGATGGGCAGGTGGTCAGACTCTTCTCCAAGGCAAGGGAATCAAGAACTAGAGGACATAGGTGTAAGGTGAGAGGGGATAAATTTAAAGGATACCTGAGGGGTAAGTTTTTCACGCCGAGGATGGTGGTTTATGGATCAAGCTGCCAGCGGAGGTGATGAAGGAAGATACAGTTACAACATTTAAAAGGCGGTTGGACAAGTACTCAGACAGGAAAAGTGTAGAGGGATAGGGGGCTAATGCAGGCAATGGGATTAGCTTAGTTAGGCATCACAGTCAGCATGGACAAGGTCGGCAAAAAGGCCGGTTCCTCTGATGTATGATTCTATGATTTCTACAACAAGCTATATTCCATTAGATCTCTTCTATATTTTTATTGCAAAAATAAACAAATTAGAATTGACTTTGGGTACATCTGCAGCTTATATTGGGTGAGATCTGAATTTTTGGGCGTTGTAAACCTCTGCAATGTTAAGGGCATCAGGGAGACATTCACTCAGCTGCTCTTAGGGTAGTTCAAATGCATAAACTAAACCAGTGAATAGAAACTTACTTCAGTCTTTGGTATTCAGTAATAGCTTCATCAAAAGCTGAAAAAAACAACAAATGTAACGTTAAGACTCACATTGAATAATAATGGGAGCATTTGAACATTTGACCCAGCTCCTGAAACCTGCTCTGGCACTGATCACATCCGACCTGTTATCTAACTCCATTGGCTACTTTTTCCTCAAATCCCTCAACAGGTTCGGTAATGAAAAATCCAACAACCTCAGATGTAAAATTACAGAAAAGCAGAGTATTTGCTAAGTGATGAGAGATTGGGCAAGCAAATTCTTCCTTAGGTGAGGAGACTAACACTGTACACAACACACCGGGGTGGTCTCATCATGTTGATCATCATAGGGACCTGGGTGTGCTTGTACACAGGTCACGGAAGACCAACATTAGGATGCAACAGGTGATTGGAAAGGCTGAAATACACACAAAATGCTGGAGGAACTAAACCTCCTTGGAAAGGCTAATGGCACCTGAGGAGGTGGTCTGATTTACAGGCAGAAAAGAAGTTAAGGGACTCAGGAGTCGAGGGGCTGAGTGATAGAAAGATGGTGGGCAGGCTAGGACTTTATTCACTGGAGTGTAGGAGACTGAAGAGTGACCTTATAGAGGTGTACTAAATCATGAGGGGCATAGATAGACTGAATGTACACCATCTTTTTCCCAGGGAAAGGGAACCAAAAACTAGGGGGCACAGGTTTAAGGTGAGAGAGGAAAGATTTAAAAGGGACTTGAGGGGCAACTTCTTCGTGCAGAGGGTGGTCGCTATATGAACCATAGAACCACAGAACCATAGAACCATACAGCACAAAACAGGCCCTTCGGCCCACCATGTTGTGCCGTCCATCAAACCACCCTCACACTACCTAACCCCTTCCTCCCTCATATCCCCCCATCCCACACTCCTCCATATGCCTAACCAACAAGCTCTTGAACCTGTTCAATGTATCTGCCTCCACCACCACCCCAGACAGTGCATTCCATGCACCAACCACTCTCTGGATGAAAAACCTCCCCCTGACATCTCCTCTGAACCTCCCACCCATAACTTTAAAGCCATGCCCTCTCGTCTTGAGCATTGGTGCCCTGGGAAGGAGGCGCTGACTGTCTACTCTATCTATTCCTCTCAGTATTTTATATACCTCTATCATGTCCCCTCTCCTCCTCCTCCTTTCCAGTGAATAAAGCCCTAGCACCTTAAGCCTCTCCTCATATTCCATACGCTCTAATCCAGGCAGCATCCTGGTAAATCTCCTCTGCACCCTCTCCAACGCCTCCACATCCTTCCTATAATGAGGCGACCAGAACTGAACACAGTACTCTAAACGTGGCCTACCTAGAGTTTTGTAAAGCTGCATCATCACCTCACGGCTCTTAAACTCAATCCCTCGATTTATGAAAGCCAACATCCCATTGGCCTTCTTAACTGCTCTATCCACCTGTGAGGCAACTTTCAATGAACTGTGAATATGAACCCCCAGATCCCTCTGCTCCTCCACACTGCCAAGTACCTTGCCGTTTACCCTGTACTCTGCCCTGGAGTTTGTCCTTCCAAAGTGTACCACCTCACACTGCTCCGGATTGAACTCCATCTGCCACTTGTCAGCCCAGCTCTGCATCCTATCAATATCCCTCTGTAAGCTCCAACAGCCCTCCACACTATCCACAACACCGCCGATCTTAGTGTCGTCCGCAAACTTACTAACCCAGCCCTCCACCCCCTCATCTAAGTCACCTATAAATATCACAAAAAGTAGAGGTCCCAGAACTGATCCCTGCGGGACACCACTAGTCACTGCCCTCCAATCCGAGGGCACTCCTTCCACCACAACCCTCTGCTTTCTACAGACAAGCCAATTCCTAATCCACACAGCCAAGCTTCCTTGGATCCTTTGACCTCTGACCTTCTGAAGAAGCCTACCATGAAGAACTTTATCAAACGCCTTACTAAAATCCATGTAAACCACATCCACCTCACTGCCCTCATCAATCTTCCTGGTCACCTCCTCAAAGAACTCTATCAGGCTTGTGAGGCAAGATCTTCCCTTCACAAAGCCATGCTGGCTGTCCCTAATCAGTCCATGATTCTCTA
Source organism: Pristis pectinata (assembly GCF_009764475.1). Lineage (NCBI taxonomy): Eukaryota > Metazoa > Chordata > Chondrichthyes > Rhinopristiformes > Pristidae > Pristis > Pristis pectinata. The sequence goes on from NC_067426.1 coordinate 2,149,522, forward strand.
GGTGTTCATAAATCCTATCCCTTAGAATCCTTTCTAACAGCTTACCCGCCACAGACGTGAGACTCACCGGTCTATAATTCCCTGGCCTATCCCTATTACCTTTTTTGAACAAGGGGACAACATTCGCAACCCTCCAATCCTCTGGCACCATCCCCGTGGACAACGAGGACTCAAAGATCCTTACCAGTGGTTCAACAATCTCCTCCCTAGCCTCTCGAAGCAGCCTGGGGAAAATCCCGTCAGGCCCCGGAGATTTATCTGTCTTAATATTATTTAACAACTTCAACACATCCTCTCTCTTGACATCTACAACCTCGAGAACATTACCCCTACCAGCACTCCCTTCCGCCTCATCAAGACACCAGCACTCCCTTCTGCATCATCATATGGAACAAGGTGCCAGAGAAAGTAGGTGAGGCAGGTACAATAACAACATTTAAAAGACATTTGGATATGTACATAGATAGGAAAGGTTTAGAGGGATCTGGGCCAAATGCGGGCAAATGGGACTGGCTTAGGTGGGCACCTTGGTCAGCGTGGACAACTTGGGTCAAAGAACCTTCTTCCATGCTGTATGACTCTATATGTTTTTTGCATTTGCAGGGGTCTGGTGAGACCACCTTGGAGTACTGTGTACGGTTTTGGTCTCCTACTGAAGAAATAATTTACTTACCATGGATGGAGTGCAGTGAAGATTCACCAGACTGGTTCAAGGAACAGGAGAGAGACTGAGTCAATTGGGACTTTATTCTCTGGTATTTAGAAGAATGAGAGAAGATCTCACGAAGATTTACAAAATTCTTAAAGGGCTACACAGGCTGGATGCAGGGACGATGCTTTATCTGCCTGATGAGCCTAGAACCTGGGTCACAGTCTCAGAATAAGGTGTTGGACATTTGCCACTGAGATGAGGAGATGGTGGTGAATCTTTGAATTCCTCTACCAGCAGGGCTGTGGAGACACAGTCACTGAGGTCATTCATAGCAGAGGTCAAAGGATTTCTGGCCATTGAGAGAATTGGGGTGAGTGCAGGAATTTGGTATTGAGGTAGGTCAGCCAGGATCCTGAGCAGCCTCAAAGGCTGTATGATCTACTCCTGTTTGTGTTTTTATATTCTTTAAATTAACAAAATGGCAAACATTAATTAGTTCAGGGGTGACGGTTCCACATTTCTGCCATCTTCACCATGTCTTCTAACTTCATTCTTCAAAAGACTGCCTCAAATTTTCAGACTGATCTTCCAAATTAGAATCAGTTTCCCTCTCTCAACCCAAATAGTTTCTCGAACATTTCAATCAATGACTCTAAATTTCAGTAAAAAATACCTCACTCCGTGTGATTGTTCCTTGTAACTTAACCTTTTGCAGCCCCAGGCATCAATTTGAGAAATCTATACAGCATTCCCTCCAAAGTCAATATTTTCTTTAATTTGCCAAATCCGAAACCATTTGCAGAAGTAGAATAATTTGTCCAAATATAGGAAAATACTTAAAAACATAGTTACCTTTCTGGGATAAATTGATCTCTCGGCTGTGTTTCTGTTTCCCATCAAACAACTCCAGGGTGTATTTACCCTTGTCTATTTCAGTTGGATTGAAGATCTCCAGCCAAACCTGATGATTATCAGATCCAATCCTTCTCCTGTCTTGCGACTCCAGGCTTTTATTGCTAAATAAATAACCGCATTTTAATTATTGCTACAGAACTTTATTATCATTTACAGATCTGAAAAGTTCCAAAGGCGCCATATTTTAGTGCAGGGCAATCTGATGTATATCCATGTTTTATCAATGTACCATAGAAAGCATCCTATCCGGATGCATCACGGCTTGGTATGGTAACTGTTCTGCCTGAGACCACATGACACTGCAGAAAGTTGTGGACACAGCTCAGCACATCACAGAAACCAGCCTCCCCTCCATGGACTCTGTCTGCACTTCTTGCTGCCTCGGTAAAGAAGCCAAGATAATCAAAGACCCCACCCACCCCGGACATTCTCTCTTCTCCCCCCTCCCATTGGGCAGAAGATTCAAAAGCCTGAAATCACATACTACCAGGCTCAAGGACACCTTCTATCCTGCTGTTATAAGACAATTGAACAGTACTTTAGTACAATAAAATGGACTCTTGACTTCATAATCTACCTCGTTATTGAGTTCAAGAGCTGCGAGGTAATGTTGCAGCTCTATAGAACTCTGGTCAGACCACACTTGGAGTATTGTGTTCAGTTCTGGTCACGTCATTATAGAAAGGATGTGGAACCCTTACAGAGGGTGCAGAGGAGATTTACCAGGATGTTGCCTGGATTGGAGAGCATGTTTTATGAGGATAGGTTGAGTGAGCTGGGGCTTTTCTCTTTGGAGAGAAGGAGGATGAGAGGTGATTTGATAGAGGTGTACAAGATAATAAGAGGCATAGATCGAGTGGACAGTCAGAGACTTTTTCCCAGGGTGACAATGGTTAACACAAGGGGGCATAATTTAAAGGTGATTGGAGGAAGGTATAAGGGGGATGTCAGGGGTAAGTTTTTTTTACACAGAGTGGTGGGTGCGTGGAACGCACTGCCTGCAGAGGTTGTGGGGGCAGATACATTAGGGACATTTAAGAGACTCTTAGATAGACACATGAATGATAGAAAAATAGGGGGCTATGTGGGAGGGAAGGGTTAGATAGATCTTAAAGCAGGATAAAATGTCGGCACAATGTTGTGGGCCGAAGGGCCTGTACTGTGCTATAGTGTTCTATGTTCTATGACCTTGCACCTTATTGTCTGCCTGCACTGCACTTTCTCTGTAACTGTAACACTTTATTCTGCATTCTGTTATTGTTTTCCCTTGTACTACCTCAATGCACTGTTGTAATGAAATGATCTATATGGATGGCAGGCAAAACAAAGTTTTTCACTGTACCTCAGTATGTGTGACAATAATAAACCAATTTACCAATTTGTTTGGAACTGGATACAGAAACCAAGGGAGAGATGTTGACCATAGAATCAGGGTCATTTATGGTAAACAAGGAGTCTGCTCAGTTCATTGTGTCCACATCAGCCAAAAATGGGACAGCTTCCTCCTATTTCCCAGATCTCGGTCTGTGGCCTTGCAGATCTCTGAGTCTGCCTCCCTGTGATAAGATTTGCCCTCCACCACTCTCCTGGGCTGTGAGTTCCAGATTCCCACATCTACCCCAGCAGGCTGTAGAAACTCAACCACTGAGTATATTCACGACAGAGGTTGACAGATTTTTATATAATAAGGGAATCAAGGGATATGGGGTTCATGCAGGAAAGTGGAGCTGAGGTAAAAGTTCAGCCATGATCTTATAGAATCATGGAGCAGGCAGGAGGGCTGAATGGCCTCATTCTGCTTCCATTTCTCACATTCTATGGTTGCCCTGGCAACAACCTTGTAAACCTCCTTGGCACTGTCTCCAGTGCTACAACCTTGCTGCAGTTTGGGGCCTGTACTAATTCAGTACTCGGCCTGTGCCCTACCTAGTGTTTTATAACGTTTGAGCACAACTTCCCTGCTCTTGCATTCTGTGCTTCACCTATTCAGCCACCTTATCTATTTGTCCTGTTACCTTCAAGAAACTAGACACTGTGCACTGACTGTCTCATTCCATACACGTGCACTTGCACACAAAGGAGAAAATTACATCCAATGTTCCACTGAAATCCTGGACAACTAGATATTGCTAATGACAGGATCTTTAACTCAATCATTTGAGGTCAACATTAACCACCTACCAAATTCAGCAAAAGTTTTGTTTTTAAATTTTCACTGGAAGCTCTATTTATGGAGTTTGTTCAGAGGAACAACACACAAGATGCTGGAGGAACTCGGTGGGTCAGGCAGCATCTGTGGAGGAAGATGGACAGTCGATGTTGGATGCACTTCAGAGGATGTCACTTACTTTAAGTACCACGATTTTTTCATGTAGTCCATGTTGTACTTCAGTGAGGAATAAAGCTTTATTCCCTCAGCAGTTGGTTGTACTTTCAATTCCGAAGCTGAAGTACCTGCGGGAGAGAAGGTACTGGTGATAGGAAGTATTTTTATCTAAAATCATTCACATTCCTCCTCAAAGTGATGCACAGTGAGGGAACACCAGTCTCTCAACTGCATTAAAGGCCTAACAGGTACCTCACTGGTAATTAGCTAAAGCTGCAAATCCTGGAACTGGTGGAGCGGCTGCCTCACAGCTCCAGTCACCCAGGTTCAACTCTGACCTCCGGTGCTGTCTGTGTGGAGTTTGCACGTTCTCCCTGTGGCTGTGTGGCTTTCCCCTCCCCCTCCACCCTCCCCACCCCCCACCCAGTGCTCTGGTTTCCTTCCACATCCCAAAGTCATACGGGTTGGAGGGTTAATTGGCCGCTGTAAATTACCTGTAGCGTAGGTGGTGGTGGAATCTGGGGGAGCTGAGGGGAATGTGGAAAGAATAGAATGAAGATTGTATAAATGGGTGCTTGATGGTTGGCATGGACTCAATGGGCCGAAGGGCCTGTTTCCCTGCTGTATGACTCTATATATGAAAAACCAACCCGTTCTCTGGGGATCGGGGTTGTAACTGACCAGAGATACCAATCAGCAGTAAGCTGATATTTCATCAACATCCTTTGACACTTATTGGCACTTAGCTGTGAGAACAACTGATATGTTGTGTGACGGACACTCGTGTTACTAGAAGTTGTTACTGCTTCAAGTAATACTGTGTCAGTAAACTCAAGTTAAACCTTAGCTCTTTGCCCAAGTTTTTGGTCACTTGCCCGAATATCTCTTCATCTAACAAAACAAAAAGTGCCTGAAATACCTGCAGGTTCAGCAGCATTTGTAGAGACAGAAACAGAGTTAATGTGTCAGGTCTGACCTGCTTCCAGCTTTTGCTTCAGATTTCCAGCATCTGCAATTTTGTTGGTCTTCATTCTCTATTTATATAGTTCAGTGTCAAGTTTATTTTGACAACTGTTCACTGAAGTGACTTGGGACAAGTTAAAGGCACCAAATAAATACAAATAATTGTTGTCTTCCTGCCAGCTCAATTTTGCTCCCAAGACAGGCAACAGAACAATTTCACACGTCAACATTCGGATGGACAAAATCAAAGCTCCAGTTGAATTATTAACGTTAGTGGAGAGAAGACCAACCTCTTTGTCCAACTTCAAGCATTTTTAAAACTGTGTTGAAAGAAATTAAAACTGCCAACAAAACGACTGAGATTTTTCTGATGAGCATCCCCAGGTAGTGCCAACTTCTTTAAGGTCAAAGTCAAAGTCAGAGTTGAGTTTATTGTCAGATGCACAAGTCCATGTGTGCACAGGTGCAATGAAAAACTTACTTGCAGCAGCATCACAGGCACACGGCATCAGATAAGCAGCATTCACAAGAAAAACATAAACATAAATGAAACAAGAAAGAACACAATTAGAACAATAAAAGACAAAGTCCATCTTGATCAGGGTTGTAACTGACCAGAGATACCAATCAGCAGTAAGCTGATATTTCATTAATATCCTTTGAAACATATTGGCATTTAGCTGTGAGAACAACTGATATGTTGTGTGACGGACACTTGTGTTACTAGAAGTCATTGTGTTGCTGAACTGTAGTGATTAGGCTTTTGTCGATTGGTTCAAGAACTGAATGGTCGAAGGGAAGTGGCTGTTCTTGAACCTGGTGATGTGGGACTTCAGGCTTCTGTACCTCCTACTGCTCAACTGTATGTGTTCAAAGTGAGAACCTTCTGCCATGTCCAGTGAATTAAGGGTCTCAGACCTGAAGCATTAACTGTGTTTTTCTCTTTCCACAGATGCTGTCTGACTAGCTGACTATTCCCAGCATCTGTTTTTATGTCCAGTGATCCTGATCTACATGAGCCACACACCCAAGGTAGTTATGAGTGAGAACCTGCTTCAAAGGCTATAAATAAGGTCAAAAGACAAAGTGATGTGTAGACTTAAACATATGAATCACTAAAGTATTACTGTGGGTTAAGGAACAAAAAGATAATGGAAATTGAATTTGAAAGTAAGTTACATTGAACTTTGGTCAGCCCACACTTGGGGCATTGTTCACGGTTCTGGCCTCGCTATCAGAAAATGAATGCCAAGGTATTGGAGACAGCGCAGAACGGACTCAGAGGAAAGGATAGATTCATCAGGAGCTGCTTAGAGAAGAGAATGGAATGGAGTTCCTTGATTAAACATAGAACAAAGAAGGCAGAACAGTGCAGCACAGGAACAGGCCCTTCAGCCCACGATGTTGTGCTGAACTAATTAAACTAATGATGCCTAATTACACTAATCCCTTCTCCCTGCACATGGTCCATATCCATCCATTCTCTGCATATTCATGTGCCTATCCAAGAGCCTCTTAATTGAGTTTTAAAGGATTTGGTAGGGTTAACAGAGAGAAGATGACTTTAAATGATCCAAGACTACAATTCATAAATAGAAGATAGTAATAAATCAAAATATAAATGGTAAGGATCAGAGGAAGGAAGGTAGGCCTTGGGTGCTCTGAGGATGACTACTGTGGGATTGAGAGGAGACCCACTGGAGAAATGTGCTCACCGTGGTGAGTGGGACCAACTTGGGCAGCGTCATTGAAGGGGGCAGAGTGGAGGGACGACGGGGCAGGCTGATCGGTTGGGTCAAGAACAGTGACACACCACCAGAGACACTGCCACGCAGCATCATTCAATGTACCCGAGGGACCTTTCATTGACCTGCGTCATTAACTCTGTTTCTTGCTCCACAACACTGCGCTGGGTGTTTCTGGCATTTTGTGATTTTATTTCAGATTTCCATCGTTTGCATTTTTTTGTATTTCAGTACATCCAGTGGGAGCCAAGGAGAAACCTCCTGACCCAGGGCCTGGTCGATGGTGTTAATCACTACCACAGTTAGGTGAACAGCACAGAACATTAGGATGAAGATAAAATATTTCACTGATTGTAAACAGAGACATCATGAGACGATGAAAGGCTCTAAATAAATGCAAGCTTATCTTTTGTTTCAGATTACTCACCACCAATTCTGCAGATTTCCTGGAGAATGTCGTCAAACACTGCAATAAATTAGAGGCACAGTGAAAGCAGAAATTGGCTTCTGATGTTACCATCATGGCACATTAGAAAACAGTAAATCGATCAAACTTAGAGCTTTCTAGGTTACTAGTTTTGATATGCAAATAATATTAGCATTTAAAAATGTGGCTAGCTCCAGAACTTGTTTCCAAAAGTAAATAAAGTTGTGACCTCAGGCCCAGCTCGAAACCCAACTTCATTTCTAAGGTTCCAGAACCTGCTGTAACCACCGTTTACGTTCTTATTTTTAGATCCCGCACTGTAACCTCTGCCAGCCTTATACCCTCTCAGATCTTTGCAATTCTCCAAACTGATCATCCGTAAGTTTAATGGCTCTGCCACGACCACCCTTACATCTGCCTGGGCACCGAGCTCTGAAATTCCCTCCCTCAACCCCCCTCCATTATATCTCTCTGTCCTCAGAGATGCCTCTGGAAACCATGCTCTTTGACCAAGCTTTCAGTCCCCTGCCCTACATCTGTTCATGTGGCATGGCCTTAGTGTGAAACATTTCTATGAAGCACCCGGGATGTTTTGCACAGTAAGAAGTGCATGATAAAGACAAGGTGTTAGTGTCTGGGATTCCATTATTAACAGAGAGACCTGCATCCACTCATACTCAAGAAGTTCCCAGACTGACTTTAAGTGGATAATTGTAAACTGACAGCATATTAATATTAATGTACTGAAACATTAATATCATTTCCCTCTCCAGAGATGCTGCCCGAACTGTTGAGCAGTTCCACCATTCTCTTTTCTTTCAGATTTCCTTCTGTTTTTCGCTTTCTTCTGCTGGGTGGGAATGAGGCCTTTCCACGAGCCTTCTCTCCCCACCCCACCACCCTACATGTGAGCAAGCCTCAACAACCGGCGGCTGGGTGGGGCAGAGCAGAGCTGGGAGTGCTGAGCAGATCACTCACGGAGTTAGTGAGGCCAGCTGGCAGCCACCCTTCCCGCGCCTTCTTACTCTCCCCCTCTACTGTTTCTGTGATCCTCTCCCTCAAACTGTTTCTGTTCATTTCCGACTTACAGACAGTTCGGGTCACGAACAGTTCTCAGGAACAGAACCCTGCCGTAACTCGGGACTGCCTGTAATTTACACTGAGAGGGAGGCTTCCCTTAGCTGCACCCCCTCAGCACTAAAGGACCCACAGCATCAGTCTCTACCGCCCTTCCTTCAATGAGATATATGCCTCCAAGAACATCAAGGCTTTAATTAAAAATATACCTTGATTACGCATCTCCAGAACACTTGAATCCTCTCCTCTGTCATCAGCTACTGTCACTTTGTAAACTCCTTTGTCTTTTTCGGTGGTCTAGAAAAGAAATGATTTTGTAAACTCAAAAAGAAAATGCAATGGAAGACAAGGGTTGGGATTTTCCTTATCATAATCTCCCAGTCCAAGGAAGGCTGTACTTGTAATTGGGATGTGCATTGAAGATTCAAGATTTCAGCATCTGCAGAATCCCTTGTGTCTCAGATTTGTGAGGCAGGATTTCCCATGCACAAACCCTTCCCTTTTGGTACCTGAGGGCACCCACTCTTTCCCTGGCTACCCTCTTGCTTCTAATGTATTTATAAAAGGCTTTGGGATTTTCTTTAAATTTTAAGTCCCCTTTTTGCTCTCCTAAATGCTTTTTATGATTTCTCCTGTATCCTCTATAAACCTCAAAGGCCTCACTTGATAACAATTTCCTGTACCTGACATACTCTTCTTTCTTTTTCCTGGTCAAGCCCTCAATTTCCTCTGTGAACCAAGGTTGCCTAATCTGACCGTCTTTGTCTCTTATCCTCGCAGGGACATGCTGACTCTAAACCCTCCATATTTCGCTCTGAAATGGCCCCCACTCATCGGATGTGTTTTCTCCAGCAGCTGCTACCAATCTACTTTCACCAGATCCTGTCTTATATGATTGAAATCAGCCCTCCCCCAATTTAAGATCCTAACTTTAAGTCCAAACTTATCCTTTCCCATGACTACCTCAAAGCTTACTGAATTGCGGTCACTGTTTGCAAAGTCCTCTTTGGAGGGCAGTGGAAGCCCTCTTTGGATATCTTGAAGGCAGGTGTAGATAGATTCTCGATAACAGAAGGAGTGAAAGGTTACTGGGAATGTGGGATTGAGCTGACAGCTCAGTCACACTCAAGGGAGGAGCAGGAGGGTTAAGAGTAACCAACTCCTGTTTCTAACACAGGATGATTATATGTGGTGAAACTAATAAAAAACATTCAAAGATTAATTTTTTAAAAAGTTTAAACATTAACAACATAAGGCATAGATGCTGCCTGACCCACTGGGTTCCTCCAGCATTTTGGGTGTTGGTCAACATTTAAAAGACACTTGGACAGGTACATGGATAGCAAAGGTTTAGCAGGACATGGGCCAAATGCAGGCAAATGGGACAAGCTTAGATGGGCATCTTGGTCAGCATGGACCAGTTGGGCTGAAGAGCCTGTTTCTGTGCTGTATGACTCTCTCCCTGACTCTTTAAGAACATCTCAAAACACTTAAAACCACTCAAAACACTTCAAAATATACAAACTTTAAAAGAATATAAATAAATAAACCCATTCTTGCCGACGTCCCTCAAAGCTGCTCCCCCTGTTGATGTGAATCGAGGAGCAGCCTCTGCACTGGGACCAAATTGGCCCAGAACATCCATGCAGATTGCCCATGGGCTGAGGTGACTTCCTTTGATGGACTCGGCGAGGGTCTGGTGTTGGAGCACAGGTGGCAGAAGGCGTATGACCAGAACTTCACGTGGAAATTCGCAGACTGCCCTCAGTTCCTCAGGGAATGGAGAGCAGTGATGGGGTAAGTCCCAAAGCTTCCTCAATAACAGAAAGGTCATTGACCTGAAACGTTCAGTCCATCCCACCTCTGCCGATGCTGGCTGACCTGCTGAGAGTCAACAGCATTTATTTACTCTTCCTTTTCCACTGCATTAGAACTGTTTCCATATTCTTTACATCACAGAAGGAGGCCATTTGGCCTATCAAGTCCATGCCAGCTCAAAGACCCATCCCATCCCATCCCATTGCCCATCAACTCCCCCTAGATCCTACCACTCATCTACACACTAGGGACAATTTGCAGTGGCCAGTTATCCAACCCGCATGTGTTTGGGATGTGGGAGGAGGCCAGAGCAACTGGAGAAAACCCAACAGTCACAGTGAGAACATACAAACTCCGCACAGACAGCAGCAAAGGTCAGGATTGAATCTGTGTCCCTGGAGCTGTGAGGCAGTGGCTCCACCAGCTGTGCCACTATGGAGGACTAAGGAGAGGAGAATATTTTGAATAAAACACTTGCAATTTTATTGATAAAGATCCTTCTACATCAGCAACCTTTGAACTAACTGGTCGGGTGAGACAAGTGTTTTTTTGTGATTTCACATTATTCAGAATAAACGTTCTTGTCGTACTTTAGAACAATAGAATATAGAACATAGAACAATGCAGCACAGGAACAGGTTCCTCCACCCGTGATGTTGTGCTGAACTAATTAAGCTAATGGCACCCAATCCCTTCTGCCTGCACATGATCCATATCCCTCCATCTCCGCACATCCATGTGTCTGTCTGAGAGCCTCTTAAACACCTCTATCATATCTGCCTCCATTACCACCCTTGGCAGCACATTCCAGGCAACCACCACTCTCTGGGTAAAAAATTTGCCCCGCACATCTCCTTTGAACTTACCCCCCCACCACCTTCAATGCACGCCCTCTGGTATTAGACATTTCAACCCTGGGAACTGTCTGCTCTATTTATGCCTCTCATAACTTTATAAACTTCTTTCTTTCTTTTTCAATCTTTTTATTAATTTTCAAATTAATGCAGAATAATACATATAACATCGGTAATTCTACACGTAATACAAAGAGATTGGGAGGGCAATCATGACATATATAGTCATAAAGAACAAAAAAAGGTATATTCTAAGCCCCACGGTTTCTTAGTAAATGAATATATTGTAAAAAACAATCAAAACGAAAAAGAAAAAAGTTTTATTATATAAAAAAAACCCAAATTGAAAAAAAATGTAAGTAATAAAACGAAACAAACTAGAAATAAATTTCAGAAGAAATAAAATCTGGACTGACATTTCTCGATGAACAAAGAGCATTATTGTGTCGTCAACTCTGCTCCTCTAAGTTCAAAGATTATTGAAAAGGGATCTATATCATATGAAAATATTGAATGAATGGACTCCAAACTTCCTCAAATTTAAGCGAAGGATCAACAGTGCCACTCCTAATTTTTTCTAAGTTTAAACATGATATAGTTTGAGAGAACTATTGAAAAGCGGTGAGAGGTATTGGATCCTTCCATTTAAACAAAATGGATCGCTTGGCCATTAATGTAGCAAAGGCAATCATACGACAAGCAGCAGCAGATAAGTGGCCAGATTCCATCATTGGTAGCCCAAAAATTGCAGTGATTGGGTAAGGTTGTAAATCAATATTCAGTACAGTTGAAATAATATTAAAAACGTCTTTCCAATATTTTTCCAAAAGAGGACAGGACCAAAACATTTGTGTCAGGGAAGCAACCGCCAAATTACATCTGTCACATATTGGATTTATATGGTGATAAAAATGGGCTAACTTATCCTTCAACATATGGATCCCGTGAACTATGGTATCAAAGAGTGTCTGGCACATATTGAAGATGTATTAATTAATTGAAGAATTTTCTTCCATGTCTCTGTGGGTAAAAGTATCTGAAGTTCTCTTTCCCATTCATTCTTAATTTTATCAAGTGTCTCTGGACATATTTTCATAATTAGATCATAAATTATTGCTATCAAGCCCTTCTGATAGGGATTAAAACCTAAAATTTTTTCTGTAATTTCAATTTTATACGGAGTCGGAAAAGAAGACATAGTAACTTTTACAAAATTTCTTATCTAAGTATCGAAAAATGTGTGATCTAGGCAAATTGTATTTATTAGACAACTGTTCGAAAGATAAAAATCAGTTATCAATGAATAAATCACAGAAACATGTTATTCCCTTCATTTTCCATAAAGAAAAAGCTGAGTCGATTCTGGATGGTTGAAAGAAAAAATTAGATTGAATGGAGCTTGATAAGTTAAATTTATTCAATCCAAAGAATTTACGGAATTGAAACCATATTCGGATTGTATGTTTAACTATTGCGTTAGTCATATGTTTACTCAATTTAGTAAGTGCAAAAGGGAGTGGGTATAAACTTCTCCTCTCAGCCTCTGCTGCTCCAGAGAAAACAACCCAAGTTTGTCCAACCTCTCCTTATAGCACATGCCCTCTAATCCAGGTAGCATCCTGATAAACGTCTTCTGCACCCTCTCCAAAGCCTCCACATCCTTCCTGTAATGGGGCGACCAGAACTGAATGCAAAACTCCAGATGTGGCCTAACTAGAGTTTTATAAAGCTGCAACATTATGATTCCTCTTCAGATACGAGTCATCAGCGCATGAGGACCAGACATTGAGCTATAAACATCAAGCAACACAAATTTGGAGACATCAAAGGAACATTTCAACACTGCCGTGTGGTCTTTGTTGCCCATCCTTCGGGGAAGTTAAAAACATGAGAAAATTAAAACAAGTCTCGACACTGGAGACACAAGAGACTGCCAATGCTGGAGTCTGGAGGAGAAGATGCAGAAGAGGTTCACCAAGATACTGCCTGGATTAGAGGGCATGAGCTATAAGGAGAGGTTGGACAAACTTGGGTTGTTTTCTCTGGAGCGACGGAGGCTGAGGGGAAACCTGATAGAAGTTTATAAGTCTAGACACTTCCTGTACTGTGCTGCTGGGCAGCAACTACATTGTAAATAGTTTAAGCAAGTGTGTCGACCACAATCAGGAGCAAGGACCAGCAAAGTAATGTCATTGTTTCATCACCTGTGAAATTGAGAGGGAACTGATGCCCGTCCTTGGATCGTACGTGCCATCTGTGATTTGCTTCCCATCTTTGCTCCATGTAATGTTGGTCTGGGTCTTTGTGTTTGTCACCTGTTTAACGTGCAGACCAAACAGAAATTAAGTCTGAACATCACACCAGCTCTTCTACTTGATGATTATATTTAAGCTTCAAGAAATGATCTTTTCCAAAACTCTTTAATACCTTGCAGGTGAGGATGACGTTACAGTCTTCTGTCACCTCCCACTCCAAGTATTTCTCAAAGTAAGGCCCTGGAATTTTGGATGAATAAGTTTGAAATTTAAATACAATAAAAACAGAACGTTGAAACAATTGAAGTGTTGAAGTTTTTCTGCAGACGGAGAAAAAGGCAGTGGTGGGAGGCAGGGGAATGGGAGTGGTGTTGAGAGGCAGGGGGTTGATGTAGGAGTAAAGGGTGGGTAGAGGTGGGGATGGGGTAGGAGGTGGGGGTGGTGTGGGAGGTGTGGGTGGGGGCGGGGTGAGGGGTGAGTGCTGAGGGGTGAGGTAGCAGTGCTGACCTGAGACACCGGCCAGATTTTCGGAACCCAGGTTCCCATGGGCTCTTTGTAGACCTGATCTTCAGCCAGTGTCAGTCACCATGGGAACATAACAATTTGCAGTGGGGGAGGTTGGAATTTGCAGGGAACCCAATGGCCGTTTCAGAGACTCATTACCCATGTGACAGGTACCATTCTCCCGGACGGCTGGAAGCTGGTTAGTGCCCAAAGTACAGGCAGTGAGTGGCTGCAAAACTTGAGGCATTAGTGTAACCAGGAGACCGTAGCAAGACCTGATGAACACAGTCTGCCATTTTTACAATAATTGATAATTGGTTTATTATTGTCACCTGTACCGAGATATACTGAAAAACTCAGTTTGTCTCCATCCAGACAGATCATTCCATATACAAGTACATCAAGGTAGTACACAAGAAAAGAAAACAACAGAATGCAGAATATAGTGTTACAGTTACAGAGATAGTGCAGGAGACTGTAGGTGCAACAGCCGCAACGAGGTAGATTGAGAGATCAATAATCAAGACATTGCTCACAACCCATTAAACTGGTTCCTCTGAACTCTGCTCATCTGGCCCCTTAGGTCAACTTGAAAGATCCCCTTCCCTTATTTGAAGCAGGGTGGGGAGTCTCCCTGGTGCCCTGGCTGATGGCTATCTCTCGTTCAATTTCATAACAACACATTATCTGGCCATTATTACATTCTGTTTATGGGAGCTTGCTGTGCATAAAATGGCCCTGGCATTTACATTACAGCAGCAGCTACAGTTCAATAGTACTACCTCATTGGCTGAAACACACTTTGAGATATTTCAGGATATTTTTGTACAATTATCTGGGACAAGGTATTTGCGCACCTGTTTTTAGAATTGTGCTTGGACAAACACACCAAAGGCCTGGGTTAAAGATCTGTCAGTGTGAGTTTAAGTCCTATCATGACTACAAGGGAATGTAAAATTTCGCTAATTAAATAATCTAGAATTTTACAAAGCCAGTATCAGTAATGAAGACCATGAAGCTGCCAAATTATCATCAAACAAACTGCAAGTGCTAGAAATCTAAAGTGAAATCAGAAAGTGGGGGAAGGGGGGTGTCTCGGATAGTTCTCCTACCTCTCCCCACTCCCTGTAGCTTAATGAGCTTCTTTTACCTCCTTCCCAGTTCCGAGGAAGGGTCTTTAACCTGAAACATTGGCTCTGTTTCTCTTCCCACAGTTATGGCCTGACCAGCTGAGTGTTTTCAGCATTTTCTGATTTTATCTCACAACCCATCAGGTCTGTAGGGAGGAAACCAGCTGTTGCCCTCTTTATGTGAGTCCAGACCCACCATGAATGTGGTTGGCTCTTAACTGGCCTTTGACTGGCATGAGTCCAACCCCCCCACCCCCACACCACCCTCCCCTTCACCACCCCATACAGTTCACTGTCTGCAGAGGCCCAAGTCACCCACCACCAAATTCTCAAGGGACTTTGGGAGGGATATCTACAACATGATATAGATCAGTTGTAGATGTGGGCAGAGAAATGGCAGATGGAGTTTCCTGAGGGGAGACCTGAGGGAAGTTGATGCAGAAGGGCTTGTCTCCTAAAGTAAATATCAAGAGTTTGTAACTAATAAGGTTCTGAGAATAAAAAGCGATTTTGTAAATCTCTGTTTGTATCTCTTGAGGTTCATTGCCAAACTAAGCTGGACTGGAAACTTTCTATGAGTAACATCCTTCCTTCAATCATTTCACTTGGTTAAAATAGATACAAAATCTTTCTCTGCAGAACAATCACTTCCACATTGTGAGCACCTCCCACCGGTGCCAACATGGAGTGAGTTGTAACATAACGGTATAAATCAGTGACCACATGTCTGCTGACCTTGAGGAGGCTCTTCACCCGCAATGTAACAACACACAGATAAAGTTGCTGACATTCTGGACTCTGTTACCTTGTTTTCTCTTCCACTCATACCTTTGGAAATCACACTGTGATAAAATGCCTCGGAACTCTGAAAAGAACAAAGCAAGACATTCCAATGGATTAAAAAAAATATTTTGCTTGGGTTCAGTTGGTTGAGTAGTCAATAGAACTCCCTCAACTCCTCTATCCCCGTACAACATGAGGGAGAATGAGGCAGAAATACTGGCTTACTGAGAATTCAAAGGGTGTTATTCTGGCTGGAGGTCTATGACCAGTGGTGTTCCGCAGGGATCAGTGCTGGGACCTCTGCTGTTTGTGATGTATATAAATGACCTGGATGAAATCGTAGATGGGTTGGTTAGTAAGTTTGCAGATGACACAAAGATTGGTGAAATTGTGGATAATGTGGAAGATTGTTAAAGGACACGGCAGGATACGGATCAGTTGCAGATATCTGGATGAAAGAAATTTGGATAGGTACAAGGACAGCAGGGGTTTAGAGGGACAAACGTGGGCAAGTGGGACTAGCTTGGTGGGCACCATGGTCAGCATGGATGAGTTGGGCTGAAGGGCCTGTTTCCGTGCTGTATTACTCTATAACTCTATATGGACAGAGAAATGGCAGGTCAAGTATAATCTGGGCAAGTGTGAGGTGTTGCATTTTGGGAGGTTAAATATTAGGTGAAAGTATAGAGTTAATGGCAGGACATTTAGTAGTACTCATGGGGTCCAAGTCCAACAGCAACAGCAACAGAAGTAGATAGGGTGGTAAAGAAAGCATACGCCCTGCTTGCCTTCATTGGTCAGGGCACTGAGTACAAGAGTCAGGAAGTCATGTTGCAGCTGTATAAAAATTTCATTTGGCCATACTTGGAGTATTGTGTGCAGTTCTTGACATCCTATTACAGGAAGGATGTGGAAGCTTTGGAGAGGGCGCAGAAGAGGTTCACCAGGATGCTGCCTGGATTAGAGTGTAGTAGCTATAAGGAGAGGTTGTACAAACTTGGGTTGTTTGCTCTGGACCGGCAGAGGCTGAGGGGAGACCTGACAGAAGTTTATAAAATTATCAGAGCCATAGGTAGGTAGACAGAATCTTTTTTCCCCAGGGTAGAAATGTCAAATACTAGATAGCATAGCTTTAAGGTCAGAGGCGGAAAGTTTAAAGGAGATGTGCAGGGCATGTTTTTTACACAGAGAGTGGTGGCTGCCTAAAATGTGCTGCTGGGCTGGTGGTGGAGGCAGATACGATAGAGCTGTTTAAGAGGCTTTTAGGTAGACACATGAAGGGATATGGATCAAGCAGAAGCTGTTAGTTTAATTTGGCATCATGTTTAGCATGGATTTCGTGGGTGGAAGGGCCTGTTCCTGTGCTGTACTGTTCTGTGTCCTGTAACCCCAGCACCGAGGGGGTTTCTTGTTGAAATGAACATGTGGGACCCAAGGGAAGGCAAGATTATTCCTTTGATATAGGGTTACACCATATAAATTCAGCACACTGTTGACTGAGTTTGGTGAATGTGAAGGGACTCTACAGGAAAATGGATGCATCCAATACATGACTGGTAACTTACTGTCATCAATCAGCACCAACGTGAACTGGCCTTTGGCTTTCCCATCCTGTAGCTGGGCAGTGTAGGAGCCTTGGTCTTCTTCAGTGAAGTTTTGAATGATCATTTCTACAAGTCCTTTGGCTTTATCAAAGTTGATTTTGTGAGTCTGTGTGGAAAATAACTTATTTCTTGTCATTTTCAAACACTTTTTTATGTTTATTTCCATCAGACAATCTTTTCCCCTCATGTTATCCTATTGTCTTACAATGTGTCCTTGACTGAATTTTCCCGGAGGACACACATCTCTCAGCCAACATTTCTAAGATGAATTTGGTCACATTGCTGGGAACTGCTGTGTACAGATTAGCTGCTGCCTTTCCCAGAGGGCACACGTCTAAGGTCCTTCACTGGCTGCACATGGCTGTGGAGCCTCCAAAGATCGCATGAATGCCGATATAGAGACAGAGCTTTATTACTTTCTTGAATAATTGCCATTCGAGACAGATTTAGAACCCATCCCCAGGGCCCTACGTACAACATGATGATCATGTTCAAAATGGTTAGTAATTGGGATGTCCTTGTGGAGGCCCTAAGGAAATGGTGCTGGGTAGGATCAGAGTCAGAAGAGGGTGTGGATTCAGGGACCACAAAGTGGACAGAAATAGTTCACAGCATCATAGCATTACAAAGCTCTTTATAATTTATTCTATGTGTGGGTGGAGGTTTCCAATCACCTTCCCACTTCTTGTCTTCAGTACAGAATGATTAAATCACACATGGAGGCCATTGGCCCCATCAAACTGATCCTGGCCCCTTCTGTCCCATTCCCTGCTCCTGCAAATTATTTTTCCTCAGCAGCCTGCGCACTTCCCTTCCACAGATCCCGGGCAGTTTTCCCACCCACTATAGGCAGTGAGTCCCAGATCACCACTGCCCTCTGCATCAAAGGGTTCTTTGTCACATCCCTCCTTTAAATCGTGACCGCGATCCCTGAACCTTCTGCTAATGTGAACAATTAAATGTATTTGATTACATTTTTAAAATTCACGCAATTTTGTTCAATGCCTGGATTAATTTTCTGCAGGGTTTTGTTCTCCCAGAAAGCCCAGTGATTTTCAGGAATGCCCTTTCTTTGAAAACATTCATGGGATGGACCCAATAGGAATGCAACGAACATGGACCAGAGGTGAGGTGAGAGTGCCTGCCCCTAACATCAAGGCAGAATTTGATCAAGTGTGGCATCAAGGAGCCCTGGTAAAGCTAAAGTCAGTGGGCATCAGAGGGAAAATGCTCCCAGTAGTTGGAGTCATCACTTGCACAAAGGAAGATGCTTGTGGTTGTTGCAGCTCAATCACCGCAGTCCAGGAGAGTGTCCTACACACAACCATCCTCAGCTGCTTCATCTGCTGACCTTCCTTGCATCATAAGGTCAGATGTGGGGATGTTTGCTGATGATCGCAGAGTGGTCAATTCCATTGACGCAGTCCATGCCTGCATGTAGCAAGGCCGAGACAACGTTCATGCGTGGGCTGATAAATGGTAAAATAACATTCCTGTCACAAAAGTGCCAGGCAATGATCACCTCCAACAAGGCAGAGTCTAACCACCAGTCCTTGACATTATCAATGCCAAGTCCTTCACCATCCACATTCTGGGAGTCACCATTGACCAGAAACTCACCTGGACCAGCCACATAAATAGCATGGCTGTAAGAATAGGCCAAGGGCTAGGGATCCTGCAATGAATACCTTGCCTCTTGATATCCCAAAGCTTTTTTAAAATCTATAAGGCATTAATTCCCTCCAGCAATGGATTACAGTGACTACAGTGTGTACTAACTACAAAACACACCGCAGTTACCTGCCCTGGTTTTTCTGACAGCATCTCCCAAACCGGCATCCACAATCACCAAAAAGAACAGGGGTGGAGATGCATGGGAACACCACCACTGACAGATTCCCCTCCGTGCCTCACACCACACTGATTTGGAAATATATTACTGTTCTTTCATTGTCACTGGGTCTAAATCCTAGAAGAAGCAGGATATAGATCAGTTGGAAATTTGGGCAGAGAAATGGCAGATAGAGTTTAGTCTGGACACGTTCTAGGTGATGCATTTAGGGAGAAAAATATACAGGAGCATTGATATACAGAGGGATCTTGGGATGCAAGTCCATAGGTCATTGAAAATGGCTAAACATGTGGATAGGGTGGTAAAGAAGGTGTATGGCATGAACATAGAACACCACAGCACAGTACAGGCCCTTTGGCCCACAATGTTGTGCCGACATTTTATCCTGCTCTAAGATCTATCTAACCCTTCCCTCCCACATAGCCCTCCATTTTTCTATCATTCATGTGTCTATCTAAGAGTCTCTTAAATGTCCCTAATGTATCTGCCCCCCAACCTCCCTCGACAGTGTGTTCCACACACCCACCACTCTCTGTGTAAAAAAAAACTTACCGCTGACATCCCCCTTATACCTTCCTCCAATCACCTTAAAATTATGCCCCCTCATGTGAGCCATTTTCACCCTGGGAGAAAGAGCTTACCTTCATTGGTCGGGGCATTGAGTATGAAGGTTGGAAAGTCATGTTGTAGCTGTATAAAACTTTAGTTAGGCCATATTTGTGCGTAATTCTCGTAATCTCACTGTAGGAAGGATGCGGGCGTGTTGGAGAGGTTGCAGAAGGGGTTCACCAGGATGTTGCCTGTTTTGGAGTGTGTTAGCTATAAGAAAAGGTTGGATAAACTTGGGTTGTTTTCTCTGAAGCATCGGTGGCTGAGGGAAGACCTGATAGAAGTTTATTAAATTATGAGGGACGCAGAGAGGGCAGACAGAGTCTTTTTCCCCAGGGTGGAAATGTCAAATACTGCAGGGCATGGGTTTATGGTGAGAGGGAGAAAGTTTAAAGGAGAAGTGTGGGGCTAGTTTTTGATACCCAGAGTGGGAGGCACCTGGAACAGGCTGCCATGGGAGGTGGAGCAGCAGATATAATCGCAACATTTAAGAAGCATTTGGCAGACGTAACCTGGCAGGGAACAGACCATGTTCAGGCGGATTGGATTAGTTAGATTGGCATCAGGGTCAGCTCAGGCATCGAGACTGTTCTTTATTCTAACTCTCTGCCCAACAACCCTCTGGGAGGAAGTTCACTGAAGAACTGCAGCAGTTCAAGGAAGCAGCAATCTATCTCCTTCCCAGAGGAGTTAGAGAAGGGCAGTAAACGTGGGTCTTGCCAGTGATGCCACAAACCCCCCCCAAAGTATAAAATCTGCAAATATGCTGCTTCAGAAGTTGGCTTTGCAAAAGTAACAACTCACAGCCTCTCATCCCACAGAGGTAAGTTGAACAGCATGAAGCTGTTAGGCTGCTGTGATGGATAAATGAGATAAGATAAGATTTTTTTATCAGTCACATGTACATTGAAACACACAGTGAGATGCATCTTTTGCGTAGAGTGTTCTGGGGGCAGCCCGCGAGTGTCGCCACACTTCCGGCACCGACATAAGATACCCACAACTTCCTAACCCGTACGTCTTTGGAATGTGGGAGGAAACCGGAGCACCCGGAGGAAACACACACAGACACGAGGAGAACGTACAAACTCCTTACCGACAGCGGCCGGAATTGAACCCAGGTCACTGGCGCTGTAATAGCGTTATGTTAACCGCTACGCTACCGTGTTGTGCCTGAAAGCATTGCTGATTTCAGTCTAAGTATCCTGTTGGTCAACTTATCCAGGTGAGAACTCATGAAGTTTAAGTCTGGGACATTTAGGCTCCTGTTATTGGAAAGTTTAAAAGGTAATATTTTTACTTCCACATTCTATCCTCTCTTTCTTTCCCTTTATTCTCTTTTTGTGCCTGAAGTCACCTGGTCAATTTTAAAGATACGTGTCAATCTGTGTGGAGTTAGTTTCACAATCCATTGAACTGATTGGTTAAGGAAGTACCCCACTGCTTGTCTGTACCAGTCAGTCTCTGTTCCCTTCCCTGAACTACTTTAGCTCCTACTGCCCAACAAAATACTTAAAAACCTCAATGTGCAAAAAAATTAACTGATGGAGGATATCGTTGAGCTCAGAACTCATCTCACTATTGACCTGACAAGACAGTAGTGAAAACAGTTGTTCTCAAAATTCAATGTAGATGAACAAGGGATCATCCACTGGAGTTCAGAAGGATGAGGGGAGATCTCATTGAAACCCACCCGATACTGAGAGGCCTGGATAGAGTGGATGTGGAGAGAATGTTTCCATCAGTGGGAGAGTCTAGGATCTGAGGGCACAGCCTCAGAATAAAGGGATGTTCCTTTAAAACTGAGATGAGGAGGAATTTCTTCAGCTAGAGGGCGGTGAATCTGTGGAATTCGTTGCCACAGAGGGCTGTGGAGGCCAAGTCATTGGGTGTATTTAAGGCAGAAGTTGATAGGTTCTTGATTGGTGAGGGGGTTAAGGGTTATGGGGAGAAGGCGAGAGAATGGGATTAAAAAAATCAGCCATGATTGAATGGCAGAGTAGACATGATGGGCTGAATGGCCTAATTCTGCTCCTATATTATATGGTCTTATTAACAGTGACGTTACTGTTCCAGTGGACACAACTATTACCAGCCTCAAGATGGTATTTGATTCATATGTATGGAAGGAACCCTAGGAACTTTTTTATTCATCCAAGGGATGTGGACTTCACAGGCTGAGCCAGCATTTAATTGCCCATCCCTAGCTGCCCTTGAGGAGGTGGTGAGCTGCCTTCTTGAACCAGTGTAGTCCTTGAGGGAGTTCCAGGACAGTGAAGGGACTTGAGTAATTTTCACTTTCCCCAGAAGTTTATCAATTTCCTCAGTGAAGTCAAATTGATGCCGTTTCTATGTTCTGCCACGTCCTCATCTTTCAATGTTTTTCTGCGTGAATAATCACAGTGGCATATCACACAACCTCTTGATTGAAGGCTTGGCTGTACCTGTGGGTCTGTTCTACTTACAACTCTCCCTCAAACTCTCAGGCTACTTCAGTTTGTAATTCCTGCAGTTTTCTCCTGCTGATTTCCTCCCCATCTCCCCTGTAGCTGCCAGCTGCTGCCAGCATGCCATTTAATCATGTTACCCTCTACCGTGGCATCTGGCGAGCCCTTGTATATATGAGTCTAATCAGTGCGTGTTGTGTGCCACCCCATGGCTCAGGCCAGTCACATGCACACTACTTGCACCGGATCATGCTGGCTAGTAATTAGGATTGGGAAACAGCTCTGGCTGGTTACCCCTCATCACCCAAGACTATTGTCCCACTGACACTGCTGTCTGTCCACTGGTCAGCACACAGTAGGAGTTGAACACATATGTGCTTGGTTGTACCCCGCCTTGATAAACTGAACTGGACAGATTCGTCACACTCGGTAACTGGCCTGTGGTGTGAAGTGAATCCACCTGCAGTGTGTGAGAGGAAACTGAGTGAAGGGCTGATTGGGTATAAACCAGGGGACCAGACTGGGCCTCCTCACACACACAAATGTCCCAGGCATGCATGCACACACACATGCACACACACGCACAGACACCCACATACACACACATGCACACATGCACATGTACACACACGTGTATGCATGCACATATGCATACACACACACGTGCACACACACACACACACACACACACACACACACACACACACACACACACACACACACACACACACACACACACACACACACACACACACACACACAGTGGCTCTCCCTCTCTCTGGCTACCGGTACCTTGCTTTATCTCAATCCCTGTTTGTGCTCCTTATTCATTGCCTGCATAACATGGATTATCTGATCTGATCCCAAGAACATGTCCCAACCCAACCTGAACCAAATGCAGTAATCTGAATGAACTTCAGTTAGGCCTTTGACAAGGTTCCACGTGGGAATGTTGTCCAAAAAGTTAGAGCCCATGGGAGCCAGGGCAAGTTAGCAAATTGAATCCAAAGTTAACTTAAGGATAAGATGCAGAGGGTTTTAGTGGAGAGTTGTTTATGTGAAAGGAAGCCTGTGACCAGTGGTGTATCACAGGGATCAGTGCTGGGACCCTTACTGTTTGTTACATAGATTAACAATTTGGACAAAGATCAAGAGAAAGAAAGAGAAACAGGAAGAGAAAGAAAGAGAAACTAATAAGTTAGAGAACATGGAACCAGGGTCATTTCAACAGCTGTGGTGAAATCAGATCATAAAGTATCCACGGAGATTTTAGCTTTGCATTGGAATGAATTCAGAGATATATATAGTGAGATTGCTAGCTGCAAGTATTGAATCAGTTCATGATATCTTCTGCATATTAAAGGCACCTTGTAATGGTGTTCACTGATCATTGGATTATAAATCATGTTACCAGTTGCCTTCTTGTGTAAACCACAACATTAATGCTACTAACCAACATTTTGAAGAAACTGATGGTGTGTGCAGAACTTTGTGAGATCCATCTCACCAATTACCGCCATGTAATTAGCGTGAGCGACACATCTTTGTGAGGGCAGGGTGAAGATTCCACCAAAACTCCTAGGACCCGTTGACAGAGAAGAGCTATTGCTAGCAAGGGTAAAGGGGAGACTTAGGAGGATGTTTTCAGGGGGGGAGTTTTGCCAGGTGTAACGGTTGGCCGGGCTGTGTTGTTTCCTCTTGGAACAACAGAGGCTGAAGGAAGATCTAACTGAGGTTATAACATTGTGGGAGACCCCTGACGGGGTGAATACGAAGGATTATTTCCCTAAGCCGGAGGGGTTGGTAACTCGGCCATACAGATTTAAGGTAATTTATAGAAGCAAAGTTTCTGAATGAGGGAATGATGAGGTCTAGAGCTCACTGGATAGAAACTCTCTCCACGTTTATAAGGAACTGGAATGAGCCGTAATCTACAGGTTACAGACTAAGAGGTGGGACTAGGCAGATAATCTTGTATCAGCTCTCTTAGAAATAATTCACTAAATTACTGTCTTCTGTATCATCATAAATTCCTAACCAGATGGTTCAACGATGTTAACTCATTCCATCATCCGATGAAATCAAAGATGGTAGTTTAAAAGATTTCAGGATGTATTTAAGAACTTCTTTGTGAAATGTTTAAGTAAACAACAATGTGCTTCGAGAAACAAAGAAATAAAAGCTTTGGAAAGTTTCAAACAAAATATCACAGCAAGGTATTTCCAGAAGTGGTGGGATGGTGATCAAGGGACATGAGTTCAAATCTGGGGAGCTTCAATTCAGTGGAGTAATTAGTCTGGGAAACAAAGTCTGTATCAATAATGGTGTCTGGTTTCGAATGTGACTGTGTGTGATTCCAGTCCAGCAATGTGGCTGACTCCTAATCACTCTCTGAAAAGGGTAAAGGACAATCCAGGATGTGAAATAAATGCCAGCCCTCGACGGACTCCCATAGTCTCTGAAGGAATTAAGAAAAAAGTTTAAACAATAAAGGTTACCGGAGTGCTTGAAACTTCCTTCTCATTGAAGATGAATCGTAACTGTGCGGCTGGAGACAAACTCTCAACCTGCAGCCAAAGCCGAACGGTTCCCTTCTCAAGAGGTTCAACGGCCCAGTCAGACTTCACTTTAATTACTGAAAATAACACAGTGTGTTATGACAACAGTGCTCTGTGTGTAATCAAGCAAATGGCTATTCTAAGATGGCAAGAACCCTTCAGAGTCACCATTCAACACCAGATCAAGTACATTACCACTATTTCCATCAGCTGATCTCTTGTAATGTAACTCACAACACATGTTTGCAGATATGTTGGGTTTGTATTCAGCAGTGTGTCATTTTAAGATCACAAGGAATAATTTCTGTACACGCAGGGACTTGAGGGAAAGCAGACATTGTTAGCTATTTCTGAAAGTTTGCTGCTGTGAAGTTACTTGTAAATTTCCAGCTCCAGGTCAGAGAAAAAGCATCAGTTCTGAACTTTCTTCCTCTTCTATAACACATTTGATTTTTTGAAGTGTGGTATTTGAAGTGTGAAGGTCTTAATATTTATGCATAGTTAATATCTCCTCAAAGTGAATGGCAAAAGGGTAACAAAAGTGGTCTCAGTTACTAACCCACATTATTTATGGAGAATTGCAATGTTACACTGGGGCATTCTGGCTAATGTTGAGAATAAGAATCAGTAAAATTCAGTAGGTGTATTTTGGTTTGTAAGAGTATCACACAGATGGCAGAGGATAGAGTAAATAGCTAATCCATACATCTCCATATGGAGATTTACTATTCACACACATTCAAGGCTGACTAAAATTTAATAGTAATAGACCAAGGTAACCTATTAAATGTATCTTAATGGCTTTTACAAAAACTCCCGGGTTAGGAATTATACTACTGTTCTCTAATCTCATATTACACTCTATTGCATAAAACTGTAATCATTTAAATTTGGCCAGTTTTTAGAAGGCAGGTGTAATGGGTAGGATGCAGCTGTGTAATAAACGTCACATGCTCTGATTGTGGCCTTCACCGGGGTCTGTGGTGTTTTAAAACATACATGAAGACTCAATTAGAAATATCAAGGAAGTGGTGGTTTATTTACATAGACTGAGCACAATACTGCGTACATGTCGAGCTCTCCATCTCTGGGGAGAGATTGCACAGGCTACTCACATACTCTACAGAGTATGTACATCACATGACTATCATCCAATTAAATACTGTCTGTCCAAGTTTGGAAATACTCTGCTCTCTGCTACTGTCATCCAATCAGGTACAGTATGTCCAACCATGGAAATGCAGTCTGGGGTCTTAATTCAGGTAAAGAGTGTTTTACTGGCTTGTTGCTTGCAGATGTGGACCTTTCTTACCTGAGCGTGAGAGACACTATACGTCACTGCCTCAAGAGAATCAATCCTGCATCAGGGCTCTATCCTTTGTCTACAAATGCAAATGGTGCATTTCAGGTGCTGGCACTGCAGAACACTGTTTCAATAAGCCAGTAAGGAAATTCCCAGCAAGTAGAAGCTTAGAAGTTTGGTGAGTGAACCACCATTGCTTCTTGGCCAAAATTGCAGGCCATGATATTTAGAAATGTTTCATTTGTTTCATTGTTAAAGGACAAAATAGAGTCATCTGACTGAACTGAGCCCTCTGCTCTTGGAGGTTACCCTGTCTGTAAAACAACCACAAGGGTGGCACATGGCCAGTGCTGGCAATGTTCCACTGTGTTTGGGTTACAAATGATCTGTTTACATTGAGGTAAAACTCAATAGGCAAGTCAGGTTTGGGATCCCTGGGATTTAGTATTTCAATTGGTCTAATGCTGTACTTTATAGATCCTTCGCGTTCCTTTTCAACACTTTAGGAGTTGCCCCTCAGGACATTCCAAGAGGTGCCAATAGGCCAACAATTTTAGATTTGGTTTTCATTCCTGCAGGTACCTCACACCCTGAGTGTCACTCTTTGCAACCAAGGTTTAGAACCTCTGTTCCCGAGGCCTTGTTTTTTGGGATGTGACCTTTTTGACTTCTTGTCAGTTAGGCTGGACTGAGAAGGCAACTATGGGATTGGATCAAGGGTGCTCATCTCAATACACCTACTGAATTTTGCTGATTCCTCTTCTGAACATTAGCCAGAATGCCCCTGTGTAACATTGCAATTCTCCATAAACTATGTGGGTTAGCAACTGAGACCACTTTTGTTAACTTTTTGCAGTTCACTTTGAAGAGATATTAATTATGTATAAATATTAAGACCTTCACATTTCAAATGTCACACCTCAAAAAATCAAATGAGTTATAGAAGAGGAAGAAAGTTCAGAACTGATGCTTTTTCTCTGACCTGGAGCTGGAAACTTACAAACAATTACACAGCAGCAAATTTTCATGAATAGAAAATGATGTCTACTTTCCTCAAGTCCCGTGCATGTACAGAAATTATTCCTTGTGACCTTAAAACGAGACAATCCTGAGTACAAATCCAACGTATTTACAAACATGACCTTCCTCCCACTGAGTTGTGGTTGAAAAGGTCTTTGAAATGTTCCTCCCATTAGGTGCTGACTACTCTGTCTTCCTCCACCTCAGGCTCTCATTGGTCTGGGGCCATGGATGACCTTGACAGCGAGGCAGAGTGTGTTCACGCCGTGTAGTCAGTGAGGTGCTGACTCTCCTGTGTTCTTTCTCTGCACTCTCTGTTCCTTCAATTACAGGTTTCCTGCTGGACTTCCACCCGTAGGTCCTACAGTCAGTTCCCTTCTAACCTGCCCCACTGAACAAAACTGCCCTCCAAAAACAAAGATTCAAGGAGAGATCCTGGAAAATGCAGACCACCTCCCCATCTCAGGAGCCACCTCTTGGCAAAGGCAGACAATTCATCAAAAATTCACCACTGCCTTCAATGAGCCACCACAGATAAAAGGCGTTTGATGATCAAGACCTCAGATCTTGAACAAAACTCTTGGCACAGTGACGTAGCTGGTTGAGCCACTGCCTCATCGCACCAGAGACCCAGGTTCAATCCTGACCTCAGGTGCTGTCTGCATAGAGTTTGCAAGTTCTCCCTATCACCTGTTGGGTTTCCTCTGGGTGCTTCCGTTTCCTCCCACGTCTCAAAGATATGTGGGTTGATTTATTAATTGGCCTCTGTAAATTGTCCCTAGAGTGTGGCAGATGATAGAATCTGGGGGTAGCTGAGGAGAATGTGGGGAGAATAAAATATGGGGTTAATGTAGGATTCATGTACGATGGGTGGTTGATGGTCAGCAAGAACTCGGTGGAACGAAGGGCCTGTTTCTGTGCTGCATCTCTCTGTGACTGTGATTCTATGATCCCTGCCCTCCTGAATGGTTCTAAGTCCTGAACTACAAATGGCAGGCATCTTAACAGACTGGAAAGGTACCATCAATACTGTCTCCACTAAATTTATTGCAAGGATAACCAAAATAACCTCCGCATCCTCTCCCAGGCCGACGCATCAGCACTGAGGCCCTAATTGCTCTCTGTCCATTCCACCGGACATGCCACATCGTTCACTTCTATGACACCTTACTCCTGAAACAGACGGTAGGTTCTCAATTCTGTCATGGGAATTTCAGAGGAAAATTATCAAGGAAGTGCTCAAAGCATCCTTGAAGAATCTGCATCATCCCCGCCTAGTCCCGCGTGTTCCTGGCCCATGACTGCTTAAATTGGAGAAGGAATGTTTGGGAAGGTGGCGAGAGAACATTGAGGCCGTGCATAGGATGCACACAGTCGTGAGTATTGGCGGGAAGAGCACAGCGACGCACAAACTACCCACTGCCTGGTCAACTTGGCCCAGCTGTGGAAGAGTCTGCAGTTCCCAAACTGGCCTCATCACCTCGGGACCCACAGAAATGAAATGGAAACAAGTCTTCTTCCATCTGAGAAACTGCCTAACAAGGAGCAGATCACCACATTGCATTAGAATGGAAACATCTTAACAATGAAGACTCACATGGGTATCTTTTTTGGTGGCTTAGTTCCTTCAGCTTTTGCAGCTCTGAAAAAAAAACGTTTAGTCTTTAGACTCCATTCAAAAAGGTTCAATTTGTTTTTTGACAGGATTGGAGATACATTTACCTTCAGCAGTTAAAGTATAACTGGAGGAAACCCCATCAGTACCAGTTACCACCACAGAGTATGTTCCCAAGTCCTGTTCTGCCGGGTCGAGCAGGATGAGTTTAGATCTGGAGAGTGAGAGAGAGATAGAGAGAGATAGAGAGAGACAGCGAGAGAGAGAGAGAGAGAGAGAGAGAGAGAGAGAGAGAGAGAGCGAGAGAGAGAGAGAGAGAAGGAGAGAGAGAGAGAGAGAGAGAGAGAGAGAGAGAGAGAGAGAGAGAGAGTGATTCCATGGTCAGTGTAAGCAGCTCTTGAAATTTGCACAGCTGCACCAGAATTATTGCATCCATAAGCATCGTCAGTCTGCTGGAGGAACTCAGCGGGTCGAGCAGCATCTGTGGGGGAAAAGGAATTGTTGATGTTTCAGGTTGAAACCCTGCTCGACCCACTGAGTTCCTCCAGAAGATTGTTTGCTGCTCCACATTTCAGCGTCTGCAGCCTCGTGTCTTCGTATCGCATCTCCTGGTGGGTACACTGTCCAAGAGGTGCAGAACAAGTTTTTAAATGTGTCTGTGTGCAACTAGCTGGACCAAAGCAAAGATTTGATTTTGAGGACACTAATTAAACAGTCTTGGGCTTTGGAGATAAAATCTACAAGGAGATTGGTTGATACGTTTATACGGTTCACTGTTTGTCACTGTGATTAGAAGCAAAATAAAGATTTTCTGTATTGACATTTTCCAGTTAAAATATGTCTTTTAAAAGAACATGCTTATAATTTGCAGAATTAATAATTAAAACAAATCCATTTTTTGCGCTTAGAAAGCCAATAACATGAAAAAAACTCAAAAAATATCTTTTTGGTTTAAAGTACAGGACATTAATATATTGTTGTCCAACCATGTGTTTTGAACTACATCACTTCCAATCTCAAAGCTCTCACTGTTAATACACTCACTGAAATCCCCAAAACTGACTACACCTTGTAATGAGTTGTTTATTATTAAGCAACATTTGCAATTTGGTGCCTCAATTATAATTCCACAGACAATTCAATCAATGGCCAATTACATTAACAGAATGCAGGGCTTATTAACCAGAACATGACCTCAAATAACTGCAGCAACTACGTTCAGGCAAGTTACATTTCTCACATTTGCGGGAACTTCACTTGTCAGAGCATTAAAGACAGAAGATGCTGGAAATCCTCAGCAGGACAGGCAGGAGTTGTGGAAAGGAATAGACTTAGCACTTAAGATTGACAATCTTTCTTATGAAGATCACTGTCCTGACATTGACTTTGCCTTTCTTTCCACAGCATGTTACTGGCCCTGTTTTTATTTCAGATTTTAAACACTTACAGTTTTTGCTTTCTTATGGTAAGAGGGTTAACTGCTTCTGAAATGGAAATTTAAACCACCTTCACCTGGGCTTCTCTTCCCTTTGTGAGTGCCTTACTGCAGCCATTTCCCTTTAGCTGAAGGGTGAGTGCTTTAACATTGGACACTTTCATTACAGTTGGGGATGGAAGCTCTTGGATTTAAGGATCTTTGTCTTGCAATCCTGACTGTGTTGGAAAATAATTTCAAAAAATTTCTGTCCACTCAGCAACTAGGAGCCTCTTTAAATTTCTCTTTTTTTTTCATTTCTTGTGCTAAAAATATTTAAAGCCAACAAGGATCACATGGTTAGATCAACACTGAGATGTAGACAGAAGGAAGCTGGAGGTATTCATTGCAAATGGAAGATGAAAACAGACTGGTTGCAAGTTCAACACTGCTGACCTCCGCAGTAGAACAATGAACATTGGACAATCCAGCACAGGAACAGGCCCTTCAGCCCACCATGCCTATGCTGACCATGGTGCCAATCAATACTTTGTTTTTCTTTGTTTTTCAGCCTGATGTTCAGGATTAATTCTGGTCATAACTAGTAGAGGTATTTCACACAAAGACCCAGTCCATATGTGAATGAAAACAACATGATCAGTTTAATCACCATTATTTATCTTGTTCCACCTCATTATTTAATGCTGACAGTTGTAGAATTCCCAAGATCCTTACCTGTCTTCTGTCGTTTCGATCCGGACTCTCTCAGGAGTGTCAATTTCCTGGTAATCTTTGGACCAAATGAACTTTGATGCATCAGCAACTTCAGGGCTCTGGAAAACCAGAAACACATTCCCATCTTCATCCACACCGGTCTCCAGCTCTGTGGTACCTGTGGAAAACAGCAGATGTCTCTCAGGCTGCATTTGGCATCGCTTCTTGGCTTGGCGGCAGCAACAAATAATCCAGTGGAATTTTGAAATCCGGGTAAACATTGCTGGAAGTCAGGTAGTGAGAGAAATCAGCAAACCTGGTCTGGTTTCTGCACAGACAGGGTCAGATGGCAATGAAGGTGCACCAGCTCCCGCAGAGTTCAGTGCAGACACACGGAAAATGTAGGTTTTCCCTTCTTTCAGGTCAGAAACCTTAATGGGATTAAACAAAAACATTTCATTTTAACCTCTTCTCACATGGGGACCTTTTGCATCTTCTCCTGCCTCTTCACCTGGTAATTATTAACAGTGTCAGCACCACTGAAACCCTTACTTCACCCGGTGATATTCTCCAAGGAACTAAACTGCAGAATTTTCTTTTTATTCACTTTTTGAGCCATCAGTGTCACCGGCCAGTCCAGAATTTATTGTCTAATTTGTGCCTAATTTGCTCACCATGATGTTCCATGTAACCAACAAAAAAGTAAATGTGATAATATCTGGGTTTCCAAAAGGCATTTGATAAAGTTCTCCATAATCAGTTTGTCACCATGACTGAAGCCCCTAGAATACGAGAGGCTGTGACAGCACAAGTAAAAATACGCTAAGTAACAGGAAACAGAAATGGGAAAAGTTCTAGAAACAATAAGCAAAAAGTTACTTTTCAGACTGCCGAGCTGGAGAAATCCAGGCACCCTGCTCTTTTAAATATATATTAAAGACTTCACAATTACATACATATACATTTCACCAAATTCAGTGAAGGGTAAAATGCCTTTGCATTAGAACTTAAAACATAACCCTTTGGCCCAATCTGTCTGCGCCAACCATGATGCCAATATAAACTCATCCCATCTATCTGTATATTGTCTGTATCCCTCCATTGCCTGTCTAAATGCCTTTTAACTGTTGTTATTGTATCTGCCTCCACCACCTCCCCTGGTAGCCCGTTCCAGACACCCACCACTCTCACACATCTCCTTTAAACTCTCCCCCTCTCACCTTAAACCTCTGCCCTCTAGTATTTAACATTTCCACCCTGGGTAGAAGACACTGACTGTCTACTCTATCTATGCCTCTCACAATTTTATAAACTTCTTTCAGATCACTCGTCAGCCTCGAACACTCCAGATTTGGCCAACCTCCTCCTTATAGCTAATACACTCCAATCTAGGCAACATCCTGATGAACCTCTCCTGCACCCTCTCCAAAGTCTCCACATCCTTCCTATTGTGGGGTGACCAGAACTGCACACAGTACTCCAAATGCGGCCAAACTAAAGTTTTCTACAGCTGCAGCATGATTTCTTGACTTTTATACTCAACGCCATGACCAAAGAAGGAAGTATGCCATACGCCTTCTTCACCAGCCTATCTTTTTGTGTTGCCACTTTCAGGGAGCTATGGACTTGTACCCCAAGATCCCTCTGTACATCAGTACTCCTGAGGATCCTGTCCTTTACTGTACACCTTCCTCTTACATTTGACCTCCCAAAGTGCAACACCTCACACTTGCTCAGATGAAACTCCATCTGCCATTTCTCTGTCGACATTTTCACCTGATCTGTATCCTGCTGAATCCTTTGACAACCTTCCTCACTATCCACAATTCCACCAATTTTTGTGTCATCTGCAAACTAATCAGACCACCTACATTTTCATCCAGATCATTTAGTGAGGTAACAAACAACAGAGGTCCCAGCACTGATCCTTGTGGAACCACCTCTGGATTTGCCACCTCTGCCACCTCTGCCCAGCTGCACAAGAGTAACTGGAGGAGACCTTGCAAAATTATTGTGAACCGGGGCTTATTGACAACAGCTGCCCTTGAAGTGAGGAAGGGGCTAAGGTGTGTGGTTATTACAAAAGGGAACAGAAAGTAAAATCATAAGCCAGAAATGCAGCTGAGAGCCACAGAAGGAAGTCACTGTTCAACTGTCAGTGCAGTGTAGGGGGTGAGCACCTGGTCGAGAGAGCTGACTGGGTTCCACTGTCCTCACTGGGGAGTTGTGGTGTTTGAATTACTCTCCTCCCCCATGAGAAAACACCTGATCTTAGCCTCCTCTCTCTCCATTGTGGTGGGTTCTGGGGGAGTGAATTTATATCCTAACGATCCAAGGAACTCTAGTAGAGTTCACTAGTAAACTTCAAAATCATACCATGCTCAGACTAAAAATTCATTGCTTGGCATTTTTAGTTGAATTTGAAGAACATTTGCAAACCCGCATGTGTGTGCTAGGTGTTGGCTTTTCACTTAGGGCTGTCCACTCTCCTCCATCTGTCTCACACATCTCAAGGAGATAGCCCGTGACGCAGTCCTTCCCCATGTAGAGTGGAGGCTGCCACTGAAGTAAGAGAGAGGTGCTGCGAACCTCAGTGAACGCCACGTCGAACGGTGGCCCTGCCGGAGGTAATGAAAAATTCACTGTCAGCCTTTAGAGCAAGTTAACATCTAAAGTAAATCAGCAGGGCAGAAGTGGATAAGTTATAAACCAAGTCATCAGAAGGTCTGCTTATTAACAACACCAACTTCCAATCACACAACAGTTTTAACATACCAAGCATCCTAAACTACTTCACAAGAATGTTTATAACAAAAATTGGCATCAAGATATGGAGCTGGTGGGCTGAAGGTTGATGGCAAAGGACTGGCCCCAGGGGTAGACTTTAAGTGATGTCTTAAATTAGGAAGGAGAGGAAGAAAGATTTCGGGAGGGACTTCCGGAACTTAGAGCTTTGGTAGCCAGAGGCAAGGCCGCCAGTGTCAGAGTGATTAAATTTGAGGATAAAGGAGAGTCCAGAATTAGCACAGATACTTGTTACATCCCAAGAACGAGCACCTCAGCTCATTTGGTTCTTCTAAGCTAGAGGTCAGTGATAGTGTCATATTCAGTAGAGTTCGAAATAAATCCACACATTATGAGTGAAATTTGAGCACAGGCTTAATCACAAATAGAACAAGTTTCTTATCCTTTTCATAAGAAAAGAAACACAAACTTCTTTTCATAAAGAGGATGAAGTAGTGAGAGGATTTGGCAATTAAAATAATCCCCCAAACTGGAACACTTCTTCCACGGGCAGTGGAAAGGGGGTTGTGTTAGCCAATGAGAGGTTGAAATTGAGTCTAGGAAAGAGAGGCAGGAGACTTACCAGGCTGTGGCATGGTCCACTGCTCACATTTAAATTGATCGCTGACTGCCGATGGTCGTCCAACACCAGCCCAGTTCATGGCAAAGGCACGGAACTCATAGTAACAACCTTCTGTTAAGTTCTCGATCTACAGAGGAAAGAAACATCAAATGTGAGCTTTGCCCCCATTCAGGAGGGAATGTGGTTGTGGTTGTGAGCATGACCCACAATCCGCTGCACTGAGGACAGAAAATAACAGAAATATGGGCACCATGGTGGAGCAATGATCAGATATTGGATGAGGAATCCAACAGCCTGGACTAAAATCCCAGAGACCTGAGTTCAAGTCCCACAATGGCAGTTATGGAATTTAAGTTCTGTTAATCCAAAAAAAATCTCTAACCGATATGACTACAAAACCACTGGATTGTAGTAAACTCCCTTCTCGGTCTGGGCTCAAGTCAGGAGTGTGATGGAAGATTCTCCACTTGTCTGGGTGAGTGCAGCTTCAACAACACTCAAGAAGTTTGACATCACACTTGATAGTCACCCATCCACAGCCCTTCACTCACTCCACCACCAGCACACCGTAGCAGCAGTTTGTACCATCTACAGGGTGACTCCTTAGACTCCTTCCAAACCCACCACCTCTACCAGCTAGAAGAACAAGCATATGGGAACACCATCACTTGGAAGTTGTCCTCCAAGCCACACACCATCCTGACTTGGAACTATATCGCCGTTCCTTCACCATCACTGGGTCAAGATCCTGGAACTCCCTCCCTGACAGCACTGTGGGTGTAACCACACTTCAAGGATTGTAGTGGTTCAAGAAGGCAGCTCACCACCACCTTCTCAAAGACATTAAATTAAACACTGGCTCAGCTTGCGAAGCCCACATTCCTTGAATGAATAAACAAAAGGTCCTTCAGGAGAGGAAATCTGTTGCCCTCATGGCCTGGCCTAGTTGTGACTCCAGACCCAAGGTGATTGACTCTGAAAGGGCTACTCAATTTGAAGGCAACTAGGAACAGGCAATACTTTGAAAATGATACCCAGATCTGAAAAAAACGTATGTTCTGTTTTACTGACAGATTACAGGAATCTGAAATCCTGTGGTTTTGGGCTCCTTCAGATCTTCCTTTTCTTTTCAATCTGTTGAAACAATGTGACAGAGTTTTGCACCGAGTTTGGAAGTGATGTTGTTCAATCCTAAACCAGCTCTTAAAACACTAGCGCCTCTACTTCCTCAGGAGGCTAAAGATACTTGCATGTCCCCTTTGACCCTCACCAACTTTTATCGATGTATTGTAGAAAGCATTCTATCTGGATGGCAACTGCTCTGCCCGAGACGGCAAGAAACTACAGAGAGTTGTGGACACAGCTCAGCGCATTACAGAAACCAGCCTCCCCTCCATGGACTCTGTCTACACTTCTCTCTGCCTTGGTAAAACAGCCAACATAATCAAAGACCCCACCCACCCCAGATATTCTCTCTTCTCCCCCCCTCCCATTGGGCAGAAGATACAAAAGCCTGCAAGCACGTACCACCAGGCTCAAGGGCAGCTTCTATCCTGCTGTTATAAGACGATTGAATGGTTCCCTTGTACAATAAGATGGATTCTTGACCTCACAATCTACCTTGTTATGACCTTGCACCTTATTGTCTGCCTGCACTGCACTTTCTCTGTAGCTGTAACACTTTATTCTGCATTCTGTTATTGTTTTTCTTTGTACTACCTCAATGCACTGATGTGGTGAAATGATCTGTATGGATGGCATGCAAAACAAAGTTTTTCACTGCACCTCAGTACTTGTGACAATAATAAACCAATTTACCAATTTACCAAATCAAAACAAAGGAGTAATGAAGGAATGAGCGGCCAGTTGTCTGTGGCTGGGTGGAAGACTGTTTCACAAGGTACGATTTTGAACAGGCAATGGCTGGCGTTTAAAGAAACAATACATGATTTACAAAAAGATAAACTCCTTTAAGGCAAAAGCCCAACAGATAAAGTGGTCCCTCTGTGGCTGACAGGCAAAATTAAACATAGTAATAAGTCAAAGGAAGAGGCTTATAACATTGACAGAAATGGCACGATCTGGGGATTGGGAGCACTTTAGACTTCAGCAAAGGAGGACTGATAAAGAGTGGGAAGTTAGGAGGTAAGAGTGAACAGACTGTAGCATTTTTTATAGGTATATACAAAGGAAAAGACCAGAGAGGGCATTCTGGTCTTTTACAGACAGGGATGGGAGAGTTTGTAATGGGGATAAAAAAGATGGCAGAAAAGTTAAACAAATGCATAATGTTTTCTTCATGGAAGAAGAAACTACTGGAAATAGCAGAGAACTGAGGGTGTAACCAGAATGGAGGAACTAGTGATGGTAAAAACACTACTGGTGTAGTTGGTGCTGATGCTTTTCCTCCTGAGTTTGGGAAGAGGAGGCGATGGAGACAACGGATGAACTGGTTCTTATCTTCAATATTCTAAGGCTTCTGGATGGGTTCCTGCGGACTGGAAGGGAGCAAACACGACCCCTCTGGGAGAAAGAACAGGGAACTATTGGCGTGTTAACCTAACAAGTGGTGGGAAAAGTGCTGGAATCTGTAATGAAGGATGAAATTATGGAAAACTTAGAAAAGAATCATAGGATTGAACAGAGTCAGATATGTGAAAAGAACATCATGTTTGACGTCTCTGGGAGGTTCTTGAGGATGTGAGTGTATTTGGATGTTCAGAAGGCTAGAGCAACAGGATAATACACAGACGTTGACAATGTGACAGAAAGCCATGGATGGGAATAAATGGGTCTTTCTCTTGAAAATCAAACAAAACTTCATAAAGAGTCGTAGAGCTGTACAGCACGGTCAAAGGCCCTTTAGCCCACACGCGTCCATGCCAACCAAGATGTATTTTCAAGCTAATCCCCTTTCCCAACACTTGGCCCGTATCCTTCTAAACACTTGTCATCCATATACCTGTCCACATACTTCTTAAATGTATCTAATGTACCTGCCTCACCCACTCCCTCTGGCAGCTGGTTCTATACATCTACCACCCACTGCGTAAAAAAGTTGTCCCATAGGTTCTTATTAAACCTCTCACCTCTAACTATGTCCTCTAGTTTTCCATTCCCCAACTCTGGAAAAAAGACTGCTCACCATATCTCTGCCCCTCATGATTTTATACACCTCTATGAGATCACCCCTCAGTCTCCTACGCTCCAAGGAATAAAGTCCCAGCCTGTCCAACCTCTCCCCATAACTCAGTCCCTTGAGTCCTGGCGACATCCTTGTAAATCTCTTTTGCACTCTTTCCAGGTTAATTACATCCTTCAAACTTCAAACAACTTGGCTAAGAAGACCAAATGTCATTACTAAAGATATAAAACCAAGTAGGATTGTGCATAGAAGGAGGATGTAAGAGGTTTCAAGGTCTAGAGACAACCTAAATAAGAAGATGGTCGATGGAATATAATGTGGGGAAATGTGAGATCATCTACTTTGGCGCACAAGTTAGAAAAGCAGCCTATTTTTTAAGTGGTGGTAGACTGGTAAATGTTACTGTTCAAATGGACCTGCTTAACCTTGTACACAAGTCACTGAAAACGAACGAACAGGTCCAGCGAGCAATTAAAAGAGGAACACAGCAGTAAAAATGGACGCAAGAGACTGCAGACGCTGGAATCTGGAGCAACACACAATCTGCTGGAGGGACGCAGCAGTCGAGCAGCATCTGTGGGGAAAGGAAATGTCTACGTTTTGGGACAAGACCTATTTGGGGTTTTGACCTGAAATGTTAACATTTCCTCTGCCCCTACAGATGCTGCTCGATCTACTGAGTTCCACCAGCAGATTGTTCATTGCTGCAGGTGTAAAAATGTTTTACATGGCTTTGATGAAGTCACACCTGGAGTGTGGTCCACAGTTTTGGTCTCCTTACCTCCAGATGGATGTACTTGTCATAGACAGAGTGCAGCAGAGATTCACCAGACTGGGTTCTGGGATGGCAGGATTGCCTTCTGGGGAGAGTGACTAGACTGGGACTGCTTCCTCTAGAGTTTATAGAAAGGGAAGAGATCTCATCAACATTTTCAGAACTCCTGCAGGCTCTACAGACTGGAAGCAGGGAGGATGTTTGCTACTGATGTTTGGGGCCAGGAGCCACAGTCTCCAAATCAGGGGAAGTCTCTCTAGGACTGAGATGAGGGGGAATTTCTTCACTTAGAGGGTAGTGAAATTTCGCAATTCTCTACCCCAAAGCAGGTAGTGCTGCTGCCTCACAGTGCCAGAGAGCCAAGTTCAATCCTGACCTCCGGCACTGTCTGTGTGGTGTTACGGACTCAGTGAAAGTCCCTTTAAGATAGAGAGTGTGTGTGTATGTGTGTGTGGGGCGTGCTTACGTCAATAGAAGATAAAGGACGTAATGACGTTGTTGAAGAAGTCAGAAGAAGAAGGAGAGAGAGAGAGAAGGGAGAGAGACACCAGCCTGCTTGTTTTCTCTATCGATGGATGAGAAACAATAACTGTGTTTGCCATAGAAATCCATGTATGGAAGTTGGAAGTAATCCGGTGGAGTTCACTTTGTTGCTGACCTGTAGAAGGAAGCAGGTATTTGTGTGTGGACGACCACGGTTCGGATGCTTTTCGGGGTGAGGAAGTCACTACTGAGTAAACACTGAAGTGTCGTTTGGGTTCCATCGTGGAACATTTGGATTTCGTATTTACTCTCTCTATGTTCTCTACATCTACGTCTTATCTTCAGACAACGGTGGTTGTTGAAGAAGCCCTTGCTCATGTTTCACCTTATGGCTTGCGGAACTGAACTTTAAGAACCATTCCGGAACTGGGAGTTTTGGACTTTGTCACACACACACACGAAGAGTTTAGTTTTTGGGTTAACGTTCGAGGTTTAACATTTTTGGATTCTAACATACTAACATTTTTATTTTTATTTTACGTATTATCATAAGTAGTGATTAATAAAATAGTTTTTAACACTGAATTATGCTCAGTGTGTTTCTTTTGTTGCTGGTTCGTGACAAAATTGGGGGCTCATCCGGGATAGTTCCCAAGGTAAACGAGATTCGTCCGGGATCCAATCCAAAGATATTTTAGGGAGGTCTGATAAATTCTTTTTAATTGGCTTGTGTGTGTGGAAACCAGCAGCAATGGATATTAAGGCATTTTTGGAGTGACCAACCCAAAAGGGATTGGAGGTGGCGAAAAAGGATGATCTGATAAAGATTGCTACAAGGTTAAACCTTACAGAAGTAAAGCAGTCTATGAGAAAGGCAGATATTCAGAGACTGATAGCTGGCCATTATGTGGAAAAGAAGGTGTTTGAGAAGGAAGTGTTAAAACAGTTTCCTGGCAGTGAAATAGCAATTTCTGAGGCACAGGTGCAGCTGGCAAAGATAGAGGCTGAACGAGAGCAAACCCAGTTAAAGATAGAGGCTGAACGAGAGCAAACCCAGTTAAAGATAGAGGCTGAACGAGAGGAAAAGAGATTAGAGGCCGAACAAAAGAAATTAGAGACTGAACAAAAGATAACTCAGATGAAGATAGAGGCTGATCTAGCAGTGAAGCAGATGGAATTGAAGAGGATGGAGCTGGATAGTGAGGAGAAGGAGAAACAGAGACAGCATGAGTTACAAATGAAGCGAAAGAGTTTGGAATTTGATTCTGATGATGGTTTTTCAGCCAGCAGGGAGGTTCAATTAGTCCCTCTGTTTGAGGAAGATCTGGTTGATCAGTATTTCCAACATTTTGAAAAGGTTGCTGTGAGTTCAAACTGGCCAAGGAAAGGATGGGCTCTTATGGTACAGAGTGTGATTAAAGGTAAAGCTCAAAAAGCTTATTCTGCTTTGTCTGCTGAGGATGCAGCTGATTATACCAAGGTAAAACAAGCTATATTGAAGGCCTATGAATTGGTACCTGAAGCTTAAAGACAAAAATTTAGAGACTTGAGGAAATCTGCAGATCAGACTTATATGGAATTTGCCAACGGAAAGAGAATACGTTTTGAACGATGGTACATGGCTAAAAATGTAGATGGGGATTTTGATAAATTGAAAGAATTGATACTGGTGGAGGACTTTAAAAGATGTGTTCCAGCTGAATTAACAACATATTTAAATGAAAAGGCAGTGGAAACTTTACAAGAAACTGCTAGGTTGGCAGATGATTATGCTTTAGCCCATAAATCCAAATGGGGACAACCTAAAACCTTTCAAAAGAGTTACAAGGACAATCTAGGTAAACTGGAGATTAAATTGGGAGGTAATCAAAAAGGAAAGGATGAAAAGAAGCCAGGGTTGGAGAAACCTGTTGAGCGTACTTGTTATCACTGTAAGAAACCTGGCCATGTGATATCTAATTGTGCCCTTTTGAAGAAAAGGAAGGAAGCTGTGCCCAATGCTGGCTTTCAGGCAATTAAAAATCAAAAAGGTTTAGGAGATGCTGTTAAAGATCAGTCCTTGCAAGAGGGAAAAGCGGAAAAGTTGGAGGAGGTGAGAAGGGAATTCCATTCTTATGTATCAGAGGGTTTTGTTTCACTGAATGATGAGTCACCCCAGGTGCCAGTGAAAATTCTTAGAGATACTGGGGCTAGTCAATCTCTCTTGCTGGACAGTGTTTTAAATTTGCGTGAAGAAAGTGACACTGGTGAGGTAAATCTAATACGAGGCGTTACAGATGACACCATATCTGTCCCTTTACACAGGGTGATTTTAAAGTCAAAGTTCGTAGAAGGACCAGTCGAGATAGGGATAAGACCTAGGTTACCAGTGGAAGGAGTTTCTTTGTTATTGGGAAATGACCTTGCAGATGGAGAAATTGTTCCTGTGGTATGGTTAACGACCAAACCAAGGATTGATGAGTATGAGAATGATCCAGATGTTTACCCATCATGTGCGGTGACTCGAGCTAGAGCTAAAGAATTAGCCAAGACAAACAGTCCGATGCAGTCTGATGTGGTTCCTTGTGACAGTCCTAAACAGGAAGAAAATTATGATGCCTTATCTGAGACTTTTCTGTCTTCACTGGAGGATCAACATCCTTATAGTGAGCCTGAATTTAAAGATTGGTCTTTGTCGAGGAAGGATTTTATGGTGGAACAGACAAAGGACCCTGAGTTGACAGAATTGAAGGAAAAAGCACTCTCATGTGAGGAGATTGAAAAAGTGCCAATTGGATATTATGTCAAAAATGGAGTGTTAATGAGGAAATGGAGACCTCCTCATGTTCCTGTTACTGAGGAATGGGAAGTTAGTCATCAAGTTGTTGTTCCAAAAGTTTATAGGGATGAAATTTTAAACCTGGCCCACAGTATGCCGTTGGGTGGTCATTTTGGTGTGAATAAAACTGTAGGGAAGATCTTGAAACAATTCTATTGGCCTGGTTTGAGAAAAGATGTGGTGATGTTTTGTCGAACCTGCCACACATGTCAGATGGTAGGTAAACCAAATCAAAAACCCCCTGTGGCTCCATTGAAACCAATTCCTGCTTTTGGTGAGCCCTTTTCGAAGGTGATTGTGGACTGTGTTGGCCCATTACCAAAGTCTAAGACTGGAAATCAGTATTTGTTAACCATTATGTGTGCCACTTCTAGATTTCCAGAGGCAATACCCCTTAGAAATATTAAGGCCAAGACGGTGTCAAAGGCTCTTTTAAAATTTTTTACCTTGTTTGGTTTGCCAAAAGAAATCCAATCTGATCAAGGTAGTAATTTTATGTCAAATTTTTTTCAACAAATAGTCTATGAGCTGGGAACAAAGCAAATTGTATCATCTGCATATCACCCAGAATCTCAAGGAGCTCTGGAGAGATTTCATTCTACTGTTCAGGCAAAAGTTCAAGCAATATCTGAGTTCCCTATTCCCACAGGTACGAGGACTGTTAGAAGATTTTTGGGAATGGTTGGATATTACCGAAAGTTTTGTAAAAATTTTGCTGATATTGCTCTTCCCCTAACTAATCTTCTGAAGAAGGGAGTAAAGTTTGTTTGGACAGATTCTTGTCAAGAAGCATTTGAGAAGCTGAAAGCCATTTTATGCTACCATCCTGTGCTCAAAACACCTGACTTTGAAAAGCCATTTTCATTAGCAGTAGATGCCAGTGATGAAGCTGCAGGAGCTGTGTTGTTGCAGAAGGGTGACCTTGATGATATTGACCATCCTGTAGCTTACTTTTCAAAGAAATTTAATGGGCATCAAAAGAATTATTCCACCATAGAGAAAGAATTACTGTCGCTTGTTTTAGCCTTGCAACATTTCAGTGTATATGTTAGCACCGCTCAGAAACCATTGACTGTATATACAGATCATAACCCATTGGTGTTTCTGAGCCGAGTCAAAAACAAGAACAGAAGGCTGTTAAACTGGAGTTTAATTTTGCAAGAGTTTGATCTCATGATAACTCACATTAAAGGCAAAGATAATGTGATTGCTGATTGTCTTTCCCGATGTTAAATGGGAAACATGTATCTGTACTAATCTGATAGTCTGTAGTTGTGTAGCATGATAATTATTAACATTACTAACTGTATGCGCGGTTAAAATTTTCTTGGGAAAATTTTTTTTTAGGTGGGAGGTGTTACGGACTCAGTGAAAGTCCCTTTAAGATAGAGAGTGTGTGTGTATGTGTGTGTGGGGCATGCTTACGTCAATAGAAGATAAAGGACGTAATGACGTTGTTGAAGAAGTCAGAAGAAGAAGGAGAGAGAGAGAGAAGGGAGAGAGACACCAGCCTGCTAGTTTTCTCTATCGATGGATGAGAAACAATAACTGTGTTTGCCATAGAAATCCATGTATGGAAGTTGGAAGTAATCCGGTGGAGTTCACTTTGTTGCTGACCTGTAGAAGGAAACAGGTATTTGTGTGTGGACGACCACGGTTCGGATGCTTTTCGGGGTGAGGAAGTCACTACTGAGTAAACACTGAAGTGTCGTTTGGGTTCCATCGTGGAACATTTGGATTTCGTATTTACTCTCTCTGTTTCTCTACATCTACGTCTTATCTTCAGACAACGGTGGTTGTTGAGGAAGCCCTTGCTCATGTTTCACCTTATGGCTTGCGGAACTGAACTTTAAGAACCATTCCGGAACTGGGAGTTTTGGACTTTGCCACACACACACGAAGAGTTTAGTTTTTGGGTTAACGTTCGAGGTTTAACATTTTTGAATTCTAACATACTAACATTTTTATTTTTATTTTACGTATTATCATAAGTAGTGATTAATAAAATAGTTTTTAACACTGAATTATGCTCAGTGTGTTTCTTTTGTTGCTGGTCTGTGACAGTGGAGTTTGCATGTTCTCCCTGTGAGGGCGTGCGTTTCCCCTGGATGCTCCGGTTTCGTCCCACATCCTAAATCCTATGGGTTGGTAAGTTAATTTGCTGCTGTAAATTGTCCCTAATGTGCAGGCGATGGTAGAATCTGGGTGGAGCTGACGGGAATGTGGGGAGAATAAAAAATGGGATTAATGTAGGATTAATATAAAAGGGTGGTTGATGGTGAGTGTGGCCTGGTTCTGCGCTGTATCTTCCTACGACTCTATGGCTGTGGACGCTCACTCACTGAATTCATTCAAAACAGAGCTACATTTCAGGATATTAAGGAAATCAAGGGATATGTGGATGGTGCTGGAAAATCCCGGTGTAGTAGAAGATCAGCCATGAACTTGATGAATGGTGGAGCAGGTTTGAAGGTCCAGAGTGATTATTCCTACTCTTCATCCTTATCTTCTCTTCTGTGTGGAATCATCTATGCAAAGGTTTGAAGGGCCCATTTCCTGAGTTAGTTCTTGAATACCTGCATTGTTCCACAAAGTATTTCTCGTGCTCCTGTTAACAAGAATGAACGATTCCCCCTGCATTTCCCACTCCCGTTCTGTTAGCTCACCTTCTGTCCC
Source organism: Pristis pectinata (assembly GCF_009764475.1). Taxonomy (NCBI): domain Eukaryota; kingdom Metazoa; phylum Chordata; class Chondrichthyes; order Rhinopristiformes; family Pristidae; genus Pristis; species Pristis pectinata. The sequence goes on from NC_067426.1 coordinate 2,193,371, forward strand.
TGAGTTTGGAATAGCAAGCAGACCTTAACCTTGTGCAGTTTCTGATGACCTAGCTTTCAAAGCACTTTGTGTAAATCCACATTCCGCAGTCACATGGCATGGACTATTGGTGTATCACATCCAACACAAGCATGTAATCATGTCTAAGAAAGGATTTCTATTCTTTAATGAAATGCGAATTGAGTTGAATTGGAACTTAACATGGAATTTTACAGGTAGATTTCTGTTAACATGTAACTAATGTTCATAAATCTCCTTCATATCCACCTATTTTATTAAAGTTGTCATTCAGGGATGAGTAGAGAAACCTGTCTGAAATATCAACTTAATAACTTTTCCATAACGAACTTAGTCTGCAAAGACTGCAAATTACGTGTAAACCCTCAGTCTTACCTTGTAGACCCTGGTCTTTATGGGTTTGATATTAACTTCATGCCACTCAGCAACCGCTGCATTACAGCAATCCAGGAAATATCCCAAAACATCGGCTTCAATCGGGAACTTGGGTTTCTTCCAGGAAATAACCATTTCAGTCTTTCCAGAGCTCAGCTGTGTCAGGCCATAAGGAGCAGATGGAAGAACTGGGAAGGAAAATATTAAAAAAACAAATTCATCCAGACTGTTTTCCCAGAACTTAAAGTTTGACCTCGCAGTGATCCTGTCCTTACAACCTCCATGGATGGCCAAAGTCTCTTCACCCTCTTGGTAACATTTTACATTCTTCAATACCTCCTGAAATTAGGAGCAACAAACAATCTGCTGGAGGATCTCAGTGGGTCGAGCAGCATCTGTATGCAGGAAGGAATTGTCGGCATTTTGGGTCAAAACCCTGCATCAGGACCCAAAATATGGACAATTCCGTTCCCCCCACAGACGCTGCTCGACCCGCTGAGTTCCTCCAGCAGATTGTGTGTTGCTCCAGGTTCCAGCATCTGCAGTCTCTGCCTGAAATTAACTTTTTTGACCCTGTATTCATTGAAAGCAGAGAGAAGGGTTGCCTGTTATGCCTGTATGCCTGTAAGCATACTGTAAGCAGTTATGCCTGTATATCTGAGCCCTCGTGAAGTAGGTGGTGTTGGACAACCCTCACTGAGCCCGTGGCCAGTGACAAAGCTGTATTACAAGAGAATGAGAAAAAGCTACTCATTTTTACCCATTGAATAGAAATCTTGGATCAATGGAGATTTGTTTTGGAGCTACATTTATTCACATCAGCTTTTTTGTCCATCTCCAATCATCTTTGAGAAGGTGAGGGTGAATGTCCTCCCACAGTGCTGGTGGGGAGGGAGTTCCAGAGATTTAACAACAAAGAAGGAATGGCTGTGTTTCCAGGTCAGGGCGGAGTGTTACCTCACTGCTTCCATTTGCCTCCTGTTGAGGAATTAAGGTTATGGCTGTGGGAGGCAATCCCAGAACAGCCCTGATGGGGAACTGCTGTGGAATTGTAGGTGACACACAGTGCAGCCTCAGTGCTCAGGGTGGATGGGTGCTAACTAAACATCTACTTTACAGACACCAAGGACTGCAGGTGCTGGAATCTGGAGCAAAAACAACCTGCTGGAGGAACTCAATGGGTCGAGCAGCATCTGTGGAGGCAGAGGATGTTTCAGGTCGTGACCCTGCATTCTGATTTTAACCGCATCGAAACGTTGACTATCCCTTTGCCTCCACAGATGCTGATCAGCAGCCTACATTATCCTGGTTAGTGCTGAGCTTCTTGAGTGCTGGAGCTTCCTCATCAAGGCAAATGGAGAGATTCGAAGGCAGTGGATCTCAGCTGTGGAGGTTGGCCCTTCTTTCCTGTAGTGGAAGAATTTACAATCTGAACACTGCGTAAGCAGCCAGCGTCATCACAGTCTGGTCCATCATATACAGGAGCAGAGCTTCATTGTTGTCCACCTCAGATAAAGGTCCCCTTTTGGATATCAACGCAGAGTTCACAAGTAAAGTTCTGATGTCCACTCATCTCCTTTGATCTCAGAGAAAGTAATGCTACCAGTAAGCCAAAGGTTCATCCCACCAGTGGGGCTTGTCAGAATGGACAGTGTATTAAAATTACTAGCAGCGATTACTAGTATTTGTTAGTTTCTACATCTAACCCAAACCAAGTTAGTCTGATGTTGGCCCATCCCAGTTCTGACCATGTCAATACCTGCTCTGCTCCAGTAACAGGTGAATCCTGGCCAGGAAAGAATTTCATTCTCAATCACCCAAGGGGAAGGCTAAAGGAGAGATATGTTTCCCTGGTTTCCATAATCAAATCATCCACTGCCTGGAGTAGCTAATGGAAAGGACGAACTGAGTTTTAAGTCACAATTTTTTAAACCAGTAGGTGGCAATCTTCCTTAACTTTTAGTGCTTGGTTACTTGTCTTTCTCCTGCATTGATCCAGTCCTTCAGTTTTCATCCTCTGACTTGTACTGTAACATCCCATCTGTGTTTGCTACTAAACATTTGGCTTTTATAACAGGATTCCAAGGTTCTTAAACCACTGACGGCTTCCAGTGTTTAGGTGAAAACAACATTCCCAAGTGCAATAAAATTCACGGATAAAATTCCACAGTGGAAAATTCAAAAAAATGTGGGTTCTTCTGTAGGTAAACATTGTTCCATATCGGTAAACTCAAACTCAAGGCAACAATCACCAAAATTGACAACAAAGTTTTACTGTATACTCACAGATGGAATTGTTGACAATGATTGGTGTTGATTCAACAGAATAGTCACTGAGTCCCGCTGGGTTAACAGATTTCACACGGAAAACATATTCCTTCCCAGGGGTGAGACCATGTACTTTAAAACTGCCAGAGAGAAAAAGACACATTTGTCATAATTCTTTCTAGTTTCGTGTGGTATCAGACAGATAAGAATGTGTCCCACATTAAGTAATAGATAAATTTTAAAGCTCACATCATTATTTTCAAATCTGTGCATGGTCTCGCCTCTTCCTATCATTCCCTGAGTCCCCTCCAAGCCTAAAGCACTCGTGGAAACATCTCAAAATCAACCTTGTCATGCACCCTTAAGATCTTGTAGTCATAAGAGTCAGAGAGTCATATAGCACGGAAACAGGCCCTTTAGCCCAACTGGTCCATGCCAACCAAGATGCCCCATCCAAACTAGTCCCATTTGCCAGCATTTGGCCCACATCCCTCTAAGCCTTTCCTATCCATGTACCTGTCCAAGTGTCTTTTTGATGCTGTTATTGTACCTGCTTCAACCACTTCCTCTGGCAGCTTGTTCCTTATACATACCACCCTCTGTGTAAAAAAGTTGCCCCTCAAGTTCCTATTAAATCTCTCCCCTCTCACCTTAAGCCTATGCCCTCTAGTTCTTGATTCCCCAATCCTGGGAAAAAGACTGAGTGCATTCACCTTATCTATGCCCCTCATGATTTTATACACATCTATAAGATCACCTCTCAGTCTCCCACGCTCCAAGGAAAAATGTCCTAGCCTGTCCAACCTCTCCCCATAACCCAGTCTCTCATGTCTTGGCAACATCCTTGTAAAATGGTGTATGTTTCTACAAGATCGCCCAGCATTCTTCTAAACTCCAAAGAATACAGATCCAACTTTTTTATCCATTCATGATGACAGAATCCTCTCATCCCTTTTACTCTTATACTTTCATAGAGCAGTACATGGAATTATGATGTTGTGGCCATTACAGGGACTTGGCTGTAGCAAGGGCAGGATTGTCTGCTTGATGTTTCAAAAGGGATAGGGAGGGAGGTAAAAGGGGAGGGGGGGGAAGTGGCATTGCTAATCAGGGATAGTATCACAGCTGCAGAAAGGGAGGACATCGTGGAGTGATCGTCCACTGAGTCAGTGTGGGTGGAAGTCAGAAACAAGAAGGGAGCAATCACTCTAATGGGAGTATTCTACAGACCCCTCCCCCCCAATAGCAGCAGAGAAACTGAGGAGCAGGTCGGGAGGCAGATTTTGGAAAGGTGCAAAAATAACAGGGTTGTCATGGGTGACTTCAACTTCCCTAATATTGATTGGCACCTCCTTTGCGCAAAAGGGTTAGATGGGGCAGAATTTGTTAGGTGTGTCTAGGAAGGACTAGAGGAGAGGCTATACTGGATCTAGTACTAGTCAATGAACCTGTTCAAGTGACATACCTCTTGGTGGGAGAGCATTTTGGGGATAGTGACCACAACTCCCTGACCTTTGGCATAGCCATGGACAGGGATAGGAGCAGATGATAAGGAGCCATTTAATTGGGGGAGGGCAGGAACTTGGGAGCGTAAATTGGGAACTGATGTTCTCAGGGAAATGCACAGCAGAAATGTGGAAGTTGTTTAGGGAACACTTGCATGGGGTTCTGGACAGGTTTATCCCACTGAGACAGGGAAAGGATGGTAGGGTGAAGGAACCATGGTTGACAACAGAGGCGGAACATTTCGTCAAGGGGAAGAATGAAGCATACTTAAGCTTTAGGAAGCAAAAGTAGTATATAAGGTAGCCAGGAAGGAGCTTAAGAATCGACTTAGGAGAGCTAGAAGGGGACATGACAAAGCCTTGGTGAGCAGGATTAAGGTAAACCCCAAGGTATTCTATACATACGTGAGGAACAGGAGGATGTCCAGAGTGAGGGTAGGACTGATCAGGGATAAAGGGGGAAACATATGCCTGGAGGCAGAGGAGGTAGGGGAAGTCCTTAATGAATACCTTGCTTCAGTGTTCACCAGGGAGAGAGACTTTGACGAATGTGAGGTCAGTGTAGAACAGGCTGATGTGCTGGAGCGTGTTGAGGTTAAGAAAGAGGTAGTGTTGGAGCTTCTGAAAAACATGAGAATAGATAAGTCCCCAGGGCTGGACGGGATATACCCCAGTACGGGAAGTGAGGGAAGAGATTGCTGGGGTGTTGACAATGATCCTTGCATCCTCCCTGGCCACAGGAATGGTACCAGAGGATTGGAGGATGGCAAATGTTGTTCTGTTGTTCAAGAAAGGTAATAGGGATAACCCTGGGAATTATAGACCAGTGAATCTTATGTCAGTGGTGGGCAAACTATTGGAGAGGATTCTTAGGGACAGGATTTATGAGCATTTGGAGAAGCATAGTATTATTCCAGAGCCACGAGGTGATGTTGCAGCTCTATAGAACTCTGGTTAGACCACACTTAGAGTATTGTGTTCAGTTCTGGTTGCCTCACTATAGGAAGGATGTGGAAGCTTTAGAGAGAGTACAGAGGAGATTTACCAGGATGCTGCCTGGATTAGAGAACCTGTCTTATGAGGAAAGGTTGAGCGAGCTAGGGCTTTGCTATCTGGAGTGACATAGGATGAGAGGTGATTTGATAGAGGTGTTAGAGGATTATGAGAGGCATAGAGAGAATGGACAACCAGCACCTTTTCCCCAGGGTGGCAATGGACAATACCAGGAGACATCCATTGAAGGTGAGTGGAGGAAAGTTTAAGGGAGATGTCAGAGGTAGGTTTTTTACACAGAGAGTGGTGGGTGCCTGGAACGCACTGCCAGGGCGGGGTGGTAGAGGCTGATATAATACGGACGTTTAAAAGACTCTTAGATAGGCACATGGATGTAAGAAAAATGGAGGGTTATGGGCTGTGTAGGAGGGAAGGGTTAGATTGATCATGGAGTAGGTTTATATAGGTCGGCACAACATGGTGGGCCGAAGGGCCTGGACTGTGCTGCACTGTTCTATATTCTGTGTTCTATGTCCTACCACACTGGTCTGGTTTTATTGGACTGAAATGAATTTCTCCGAACCTCTTTGAATTCACAGGCTTGTTATTACAGATCTCCCAGTTGTTTGTCCCAACTTGACAAGCATAAACATAGAAACCAACGAGTTCATTTTCATCTTCCGGCCCTTTCCACAGGACCATCACCGATGTCCTCGTGTCTCGGACAGGTACGATGTCGTGTGGTGGAGCTGGGGGAGCTGAACAACAAAACAAAGACTCAGTTAGTGATCACCCAAAGTAGGGCTCCCAATGGTTACCTGCTGGATCAGGAGAGACCTGGAGGGACGAAGAGAGGTTGAACCCAAGTAAAACTGTGCATATTCCTGGCAGTGTGGAAGTTCTCACCTCAGCGGGTTTGCTGAGTGCCATTCCAGACTCCAGTCCCATTCTGTCACCCAGAGGTTGGGCCACATACTTCCCACAAGACAGGAACGAGACCGAAGATTTTAAGGAAACTTGGGTTGCCTTTAAAAGCCTCCAGGCGCTCATCAGCTGGCTTTACAAGATTCCCTGAAGTTAACCATATATAGCCATGCATGGCAAGATCCCAGCACCTTTTCAAATGCGTTCATTATTTGGGACACAGACATTGCTGGCATTTATTGCCCCCATGCTGATTGTACTTAAGAAGGTGGTGGTGAACTGCCACTATCCAACCACTCAGGAGGGAGAAGATGCAAGCCATCATGGACAGGAGGTAAAGGGTCACACAGAGGGGCAATTGCTGCCAAGACTACTAAACCATTTAATTCCACTCAGCTCCACAAAAAACAGTCCCAGTGAAGTCACGGGACAGACGGTAAGGTGATGCGTGGAAATGGCAACCAGCTTATGCTGGTTTCTAGAGGTGACCTCCTCCACATTGTCCCTATGACCACCTTCCCTCAGGTCCCTCCACATCATTCAAATAAATACAGTATAGTTCTGTCCTAACTGATTAGGAACTGGTGTTGAGTTTAACTTAAATGCACTGTAATATTTAGGGTGTGTCTAAATAGCTTGAAGGAAGGAATAATGTGGTGAGAAGAAGTTCTGGCAATAACAATGCTTCCTTCAGACGACTATAATTGATTCATCAGAACCTCAATAGCACCGGCACCAAACCTGTGCTCAGCTGACTCAGACATCTATAAAAGCAGTCAACATACATTCACTCCAGACATTCTCTCTTCTCCCCCTCCCATCAGGCAGAAGATACAAAAGCCTGAAAGCACGTACCACCAGGCTCAAGGACAGCTTCTATCCCGCTGTTATAAGACTATTGAACAGTTCCCTTGTACAATAAGATGGATTCTTGACCTCACAACCTACCTCATTATGACCTTGCACTTTATTGTCTGCCTGCACTGCACTTTCTTTGTAACTGTAACACTTTATTCTGCATTCTGTTATTGTTTTCCCTTGTACTACCTCAATGTACTGATGTAATGAAGTGATCTGTATGGATGGCATACAAGACAAAGTTTATCACTGTACCTCGGTACATGTGACAATAATAAACCAATTTACCAATTTACATTTATACCTTGGCATCACATTGACACAATACTGGACTCAACAACTGATGGTCTCTGCAGCTGTAAGATTTTACCTGGTGTTTGTCCAAACTGAATGGCTTCAGAAGGTTGGGACGGCTCACTGATCCCATATTTATTGACAGCACGCACTCTGAAGCAGTATAACTTCCTTCTGTCCAAGCCAGTGACTGCAAATCTTGGGCAGTTCACAGTAATGTCCAGGTTTGCTCGTTGCCAACTATTACTTCCAGCCACAGACTGAAGGGGAAGAAAAATTAAAAGCTGAACGTGAATTGTAGTCCATTATCTATGAATTATCTATGAATTGTAGAACATAGAATATAGAACAATTACAGCATAATTCAGGCCCTTTGGCCCACAAAGCTGTGCCAAACATGTCCCTACCCTAGAAATTACTAGGCTTACCCATAGCCCTCTATTTTACTCAGCTCCATGTACCCATCTAACAGTATCTTGAAAGACCCTATTGTATCCGCCTCCACCACCATTTCCGGCAGCCCATTCCATGTACTCACCACTTTCTGAGTAAAAAACTTACCCCTGACATGTCCTCTATATCTACTCCCCAGCACCTTAAACCTATGTCCTCTTGTGGCCACCAATTCAGCCCTGGGGAAAAGCCTCTGACTACCTACCCTATCAATACGTCTCATCATCTTATACACCTCAATCAGGTCCCTCCTCATCCTCCGTCTCTCCAAGGAGAAAGGGCCAAATTCCCTCAACCTGCTTTGATAAGGCATGCTCTGCATTCCAGGCAGCATCCTTGTAAATCTCCTCTGTACCCTCTTTATGGTTTCCACACCTTTCCTGTAGTGAGGTGACCAGAACTGAGCACAATACTCCAAGTGGGGTCTGACCAGGGACGTATATAGCTGCAACAATACCTCACGGCTCCTAAATTCAATTTCCTGATTGATGAAGGACAATACACCATATGCCTTCTTAAGCACAGAGTCAACCTGCACAGCCGCTTTGACATGAATTGTAGTCCATTATCTACGTACAGATCAAATATTTTAACATTTTTCTGACCTGACCTCTCTTGTTTCCAGTTGGGGTGAAGATCACCAACCAGATAGAGTCACAGGCTCTGACCTTGAACCTTAGCTCTCACCCTCCCCGAATTAAGGAAGTTCACCTTGTACACTGCAGTCTGGAGGTAGCACGACTCATAACATCATATAGAAACAGAAGATGCAGATCAGGTTGATGACCTTTCATTGGAACTGGGAGAAATCTGAGGTTTTGCACACTTTAAGCAAGTGCAGCATGAGGAGGGAGAGTGTGGGGTGAGAATCAAGGGAGTGGGTGGAGGAGAGGGGGGATAATGTACAAGAGGATGACAGTACAAGGCAAAAGTGAATGTCAATGGAGGTATAATGCACAGGAGAAGGTGGGATCAGCTAAAGGTGTCTGGTTGATATTACTTGTTGTTTGTGGCAGCTTGCTGTGCGTAAACTACACAGTTGTAAGTGCTTCATTGGCTTTAGGAAACCTGTGGCTGTGAAAGGCGCTGTAGAAATCCAAGTACACAACACTCCCACCTTCTGCTGTCTGAGTGAGTGGGAGCAAAGGTTGTAGGAAGGAAGCAAAGCTTGCATTTCTGTAGCACCTTTCAGGAGCTGTGGTAATCCCAAGGCAATTTGTGGCACGTGAAGAAGTTTATGAGGTGCAGCCTAGATTGTAACGTAGGAAATGTGGCACTCGAGTTACTGCACAGCAAGATCACAAAAAGAACAAAGTGGTAGTAAATCAGAAACTCTCCTCTGGTGATGTTGACTGAGGGATGTAACTACCTCTCCTGCTTTGCAACGTTGCTAAGGGATCTTTTACATTGTTTGTCAATGGAACAGTGGAGGAGGCAGCAGAGAGAAGGAGATCAGAGGGACTCGAGTGCTTGGTGCAGGAGAGCAGAGTCGAGGAACATGGGAACCAGGTGAGCTTCATGACCGGTTGGAGGAGAGACACAACATGGACTGTGGACACACAGGAGACTGCAGACGCTGGAATCTGGACCGACAAACAATCTGCTGGAGGAACTCAGCGGGTCGAGCAGCGTCTGTGGGGGGAAGGAAATTGTCGACATTTCGGGTCGAACTTCGGGACCAGTCCTGATGCAGGGTTTTGACCTGAAACGTCGACAATTCCTTTCCTCCCACAGATGCTGCTCGAGCCGCTGAGTTCCTCCAGCAGATTGTCTGTTGCACCAACCTGGATCGGTTGGACGAGTGGAAAGTTTCAGTCTTGTAGTTTAAATGGAGTATAGTGTAACTAGATAGAGCTTCTGTTTAAGATCCTCCTGAAAACTTTCCTCTGATTTGTTTCAAGCATACACTTGGGTAATCGGCAGCTGCAAGTCAGATGTGGCCAAATGTTTTATTTTGTGCAGGAAGTCAGCGACTTTCTTTTTTTGGGTCAGTTTCGAATCCCATTCCCTGCTGCCCAGACAATAGAGAATGTAATGATCAAAGTTTACCGGTCGCCGTGATAAGCTCAGCACTAGTCAGGTCAAAGGCTTTGAGTGATATGTGAACAGGTGTGAAAGCAGTGCCTGGTCCCTGGGCCGCGAGCTTTAGGCTTCACCTTTTCCACGTAGTAGGTCAGAAGTTCTCTGCCTCGAGGGACTGGTTCATTCCAGCAAAGCGCTGCATACGTTTGTCCGATTTCGGTAACCCGGAGATTAGTTGGAGGCAGTGGGATGAAGATATCTCCTAGAGAAGACAAGGGTTCAGTTCTCAACACTCATTGAAGTGGATAGCATTCTCCTGGGGCTTGACGGGCTGGAGATGGCGTCTCCCCAGATAGGCAGTTTGGAGCCAGGGGTTCACAGTCTCAAAGTAACTGGTCAGCCACTCAGGGCATCAGTGAGAAGAAATGTCATCACACAGAGGGTGGTCAGTCATTGAGTCATAGACTCATACAGCATGGAGACAGGCCCTTCAGCCCAACTGGTCCATTCTGGCCAAAATTCCCATCTAAGATAGTCCCATTTACCTGTGTTTGACCCATATCCCTCTAAACCTTTCCCATCCACGTACCTGTCCAAGTATCTTTTAAATGTTGTTAATGTACCTGCCTCAACCACTTCTTCTGGCAGCTCATTCCATATACTGACCACCCTCTGGGTGAAAAAGTTGCCCCTCAGGTTCCTATTAAATCTCTCCCCTCACCTTAAACCTGTGCCCTCTAGTTCTTGATTCCCCAACCCTGGGAAAAAGGCTGAGTGCATTCACCCTATCTCTGCCCCTCATGATTTTATATACATGTCTATAGAATCTCCATAGATGGAGATGGAGAGGTGGAGATGGCAGAGATGGATACGTTGTTAGATATTAAGGGAATTAATGTGGGCTGGTGCAGGAAAGTGGTGCTGAGGTAAAAGATCAACCATGTTCTTATTGAATGGTAGAACAGCTGTGGAGGGTTGAACGGCCCATTCCTGCTCCAAGATTTCTTGTGTCTTTCCTTCAAGGATATTTGAAGTCTGACTTTCAAAGCTGCAAAGCACCCACAAATGATCATTCACCCTTCACTCACTCTTGACTATTTTCTCTGCTCTTTAGAAAGCCACTCCAAAAGCCAGACTTGAACAGAGCTGCCACAGATTTTGCTGCCAATGCATCCTACACTAATGGCAGGATTAAATTATTTGTTTCTAACAGACAAAGAGAAGTCATTGAGTATTTCTTCACCCAATAAACAGAGGAAATATTCACCTAGTTTGAGGAACCAATGACACCGGTCATACCCTACCATTCTCTGAACTCATCTTAGGTAATGAAACAGGACAGGTGGTGAAAGTGTCAGTGGGGGAACATTTTGGGAACTGTGACCATAATTCTGTAAGTTTCAAGTTCGTTATGGAAAGGGATAGGTTGGTCCTCAAGGTGAGGTCCTCAACTGGGGGAAGGCTGATTTCAATAACAAGAGAGGACCTGGTGAAAGTAGATTGGGAGCAGATGCTTGCTGGTAAACTGATTTCTGACAAATCGGAATTGTTTGAAAGAGAGCAAAAGTTCAGCAACAGAATGTTCTGGTAGGGATGAAGGGTGAAGATGGTATGATTAGAAAACCTTGGATGACAAAGGATATTGAAGGTTTGATCAGGAAACAAAGGAAGCAGATGGCAGGAACAGGTAACTGGAATGTTTGTCCTCCTAGTTTCTTTCTTAAGTTCTATCCTATATGAAATGTGCAGGAGAGAACTTAAGAAATTAGAAGGGCAAAGAGGGGCCATGAGGTATCCTTGGCAGGAAAGATTAAAGAAAATCCCAAGACGTTCTCTTAGCATATCAGGAGCAAGAGGGTAGCTGGGAAAAAGTGGGTCCCCTTAGGGACCAAAGGGGCCATCTATGTGTGGAGCCAAGAAAGGCGTGAAGGACAGTGAGTTCAGGGAGGGCTACATTCATAGTCTGGACCATGTCAATATTAAGAAGGGGGAGGTGTTAGATGTCTTGTAATGCATAATGGTGGATAAATCCCCAGGGCCGGAAGAGAACTATCCCAGGATGCTGGGAAGAAAGGGAGAAAATAACTGGGACTATGATGGAGATTTTTGATTCTTCCCTAGCCACAGGTGAGGTACCAGAAGTCTAGAGGATGGCTAATGTGGTTCCTTTATTTAAGAAGGGCAGCAGGGATAAGCAAGGTAACTATACCCTGTCAAGACTGACGTCAGTGGTAGGGATATTATTGGAGAAAATTCTAAGAGATAGGATTTATCTCTTGAAAGGCAAGGGCTGATCAGGGCTAGTCAGCCTGGCTGTGTGTGGGGGATATCCTGTCTCACTAATTTGACTGAGTTTTTTGAGGAGGTAAATAAGGAGGTTGATGAAGGCATGGCAATAGATGTTGTCTATATGGACTTGACTAGGTCCTGCATGGTAGGCTGGTCCAGAAGGTTAAGGCACAGGGAGCAAGTTGGCTAATTAGAGCCATAATTGGCTTGGTGATATTAGGCAGAGGGTAGTGGTGCTTTTCTGATTGGAAGACCGTGGTTTATCACAGGGATTGGTACTGAGACCCTTGTTGTTTGTGATATATATTAGCGACTTGGATGTGAACACAGGAGAAATGATGAGAAAGTTTGTGGATGACATAAAGGTTGGTGTTGTGGATAGTGAGGAAGGTTGTCTAAAGCTGCAGCAGGATGTAGATCAGATGGAAAGCTGGACGGAGTATTGGCAGATGGAATTTCATCCCAACAAGTGTTGAGGTGATGCAATTTGGGTAGTCAAGTAGGGGTAGGACACATACGGTCAATGGAAAGGAATAGCAAGGAATGTTGATGAACAGAGGGACCTTGGGATCCAAGTCCATAGTTCCCTGAAAATGGCAACACAGGTCGATAGGGTGGTGAAGAAGGTATATGGCATGTTTGTCTTCACAGGTAGGGACATAGATTCTAAGGGTTGAGATGTTATGTTGCAACACTGGTTAGAACACACCTGGAGCACTGTGTGCAGTTCTGGTCACCACACTATAGGAAGGAGGTGGTTGTGCTGGAGAGAGTGCAGAGAAGATTCACCAGGGTGTTGCCTAGTTTGGAGGACTTTCATTATGGGGTGAGATTGGACAGGCTGGGCTTGTTTTCCCTGGAGCGAAGGAGGCTGAGGGGAGACCTGATAGAGGTGTGTGAGATTATGAGAGACATTGGTAGGGTAGATAATTAGAATCATTTTCCCATGGTAGGAATATCAAATACAAGAGGAGAGAGGTTTGAGGCAAGAGGGAGGAGTTTTAAAGGGGACCTGAGCGGAAAGTTTTTTTACACAGAGAGAGGTTGGTAACTAGAACTCACTGCCAGTGGAGGGGGTGGAATCAGACACAGTCACTACGTTTAAGAGACATTTAGACAAGCATTTCAACAGGTAAGGCAGAGAAGGTTATGGTCCGAATGTAGGCAAAAAGGTCAGCATGGATGTGGTGGGCCGAAGGGCCTGTTTCTGTGCTGTACAACTCTAAGTTTCAGCTCAGCAATATACTATAGGAGTGTTAACCTTTCTCTAAAGCAAATTCTAAACTATCCTGTTATACTGATAAATACCCAGATGGAAGACTTCAGGACTGTGGGAAAAGAGCAAAGAGTAGAAACAGAAAGTTAACTTTGTCAAAGAGGTCACAGGCAGACGGGGCTGATCTGTAATGAGATCAGACAGTGAGGGTGAGAAGTTATGCCTGTAACTCCACCGAGTCATTCAGACTTACCTTCAAGCTCATCCTTCGTGATCACTATCTCACCTCTGTCTGTCTGGATATCTGCAGGGATGAAATGAGGAACATTGTAGTACTGGTAAGAAATCATCTTTATGAGGCTACAATGACAGAATATAGAAGCATTGCAATGAACAGAGTGTCGGTCTCACCCAGCCGATAATTTATGCATATTCCAGGATCTGGGTCAACATTTATTGTCCACACCCAACCGTCCACCAATGGATGCCAGTCAGTCACATGTCAAGGCTGCTTCACCAGTACCTTCCGAACCCATGACCACCCTCACCTGGATGGAGAAGAGCAGCAGGTGCACGGAACCACCTCAAACTCTGAACTTCCCTGGAGGGCACACATGGTCCTGACTTGATGTATTGCCACTGGGTCTAAATCTTGGTACTCCTTCCCCCGGAGCACGAGTGGGACAGCCCACGTCACAGGGACTGCAGCAGGCCAAGAAGGTGACTCATAGGGATGGACAATATATCCCGGCCTTGACAGCAACACCCACATCCCATAGATAAAGAAAGGAGCAGACGGTACAGACATGCCCGTGAAGAATCGCTCAATTCACAAAACAAGGCTGATGAAAGGGAACGATTGCCTCTGTTGAAGATACATACACATTATCCTGTTTGCAGCCAGAGCATCGACTGTGGTCACTGGTTCAGACACACGTGACGACCTGCCAATCCCTGCACTGTTGATGGCCCTGACACGGAATTGGTATGTTCGGTTTTCAGTGAGACCCAGGACTGGAAACTTGCACATTTTCTCGGGGGTGTCATTGCAATGGACCCATTCGTCACTCCCAATCTCCTTCCTAAAATCATAAATCAAAATACACTTGTTAAAAGAAACCATCTGTTAATCTCCACGGCCTAGAAATTCATTTGCATGACTCTCAAAGGTAAAGTGTTGCACAGATAAATATCACATTGACACGGCCATTATGAATTTTTCTTGGCTGATTAATGCCAGTGATTATTAAGGATGGACTTCTTGTTGTCAACTGCGACCTGCATCTCCCCGTTGCCAGTCACTTCAACTCCCCCTCCCACGCCGAGATATGTCAGTCCTCGGCCTCCTCCACTGCCAGGAGAGGTCCAAGTGCAAACTGAAGGAACAGCCCCCCATTTTCTGTCTTGGAACGTTGCAGCCTAACAGCATGAACATTTAATTCTCCACTTTAAGTAATCCCCTCAAACCCATCCCACACCCGCCCCAAACGATGTCTTTTCTTCCCTTTCCTAGTCTATCTCTCTTTTCTCTACCCCCCTTTTTTTTCCCTCTGACCCATCCCCCGGTGGATCTGCTCTCCCCTCCTCCCCCACACCTGTCTATCACTATCTCTTACCTGCATCTACCTATCACCACCCTGTGCCCACCCCGCCTCCCCTCTTCTGTCCACCTATCACTGCTCTGCTTTTCCTTCCTATATATTGGGCTTCCCCTTTGCCTATCTTCAGTCCTGAAGAAGAGTCCTGACCCAAAATGCTGATCGCCTGCTTTTCTCCACGGATGCTGCCTGGCCTGCTGAGTTCCTCCAGCATCATCGTGTTTTTCGTCTAGATTCCAGCATCTGCAGTCCTTTGTTTCTCAGGAAGTACTGTTTACCCATTAACCTGAATCTCTTCAATGAACAATTACTTTAATTATAGATTTTGACCCATAGGATGACACCAAGATTGGGGGCGAGTGGACAGTGAGGAAGGCTATCAAAGTTTGCAGCGTGATCTTGACCAGCTGGGAAATGGGCTGAAAAATGGCAGATGGAATTTAATGCAGACAAGTGTGAGGTGTTGCATTTTGGGAGGACAAACCAGGACAAGACTTGTACAGTGAATGGTAGGGCACTGAGGTGTGCGGTAGAACAAAGGGACCTGGGAATACAGGTCCATAGTTCTTTGAAAGTGGCGTCACAGTAGATAAGGTTGTAAAGAGAGCTTTTGGCACTTTGGCCTTCATAAATCAAGGCATTGAGTACAGGAGTTGGGATGTTACGCTGAAGTTGTACAAGACATTGGTGAGGCCAAATTTAGAGTATTGTGTGCAGTTCTGGTCACCTACCTACAGGAAGGATATCAATAAGCCTGAAAGAGTGCAGAGAAAATTTACAAGGATGTTGCCAGGACTTGAGAACCTGAGTTATAGGGAAAGGTTGAATAGGTTAGGACTTTATTCCATGGAGCGCAGGAGAATGAGGGGAGATTTTATAGAGGTATACAAAATTATGAAGGGTATAGATAGGGTGAGTGCATGCAGGCTTTTTCCCCTCAGGTTGGGTGAGACTAGAGCTAGAGGTCATAGGTTTAGGGTGAAAGGTGAAACATTTAAGGGGAATCTGAGGGGAAACTTCTTCACTCAGAGGGTGGTACGAGTGTGGAATGAGCTGCCAGCGGAAGTGGTGGATGTGGGTTCAATTGTGATACTTAAGAGAAGTTTGGATAGGTACATGGATGGGAGGGGTTTGGAGGGATATGGTCCAGATGCAGGTAGATGAGACTAGGCAGAAAATCAGGTGTCATGGACTAGATGGGCCGAAGGGCCTGTTTCTATGCTGTAGAGGTCTATGACTCTATGATTCTATGTCTTATGGTCTTATATCTGCCCACCACAGCACTTTCTAGAAGCAGAGTTTCTGAGACTGAACTTGAGATTGAGAGCAGTGCACTGAGGTTTGTCCAGCTCACATGCACAGGAACTAACCTCACTGAAAATACCCTGAACACCTTATACTGCCTTGTGAGGTCTTGCTCTTTAATGGAGTACTCAGCCACAATTACTGGTAAGTCTCTGGCCATACAAAATATGTGCATTATAATTCTCTCAGATAAATAATACAAAATATGATAGATTTCAAAATAATGAATTATTTTGTTTATTTATGAAATGTTGGTTTGTTGCCTCAGGGATGTGTTCCTAACTGCAAACGCACTCACAGCACTAGGGTGCCCCATCAAGTTCCAGCCTCCAGCCAGTGAGTGCCCCTCTCTGCTGCTGACTAGGAAGCACTGGCACTCCAAATGACCAATACAGCTGGCTTGTGTCGTGTCAATGGTGATTGGCAGCAGAGGACTTGAATTCTCCATTTGTCACGGAGATTCTTCATACATCTGCCTCCCGCCAGATTTTACACAATCTGCCAAAGACTTGAAATAAGTAGATCCTATGGGAACAGATGGGACCTCCCGGAAAAAGCAGGACTTCCTGGAATAAATGGGGCCATTCACTGTTGCTTGTGGGAACTGGACAGACAAAAATTCCCATCACTAACCTGTCGATGACATAACCAATCACCGGACTCCCTCCGTCCGCACTCGGTGGCTTCCAGGTAATAAGCACATAATCCTTGTTAACATCCTGACATTCCACATCCAGTGGAGATCCAGCTGCTCCTGGTTCTGCAGCTGGAGCATCTGTGGGAGGAAGATTTTGTCATTGTCTGCTAATTAACCATAAACACACACATTGCTAAAGAACAGGAGGATTTTCTGCTCACTGAAAGCATCACCTGTTATTTAGAGAATCCCATCTGGATAACGTTAATGACCGCATTTCTGCACAAGAAGTGTTGTTAGATCCCAACCATGCAAAGACAGAAGAAAAGACATTTGATCCTGTAGATAATCCTTCTGAGAAGTTTACAGCCCTTTCCCTACCCCTCATCACAGTGTTCACCTCTGGGAAGCCGGAGGCTCTGCCTTCATTAAATGGCAAACCATCCTTCGGTAACAATCAACCAGATATCATTATCAGAATAACCTGCAATTTCTTTCTGTCATAATAGGTCACTGAGCAGAAACATCAACTCTTTTGCAAGAAACAACCTGTTGTAGGAACTCAGTGGGTCAAGCAGCATCTGCAGAGGGAAAGAAATGGTCGATTTTTCAGGTCGGGACCCTGTACCTGGACTAATGCAGGGTCTCAACTTGAAATGTCAACCTTTTTTTGCCTCCACAGATGCTGCCTGACCTGTTGAGTTCCTTCAGCAGTTTATAGTTGCTCCAGATTCCAGTATCTGCAGTCTCTTGTGTCTCTATATTATTTCTGTTCCTCTTTCCACAGATGCTGCCTGACATTCTGAGGATTTTCTGTTTTTAGTTCAGATTTACTTCATCTTTAGTGTTTTATCTTTGTATTAACCTTTCCTTGTCTTGTTTCTGGATATACCTTTGCACACAATTCCCTTTTAAGGCAGGTTCAAACAATAGCAACCCATCTCGATCACTTGGGCTGGAAGGACGGAGCAATCTCAGCTCTGTTATATTCACCCACCGATATTTGGCTCCATTGACTTCATCAGATCAGGACTATGTTACAATGGTGCCAACTGATAGACTGTGAGTTGCTAACCTCTCCTTGACTCATTCCACTGGCATCAGAAATCCCAGTCACCACCCTCCCACCATTGCTTCCAACGTTTAGGTCTTCCTCTCTTGTTTGGTGAACAACAAACGCAACATTCAAGGTACGTCCTGATGGGGGAGCTCAATACAAACAGCACTGGGATGGCAGACCCAGTTTGCTTTATGATTTGCTGAACTGTAGTGATTCATTGTGGTCATTATACTGTGGTCACTGCTGGATCTAAATCACCATAGGTCACTTACCTGAGCAGAGTCGTGAGTCCCAATCCTAGGTCACTTCACTAAGTATATCCCCCAGCCTGACATTGCTCTGTTATCCAGTGGCTACTTCCTAATCTTTCAGTACCATTTAGGATATAACGTTGATAGTGCATTCACAAAATTGCAAATTGAATTTAACCAAATTAACTTTGAAGACAGTGTACAACTTATTGGGATGGATGTATTGATCATTATGTGCAGTGGGGGATGATGTTTTAGGCAACACTCTTCCCTTGTTTTTAGAGGTTCATAAAACATTTATTGAAAATCTAAGTATACCTTAACCTGAAGACTGGAGTTTTCAGTAAATTTAAATAAGAAGCTGGTATCACAACCCAAAAAACTGATTAGTCAATCATCAGAACAACTGATAGAAGGGTGAGATCAGGCAAATCTGCCCGAAGAACAGGCGGCCAACATTGACTGCATAGGCGATTGAATCTGCAAAGTACAGTGGAAATCTTTATACCACAGTCAAGGAGCACAAAACAAACTCCACAACGTGAACCCACGTAAGAACAGTTCACAGCCAGAAATATAGCAGTGTAACAGTGGATCAAGTGACTAGGTCATTGCTGAAGTCGAAGTCGAGTCTATTGTCATATGCACAAGTACATGTGTGCACAGGTGTAAGGCAGTGTCATGTAAAAGTTTGGTAAACTAGACACATACTGTGTTAAAACAGGGCATGTTCCTTATTTTTGAAGAGAAGAACGAAAGCTTTCATACCTCTAACAAGCACATATCCACTATGTTCCTTATAACCTGTCTGTGTGAGGAGGCTCATGGTATAGAGACCCTCATCCTCCTTATGGATGTGAGTGAGGGTTAGTTTGGTGGAGTTGTCAGAGCTCTTAATCTTCACTGAATTGGACTCCTTCAGCGGAATACCTGCAAGTACAATAATGGATCAAGTCAGCAATTGCCACATTGTCACACCTAACAGTTTAGCATTGACTTTAGAGTTCACATTTTAATGTAATTGTGTTTCTGTTCACCCTCTCCTGTAGGGCGTGACATTCACATCACATAAAGATTGGCACAGGGGGTCCTGCTTCAGAAGGACAGGTGTACAAATCAACCCAAGTAGTATGTTGGTCTGGTAACGAACACCAATGCCATGTGCTGAGCCTTTCATTGTCCCCCCCTCACTGAGGTGGTTTGTCTAGTTTGCAGACTGACATGACGCAGGACATCCCAGCACGTGGACTGCATCCTTCATCTGTCCCAGATGGGGAAGTTCCTGAAGAGAAAACCCTTCAACTCCAAGGCTGTGGGGCAGTGAACAGCATAGAATGCGCCTTGTGTCCTGAGAGGAACAACGAGGAGAACCCACTCAACCATTTCCCCAACTCAATGGTCAACACCAATCAGCAGACGTTGGAGCTGGCTGGAGTGGGGATGGGGAGGGCCCTCTACACCCTGGACCATGCGAGCATTCATTCAGGAGGAGTTTGAATCCCTCCTTGGTGGAAGGTCTGGAATACACAGCTACTATCAGTAATCCTTCCTCATCTCAGGCAATCCCTCAGGATCAAGGGTGACTTACTTCCACTCTGGTTTGGTGGGCTCTGAGGTGTTTGATGAAGTCAATGTGGGAACTGCCCTGACCAGAAGGTGGTTGATGAGACTGGCAGTGGAAAATTTGTGAGGTGGGGCGCTTCTTCTGTTGTTTGTACAGAACCTCTGTGTGCTCCTGATGCACGCCCTCAAGATCATCAATGCCATCCTCAAAGCTCCTTCTCATCGCTGAGTGGTCATGGCACAGGTAATGGTGATCATAAAACTGCAGCGTTATTGTAAAACCCATCTGGTTCACTCATATCCTTCAGGGAGTGGAACCTACTGCCCTTACCGGATCAGGCTATATGCTACTCCTTACATATCAATGTGCTCGACTTTTAACTGCCTCTATACAATCGATTCATGACTTTTAAGGAGGGTGTAAGTTGAATGAGGAAGGAATGGGAATGTATTTGTGAAGGTGAATGGTGTATGTAGCCCAGTCGAATGGAGTGACCTGTTATGGTGCATCCTGTTACTTAACTTATGAGCAATTATACTTAACATTAAGCTATTTTACATCAGAGTATCAGTCCTACCACATCTGCTTCTCACATCAAAACCAAAAGTGGTCACCCATTCATTAAGCATTTACTGACTCACTGTGTAAACTGCAGATGACGTGAAATAAAAAAAGATAACCTTATAAGATAACCTTATAAAATGGCCAAGGTCATTCACCACATTAAGCATTTTATTCTACACAGTGTACACTTTGAATGTAAACTTGGAGGCATTCAATGTGACTAAATCTCCAGGAGTAGCAGTGTAAAATATCTTGATAGGAGTGTGTAATGGAGAAGAAATTTAGCATAGAAAGTGACATGTCATAAACACTGACCATCCCGAAGCCAGCAGATCTCTCCCAGGCGTCCTGTCAAGGCTGATGAAAAGATGCAGCTCAGGGTTAGAGATCCACCCTCTTTACCGAAAGAAGCTTCAAACCCATCAATGATGTCAATATCCGGCACAATCGGACGGGCTGAAGAAAACAGTAAGCAAGTGTGGTGTTGGCTTCAGTTGGCATTACACATACATCATAGCTGCCAAAACATACAGGACAGTGACAGAATCGTAGACCGACACAATATAAAGAAATTCAACTCTGACTGTAGCACTGAAGGCATTATGTAATAGTGGTCATACACTCACACCAGCACTAAAATTTGGTTCCTTTGAAGTCAGTGGTATGGTTAATGCAACAGACAATCTGCTGGAGGACCTCAGAAGGTTGAGCAGCATCTGCAGGCAGAAAAGAATTGTTGACATTGTGGGCGAAACCCTTCGACTCGGAACGTTGACAGTTCCTTTCCTTCCACAGATGCTGCTCGACCCACTGAGTTCTTCCAGCAGATTGTTTGTTGCTCTAGATTCCAGCTTCTGCAGTCTCCTGTGTCTTCTCTGTATGGTTAATGCTACTGGCTAGGGTGAATTAGACAGAGCCCATTCAATTCACCAAGTGTATCAAAAATCATTGGGTTATAGAATCATTACAGCACAGAAAGGGAGCTATTTGGCACAATGAGTCAATGCCAGTTTTTGTAGACCCAGAGCTCCTGCTGGTCTCATTCCTTTGCTGTTTTGCCCATTGCACTGCAAATTATTTTCTCTCATGTGCCTCCTGTTCCCCTGTGAAAACCCCAGTTAACCCTGAACCCACCAGACTTACAGACGATGAGTTCCAGATCATAACATTTTCTGATTTACTCATTTGTTGGAACCTAGATTTTATCACCCATCCCCAACTGCCCTTGAGACAGAGGTGAGCCACCTTCTTGAAGTGCTTCTGGGGAGGAGGTTTTAGGATTTAGACGCAGCCACAAAGAAGAAACAACGATGTATTTTCAAATCAGCTTGGTGTGTGACTTGGAACCCGCCAATGGTGGTGTTTCAATGCAGTTGATGCCCTGCCCTTCCTGGTGGTCGAAATCAGGGGCTTGGAGGGTGCTGTTGCAGTGGTCTAGTCAAGTAATTGAAGTGTATTTTGCAGAGGGTGCACGCTGCAGCCATTGTGTGTCAGGAAGTGAATCAATCGTCACAAGACCTGACCTGCTCTGCATCCAGTAGTGATGTATTGGTATTGGTATTGGTTTATTATTGTCACTTGGACCGAGGTAGAGTGAAAAACTTGTCTTGCATACTGATCGTACAGGTCAATTCATTACACAGTGCAGTTACATTGAGTTAGTACAGAGTGCATTGATGTAGTACAGGTAAAAACAATAACAGTACAGAGTAAAGTGTCACAGCTACAGAGAAAGTGCAGTTCAATAAGGTGCAAGGTCACAACAAGGTAGATTGTGAGGTCAGAGTCCATCTCATTGTACAAGGGAACAGTTCAATAGTCTTATCACAGTGGGGTAGAAGCTGTCCTTAAGTCTGGTGGTACGTGCCCTCAGGCTCCTGTATCTTCTACCCGATGGAAGAGGAGAGAAGAGAGAATGTCCCAGGTGTGTGCGGTCTTCAGCGGGTGGGTGGCTGGTTCAGCTGAGTTTCTGACCACTAGGATGGTTATGTTGGGAGAGTCAGTGATGGTCATACGATTGAACGTCAGGGGTGGTGGTTGGTTCTCTCCTGGTGGAGATGGTCATTGCCTGATACTTTTGTGCTGTGAGTGTTACTGGCCACAAGCCTGTATGGTGTCTGGGTCTTACTGAGTTACAACTGGGGAAAGACTGTTTGAGGACTCAGAGATGAGAGGGGGTATTAATTCAAGCTGCCACTAAAAGTATCAGGAGAGGGAGAAGGAGAACACTTTAGGCAGTAACATGGAATATTTTGCCAGGGGGTAGAGTGGGACTGAAGTGGAAGTTTGATGAATAATCGAAGCACAAGGAGAGGTGCTGAGGTTAGTTTGAAATGACTCATGGGCCAGAGTGCTCTCTACATTCCCTTTATGCAATAATTTTGTATCTAGTTGTATCAACTTGTGCAAAGTGCTTCGTGATTTGGAGCCATAAACAATCAGAAAGTAAAGAGTTATTGCTCCAAGTTCTCAATATCAAATAGTAAAGTAGTTTGTGATTCTTCGTTCTCTGAAAGACCCAGTGCAGGTACAAACTATTGTTGTAACTATTCTCAACTTTGAAAGTCTCAATAATCAAAGGACTTAAAAACTTTACATGAGGAAGATATACATAGAGACCAGGTACAAAAAATTGCTTTGCCTATGACCAGCGTTTTACATTAGGGATTGGTTCTGGGACCCTTGCTGTTTGTTACACATATAAACATTCTGCATGTGAACGTATGATTCCTAAGTCTGCAAATGACATGAAAATTGGTGGTGGTGTTGACAGTGAGGAGGGTAACCTGGCTCTAGGATGATGATGATAACTTGGTAAGATAAGGGAGACCCATATCAGGTACAATTTAATCCTCAAAAATGTGAGGTGATTCTTTTTGGGAGGACTAGTAAGGCTAGGATAATCCCAGTTAATGGTAGGATCCTAGGAAGTACTGAGGAACAAATGGACTCTGATGTACAGGTCCAAGGATCCCTAAAGGCAGCAGCACACATAGATAAGGTGGTTAAGAAGGCATATGAATATACAAGCAGAGAGGTTATAGTACAACTGTATATTTAGTTAGGCCACAGGTGTAGTACTGTGTGCAGTTCTGGTCCAACATTATAGGAAGGACATGATTCTACTGGAGAGGGTACAGAGGAGATTCACCAGGACGTTGCTTGGGATGGAACACTTCAATTATAAGGAGACACTGGTTTCTTTTCCTTGGAGCAGTGGAGGATGAGAAGGGACCCGATTCAGGTGTACAAAGTCATGGGGGACATTGATAGGGTAGGTAGTGAGAAACGTTTCCCTTTGGTCAGGGCATCTATAACCGGATGGCAGAGGTTTAACAATACAGGTTAAGAGATTTAGAGGGAATTGGAAGAAGATTTTTTTTCCCGAGGCTGGATGGAATCTGGAACACCTGAGGGGGTAGAGGCCAGGTAGTCACAGCATTGAAGAAGTTTTCAGATGAGAAGAGAACTTCAATCACCAACACATAGATTGCGATTGACCAGGTGTTGGGAATAGGATTAATATAGGATGGTATTTGATGGCTGCACAGACATGCTGGGCTGAAGCGCCTGTTACTGTGAGTCTATGACAAACAACACAGAGAAGATGTGTGCTTAAGATCCTCTCTCATCACTGGACATTCATCTTGCTTCTATCTGGTGCAAACCTGATGAAGAACCAACCCCTTGGCAGCTGTTGGTAAATGTTCGGTCCTGATAGGGTTGTCATGGATGGAATAAAATTACTATTTCACTGTGGCTTCTTAAACCCACAGCGTGGAACTGACATGGTAACAGAGGTGAGAATGTGAGAACTTGCGGTTATAACAACACAAAAACCACTGGAGGAACCCAGCAGGTCTTGCAGCATCTATGGAAGGAAATAGACAGTTGACATTTCAGGTCAAGACCCTTCATCTGGACCCAAAATGTCGACTGTAGATGCTGCCTGACCCGCTGAGTTCCTCCTGCAGATTGTATATTGCGGATATAATATGCCTTTTATAATGTCCAATGAAGCCACTTATGTGCTGTCATAGTATCACCCCTGTTTTAACGAAGGCAAACGGTGTAGTCAGAATCTGCATAGCAAGATTCCACAAACATTTAAATCACCAGATAACTTACTTAATGGGAGTTAGATGAAGAATAAACTTTTGCCAGCACACTGAGAGGGATCTCTGATAACACATCCCCTAATGGGACAGACAGTGTCTCAGTTTAATGTCTGATAAGCTCCCCCTGACACTGCAGCACTTCCTCAGTACTGTAGTGTCAGCCTGACTCATATGCTTGTGGGGGGCTTGGACCTCAGAACCTCCTCACTGCCCCAGCTCCCTTTTGCCCGTTAACCCCAAAAATGATTCTGAATGCAAACCAATTTGGAGCATAAACTGAACAATTATATAAATATTATTTTTAAAAAGAACAGTCACCGTGGTAAACTGGGAGCAAAAGGTTTTCGTCACTGGGGTTGTTCAACTTTAGATTAGCCCATATGAAATAATATCTTGATTTGTCATTTACTTTTGCATTATTATATTAACTGACATAATACTGTGAGTAAATCAAAGGCAAAACAGAGATCATTTCAGGGTGAGTCATGATTCTGCAGCACCATTGCTGAAAGGGATAACAACTTGACTGGAGGCACACATCACTTACGTTCCAGCCCGACAGAGTCACCGCCTGCGTCTGAGCCTTGATGTTCTATAAATCAGCACAAGCAAAAAGTTTGGTGAATCTGGAGACACAGCTCAGAACTTCATTGTTATATGCGCACAAAATGCAGAGCAGTTACAGATGGTCAAATGCAAGGCCGCAGAAAGTTGCTGCCCAGTTCTGTACTCCCCAATGTCTTGCAACTAATTCCCCAGGCAAATGGATTTACACTGTAAATGTGAAGTAAACTCACTGCGGAGGGCTAAGTAACATCATTTCCTGGGTACTACTTTGATATTGTGAGAACTGCCAGTTAATTTGTGATACTATCAATTAACCCAGACAAGCTTGGAATCTTATTTCACCAAAATTTTCTTAACCGTAGATTTTTAAAAAATTAAATAGAAAGTTTTCTTTTTCACTCTCTTTTCCTCTCTTTTAATTCAATTTCAGGCTTTGTAGTGCAACGGTTAGCGTAACACTATTACAGCACCAGCGACCCAGGTTCAATTCCAGCCGCTGTGTGTAAGGAGTTTGTACGTTCTCCCTGTGTCTGCGTAGGTTTCCTCTGGGTGCTCCGGTTTCCTCCCACATTTCAAAGACGTACGGGTTAGGAAGTTGTGGGCGTGCTATGTTGGCGCTGGAAGCGTGGCGACACTTGCGGGCTGCCCCCAGAACACTCTACGCAAAAGATGCATTTCACTGTGTGTTTCGATGTACATGTGACTGATAAAGATCTTATCTTATAGTTTCCTTTCTCTATGTTCCTCTTCCTTTAGCTGATTTGGTTCGAACACACCTTATCTACACTTCCTGCTCAATCTAAATTCATCGGCCTTTAGTCTAACTGGTCAGGAGCAAGAAACAATCTGCTGGAGAAACTCAGCGAAGAGCATCTGTGGGGGAAAAGGAACTGGGTCGAAACCCTGCCTCAAGGTATCAGGACTTTGGGTTTCAAGCTGAAGCATCGACAATTCCTCTCACCCCACAGATGCTGCTCGACCTGCTGACTTCCTTCAGCAGTTTGTTTTTTTGCTCCAGATTCCAGCATCTGCTGTCTCTTGTGTCTGTAATTGGTCAGGATGTGCTGGTAATTTTCCTGGTAGTTGGTGTGATCACCAGCAGACCAGAATATCATGGAGATTACACACAATCCTCATAACAATTCAGCGGGATCTGAACCACCATGCACATTGGTGTAATTGGAAATGTGTTGCCCAGGGGTGAGGCTGAGGTCAGGGTCAGGTTGGGATTCCGGTTGGATCATATTTGAATCTTTTGCCGATCACGTCTTCCCAGTTCTTGAGCCTTCACCGACTGGAAAAGGTTCTCTCAGACCCTTCATGTTTTTAAATATCTCCATCAGATCCCCTCTCAGCTGCCTCTGATCTAACCCCAGAGAACAACTCTAGTTTCTCCAGTCTAGCAACAATGCTCCATGGATTTTAGTTATTGGTATTGGTTTATTATTGCCACTTGTACTGAGTTATTCCCCTCCAAAACCTTCAAACTGGGCATGGAGAATGGGGGGAGATTGGGGATCGAGCCCTCAGGACGTTGGAAGGATCGGAGGGTTCAGAGATCAGGGAGTGGTGATTGGAGGGATCTGCCCTTGGCCTTCGAGGGATCAGGAGCAATGTCAGGGGTTGGTGAGGATGGATGGGGCAATGTGTAGATAGGAGGTGGGCAGAAGGTTGAGAGGTCTAGTGGTGCTTTGGAAAAACCTAGTTGTCCTGGGAGTGCCCAATGAAGATTGCTCCCCGGACAATCCACAATGCCCGGGTAGGTGCTGGGCGTGGGAAACTACATCACCCTGGGCACCACTACTTCAGAGATCACAATGGTGGCTCACTCCAGGAAGCATCTGTCCAATGAATGCAGTGACAGAAACCTAACCACAAGTGGGTATTATTGCACTTCACTCTGCAGAAAAACCTGTTTAATTCCTTGAAGCTAAAAATAGCAACCTAACGTGATTGGATTGCTGGGCCCAAGTGAATGTTGGAATAAGACTTTGAACGTCTGCCACCCTGCTTCCCCTCCTCCCACATCACTGGAAAGCAAATGGGAGCACCTTAACATCAGCCACCCCCACAAGTCCGCAAAGAGGTCAATGTCTGGGCCAGAAGATGGGGACCAGGAAAGGTATGTTTCTAAAGGCCACGTGAAGCTACGTGAAACAATGGCAAGAAATCCGATGACAGGCTGTGGTACACATAAGTTATGAGTACCGATACGTTGTTGGACCTGACACTGCTATCAGCTGATATTGACCTCCTTCAATCAAAGATGTTTTGTTGGGAGCTCTATCCTTATCATCTGGCTCAGTGAAGAACTATGCAAAGGAGTTCGCAGACTCTGAACTGGCCAATAATTAATGAGCATTGATCAATTGATCAGATGAATTTCAACTTCTTCATAGTACATGAAACTCCTTTGATGTGTCAATTACCCAAAGTTGCCACACAGCTAATTGACGAGTGGGAAACTTACTGTTCACAAGAACTGTAGCATATGACGATGCCTCTCCATGGGCATTTGTGGCTAATACGGAATACTCGCCTGAATCCTTTGGGCTGCATCTAGTGAGCAGAGACATCTGGTTATTTTGAATTCACAGTAAGTGTTCAAAAAATTTGAGAATGATTACCAGCAAACCTTCTGATATTTGGTCTTAGCAACTGGTTAAAAAGTTATCTTCTTTTATTGCAATCTATCTACCTTTGTAAATAGGAATCCAAAATATGGTCTAGTCGGCATTTATTTTGCAAGCTGTGACCAAATCATCCTGGAAATGGTTGTAAAGATGCTCACAGAGGGGTGGGAAATGTTTCCCGATCCATTTGCCCTGATTCTGATCTTGTCCCAATAGCCCGGACACCCGAATGAAACAGACTCAGGTTCTACCAGGGCAGGTACATGATTTCAGAGCTATCCATTGCTTCGCTGGTCTAACTCGAAGTCACTGTCTCATCCAAGGCATGTAGTCTCACTTGCCCATGTCTTGAATTATCAGCTCCCACTTACAGTCATTTTGTGGACCCAATCCATCTGAACCAAGGACCCATTCCCGCAAATTCCGCACAAAGCTGAGATCAATTATTGGCTGGGTCAACAGCCTTCATTCTTACAACTGGACAGTGGCTATTCTTAGATTAAGTCTGCCTGCATATTTTAGTTAGACCATTTGACACAGCCAGTATCGTAACCCATTCCACATTAAACAACAGTGAATACTTCAGAAGAGAATACCCTCCAGGTCCATTTTCAACACTTGAGAAATACATAATTATGCAAATTCTGTCTTTGCTATTGCAAAAAAAACCTTTTCTACCCCTTGGTGATTCTGAGAAAATCTATAGAGATAAAGCACAGTCATTCTGAAGGAATATATTGTTCCAACATTCTGTAAAAGACATTTAGGAAGTTGCACGATGTTTCTCCACTGTGCTTCATATTTTTATCTTCAATGATGTGTAAAATAAGTGATACTCAAAAATCTTACCTACTGATCTCAAGTGTTTGTAAACCAATTTTGTTCTCAATTGTGTACTTTCCAGGAACATCTTCTGGTTTAATCAGAATTCCATCCTTGTACCTGACAGAAACAATGTTAGACACCAGGAACACTGCAACACTCGGAATATCATACAACACATCGTTAAAGTTGCATCATTTGCCAAGTACATTTCAAACTAAACTTCATCTGTAAGAGGAAATGACCAAATGAAAGGTTTGTATTAGATGGAAAAATAACTGGTTTATCACCTCTGAAATTATCTTCTTGTGAAACCTAACTTAGGGCTAGAGAGTAAATTAATTTTGGGTGGATAGTGTAAAGAATGTGCGATAAGTGGCTCTACATTGTCCATTAGAACATTACCAAAAGATAACCCTATTGCTGAAGCTTTCACACAAAGTTTACGTGTTTGAAGGCCTGAATCACATCCGTTGGAAAGATTTTGAACATTCCACTGTCTAAGGCTAACATTGTTGCTGCAGTAATAGACGGGATGGTTTGGTCTAGCCTTTGAACCTATCTCCACTCTGGCAAAGTGAAGTTGTGACAATAACATTTACAATATTGGTTTGTTAGTTTGGGCCATATTCCAACTGCTTGAGGAACTGTGCCAACCTGCAGCCCTGAGGAAGGGGCAACAATGATCGTTTAATATTAATCAAACTACACCCTGCATTGAAAATCTGAAAAATCTGCAGATGCTGGAAAGTTGACACAAAAACAAAATGTTGGAAACACTCAGCAGGTCAGGCAGCGTCTGTGGAGAGAGAAACAGAGTTAACGTTTCAAATCGGAGAACCAAGGAGAGCCAAGGATCTCCGAGTGGAAACGTTAACTCTGTTTGCCTTTCCATGGATACTGCCTGGCTGAGTATGTCCAACATTTTCTGTATTTAATTTATACTCTGCCTTTCCTAGATTATGGGGAGGGTAACCTTGTCTGAATTAAATTTCCGTTTTTCTTACCATTGGACCTGAGGAGAAGGAGCTCCTTGGATGATGCAGGAAAGTGTGACATTCATCTTCTCCCACACCGTGTGTGGTCTCAGTCCGACCACGAACTCAGGAGGGTGAATAGAAAGCTCTTCGGAATATTTTCTCTCCTCTGCCACTCTTTTCTCAACCTAAAACAAAATGCCTCAGGTGTTAGCAACAATATTCAATCAGGTGACACCAGGTGTTGGAATCTGGAGCAAAAAGCAAACTGCAGGAGGAACTCAGTGGGTCAGACACCATCAGTGGGGGGAAGTGGACAGCTGATGTTTCGGGTCCTGATGCAGGGTTTCAACCCAAAATGTTGACAATTCCTTTCCCTCCCACAGATGCTGCTCAACCCACTGAGTTCCTCCAGCTGATTGTTTTTTCATTCATTCAGGCCTCGCCTCAGACCGTGTGAGATTTCTGCAGGAATAAAGAACACCATTTATTGTCACAAGATCACAAGACAAAGGAGCAGATTATGGTCATTCGGCCCATCGAGTCTGTTCCGCCACTCCACCATTGTCAGCATTAAACCAGTTCAAATAAAATGTCTAGGCCTCCAGCTGAAGGAATATAAGGTGCTCATTTGATAACATATATTTTTTGAAACTTCCAGGGAGCTTGAAATGTAAGAATCTGGAAATTCTTGGATTTCACCAAAAAGTAAAACTACAGGGAAGTGAATTTCCTGGGTAACAGGGAGGAGGTTTGGAGTGGACAGACACTGAGTGAGGCAGAGGCATTCTCATTGGTTCAATAACGTTCCCCACAGGAGTTTAGCAAGCAGGGACAAAAATCTGGCATTTCCGCCAATTTGCTGCTCATATATAGTGAGCGGATATAGTGAGCGGTTGGGTTTGATCTTCCAGCATCCCCCAGATAGATTTATAGAGTCACACGGCATGGAAACAGGCCCTTCGGCCCAACTGGTCCATGCTGACAAAGATTCTCATCTAAGCTAGTCCCATTTGCCTGTGTTTGACCCATATCCCACGAACCTTTCCTATCCGTGTACTTGTCCAAGTGTCCTTTAAATGTTGTTACTGCATCCTGCCTCACCCACTTCCTCTGGCAGCTCGTTCATACTGACCACCTGGGTGAAAAAGTTGCCTCTCAGGTTCCTGTTAAATCTCTCTCCTCTCACCTTAAACCTTGCCCTCTAGTTTTTGATTCCCCAACCCTGGGAAAAAGACTGTATGCATTCACCCTCCCTACACCTGTCATAATTTTATACACCTCTATAAGATCACCTCTCATTCTCTTACACTCCAATGAATAGAGTTCTAACCTGCTCAGCCTCTCCCCATAACTCAGTCCCTCAAGTCCTGGCAACATCTCATAAATCTCCTCTGCACTCTTTCAAGCTTAATGGCATCTTTCCTACAGCAGGGCGACCAAAACTGAACACAATATTCCAAATGCGGCCACACCAATGCCTTGTACAACTGCAACATAACATCCCAACCTCTATATTCAGTGCCCTGACTGATAAAGGCCAGCGTGCCAAACACCTTCTTCACCAACCTGTCTACCTGTGATGCCACTTTCAGGGAACCCTTTACAATGGGGGTAAATCTAACCTCTCCCAATCAGGAGAGAGGACAAAGAGAACAGGAAACCGCAGTTAGCTTGGAATCAGAGGCAAAACAGGCAGTGAGCAACTGACAAAGGGATTGTCAGCTGAAGGGCTGTTTCTCTGGCTCGAGACTCTAAACCAGGGGCTGAAAACTAAGGAGAAAAGGTTGGCTATCTCTTCTCTCAAAGGGTTGAGAATCTGTTGAGTTCTCCACCCCAGGGATCTGTGCAGGCAAAGTTAATGAAAGTACTCATGGCTTCAGGCAATCAAGTGAAATGGAGTCAGGTGGGAAAGTTGAGCAAGAGCCATGATTCTGTGGAATGATGCAGCAGTAACAAAGGGCTGACTAACCTTCCTCTGGTTTCTGCTACTGCTTTACCTGAACCTGCTGTAATGATGACTGATATCAGATGACAATAGACTAAGTTCTCACCTGATGCAGCCCTGATGCCCCCCCCCCCACTCTCCCATTGCCCCTCCCCAAGCATATTCTGTGCTTTTTACTATTCATTCACTGGGTCTGGGTGTCACGGGCAAGGCCAGCGTTTATTGCCTATCCCTAACTGCCCTTAAGAAGGTGGGAGTAAGCCATCTTCTGGAACCACTGCAGTCCCTCTGGTGAAGGTGATCCTACGGCACTACTGGGGAAGGAGTTGAAGGATTTTGATACTGATTAAGGTGAAGTATTTCTAAGGAAGGTCAGGGAGGGGAACCTGCGAGGGGTGGAGCTCTGTGCACTTACTGCTCTTTTCCTTCTTGGTGGTAAAGGATGCAGGGTTTGGGAGGTGCTGCTGAAGAAGCTTTGGCCCTGGCCCACACTGAGCACTGTTTGTGGGGGAATGAGTGTTTGGTGTTGTGAATGAGGTGCCAATCAAATCCTAGATGGCATAGACTTTCTCAAGTGTTCATCACATAACTTCCTGCTGTATCAGCATGTTGGCCTTCAGTGATTTGTGTACCAGGGCACCAACCTCTAATCATTTGAGAAATACTCTGCTAATCTGTTGTATGGTTTGCCATGTGCTCCAACCTTGTTGATCAAGCTCCTCCGTGGGGCCTTATTAATGCCTTCTGAAAATCCACATACATCATGCCCATGGTCTTTCTTTATCTAATTCTACTCAACACATCCTCAAAGAACTCCAACTGATTAGTCAAGCACATAATTTTCTTTCATAAATCCATGTCAACTCTGCTCTTTCCGATTATTTTTTTTGCAAGTCGTTCTCTTACTCCGTGCCTCATTTTAGATTCCAACATTTTTCAGACTAGTTGGTAATTTTTAAAAAAGTGGAGTCACATTTGCTACTCTCCAATCCGCAGAGTAAATTCCAAAATCTCCAAAACTTTGCAAACCAATAACCAGAGCATCCACTACTTCTAAAGCCACTTCCTTCAAATTTCTGGATTCAACCTATTCGATCCCTGGGATTTATCAGCCTGCAAGCTCATCAACCTCTCAGCTACCATGACCTGTAGGTAGTTCCATGAGTTCCTTATTCCCACTGGATCCTCAATTCTCTATCCAGCAGGTTTTGTGTTTAATCCTTCTCGCATTTCCTTATTTCCATTACAAATTCTCCTGTCTTGTGAAGGACCTACCTTTGCCCTCACTCATTTTTTATTCCTTTTTATGTACCAGATAAGGTCTTACTGTCCATATTTACATCTCACCCCTGTTCTTCTCTCATATTCTAACTCTTTTCTTTATCAAATTTGTGACTATCCTTGACCGTCCTTTGCTGAGTTCTAAAATGGTCCCAATCCTCAAAATTACTTCTATTTCTGAGAACATTGTATTTAACACCACCTTGAATTTTTCTTTTCATGAACCAGTGGACCACTATCTGTCGGGTGTTTGTGCCTTAAATGAATATTTTATTTGCAACCAATGCTTTGTTTTGTGAGAAAGAGCTCATCTTTCTGCTCTTGGGCTGTTCCTAGCTCCAAATGACTTGTTCTAAACGCAAGCAATTGATCTTTTCCACATAATGCTGCCAATCCCTCCTCAATCACTGAGCATCTACCTGTGTTGACAATGGTGTGTGTACCCATTAGTTCAATGCCTGACCCAAGGCATTTTGATGTGACTGAGTACATCTCAGGTGTTTTAGAGATCTCACTGTAAGAGTCTTGACAATGAATCTATGCAATGATTAAACTTGCAATATATATTGTACATTGCATAATACATCTTTGTTATTTCCTTACTCAATCTTCTTAAAAGATTTCTTATCTTGTAGTTACCAAAGTCTGATTCACAGAACATAAAATTAAAGAATTATAGAACTGTTACAGAATACTCAGACCTTTGAGCTTGTACGGACGTTTTGTAGGAACAACCTAATAAGTTTAATTTTCCAGGTCCTTTCCCCAGGCCCTGCAAATTGGTTTTCACCTCACACTCATCTGGTTCTTACCAGAAAATCATAAATGAGTTTACTTTCACTACCCTTTCATGATGTGTTTGTGGCAGCTTGCTGTGCACAAAGTGTCCTCTGCGTTTTGTACAGAAGCTACACTTCAGGAATATTTCTTTGACTGTAAAGTGCTTTAGATCTTGAAGGGAGCTACATAAATACAGGAACACATTTATCTACAATGCTGCATTGATTATCCAATTTTAAAGGGGGTGCAGGAGAGAGGTACCTGGATGTCCATGTGTATTGGGTCCTTGAAAGTACCAGGGGATATCGAGGGAGTGGTTTGGAAATATTTGTGAAGCTGGACTACAAGAGCAGGGAATTTATATTGGGCCTGTACAAAACTCTGGGCTGGGCATCCAAACTCCATCCTGGAGTACTCTATCCATTTCTGGCCACCTCACTTCAGAAAGGATGTGAAGGTCCTCGCAAGGATGCAGAAGAGACTTACTATCATGGTTCCAGTGATGAGGGATTTCAGTGCCAAGGTTAGATTGGAGAGGTTGTGGTTGTTGCCCTTAGAGCAAAGAAGTTTGAGGGGAAATTGTGGTGGACAAGACCATGATGGTTTTAGAGAAAGTAATGAGTATAAAGCCAATTCCATTAGTGTAAACTTCAAGGACAAGGCACCTAGATTTAATGTTTTGGGAAAAAGACACAAGGGGAACGTATGGTAAAGCTTTCTCATTACACAATCTGGAATTCACTGTCAGTAAAAGGGAAGGAAACAGAATCAATCCAGGCTTTCAAGAGGGACTGGATGGACACATGGTGGAGAATGAATTGCAGGGCTTTGGAGAAAAATCGGGGAAATGTGACTGATGGGATTGTCCTTGGTGCCAGTGTAGACACAACGGGCCAAACAGTCTCCTTCTGTCCCATACGATTCTATGAATCTATGACAACAATGTGAGGAATTCCAACAAGAAATAATTGAGGCTACAATTGTGTTCAAGGCTTCTTGGAATGGTTTATGTTACCTTGTCACGTATTGTTTTGTGATCAGCCTTTGTTAACAGAAGTTTCTGGGCCTTATAGTAGCCTTCATCCACTTTCTTCATCTCATTTCCAAACAACACTCGCTTTCCGGGCTCCCTCTCTCCTCTTGTTCCACGCCGACTTTGTTCAGGTCTGCATAAAGGAAATCCCTGAATTAAGTTTTGCATTTAAAAACAATATAAACAAATTAATTAAAAACTAAATCATTGCATTGTCAGAGGTGGTGGTATATTTGGAATCAAAATATCTGTACGAGCATCAAGTACAATAAGTTGTATTTATAGTGCATTAATATGGTAAAACATTCCAAGAGCCTTCATAGAGAATTTCAAGAAAATATTGGAAGGGAAACCTTGAAATACCGGCCTTTCACAGTGATGTCTTTGATTTGTCATCTTTCCTCCAATCTCATTGCAGGATTTGTTGTATTTCCATTGATGTTAATGAGTCTTATACATGTTTTGTTTAACACATCTACTTTTCTCAAGGCAGACACATCATAAGTCCAAAGAAAAGGACCCTGGGTCTGAAAGGGTATGGCTTAGAGTGACCTGGAGTTACTCACTTCCAAATGTTTCTCCTTTGTGAGGAAGTGTTGAATTTCTGCTCAGCAGTAACCATTGATACAAATTTCTATAGATGTACGCTGGAGAGCATTCTGACTGGTTGCATCACTGCCTGGTATGGAGGCTCCAATGCACAGGATCACAAGAGGCTGCAGAGGGTTGCAGACTCAGCCAGCTCCATCACGGGCACAACCCTCTCCGCCATCGAGGACATCTTCCAGAGTCGGTGCCTCAAGAAGTCGGTATCTATCACTAAGGACCCTCACCACCCGGGACATGCCCTCTTCTCGTTACTACCATTGGGGAGGAGGTACAGGAGCCTGAAGACCCACATTCAACGATTCAGGAACAGCTTCTTCCCCTCCACCATCAGATTTCTGAACGGTCCATGAAACCATGAACACTACCTCGTTATTCCTTTTTTTCCACTATTTATTTACTTTTGTAATTTATAGTGACTTTTATGTCTTTGTACTGTACTGCTGCCACAAAACAAGATATTTCATGTCACAGTGATAATAAACCTGATTCTGACTGGATAATTGGATGAGGATGGGCTTTGAAAATTCCCCAACCTCAACCACCTAAATGTCTTTGAAGAGTTCTAGGATTCCCCACCACTGGTGCCTGGGGATTTATTCCACGTTGTTCACCGTGAAGGAGCGGTGCTTGACATCACTCTTATAGCCTTTTGTAATTTCAACTTGCATTCCTCAGTTCTACAGCCAGGAGGTTCAGGAATAACCTCTGCTCTTCCCATATATTCCTCGATAATGCCATCTTTATATATATTAATGACTTGCACTTAGCTGTGTAAGGTGAAAGTTTCAAAATTTCAGATGACCACAAGCTTGGAGGTATGGTCCAAGATGAGGATAACAACAGATTGCGGGAAGACATTGATGGGATGGCATGGCATGGCAAGTGGCAAGTGAAGTTCAAGCCAGATGATACATTTTGGCAGAAATAATGAGGGGAAACAGTTGTGGGGGGGGGGGGGGGAGTTGACGGAAATGTGGAGAGGATAAAATGAGATTAGCATAGGATTGGTGTAAATGGGTAGTTGATGGTTAGCACAGACTCGGTGGGCCAAAGGTCCTGTTTCCATGTATCTCTCTGTGACTCTATTTGATGGTGTATAAGATCTCGATGAGTTGAGAGAGGATGGGTAGGCGCAAGTTGTTCTGTTTGATGGTGGTTCAGAGACCGGGAACACAAAGTCCAAGTGATACACAAAAGATGCAAATGAGATTGATGGGCAGTTTTTTGTGATGATCGGAGATTATCTGGAACTCGCTGCCTCCAGAATTTTTCAGGATTTCAAAAGGGAATTGGACTGACTCAAGGGATGAAAACATGCTGAGCTGCAGAGAGAATGTGGAGAAAGGAGGCTGACTAGATTGCCTTGCAGAGAATTGCCAGCATTTCTGGCTCTTAGGTCACATTTTCACACTGATGTTTGCAATGGAATTCATGCCAAAGAGAAAAAGTGTTTGAGCTACCAACAGTAGTTCACATTTCACAAAGTGAGATGAAAATCCATATTTGGTATGATAACAATCACAGTGATAACATCAAATTATCTTGGCTTATTAATGACAGAAGCTGAACTTTTCCGTGAGTGTGACATGAATGAGGGAGATGGACTGTCATTGCAAGAGCAGAGAACCACGTAACGAGGAGACATGCCGTTACTTTCCTAGAATAATCAATGCCATTGGTGGTAAACATGTCACTGTGGCTCCAATGTTAGCCTGGCCTTTGTCCTTGCAGCTGGTCTGAACACTCATGGCTGGCTATATTTACCTTCTCCCTCTGACAAGAACTGAAATTCATGATCATATTCACTGTCTGAGTGTCCAGTTGTTTTGGCTGCTTCTGTCTCCTCCCATTGCCTGCCTGCTCACAGAAGCCTCCATTATGCCCCTGCTCATCTCTCCATTGTTCAACCAGCCAGACTGACCATCTCCATAAACTCCAACTCATCCAGATGGTGTTGCTCACATCCAAGCTGTGTCCACACCTCCAACCCTTCCTGTCACTGGCTTCCTGGGTCCCAACACCTAAGCTTTCAGGATCCTGCCTTTATGCTTGAACTGTAAAGTGTTGAGTCTCTCCAAAACTCTCTGTTCCTCTGACGTCCCATTTTGTGCAATTTGAACTCAGTCTACCTGCCATGAGTGACTCTCAGTGATGGACCTCCTTCTCCACTTAGACCCCTCGACCACCCTCTCCTGATTAAGATCCCTCTAAAATCCATCTCTTTGACCAAGAATTTGAAGGTTTCTCCTAATCAAGTCACTTTTGGTTCAGTTCTCTGTCGATGTTTCTCCAGTGTTAAAGGCATTAAAAATGAAGGTATGGTTTGCTGTTGATAATAGAACAATGATTTCATGCCGACAAAGTGCCTGCCTGAGCTCGTTTCATTTGCCTGCATTTGGCCAATATCCCCCTAAACCATGTATTTGTCCAAATGTCTTTCCAGTGCTACCTAACTGGAACAACTGAGCAATATCAGGTTCCATCATCGTGCTTACTGAAGACACCATCCAGTCTTTTCTTACCCTGATCCAGGGGAAAATAAGGATATTAAGGAATATTGGGTTACAGCAGGAAATTGGCATTGAGGTAAAGGATTGACTGTGATCTTATGGAAACAGTGGAGCAGGCGCAAATGCCAAACAGTCTCCACCTGCTTCTATTTCTTATGTCCTTATGCGAAATAGCACATCCAACAGAACTGACACCTCAGATCTCCATGAATCAGGGACACTGGGGTCAAGGATGGAAAGGGATTTTTGCAAAGCTGCTCACTCAGTGCTGAAGTTTCACTTTTTTAACTGGGATTTGACCTCAGCCAAGAAAAAAAATATTTCAATGAGTTACAAAGTCCATCAGAAAAGGTGATAAATCTCACATAAACCTGTTGCAAGAGTATCAATGACATCAAATATGTTCCTGATTACTGGTTAGGCCAGGAATTCAGACATAAAAGTAAGCACTTTCAAACTTTTATTGGGCACAAGGGAATAATAGGTGATCAGAACAAAATAACTGGTGTCCAGACCTGAAACGTTGACCGTCCATTTCCCTCCACAGATGCTGCCTGACCCACTGAGTTCCTCCAGCAGTTTGTTTTTTAGAACAACTGTTCAGTCTGTCTGAGGATTCCTTTCCTTTACTGCATTTTGGTTTTAGTGGGAACACTGGTATCTTATATTCTAGTGTCCTCTTCACTTGTGAACTGGATCTTCGAATGCTGCACCCAACATAACCTTTCCCCGACTCCGTCCCCTTCAATAAACAAGGCTGCAGTGAATGTCATTGCTAGAGTCCAGGCCACCGGCAGTGGCATGGACTGGTGCAGCAACAGAAGGCCCCGAGAGAGATAGAGATCACAACTACAATGTGCACAGAATAGGGCCGACAACTGATGGAGCCTTGGGCATGAGACATCAACGTGTACATGTTAATCCAGAAGTCACTCCACACTCACTCTGCATCAAAAGGCCAGTGTCTGGTCCACTGAAACTGTGACAAGATAAATCATGGGGCAAATGATGTCTGAATCAATCTGAAACACGTTATTCTGCTGCTAATCATGGACCCAGGCTTTGGATATAAGAAATGATTTGTCTAGTAGATATAAGAGTATAATCTTATCTCAATTATTAGCTTACTGTTTATCAAGAATGGAACTGGGCCAAAAACCTATCATAATTGTAACATTTGTTGTAAGACTGTTGAACGGACCTCTTATATGATAAAGATGAATTCTTGATCTCCCAGTCTACCTTGTCATGGCCCTTGCACTTTATTTGTCTGCCTGCGCTAAACTTTCTCTGTAACTGTAACACGATACTCTGCATTCTGTTATTGTTTTCCTTCTGTACCACCTCGATGTAATTATGTACGGAATGATCTGTCTGGATGGCGCGCAAACAAAAGCTTTTCACTGTACCTCAGTACATGTGACAATAATAAATTAATTACCAATTACATTCTGTGGATTAAAATTGCATAGAGTTAGGATACTTTTAGTAGAATATAGAAGATGTTTATTCATTAACTCCTAATATCAATTTGCTAAGGCACTTAAAAGATGACAACTAAATCTCCTATCGTGGTCCTACCTTAACATGTGAGCCACATACCTCTTCTCAGCCGGTCTTGCTTTCATACCTGACTTTGTACCTCGAGGTGAACGGTCAAAGTGCTCTGGTCTGGTGTGGTGAAGCTGCAGGAATCTGGTCGCCATGTCTCAACGCAATAGCACACGTCTGACGTTTTCTAGAACAGGAACAGCGGGATGTTTACTGCACCATCCTCAGTCACAACTGCTCTAGAACCTTAAGAACGTTGTGACGGGCAATTCAAGAACGATTGGGGGCTGATCTATTCTCTCCAGTAGAAAATTATGCCAGCTACTGGGAAGAATTCTAAATAAATGAAGGAATGAGAAGTGGGTGGATTGTTACAGTAATAACATCACTTATTAAGAATTCGTGCTCAGGTGAAAATTGGCCTCAGGATCTTAAGTGCCAAGGAAGCCAAAATTATTGACAATTACTTTTTGAAATGATTTATGAAATGTGAGCATTGCTGGCAGGGCCATATTTATTGTCCCTCACCCACTGCCCGTTTGAAGGTGGTGAGCCACCTTCTCGAACCACTGCTGCCTGCGAAGGTTCTCCCGCAGTGTTATGGCGAGAGTTCCAGAAGTTAGACCCAGCTGCATCGGGATGATGAGTATTTTGGGAGCAGGGCATTTCCAGGCACCTGCTGCCCTTGTCTTCCAGCTTGATGGAGGTCACGGGTCTGTGAGATACAGTGAGAAATGGTAGTGCAGTTGTTAAACCATTTCAGAGGGCAGCTGAGAGCCACACACACAGAGACCAGACAGGGTAAGGACCGCAGATCTACTTCCCGAGAGGACATTGCTGAAGAAGATGAGTTTTAACAACAATCCATAGTTTTGCGCTCACTACTGACACAAGTTTTTCTTCATATTTCTTTCTATTTATTCAATTGCCTATGTTTAATGGCCCCAGATGCCAAGGAGGAATTTGAAAAACACATATCCTGGTATGTGTACTCCTTGTTTAGTAACTAAACAGATCCATTTGTTCACATTCGGTATGATGACAGCAGCAGGGTAGGCTTTGTCACAGACCTGAATATTCCTTGTGATGAGGGTCAAATGTAACAACCAGAAGACAAAGCTCATGAACTTGTTGCTCTGGGATCACAGTATCATAGAAACGGATAATACAGCAACAGGTCCTTACAGCCCATCTCCTCCATGCCAACCATACCGTCTGTCTACGCTAATCCCATATAGAACGCAGAACATTACAGCACAGTACAGGTCCTTCGGCCCACAATGTTGTGCTGACATTTTATCCCGCTCTAAGATCTACCTAACCCTTCCCTCCCACATAGCCTCCCATCAGGCCCGTATCCCTCTACACCTTTCCTATCCAAGTACCTGTCCAAGTGCCTTTTAGACGTTGTATTCTACGGTTAGAACACAATGCTCTATTAAACTTAACTGCAAATGTAAAGACAATTTCAGTGTGCCCCAAAAACTCTCTTGTTATTTCCATTGGAGACGTGGAGATCTTTTGACTTTTATCCTTGTAGACAACAGTTTTGGAGTTCAGCATTTTGAAGCAGGCTAGGGGTGGCATGGTAGCATAGCGGTTAGCGCGACGCTATTACAGTGCCAGCGATCGGGGTTCGATTCCTGTCACTGTCTGTAAGGAGTTTGTACATTCTCCCGTGTCTGCGTGGGTTTCCGCCAGGTGCTCCGGTTTTCTCCCACGTTCTAAAGACGTATGGGGGTAGGTTAACTTGGGGTTTAAAATGGGCGGTGCAGACTCATTGGGCCGGAAGGGCCTGTTACCACGCTGTAAATAAAAAAAAGATTCTGCCTTTGAACTCCACCCAATTTGAATTTCCATTAATCCCAATGATTTGGAAAACGGAAGAGAGTTTAAATTGTGAGAGAATCATTGACCATTCAATATCTCATCAACCACATCCTGTTGTAGCTCATAGCAGCTCCAATCCCAGCCACTGAGAAGGGGAAGTGGAAGAACTGATAGCTGTCTGCTCATGGACTGGTAGTGGCTTCTAGACAAGCTATGCCTCGATTTTAAATTCTGCACGTTTATTGCAAATCCCCACAGGATCTGTTCCTTCCTTAATTCTGTAACCTCCTTCACACCAAAAACTCGCCAAAGTTTCTGAACTCCTCCAGTTCTGGCCCCTTGCTTCTCACTGAATTCCATCATTCTACCATTGGCTGTGCCTTCAGTTGCCGAGACTCCAAGCTCTGGAATTTCCAGCCTAAACCTCTCCACCTCCTTCTCCTCCTTTAAGATGCTCCTCAAGATTTATCTTTTCTTACAAAGTTTTTGCTCACCCACCCCAATCTTCCTGCGTGTGAGTGGGTATCATTTGGCATTTGATGACACTGTTTTTTTGATGACAGCACATCACGGAAACCAGCCTCCCATCCATGGACTCTGTCTACACTTCCCGCTGCCTCGGTAAAGCAGCCTCGGTAAAGCAGCCAACATAATCAAAGACCCCACCCACCCTGGACATTCTCTCTTCTCCCCCCTCCCAGAAGATATAAAACCCTGAAAGCACATACCACCAGGCTCAAGGACAGCTTCTGTCCCACTGTTATAAGGATATTGGACAGTCCCCTAGTACAATGAGATGGACTCTTGACCTCACAATCTACCTTGTTATGACCTTGCACCTTATTGTATACCTGCACTGCACTTTCTCTGTAGCTGTTACACTTTACTCTGTATTCTATTGTTTTACACTGAACTACCTCAATGCGCTGTGTAATGAAATGATCTGTATGGACGGTATGCAAGACGAGTTTTTCACTGTTCCCCGATGCATGTGACAATAATAAACTAATTCCTAATTCCTGACACTTTCATGAGGAACCTCAGCATGTTTTACTTTGTTAAAGCTGCTTTATACATTCAAGTTTTTGTTACTTATAGAGTGATGCAACATGGAAAAAAGGCCACTCGGCCCACTGAGTCCATGCCAACCATCAATCACCCATTCACACATCCTATGTTAATCCCATTTTATTCTCCCCACATTCCCTTCAACTCCTCCCAGATTCTTTGACTCACTGACAAACTAGGAGCGATCTACAGTATCTAATTAACTTACCAAACCGCACGTCTTTGAGATGTTGGAGGAAACTGGAGCACCGGGGGGAAACCTGCACACAGACAGCGCCAGAGGTCAGGATTGAACCCGGGTCTCTGGAACTGTGAGGCAGCGGCTCCACCAGCCGCACCTCTCTGCTACCCACAAATGTTGATTTGTTCAGGTTAAAATTGGCCTCTTTTTACGCTGGGCCAAATATTAGCAGCTGTAGAATCTTCCCCCCCACCCCCACCCCACACTCGCCACCTCCCACTAGTATTTTACACTTGCAGGATTTTCCTTTTGAAAGTTAAGTTTCTGTTCATGATCGTTGCAACAATCTCACTTCAAATGCAGTAAAACACTGAATGTCAGCTCTGATTAAACTGCACGCAGTGCTGAACATTTCAACGCAGCCTTCAGCCAAATTTATTGCTACATTTGGGAAGCCACCTCTGCCTGGCACCATCCTGAGGATTACATGTACTGTCCCTGAGGCATTATCCAATTAGATCTCCATCCAGGTTTACTGAGTAGCCACTCTCTCTATCAGAGTTCCATCTCAAAAAGCAAAGTACTCACCAAAGTGAGAGGTGGTGGTTAAATCGGGTACTCAGAGGCAGAGGTTATGATGATTGCTGAGAGTGTTCAGTCTGGGAGAGAGCTGAAGGACAAATGTGAGCAGGCGCTTCTCAGCTGCCAACAAAAGGAGTGACCAGTAGTGAAAGGAAACGTTGCTGCTGTTCATTGTGACCTTCCCAGTGCGTTATATTTAGTAGCTTTATTAATCACCTGAATAAATATAGAAAATAAGTCCTTTGTTCTCTTTTCTTGGTCGTTAACTAACTTGGACAATTGTACCAATTCCATGTAGCCTACCACTCTGAGTGTTAATTCATTGTGTGCAATGCCTGCAGTAAATCCAATGATTATTTTTCCATGTAATGTACATTTGCTGAATCCAGATTAAGCCTGCTACAGTCAGTATAAAAGCAGATGGGATTATATGCCTAGTCTCTGTGATAAACCATCCCAGCCAAGTCACTTATAAACATTTGCAGAGTTCAAACTCCAAACACGTATTCAGCTTCTTAAACTGAATGTTGTCTTTTAACTTCATTCCCAAGGTTCTGTATGGGCCAACATACGGCACGCCTTTCATCCATTCTGCCTGTTTCACACTTACTTTAAAATACTTGCTCGCAGAGTCTTGGTGCAAGTGGACAGCACTGTGTCAAATCTTTCATAATACTCAAGTGTAACATCTTTCAATGTTCAACTATGTTTTCTCTGCTGTTTAACTACATGTCATTATTTAAGTGATAGCTTGTGTTAATTGGTTTGAACTGAGATTCAGGCTGCCTTTCCAACACATTGAATGTTGTCTCTGATTAAACAACAGAAGTGGAACTTTTTATCACAGTTTTGGCTAAAATTTGCACAGTGTTTGGGGAGCAATGCTTCCAGCCACCACTATCTGCACTGCCCTGGGGATTACATGTACTGTTCCTGAGAGTGGTGAATCTCTGGAACTCTCTACTCTGGAGGGATGTGGAGGTGCTTTGTCCATTCAAGTCTTTCCTCCAGCTCCGTGAGCACAAGTCCTCTTCTGACTTTTTGTCAGCAAGTTGCAGCCTCTGAAGTCTGCACTTGTTAATATTGTTTGTAGAACTTATAAATAGAGCCATGGAAAAGTATTGAACTATGCATTTATGTAGTGTTTATGGATTTAGATTTGGTGTG
Organism: Pristis pectinata; assembly: GCF_009764475.1. Classification (NCBI taxonomy): domain Eukaryota; kingdom Metazoa; phylum Chordata; class Chondrichthyes; order Rhinopristiformes; family Pristidae; genus Pristis; species Pristis pectinata. The sequence goes on from NC_067426.1 coordinate 2,237,222, forward strand.
ATGTGTGGTGATTTAATAACTTTATTTGAGATATTAATGGTTTGCAGAAAGGAACAAGACAGATTGCAGCTGGTGAGGCAGTGGTGGGAGGGAGGACACGTGACGACACAGAGAGGTGCTGATCAATTACACTAGGGGCAAAAAGGTGGCAAACCGAGTCTAAGGTGGGGAAATGTGAAGTGGTTCAGGAAGAATGATAAAGGAGGTTATTTAAATGAGGGATGACTGCAGAAGCTGCAGCACAAAGGTGTATCTCTTTTCCCCCTCCCCTCCCCTCCTCCCCTTCCCCGTCCTGCCCTTCCCCCTCCTCCTTCCTTCTTCCTTTCCTCCCCCTTCCCCCCCCCCCCCGTTATTTAGCTATGTTCGGTGTATTTTACAGTAGAATAGTTAATAACTACGTGAATTTCTCAGTGGTTCACCCACTCCCTGAGTCTGCTTCAAGGCAGCACGTCCTGTGCAGGAGCAGGGACTGAGGTAGCAGCGAAGTTTGTTCTATCTGTGTCCGTGCTCCAGAATTTGCCGCTGGTTTCCTCTGCACTGACGGTGATTTGTGAAACTGTCTCTGTAACTCACGTTGCAGGTTCCAAGCCATTTCTGTCAGTGTGGGAAAGTGTAATGAATACATCCAGCTGAACATGGGTAGAGGAAGAAACGTAAGAACGAGAGGAGAAAGAGAATTCGGAAAGGTTTATTGCAATGTTCTTGTCATTTCTGTGACAGAGGAGTTTTACACTTTAGCCTGCTGCATTCCAAGCCGGCTTCTGCTCGACTGTTAATCATCGGCATGTTGGGGTCAAGGATTTGCTGGGGAAATAAAAGCAAGTTCACTGAACATGTGTGTAAGAAGATCCCTCTACCCGTGGGGAGTGGGCTTCTCTGTGAGCTGTGGGTCACTGGGTGACGTCTGTTGCTGCCCAGGTAGTCAGCAGGTTCTCTGGAAGTGTCACAGAACACTCAGCGAGAGTGACATAAATGGCCCAAGGATGGTTGTTCTGACACCACATGTCCTAATCAGCACCATTTCCTTCACTCATCTCCAGCAGATCCCAGTTACCTAATACCTCAGTGTAAAATTATCCTGGAAATTTCAGATCTCCTACTTAACACCCTGGTGCAGACACCCTGTCACCAGCTCTCTCAGCTGACACTTGGTCTCTCCTGATTCTCACACCGCCCCCACTTCCTCTGCACATCTCAACGTGTGTGTTCTCTGTCTTGTTCCAGTGCTGATGGAAAGGACGTCACCTGAGACTTGTTTCTCTCTCCACAGGAGCTGCCTGACCGGCTGAGTGTTTCTGCCACTTTCTGTTTTATTTCAGGTCTCCAGCAGCTGCAGGAATTCTATTTGGAGCAAAATTCTCAAACGTGCTTTCAAATCTGCAGAGTGCAAGGGGCTGGGACGTACACTGCCTCCTTGCATAATTTTCCCTTTCAGTAGCTGGGAAAGTTAAAGTCCTACACCTATCCCTGTGCCAAAGTCCACAGTGGGTCACCCCTCCCTATCACTGTAATTTCCCCAGCAATATGACCCTCTCAGATCCCTGCTCTCCCCCCATCTACTTGGATGATCACCAGCGAGTTTGTTTGATCTACCATTGGCAGCTGTACACGGAGTTGGCTAGACACTGAGCTCGGGAGTTCTCTCCCTTAACCTCTTTGCCTTTCTACCTTCATCTCTTGCTGTAACACTCCAGAGTGTGTTACCAAAATACTATCAGCACATCTCCTGCTCCAGCAGGGGCACCAACACCCTTGACCACTGCTATACAACCATCAAAGATACCTTCCGAGCCACCCCTCATCCTCACTTTGGGAAATCAGACCACCAGGCTGTGTCTTGGTGAAGCAGCCGGCATAATCAAAGACCCCACCCACCTGGGACATTCCCTCTTCTCTCCTCTTCCATCAGGATGAAGATACAGGAGCCTGAGGGCACGTACCACCGGGCTTAAGGACATCTTCTACCCCACTGTAATAAGACTATTGAACAGTTCCCTTATATAATGAGATGGACTATGACCTCACAATCTACCTTGTTGTGACCTTGCATCTTATTGCACTGCATTTTTTCTGTAGCTGTGACACTTTACTCTGTACTGTTACTGTTTTTACCTGTACTACATCAATGCACTTTGTACTACCTCAATGTAACTGCACTGTGTAATGAATTGACCTGTACGATCGGTTTGTAAGACAAGTTTTTTACTGTACCTCGGTACAAGTGACAATAATGAACCAATACTAATACCAATACCAATAGGAACTACCTCTAGTCAGATCTTTGGTCACATACCTGTGGCTTGGCACCAGAAGCTCTTTACTAACAAGCTTGCGATGCACTTTGTGCACCTTGACATACTTATTCACATTGTGGCTATGCGAATATGAATTGTTGCTGGAATTTCCCAGCAGATGTCTGGGTTCAGTGAGTGAATTCTGAGATTGCTGCACCTGATTCTCAGAACTCAGAGGCAGACAATGGAAATCCCTTGGGCTCTCCGGGTAGCGAGGGCCGTGACTTGGTGTGAGAAGTGGGAGCCATGTAAAGAGGTTCTTCCTCTCTCTCTCCGTCTCTCTCTCTCTCTCCCTTTCTCTCTCTTTCTCTCTCTCTCTCCCAGTCCCTCCCTCCCTTCCTTCCTTTCTCTCTTCCATTAGTGCCTAGCTAAGTAGTGACAATGGATCCAGGGTCAGTGGTGTGTTCCTCCTGCCAGATGTGGGAAATCTGGGAGATCTGGAGACTCCCTGACAGCTACATCTGCGGGAGGTGCGTCCAGCTGCAGCTCCTTACAGACCGTGTTAGGGAACTGCGGCTGCAGCTGGATGACCTTCGGCTCAGACAGGAGAATGAGGAGGTGATGGATAAAAGCTACAGGGAGGGAGCCACACCTCAGCTGCAGGTGACGGGTAGCTGGGTGACTGTCAGGAGAAGAGAAGGGAATAGGCAGATAGTGCAGGGTACCCCTGTGGCTGTTCCCCACAATAACAGGCACACCCCTTTGGATACTGTTGGGGGGTCGACCTACCAGGGGCAAGCCGCAGTTGTCAGTTCGCTGGCACTGAGTCTGGCTCTGTGGCTCAGAAGAGAAGGGGGGAGAAGAGGAGAGCAATAGTGAGAGGGGACTCTATAGTTAGGGGGCAGACAGGAGATTCTGTGGACGTGAAAGAGACTCCCAGATGGTATGTTGCCTCCCTGGTACCAGGGTCAGGGACGTCTCAGATCGGGCCCACAGCATTCTAAAGGGGGAGGGTGAGCAGCCAGAAGTCATAGTACACATCGCTACCAATGACATAGGTGGGAAAAAGGATGAGGTCCTGAAAAGTGAATATGGGGAAATAGGTAGGAAGCTGAAAAGCAGGACCTCAAGGGTAGTAATGTCTGGATTGCTGCCTGTGCCATGTGCCAGTAAGTGAAAGAATAAGTTGATGTGGCAGATGAATGTGTGGCTGAGAAATTGGTGCAGGGGGCAGGGTTTCAGATTTGTGGATCATTGGGATCTCTTCTGGGGAAGGTACGACCTGTACAAAAGGGATGGGTTACACCTGAACTGGAGAGGGACCAATATTCTTGCGGGCAGGTTTGCTGGAGCTGTTGTGGAGGGTCTAAATTAGTTTGGAAGGGGGATGGGAACCCAAGTGATAGGTCAGAGGGTGGGGCAGTTGGTGTACAGGTTGATGCAGTATGTAGAGAGACTGTGAGGAAGGATAGGCAGTTGATAGGGCAAAATTGCAGTCAGTTGAATGGGTTGGTCTAACTTAATGCAAGAAGTATCAGGAACAAGTCTGATGAACTTAGAGCATGGGTCAGTGCACAGAATTACAATGTTGTGGCCATTACAGACACTTGGCTGTCACAAGGGCAGGAACGGCTGCTGGATGTTCCAGGATTTAGATGTTTCAAAAGGGACGGGGTGGAGGTAAAAGAGGTGGGGGAGTGGCTTTGCTGATCAGGGTCAGTATTGCAGCTGTAAAAAGGGAGGATGTCCTGGAGAGATCGTCCACTGAGTCAGTGTGGGTAGAAGTTAGAAACAGGAAGGGAGCGATCACCCTATTGGGAGTATTCTATGGACCTCCCCCCCCCCCCACCCCAAATAGCAACAGAGATACTGAGGAACAGATCAGGAGGCAGATTTAGGAAAAGTACAAAAATAACAGGGTTATTGTAATGTGTGATTTCAACTTCCCTAATATTGACTGGCACCTCCTTAGTACAAAAGGTTTGGATGGGGCGGAATTTGTTAGGTGTGTCCAGGAAGGATTCCTGACACAATATGTAGACAGGCCAATGAGAGGAGAGGCCATTCTGGATCTGGTACTGGGCAATGAACCTGGTCAGGTGTCAGAACTCGTGGTGGGTGAGCATTTCGGAGACAGTGACCACAACTCCCCGACGTTTACCCTTGCCTTGGAGAGGGATAGGAGCAGACAGTGTGGGAAAGTATTTAATTGGGGGAGGGGGAATTATGATGCTGTTAGACAGGAACTTGGGAGTGTAAATTGGGAGCAGATGTACTCAGGGAAATGCACAATGGAAATGTGGAAGTTGTTTAGAGATCACTTGCAGGGGTTCTGGATAGGTTTGTCCCATTGAGGCAGGAAAAGGATGGTAGAGTGAAGGAACCGTGGTTAACAAGAGATGTGGAATATCTATGAAGAGGAAGAAAGAAGCTTACTTAAGGTGTAGGAAGCAAGGATCAGAGCTCTAGAGAGTTACAAGGTAGCCAGGAAGGAGCTTAAGAATGGACTTAGGAGAGCTAGAAGGGGGCATGAGAAGGCCTTGGTGAGTAGGGTTAAGGAACACTCCAAGGCATTCTACTCGTATGTGAAGAACAGGAGGATGACTAGGGTGAAGGCAGGACCGATTAGGGATAGAGGAGGAAACATGTGCCTGGAGTTGGAGGAGGTAGGGGAGGTCTTTAATGAATACTTTGCTTCAGTATTCACCAGTGAGAGAGACCTTGACGTTTGTGAGGATGGCGTACGACAGGCTGATAAGCTAGAACATGTTGATGTTAAGAAGGAGGATGTGCTGGAACTTCTGTAAAACATTAGGATAGATAAGTCACTGGGGCCAGACGGGATATATCCCAGGATACTACTGGAAGCAAGGGAAGAGATTTCTGAGTCCTTGGCGATGATTTTTGCCTCCTCACTGGCCACAGGAGTAGTACCAGATGATTGGAGGGTGGCAAATGTTATTCCTTTGTTCAAGAAAGGGAGTAGGGATAACCCTGGGAATTGTAGACAAGTGAGTCTTATGTCAGTGGTGGGTAAATTATTGGAAAAGATTCTTAGGGACAAGATTTATGGGCATTTAGAGAAGCATAGTCTGATTAGGGATAGTCAGCAAGGCTTTGTGAGGAGCAGGTTGTGCCTCATGAGCCTGATTGAATTCTTAGAGGATGTGACAAAACACATTGATGAAGGTAGAGCAGTGGATGTGGTGTACATGGACTTTAGTAAGGCGTTTGATAAGGTTTCCCATGATAGGCTCATTCAAAAGGTCAGGAGGCATGAGATCCCAGGAAACTTGGCTGTGTGGATTTGGAATTGGCTCGCCCACAGAAGGCAGAGGGTGGTTGTAGATGGAGCGTATTCTGCCTGGATGTAGGTGACCAGTGGTGTTCCGCAGGGATCTGTTCTGGGACCCCTGCTCTTTGTGATTTTTATAAATAACTTGGATGAGGAAGTGGAGGGTGGGTTAGTAGGTTTGCAGATGACACGAAGGTTGGTGGTGCTGTGGATAGTGCAGAAGGTTGTCGAGGGTTTACAACAGGTCATTGATAGGATGCAAAGCTGGGTTGAGAAGTTGCACACTGGAGAAGTGTGAAGTGATTCACTTTGGAAGGTCGAATGTCAAGGCAGAATGCAGGGTTAATGGCAGGATTCTTAGGAGTGTGGAGGAACAGAGGGATCTTGGGGTCCAAGTCCATAGATCACTCAAAGTTGCCGCGCAAGTTGATAGGGTTGTTAAGAAGGCGTATGGAGTGTTGGCCTTCATTAGTTGGGGGATTGAGTTCAAGAGCCATGAGGTAATGTTGCAACTCTATAGAACTCAGGTTCGACCACACTTGGAGTATTGTGTTCAGTTCTGGTCACCTCATTATGGGAAGGATGTGGAAGCTTTAGAGAGGGTGCAGAGGAGATTTACCAGGATGTTGCCTGCATTGGAGAACATATCTTACGAGAATATGTTGAGTGAGCTAGGGCTTTTCTCTTTGGAGAGAAGGAGGATGAGAGGTGACTTGATAGAGGTGCACAAGATGATAAGAGGCATAGATCGAGTGGACAGTCAGAGACATTTTCTCCAGGGCAGAAATGGCTAACATGAGGGGGCATAATTTTAAGGTGATTGGAGGAAGGTATAAGGGGGATGTCAGGGGTGTTTTTTACACAGAGAGTGGTGGGTGCGTGGAACGCACTGCCTGCAGAGGTTGTGGGGGCAGATACATTAGGGACATTTAAGAGATTCTTAGATAGACACATGAATGGTAGAGAAATGGAGGGCTATGTGGGAGGGAAGGGTTAGATAGATCTTAGAGCAGGATAAAATGTCAGCACAACATTGTGGGCTGAAGGGCCTGTACTGCGCTGTAGTGTTCTATGGTCATGTTTGTGTACATGTTGATTGCAATACTTCAACAATCCATGCTTGTTAATTCCATCTCCACAGCGAGGAAACTAGAGGACATGAACTGATACAGTCACTGATTTCATTCCAAGAATTTCAACCAAAAAAATTCCAAAGACAAGTTAACTAAACATGTTTGAACCAGTCATCTCTTGAAAGTTTACATGTTATGTAAGGAAACATCTTTTGCAATGTATTGAGCACAACATAATTTGGCCATCTCCGCCCATTTTGACTCATCCTATCATGGCAGCTGTGGGCACGTGAAATAAATGGTGTTAGACAGGCAGACTCGGTGTGTTCTCCTTGGGCAGATAAGTAGTAGGTGGGCTTCTGTCATCAAGGATCAACATCAGCATTTGTTCATTGCCCATCATTTTAAATTGTTTGCTGATCTTGTTGAGTTAAGAGGGTGGGGGAGGTGTGGCGGAGGACAGGAAATGTTATGCTGCAGGATTCCAAGAGTTTGAGTTACAGAGTCATAGTCATGGAGCACAGAAACAGGCCCTTCGGCCCACCACATCCATGCTGACCTTTTTGCTCACCTACACTAATCCCATTGGCCCGCTTTAGGACCATATCCTTCATCCCTTGCCGATTTCAGTGTCTAAATGTCTCTGAAAGGTAACTTGTTCTGGGTTAAAGAGCTGTTCCATCACGGGATCTAGAATACACTCCCAAAGAGCAACAAGGGGAACCAATCAGGAAATAAATTTCCCAAATACATAGGGATGGTCAGGCAGCGAGAACTGGCCTGTTGAGTCTCCTTAACATCGACTGCAATGTGTTGGGGTGTGGGAGCTGGGTAAGGGGCAGGGGAAGGTGACAATTCTGAAATGTGAACAGGAGAACTTCCTTAATCTGTGATTTTTCAGCCAAGTGCAGAAAGAAGCAGAACCACGCTGCAGTGGGGAATGAAGTCTGCCTGGGTTCAGTACAGACCACCACAGGTACAGGCAGAACAAGGAAGAATCAAATGTGAAAACATCCAGCCAGAAGGTGGCCAATTTCAGTGGGTTGTGAAAAGAATCCCAGTGAACTCCAATCAAAGAATGGCAGTAAAGAGTGAATGAGCAGGGGGTTCCTGCCAGGATGAGGTGGATGTTGACTCAACATATCCCCATTGAGGAGATGCCGGGAGGGTGGCGGAATACCGACTCAGGATGTAGTTCCCTAAATGACTAAAGAAACTGAGAGAGAAATACATTTCACCCTTCTCTGTTACATTTCATCAGCCAGATATCTGATCACTTCATCAGTACTTTCACCTGAAGTCTATGATCTCATTTCATCATCGCTCACATTTCCAAGTCTTTGGGCGCCTATGGTCTGTACATCCAGGACCTGTGCAGTAATGCACATCAAAAATATGCTGCAAGATTTAATCTTTTAAAAAGATCACAGATTACCCAAAGGATTGAGAAATGATGGATGGTCTATTGTTTTATTCAGGAATGCCAATTAGAATTTAGTAAGTAAAATTACCAGACATAAATACACACATACACATATGTGTACACATACATACTGTACATATGCACACATGTGCACATGTACATGAACACACATGCATGTACATACCAACACACGCACTCTCTCTCTCTCAACCTTTGTTCCGTGACTGGTCTCTCTGGATTGTTGTTCTCTGATTACATTTTTCTTTGGGTGGGACAGAACTTTATACCAATCATTAACTGTCTAATGACAGGTCCAAAAGACAGACTTCTTCCAAATTCCTAATTGGAGGTGCCACACCTGGGAAACCCTTTCTGCTCTTTTGTCTGGACAGAATCTAGCAGATTACTTTCCTGAACTGCTTCTGTGGCCCATTCATTGCTTAATTTCTCCTGCATGTTTTAGGACTAAATTGTTATGACATACCTTGTCATGTACTGACAACCCTGTTAAACTGCAGGGAGGGTGGGGGAGACGGGGTTACCCTATTGGAGACATCCACCCTCCCTGCAGCTTAACCCGTTTCTTTTGTCTCCTTTCCAGATCTGATGAAGGGTCTATCACCTAAATGTTGACTCTGTTTCTCTCTCCACAGATGCTGCCTGACCTGCTGAGTATCTGCAGCATTTTCTGTTTTTATTCATTGGTGACATCCTCTACAAGCAGGTAAATGATTAAAGTTATGCCACTTTTCTAGCTGACAGAAGCAAATAAAATGCCTTTCAGCTATTTACTGTAAGTGAAAAAAATAACTCCTTGAAACTTCCTTACCAGAAAGGTAGACGTGGTTGCTGGAAGGAAATGTGACAATGTTCTGACATTGAGATTTGGAAACACCTACATTTTAAAATTCCCATCCTGTTTTAACTCCATGTTAATGGCCTTCTCTATCTCTGTAACTTCCTCCAGTCCTTCAGAGGCAGATTCCATATTTCCTCACCACATAGACAGAGGGCATTTGACCCATCATCTCTATGCTGGCTCACAGAGCAATTCCTTTACCCACTGATTTTCCCTGTATCCTTTTCTCCCCACTTTCCCAGGAGAGGTTGCATAGGCTAGGACTTTATTCCCTGGAACATAGGAGATTGAGGGGTGACCTGACAGAGCTGTATAAGATCATGAGGGGCATAGACAGGGGGAGAGCACACAGTCTTTTTCCCAGGGAGTGGATGCTAAAAACAAGAGGGCAGAGGTTTAAGATCAGAGGTGAGAGATTTAAACAGACATCAGGGGGCAGCTTCTTTACACAAAGGGTGGTGTGTATTTGGAATGAGCTGCCAGAAACAGTGGTTGAGGCGGGCACATTGGCAACGTTTAAAAGCCATCTAAATAAGTACATGGATAGGAGAGGTTTAGAGGGCTATGGGCCAAATGCAAGCAGATGGGACTAGCTCACTGGGCAACACAGTCGGCATGGACAAGTTGGGCCAAAGGGCCTGTTTCCGTGCTGCATCACTCTATGACTCTAACTTCTCCCAGCTTTGACCACCCCGCCACACACAAGGGGCAATTTACAGTGGCCATTGAACCCACCAAACTGCACGTCTTTGGGATGTGGGAGGAGACTGGAGCATCCAGGAGAAACCCACCCACTCACAGGGAGAACGTGCAAACTCCACACAGACAACAGATAACCTTTCAGCTTCTGGGTGGTAACCGTTAACCCAAGGTAAAAGAGAAACAGGGTTAATGGTAATGATCTGTAATGGTAGGTTGATCAACAGACACCAAAGTCCATAATTCCCTGAAAGTAGCAGCACATGTGGATAGGGTGTTGATGAAGTCATATGACATGTTTGCCTTCATTGGATGGGGCATAGAATATGAAGGTTGGGGCGTTATGTTGCAACTTTACAAAAAACTGGTTGGACTGCACTTGTGCATTTCTGGTCACCACACTATAGAGGGACGCAGTTGTGCTGCAGAGATTGCAGAGGAGATTCACCAGGATGTTGCCAGGATTGGAGGACTTTAGCGATGGGGACAGATTGGACAGCCTGGGCTTGTTTCCCCTGGAGTGAAGGAGGCTGAGTGGTGACCTGATAGAGGTGTGTGAGATTACAAGTGTAAGTCAGAATCTTTTTCCCATGGTAGGGGATTTTAAAAAACAAGGCGTAGATAAGAAATTTAAAGGTGATCTTCAGGCTAAGTTCTTTGCATAGAAAGTGTTTGATATCTGGAACTCGCTGACAAAAGGTGTTGGTGGAATCAGATACAGTCACTACATCCAAGAGTTGTATAGATAGACACTTGCATAGGCAAGGCATAGAAGGATACGGTCCTAATGTGGGCAGATGGGCAAGAAGGTCAGCATGGATGTGGTGGGCCGAAGGGCCTGTTTCTGTGCTGTACAACTCCTTGACTTTATGTTTCAATATTTAAGGCAAGAGAAAACAAATTATACCTTTAGGATCCAATTCGGAAGCAGCATGGAAGAAAAAAATAGTTCCATCTACAGGACTCGGACATAGATTCATGGGAACTTCACTTAGTGAAGTTCAAAGAGAAAGGAATATTCTGATGGGTTCTTCAAACAGTCAAGTTATTCAAACATTTGCAGCTTCTGATCTACTTACCTTTAAGTTAATGTTACCCATTTCACAGTTTGCAAAATTCAGAAAAACTGGGTAAAAAATGAAAATCCAACTTTCTACGATCATTTATTATTTAGAGTTAGATGATAAACAAAGGTCTTTTTTTAATTTTACATATTATGGAAAATCAGGACAAGTGGTTTGAGGACCAGAAATATTGTTGCAGACTTATCAGACTGATTGCATTAGGAGCTCAGTGCTCATATCAATGATATTTTCTTTGACATGAAATAGTTCAGATTATTGATGCTCTAGCACTTACTTTAACTGGATATTTGTGGGTTCTACATTTGTGTTACCTGGACTCTGCATTGGCACATGAAAGTAGCCACCATTACACAAATCGTGCTATGGAGTCAATAAGACTGAACATCTGGATCTGTGTTTAATGGGAGGCTTTTCTCTTGCTGTCTGAGTAGAATTTGTACCCCTGAGTCTGTAGGCACTGAATTTACTGCATTCAATATCCAAAGTAGAAGCCACCACAGACTTGCAACGACAACTTTGTGTAATCACCGGATCAGAACAAAACTATCTTAAAACCAGTTAAACTTCAATTTATGAAGTAGAAGACATATCCTGATTTAATTCACCACAGGATTGGTCTGGGACTGGGGCGGGGAGAGGTGATGGATTTATATCAAGACTGGGAGGGATTCCAGCTTCAGAGTGGGAATGTGTTCCTGGATACAGGAGGGAGTGTGAATTAGCCTAAAGAGGCTGCTTATAAGGGCCAAAGGAATTGATGGCATCACGGTGAGATATGGTGGTGCAGTGGTTAGGTTCCAAGCAGCCAGTGTTCTGGACTGTTGATCCAAGGATGTGAGTTCAACTCCCACCACAGCAGCTGGGGAGTTTTAAAAGCAAATCATTCAATAATTCTGGAATTAATGAATGAACAGGTTTCAGCAGTTGTAATCATGAACCTACCAGGTCAATACGAAAATACATCTGGTTCATTAGTGTTGTCAGGGAAGACAATCTGACACCCTCATCAGCCTAGTCTGAAGGAGAGTCCAGACAATGTGGCTGACTCTTCCCCACATCCTCAGTTCGGGGTAATACGTTCCCTCAATGCCAGCAACATCCACATCCCCTGAACACATTAAAAAAAAAGCAAAGTAATTTGATTAGAGAGCTCAAGGAACATAATTCCCCCTGGGCTGGTGGGGATAGGGAGTGAAGAAGAGGCCCACTGGCTTAGGGTTTGTGTCTTTGCCACCAGAACTTTAAGCTCAGAGTTTCTCTACTCAGGGTGGGCAAGGAGTTGGTAAACCCCTCTCCCACCTTACCAGTTCCACACCTGGTTTACAGGTGAGGAGGGGGGGGGGGGTGTATTAAATCCTGTGCTCCATCTCTATCAGACTTGTACCTTCATTAATTTCAGCACATCTTAATACCCAGTGCAAAATGCAGTTATACCACACTACAGATCTTAATAGTTCAGCTTCAACATCAGAATGCAGATTCTCCATTAACCAAATAAGATATCTTTATAAGTCACATATACATCGAAACACACAGTGAAATACATCTTTTTGCGTAGTGTTCTGGGGGCAGCCCATATGAAGATATGAAATATCTTCAGAAGTTGTCTTTCTACTATTCAAATATATTCCAATCACAAGGGTCAGGTTTGGACATCATTGGAACCATGTACATCCAGGACAAGCACTACCTGTTTAGTGATCTATTCGTCGATGTGAATGTGTATTTCCCAATCTGCAAGAAGGTTGCTGGGTTGAACTGTAGTATTTGCACGTAAAGTCTGTCGCTGCCCTTCCTTTATTGATGAATGCAAGGTTAGCACCTGACTTTTATATTCACGTTCCCTCATAGGTTTTACCTGGGCCAGGACAGTGAATTCATCCAACAAGGGCCTAGGTAGATGTCCATCAGTTTGTAAAACATCAGTTAAGGATACTTCTTTTGATGGTTGGTCATCCATTCCTTCACACTGCATAAATGAAGCATCATCCTTGTCCTTTGACAATGACGGAAATGTTTCTGTCTTCACTTGTGGCCTGTATTGACACAACAATGGGTTGATTTGGATTTCTTCTTTCAATGAAGACACCAATGACGTTTCCATTGGCTGGTTCTCCTTCCAATCAGTTGGATGTGTTCGTTGCTTGTCATCTTGTAATGATAGAAATGGTATTGGCTCTCCTTCCAGCAGCTTTGATATCTGCATCCCCATTCCAGGACCAGTCCACAATATTTGGCCTCCTTTGTTGTAAAAAAGGTCTTTTCTCAGCATTTGCAAGGCATTTAATGGTTTATTTTGTGTGGTGGTTAAACTGTCTCTGATTGCATCAATTTCCGGAGATATCATTTGAAGAACTGCACCATAATTTTCAGCCAGTGACCGTGAACCATTTTGACTTGATGCTTGGGCATTCGACAGACCCTCACTGCTTTGGGGACGATAAGGTGAAGAACATCCACTATCCACCAGCCCAGAGGAGATATCACCCTGAGTTTCACAATCACTGCAACTTGGAAAGTTTGTCTGAAGTTTCCTGGTGTGATGTTGGGGTGCATAGGTGCCCCACTGTGTGACTAAGCCAAGTTCTCTTGGTTTCAATATTTCTTCTGTGTCACGAGAATGATACTTTAAAAGACATATGTCCTCCATATGAACAATCTTTTCAAACTGAAAAATATCCTTATGGCTGGAGATCAGGTGGCGTGTGGGTGTTGACTGTAGTGAAGAATGCTTCTTCAAAAGGATTTTGTCCAGAACCTGAAATTAAGAGGGAAATGAATTAACATTACTCTTGAGAACAGTTCAGAAGTATTTCACTCAGTATTGAAGCATTGTTAATGGTGATCTTTATGTTGTAAACATGTGCTCTGCCCTCCCTGCACATTTATTTCTGCAGGAAGCAACATTTCCCCTCTGGTGTGAATCCACAGACGCTGGGAGCAGCAGCTGAGCTGTCACACTGAGGCTGTCCTTTTGTTACAGCGGGTTAATGTCCTTCACCAATCCAAAGCTGATCTTGCAACAAATTTAAGTCAATGCTGAATGAGTAATTCTGCCTAATGTTGTGATGATAAGGGGATAATATTTTATGGTTTAATGCATTAGAGTGGCAATTTATGCTAAATGAACCCCTTTAATAGCTAGCTATTAAGATAGTCAACAGCTGCTGTCATAGTTAAGCTAGGCTGCAAAAATAACTGCTTGTGAATGTTGGGTGCAGCTGCCAGAAGTCAGGCAGATATTATTTGTGGAATAGTCTTGAATCAAAGCTGGAACCAATGCTGGTGGGTTCAACCCCTTGCAATTCTCCCCCATTCTGTAAAAAGGCAACGATTGAGCCCCATCCTAAGAAGATGAACACTAGTGAGCTCCTGAGCAAGGCCGAATTCATGGCCAAGTCATGACAAACAGATCATTTTCTTAAAATAGCAAGTCTAGCCGACAGCTCTCTCTGTTGTAACGGTTACATAGAGTTATCACCCTTTTGATTATATAATTCATATTTCATCTGACCTGACTTTGTAATTGCATTAATTACAAAAATATTGCTCCTATTGGTGATAATTAAAACAAATCTTCAACTATCATTCATCCAGGAGATTGACAGGTGATCTAATTGAGGGGTTTAAACGAGAGAAAGGGTTTGAAGGGGTGATACAGGAAACTGTCTTTTTTGGTTGGTGAAGTTACAACAAGGGAGCAGGCAAGAATGAAATCAGAGAGTGATTTTTCACAGAGTGGTGGAAACTTGTAATCATTTGCCCCAAAAGTTTGTGAAGGTGAAGACGACTGGAGGATTACAGACTGAGGTGAGAGGTACTGGGGATATGAGACAGACGTACAGAACAGGTGGCGGTCCACCTGCAATTCAAATGGTTCCTGCTACTAATGTTACTGAGAGACCTCTTCTCGGCATACAGGAGCATTGTTTATCCCTGAATAAACCATAAGCCGAACATACCAAAGCTTGGGGCAGAGTCCTGTGGTGTCTTGTGTAACTGTGTGCCATCCAGATAAATGTTCCAATGATGAGTACTCCAAACAAAATAAACCCAGTAGTTGGCAGAATAACCATCAATGTCCATTCTACAAAAGATAAAGCACAATTAATTACTGTAAATGGCTTTTGTATTTTGTGTTACATTTGTACAGTCTTTGCTCCATTGCCAATGGTTTAACTACACATTGAGGTCTGGAACGGATATGTAAGTGTACCCCGACTTCTGAACAGCCTCGCTGCATCTTTACTAACACTGGACAATTGATTCCTCCTTCATGCTTTATCACTATATTTAATTTTTACAACCGTTTTACTCGTCCCGAGTTGAGTGTGATTCCTTGCAGAAATTGTGCACAGACCTCATCCCATCTCCTCCAATCCTTCAAACTGGGAAGGTCAGAGAGTCATACAGCACACGTACAGGCCCTTCGGCCCAACTGGTCCATGCCAACCAAGGTGCCCAACTAAGCTAGTCCCATTAGCCCGCTTTGGCCCATATCCCTCGGAATCTTTCCTATCCATTTATGTATCCAAATTATTTTAAACGTTATTGTACCCCTCTCGACCACTTCCTCTGGCAGCTCATTCCATATACGCACCACCCTCTCCTGCGTGAAGAAGATGCCTCTCAGGTCCCTTTTAAATCTTTCCCCTCTCACATTAAACCTATTTCCCCCTGTTTTGGTTCCCTTTTCCCAGGAAAAAGACTGTGCATTCACCCTATCGATGCCTCTCATGGTTTTCTACACTTCTAAGGTCACCTCTCAGTCTCCTACACTCCAAGAAATCAAGCCCTACCCTGCCCAACCTCTCCCTATAACTCAGGCCTTCGAGAGCTGGCAACATTCCCATATATCTTCTTTGCAATCTTTCCGGCTTAATGACTTGAATGAACAACAAACACAGATTCACTCCCACTTAGATAAGATCTCTTTATTAGCCACATGTACATCGAAACACACAGTGAAATGCATCTTTTGCGTAGAGTGTTCTGGGGGCAGCCCGCGAGTGTCGCCACATTTCCGGCGCCAACATAGCACGCCCACAACTTCCTAACCCGTATGTTTTTGGAATGTGGGAGGAAACCGGAGCACCCGGAGGAAACCCACACAGACACGGGGAGAACGTACAAACTCCTTACAGACAGTGGCTGGAATTGAACTTGGGTCTCTGGCGCTGTAATAGTGTTACGCTAACCGCTGCACTACCGTGCCTGCATTACATTGAAAGGCCTGGTTTAATTCTCCAAAAGGTCGTGTGGAATCCAAAAATCACCGGGGAAATTGAAAGTGTGAGAATATCACGGCATAATCCACCCATTTGTCATTTTCTCATGGGTAGACAGAGAGGCTGACAATTGTGGACAAATTTGATACCCACCCTCTCAGAAATAACCCTTTTCTGAAATTTCTGAAATCTGAAATAAAAACTGAAAATGCTCAGCTGGTCAGCTAGCATCTGTGGAGAGAGAAACAGAGGTAACATTTCAGGCTGGACCCTTCAGATGCTCTGATGAAAGATCCCAGACCTGAAATGTTAACAGTCTCTCTTTTAACAGACGCTGCCTGACGTGCTGAGTGTTTCCAGCAGTTTCTGTTAACCACAGGTTTCTCCTGAATGTAGAGCAAGGGCAAACCTTCTATGTAAAGGTCCAGAAGCAGTCTCTGTCCTGCAAATGTACTCACCTTGCTCAGTCTTGATGCAGAAATCTACAGTCTGACTCTCTTTTGAAAAGATTCCTCTCTTCAAGACAAGTTTCACAGTCCCACAGTATTCTGTATTGGGCTCCAAAGGTTCAACTGTGAACTTTCCATTCTCATTTTCGGCAAGAAATACCTGCAAGTAAAAATATAATGCGTAGTCTCTCAACTTTCTCCTTTTACTGGAAGTAATGTTGAAATTTATTGGAAGTGACAGTGTTCCTCACCACTTTATTTGTCGCAGGTTTACTGAGCTGCACGTTATATTCAACAACAGAGAAAATGTTCTTAATAGAACGCTGAAGTCCCCCAATGGGTGGGACAGTCGGTGGTTCCACCCGGACCTTGATGGATCGAGTGCTCACTGTGTACTTCACTTCAGGGGCTCCAACAACAGCTGGAAGAGATGCAGAAGTGGAGAATGTTTAATGTCTGCAGGGAAGATTGGGTCCAATATTGGAAGGACCCAATACATGGTCACGATTCATTCTCCTTTAACATGGCTCTGGGAGGCCAGCCTGCCCATCCAGTAACCTGCCTCCTGAGGTGGCAGCTAGGGAAATGAGGCTTCCTCCAGCACCAGCTGTCACTGGATAGGGTGATATCACGGGGCCATGATCTGGGACTTAGGTCCACCCTCGCTCTTTGGGGTCACAGGGCCTCTCCCAGTTGTGGAGCCATCCGCAGCCTGTGTGGAATCTGCTGAGGGTGTCCCACAGACTCTGGGGAGCTGAGTTAGGAACCTCCACAATGTGGTCAGTGTGGGTGGCACTCATTCCCAAAGAACAGACACATCGGGCAGTGTCTTCCACCTGGGAAGCGGGCTGCACACAAGGACAGATATTACCTGCTGTTTTCCAGAACAGACGGCATGACTTGAGACACCTCTGTAGTGGTTCTGCTGAGCTTTTGCGAACAAGAAGGGTGGTACAACTCATGATTATTTCCACCCCATCGAGTACGTTGGAATCAGAGTAGGGTGTTTTGGATGGGGTGTTGTGGGCGGGGTGTCATGGGGAGGGTGTTGTGGGCAGGTACCAGGGACCTTCCAAGTGCAGCTGATGCAAGGCTCCTTTTGGTGGCATTCAGCTGCATGTGCCCTCAGCCTGGAGGCTGCCTGTGTGGTGGAGCAGTGGTCTGCAGTGGACAGTCGCAGGGTCAGTGCTGCGCTGCGGCTACCCACCCTGTGACTTCCCAGCACATTTCTCCCCCAGCTTCACCCCTGCTTCCACCTTTTGGCCGTCTTTAGTTGGATGGGGCGGACATTTAGTCGACAGCAGATTCTGGAGGTGAGGCCACCTGACACCCTCCCCACATCCTCGTCGGTGGAGTGGAAGGTTGACGCTCCTGTCTTCACTGGTTGGGTAAGAGGCACGGTGGTCCTGTGGGTTGTGGGCATCCTACCTGCTTCCCCTGGCAGTTACGGACATTTAACGTGACGCAGAAACCAATGAACTAAGAAACATTAAGCTGACCGAGATCTAGGCAGATGCTCCAATGCATAATGACGGGGTGCTGCTCTATCAGAAGTGCTGTCCTTTGGCTGAGAATTTAAATTGCGAGGCTGCCAATGCTCACAGAAGGATGTAAAGGACTCCAGGGCAGTCCTTTGAAGATCAGGAGAGTTGTATTTCATCCCTTACAACATCACTAAAACACATCACCTGCTCATTCTCCCAATGCTGCTTGTGAGATTTTTCTGCCAAATTCCCGATGTTACATTAGTCGCCGCATTTTAAACACTTCACTGACTGCAGAGTGTTGTGAAATATTCTGAATAGGACATGGAAGGTGCTATGTAAATGCAAATTGCTTGGTTACTCATAAGGGTGCTTTTGGAAGGTGAGGTAATGGACACCCCAGCTCCAGACGCCCCTTCTTTTGGCTTGCAGAGGAGAGCAGAAAATGGAATTAGAACAGCAGGCTTTAGATTTTGGGAGGAAACTTGCAGATTTAACACTTTTTTTTACACTGTTCAACAGAAAGTAAGCTGGTAAATTATAGAGCAACAACCAAGATGCTGAAGAGACTCAGCAGGTCAGGCAGCACCTGTGGAGGGAAATGGATAGTCAACATTTCAGGTCAAGACCCTTCATGTGGATTGAAAGATAGAGGGGGATAGCCAGGATAAAGAGGTGGGGGGAAGGGGTGGAGCGAGAGCTGGCAGGGGATAGGTGGATCCAGGTTGGGGGGGGGGGGGGCGGGGGTGATAGGCAGATGGGCGGGGGGAGAGTGGGATAGCTCCAGAATCTGGGAGGTGATAGGCGGAGGTGACACAGGGTTGAAGGTGACAGAGAGAGAGGTGGAGAATGGTAAATTATGGAGGTTTTTAAGAGGAGAGGCACTAAATTAACCTCTGCTGAGAATAATGTAGATTTAACATTTACAAGAGATTAGATTGGAATCAGTTCAGAGGTAATGTGGAACTGATTGAATCACATCGGTTCAACTTTCTCAAAAAAATGTATCAGACAGAGCTCAGTTTGGAAAGTCATTGACTGCACTAATTAAATATTTTATCGAGAACTTAGCTAAGGATGTTAATTAAGGTAGAGGAATACATTGCATTCTCAAGGCAGTTTACCAAGGCCAGATGTGCTTCTGAGGCACTGCTGCTCAGTGGGAGTCACAGCACTCTGTTCTAGAGGTACGAGCCAGATCTCCAGTCTGAGGGACAGCTGGTCAGATGACCGACTATAGGAGCCTGCTGTGTGCACACTGGCCACTGTGGCTACACAGTACAAAGAAAGTACTGGGCTTTAAAGTACTTGAACATTCTGAAAGGAATGGGCAGGTTGTAAACTCAAACAATTTAGTTGAATAGGAATCAGAAACCAAAACACTTTCTGGGGACATCATCTGGATGGGTCAAAGTCCATAATAAAGGTAATTGTTCATTGCAGAGATACAGGTTAATGAGTAAACAGGACTTCCTGGTTGGCTCTTCTGCATCGTATGCTCTCATTGTATTTGTTCTAGTGGTGACTCAAAGAAAATATTGAAACCTATTCATTAAGACAACTATAGGAGCAGAATCAGGCCATTTGGCCCATCGAGTCTGGTCCGCCATTCAATCATGGCTGACTTCTTTTAACCCCATTTTCCCACCTTCTCCCTGTAACCAGTGGTAGGAAAGGATACTCACTCTTGTCCAATGGGCAGAAGCGTTTGGACATGGACCAGGATGAACTGGTGTTCTTCCACACTGCCATCACCCTGGCGTAGTACCAGTTATCCTCCTGTGCAATCTCATTGGTTAAATCGCAGTAGTGAGCAGAGGTGTGGTAACACTCAGACTTACTCTTCCACACATCTCCATAACTGGAAAAGGAATTGAGGATTGCTGAAACAAAGACATAGCCTCCAGCACTTGCAAGGTGCTTAATTCTCTGAAGGTCATCACTGTGTATGCCATCTGGGACAGAAGTCATGTGCACTTAGAGCAAGTATGAAGTGCCAATATCACCCAGTCACCATAACTATACTGCAGAGGGTGATAAATTCTCTAACATTTTGCTACTTTGCATAACAAGGAATTCTAGGAAAGCCACATACCCATGGTTCAAGACCCAACAATATCGCACTGAGCCACTCCCATGGTGCAACTGACAGCCAGCCTCTCCTGAGGACCAGCCCATAACCCAGCTGAACATGTTGGATTGGAGTGCAGCCTCTTTCCCAACCACCCCTCAACTTCACAACATTTAGTCGCTCCCCTCCTAGTCCCACCACTTCCCCAACCCTCACACCCACTCCCCACAACCCCCTCCCATCTGCACAGCCACTCCACCCTGTCCCCCACCCTCTCCCCTCACCTCCATCCCACTCACCCCACCCACACCTCCATCCTTCTGCAATCTGACCATAGGCTCGGAAACTATATTGCTGACCTAAATCCTACTTGGAGAGCAATTTAGAGGAACTGAGCTGGACTCATTCACATCCTGCTGAATCTTATGCCCCACTATAGAACACACACACACACACACACACACACACACACACACACACACACACACACACACACACACACACACTGGACAGGGTAGTTAAAATTAGGTATTCACAAGAGATTCTGCAGATGCTGGAAATCTGGAGCAACACACATGAAATGCTGGAGGAACTCAGCAGGTCAGGCAGCATCTATGGGGAGAAACAAACAGTCGACGTTTCGGGCTGAGGCCCTTCATCAGGACTGGAAGGGAAGAGGGCAGAAGCCTGGACCAGTCAGGATGATATACGTATGTTATAGAAGGTACCATACAATTTATCTAAAATCCTGCTGGGATTTTCCAAGGTGGGGAGTTCTGGGAATTTACAGCATCCACCAACAGAGATAAAACATCTACCTTCTGATTAAGCCCAAGATAGACCTGAGGAAAAGCAACCTTCCAACTAATTCAACAGTGTAATGATTTATATTCTGCAGGGGCAGATTTCCACCTTACAACATAGCTGCACTTATCTAACAATACAGGAGACATATAATACTGTAAATCAAGGCTAGATATCTACTGGCATTGATCCAGTTTTAAGGTTCAATTAATGAATAAACTATTTAATCAGAGCTTTTACAGTTTATGATATAAACTACTTGGACTTTTTACTAAGGCCAACTTTCAGTCATCGGTCAATTGCTGTGTCATTCACGAGTGAAGTTAAGTGCTGGTGTTTTGCAAACCATATTTGGCATTTTTCTGTAGATGTTTTCTGTTGAGAAAAACCTTCTAAAAAAAATCTTGAATATTTCTGTTGAAAAGTAAACAATTGACGGTTTTGTTTTGACTTGAGGAAATGAGATGAGAATCACAGATAAACACAGAGAAGGTAGTTAAAATTAGATATTCACAAGAGTTCCTCTCAAGACAGTGGTTTAGGGTTAATTGGGAATGGTGATTTAAGCAGAGAGTAAGACTGGAATGCTGCCGGTCTAGGGAGTGAAGTGGCTTCACTGCCATAACTTAGATCTAAACAAAGCCCTAAAGCACAGTGTTTAGAGGAATTGAATTTAAAGCAATCTTTGTCAGTGGCATAGCTTTGTGGGGAAGTGTGTGTATGTGCATATTTCCATAAGCTACCAGCACCACAGGGCGAAGTGTGCACTCTGTTTTGAATGGTGAGGTATTGTGGTGTGTTTGATTCAGTCACCTTATTTAACCACAGCCACTAGCCAACCTTGCCATCTCTTTTCTACTTTCACTCTTTCTGCCATAGGATCTTAGTATTCAGTATTAGATAGCAGGGATTTCCTTCAAGTAAGTACTGGGAAAACCCGCCACTTCCCTCAGCCCTAGTCTCCATTCCCCGGTTACCAGCTCCATCACCCTCCTCAGCCATTGTCAGGGCCTGAACCAGACTGTCTGCAATAAACAATGTGCTGGAGGAGCTCAGCGGGTCGAGCAGCACCTGTGGGGGGAAAGGAATTGTCAACATTTTGGGTGGAAACCCTGCATCGAAATTCCTCTCCCCCCACGGACACTGCCCGACCTGATGAGTTCCTCCAGCAGACTGTGTGTTGCTCCAGATTCCAGCATCTGCAGGCTTTTGTGTCTCCAAACTGTTTGCAACCCTGGTGAATAGAATAGAACAGTACAGCACAGGAACAGGCACTTCGGCCCATGATGTTGTGGCAAACTAATTACACTCGTAATTAAATGCCAAACTACACTAATCCCTTCTGCCTACACAAGGTCCATCTCCCTCCATTCTCTGCACATTCATTTGCCTATCTAAGAGCCTCTAAATACCTCTGTCATATTTGCCTCCACCACCACCCCGGGCAGCGCATGCCAGGCACCCACTATTCTCCTTTGAACTTACCTCCTCTCACATTAAATGCGTGCCCTCTCGTATTAGACATTTCGACCCTTTCATAATTTTATAAACTTCTATCAGGTGTCCCCTCAGCCTCTGCTGCTCCAAAGAAAACAACCTAACTTTGTCCAACCTCTCCTTATAGCTCATGCCTTCTAAACCAGGCAGCATCCTGGTGAACTTCTTCTGCACCCTCTCCAAAGCCTCCACATCCTTCCTGTAACGGGGCGGCCAGAATTTAATGCAATCCTCCAGACGCAGCCTAAACTAGAGTTTTATAAAGCTGCAACATAACCTCCCGACTCTTGAACTCAGTGCCTTGACTAATAAAGACAAGCATGCCAAATGCCTTCTTCACCACCCTATCAACCTGTGCAGCCACATTCGGGGAGCTATGGATGCTTTATGAATTTCAGACCATGTACCTATGCTGTCACTAAGACCAATTAGTTCCACCTCCATAACATTCCCTGACCCAAGCCCTCAGCTATTGTGCATCTGAAGCCCTCATCTACATCTTTACCACCTCTAGACTTGACTGTTCCAATGCTCTCCTGACCGTGTTCATCTCTCCACAAACATGAGCTTATTCAAAGCCCCAACTCACACCAGGTCCTGTTGCATTTCACTCTCTGCTCACCAACCTACACCGGCTCTCTACCAAGCAATGTCTTCACTTTAAAATTAGCTTTTCAGACCCATCATTGCCCCTTGCCAAGTCCTTAACCTCCTCCAACCCAACCACCCTCTGAGGTCTAGACGCCAATTCTAACCTCTTGACCAACTCCAAATTTTGCTCCTCCATTAGCGGCCTTTCCTTCAGCAGCCAAGGCCCTAAGCTGAGACATTCCCTCCCTAGCCCTCTCTACCTCACTCTCCTCTCAAGGCACTTCTTAACACCTCTCTCTTTGATCAAGCCTTCATTCACCCATCCTTACGACTTCCTATCGCCAACATTCAGTGAAACATTTTAGGACGTTCCTATTACTTAAGGTGTAAAGGTACATACATCTGGTACTCAACATCATACACGGAATCTTCAGGTCCTTGAGGTGTCCAGTGGAGTATATACATGAAGTTACTGGAATTGAACTGCACCTGAATGGGTTTGGGCAACTCTGTCAGTGCAAAGGAGCCTAAAAATGGAAAACAGTTTAAATTAGGTGCACTTTTACAAACTTCAATTATTGAGTGCTTAAGGGTTTCAGATTTATTCTCTTTTGAGCTCAGTGTTGAAATCCAAGCAGAATACATATTTCAGAGTTGCAGTAGTCTCAGATCCACTACCCCATTATTTATACCCCTCCCCAATCCCCAGTCGACCCCCGTGCAAGTTGGAACCCAGGCAGGATAGAAAAGGAAGATGCTGGAGAACAGGTAGTAGAAGCAAGAGGTGTTTTGGTCTCAGTATCCCAGGGGTTCATATCCGAGCCTCCAAGCCATGGAGGGCGAATTCCAAAGAACAGTCATTCCTAGATTGTCGCCAGTTATAGGAAGGCCCTTTATCCCCCTTATCTCCTACCTCTTCGACGTTAATTATTAACATGGAAGAGCTGGGAGATAAAGGGGATAAAGGGCCTTATTGAAAATTAAATTTATATCACGAAGGAGACAATTTCAACAGGTGATAGCAGGAACTAAGAACTATACTTCAATGGTAAATTAATAAATTGATTCCACATCGATGTTCTACTTGGCAGAGGAACAAGGAGCAGACTGTCGCATATGTTCATTCGTCGAAAGACTGCTCCCTCATGCTGATCTTTCCTTCGTTAAAGGCCAGCAGGAGCCTTGTAAACCTGGCATTTTAGATTCCTTTTTCCAGTTATACCTATTCACATTGTTGATTTATCAAAAGATTAATGAAACATGCAAATAAATGAATGAATTAAATTAAAAATAAATTAAGGTCTAAAATTAAGTAAGCAATTTAAAACTCAGCTTGTTCTGAAATATGTTTAAATAAATACTCACCAGCAAAAGCAGAGATTAGTACCGGGATCTGGTACAGCCACATTGTGCAAATTTACTCACTCTCTCACTTAAGCATATCCGAGACTAGAATTTCCTTTAAAGCAGCAAGTTGAAGGTCATTCCTTGGTGTCAGGAAGCTCCTGGCTTTAGCAACCGAGCAAGACTTCAATATTTGTAAAGGTCTTCCCATTTATATTGAGCCACATACGTTTTAAATGTGAAGGAATGTTCCTCTTAGGACTCGGTGGGTACTGATCAATCACTTTGAAAGCTGAGGCTGGTAGACTTCCTGGTTAATGAACAGGACGTTTGTTTGTAGAGCCCTACATTCTTTTTGCCTGGTTTGGATACCGGTCTGATTACATTCATGAACCTATCTGAACAAAGATTACTTGGCAATGGTGAGTATGATTCAGAAAGGTGGGGACAAAAGTATAAATAAGGCGAATACTTCCTTCTCTGTGAACACGCCCTTCACTGAGAAGGTGAACCTGACTTTGGGCAACTCTCCACTGCTGCAGAACTGCAAAGAACTTTTTTTTACTGAGGAATGGTATGGGAATTCCACCTGCGAGAAAATTAATCAAGAATCTTGAATGTGCCACTGAGCAACAATAAATTTAACTTGTAACTTGGCAAAAAAAGAATCCAGAAAGAGTTAAACCAAAATGTACCTTGGAGCCATATATGGAGACGGTAAGGCCAATGATCAAACCCTTGGTCAGGAGGCACATTGGAATAGTTAGTCTAAAGGGTGACCATGTTCTTAATTCTCCTAACCCGTCCCTCAGGACAGGATGCCTTGCTTCCACTGCAGTTAACTGTGGGTCCTGAGGTGGTTGGTGAGGCTGATGTAGGACCCACAGACTCTGCCAAAGGTGGGGCAGGAGGTGCTTGAGGACCAGGTGGTTTGGTGGGGTTCCTGCTGGGCTTCTGCCTGTTCCTGATGAGGTTACTCGCAACCATCGGTGCCTTCCCTGATGCTGGTTCTCCAGTTTAAATGGTCATGGGTCAGGAAATTCCCATCCATCACCCTGCATGCTCCTGAAGTACGGACTACCTCAAGCAGGTGCCTCAAAGTGCAGGGGAGATACCAGCAGAGGGATTGTGTACTGCATTCGATGTTCACAATGTGGGCTCCTCTACATTACAGAAACCCCACCCAGAATCAGTGACCACTTTGTAGCGCACCCGTGTCCAGTCCATGGGGGTGAACCTGTTATCTGCCACTTTTCCATCCCACTCCGACCTAACAGCCTTGACCTCCTGTACTGGTACAATGAGGAACAACAACTTGTCTTCTGGCTGAGCGCATTGCAGCCTTGGAGACTCAATATTGAATTCTACAACTTCAGGTAACTTGACTTCTCTGTCTGCAGCAGTTGAACATAGTCATGGAGTAATACAGAATGGAAACAGGCCCTTCAGCCCAAATTGTCCATGCAGACCATGGTGCCCACCAAGTTAGTGCCATTTGCCCGTGTTTGGCCCATGTCCCTCTTAACCCTTTCTTTCCATGTACTTGTCCATATGTCTTTTATCACATCTGTGATATTAGCTCAGCTTGACTGCTTTTCTACTCCTTTTGTTCGTTTTTCTCCCTGGGACGTTCCCAGCCTGACCTGCCGGGCATGTCCTCCTGCTCTGCATTTCACAGCTCCCATGTTCTTTTGTCCATGTTCTCGCTCTCTAGCTGCTCCCATTCACTCCTTGACCAGATAACCTTGTTCACAGCTTATAGAGCATAGAATATTACAACACTGTACAGGCCCTTCAGCCCACGATCCTGTTCTGGTTGGCTACCAGTTACTAGTGGTGTTCCGCAGGGGTCGGTGTTGGGGCCGCTTCTTTTTACCCTGTACAATAACGATTTGGATGATGGAGTAAGTGGTTTTGTGGCTAAGTTTGTGGATGACACCAAGATAGGTGGAGGAGTAGGGAGTATTGAGGAAACAGGAAGGTTGCAGAGAGACCTAGACAGTTTAGGAGAATGGGAAAGGAAATGGCAGATGAGATTCAATGTTGAGAAATGTGCAGTTGTACACTTTGGAAACAGAAATAAATGGACAGATTATTATCTAGAAGGGGAGAAAATTCAAAGTACAGAAGTACAAAGGGACTTGGGGGTCCTTGTGCAGGATACCCTAAAGGTTAACCACCAGGTCGGATCGGCGGTAAGGAAAGTGAATGCTACGTTGGCATTCATTTCGAGAGGTATAGTGTATAAAAGTAAGGAAGTGTTGATGAGGCTCTACGGGGCACTAGTGAGGCCTCATTTGGAATACTGTGTACAGTTTTGGGCCCCATATCAACTTATAGTCCACTTCCTGACTGCTATTAGCGGGCCTATATATAACTGCTACTTTTGTCCTTTTACCCTTGCTATTTCTTAGCTCCACCCATAAGGATTCCACCTCTTCTGACTCAATGTCCTTCCTTTCTATTGATTTTATATCATTACTAACCATCATGGCCACACCACCCCCTCTGCCTACCCGCCTATAAATGATCTGTATGGATGGCAGGCAAAACAAAGTTTCACACTGTACCTCCATACATGTGACAATAATAAACCAATTTACCACTTTACGCTTCATGGATGATCTTGAAACCTCGAGATAATAATGTGTTTAAGCAGCAGATGTCCACCAGGGGAGGTGCAGAGAGTGAGGCAGGCAATGTTATATTTATTAGTCACATGTACATTGAAGCACACAGTGACATGCATCTTTTTGCATTACTGAGAATGTGCTGGGGGCAGCCTGCATGTGTCGCCATGCTTCCAGCGCCAACATAGCATTCCCATAACTTCCTAACCCGTACGTCTTTGGAATGTGGGAGGAAACCGGAGCACCCGGAGGAAACCCACGCAGGCACGGGGAGAACGTACAAACTCCTTACAGACAGCAGCCGGAATTGAACCCGGGTCGCTGGCGCTGTAATAGCATTATGCTAACTGCTTATAGAGGATGAACAGTTGGTCTTTTACGGCCAAGGGTCCAGGGTGATATATGACACAAGGCTGCAAACCAGTCCAGTTTCAGACAGTTGCCGGGGAAAGGGATGGAATTGTGGCCAGGGAGCAGAATTTGGGATGCCAATCTAATGGGTGGATTTAGGCTTCCCAATACATGGAGTGGTGACACTAGGAATAACAGTGTCATTAGATCAAGAGGGCTTGAAAACGAAATATTGTCCAAATACGTTTGTACAGATGTGTTTCACAAAGTCTTGTATTGATATAAAGTTTAATAGAATAATCCACAGTTTAATAAATTTAATAATCCACAGACCAGTAACACCTGTGGTGTTCTAATTTGGGATTATTTGTTCAAGCAAACCTTTCTACTTCAGACCTTTCTAAAGATGTAGTGCAGGAGGACAAGTTGCTGTTATATAAGTTGGTGAGGCCGCACTTGGAGCACTGTGGACAGTTTTTGTCGTCCTGTTGTAGGAAAGACGTGGTTAAACTGGAAAGAGTGCAGAGAAGGTTTACGAGGATGTTGCCAGGACTCGAGGGCCTGAGTTATAGGGAGAGGTTGGCCAGGCTGGGTCTTTATTCCTTGCAACGTAGGAGAATGAGGGGCGACCTTATAGAAGTGTGGTATATACCCTTAGGGACATGTGGGAGGAAGGGGTTAGATAGTCTTGTGAGGTTTAAAGGTCGGCACAACATGGTGGGCCCAAAGGCCTGTATTGTGCTGTATTGTTCTATGGTTCTAAGTGTTAAAAATAAGAGGCGTAGATAAGGTGGATGGTGACAGTCTGTTCCCCAGGGTAGAGGAGTCCATAACTTGGTTTAGGGTGAGAGGGGAAAGATTTAAGAGGGACCTGAGGAGTAACTCCATCACGCAGAGGGTGGTGAGTATATGGAACGAGCTGCCAGGGGAAGTGGGTGAGGCAGGTACAACAGTGTCATTTAAGAAGCACTTGGATAGGTCCATGGAGGGGCGGGGTTTAGAGGGACATGGGCCGACCGCAGAAAGTTGGGACTAGCTGGGTGGCCTAGTGTGTCAGTGTTTCCAATATTTTTAGTTCCTGTTTAAGATTTCCAGCAGTTATTTTGATTTTGGCTGATTTGGAACGGGATCACATGTTGCCCAGACTGGATAGGGTAGAGGCATTGGAGGACGTTGCAGAAGTGGGAAGATGATCTTTGTAATCAATGCTCAGAGTCTGTTGCAACAGCAATAGAAATGGCCATTAGTTATTGGTTCATCTTTCCAGTTCTGTTCAAGGCCAGTTACTGAGAATGCAACAACAGCCAGGGAACCAGCGAACTGGAGCCCAAGTGAAAGGAACATGTAACAGTGCATCTCCTGAATCAGACTGGTGGGCTGCAGGGGAAGCCCAGGTATGATTTAATATATATCACTTGTGTGTAGACCTTTAGGAACTATGTCTACCATGTGATATGACTTTGAATGCATTATTGTATCAACCATTGCTGTTGGTTGGGAATTGTAAACCATCAATGAAAGATGTTAGCTGGATATTTGGCTATGTTATTTAGTTAGGGACATGGAGAAGCATGCTGCAGATATGGGTGAATTTAATGCTGAATCAGCCATGAAAGAGAAAAAAAGGGCATCAAAGACAAGAATAGGAGGAAAAGAAAGAGATAGGAAAGGAATTATTTTTAAAAAATATTGTGTTTAAAATCTCTTAACAATTAATTAATGCCTAAAGTAATGAGATACCTTGGTGATTATTTATAAGATATCTTTATTAGTCACATGTACATCGAAACACACAGTGAAATGCATCTTTTGCGTAGACTGTTCTGGGGGCAGCCCGCAAGTGTCGCCACGCTTCTGGCGCCAGCATAGCATGCCCACAACTTCCTGACTTGTACGTCTTTGGAATGTGGGAGGAAACCGGAGCACCCGGAGGAAACCCACACAGACACGGGGAGAACATACAAACTCCTTACGGACAGCGGCCAGAATTGAACATGGGTCGCCGGCGCTGTAATAGCGTTACGCTAACCACTACAATATTAAATATTAAGTGACTGCATATCTTGGCTGGGCTACTCTGTGACATCTGTCGATGGAGAATTTCCAATATGTTTGAAAAATTACACTATTACTTCATCTAACAATCGAATCAATGTATGGGGTATATGGCCCAGAT
Organism: Pristis pectinata; assembly: GCF_009764475.1. Classification (NCBI taxonomy): domain Eukaryota; kingdom Metazoa; phylum Chordata; class Chondrichthyes; order Rhinopristiformes; family Pristidae; genus Pristis; species Pristis pectinata. Next base: position 2,266,515 of record NC_067426.1, read on the forward strand.
AAAAACATTGAATGTGTACATTCTGATAATGTTGAGCAGGCTATTCCAGTAACAACAACTCTCCAAAATGTCATTGCAAACCTACATGTAGTGGAGAGACAACATCGTGGGCCAAATGGCCTGTCCAGTGCTGTACTGTTCCATGTTCTATGACATTGTCCATCTGATAGTAGGAAGTGAGGTGGGAGTTGGACTGGTGAGGGAGGAGGTTAATTAGGCTTTGGCCCAGCAAGTGGGATGGGTAGAAATACTTGGAGGCAGCATAAACAGGGCCAAGATTAAAGAGATGTACGTAACAACACGAACTGATGTTTGACAATAAAGGGGCAGCCATTCAAGAAAGAAATGAGGTGAATTGTTTCTCTCGGTTGTGAGTCTGGAACTCTCTTTCTCAAAGGGTGGTGGAAGCAGAGACTTTGAACATCTTTAAGGTGGGGTAGATATGTTCTCTAATTCATGTGTTCTCATGTATGTAGCAACACTAAGAGGTCGACACGAACAGAAGAGGTGCGTTTCTGAGTGAGAGGGAAGAGAAGTGGTGGATTACACCGATGGAGTGAGGAGGAGGAGGGATGAGAGGATGTTCAAGTGGGGCATAAATGTACTATATTCTGCCCTCTGTTCTCTTTTTACCTCAATGTACGGAATGATCTGTCTGGATGGCGCGCAAACAAAAGCTTTTCTCTGTATCTCGGTACATGTGACAATAATAAAACAATTACCAATTTAAGTGACGGGTGCAGTTGCCTCCTTCCGTACTGTGAGTATCTGTACTGCATCCAATCTCCATCCTGAGCTGCTCCTACCAGATTGCACCACCAGATCAACCTTTCCATCTCCAATAATTTCCCTATTGATAAACCCTCCTCTGACCACCCCCTCACTCCCACCACCACAGACCCCACCCTGACCACCTCCTCACTCCCACCAACATCACAGACCCCACCCTGACCACCTCCTCACTCCCACCACCACAGACCCCACCCTGACCACCCCCTCACTCCCACCACCACAGACCCCACCCTGACCACCTTCTCACTCCCACCAACATCACAGACCCCACCCTGACCACCTCCTCACTCCCGCCAACACCACAGACCCCACCCTGACCACCTCCTCAATCCTGACAACACCACAGACCCCACCCTGACCACTTCCTCACTCCCACCAACACCACAGACCCCACCCTGACCACCTCCTCACTCCCGCCACCACCACAGACCCCACCCTGACCACCTCCTCACTCCCGCCAACACCACAGACCCCACCCTGACCACCTCCTCAATCCTGACAACACCACAGACCCCACCCTGACCACCTCCTCACTCCCACCAACACCACAGACCCCACCCTGACCACCTCCTCAATCCTGCCAACACCACAGACCCCACCCTGACCACCTCCTCACTCCCACCACCACAGACCCCACCCTGACCACCTCCTCACTCCCACCAACACCATATTCCATTCCCACCTATTTTGCATACAGTTCTTGAAAATTCTTTTCAATGCATTTGTACAAGTCTCTGCTTGGTCCTCCGCTAATTCAGTTTACTCCCTCCAACACTTTCCTCTTCTTTAGCCTTATTGACGTCTTTGACCATACTTTGTATCATCTCTATATTTTTTTAAAAATGCTTTAGCACATAATTCTGTGCTAAAGGTAACGTATATGTTGCTCTCTATATGCGCTTCCTGCCCACAATTTATGCAAACTTCTTTGATCATACTTGGAACTGAAAAATATCCAGAGCTACAAAGCATTGGCTTTGAGACATCCAGCTCTTCATTTAAGCTTCTGCAGAGATGCCCTTATAATGTTAAAGTGGGAGACCAAATTAAGTTCATGCACAAAGACATTTCTTGCCTTTTCACCCCAGTTCAGCTGAAAATTAAACTTTGACCAAACTTTCCGTATATAACTCAGGAGATTGGTAGGTTAAGAATCACTAAACCAGTGATATTTGTAATGTTTCTAGGAAAGTACAGACAAGCTTACATCAATCGTGATTGCAGTTCACTTTAAAACAAAACTACAAACAAAAATGTTTGAATGTGTACAATATTATAGATAAGGTAGAAGTGGGACTGGCTGCAAAATGCTGAAATATTCAGCAAGTCAAGCCCTGGTTTTCATTACAAGAGAAATACACAAGAGAAAATCAACAGAAGAATTCTATGGCTTAGGTTTGCTTGTGAAACGTTCCTCAGACTGTTTGCCACAACACAAGTCATAGTGGGAAGTCTCAGCTGGGACTACTGGGCACTAAATTCATGATAACCCTATAAATCTGTTTAAACGCACAAGACCAAAAGTAGTGGAAAATGTGCAAGCAAATCTATTTCTTCCTGTGGTGCACTTTACTTTATTCAACACTCTAGTCCTATATGTTGCAAGATATTTAAAGTGGCACCCCACACTTCCTAAAAATATATACTTCTTTTTGCATAATGCTTCAGTTTGGAAAGGGAGACTTCATAGAGTCATAGAGAGATATTTGGTTTCATTCAAATCATATTTTTGTCTTGCATGGAGTCTTTTGCTGATCCATAAAGCAGCGTCTTCCAGAGGTGCTCACGGCAGCAGTTGCTTTGTAGAGCATTTTATATCGTGCGCTTATGTTGCACTTTGAGCATGTCACTGAAATACAGGATGTGGCTGAGATAGTTTCATAAACAATCATGCAACAGCTACACCCTGTCCATTTCTAAGACTAAATCTCCAGATACAAAAGGGGTTCAATTCCGGCCACTGTCTGTAAGGAGTCCCCATGTCTGTGTGGGTTTCCTCCGGGTGATCCGGTTTCTTCCCACATTCCAAAGACATACGGGTTAGGAAGTTGTGTGCATGCTATGTTGGCGCCGGAAGCGTGGCGACACTTGCGGGCTGCCCCCAGAACACTCTACTCTACACAAAAGATGCATTTCACTGTGTGTTTTGATGTACATGTGACTAATAAAGAGATCTTATCGCTACAAGAGGCAAATCGTATGCTTACCAATAGAAAGATTAAATCCTGTTTATACACTTGATCACATAATCTGTCATGTCTAAAAAAAGGTAAATAGCTCATCCTGAGTTACTCTCATGACCTCCCACTGTCTATTAGCAGTCAACTAACCTGAAGACTCAGAAAGGATATGCTTTTTTGAGGAAATGAGAAACAGGAGCAGGAGTCGGCCATCTGGCCCGTCGAACCTGCTCCGCCATTCAATAAGATCATGGCTGATCTGGCTGTGGACTCAGATCCACCTACCTGCCTTTTCCCCATAACCCTTAATTCCCCTACTATGCAAACATCTATCTAACTGCGTCTTAAATATATTTAATGAGGTAGCCTCTACTGCTTCCCTGGGCAGAGAATTCCACAGATTAACTGCTCTCTGGGAAAAGTAGTTTCTCCTCATCTCCATCTTAAATCTATTCCCCCGAATCTTGAGGCTATGTCCCCTGGTTCTAGTCTCACCTACTAGTGGAAACTACCTTCCTGCCTCTATCTTTCATAATTTTATGTTTCTATAAGATCCCCTCTCATTCTTCTGAATTCCAGCAAGTATAGTCCCAGGTGACTCAATCTCTCCTCATAGGCTAACCCCCTCATCTCCAGAATCAACCTGGTGAACCTCCTCTGCACCGCCTCCAAAGCCAGTATATCCTTCCTCAAACAAGGAGACCAGAACTGCATGCAGTACTCCAGGTGCAGCCTCACCAGTACCCTGTACAGTTGCAGCGTAACCTCCCTGCTCTTAAATTCAATCCCTCCAGCAATGAAGGCCAACGTTCCATTTGCCTTCTTGATAACCTGTTGCACCTGCAAACCAACCTTTTGCGATTCATGCACAAGCCCTCCCAAGTCCCTCTGCACAACAGCATGCTGCAGTCTTTCACCATTTAATTAATAATCTGACCTTCTATTTTCCTTCCAAAGTGGATGACCTCACATTTACCAACATTGTATTCCTTCTGCCAAACCCTTGCCCACTCACTTAACCTATCTATATCTCTCTGCAGACTCTCCGCATCCTCTGTGCAATTTGCTTTTCCACTCAATTTAGTGTCATCAGCAAGCTTAGATACGCTGCACTCGGTCCCCTCTTCCAAATCGTGAACAGTTGTGGGCCCAGCACTGACCCTTGCAGCACCCCATTCACCACTGATTGCTAACCAGAAAAACACCCATTTGTCCCAACTCCCTGCCTTATTTTAAAAAATAATGCAGCTTATCAAACTTCGTCAGCAACTAAACAACATGGTAATAATTATTGTTTGAATGAGTACCTTATGTTGTATACAATGAGCATGGTGTCAAATCCAACCAAGACCACAGAAGGAGTAAATAATGCTTAGAAACACCAGAGACTGCAGATGCTGGAATCTGAAGCAACAGACAATCTGCTGGAGGAGCTCAGCAGGTTAAGCAGCATCTGTTGGGGAGGCGGGTGGTGGGGGAGGAACTGTCGACATTTTGGGTTGAAACCCTGCATCAGGATATAATGCTTATACATTCTTGCCTCCCACTCCTTCACTAAGATGTTGGGAACTTGGCTGAGTTCCTCAGCCTCTTATCGTGGGGAGTTGATCCACCATGAAATTAATATGTTTTAATTTTCCCATCCAAACAATTAGTTCATATTTAGCTTGATTCTTAACCCTTAATGAACAAATTTTCAGATTTAATAGAAATGCAAAATTATTGCAGTACTGTCTTACTGCCAGGCCAGATTTGTGGAGCACAGTAATGGAATTGTTAGGGTTCATCCAACCAAACTGGGAGTGACCATGCATGCCCGTGTGAAGACACAAATCAGCAGGTTGCCACCTGTGATTCACCCCCATTGGCAAACCGTACTTTGATTTTGGTTTCCACATGGAGTTCAGTGATGGAGTGGAAACTGGATAATTGCCCCATGTTTAATACCACACTGCCAGAGTAATCTGTGAGGTGTGCAAGGGGTAATCTCCCATAGTTAATGGGAATAACTGTAAGAACTTCAGTTTCACATGGGTTGTTAGTTTAAATGTACTCTCTAATGCCTTTGTGCTTAAGGGAACAATATTTTAAGATTCCTACTTGAATCTTAATTATTTAAAAGTTTTAAAGACTTTTACAGTTCTGGGGGTATTACTTAGCAGACTGTCAAATTTGTACCTTGTTTGGGTGGACCTATTAGGCAACCCAAGTGGTGTGCCTCACAATGAGGATGCTTCATTGTGGTGGCTCCTCCCACTGGTTTCAGCAAGTTTCAGCTGAGGTCTGCAAAATTCAAGGCTTTCTTTTCAAAATGAGGTCAGTGGCAAATGTTGTTTGCCTGCTGCTGACTTCAGATCCACCCTGTGTGATTTAGCCTTGGCTTGATCCTAAGCGACGGACACAAATGGTTAGAAGCTTTAAGTGTAACATATCGATAGACAAGAAAACTGCAAACCCATGGCTTGCACTCTGATACGAAGTTTATTTAGGGAAGAATTCAAGAACATTACTAGTTGGGTAAAATGGGGACAGGAAATTGCCTTGGCAAGCAGGATTAAGGAGAATCCCCAAACCTGAAGCAGGAGGGTAGCTGGGGAAAGAGCAGCAACTCTCAGGGACCATTGAGGACACTTATTTGTGGAACCAAGGGATACGAGTGGAGTCCTGTGAATACTGCCCATTGGTGTTCGCCAGGGAGGAGGATATGGTTGTGGAATTCTCCCACTTTAGGTAATCCCACCCCCACCAACCCCCCCCCCCCCCCATGCTTCTTCTCTTCTTCCCTTTCCTAGCCTCTTTTTTCCTCTCTCTTCTTACCTTTTACCCGTCCCCCAGTGGATCTGCTCTCCCCTCCTCCCCTGCACCTGCCTATCACTATCTCTTACCTGCATCTACCTACCACCACCCTGTGCCCACCCCACCTCCCCTCTTTTGTCCACCTATCACTGCTCTGCTTTTGCCTCCCATACATTGGGCTTCCCCTTTTCCTATCTTTAATCCTGAAGAAGGGTCCTGACCCCAAACGTTGACCGCCTGCTTTTCTCCATGGATGCTGCCTGGCCTGCTGAGTTCCTCCAGCATCATCGTGTTTTTCATCTAGATTCCAGCATCTGCAGTCCTTTGTTTCTCCAGGATGTGGAGGGTGGAGTGTTAGGGGAGAGCTACACTGATACTCTGGAACATGCTTATATTAGGAAGGAGGAGGTGTTAAAGATATTAGTACACATCAAGGTAGATAAATCCCCATAACCTGTTAGATCTATTCCAGGATGCCGTAAGAAGCAAGGGGAGCAATTGCTGTGGCTCTGACAGAAATTTTGCATCTTCATTAGCCACAGGCGAGGTACCAGAAGACTGGAGGATGGCTAACATTGTTCCCTTGTTCAAAAAAGGGCAGTGGGGATAAGCCAGAGAACTGCAGGCTGGTAAGCCTTACGTCAGTAAAAAGGAAATTTATTGGAACAAATTGCAAGGGACAGGATTTCTGATCACTTGGAAAGGCAGGGACTGATTAGGAGGAGTCAGCATGGTTTTGTGCAGGGGTGATCCTGTCTCACAAATATGCTTGAGTTCTGAAGAGGTGACTAGGAAAATCGATGAAGGCAGGGCAGTAGACATATGTGGACTTTAGCAAAGCTTTTGACAAGGTCCCACATGGTAGGCTGATCCAGGCCAAAGCACATAGGATCTGATATGTGCTGGCAAACTGGATCAAAAATTGGCTTGGTGATAGGAGGCCGAGGGTAGTGGTGGATGGGGGTTTTTCTGACTGGAAGTCTGTAACCAGTGGTGTACTGCAGGGATTGTAGCTGAGACCTTTGTTGTTTGTCATATACATAGATCTCTTGGAATAAGAACATAGATAGTCTAATTAGTAAGTTTGCTGACTACACAAAAATTGGAGTCGTAGAGAGTGAAAATGGTTGTCTAAGGGTAAAGAGGGACATCAATCAGTTGGAAAGTCGGGTGGAGCGATGGCAGATGAAATGTATTCCAGACAAGTGTAAGGTTATGCATTTTGGGACATTATTGGTATTGGTTTATTATTGTCACTTGTACCTTGCACAATAACAGAATACAGAGTGAAGTGTCACAGCAACAGGGAAGTGCATTGCAGGTAGACAATAATGTGCAAGGTCAAACAAGGTAGATTGTGCGGTCAAAAGTCTATCTCATTGTATGAGGGAACTGTTCAATAGTCTTATCACAGTGGGATAGAAGCTGTCCTTGAGCCTGGTGGTATGTGCCCTCAGATTCCTGTATCTTCTGCCTGATGGGAGAGGGGAGAAGAGAGAATGACCTGGGTGGGTGGGGTCTTTGATTATGCTGGCTGTTTGACCAAGGCAGTGAGAGGTATAGACAAGAGTCCGTGGGAGGCTGGTTTCCGTAATGTGCTGGGCTGTGCCCATAACTCTCTGCAGTTTCTTGCGGTCCTGGGCAGAGCAGTTGCTGTACCAGGAAATACTGGTAGAACATGTACAGTAAAAGGCAGGGACCTCAGGAGCAGTGAAGTTCAGAGGGACCTTGGGGGTGCAAGTTTATTGTTTCCTGGAAGTGGAGACACAGATGGATAGGGTACTGAAGAAGACATTCGGCATACTTGCCTTTATAGGCTGAGGCATTGACTACAAGAGTTGGACAGCTGTACTAAACATTGGCCAGACTGCACTTGGAATACTGTGTACAGTTCTGGTCGCCAGACCACAGGAAGGATGTGGTAACATTCGAGAGAGTGCAGAAGAGGTTCACTGGGGTGTTGCCTGGAATGAAGGGGTTAAGTTACAAGGAGAGATTGGATATGGCTGGGTTTGTTCTCACTGGAGCATTGGAGGCTGAGGGGTGACGTTATAGATGTTTATAAGATGATGAGGGACATAGATAAGGTAGATAGTCAGTCTTCTTCCCAGGGTAGGGGAGTCCAAGACTAGTGGGCATAGGTTTAAGGTGCAGGGGGGGAGAAGATTAAAGAAGATCTGAGGAGGAAGTTCTCCCACATGGAGGATGGTGGTTATATGGAACGTGCTGCCAGAGGAGACAGATATAGTTACAATATTTAAAAGGTATTTGGACAGGTACTTGGATAGGAAAGGAGTGGAGGTATATGGGCCTATTGCAGGCAACTGGGATTGGTGTAGACAGACACCACAGTCGGCATGGACAAGTTGGGCTAAAGGCCCGTTTCTGCGCTGGATGATTAGGACTCTCTATGACCTGTACCTTTCCTTGCTTGCTTAAATTAAGACAACTTATTTGCAGAAATCTACAACTGAGATTACAATGACTCAATATAGTATTCAATATTTTCATTTTTACTTGTATAAATGATGGAATATCGCCTGGAGTTCTTTTATCTAAATGAAGTCACATCTAATAATGTTTTGCTGAATATTGATTTGTTTGATCTCTGAGAATTAAGTCTTTATCTTGGGTGGACAGCTTGAAATGGGCTCTATTCTTTGAATAGATTCAGTCATACAGCACAGAAACGTGCCCAACATGTCCATGCTGACCATCTCTACTAATCCTATTTACTAGCACTTGGTCCAACACCTTCTGATGATTGAGGTGTTCACCTTGAAACTACCTCCATGCTGAGAGTCTGCATCTACCACCCATTTCAGGCAGTGTGTTCCAGATCCTGAGCACCTTCTGGGTGAAAAAATCCTCTGTTCATTCACAATCCATCCAAAAGATTAGCGGCTATATTTCCCACACATAAAAAAGGTGGATGCAATGATGCATAACTATCCCTCCCACTGTGACCGCTCTGTCTTTGCCCTCTTGCGCTATTTTAATGCAACCCAATGTAAGCTGGAGGAATAACATCTGGATTTCCAACCAGGCACGTTACAGCCTTCAGGACTTGATATTGATGTCACCAATTTCAGGTAGCCAAGCCTTCCAGTATTTGCAACTGGCTGGTTCTGATGAAAGGTTATCAACCTGGAACACGAACTCAGATTCTTTCCTTCCCTTCATAGATGCTAGAGACACAAAGGACTGCAGATGCTGGAATCTAGATGAAAAACACGATGATGCTGGAGGAACTGGCCTGCCGAGTTACTCCAGCATCATCGTGTTTTTCATCTAGATTCCAGCATCTGCAGTCCTTTGTTTCTCCAGGATGTGGAGGATGGAGTGTTAGGGGAGAGGTACACTGATACTCTGGAACATGTTTACATAGAACCATAGAACAATACAGCACAATACAGGCCCTTCAGCCCACCATGTTGTGCCGACCTTCAAACCATACCTAAGACTATCTAACCCCTTCCTCCCACATATCCCTCTATCTTAAATTCCTCCATATGCTTATCTAACAATCTCTTGAACTTGACCAACGTATCAGCCTCCACCACCACCCCAGGCAGCGAATTCCATGCACCAACCACTCTCTGGGTGAAAAACCTTCCTCTGACGTCTCCCTTGAACTTCCCACCCACTACTTTAAAGCCATGCCCTCTTGTATTCAGCATTGGTGCCCTGGGAAAGAGGCGCTGGCTGTCCACTCTATCTATTCCTCTCAATATCTTGTACACCTCTATCATGTCTCCCCTCATCCTCCTTCTCTCCAATGAGTAAAGCCCTAGCTCCTTTAGTCTCTCCTCATAAATCAATACTCTCTAATCCCTATCTAACATCCTGGTAAATCTCCTCTGCACCCTTTCCAACACCTCCACATCCTTCCTATAATGAGGCAACCAGAACTGGACACAGTACTCCAAGTGTGGTCTAACCAGAGTTTTGTAAAGCTGCATCATTACTTTGCGGCTCTTAAACTCGATCCCACGACTTATGAAAGCTAACATCCCATAAGCTTTCTTAAATACCCTATCCACCTGTGAGGCAACTTTCAGTGATCTGTGGATATAAACCCCCAGATCCCGCTGCTCCTCCACACTACCCAGAATCCTGCCATTAACCTTGTATTCCACCTTGGAGTTAGTCCTTCCAAAGTGTACCACCTCACACTTCTCTGGATTGAACTCCATCTGCCACTTGTCAGCCCAGCTCTGCATCCTATCAATATCCCTCTGTAAGCTTCGACAGCCCTCCACACTATCCACAACACCACCGATCTTTGTGTCATCTGCAAACTTGCTAACCCAGCCTTCCACCCCCTCAGCTAAGTCATTAATAAATATCACAAAAAGAAGAGGTCCCAGAACCGATCCCTGCGGGACACCACTAGTCACAGCCCTCCAATCCGAATGCACTCCCTCTACCACAACCCTCTGCTTTCTACAGGCAAGCCAATTCTGAATCCACATGGCCAAGCCTCCCTGGATCCCTTGGCCTCTGACCTTCTGAAGAAGCCTACCATGCAGAACCTTGTCAAACGCCTTACTAAAATCCATGTAGACCACATCTACTGCACTACCCTCATCAATCTTCCTGGTCACCTCCTCAAAGAACCCTATCAGGCTTGTGAAGCAAGATCTTCCCTTCACAAATCCATGCTGGCTGTCCCTAATCACTCCATGATTCTCTAAATGATCATAGATCCTATCTCTTAGTATCCTTTCTAGCAGCTTACCCACCACAGACGTAAGGCTCACTGGTCTGTAATTCCCTGGACTATCCCTACTACCTTTTTTGAATAAGGGGACAACATTCCCCACCCTCCAATCCTCTGGTACCATCCCTGTGGACAGTGAGGACCCAAAGATCCTAACCAACAGTTCAGCAATCTCCTCCCTCACCTCACAAAGCAGCCTGGGGAATATTCCGTCAGGCCCTGGGGACTTATCTGTCCTAATATTTTCTAACAGCTCCAACACATCCTCTCTCTTGATATCTACATACTCTAGAACATTACCCTTATCAACACTGTCCTCAGCATCATCAAGACCCCTCTCCTTGGTGAATACGGATGTATTCATTGAGAACCTCACCCACTTCCACAGCTCCAGGCACATCCTCCCACCTTTGTCTTTAATCGGACCTACCTTTACTCTAGCCATCATTCTGCTCTTCACGTACGAGGAAAAAGCCTTGGGATTCTCCTTAACCCTACTCGCCAAAGCCTTTTCATGTCCCCTTCTCGCTCTCCTCAGCCTTTTCTTAAGTTCCTTCCCTGCTACTCTATATTCCTCACGAGCCCTGTCTGACCCTTGCTGCTTACACCTTATGTATGCTGCCTTCTTCTTCCTAACTAGTGGGTTACAATGGGAAAAGTGGGGGCTGGACTGCGCAGGCGCGGGACGTCAGGAGGTAAGGCGCGGGCAGTTTAAAAAGCAGGTAAAAAAAAACGGCGGTTTCGAAGGTTTCACTATTCCCGATTAAAACTTATATAACAACTTATAAAAAAGTACCTTATAAAAACTAAACCTTATAATAAAAACCCTATTAAAAAAAACTTATCTGCTCTGAAGTCCCGATGTCTGCCGAAGCGAAACCCACGAAAATCCACCTCTCTATATTAGGAAGGAGGAAGTGTTAAAGATATTAGTACATTATTGATCAGCTGGTAAGATGGGCAGAACAATGGCAGAAAGAATTTAATCTTGGCAAGTGTAAGTGATGCGCTTTGGGAGGTCAAAAAAAGAGTAGGACATACGCAATCAATGGTCGTGTCCCAGAGAGTATTGACCTTGGTGTACGAGTTCAAGAATCCCTGGTGGCAGCAGCACAGGTCGAAAAGGTGGAGAAGAAGGCATACAGAATACTTGCCTCCTCTGGTTGAGGCAGAGAATATAACAGCGGGGAAGTTATAGCACAACTTAGTAAAATTTGCTTATGCCAGTGCAGGATTATTGTTTCATCTCTGATCATCAATCGGTAGGAAAGGTGATTGCACTGAAGAGGATGCAGAGACTCACCGGGATGTTGCCTGGGATGGAACATTTCTGTTAGAGGAGAGATTGGGTAGGCTGGGTTTGTCTTCCTTGGAGCAGAGGTGGCTGTGGGGTGGGGGGGTGGGGGAGGGATATACAAAATTATGAGGGACATAGATAGGATAGATAGTAAGAAACTGTACCCCATAGCAGAGGTGGCTGAATCTAAAGAGAAAATCTATAGGGGAAGGGGAAAGAGGTTTAGAGGGGATCTAAGGAAGAAATTTTCACCCAGAGGGTGATTGGAAAATGGAATGCATTGCCTGAATGGGAGGTAGAGATAGGTACTCACAACATTTAATTATCTGACAAACACTTAAATCGCAAGGTGTGGAAGGTGACAGACCGTGCTGGGAAATAAGATGAACTATAGGTGGGTACTTGATAGTTGGCATGGACATGATGGGCTGAAGGGCCTGTTTCTCTGTATGCTGCCTTCTCTACCTTTTCCACCTGTGCTGCCACCGTCAGGGATTAATTCGTCCAGCACAACATTGTGGGCCAAAGGGCTGTTCTTGTGCTGTACTGTTCTATGTTTTATGATTTAAGTTTTGCATTTGACAATATTTTCCATCTCTGCCAATCTCAAGTTGTTTTTTCACCTTGCATCTACAGCCAACTCCTTGTCTTCTGAAACACAAGAACTAAAAGTGCTCCTCTGACTGCCTTTAAAATGCGAGTCATCTTCTGCTCCTTCCATTACTAACTCCCTCTTCTGCCCCAAAGGCAGTGGTAGTTTGTAATCATTTTGCTTTTCAATTTAAGGAACTGAATCAACACAATCAATCCTTGAGCTACACTCTCCACCTCACCGACAACTCACAGTTCTATCTACTCCATGCACAACAGCCTTGGCATAAAACTTTTTAAACTTAAATTTTAGTAGGGCCTGTGTGGGTAACACTCATCCAAGTGAGAAAGTCCCAGGTTCCTGACCCACTCCAGAAAGGGCACAAAATTCTAAGCTAACAATCTTGAAGTACAGAGAAACAAATCCTTTGTCAGAGGTATCACCCCGATGGACATTAAATGCAGGTCTTGTCTGCTTACTCACAGCACGATTTCAGAGGGCAACAGGGAAGTTATTTTCAGTGTTGTCATTCATTAAGAAGTACTAAAATAAAAACAGATCTATGTAGTCAGTGTCAATCTGCCGTTTTATGGAAACCTGCTACGTACAAACCAGCTGTCAGACTTTCCACACTTAAACAGTGCCCACAATATACCTAGAGTATTTTCTTGACTGTAAAGTACTTTGGGATGTTATGAAAAGGTGCTTTTAATTGTTTGTCTTTCCTTACGCTAAATGTTTAGAAGAATAAATAGCAACATCGATTCTGAATAACCAAAATTAAAGCTTTAGGGAATCCACATTTATTAATAATAACATAATGACCAGATTTTCTAGAAATGTTCTTTAATATTTAAAAAAGTTTTAAAAAAATAGTGTAATACTTGTATGTCTGGACTATTGAAATAATTTTAAAATACTAACTTTCGTTAAGCTTCAATGTGAACTGGCAACTTTATAATTACTGAATAGTGCCGACAATACACTGATTAATACACTCAACAGGATAGCAGGGGCAGTAACACCCTGAGCCTGTTCCACCGTTCAACATCATGGCTGATGCAAGCCAACACCATGTAGTCACTACTCACCTTCTCTCAATACTTCTGAGTAATAAGGTACTATTAATTACAAATTTACAATGAAAACTGTCCATACTTGAGCTTTGTAGGGGGTTCCAAACTCCTGGTATCTTTCTTGTAAATTTACAAAATATATTAGGAACCCGTTTGCCTGTTTCCCTACACTTCACAAAGGCAAGTAGGGTTGGACACAAGCTCAAAGGCTACATTGTCTTGAAAGTTCAAATCATGATCAAGTACTGATGGGTTATAAGGTAACAGATCAGTACCATCATCATACTCCCCATTACAAATGAGTAACTTCACAGATGTTAAGGGAATATCACCATTGTTGCTGTTATCACCATCCTCAAGCAGACCAATACTGTCACTGTAGTTTTGGCTGTTAAGCACCACTGAAGTAACACTGGAAGAACTGGCATCACCAGCATATAATTTAGTCTGAAGTGCTTGATGACTAGAGCAATCAGAGTCTTGACTCTGGATGTCAATAGCAATGTGACTAGAAGTGAAAGAGCAATTTGCTTTTTGATATGGTTCTGTATTAGATGTCTGATGGAAATCATCATCAAGTGTTTCATCTTCGTCAAAGATCATTCCATCAGGAATCCAGTGATTCTCAGTGTAATCGGAACATTCATTTTCCTCATCACTCTCACTTGAACAGTCCAGATCACCCAAAACACTGGTTTTGATATTTTCCTGCCGAATATTTCTTTCGAGGACAGTTTTTTCTTCATTCATTTCTTCATTTTTGTTACAGTGAATAACATATAGCAAACTGCATTCAACTGGCTGGTAATCTTCCATCTGGGTAAAAGTTATGTTCTTTGTGAAATCCTAATAAAAGAAAACTAGTTTAATAATGGTATGGTTCCTACACATAAAACAAAATGTATCTCCTGTAAATTTACTAACTATAAAATATAATTTTATTAGTCTTACATCTATATCTGCTATTAGTAAATAAGCTTTTCGGGGAACCTGCAGTTAATGGATTAAAGAAAACATGCACAGGCAATCCCAAAAGACAAAAAGACTACTGATTCCAGTTGGCATGGGTCTGTGGTTTCTCCCTCCCCTATCTCTGCAGCATCCTTCAAATCCATAATATTTGCACTCTGCCACTTCAAACCTTGAAATAATTGCTCCAGCATTCACTTCTAAACTCTTTCAGCCCCATTTTCCTTGAAGACGCTCAAACCTATCAAATTTTCTCTTGGCTGCATGGCTTACATCTCCTATGTGGCTCAGTGTCAAGATTGTGGTTGATTGTTTCAGCAGAACTAATTCAAGGTGCCAAGTCGAAGGGCATGGAGAAACTTTCCAATTAGCCCAAAATTTTCTCAGCCTCCAAAGCAGCAACCAGAGGAAAGTCATGAAGTCACAGTAGTACAGCATAGAAACAGGCCCTTCAGCCCACTGTGTCTGTGCCGACCATTATACCCATCTATAATGATCCCACCTGCTTGCATTAATTCGATATCCCTTTAATCCCTGCTCAATCAAATACTTATCCAGATGCCTTTAAATGTTATTATTCCTGCCTTCACCACCTCCTCTGGTAGCTTATCCCAGATATCAACCACTCTGTGAACATTTTACCCCTCGGATCCCCTTTCCACTTCCTCCCACTCACTCTAAACCGATGCCTTCTAGTTTGAGGCACCTCTGCCATGGGAAACAGACACTGGCTATCCACCCCATTTATGCCTCCCAATCTTATATACCTTTATCATGTCACCCTCAGCCTCCTTTGCTCAAGGGAAAACAGACCCAGGCTATCCAATCTCTCCTTATAACTCAAGTCTTCCAATCCAGGCAACATCCTTGTGAATCTTTTTATACTTATAGTATCTTTCAGGAGTCTCCTTTATCTTAACTGCCATGGCCACACAATGGCCCCTTTCTTCCCTGCTAATCTCCTTCTCAAGTATGCTCCTACATTCCTTGTACTCTTCAAGAGACTCACTTGATCCCAGCTGCCTGAACCTGACATATGCCTCCTTTTTCCTAAACTGAAGGTTCCCCATCTTTTCCTTCACCCTAACAAGAACACACTGGCCCTGTACACTTCTAATCTCACTTTTAAAAGCCTCCCACTTGCCAGATGTCGCTTTACCTGCAGACAGTCTCTCCCAATTAACTGTTGAGAGTTCTTGCCTGCTGCCATTGAAATTAGCCTTCGCCCAATTTAGGACTTTAACCTGAGGATCAATCCTTTCTTTTTCCATGACCATCTTGAAACTAATAGAATTATGGTCACTGGTCCCCACCAATACGTCAACCACTTACCTGGCCTCATTTCCTAAGAGGAGGTCAAGTGCAGCCCCCTCTCTAGTATGGTTCTACGTAATGCTTCAGAAAACATTCCTGGACACATGTAACAAATTCTGCCCCATCTAATCCCTCAGCACTTCCCTTAAAGTTAAAATCACTTACTTTTACAACCTTATCATTCCTAAACCTGTCTGTGATTTCCCTACATATATACTCTAATTCCTGCTGACAACAGGGAGGCTATGGTATAATCCCGTCAAAGTTATCACCCACTTTTTATTTCTAAATTCTACCCAGATGCTGTCACTGGGCATTCCCCCACCCCCGCATATCCTCTTTAAGTAATCAGTGATGTCCAAGCTGATTTCAGCAGCGAGTTTAATTAGCACAGGCTCAGCACTCGTCCCACAACAAGCAAGGGACTGTTTAAATACGTCAGCTGGGACACTCCAGCACTTGCAGGATCCTGGCTGGCCAAATGATACTAGGAGCAGGGACAATCTTCAGCATTCCAAGGTGTAAAGAAGCTCTGGTCAATGTCTTATCTCAGATTGGCCCCAGACCCAAAAATTATTTGGTTTGCAGAATCAACAATATCAGGTGTTCAGCCATTCCAGCTTTGAACCTTAGTACATCGGCATTCACAGTTATTCTCTTTCTGCTTACACTAGCCCAGATATACCTTTTGGTTTTCACCTCCTTCTGCTTGTACCACCTCCACTTTTGTCAGTCCATTTCTCTAATCTTTCATCTGACCACAGACCTTCCATTTTGACCATTCTCAACTTACAACTTTTTAAAATCTCTACTTTTTCCATCAGAACATGGGAACATTAATCTAAAAGCTAAAAAAAAAGCAGGTGCTGGTAATCCGAATAAAAACAGATGCTACTGATACTCAGGAGGTCAGGCAGCATCTATGGAGAGAGAAACAGAGTTACATCAGTTTCGATAATATATCAACTTGAAATATTTCTCTCTGCAGAAGCTGACCAACCTACTAAGTATTTCCATCATTGTCTATTTAAGTTTGGACATCCTACTGTACAACCTTAAAATATAGGACTGAGAATATATTAACAATGCAGATTATAGATCAACCAGAAGGCCTGCTGTTCCTCAACTACATTATGTTCCTTATTAAGAAGCAATTTGTCTATATCAAATGACAGAGACCAAGAATGGTAATCAGTTTTACAAACCAAGGCTTCTGGGATCTTCAGTCCTGATGTTTTTTTTTTCACTTTGACCACAATTATGGGTATCAGAATGAACATTCCCAGCAAAGAGACCAGGATGGCAAAAATCATAGCAGTCTGGTGTCCTGGATGGAAAAAGGTACTGTTAAAAAATGTCTAATGTTTTACTTTATTTGTACAGCCAGAGAAGGACAGACAGAAAACAGCTGAAAAAAGAACCCACAGTGAAAGTCAAAAGCTATGAATGTTTCTGAATGTCTGACATCAGAAATATTCAAATATACTCAGAGTAATGTTTAAAGTTTTAATGCACAAACTATTAGAAATTAAGAACAAACACAACAACAAATGAAACATCAATACAAAAGTAATTTAAAAATGTAAGTTAATTAAAACTCACCAGGATGCCATATAGAATTCCCTCTCCATTCAAATCATGGAGATGTCATTCCCATGCCAACTACTTGCTTTCACAGACATTTCAGTACAAGTGCTGAGAACCTAATGAAATACGCCACTTGCCCTGGGTTCTATGATCAGTATTGGAGCTGATGCTTGAAAAACATCTCTTAGAGCAGATAGCAATCTCAGGATTTCATGCTTGTGTGAATATTCCAAAGTTACTGTCAGTTACATGGACAAACGACAGCAATCAGAGAGGTTAACCTGATATCTTCCTGCAATAGCTGGGCTGTTGACACCTGGATTATTGCAGATTACCCTTTTGTATTATGTAATTGTCAATTAATATAAACACTAGTTCTATCAACTGAGGCACAAAACTTTTCCAAAATTGTACAGCAAACAACTTCAGAGTTTTCCTATTTTAAGATTATATGGCCCTGAAAAAATCTTCTTTGGGAGAACTGACAAGGTAGGTATTCAAGCGTAAATTATGTAGAAACAAGAATAGGAGCAGGGAGAAGGTCATACAACCCTTTGATCCTGCACAGTCATTCAAAGTGATCATGGTGCTGAGGTCGAGAGGGTTGACAGCTTCAAGTTCCTGGGAGTGAACATCACCAACAACCTGTCCTGGACAAACCACGTGGATGTCATGGCCAAGAAAGCTCACCAGTGCCTCTACTTCCTCAGGAGGGTAAAGAAATTTGGTTTGTCCACTTTGACTCTCACCAACTTTTACCGATGCACCACAGTAAGCATCCTATCAGGATGTATCACGACTTGGTATGGCAACTGCTCTGCCCAAGATCGCAAGAAGCTGCAGAGAGTTGTGGACACAGCCCAGCGCATTACGGACACCGTAATGTTTCCCCTCCGTAAAGTTTCCCCTCCTTTGACTCTGTCTTTACCTCTCGTTGTCTTGGTGTAGCAGCCAGCATAATCAAAGACCCCACCCACCCGGGACATTCTCTCTTCTCTCCTCTTTCATCGAGTAGAAGATACAGGAGCCTGAAGGCACGTACCACCAGACTTAAGGACAGCTTCTACCCCACAGTGATAAGACTATTGAACAGTTCCCTTATACAATGAGATGGACTATGACCTATGACCTCACAATCTACCTTGTTGTTACCTTGCACCTTATTGCACTGCATTTTCTCTGTAGCTGTGACACTTTACTCTGTACTGTTATTGTTTTTACCTGTACTAACTTGATGTAACTGCACTGTGTAATGAATTGACCTGTAAGATCGGTTTGTAAGACAAGTTTTTCACTGTACCTCAGTACAAGTGATAATAATAAACCAATACCAATACCAATGGTTGATCCTCTACCTCAAATGTCAAATTCCACTCTCTACCCATACACTTTGATATTTTTTTGTTTCTAGAAATTCCTCTCTCAATAATCAGCAGCTTGGCCTCCACAGCCCAGTGGTGGGAAATTCCACAGGTTCACCGTCCTCTGAATGAAGACATTAGTCCTGAGTGCATTACCTCATATCTCGAGATTGTCATGTCTGGTTTGAGATAACTCTTTTCCCTGCACCTACTCCCCCCACCCTCTCCCACAAAGCCATGGAGCATGTACTCCCTGCACCCAGCCTGTCAAGCCCTGTCACAATTTTAAATGTTTTACCAAGGTTCCTTCTCATTGTTCTAAACTCCAGGGGTCACAGGCCTCATCGACCCAACCTTTCCACAGTGAGTGCACTAGTAACTTACGGTTGTGCAAAAGGAAGTGGCTCGTGACCTTCTATACTTCATAACCACAGAATCAGAGAGGTTTACAGTAAAGAGGCTGCCTAGCTCCTTCAGATTAAAAAGATGTACTTATACTCATCCCAGTTCCCAGCACTTGGCACATAGGCCTGTAGGCCAAGACAAATCAGGTGCTCCAAAATTCAGTGAAGTCCTCTCCCTCCACCATCCTCTCAAACAGCAAGTTCCAGACCCTCCCTCCCTTTGGATGAAAAATGTTCCACAACTCTCTTTAAATCTATGTCACTGGATTTATACATTATGCAAACTCTGCCAAAAACCAAATTATTTCAAGGTAGAAAGCTTCTGTGAGCAGGAACTCAGTGAACTTTGAAAGAGGCAAAACATCTTAATAATAAAATAATTCCAGCACTTTTAAATTATCTCCAAATGCACAGATATTAACACAGATGTAGGAGCAGATACTTCCTACTGGTTGAAAACTAAAATGAACAGAACACCAAATATCACATAAAAATCCACACACAAATTATACAAACTTACCTTTGGCCTTAAGATTGAAACAAACCGGTTCAGAGAAATTGCTCTGTTTCATTGTACTCTTGTAAACAGATCTTGCAGATACACAATTATTACTGCCACGCAAGCGATCTTTTTTAATTTCTATTTTGTTCTCAGTTGAGCTTTGTTTAATTGGTCGCTGTTCAAAAGTAAAATGTGAATACAAATATAGCAAATTTTAAACTCTATAAAATTTAGATTGAAGGCACATAACATACACTGATCACCAATAAGTTAAAGACTCAGAAATAAATTCTCACAAACAGATTATGACTTCTCCCTCATGATTACCCCATATTCCTATTAATGTATTCACGCTATGCATCTCAACATCGAATCCCACATTCTGACCATTCCTGGGCAAAAAGTACAGGAGGAGATTATCAAATCTGCCAAAGCAAAAACCGAATGATCACTTTGCAAAAGTATCAATAAACAAAGTGAAAGTTGAGTTTATTGTCAGATGCACAAGTCCATGTGTGCACAGGTGCAATGAAAAACTTACTTGCAGCAGTATCATAGGCACAGAGCATCAGATAAGCAGAGCTCCTGGTGGTTAAAGATCAAATAAATCACCAGAAAAGCTGTGCAAACATATAAATGATTC
This sequence comes from Pristis pectinata, assembly GCF_009764475.1. NCBI lineage: Eukaryota > Metazoa > Chordata > Chondrichthyes > Rhinopristiformes > Pristidae > Pristis > Pristis pectinata. Next base: position 2,286,751 of record NC_067426.1, read on the forward strand.
TCAAAATTATTAAGAAAATCAGTAAGTTACACATCAAAGAGCCAAATTCTGTAATGGAAGTTATTTTATGCTGCAAGCACGCTTTAAATTGCAATAGAAACCAGGATGATATGAAGTTCTACTGGCCCTGCTTTACTGCAAAAACTTACAAGGTTCTATAAAATAAATGTCAGGACCCTGAGAAGCATTGAAGTACCGAGGGATCTTGGGGTACAGGTCCAGAGCTCCCTGAAAGTGGCAAAATTCATGGATAGGTCGGTAAAGAAGGTGTATGGCATGCTAGCCTTCATCGGTCAGGGCACTGAGTATAAAAGTTGGGGAGCTGCAATTGTATAAAACTTTGGTGAGGTAACATTTTGAAGTTCTGGTTACCACACTATAGGAAGGATGTGAAGGCTTTGGAGAGAGCGCAGAATAAGTTCACCAGAATGTTGTCTGAATTGGAGTGTATTAGTTATAAGGAGAGGTTGGACAAACTTGGATCAATTTCTCTGGAGTGTTAGAGGCTGCAGGGTGAACTGATAGAAATATATAAAATAATGAGAGGCACAGATAGTTAGACAGTCAGAATCTTTTCTCCCCAGGATGGAAATGTCAAATATTGGAGGACATAGGTTTAAGATAAGAGGGGGAAAATTTAAAGGAGATGTGCAAGGCAAGTTGTTCTACTGGTTTGTTTTTAAAAACACAAAGAGTGGTAGGTGGCTGGAACATGCAGCCAGGGGAGGGGGTAGCAGATACAACAGCAATGTTTAAGGGGCATTTGAACAGACAGAACAGGCAGGGAATGGAGGGACACAGACCATGCACAGGCAGATGGGATTAGTTACACTGGCATCGTGGTCGGTGCAGACATGTTGGGCCGAAGGGCCTATTCTTGTGCTGTACTGTTCTGTGTTCTACTATCTGAAGGGTAGGATTTTTCCACACAGAGGATGGTGGTTATATGGAAAAAGCTGCCAGAGGAAGTGGTGGAGGCAGATACAATTATGGCATTTATGATGCATTTGGACAGGTACTTGGATAGGAATGGAGTAGAGGGATGCGGGCCTAATGCAGGCAAATGGGATTAGTGTTGATAGGCACAGCAGTCAGCATGGACAAGTTGGGCCAAAGCGCCTGTTTCTGTGCTGTACAACTCCACGAATACTTACTTTGACACGTTCATCTGCATTCCAGAATTCCACTTCGTAGCTCAAGTTATCAATCAGACACGCTTTCAACACCTTTTCTTTGCACGCTGCTAATTTAATTTTAAGCAGCACGAGTACGGATTTTTCTTTCAAAACTACTTGCAGTTGAGGTGCACCTAGCTCCACTTCAAAAGAAACAGAAATTATGGATTACTATCGTGGTACTTTAATACATGGTAGGTTAACAAGAATATCCCAGTTTCAGATTTCTCATTTTAAACAAGCCATTAAATACAATTAAGCCCCTTTAGATGGAATAAGCCAATTACACTTTAGAGCAAGCAGAGTGGGAAGGCAATACTGGCTTGGGGGGTGGGGGGAGGAGGGGGGCCGCATAAGGGCATTTGTTCCCCCTATTTATTTTCTGAGTGGACCGACCAGAAATGTCTAAATATGGTCAGGGTATCAAATGTCCAACTTCAAAATAAAAACCAATTTGCCATTTATTTTGTGCCTCAAAATGGAGAGATGAGGGATTGAAACTATTCAGAATTTTCATCGTCAATATGAGCATCAAAAATCAAGTCCCTTCCTATACTCCTTGGCCCCACTCTTCAGAAGAAAGTTAACTGTCCAGATAATAAACAGGTATCTGGATTTCTTGACATGGATGGAATTATGGCAAAAAAAATAGTTCTGATAGGATGATGTGCATTAAAAATAGATTTTTAATTCAGAAAATAATGTTCTATCATTAACACTTGATTAGGCATTTTTTCACATCTAGAATATATTTGATCGAGTAAATACATCAGGATATCCTTTCAGCAGTACTGGTGTCCAAACTATGCATGGACTGAAAACTCCTAAGTCTTAATAAAACTCTTAAGCTCTATTTGTTTTTGTTGCCTTATCATATCACTTTAGTTATTATCACACTGTTGTTTATGAAACTACCCCCCCCCCACACCCAATTTCTCATTTCTTTTTTTCCCCTTTCCTTGGAGCAGACTCGATGGGCTGAATGGCCTACTCCTGCTCCCTTGTCTTGTGGTCTTGTGAAAATGCTCTGCAAATTTGGCTGCCACATTTCCTATATTGCATCAGAAAATATTCAGCAGAATTTTATTGGTTATTCAGTGCTTTGGAACATCCTGAGGTCATGGAAAGTGCTGTAGAAATTCCATAGAAACCATAGAACAATACAGGCCCTTCAGTCCACCATGTTGTACCGACCTTCAAACCATACCTAAGACTATCTAACGCCTACCTCCCACATATCCCTCTATCTTAAATTCCTCCATATACTTATCGAAAAATCTCTTGAACATGACCAACGTATCAGCCTCCACCACCACCCCAGGCAGCGAATTCCATGCACCAACCACTCTCTGGGTGAAAAACCTCCCTCTGACATCTCCTTTGAACTCCCCACCCATTACCTTAAAGCCATGCCCTCTTGTATTCAGCATCGGTGCCCTGGGAAAGAGGCGCTGGCTGTCCACTCTATCTATTCCTCTTAATATTTTGTATACCTCTATCATGTCTCCCCTCATCCTCCTCCTCTCCAATGAGTAAAGCCCTAGCTCCTTTAGTCTCTCCTCATAATCCATACTCTCTAATCCCTATCTAACATGCTGGTAAATCTCCTCTGCACCCTTTCCAACACCTCCACATCCTTCCTATAATGAGGCGACCAGAACTGGACACAGTACTCTAAGTGTGGTCTAACCAGGGTTTTGTAAAGCTGCATCATTACTTTGTGGCTCTTAAACTCGATCCCACGACTTATGAAAGCTAACATCCCATAAGCTTTCTTAACTACCCTATCCACCTGTGTGGCAACTTTCAGTGATCTGTGGATATGATCCCTCTGCTCCTCTACACTGCCCAGAATCCTGCCATTTACCTTGTATTCCGCCTTGGAGTTTGTCCTTCCAAAGTGTACCACCTCACACTTCTCCGGATTGAACTCTATCTGCCACTTCTCAGCCCAGATCTGCATCCTATCAATATCCCTCTGTAAACTTCAACAGCCCTCCACACTATCCACAACACCACCGATCTTTGTGTCATCTGCAAACTTGCTAACCCACCCTTCCACCCCCTCATCTAAGTCATTAATATACATCACAAAAAGTAGAGGTCCCAGAACTGATCCCTGTGGGACACTACTAGTCACAGCCCTCCGTTCCAAATGCACTCCCTCCACCACAACCCTCTGCTTTCTACAGGCAAGCCAATTCTGAATCCACAATGCCAAGCCTCCCTGGATCCCTTGGCCTCTGACCTTCTGAAGAAGCCTACCATGTGGAACCTTGTCAAATGCCTTACTAAAATCCATGTAGACCACATCTACTGCACTACCCTCATCAATCTTCCTGGTCACCTCTCAAAGAACCCTATCAGGCTAGTGAGGTAAGATCTTCCCTTCACAAATCCATGCTGGCTGTCCCTAATCAGTCCATGATTCTCTAAATGATCACAGATCCTATCTCTTAGTATCCTTTCTAGCAGCTTACCCACCACAGATGTAAGGCTCACTGGTCTGTAATTCCCTGTACTACCTTTTTTGAATAAGGGGACAACATTCATCACCCTCCAAACCTCCGGTACCATCCTCGTGGACAACGAGGACTCAAAGATCCTAACCAACGGTTCAGCAATCTCCTCCCTCGCCTCACGAAGCAGCCTGGGGAATATTCCATCAAGCTCCTCTCCCTTTTTTATTGGAAATTATGTATGAATAATTTATCCTACTTGCATAGCTTGGCCCAATAACTCAGTTATCCCATTTCCATAGTTAGCAGCCCCCTCTCTCTTTTGATAGAAAATTACAAGTAGACATTTTAGAAAGGGGCGTTAATGGTGGCAATTCCAATTTAAAAGGAAATCTCAGTGAACTACTGCTCTGGATATGCTCTGCTGGCAATCAGCACAGTTTCTTCATCCCTACTCCAACATCTCGGAGGAATCTTTCTCTTTACAATAATAATTCTGTATTCTAATTCTGCCTGTAGATATGATAGCAGGGATATGCCACCACCGACTAAGCCAGCTGACTAGTATCAAGATGCTTACAATATTGATCTGGAACCAACTCAGAATTACCAGGACAGCACAGTATTTTAAATTCAAATAATTAAATCAATGAAATAGAAAGATCGCATCAGTAATGGTAACCAGGAACACACTGACAAAAGGAATTACTTATGTAGCATGGCCTGTGGCTCTAGATCCCCATCAATGCATCTGCCGCTAAAATATCTTTTGAAATGGCCTAGCAAACCATTGAGTTCATGGGAAATTTGGGATGTTCAGTAAGCGTCAGCTTTATCAGTAACACCTACATCTCGCAAATGTTTAGAAAGCACGTTGTAATCTTAGCACATAAAATATGTTGTCACCAAATGACCATTATTAAAATATAGAAAACTGATAAAATGTGGATAAAAATGCATACAATCAAAAAACGGATAAAACTGTCTGGACAGGCTCCAAGCAGTGGGATGCCCAGGCACAATGCGTCCAACTTTGGCTTGATAATTTCTATAGCAGTCTTCAATAGTGCATGTAACATCACAGCCTTCTCCAGACAGATTGGTGCAGTTAGGGAAAGAAAGCCAAACATCAGAGGGCCTGAAATAATACAAAAAAAACATTCAGAAATGAATTGTTTTCATTTTTTCTCCTACAGCTCATACAGGTGGTTTTTCATACAAATTTACCATTTGTTTACAATGCCTCTCAGAATTTAAAGATGGCGTTTAATCAAAATGATTTTTCATGGAGTTTAATTGATTTTTTAAGACTTTCATTTGTGGATTATTCTAGATTTGACGTTAAAAAGAGAACAAATCTTCACTAAGGTACTTCACTATTTATCATGATTCCTTTCCTCATGAACTCTCATTGTACCTGGACAATCACCATGTCTCTCTGAGCATCCAGGAACAAAGTCCTGATGTGTTCTTTTGCTAGGTTCTTGGCTCTTAAGGATAGGATGAACAAAAAGGACTTTCCTACAATCTTTATAGAGCTATTGGTTTCTTGTGTTATTAAACTTAGGTTTTATAATTACACGTTCTGTGTTAAAAGTGAAGAACATTACCCGGCTTCTATTTTCATTGATAAATTTAGATAACAGAGAAGAACACATCTGATGGTTAACCAAGTCGCACCAGTAGAAACCAATGCATTTCTTCAGCTTACCAAGCTGTAGACAGCATGATACTCAAGGAGAACCAAGATCAGAAAATGAGAGGGTAAGAATGATCATAATCAGACAAGAATTCATTTTTCTTTGATATATATGAAGGGAATGTGGGCATTGGTGCCACGGAGGCACATTTGCCTTTGAGAAGGTGGCTACAGTCTGGTACTACCAGTGCAGTTAGATTAGGGACTTAAGTTTTGCTGATAGATTTCCAAATTGGGATGGTGTGTGACTTGGAGTTGAACTCATAAACAATGCAATTCCTGTGACTTTGGACCCTGTGCCTCGAGATGGTGGAAATTATGGATTTGTGAGGCACCGTCAAAGAAGCCTTGGCTAATTGCTGCAGTGCCTTTTGCTGAAAGTATGTGCTCCAGCCATTCTAAACTGACGGTTTAAGTTAATGGACGATGTATCAGTAGAACAGACTGCTGAATGGTGTCATCTTAAGTGTTATTGGAACTGTGCTTAATCAGGAAAGTGGAAAATGTTCCATATTTTCCTGAGTTGAGACTTGTAGATAATGGAGAAACCGCGGGGATTAAGGAGGTGAATCACTCATGGGATTTCATTCTTGCCTGCTGCCAGTCCCCAAGCTCACCTTCACAGTTAACTTCTCTTAATAAAGGATGCTACAATTAAGGCACGGTATCCTTTGGGTACAGAGCAGTTCACTTGCACAGTAGAAACAAATTAAAAAGGTAATCAAAGTATGCAATTACTTTATCTTTGTTAAGTACAAGATTTCAGGAGAACGTTCTTCAGGTACCCAGGTCAAAAGAAGGCTGAAGTTCTTAGAAGTCAAGCTCACATTTCCAAGGGCCAGCAGACCACCTGCGAATAAGTAAAAAAAATTCTTACTGAGCACCCAATATGCAATCATAAGGAAGGCCTGCCTGCGTCTTTACTTTCTTATGAGGTTTAGCTTGTCACTGAACATTCTAACAAACTTCTGCAGATGTACTATTGAAATTATCCTGACTGGTTGCATCGTGACCTGGTACAGCAATTCCAATGCGCAGAAATGCAAGAAGCGGCACAGAGTAGTGGACTCAGCCCAATATATCAGGGGCACACCCTCTCCACCAATGGTAGTACCTACATGAGGTGCTGCCTCAAGAAGGCAACATCCATCAAAGATCCCCACCATCCGGGCCATGCCATCTTCTAGCAGCTACCATCAGCCAGGAGGTACAAAGCCTGAAGTCCCACACCAGTAAGAAACTTCTGAACTACAGTCATTGTTCCATTGAAAATATATTGCACTGCTTTTTAACATTTCACGTGAAAGATGTCACCTCTAACTGCAGCACTCCTGCCCAATCCACTCAAAGTGATCACCTTTTTAAATATGGTGAGGGTTTCTGCCTCTACCAACCTCTCAGGGAGTTCCAGAGCCCCCCTCTCTCCCACCTCCACCCCATTTCCTTTATGAAGCAATGCTTCTTCGGTCCCCTCCATGCCTACTAGTAACTACAATCTAATCTATGCACTCTAGTTGTTACCTTGTCTGCAAAGAGAAGCAAGTCATTCCTATTTGCCCTGTCTAGGTCTCTCAAAATTCTCTGCACTCCAATTAAATCTTCCCTCAGTCTCCTTTTGTTTCAGAGAAAACAACCCAGTTCAGGATAATTCCTCCTTATAACTATGATTTTTCAGCCCTGCAACAGCCTTGTCTATGTCCTCTGATCTGTCTGGAGTGATTTCATATTCTTCCTGTATCACAGAAACCAGATCTGTACCAGCACGAGAGTTCCTATTGCTCTTGGTCAGTTCCGATGGGTGGACCACATTGATGCCAGACCCCCAACACCAGAACTCAGTTCTCAGTTTATTCATTAGAAAGGGGTTTCCACAAGGACATGGTTCAAGAATATCCTCAAAGGCTCCTTGAAAAATTATAACATCAACAACTCAGAGGAATTCCTGACCTGTAGTTGATCAAAATGGAGCAGCATCTGGGAGAGTACTTAGCACCTTGGCAGTATGGTGGGACTATGGGGAAGCCCAGTGAAAACGTTATGTGTACAAGATCCCAAACGCCCCACTCACTGGCCATCAGAGTCTGCAGATCCCAGTCAACACTCATCAGCTATTTCAGAATCCAGGAAACTGGAGTAGAAAAAAGTCATCTTTGACCCAAAGGATTGGTAAGATTACACAGGACTCTAGCTGCGGCCTAATTAGTGTTTTGCCGTCCTCACCATGTATCGACTCCAAGAGAAGTACCGAGAATGGCAGGAAATATGATGCAAGGCCTCTTTTGGCTTCACAAAACATTTGACTCTTTCGATCAAGAGGGACTGTGGAGCTTCTTCACAAATTTGGCTGCCTAAAGAAGTTTGTCTTCAACTCACTCTGCTACTTGATGACATGATCATAATCACAGGGGTCACAACAGAATCAATCTCAGTGTGAATTGGTGTCAAGCAATGCTGCTTCATTGCTGCAAAACACCTAGAATTATGAAGTTATACGGTATGGAAACAGGCCCTTCAGCCCAACTCATCCATGCTGACCACAGTGCCCAGGAAGCTAGTCCCACTTGCCTGTGTTTGGCCCATATCCTCTAAACCCCTCCTATCCATGTACTTATCCAAATGTCTTTTAAATGTTGTTATTGTACCTGCCTCAACCACTTTCTCTGGCAGCTCACCCTCTGTGTGAAGAAGTTGCCCCTCAGGTTCCTTTTAAATCTTTTACCTCTCACCTTAAACCTACGTCCTCTAGTTTTTGATTCCCTTTCCCTGGGAAAAAGACTGTATGCATTCACCCTATCTATACCCCTCCTGTCTCAGTCTTTCTCGTAGCTAAGCTGTACTTCACCTCCAACAAGCTTCCCGTTAGAGTGGAACTTATCTACAGGACAAATGAGAAACTGCTCAATCCACGCCACCTCAAGTGCAGTCCTCCAGCTGCTACACACAGGCAATGCTTGTGTGTGTGCTTGCGGGAAACTGAGGTCCAAGTCATTGTTGACTCATTCACTGAAGCACGAGAGAATGTTCCTTACATTTAACAGCTGCAAAACAAAGATTCTTTATCAACCTGCCCCTACAGCAACACTCCAACGATAAGTGTGCACAATGAAATCCTGGGAAATGTGGACCATGTTTCCCATATTACAGGAGCCACCTCTAATTGAAGGCATTCATCAATGATGAAATTCATCACTGCCATCTGCACAGGCTTTGGCCATCTCAGGAAAAGACAGCATGAAGATCAAGACCTCAAACCTAGTGCAAAATCAACTGCGAAGCAGTGATCCCTGTCTTCCTGAACACTTGAGACTGACAACCTACAGTAGGCACCTCAAAGCACTGGTGAAGTTCCTACACCATTTTCGTGAAATCCTCCAAATCCATTGGCAGAATAACACATAATCTACTGGAGGAACTCATCTTTCCTCCTAGCATCAGTGCATGAGTACAACTCTCTGAACTTCCCTTTGATTATTTTGCCTCTTACACACACAATGACTGCCTGACACTTAGGCACAGCCTGAGCAAGGACCTAGGGTCGCTGCAATTTGCCTACCGCCACAACAGGTCTACAGCGGATGCAATCTCACCGGCTCTCCACTCAGCTTTGGAGCACCTAGACAATAGCAAAACATACGTCAGGCTGCTGTTTATTGATTACAGCTCTGCGTTCAACACCATCATCCCCTCAGTACTAATCAACAAGCTTCAAAATTTGGGCCTCCAATGTGCAGGATCAAATGAGGCTGCAGAAGGTTGTAGACTCAGCCATTTCCATCACGGGCACAATCCTCCCTGCCAGTGAGAACATCTTCAAGAGGCGGCGCCTCAAGGTGGTGGCATCTATCATTAAGGACCCTCACCACCCGGGACATGCCCTCTTCATGTTACTACCAACAGGGAGGAGGTACAGGTGCCTGAAGACCCACAGTCAACTTTTCAGAAACAGTTTCTTTCCCCCTGCCATCAGATTTCTGAACAGTCAATGGACCCATGAACACAACCTCATTATTCCTCTTTTTCACTATTTTGTAACTTACAATAATTTTTATGTCTTGCACTGTACTGCTGCTGAAAAACAACAAATTTCACAACATACATCAGTGGTGATAAACCTGATTCTGAAATAATTTCATAGATGCAAATTAACATCTTCAGGACGTGGGAGGAAACTGGAGCAGAGCTTATGTTAGCTTATACTCGTCATGTCTGTAATGTACAGTGCTGCTGCTGCAAAAAGCTAGTAGTCATGGCACTTATACCCTGGGTATGTCTGTCTATGACAATAAACTTGAACGTGAGCATCCGGAGGAAAGCCACGCAGCCAAAGGAAAAGCATGCAGACTTCACACAGTGCCCGGGCTGCTGGGGCTGCAAAATGACAGCTTTGTCTGCCCCCCAAACCCAGCCCGTCAGTCCCCCCGACTCCCCCCCCCCTCCGGACCCAGCCCGTCAGACATCATCCAGCCCCCCAAACCGAGCCCGTCAGTCCCCCCACCACCCCTCCCCCCAAACCCAGCCCGTCAAACATCATCCAGCCCCCCGGACCCAGCCCGTCAGACACTCCACCCCCCGACATTCCCACCCCCCCACAAAACCCAGCCCATCAGTCCCCAACCCCCCCCGACCCAGCCCATCAGACCCTCCCCCTGCCAAAACCAGCCCGTCAGTTCCCCCCCCCCCCGCCAAACCCAGCCCGTCAGACATCCAGCCTCCCAGACCCAGCCCGTCAGACACCCCCCCCCGACATCCCCCCCAAACCCAGCCCGTCAGACACCCCCCCGACATCCCCCCAGACCCAGCCCGTCAGACACCCCCCCCGACATCCCCCCAGACCCAGCCCGTCAGACACCCCCCCCGACATCCCCCCCAGACCCAGCCCGTCAGACACCCCCCCCGACATCCCCCCCAGACCCAGCCCGTCAGACACCCCCCCCGACATCCCCCCCAGACCCAGCCCGTCAGACACCCCCCCGACATCCCCCCCAGACCCAGCCCGTCAGACACACCCCCGACATCCCCCCCAGACCCAGCCCGTCAGACACCCCCCCCAACATCCCCCCCAGACCCAGCCCGTCAGACACCCCCCCCCCGACATCCCCCCCAGACCCAGCCCGTCAGACACCCCCCCCCCGAAATCCCCCCAAACCCAGCCCGTCAGACACCCCCCCCCCGACATCCCCCCCAGACCCAGCCCGTCAGACACCCCCCCCGACATCCCCCCCAGACCCAGCCCGTCAGACACCCCCCCCGACATCCCCCCCAGACCCAGCCCGTCAGACACCCCCCCCGACATCCCCCCCAGACCCAGCCCGTCAGACACCCCCCCCGACATCCCCCCAAACCCAGCCCGTCAGACACCCCCCCCCGAAATCCCCCCCAAACCCAGCCCGTCAGACACCCCCCCCGACATCCCCCCCAGACCCAGCCCGTCAGACACCCCCCCCGACATCCCCCCAAACCCAGCCCGTCAGACACCCCCCCCCCGAAATCCCCCCCAAACCCAGCCCGTCAGACACCCCCCCCCGACATCCCCCCCAAACCCAGCCCGTCAGACACCCCCCCCGACATCCCCCCAAACCCAGCCCGTCAGACACCCCCCCCCCGAAATCCCCCCCAAACCCAGCCCGTCAGACACCCCCCCCCGACATCCCCCCAAACCCAGCCCGTCAGACACCCCCCCCGACATCCCCCCCAGACCCAGCCCGTCAGACACCCCCCCCGACATCCCCCCCAGACCCAGCCCGTCAGACACCCCCCCCCGAAATCCCCCCCAGACCCAGCCCGTCAGACACCCCCCCCGACATCCCCCCCAGACCCAGCCCGTCAGACACCCCCCGACATCCTGGCCCGTCAGTCCCCCGAACCCGGCCCGTCCGCCTCCCCCCGGCCCTCTTGACACGGTACCGAGCACACAGTGAGTGAGGCCACAGAGGAGGAGCCCGGCGCCGCCGCCGCCCGTCCGGCTCATCGTCGGCCGCGACCCGCCGACATCCGCTCCCCCCAGCATCCGCTCCCCCCCGTCCTCTCCACCGACGTGGTGACGTGAACACGCACTAACCCCGCAGCCGGGGGTCAGCTCCCTCTGCGGGACACGGCCTGCCGTTGCTCGGCAACCGGCCGGGCCTGGTGTGCGGTCGTGAAGGCGGGGACCGTGAAAAGGGGTCTTCAAAGCCGAGGTTTCAAACTACAGATCAGACCACGGGCGGCCCTTTGACACGCCCCAGTGGAGGCGGGGATGGAAGCTCGGTCCCGGGACAGGGAGGCAGCAGCGGCCCGAAACTGACCCAGGAGGTCAGGGGACGTCAAAGGCAAAGTTTTGGGTTTAACGTCCAGTTTAAATTAAACTGACAGTTCTCTTTCCCCACATGGAATGTATTCTTAAACCAGGACCTCGCAGAAGTTTATCCTGGAGTAATAAAGCATCAGAAGGAACAGTTATTCAGTGGTTCATGGTGCAGTAAAACTCCAATAATCCGGCACAAGGCAGGTAAATTTTCGGATTATTGGATGTTATCACTACTTCAGCATATTTTTAATTCATTTCTTTTTTAACGTTGCACAACATTATGATAAATTTTCCTGTGAGCCTGGGGTCCTGGTGAGTTTAAAGGGAACATAGCAAACATCACTGAGGAGCCAGACTCCAAACTATCAGGAATTCTGAATTGTTGAACGGCAGCTCATCGGGGTTCTGTTCTACCAGAGTCCATTCTACAGTCAACAAAAACCAAACTGCTGGAGGATGCAGCAGGCTATGTAGCATCTGTGGTGGGAATGGCCAGTCAATGTTTCAAGGTCGAGAACTTTCGTCCAGATTGAAGGGTCTCGACCCGAAATGTTACATCGAAACACACAGTGAAATGCATCTTTTGCGCAGAGTGTTCTGGGGGCAGCCCGCAAGTGTCGCCACGCTTTTGGCTCCAACGTAGCACGCCCGCAACTTCCTAACCCGTACGTCTTTGGAATGTGGGAGGAAACCGGAGCACCCGGAGGAAACCCACGCAGTCACAGGGAGAACGTGCAAGCTCCTGACAGACAGTGGCGGGAATTGAACCCGGGTTGCTGGTGCTGTAATAGCGTTACGCTAACCGCTACACTACCGTGCCTGAGGAACTCCTACTAAGTTCCTCCAGCAATTTGGTTTTAGCTCCAGATTCCAGCAGCTGCAGTCTCGGGTCTCCATTCTATAGTTGATTGTATCAGAAAAAGGTTTAACTTTGCTGTTTGAGACCAGTCATTAGATTTCAGCAGAAAGTTCACTGATCCAACAGCTGACTCCTACGCAAAGCATTTTAGACCGATACTAAGTTTTAGGATATTTACCTACCACAGAAAGCTAGAAGGTTGGGACTTTTACATTTTGTAAAGTGTAGTCTCTAGAGAGTTGGGTAGGGTATTCCAAGAGCATGGTCTATGGTCTAATTGGTTTTTACTTGCCTTTCCATTGTGACTTGTCAGATATTACTTTGAGGGATATATGACATTAATCTAAATATTTGACTTTATTCATCTCAAAAGTTTAGATAATGCTATAATTTAGCTTACCTGACCTTTCAATTTTAATTCTCACAACGAGAAACTCTGTACTATAATATATGCATGCTCATTCATTTCTCTGCCTGAATTTGCAGAAGTAGTTTCTGAGGGAGAGCACAACAGCAGTAGGTCTGTGGCCTGCCAATGCTATAATCAGACTCGTATTTTCTTTCTCTCTACTGCCCTCTGCATGTCTCCTTTCGATAATCCCTTGTATACTAGGTGACAGTGAGGAAATAAGTGAAGTCACAGGGAGATAGGGAAGTGAAGAAGGCTTTTGGCACGCTGGCCTTCATCAGTCAGGGCATTGCATATAGAAGTTGGGAGGTTATATGATTGTACAAGATGTTGGTGAGGCCACACTTGGAGTATTGTGTTCAGTTTTGGTCACCCTGTTATAGGAAGGATGTGATTAAACTGGAAAAGTACAAAAAAGATCTACGAGGATGTTGCCAGGAATCGAGGGACCGAGTTATAAGGAGAGATTAGACAAGCTTAGCCTTTACTCCTTGGAGTATAAGAGACTGAGGGGTGATCGTATAGCGGTGTATAAAATCCAGGGTTGGGGAATCGAAAACTAAAGGACAGTTTTATGGTGAAAGGTTTAATGAGAACCCGAGGAGCAACCTTTTATTTTGAATATATATACACAGCGGGTGGTAGATAATATGGAACCAGTTGCCAGGGAAGTGGCTGAGGCAGGTACATTGGACACATTTAAGTATGTGGACAGGTATATGGATGACTAGAGGGATATGGGCCAAGTTCTGGAAAATGGGATTAGCTTGAATATAAATCTTGGTCAGCGTAGACACATATGGGCCAAAGGGCCTTTTCCGTGCTGTACAACTCTATGACTATAAGATTGTCAAAGGATACAGCAGGATATCGATTATTTGGAAATTTGGGAAGAAATGTTTCAGTCAGGAGGTGCATCAACATTCAGTCTTTACAAGTAGAAAACTAGATAAAACAAAACCAGTAAAACCAATTAAAGTCCAGTTCAGTCTTTATCTTCATTATTTCTTCACAATTAACATTTTAATGTGTCACGAACCAGCAACAAAAGAAACACACTGAGCATGATTCAGTGTTAAAAACTATTTTATTAATCACTACTTATGATAATACGTAAAATAAAAGTAAAAATGTTAGTATGTTAGAATTCAAAAATGTTAAACCTTGAACGTTAACCCCAAAACTAAACTCTTCGTGTGTGTGTGACAAAGTCCAAAACTCCCAGTTCAGGAATGGTTCTTAAAGTTCAGTTCCGCAAGCCATAAGGTGAAACATGAGCAAGGGCTTCTTCAACAACCACCGTTGTCTGAAGATAAGACGTAGATGTAGAGAAACAGAGAGAGTAAATACAAAATCCAAACGTTCCATGATGGAACCCAGGCGACACTTCAGTGTTTACTCGGTAGTGACTTCCTCACCCCGAAAAGCATCCGAATCGTGGTCGTCCACACAGGTTTCCTTCTACAGGTCAGCAACAAAGTGAACTCCACCGGATTACTTCCAACTTCCATACATGGATTTCAGTGGCAGACACAGTTATAGTTTCTCATCCATCGATAGAGAAAACTAGCAGGCTGGTGTCTCTCTCCCTTCTCTCTCTCTCTCTCTTCTAACTTCTACCACGTCATTACGTCCTTTATCTTCTATTGACGTAAGCACGCCACACACACAAATACACACACTCTCTCTATCTTAAAGGGACTTTCACTGAGTCTGTAACACCTCCCACCTAAAAAAAAATTTTTCCCAAGAAAAATTTAACCGCGCATACAGTTAGTAATGTTAATAATTATCATGCTACACAACTACAGACTATCAGATTAGTACAGATACATGTTTCCCATTTAACATCGGGAAAGACAATCAGCAATCACATTATCTTTGCCTTTAATGTGAGTTATCATGAGATCAAACTCTTGCAAAATTAAACTCCAGTTTAACAGCCTTCTGTTCTTGTTTTTGACTCGGCTCAGAAACACCAATGGGTTATGATCTGTATATACAGTCAATGGTTTCTGAGCGGTGCTAACATATACACTGAAATGTTGCAAGGCTAAAACAAGCGACAGTAATTCTTTCTCTATGGTGGAATAATTCTTTTGATGCTCATTAAATTTCTTTGAAAAGTAAGCTACAGGATGGTCAATATCATCAAGGTCACCCTTCTGCAACAACACAGCTCCTGCAGCTTCATCACTGGCATCTACTGCTAATGAAAATGGCTTTTCAAAGTCAGGTGATTTGAGCACAGGATGGTAGCATAAAATGGCTTTCAGCTTCTCAAATGCTTCTTGACAAGAATCTGTCCAAACAAACTTTACTCCCTTCTTCAGAAGATTAGTTAGGGGAAGAGCAATATCAGCAAAATTTTTACAAAATTTTCGATAATATCCAACAATTCCCAAAAATCTTCTAACAGTCCTCGTACCTGTGGGAATAGGGAACTCAGATATTGCTTGAACTTTTGCCTGAACAGGAGCTTGCTTGCCTTGACCTACAACATAACCAAGATACGTCACAGTGGCATGGCCAAATTCACTTTTAGCCAAGTTAACCGTAAGGTTAGCCTTGGAAAGTCTTTCAAACAACCTAACGCAGATATGTGATCTTCCCAAGTATCATTCCCAGTCACTAAGTCGTCAATGTAGGCATCTGTATGTTTTAACCCATGAATCACTAAATTAATCATTCTTTGAAATGTTGCCGGAGCATTTTTCATTCCAAATGGCAAAACATTGTATTCATACAATCCAGAAGGGGTTACAAAGGCTGAAATCTCCCTTCCTCTATCTGTTAATGGAACACACCAGTACCCTTTTAATAGGTCAATCTTTGTAAGAAATTTTGCCTTTCCCACTCTATCTATGCAATCATCCACCCTAGGAATAGGGTAAGCATCTGACTTTGTTACAGCATTCGCTTTCCTGTAATCTGTGCAAAATCTAACAGTTCCATCAGGTTTAGGTACAATAACACAGGGCGAACTCCAATTTGAAGTAGAATGTCTAATAATATCATTTTCCAACATGTATTTTATTTCCTGATCAACAAGTTTACTTTTTTCCACATTCATTCGATATGGGAGTTGTTTGATTGGTTTTGCATCCCCAACATCAACATCATGGGTAATTATCGATGTTCTGTTTGGAACATCTGGGAACAGATTTTTAAATTTCAAAATTAATTCTCTCATCTGTTGTTTTTGTGAAACTTGTAAATGGTCCAACTTCGTTTCAAGGTTCTCCAGGATATTTTGGTTTTTTAATTTCGATGGAACAATATTTGGTCTAAATTGGCCTTCCTCAGCATCAACATCAGGCATTCTAGAAACAACCTTTACATCATCCACCAAGGCCACAACTGAATCCCTCTCATAATAAGGCTTTAGCATATTTACATGCCAGAGTTGTGTTTTCTTACGTCTATCTGGTGTTTTGATTATATATGTTAAATCAGTCACTCGAGATTCAACAACATAGGGTCCAGAAAAACGAGATTGCAAGGGATTATTTTGGCTAGGGAAAAATACCAACACCTCTTGCCCCACTGCGAATGTCCTAGGCCGAGCACGTCTATCAAAATATGTCTTCATTCTTATCTGGCTGGTTTTCAAATTCTCTCTCGCTAGCTGGCAGACTCTCTCCAAACGAGTTTTAAATTTTTGGACATAGTCCAACAGACTCAAGTGCACTTCTTCATTAACCCATTGCTCTCTTAACAACTCCAAAGGTCCTCTCACCCTATGTCCAAATACAAGCTCAAACGGACTAAATCCTATTGACTCTTGGATTGAATCTCTAACGGCAAACAAAAGTAAATGAACGCCTTCATCCCAATCCTTTGTGTTTTCAAAGCAATATGTCTTCAGCATATTTTTGAGAGTAGAATGAAATCTCTCCAGAGCTCCTTGAGATTCTGGGTGATATGCAGAGGATACAATCTGCTTTGCTCCCAGCTCATAGACTAGTTGTTGAAAAAAATTTGACATAAAATTACTACCTTGATCAGATTGGATTTCTTTTGGCAAACCAAACAAGGTAAAAAATTTTAAAAGAGCCTTTGACACCATCTTGGCCTTAATATTTCTAAGGGGTATTGCCTCTGGAAATCTAGAAGTGGCACACATGATGGTTAACAAATACTGATTTCCAGTTTTAGACTTCGGCAATGGACCAACACAGTCCACAATCACCTTCAAAAAGGGTTCACCAAAAGCAGGAATTGGTTTCAACGGAGCCACAGGGGGTTTTTGATTTGGTTTACCTACCATCTGACATGTGTGACAGGTTCGACAAAACATCACCACATCTTTTCTCAAACCAGGCCAATAGAATTGTTTCAAGATCTTCCCTACAGTTTTATTCACACCAAAATGACCACCCAACGGCATACTATGGGCCAGGTTTAAAATCTCATCCCTATAAACTTTTGGAACAACAACCTGATAAATAACTTCCCATTCCTCAGTAACAGGAACATGAGGAGGTCTCCATTTCCTCATTAACACTCCATTTTTGACATAATATCCAATTGGCACTTTTTCAATCTCCTCACATGAGAGTGCTTTTTCTTTCAATTCTGTCAACTCAGGGTCCTTTGTCTGTTCCACCATAAAATCCTTCCTTGACAAAGACAAATCTTTAAATTCAGGCTCACTATAAGGATGTTGATCCTCCAGTGAAGACAGAAAAGTCTCAGATAAGGCATCATAATTTTCTTCCTGTTTAGGACTGTCACAAGGAACCACATCAGACTGCATTGGACTGTCTGTCTTGGCTAATTCTTTAGCTCTAGCTCGAGTCACCGCACATGATGGGTAAACATCTGGATCATTCTCAGACTCATCAATCCTTGGTTTGGTCATTAACCATACCACAGGAACAATTTCTCCATCTGCAAGGTCATTTCCCAATAACAAAGAAACTCCTTCCACTGGTAACCTAGGTCTTATCCCTATCTCGACTGGTCCTTCTACGAACTTTGACTTTAAAATCACCCTGTGTAAAGGGACAGATATGGTGTCATCTGTAATGCCTCGCGCTAGATTTACCTCACCAGTGTCACTTTCTTCACCAAAATTTAAAACACTGTCCAGCAAGAGAGATTGGCAAGCCCCAGTATCTCTAAGAATTTTCACTGGCACCTGGGGTGACTCATCATTCAGTGAAACAAAACCCTCTGATACATAAGAACGGAATTCCCTTCTCACCTCCTCCAACTTTTCCGCTTTTACCTCTTGCAAGGACTGATCTTTAACAGCATCTCCTAAACCTTTTTGATTTTTAATTGCCTGAAAGCAAGCATTAGGCACAGCTTCCTTCCTTTTCTTCAAAAGGGCACAATTAGATATCACATGGCCAGGTTTCTTACAGTAATAACAAGTACGCTCAACAGGTTTCTCCAGCCCTGGCTTCTTTTCATCCTTCCCTTTTTGATTACCTCCCAATTTAATCTCCAGTTTACCTAGATTGTCCTTGTAACTCTTTTGAAAGGTTTTAGGTTGTCCCCATTTGGATTTATGGGTTAAAGCATAATCATCTGCCAACCTAGCAGTTTCTTGTAAAGTTTCCACTGCCTTTTCATTTAAATATGTTGTTAATTCAGCTGGAACACATCTTTTAAAGTCTTCCACTAGTATCAATTCTTTCAATTTATCAAAATCCCCATCTACATTTTTAGCCATGTACCATCGTTCAAAACATATTCTCTTTCCATCTGCAGATTTCCTCAAGTCTCTAAATTTTTGTCTATAAGCTTCAGGTACCAATTCATAGGCCTTCAACACAGCTTGTTTTACCTTGGTATAATCAGCTACATCCTCAACAGACAAAGCAGAATAAGCTTTTTGAGCTTTACCTTTAATCACACTCTGTAACATAAGAGCCCATCCTTTCTTTGGCCAGTTTGAATTCTCAGCAACCTTTTCAAAATGTTGGAAATACTGATCAACTTGATCTTCCTCAAAAGGAGGGACTAATCGAACCTCCCTGCTGGCTGAAAACCCATCATCAGAATCAAATTCCAAACTCTTTCGCTTCATTTGTAAATCATGCTGCCTCTGTTTCTCCTTCTCCTCACTATCCAGCTCCATCCTCTTCAATTCCATCTGCTTCATTGCTAGATCAGCTTCTAATTTCTTTTGTTCTCGTTCAGCCTCTATCTTCGTCCGAGTTAGCTCTCGTTCCTGTTCAGCCTCTAACTTCATCCGAGTTAGCTCTCGTTCAGTCTCTAATTTCTTTTGTTCGGCCTCTATCTTTAACTGGGTTTGCTCTCGTTCAGCCTCTAATTTCTTTTGTTCTCGTTCAGCTTCTAATTTGTTTTGCTCTCGTTCAGCCTCTATCTTTGCCAGCTGCACCTGTGCCTCAGAAATTGCTATTTCACTGCCAGGAAACTGTTTTAACACTTCCTTCTCAAACACCTTCTTTTCCACATAATGGCCAGCTATCAGTCTCTGAATATCTGCCTTTCTCATAGACTGCTTTACTTCTGTAAGGTTTAGCTTTGTAGCAATCTTTATCAGATCATCCTTTTTTGCCACCTCCAATCCCTTTTGGGTTGGTGGCTCCAAAAATGCCTTAATATCCATTGCTGCTGGTTTCCACACACACAAGCCAATTAAAAAGAATTTATCAGACCTCCCTCAAAAATCTTTGGATTGAATCCTGAACGAATCTCGTCAATCTGGGGAACGATCCCAGATGACACTCGTTAATCTTTGGATTGGATCCCGGACGAGCCCCCAATTTTGTCATGAACCAGCAACAAAAGAAACACACTGAGCATGATTCAGTGTTAAAAACTATTTTATTAATCACTACTTATGATAATACGTAAAATAAAAGTAAAAATGTTAGTATGTTAGAATTCAAAAATGTTAAACCTTGAACGTTAACCCCAAAACTAAACTCGTCGTGTGTGTGTGACAAAGTCCAAAACTCCCAGTTCTGGAATGGTTCTTAAAGTTCAGTTCCGCAAGCCATAAGGTGAAACATGAGCAAGGGCTTCTTCAACAACCACCGTTGTCTGAAGATAAGACGTAGATGTAGAGAAACAGAGAGAGTAAATACAAAATCCAAACATTCCATGATGGAACCCAGGCGACACTTCAGTGTTTACTCGGTAGTGACTTCCTCACCCCGAAAAGCATCCGAATCGTGGTCGTCCACACACAAATACCTGTTTCCTTCTACAGGTCAGCAACAAAGTGAACTCCACCGGATTACTTCCAACTTCCATACATGGATTTCAGTGGCAGACACAGTTATAGTTTCTCATCCATCGATAGAGAAAACTAGCAGGCTGGTGTCTCTCTCCCTTCTCTCTCTCTCTCTCTTCTAACTTCTACCACGTCATTACGTCCTTTATCTTCTATTGACGTTGTCACAAACCAGCAACAAAAGAAACACACTGAGCATGATTCAGTGTTAAAAACTATTTTATTAATCACTACTTATGATAATACGTAAAATAAAAGTAAAAATGTTAGTATGTTAGAATTCAAGAATGTTAAACCTCGAACGTTAACCCCAAAACTAAACTCTTCGTGTGTGTGTGTGACAAAGTCCAAAACTCCCAGTTCCGGAATGGTTCTTAAAGTTCAGTTCCGCAAGCCATAAGGTGAAACATGAGCAAGGGCTTCTTCAACAACCACCGTTGTCTGAAGATAAAATGTAGATGTAGAAAAACATAGAGAGAGTACATACGAAATCCAAATGTTCCACGATGGAACCCAAACGACACTTCAGTGTTTACTCGGTAGTGACTTCCTCACCCCGAAAAGCATCCGAACCGTGGTCGTCCACACACAAATACCTGTTTCCTTCTACAGGTCAGCAACAAAGTGAACTCCACCGGATTACTTCCAACTTCCATACATGGATTTCAGTGGCAAACACAGTTATTGTTTCTCATCCATCGATAGAGAAAACAAGCAGGCTGGTGTCTCTCTCCCTTCTCTCTCTCTCTTTCTTCTTCTTCTTCTTACTTCTTCAACAACGTCATTACGTCTTTTATCTTCTATTGACGTAAGCACGCCCCACACACACATACACACACACTCTCTATCTTAAAGGGACTTTCACTGAGTCCATAACAACGTAAGCACGCCACACACACAAATACACACACTCTCTCTATCTTAAAGGGACTTTCACTGAGTCCGTAACAAATGTCATCACACACATGTCATACTTTTCACCTTTCTCCCCATTTGCCTTTCCTGGTTATTTTTTTCACCATTGTGCTGACACTGAGCACCGTATTCCCACAGTCATGCTTGTTCAGAAAGCAACAGACAGCACCTTCGAGCAAAATGAATGAAAAATATTCTTTGTCAACATTTGTTAGCAGTTTTTAATATTTTTTTTACAAAAATTTATCCAAGTAGACCTTAAGGGCTGTTCTTTATGCTATTTTTAAATTTTAATTCAAATCCTTCATCTTAAACTAGGGCTGATGGGCATAAATTTTGTATTTATTTAAACTAAATTATTCATGCAGCTACAGAAAGAAAACTGTTCTCATGAGAAACAAATATAGGAAAGCTAGTGTTTCCTAAACAGTGATTAGTCATAATCAGAATCTCAATTCATACACCAATCATTTTTATGGAATCACGGTGAGCAAAGTAAATCAGTATTTTCTAAAAATTTGCTGAAATTTTCCATAATCAATGGACCAAATTTACTCACCTTTGTCTAATGGCTTGTAAGAGAAGCACTGAATATATCTTTCTCACACAGCAAAAACAGCAAATCAAAGATAAGAAAAAAAACTAGGAGGCCATTCGGTCCCTCAAGCCTGCTGCACTATTCAACACGTTTGATCGTCCATCTCTGACACCACTTTCCACGTCCCCCAATTCCACCAACATCCAGAAACCTTCCTATCTTTGTTTTGAGTGCACTAAAGGACATAACCACAACAGCCCTCCAAAGATTCACCATCCTCTAAAGAAACCTCTTCTGTTTTAACTGGCCTGCACCTAATTGACTCTCTGATCCCTGGTTCTCAATTCCTGAAGAGTCAAAACTCTCAGAATCTAATCTGTTGAACCATCTTAGAAATATCTATGTTTCAATATCCTGTTCCATAATCAAAAGGGGGATATTATTCATGTACATTGTTGCAGAACTTATACTTTGCTATAAAGTTTCAAAATTGACTTCATTATATTCAAATGCACACGTATGCACAAAGTTAGTTCAGATGTTAAAAATCAAAGTAGAAGAGCATAATAAAATGGACATTAAACCAGAGCCAGCTGTTATCCAGAAAATATTTTTTTAAAGCATTCAACATTAACAATTGAATAAGAATTAAGTACTCTTTGCACCAATGTTAACATTTCAACAATAAGGCAGTGTTTAAAAGCTGCAACCAGCATAATATTAAATTACCACAGCAAAACAAGCTACAGTGGTGGGACTATATATTGATTAAATCTATTCAGATTTGGTAATTTTATGTATAGATTTTTTTCACAATGTTCAGTACAAATTTAAAACAATTATTTAAAGCTCTTTGCATCAAAAGTGCAAATCCACGAAAGTAAATGCCAATAAGAATTGTGTCTTCATCAGCATTCATTCAAGTGTGACATAAGTTGGATCTGTAGCAACTCCACAGTTATTGTCCTTCATGGAAATCAACACATATCCACTATTACCCCAGTACGTTGACCAAGAATTTTTAATGAGCCAGTATGCTTCACCATCAAGCTTTCCATATCCAACAGCAAGCACAGCGTGGTCCAGATCGTCCAGTTGTTTTTCTAAAATAGCAACATTATGTTAAGTAAGTCCAGTTCAGTAAAATGCATGCTTCCTAAATAATGCCACTATATTCAAATACAAGTTCAACTTGGAAGTGGTTTTATTGTGGCAGTCATGGCAGTTTATTTTAATGGGGTTGAGATTTCTATTAAAAGATGTTTATGGTTTTGCCAGAAACTCCTTCACCCCTTCCCCCACCACCACTGCACCCCCCACCAAGTAACAGAAAATTTAGGCTGGGAACATGATCAATTGGTTGTAAAATAAAGACCCTACTGTTCTGTAACAATGATTAGTCATGACCAAAATCTCAATTCATACACCAACCATTTTTATGGAATCACGGTGAGCAAAATAATTCAGTATTTTACTAAAAATTTGCCTGAAATTTTCCATAATCAATGGATCAAATTGTACTTGCCTTTGTATAATGGCTTGTAAGAGAAGCACTGGATATATCCTTCCCACACACCAGTGTTCTTTGCATTCCATGCTTCCATGGTGCAATTCACAAGGATGGAAGTAGAGGTTAGATGTTGGTTCATATAACATCCCGATCTGCCCCTTGGACCACCACCAAGTCCAGGGGCAGTTCCAGAGCAGAGGGGCCTGGTTGCACTTTCTATCTGACTGCTCAACTTTACACTAGTCATGGGTGGTATTGCTAATGCTGCCCCATTCATTTGAATGGGGCCACTGACCCTTACTGAGACAGAGTTTTTCATTATCTCATTTTGTTTTAAATGTATAGCAATTTCACATATTTAATCAATTTTAAAATTATATTTTTCATTAATTCAATAAAACAGTTTCTAAATGTCAGTGATTGCCAAGAACCATCACAGTCAGACCAGGGCAGTTTGAGGTGGGATTTTGGATTCTGCTGTCCAAGGTCAAGTTGCGGTTCAGAGATTGCTCCATTGTGCAGTAGGAGTGAGGCATTGGTCGCTGGGAACTGCGCAGTAGCAAAAGGTAATTGTGGGTGCAGGATTAGTGCAGGAAGTGAGGGAATTTCTCTGTAGCTGTGACACTTTACTCTGTACTGTTTTTTTTTTACCTGTACTACCTCAATGCACTCTGTACTAACTTGATGTAACTGCACTGTGTAATGAATTGACCTGTAAGATCGGTTTCTAAGACAAGTTTTTCCACTGTTCCTTGGTAGAAGTGACAATAATAAACCAATACCAATATACTTAAGGAACAAAAAAATGTGTTTTCCTTCACCTGGCTCAATGAAAGTTGAATACTTACTACATTGTGGTTCATAATAAACCCCATTGCTGTAAAATCGGAAGGACTTGTGTGACGCATCAATTCCAACGGCCACTGGGCCATTTTTAAAGATGGCCATTTTTAAAGCTTCACTATCTCCTGAAGTAACATTTGTATAGCTCTTCATCTTTGCTATCAGTGTGGACTGGTTATAGTGGCAGAATCCATTCTGGGTACAATGAAAACAGTAAGATCAAAATAAATACCAAAGAGAAAACATTAAAATGGAAATCTAACCAATGGATTTCAAAACATGATCAATACAACTGAAATGGTTCACAGAATACTAGGCATTACCACCAATATAATTTTGATTTTGTTTATAACAAATAAAAATTGATAGTCCTCAGGATGTATCATTCACTATTTTGAAAATCATGATAAAATTAGTTAAAATTCTTAAGATTAATGATCTGAAACATTAACTGCTTCTCTCTCCACAGATGTTGCTCTACTGATTGAAATAAAAAAAAAGTGCCAGAAATGCATGGATTTCCAGTACCTGTAGCTTGTTTTCCCTTTTAGTTAACATATACCCTGATGGATATTCCACTGAAGTATTACATTAGCGGTCTGATCATTGTGCTTGCATCATGCACCTTGTGAATACTGGGGGGGGGGGGGGGGGGGGGGGGGAGCAAAATGGTGTAAGTGAATTGATAGAACACTGAACTTGTAGAGACAACTTATTTTGGAAGTCAAAACAACCACAGTTCTGAAGCTAAGAATCAGGGAATGACTTGCATTCTGTTAATCAGTGAAACTGTCCAAATTCCAGGCTGACCTCTGCAGTGTCAAAATGCTGATACAAAACTTGACCACATGATTGATAGGAAGAAGTCTGAGATTTGCTACTAATGAACAATTGGGCAGAAAACATGATAGTGTGGGTTGGGGACATCAAGTACTTCTCCCCACCCAGTCTCTGCAGGCTCCTGAAAGTTTTATAGACTTCATTTAACTAAAGTTCAGGACCCATCAAAGGATGATCCTCCCAATGATACAATATTAAGGTTAGTATTGAGACTTCCTCTTATTTCAACTGCTGCATCTGTCCAGTTTAGAGTTACAAACATTGCAAATCTATTTAAACAGGATACAAATAACAGAACACTAGAATAATGCTATTTATGTAGCTTAAGTGTCTACAAGTGAACCGAAGTAGTAGCTTCCTACAGATGTATTGGGATGAACAAACAAAGGAAACTAATCTGATGCTACAGACTACACAACCATGAAGGATTAGTGTATGGATTCTCTGGGAGGAGCACAAATTACACCATGTATTTCACAACAATGCACCTGATGGGGTGATAGGATATACCATTTAACCAGAACTATACATGTTTCACTCATAGCAGTTATCTGATATGCCCAGTTACAAACTTCTTCAAAGTCTAGTCCTGATGCAGGGTTTCGACCCAAAAGGTCGACAGTTCCTTTCCTCCCTCAGATGCTGTTTGACTCACTGAGTTTCTCCAGCAAATTGTTTGATGTCCAGTTATAACCTTAGCATTTTGTATAGAGCCTATTCAAGTAGTGTTGGTAAAACACAGAATCCTATAACCATCACACCAAGGAAAAGAAACAAATATTGATATATCTGACCAGTTGCCTAATCTAAACTGGAAGAATGTGTTAGCAGATGTGGATACAATATTGATTTGCTTAAACCAGAAGTCCAGATTAAAATAACCAAACTACCAAGTGATCTTGCCATTACCCAGCAAGTATTCTGGGAATTAATACAAAAGTGGATTGGGACGAGACATACATTACATCAGAATTATTCCATGATGGGAACAAGTATTGCATTGGGGAGCACCAGGCCTACAACAGCTACTGTCTCTTGCGTTAAGGGTTAAAACTGTGCTAGAGTACAGGGGTAATGTCAGTTCACAGCACTACAGTTTTGAGTGTTAGAGTCTGGAAAAAGGCTCTATAGTTTAGTTAAACTATAGAGCCTTTTTAAATGAAGTCTATAAAACTTTCAGGAGCCTGCAGAGACTGGGTGGGGAGAAGTACTTGATGTCCCCAACCCACACTATCATGTTTTCTGCCCAATTGTTCATTGGTAGCAAATCTCAGATTTCTTCCTATCAATCATGTGGTCAAGTTTTGTATCAGCATGTTGACACCGCAGAGGTCAGCCTGGAATTTGGACAGTTTCACTGATTAACAGAATGCAAGTCATTCCCTGATTCTTAGCTTCAGAACTGTGGTTGTTTTGACTTCCAAAAGTAAGTTGTCTCTCCGAGTTCAGTGTTCTATCAATTCACTTACCCCATTTTGCTCCCCCCCCCCCCCCCCCCCCATTCCCTGCTGGTTATTGACTATCTATAGTAATCCAATTTCCTGGCAGTTCACCTGTAGCCATCTATTCCACAGTAATTCAACTGTTCAGCTGAATGGTTCTTAAATATTGTGAAAGTACCTGCCTCCTCCACCACCTTCATAGGCAGTATGTTTCAGATTCCAACCACACTCTGAGGAATACAGTTTTTCCTTAAATCCTCTAAATCTCGTGTCCCTTAGCTGAAATCTACACCTTCTAACTTCTGTTAAGGGGAAAAGTTTCTCACTACACCTCTTAGTTTTATTCATCTCAATCAGCTTCCCCTTGGCCCATCCTACTCCAAAAATAAACCCAGCCTATCCAGTCTCTCCATGTCATTGAAACACTTCATCCTAAGGAATATTCCAGTGAATCTTCTCTGTAACCTCCCCAGCACAATCACACCCCTCCTACAGTGTGACAGCCAGACTGCACTCAGTACTCTAGCTGTTAACTAACTAATGTTTTAAAAAGGTGTACCAGAACCTCATTGCTCTTATTTTGTGCCCCAGCTAATGAAGGCAAGTTCCTTGCATACCGTCTTAACCACCTTACCTACCTGTGCTACCACCTTCAGGGTTCTTTGGACAAGTACAGCAAGATCCCTGTTCCTCAGTACTTCCTTGGGTTCTACCATTCATTGTGTAGACTTCCCAAAGTGTAACATCTCACGTTTTTCAGGATTATGTTCCATCTATTTCTCTGCCCATCTTACCAAGCGATCGATGTTGTTTTCTACACAATTACTTTTCTCACCATTCACCACAATGTTAATTTTTGTGTCATCTGCAGTTTTATTAATCATACTTCCTCCTTTCACATCCAGATCATTAATGTGCATAATGAACAACAGTGACCTTCTCAAAAAATTCAAATTATTCAGACAGGACTTCCCCTTAATGAACGAAAGTAATTGTCCAGAAAACACCATCGATTGGTTGGTAAGATGGGCAGAGAAATAGCAGTTGGAATATAATCCTGAAAAATGTGAGATGTTACACTTTGGGAGGCCTATGCAGTGAATGGTAGGACCCTGGGAAGTACTGAGGAACAGGGGGATCTTGCTGTACTTGTCTCAGTATCAGTCCCTGTGGTATACCATTAGTAACAGGCTTCCAAACACAAGTACAACCCTTGGCCATCAGCTTCTACCTCCTAGCACCAAGCCAATTTCAGATTTAATTTGTCAAATTGCCCTGGATCCCATGTGGGATTTTGTCAAACTGAAGTCCATGTAGACTATACTAACTGCCCTATCCTCATCCTCACATTCAGTGACCTCCTCAAAAAATTCAAATTATTCAGACAGGACTTCCCCTTAATAAATCTCTGCTGACCATCTTTGATTAATCCCTTTCTCTTCAACTACAAATTAATCCTGCCTCTCAGTTTTTCCAATAATTTTCCTACATTGATGTCAGACTTATTGGCCTGTAAATACCTAGCTTAACCCTGCTTTCCACATTTGCTGACCCCAACTCTTGTGAGGACAGAAGATTTGAAAATTTTTGCCAGGATCCCAGCAATCTCTCCCAGCATCTCATCTCTGGGCATTTTTCCACCTTTAAGCCCATTAAGAGGTCTTGCACCTCTTCCTTTTCAACAGTAATCTATTCTAGAATTCCACAGCTCCCTCACTGAACTTCGCTATAATGTCCTTCTCCATAATGTACTCAAATGCACAGTAGTCATTTAAGACTTCACATGGATCCACTGGCTCTACACACAGATTGCCACTTTGGTCCATACAATTTTCCTAGTTACCCTCTTGTCATTAAAATGGCTTGGGATATTTCTTAATTGTGCCCACCACTGCTATCTTATATCTCTCCACCATACATTTTCAGTAAAATGTTGGCACAACATTGTGGGCCGAAGGGCCTGTAGTGTGCTGTAGTGTTCTATGTTCTAATATCTTTATTTGTATTGGTTATATTTAAAATTTTATTTGTAGAATATGCTCATCTTAATAACGTAAAAGAGTTCTGTGTTATTGACATTCCATGAGCCTGGACTCATTTTATCCAATTTGGACAGAGGACAGAGAAGCCAACCTAGTTTTGCTGCCTTTGGCAATCCATCAGTTAAGATCCATCTGTACCTTTTTCATGAATTCCTTTGGTTGTTCTCTTCCCCAAATGCATTAACTCACACTTGTCAGGATTGGATTTCACATGTCACTTTCCTCTCTTCCTTAAGTGCCCATTAATTCAGGTCTCTTTCTCATTATCAACAGCAAGCTGATTTTTGACTCAAAGTGCTGCTATTTTCACTTTATCAATCAATGACATTCCTCAAGTGAGAATTATATCCCTAGAGTCCATGCTTCAGAATTACCATTACTTTTTGCTCTGTGAAGCTCATGTGCATAGTCAATTTTACAAGCTGCAAGATTACTTATTACAACATATTCTTTGATATTTAGGATATTTTATTTAGCAAAATAAAAGCAGAATTCCTCCAAAAATCTTTGCAAGTATAAATTTTACCTATCAATATTATTTTTATGTTTCAGTTTTACATTGTGTTCTCATTCAAATTACTAACAACTGGGAGATCAAACCCAATAACCAAATAGCAAGATTTAGTTTTGATATAGGAAGCAATCTAATTTGCTTCAGAATTAATATTTGTTTAAAATAAATTGGAAGAAAACACATCTCAGCAGATAACGTTTGAAACTAACCTGTCCCAAGTAAGAACCATATGACTCCGTGGTCGAAATTCCACCGTGTTTCATGATCCACTCAAATGCACGCCATTCCTCTCCCCCATCACAGGCAAGATTTCCAAAACCCCAAGAACAATCCATCAACATTTGTTGTGACAGTGGGATCAAGTATCCTGTCTGTAAGCACAAACAATCAGAGTGTAAAGTGACAAACCTTCATTCTCTATAATAAAGGAAATCTTGGACTCACAACCTCAGGAGATCTCAAAGCATGCCAGTGAAGTACTGTTGAATGTAATCACTGCTGCACATTAGAAAACACATTGTCTACTGGCTGTTCCCAGTAGACACCATGACCAAGGATGGATTTCCTTTGAATATCCTCCACTAAAATGGAGCCCAATTAATATATTTTAGGGTTTTTTTTTTGCATACCCTCACATTAAGTAGCAACAAACAACTGGGATTTACCAGTTTATCATTATTTATATACAAGGTCAATTGGTCAAGCAGCTTTCAGGACTATCCTATAGATACCTTAATGGGTTTTGTGCCTCATCTCCAATACAAATTGGAAATAACCTGGCATGACTGAGTAATGTACATAGTTAAAAAAAAATGCTTTATATGTAATCATGGCCAAGAAACAACCAAACCAACATGCTGAATTAATCAAAGAAGATCCCAATACAAGCCTTAATATGAAACAATTGCTTCCATTTATTGAGGTTCCTGAGGATTGACAGGCTAGATGTTGGAAGTCCATTCCCCTTGATGGAAGAGTCTAAAACATAGGGACACGGTCAGGAGAAGTGGTTGGCTATTAAGACGAGGAGAAATTTCTTCACTTTGAATGTTGCAAATCTCTGAAATTCTCTACCCCAGCGGGCTGTACATGCTCAGTAAGTATGCATACTCAAGGATGAGACTGAAGGACTTTTAGGCTTTAAGGGCATTGCAAATTTTGGGGATTGAGCATGAAAGTGGACTTGGGTAAAGAATGAGCCATTATGTTACTGGATGTTGTATGAACAATTTCTAGTGTGTGTTATATTACGAGACCAAAGCTGTGTTTCCGTTGTGAAAATCCTGCCATTGCTTAACGAGTTCAAGAATCTGGTCATGATTAGTGAGAGCTAAATGAAAACTGCTGAAAATATTGTAAGCCATGAAAAATGGTTACAAGTAAGATCATCAACATGAAATGCTAAGTTTCTCCATATCTGTTGTCCAATGTTTACCCAGCATTTTGTTTTATTTTGAATTTTCAGCATCCAGAGCATTTTGAAATTAAAAAAGAGAAAATGCTGAAAATACTCAACAAGTCAGGTAGTATTCGTGGAAAGAGAAAGACCAGAAATGTTAAATCTAACTCAGTTTCTCTCCACAGATGCTGCCTGGCCTGTATTTCCAGCATTTGTGTTTTTAGTTTGGATTTCCAACATCTGCAACATTTTGCTTTGATACTGGGCTCATTCCAATTGTTCATTCCAACAAGAATAATTCATGGCTCTGAAAAGAGAGGGAGAAATAGTCAGATAACTTTCAAAAGAGACTGAAATCCTCCTCGTGTAATCAAAGTCTCCTTGAAAATAATGTAACATCTCACCAGCCTCTGGCAGTCCCCGGCTTGCGACAGCTCTAAATGGAGAAGGAGCATTTAGGGTGGCACCAAGAACCTCGAGTCTCTTGGGCAGGAACAGATGGAACTCAAGTGAAGGAACACATCACCTTCCATACTGCCTATCCACCCACCCTATCAATCTACTGCTGTCACAGCTATGGTAGAGTCTAATCAGCCCCTCAGAACCAGAGTGGGAGCAAGACCATCCTTGGTCCTCAGGACAGCCCAAGACGATATTTCCAGGACAACCAGTGTAACAATTTCCAAGCACATCACTTGCCTTCAGAAAGAACGCCCCTTCTACTGCACCAGTGGTACCAAAACTCCAGCAGGAGCCACAGACGGCCTGATCCTTCACAGGGGTCACTGCACCTGGGGAGGTTAAAGAAAAATTAAATTAAAATATTGAACCACAACTAAGTAGGTTATCTGCTTGGCCAATTTGGAAAATCTTCTCTTCAGCAGTGCAATATCCTCCTTTATCAAATCAGCTCCTCTCCCTTTCCCCCATCTTTCCTTCCTTTTCCTGAATGTCTTGTTTCTGGGTAAATTTAGAACCTATTCCTGCCCTTTTCATTAGCCAGGTCTCTGTTATTGCAGAGTATCATAATCCCAGATAACAAACTATACCTACAGCTTTCTAACCTCATTCAGTACACTTCATACATTTACAGACATGCAGTGAAAGCCTCTGAGAACCCGATCCAGAGAATATACAAAGAAGTGTTGGGTAACGAGCCTGGCCAGGTGACTGACCTTTCAGTGGGAAAACAGTTAGGGAGCAGTGACCACAACTCCTTCAGTTTTAAGATAGCTATAGATAAGTATGGACCTTGCGGGAGAGTATTAAATTGGAGCAGGGCAAATTACGGGGGCATTAGGCAGGAGCTAGAGAGAATTAACTGGGAACAGCTGTTTTTGGGCAAGTCCACATCTGACATGTGGAGGGTGTTTAAAGACCAACTGCACAGAGTACAGGACAGGGATGTTCCAGGAAGGACAAGGATGGCAAGGTAAGAGAACCTTGGATGTCAAGAGAGGTGGTGAATTTAGTCAAGAAGAAAAAGGAAAAGTGTGTAAAGCTTAGGAAGCTAGGATCAAACAGAGCACTTGAGGATTATAAAGAAGCCAGAAAGGAGCTCAAAAAGGTAATTAGGAAAGCCAGGAAGGGCCATGAAAAGTCCTTGGCAAGTAGGATTAAAGAGAATTCCAAGGCATTCTATACATGCATCAAGAGCAAGAGAATGACTAGGGAGAGGGTAGGACCACTCAAGGATAAAGGAGGGAACATGTGCTTGGAAGTGGAGGATGTGGGTGAGGTCCTTAATGAGTACTTTGCATCAGTATTTACCAAGGAGGAGGTGGAGGATAGGGAGATCAGTGTGGAGCGTGCTGATGTGCTGGGGTATTTCGAGATTAGGGAGGAGGTAGTGTTGGGTCTCTTAAAGAGCATTAAGGTGGATAAGTCCCCAGGGCCTGATGGGATATATCCCAGGTTATTGAGAGAGGCAAGAGATGAGATTGCTGGCGCCTTGACCAATATCTTCATGTCCTCTCCAGACACAGGCGAGGTCCCGGAGGACTGGTTGAATAACTAATGTTCCATTATTCAAGAAGGGAAACAGGGATAACCCTGGTAACTACAGACTTGTGAGTCTCACGTCAGTGGTAGGGAAGTTACTGGAGAGGATTCTTAGGGATAGGATTTATGAGCATTTGGAAAACCACAGCCTAATTAGGGACAGGCAGCATTGCTTTGTGCAGAGCAAGTCATGCCTTACTAACTTATTGAGTTTTTTGACGAGGGTGATTGATGAAAGTAGAGCGGTGGATGTTGTCTACATGGGTTTTAGTAAGGCGTTTGACAAGGTCCCTCATGGAGGCTCATCCAGAAGATTAAGATGCATGGGATCCACGGTGAATTGGCCGTTTGGATTCAGAACTGGCTTGCCCATAGAGGATAGTAGTTGATGGGACTTATTCTAGCTGGAGGTCTGTGACTAGTGGTGTTCGTCAGGGATCTGTACTGGGACCTCTGCTGTTTGTGATGTATATAAATGACCTGGATGAAAATATACATTGGTGGGTTAATAAATTTGCAGATGATACGAAGGTTGGTGGAGCTGTGGATAGCGTAGAAGACTGGCAAAGGATACAGTGGGATACAGATCAGTTGCAGATATGTGCGAAGAAATGGCAGATGGAGTTCAACCCAGCCAAATGTGAAGTGTTGCACCTTGGGAGATAGTACACTGTTAATGGCAAGACCCTTAACAGTGCTGATGAACAGAAGGACCTTGGGGTTCAAGTTCATAGCTCCCTGAAAGTAGCTACACAGGTTGATAGGGCGGTAAAGAAGGCATATGGCATGCTTGCCTTCATTAGTCAAGGCATTGAGTTGAACAGTCAGGAAGTTATGCTACAGCTTTATAAAATTTTAGTTAAACTGCATCTGGAATATTGCATTCAGTTCTGGTCGCTCCATTATAGG
Organism: Pristis pectinata; assembly: GCF_009764475.1. Classification (NCBI taxonomy): domain Eukaryota; kingdom Metazoa; phylum Chordata; class Chondrichthyes; order Rhinopristiformes; family Pristidae; genus Pristis; species Pristis pectinata. The sequence goes on from NC_067426.1 coordinate 2,319,807, forward strand.
AAGGATGTCGAGGCTTTTGAGAGGGTGCAGCAGAGGTTTACCAAGATGCTGCCTAGATTAGAGGGCATGTGCTATGAGGAGAGGTTGGACAAACTTGGGTTGTCCTCTCTGGAGTGGCAGAGGCTGAGGGGAGATCTGATAGGGGTTTATAAGATTATGAGAGGCATAGATAGGGGGTAAGTTCAAAGGAGTTTTTTTTAAATACAGAGAGTGGTGGGTGCCTGGAATGTGCTGCCCGGGGTTGTGGTGGAGGCAGATACGATAGGGGCATTTAAGAAGCTCTTAGATAGGCACATGAATGTGAGGGAAATGGTAGGATATGTACATTGTGAAGCCACAAGGGATTAGTTTTGTTGGGAATTTTATCACTTATGTAATTGGTTCAGCACAACATTGTGGGCCGAAGGGCCTGTTCCTGTGCTGTACTGTTCTATGTTCTAAGTCTACCTAAAACTATTATTTCTGGCTCTGATGCTATCCATCTCTCACAATTCTTTATGCATCTATTCTCCTTTTCAGTGCTACATTCCAATTCCACCTCCAATCACCACACCGTTCCTCCCCCTGCAAAGCAATGAAGTGATTTAACCCATGCCAGCTTTATGCTAGGTAGCTCTCACATGGAGCTCGATGCTCCAGATTGATCTAAAGACTCCCTTGCATCCTCCAACTTATTGTGAAACCCATCATTTCAGCTAATCTTCTAGTTGCCAGGGGAAATGGTAGACACAGGTACAATTACCACCTTTAAGAGACATTTGGACAAATATATGGATAGAAAAAGTTTATAGGGATATGGGCCAAATGCAGGCAAATGGGACTGGCTCAGGTAGGCAATTTGGTTGGCATGCACAAGTTGCATCTCATCAAATGCCCACTCCCACTTACACAATGTGCCATTAAAAAAAGTCACTCTCTCTGAGATGTATTCCCATTGATAAATACCCTAGCTCCCATAAATAGCACCACATACAACTCACTTGAGCAAAATCACATCAAAAGTACTTAACTGACAATCAAAACACATAGTAGGAGCATTGACAGTTGATGTTAGATAGAAATACAGGAAGTCCCCAGATTAAAAACGAGTTCCACTTTTGAGTCTGTTTGTAAGTTGAATTTGTATGCAAGTCGGAACATTTACGTACAGTTCACATCTAGCATCAATTAGTCAAATGTTTGTCTTAGTATATAGTATATATTTTACTTAAAACATCATAAATATAGTAATGCAGTAATAATTCTTTTCTTATTCCGTGCGGGATGCAGCGAGTTAAGGTTCAGTGGGTTGCGGGTGATGTTAACCGAACACGGAGCAGTTATCAGCATTCCTCAATGTGCGAATAACTCTCAGCGCAAGAGGTACACTCACTGCCAAAGCTTTTAGCACATTATCCGATGGCAATTTGAAGATAATTTAATTGTCAAGTGGGCTGATTAAACCTCCCGCACTGCATTCACATTTGCAAGGTGCACGGTGTCTAATGGAATTTTAAAAAATGCTGATTCCAGCTCCATTCACAGTATAGACTGCGTGGGTTTTCACTTCCGATGACATTGAGCGTTCTCTGCTCCTTCCACTGCATCCTCAGCACTTGAAGGTGCTCTGACGAACAAAAATAAATGAAGACCCCATGCCAAAAATAAAATGCAATTATACACAAAGGCTGTCACCGGCTGAAGCCCGTGCCCCCTCTCCTCACCGCCCGGCCCCATGCTTCCTTCTGTACTCAGGCAGAAATCTCTCGTTCGGTGAGTCCAATGCTGACAAAATATCAAACAGTACGCCGGTGGTTTGAAAACATTCCTCAAAAATAAAACGATTACAAAATGTCTGCAACAGAAATTTGCCGCTTTGCAGCGGGTAGGGGTCTGGTGTACATCCTACCGCCTCCCTCTGTCTCCGTGACCACCCTTCCCACCCACTCCCATATTTATCCATGTCTTCACTTTCTTCCCAATTTTGTTAGATTTTCCCTAACACCGGGCGATGCATGTATCTGTAAACATTTATGTGCAGGATGATATATTTATATTGTACACCATATATCCTTGCACTCAAATTTACTGTTTCTTCAAAGAGATTATCAGCTTTATAAATGAACTGGATCCAGTGTTCACCGCCTCTGTTCTAAGACACGGTCGGGTGTTCAGAAAGCATCTAACTCAAATCGTTGTGCAAGCGAATCGATCCTTCTACCATGTTTTACAAATGAACATTAAAATTCTTCACAATCAGATGCAAATATGGACAACCATTGCATTAAACCATACATGTAAATATTTACAGTTCATCCCATACTAACGAACTGCCCATTTGTTAGTACGAACCATTGTGTGTAACTCGATTTTTTAAAAATAATAGGCTTTTCGGAGGTCGGTTCGTAAGTACGGGCATTCGTAAGTACGGGCATTCGTAACCTGGGACTTCCTGTACTTAATGGCTAGGAAGTCTGACTTAGGTTAGTTACATTTTTGAAAGCACATGCCACACAAACCAGTTCTGTTTTTGCGAATTCATCCAATCAAGATACAAATATGTACAATAAATTTAACCTCAATATATTTGACATTGTTAATATTAGTCTGAATCAATGCCACTCTGCTGGACCCCAGAGGAGGAAGAAAAGCAAACAGCTTAGGTTCAGTTTCCCGATAGCCAGTGGGTTTTGAAAACTCGCATCAGTTGTGCTGGGGCCAGGTATAGACATACCATACAGTCTCCAATCCATGCTGGCAGGCAGCAGGACTGATTTGTACCGGTGTGTAGGGAAGGGCTGGCCTTTGTTCGGTGTGGTCCTCCTCAGTCTTCCTCGGATAATTGTCATCTCTTCTCCAGTCCTGTCGGCAAAGTGGTTGATGGCCATTTTGTAGGTCAGGTTTTGACGATTCATTGAGTGAACATACCTAAAAAGAAAATAAACAATTTATTTTAGATAGAAGTATTTTATGGCTAGGAAGTCTAATGCAAGTTGGCTCATTTTCCCAAATCAAATGCCACACAAAACAAACCACTTCTGTTTTCTTGAATTCATCTGATCAAGAGGCAAATGTGAATGATAAATTTAATCTTAGTACGTTTGGTGTCCAGTTGAAGTACATGGGGAAAACAGGAAAGTGCTAAGAGGGCTGACGTTGTGGATTACAGCTTAATTCACTGCAGTGGTGTGATTCCCTGATTCAGAGTAGAGCATTAGAACGGGACTACAGTGGGTATCTACTCATGACCATTTTCATCTCTTGGTGGTGTTCAATATTACCAACTAGTAAATGTAGCCTTCAGCATAACATTAACATGATGGGAAAACTTAACATGTTTATCAATGCTAAATTCAGAGCTGGGGAAGCAGGTAGAAGCATCAACTGACATTAGACTTGCAGAAATGCTGTGGCACAGGAAGAGACCATTTGGCCTGACCCCCCACAGAGCAACACCATCAGCACATTCAGAACTTTACAGCACAGGAGAGCCATTCAGTGCAGTGGCCAGAGGAGGACCCCAGGTCTCCTGCTCTTTCCTCGGAGCTGGACAAATTATTCTCTCTCCAATTCCCCTCTGAAGGCATGATTGACTGTTTCCACACCCCCATAGGCAGTGAGCTCTGGATCATAACTACTGAGTAAAAAAAAGTTTTTCCTCACATTCCCCTTGCATAAATTCTACACCTGTGTATAGTGAACATTGGAACATGCACTAATGGGAACAGCTTCCCTCTACTTTCTCCATCTAAACTACCCATGGGTCAGATCATCTGGCGTTGTCACTGCTATACCTGCCAGTACTTACCATCCTATCAGCTTGGAGGGAGGTGGGTGGTTGGTGGAGTCCCTCAGCAACTGCTGAATTGTTGATCTTACATCTGCCTACTTGCTGGTGAAGAAGGTCCCTCACCAGCGGCCAATCCATCCAATTCCATTGAGATTTCTCGGTGCTCCTGGATCACCAAGTGGATGGAGGCCTCTGACTGAGTGAGAGTCTGGAGAAACAGGGTTTTCCAGCTCATACTGGGACTCAGAGCAGGGGGTTGGGCTACACAAGAATGCAGTTTTAGTACACGAGTAAAAAAAGTATTGCAAATTATTTAAAAATTGATGGCGGATAAACTGCCTTATGTTCATTGTTATTTTACAGTTTTTTTAATGTTGATTTCACATCAATCACAAAAGCTGATCTCAGCCCCACACAGAACGTTGCAACAGCTTTGGATGCAGGTCACAAATACTTCATCAAGTTGCTTCATCATCTGAAGTGCAGTTACTTTTCTGAAAAGTTAGATGCAAGTCAAATGATTTGCTGAATACTAAGATGGTCATAAGCTTTTATAGATATTTATTTTTCCCTTCCCAGTAATGTTGGCGTAAACAAATAGTAAATGATCCCTGTGTGTCCATTTTTCTATTTTGTTCGTATATAGTATTCAAGGTCATTCACAGACACTTACAACCCAATAAAGCTGTACTTTAATTGGCTTTGAGAAGAACTCACTGATTGCATTTTTGTCAGCTTTCAGGGCCATAACATTTAGAAATCCAATTTTCACATGGAGGTATAGCGGTTAGTGTAACGCTGTTACAGCACCAGTGACCTGGGTTCAATTCTGGCTGCTGCCTGTAAGGAGTTTGTACGTTCTCCCCATGGCTGTGCGGGTTTCCTCCAGGTGCTCCGGTTTTCTCCCACGTTCCAAAGACGTACGGGTTAGGAAGTTGTGGGCATGCTATGTTGGCACCAGAAGCATGGCGACACTTGCAGGCTGCCCCCAGAACACACTACGCAAAGATGCATTTCACTGCGTGTTTCGATGTACATGTGACTAATAAAGAAATCTTATCTTGCATCTTATAGATTTCAGTTAAACACTCTTACAATGTCATTCCATTGAATGAGGAGATCAAGTTCTGGAGAAAGAATGCAATTGCAATTAAACCAATACTTACACCTTTAAATGGATTGATAGCTCGACAACTTGTACTTGTACCCAATCTGTTCTTACATAAATCTCTGAAATAAAGACATTTAACATACAGATATATTTGGTAATAGAGAATGATAAGCAACTTTACCTCATGTTATGAGTGAAGGTAGTCCTTCTAAACTCGTGCTCCACGTCACCTTCCTTGTATTCCCTCCCAAAACTCTCCTTGTAATGCTGGAAGAAGCGATGAGTCCTGTCTTCCTTATCTGTGTTAACTAATTCTTCGATGGGGTTGGCCAGAATTCTATGTTCCACTCCAGGACCAGGGAAACCCTCACAAGGCAAACCTGGAACAATGAAACAGTCTCCAAATACTATGCATCATTCTGCTGTACAAGTTACTTTAGTTCCAAAACCTGTATTTATCCAAAAGTCTCCTGCAAAATAAGCTACAAACTATATTATATGTTGCCTTGCGTCCACAGATTCCTGTGAAACTTGTACGTTTGTTAATTCCCAGAAGGTGGATTTCACTAGCATGCCATCATTTAGTGTCCATCCTACTTCACCCGAAGGGAGTGGTTTGCTAGGTTAAAGTTCAATGCATATTACTTTGGGTCCAGGGCCAAATACTAGGCAGACCAGGGAGGATGGCAGATTGCCTTCCACAACGGACACCAGTAAACCAAATGATTTTGGTCCACCACATTACAGAGGTTCCCTTCATTCTCTCCACCCCTTCCCTTTCTCTGCAACTTAACACTTGCTTCATTTTTAACTTTTGCTGGCTCTGAGAAAAGGTCATCCACCTGAAATATTTACTCTCACTCCACAAATCCTACTCAACCCGCGGAGTCTGTCCAGTATTTGTAGTTTTCTTTCAGACTTCTGGCATCTGCAGTATTTTACAACAATCCAGCAGTTTCTTGGTAACCATTACTGATCCCAATTTTTTTTAAATTATTTATTCATGATTTATTCAAACTGAATTTAAATTATATAACTGGTGGGATTCCAACTCATTTCTCCAGATCATTAATCCTGGTTCCACCTTACCAGTCCAGTAACAACCACTATGCTACCATATTTTTGTATTGAACATACACTGCTACTTCAATCTCTGTACATTGAAGCTAACAGAAAGGGTGCAAGAAACAACTAAGAATACGAGTATACATGTTCTGAAACACCGGTCTGTTGTTTCTTACGCTCTTTCCATTAGCTTCAAAAAATTCTGTTCAGCATAAATGAGGAAATCTCACCCTAAAATGCCTCTCTTTTTTCAGCAGTTATGGGATAAAAGATAGCAAAAACAGAAAACGTTGGAAACAACAACTGTGGAAAGAGAAACAGAGTTAACATTTCAGGTAGAAGACGCTTCAGAAGAAACATTAATTCTGACTCCACTGATGCTGCCAGCTGAGTATTTCCAGCAATTTCTATTTTTATTTCAGGATTTCCATTATCTACACTTCTTTTTGTGATTTTCAAGGGACAAAAGTAGACCCATAAAGAAGGTGAATTACCCCAACTCCTCTCACCTCAATCTTTGGCTACACAGAGGAGACAGGAGAGACCGCAGATGCTAGAATCTGGAGGAACACACAAGTTGCTGGAGGACCTCGGCAGGTCAGGCAGCATCTGTGGAGGGAAGCGGACAGTCAACGTTTCAGGTGAGCCCAGATGAAGGGTCTCGACCTAAAACGTCGACTGTCCATTTCCCTCCATAGATGCTGCCTGACCTGCCGAGTTCCTCCAGCATTCTGTGCGTTGCTCAATCTTGGTTGCTTCCCTCAGCACAAATGACCACATACTCTGACAGCCACGAGGAGATTCAAGACAGAAACCATAGAATGACGCGTTCAGAGCTGTACCCTCCCCACAAAAACAAAATATTTCCATTCAACACCATCAAGAACGAGACTAGGAATTCAAATATTTGCATAACATTGCTGCAGCACAGGCACAATGCAGAGTTATACAGTCAGTTAAGCAGGACACCTTTACTGTTAAATTATATTAGTTTGTCAGATTATAAAAATAGAACATTTACTGCACAGGAAGAGGCCATTTAACCCATTCTTTCATGCCAGCTGAAAAAGCTGTAAATGTACAGATAAAAGACAGTTTAAAAAGCTTGAGCAATTAACTGGATAATTTCATCCTAGCCCCTTCTTATAAGCCAATGCAGAATAAAAAGTAAGTAATAACCATATATGGTGTTGATCAATTAAACTGGAGCAACTCTACGACTATAACTGCCTGCCAGATGTCTTACCTTTAGGAAGCTTGAAAATACTTGGGTCTACATCACGGTCTAAATCTTTGTAGTCTACTTCATATTTATCATAATGAGAGCCAAACAAGGTGTTGTATCCTTTCATTTCATAGTGGACAGGAACGGGACCATCTGTAGAATTGGCAACCCACAAGGCGTAGGTGTTCTTCTTCTTACCCTCCAAAGTAACAGACTGCCACACAGTGCAGGGTCGTCCCTTCCAGTCCTCTTCCTTTAGCAGCTGAAAAGTGAGGAAGTGTGTGTACAGGTGACAGTGAGCTACTGAATTTTAAAAAAATAGCTAAAGACCAGCTGGTCGTCCCCAAAACAGGTACTGTTGGAAATTCACAGGAATGAAAGAGGAAGTTATTTCTGGGGATTCATCCCAGTCAAATGTGCTAAAGACAGTAAAACTCCAATAATCCACTATCCAATTGTTGGAAAATTCCAATGGCTCAATCCCTGGCTCATCTGGCAATGTTTCCCACCCTCTTTAAACTCACTGCTTCACAGAAAAACAATATTACTGTGTAACATCCAAAAAGATAAGATTTCTTTATTAGTCACATGTACATTGAAACACAGTGAAATGCATCTTTTGCGTAGAGTGTTCTGGGGGCAGCCCGCAAGTGTCGCCACGCTTCTGGTGGCAACATAGCATGCCCACAACTTCCTAACCCGTACGTCTTTGGAATGTGGGAGGAAACCGGAGCACCCGGAGGAAACCCACGCAGTCACAGGGAGAACGTACAAACTCCTTACAGACAGCGGCTGGAATTGAACCTGGGTCGCTGGAACTGTAATAGCATTGTGCTAACCGCTACACTATCATGAATTAAAAATAGGCTGGAGTACTTATAACATCCAGTAGTTAAGAAAATCTGTCAGACTGGCACCAAAGCCCTAGTGTGCCGGAAAAGGAGTTTTATCGGATCAGCATCAGCATGTTATACTCAGCTCCCATAATTCATTTAACCGATGTGTACTGCCAACAACCCAGGTAAGAATGTTTCAGGCCAATGACCTTTCATCAGAAATATTAACTATTTTTCTCCATGGACGCTGCTTGATTTGAGGAGTTCCGACACTGTTTCCCAATTTCCACCATCCACTGTGTAGTTTCAGCAGATAGTAACCATCGGTAACACAAACTCCACGCAATAATTGCCACACAGAGCACTCATAAGTCACCAATCCTTTAGGTACCACACTGAACCATTTCCAACAGCATTTATGGCAGTGAATGGAAGTCACATACTCTGGAGGTATTCTGAGGTAAATGCATTGTTAGAAATCATAACAAGAACTTCCCAGCTCTGCCCTCTGTGACTGGCATTTCAATTCATTCTTCAGCTTCCTTTTATAATAGCCTCCTTACCTGAAAACCTTGCAGGTCTGGAAATACAGACTGGGGAAGGATGGGATCATCAACGGTTCCATTCACTTGGAAACATTTGATAACATTTATCTCAGTTTCTGTGGTCTCTGGAGAAATCTTGTAACTTATTCCAGCCGGCTTTGCAAATCCATGCTGTAGGGTTATAACCTGACCTGTTAAATTGGGAGAGAATTTTCATAACCACATAAACCATAACAACCAGGCTAATGCTTACTGACAGCAAAATAGCACGGGCTAATCAGTCTTGGTCCATTATCAATGGGCCTTAAACCACCTTTAAAAAAATTTCTTCCCGCTGTGGCAAGATCCTGAGCCAACACAATCAAAACAGCAATGGAAAGCTGCAATTTAACAAATTATAAAATGTATTATTTTAATCCAAACTCTCACTGACTGAATATCCAAGAGTGGAAACCCACATGACTCAATAATGCATAAAGGGTGTCACTTTTAACACTGTGGTCTCCTTCCTTCCCCACTGCCTTTACTGCACAACATTCTACTGGGTATGAAGGTTATGCCTGGTGGATGTGTTGATCATTGGCTCATCCCTCACTGCAAACTTCAGCTGCCCCGATCAAACCGGGGCAGTACATTTTTCACTGAATTGAAAATGTGATGCCCGTTACTCTGGGTCCCAGTCAGATCAGCCGTGAGCACCTCTTTCGATGTATCTTCCTGCTGTACAAGTCATTGGCAAGGCCAACATTCACAACCCATTCCCGAATCCCTTGAGAAGATGGAGATGAGCTGCCTTAACCACTGCAGCCTCACTGACAAGGATGCTGCAGGATTTGAGGGAAGGAATTCCAGGATTTTGACTGAGCAACAGTGATATATTTTCAAGTCAGAGGAGACACAAGAGACTGCAGCTGCTGAAATCAGCAAAAAAAAACAAGGGTCTAAACCTGAAATGTTGACTGTCCATTTCCCTCTACTGATGCTGCCTGACCCACTGAGTTCCTCCAGTCGTTTGTTTTTAAGCTCTATTTTCAAGTTGAGATGGTGTTCAGCTGGAGGGTTGGGTTGGGGAGGTGGTGCTGCTACATAGACCATGAGAAAAGTATCAAAGCATGGTACTGGGGCTTGTCCTTGTTCTGAGTTGGGGAAGAAGGGGAGATGTTCAGAAGCATCACATCAATGATCAGGGCTGACAATCAGTAAGTGGCATAGTCAGGCATGGGGCAGTTGGTGATAGAAACCTCCAACAGCAGATCACAGGGTTAGGGGATCAGCCCCTTGGTGGGGTGGTGCAAGGGCCCAAAAGGATGAAAGGGACTTACCCTCCCAGTGCAGCACCAGACCAGTAGGGCCAGGTTGTTGTAGGACTGCCCAACGATGGTCATCCCAAGGACAACCCGATTCAAATTCTCCAGGAGAGCTTTAAAAGTGATATCATCCTGTGTACCCCAACGCACAGCTGATTCACGCTAGGTGTCATCCAGTCAAATGTCCAGAGTGACTTGAAACCACCAAGAAATGGTCACTCAGGAAGGGGAAGTCAGGACAACATACACCAGGCCTCATTGAGGGGTCAGCAGTGGAAAGGGTGCGCAGCTTCAAGACGTAAAAATTACTATAAGTTACCGGCAGATAGATAGATAAATAAATAGTGTGAAAGTAGAATAACGAGTCACTTTTATGCCTTGCACTGTACTGCTGCCGCAAAACAACAAATTTCATGACGTGTCAGTGATAATAAACCTGATTATCACGATGCACTTTGGGTAATAGATTTTCAGTCTCGTAATTGTTAAATAATTGAATCTCCATACCGATGTTTCTTAGTCCACAGGGTATCGAGGTAACCTAACTACAATGCTCTCCCAAAACTCTCTTTCGTGAAGCTCACTATTAGCAGAAGCTCAGTCCGAATAAATCTATTAGGGGAAATTCAAACATGAAACAAGCAGGCTTACTTACTCGTTACTTTTCTCAACCTGAATAAGAACAGTACTTGACAGAGAGCACAGCCATACCTTTATAGAACTCAATGCGGCTGACATTGCCGGACAAGTTGTACCAGGCTTCAAATGGTTCTTTAATCTGAGCATACGGTAGTGACAGAATTCCTGCAAGAAATGCAACTTTTAACCACAGGAGAAAAACCGATTTCATTGTCAAAGCAACATCCCACACTGCCCACTTGTGTAACAGATAATGCTGCTGCCTCACAGCTCCAGGGACCTGGGTTCGATCCTGATCTCCGCTGTTGTCCGTGTGGAGTTTCTCATTCCCCCTGTGACCATGGGGGTTTCCTCCCATATCCCAAAGACATGCAGTTGGCAGGTTAATTGGCCACTGAATTTTATCCTCGGAGTGTGGATAAGATGACAAAAGAATTGAAGGAAGTTACTGGGCAAGTGAGAGAATGGCACTGGTGAGATTGCTCTATGGGAGCCATCATGGACCCCTTGCCATCCAATTAAAATTCCAGACTTGGCCTTGGCTCCAAGTTCTGGAATCCCCTTTTTTGTTGCAGTTCCAGCAGCCAGAGCAGCAGAGGAGGAGCCGGCAGCTTCTTTTTTTTTAAGTTGTTTCTGATTGGCTAAGCGCATGGCAACTCAGCCAATAAAAGGCAGGTAGGATGAAGCAGAATGGCCAGTGTAAGAGTGGGGAGCTGAGACTTTGGCTCAAGAGGCTTGGAGGTGGAGGTTCTGTTAAGCTCTCTTTCTTTCTTTATTATTGCACAGGTGGAGCAGTGGGAATGACACCCAGGGCAGTGGCGTACTCCTCTTGCATGATGTGGGAAGTCAGGGAGACCTCCAGTGTCCCTGATGACTACACCTGCGAGAAGTGCATCCGGCTGCAGCTCCTTACACACTGCATTAGGGAACTGGAGCTGGATGACCTTTGGATCATTCAGGAGACTGAGGGGTTGATAGACAGGAGTTACAGGGAAGCAGTCACACCTAGGTTGCAGGAGGCAGGTAGCTGGGTGACCGTTAGGAGTGGGAAAGGGAATAGGCCGTCAGTGCAGGGTACCCCTGTGGTCATTCCCTCAATAACAAGTATATGCTTTTAGATACCGTTGGGGGGGTGGGGGGCGATGACCTACCAGGGGAAAGCCACAGCGGTCAGGTCTCAGGCACTGAGTCTGGCTCTTTGGCTCAGAAGGGAAGGAGGGAGAAGAGGGAAGGGGGGAGAAGAGGCAAGAGGTGGTGACAGGGAATTCATTGGTCAGGGGAGCAGACAGGAGGTTCTGTGGACAAGAACGAGACTCTCGGATGGGATGTTGTCTCCCAGGTACCAGGGTCAGAGATGTCTTGGATCAAGTCCATAGCATTCTTAACAGGGAGGGTGAGCAGCCAGAGGTCGTGGTACATGTTGGTACCAATGACATAGGGAGGAAAAGTGACAAGGTCCTGCAAAGTGAGTTCAGGGAGTTGGGTGCTAATTTATAAGACAGGACCTCCAGGGTGGTGATTGATATTGGTTTATTATTGTCACCTGTACCGAGGTACAGTCAAAAGCTTGTCTTATAAACCGATCGTACAGGTCAATTCATTACACAGTGCAGTTACATTGAGTTAGTACAGAGTGCATTGATGTAGTACAGGTAAAAACAATAACAGTACAGAGTAAAGTGTCACAGCTACAGAGAAAGTGCAGTGCAATAAGGTGCAAGGTCACAGCAAGGTAGATTGTGAGGTCATAGTCCATCTCATTGTATAAGGGAACCGTTCAATAGTCTTATCACAGTGGGGTAGGAGCTGTCCTTAAGTCTGGTGGTATGTGCCCTCAGGCTCCCATATCTTCTACCCGATGGGAGAGGAGAGAGAATGTCCCGGGTGGGTGGGGTCTTTGATTATGCTGGCTGCCACACCAAGACCACGAGAGGTAAAGACAGAGTCCAAGGAGGGGAGGCTGGTGTCCGTGATGAGCTGGGCTGTGTCCACAACTCTCTGCAGCTTCTTGCGGTCTTGGGCAGAGCAGTTGCCGTACCAAGCCGTGATACGTCCAGATAGGATGCTTTCTATGGTGCATCGGTAAAAGTTGGTGAGAGTCAAAGGGGACATGCCAAATTTCTTTAGCCTCCTGAGGAAGTAGAGGTGCTGGTGAGCTTTCTTGGCCGTGGCATCTACGTGATTTGACCAGGACAGGCTGTTGGTGATGTTCACTCCTAGGAACTTGAAGCTCTCAACCCTCTCGACCTCAGCACCATTGATGTAGACAGATGCGTGTACACTGCCCCCTTTCCTGAAGTCAATGACCAGCTCTTTAGTTTTGTTGACATTGAGGGAAAGGTTGTTGTCATGACACCATTCCACTCAGCTCTCTATCTCCTTCCTGGTGATCTCAGGATTGCTACCCGTGCCACATGCTACTGAGGCAAGATAACAGGAAGATGGTTCAGTTTAACACATGGCTAAGCAGATGGTGCAGGAGGGAGGGCTTCGGATTTGTAGATCATTGGGCTCTCTTCCAGAGCAGGTGGAATCTGTACAAACGGGACGATTTGCACCTGAACTGCAGGGGGACCAATATCTTTGGGGGAAGGTTTGCTAGTGATGCTCGGGGGAGGAAGGGTGGAGGGTTTAAACTAGAGTTGCTGGGGGGTGGGAACCAGACTGGCAGGACAGCAAGTAGAGGGGCTGTGGGGAAAGTAGTGTTAAGACTACAAGCAAAGATGGAAACCGAAAGGTTGAGTGTGGTGGGACTAATGTTCTGAGTTGCATCTATTTCAATGCAAGGAGTATTGTAGGTAAGGCAGGTGAACTTAGAGTGTGGATCCATACGTGGAATTATGATGTTGTAGCCATTAGTGAGACTTGGTTGCAGGAGGGGCAGCTCAGTGTTCTGGGGTTCTGTTGTTTTAGACATGATAGAGGTGGAGGCGTTAAAGGGGGAGGGGAGGCATTACTCATCAGGGAAAATGTCACAGTAGTGCTCAGAGGACATACAGGAGGGCTCAACTACTGAAGCAATTTGGGTGGAACTGAGGAATAAAATAGGGACGACCATCTAACCTGCAAGTGAACTTCGAGGTACCTGACAAATCAACACTGGGAAACAAGTCCTATTCAGACAATCGACCCAGACCACAAGATAAAATCATCACCGATCTCATTTCCCTAAACCCAGTCTCTTGATTGTTCAAGAAATCATGTGCTTATTACTAAACTACGACATTAAAGATTAGACTTACTATCACAGTAGTTCCCCTTCCCTCCAGTGTTATTCCTCTGAAGCAAGGAACCCAGTACTGTAAACAGTTTTCTAAGTGACAGGCACCATGACACAAAGATTGGTGGTTCTCTAATGCTGCTACACTGTTGTAGAAATCTAAAGCAGAGTCAGAACTTAAATTGTGCACTAGTGGAGGGATCCTCAAATAAAGCTTTGCATTTGGAAGGAAGTGAACTTATAGATGATCCAAGAAGTTCAGTGGGCCTGGAATACACTCAAGAATGCAGCTGGAACAGTGCACGTAGGCCTGGTGTCTGATTTATTTTTCCCTGGGCAATCTTGTAAATCTCTGATTATTCACTGCTGACAATGGAATATTCAGGATCACATTTAGACTATTGCATTTCGTTGCAACACTTTACAGGGTTGTTTTGAAACAGCTGAAACCATAACAGCCCCTTCTGCAATCTCAGCAGCAAATAGGAATAATGCTGACTGGCAGCTCCTGGGACCAACTCTGCTATTTCGGATCAAGCCTCACATTACTGTTCTGTATGGATCTTGTTCCCACGTCAGGGAAGGTTGGAAGCAAAGCCAGAATAGTATTGGACATTTCTGATTTCAAACTGCTTTAATATCACTCGCTCCTTCTCATCCTACACAGCTAACAAAAAGTACCTGCCACTTCAACTCAAAAGATTACTGCCAGAAAGCAGTTTGATACAGATACTTAGTTCTGATGCAAGGTCTTTGACCTGAAACATTAACTGTTTTTCATTCCACAGATACAGGTGACCGTGTGCTGCACATTCTCTGTAACTGTAACACTATATTCTGCACTGATTTTTCTCCCCGCTCTGGTACCACCTCCATGTATGGAATGATCTGTCTGGATAGCTGCAAAGCTTTTTATTGCATCTCATACATGTGACAATAATAAAGCAATTACCCTGCGTTATAGGGAGGTGGGGGTATGGTTGCGTTCCTAGAAAACGGTCCGCATAATGATTTTCTGTAACGCTGGGCTGAGAGGTGGCAGATGGAGTTCAACTTGGAAAAGTGGACACTTGGATACACTTTGGAAGATCGAATTTGAAGGCAGAATACAAGGATAATGGCAGGACTCTTAGCAGGGATCTTGAGGTCCATGTCCATAGGTCCCTCAAGGTTGCCATGCAGGTCGATAGGGTTGTTAAGAAGGCGTATGGTGTGTTGGCCTTCATTAGGCGGGGCATTGAGTTCAAGAGCCACGAGGTAATGTTGCAGCTATATGAAACTCTGCTTAGACCGCTCTTAGAATATTGAGCTCAATTCTGGTCACCTCATTATAAGGATATGGAAGCTTTAGAGAGGGTGCAAAGGAGATTTACCAGGATGCTGCCTGGATTGGAGAGCATGTCTTATGAGGAAAGGTTGAGCGAGCTAGGGCTTTTCTCTTTGGAGAGGAGGATGAGAGGTGACTTGATAGAGGTGTACAAGATGATAAGAGGCATAGATCAGGTGGGCAGTCAGAGACTTTTTCCCAGGACAAAAATGGCTAACACAAGGGGGGCATAATTTTAAGGTGATTGGAGGAAGGTATAAGGGGGATGTCAGAGGTATGTGTTTTTTTTTACACACAGAGAGTGGTGGGTGCATGGAACGCACTGCTGGCAGAGGTTGTGGGGGCAGATACATTAGGGACATTTAAGAGACTCCTAGATAGCCACATGAATGATAGAGAAATGGAGGGGTGTGTGGGAGGGAAGGGTTAGCTAGATCTTAGAGCAGGATAAAATGTCAGCACAACATCGTGGGCCAAAGGTCCCGTACTGTGCTGTAATGTCCTATGTTCTAAAGCAAAGCAACATCATTGCACATGCCTCAATAAACGCGAGTTGAAAAAAAATTGTATTTATTTACTTCTTTTTCCCCACCCAAATTCCATGTAAGCGAATTTCTCTCAAATTTTTGGGTAGTGATGTGCGAATTCTGTAAGGGCGAATTTCCAGTACCAGAACAAGCTTGCCTGCACTGCCCAACCTGCTGCTTCCAGCATATTGTTTTAATGCAAAGTTCCAACATCTGCAGTTCACTGACAGAGTCTCTGACTCAGTTCTGTCAATTTGCAAATGTCTTACAAGCTTTGCCTGGGTAATCGTTACACATAAAGAAGCCTTGAAATTTCCATTGTGAGTGTTCAAAGAAGACCAAGGCATGTGAAGTGCTTGCAACATGATTGATGCAGATTAACTGGACCCAGTATTCCTTACTGAGATTGTCCAAAAGCCATTGTTTTAAGGAAAATAAAAACAATAGATGGACTGATCAAATATCTGCAAAGTTACACAACAGATCTTATTCAAAGTAGCATTGATATTTTAAAGCTTTCAGTTGGTCCCGTCCTATCATTCCCCAGAAATTTAGCTCATCATCTTACTTGGGTCACTATCAACGCCATAGATAGTGAATCAGAAAAACAATTCCACCCAACTTCATCAAATGTGAAAGGTCATTGTGATGGGAATGTGAAGGTGGCACATGCTGAGCTTTCCATTTATTGTGTTTTACAACACAGAGTGGAAAATTCATCCTGATGTACTTGCACCAAGTGCACACACCACTAGCGGCCACAGCCTGTACCCTCCTGCCCAGCAGCCGTGTGTCATATACCATAAGTAACCAAGGATGAATTACAACTCCAGTGTCACTAAAAAGGTCAATATCCCTCTCATTCTGGGCATTACGTATTGTGGAACGGAATGCTCATTAAAAACTAGTGGTGACCTGACGAGACAATACATTGAGCAACAACACGATTCCCCTGACTTCCTCGATTTAAGATTCAAAGACATTTTTCCAAGTTGCTCCTACACTGTTCTATTTTGCTCCTCACCCCGTAAAGCTTTAGGTAAAAGGCTGCCAAAAATAGGACAATTCACTTAAGCGTTCAGGGTTTCCTTTTTCACATAATGGCACTATATTTGCACAACTCGTCTTACTTAAAAAGCATGCACCGTACCTGAAACATGGTAAATTTCTCCAAATGAAGGAGCTTTCAAAGGCTTGGCATCCAGCACTAGAAAAGAAAATACTTTAGTTAAAAACATACACAACTTTTATAGTGTGATCACCAAATACTTCAGGGTCAGCAGTGGAAAGGGTGAGCAGCTTCAAGTTCCTGGGCATCAGCATCTCAGAGGATCCATCCTGGACCCAATACATTGATGCAATCACGAAGGCGGCACGCCAGTGGCTCTACTTCGTTAGGAGTTTGAGGAGATTTGCTATGTCACCAAAGACTCTTGAAAATTTCTATAGATGTATGGTGGAGAGCATTCTGACTGGTTGCATCACAGCCTGGTATGGATGCTCCAGTCAATGCACAGAATCGCAAGAGGCTGCAGAGGGTTGTAGACTCAGCCAGCTCTATCACGGGCACAACCCTCCCCACCACTGAGGACATCTTCAAGAGGCAGTGCCTCAAGAAGGCGGCATCCATCATTAAGGACCCTCACCAACCAGGACATGCTCTTTTCTTGTAACTACCATTGGGGAGGAGGTACAGGAGCCTGAAGACCCACACTCAATGATTCAGAAACAGTTTCTTCCCCTCCGCCATCAGATTTCTGAACGGTCCACGAACACTGCTTTGTTATTGCTTGTTTTACACTATTTATTTTGTAATTTATAGTCTTTGCACTGTACTGCTGCTGCAAAACAAATTTCACGACACCAGTTGGTGATAATAAACTTGATTCCAATTCCGACACATGCTTGCCTAGAAGTTCTAGCACACCCTCAGCATGATAACAATTAGTTTAGGCTGCTGTCTCACTGCATCAAAATTCTGTCCCCTGGTACTCTTCGCCCGACGTCAGACCTGACTGGGTCTGGAAGGGGAGGGAGAATGGTGGAGCAGACCACGTGGGTGGATGACCAGGTACCATCCAGCTCTGCTGATCGGAGGCTCAGGTGGCCTGGCCAATGGAAAGACCAGCATTGTTGCTGCAAGGTAGAGAGATGAGGGATTGGGAGCATCATCCTGGGCAGGGTGGGACTAAGCTAAATTTCTCACCTTCCTGACAGTCTTCAGATAGGTGATACAGAATCAAGATCATAGTCTCCTGGGACAGGCAACCCCAGGACACTGCTTCCAGGTTACTTTCCACTTGAAATTAAAGAGTGTAAGGAGATTTAGCAGAGGTCAATAAAGCCGTGAAGGGCTTTGGTAGAATAGATAGCCTTTCCACTGGTGGAGGACCACAAAACCAGAGGTCATTGACATCAATTCCCCAGCAAAGCTCCAAAAGGGGGTTCCTTGAGGATTGACATTATGACATGGACACCAGATTTGTGGCGAGGCAGCGGTCGGGAGACTCAACGTGAAAGGCCCAGCTGAATTTCCCCACTGGTGTGATTTGATTTGGAAACACACATAGAAAGAATTTACACTGAGTTAAATCAATTTTCAATTGCATGGCTCTGGAATGAAAACAGCTAACAAAAAATTAGGGTTAATTTCTAGACAGCTGTCTTGGGTTTCTGAATCTCAAGTTCATTAACTGAGCTTTAGCACTGAAATGAAATTACCTTTATTCATTTTACCTTTATGTAATGACTTAACATCATTAAACAGCTAATGAAGTCACACGACTAAATGTTGCATCTGATCAAAAAGCACCAAGAAAAACAAACCAAGCTCCAGAACTCGGTTCCAGACAGACAGAACTGAAATGTAGAAAACCTCTCAATAAATGTACACCTAACCTTAGCTATAGATGGAGCACTCTGATTGCCACGAAGGTCCAGAGGAGGTTTCCTAGATTGGTACCTAGAGTGGTGGTGGTCTGATGAGGAAAGATTGGACAACCCAGGCTTGTTAGGTGCTGAAGCTTAGAAAAGTGAGAGGGTACTTGATCGAAACATGAAAGATCCCCAGGGGTCCTGAGAGGGTGGGCCTGGAGAGGATGTTTCTTGTGGGAGAACCTCCAGTTAGGGATCATTGTTTAAAAATAATGGGTTGTCCATTTTGGGCAGATGAGGCAAAGTATTTTCTCTGAGGACATGAATCTTTGGAACTCTCATCCTCAAAGGGCAGTAGAAACAGATTTTTAATGCAGTAGCAAACAGATTCTTTATAAACAAAGAGGTAAAAGGTTACTGGGGTAAACAGCAATGTGGATTTGAGGTTATAGTCAGCCCAACCACCATCTTGTTAGAGCAGGCTCTAGCTGGCCTCCTCCTGCTCCTAATTCATACACTCGTATGGAGTGGATGCAAAAGGGTTTGGAAGAGGGAAGATATTATTTGGAAAAGGTGGTCAGGTTGGGGCCTCTTTTCTAGCTAAAATCAGTAAATGGAAATAACTGATTACATAGCATCTGTGGAGAGAAACAAGGTTCATGTTTTGATACAGGTGAAATACATTAGCCCCGTTTCTCCCTGCACAGGTCTGCTGCCTTGTACCTCCAGTCTGTTATTTCAAGAGTTCTAAGATCTGCAATATTCTGTGTCACTTTCCACTTAAAAGTAAATGCCAAAAGGAGACTTGGCAAGGTCGATAAAATTATGAAAGGTTTTGAAGAGCAGATGGTGCTTCCACTGGGAGGAAGCAGCAAAACCATAGGTCATCGATCAAACCAGGAATTAGAACATAAACAGCAGAGGAACAGGTTCTTCAGCCCACCATATCTGGGCCGACCACGCTGCCAATATATTCTAATCCAATCTGCCTGCACATGGTCTGTATCCCTCCATTCCCTGCCTCTTCATGTGCCTGTCTAAACGCCTCTTAAATGTTACTGTTGTATCTGCTTCTACCGCCTCCCCGGGAGCATTTTCAACGCACCCACCACTGTGTAAAAAAAACCTCGTACATCTCCTTTAAACTTTCCCTCTCTCACCCTAAACCTATGCCCTCTAGTGTCTGACATTTCCATACTGGGAAAAAAGACTGACAGTCTACCCTATCTATAACTCTCATAATGTTTTTTTTTATATGTATATCTACATCTATATATACACACACACACTTCCCTCAGATTCCACTGCTCCAGAGAAAACAACCTCTCCTTATAGCTCATGCTCTCTAATCCAGGCACCATCCTGGTGAATCTCCTGCACCCTTTCCAAAGCCACCACATCCTTCCTAGATCAGGGCAACCAGAATGCCACACAACAGTCCAAATGTGACCAAACCAAAGTTTCATACAGCTGCAATAGGACTTCCCAACTTTTTTAATTTTTTAAATTTTATTTACAGCGTGGTAACAGGCCCTTCTGGCCCAACGAGTCCGCGCCGCCCATTTTAAACAAAAATTGACCTACCCGTATGTCTTTTAGAACGTGGGAGGAAACCGGAGCACCCGGAGGAAACCCACACAGACACGGGAGAACGTACAAACTCCTTACAGACAGCGACGGGAATCGAACCCCGATCGCTGGCACTATGATAGCGTTATGCTAACCGCTACGCTACTCAATTCAATTCAAAAGAAAAAAACAATTAAGTTTATAAAGAACCTTTACTCTAATAAAGATGAGGAAGAATTTGGACAGATTGGTTTAAAAGCAGTCCAGGGAGCTTTGGACAAGAGGAGAGGCAGCAAGAATGGATCAGGGCAGGAATTTCAGAGCTTTGGCAACTGAAGGCAAGGCCAATACCCAACAGTGGTGAGAACATGGACCTGGTTTTCCATGGGAACAACTGTGGCCATTGGCACAGATATACTTTAGAGGGATAAATCTGAAGGATCTTAGTGGGTTACACTGATGGAGGTAGACAAGGACGGATAGGTAGAGGCTTATATAGAGTCTAACTGCTGACGTGGACTGGTTAGGTCAAATGGCCCCTCCCCCCCCCCCCCCTACTAACCAAAGTACTAATAGCTTTGAAATTCTATTGAAGAATCTTTTTGAAAGAATTATAGCAAACATAATCACATGTATGTTTGCGTAATTCTTTCAAAAGGAAACCAGGAAAATCATGGACATGGAGGTACACTAGGCACCTGACGTTCCTTCTATGTTCTCCAAGCCTCTGACACACTACTACTTAGAGGAAACAGCACAACCAGAGCTGTGTCCAATACACACCTTACTGTCACTTCACGATTTTCACCCAGACCCACAGGTGATGAGGGCTGGCCGTGCAGAAGCAGCCTCTGCTCTGCTCGTGGGGAATGTTTCAGTGTTCAAAGGGGTCAGGTGAGCAGAATCTGGTCCAGCACACTCCCCACCCCAACAAGGACCCTGATCCTTGATTCACACTCATCAGCTGATTCTGGTCTACACATGATAGAGGTGAGAAGAAAGGAGATGATTTTGTTTAAACAAATAATTGAGGGGTCTTTACAGAGATGTTCAGAGGGTGTTCTCTTTGGGGGAGGGGGGGAGGGGGGGGGAGGAGGGGGGGGGAGGGGGGGGGAGGAGGGGGGGGGAGGGGGGGGGAGGGGGGGGGAGGGGGGGGGAGGGGGGGGAGGAGGGGGGGGGAGGGGGGGGGAGGGGGGGAGGAGGGGGGGGGAGGGGGGGAGGAGGGGGGGGGAGGGGGGGAGGAGGGGGGGGGAGGGGGGGAGGAGGGGGGGAGGAGGGGGGGGAGGGGGGGAGGAGGGGGGGGAGGGGGGGAGGAGGGGGGGGAGGGGGGGGGAGGGGGGGAGGAGGGGGATCTACTACAGAAGGAAAGTGGAGGAGGAATTCCTTCTCTCACAGAGTTGGAAAACATTGGTAATCTCCCCCACAAGGCACCATGGAGACTAAATCATTGAACGTACTCATGGTTCAGAGATGGACAGATTGTTTGGACAATAGTGGAGACAGAGGAGGTAGGAAAGAGGAACTGAATTTGACATCAGATAATCTGGCTGAACGGCAGAACAGGCTCAAGGGGCTGTAAACCTTTCCTGTCCGTGTACCTGTCCAAATGTCTTAAATGTTGTAATTGTACCTGCCTCAACCACTTCCTCTGCCAACTCGTTCCACACACCCACCACCCTTTGGGTGAAAAAGTTGTTCCTCAGGTCCCTTTTAAATCTCTCACTTTAAACCTACACCTTCTAGTTTTTGAAAGAGACTGCGTGCATTCACCCTACCTATGCCCCTCATGATTTTATACACCTCTCAGTCTCCTACAATCCAAGGAATTAAGTCCCAGCCTGCCCAACCTCTCTCTATAACACAGGCCCTTGAGTCCTGGCAATCTTTTGTGCACTCTTTCCAGCTTAATGGCATCTTTCCTGTAGGAGGGTGACCAACAGGGTCACAGCCCAGTCAGAATCGACCACTTCCTTCTCTTTTGTTGCTCAGTGGCACTGGCCTTCAGTGCCAGATTCTACCCAGCACTGCAGGGTGAGTGGAGCTCCCTCACAGCCCGGAGTCACTGCCCAGCACCGACCGTGAGCCTCCCTCTCCTCAGCACCTCTGACGATGCACTACCCCCCTCTGCCCAGCACCTCCCAAACTAATTCTGCTCTGCTCTGTGCCATCCCTGCCTCAGATTGGTTTATTGCCACTTACACCAAGGTGCAATGAAATTCCTTGTCCACATGAAGCTCACAGAGTAAACAGTAGACAAGGTAATAATACAATAGATACAACGACGAGCATAAAATAGCAGAAACATTGGGTCAGAAGGCACTGTTGGCCAGCTGGAGGTTCCAGAGGGAACTACTAACCAGCAACTGTGCACAGCAATGCACACCCCCACCTGTCCCCCGCACCCCCTGCCTGATCCCTCCCGCACCTCCAACCTGATCTCCCGCCTGTCCCCCCTGCACCCCCCGCCTGTCCCAAGTTACCTGTCTCCCGCACCTCCTACCTGATCCCCAACCTGTCCCCCCTGCACCCACCGCCTGTCCCCCGGTTACCTGTCCCTCCCTCCCCGGTTACCTGTCCCGTCCCGTTACCTGGCCAGATGCCCAGGAACGCAACAATCCAGCGACACATCCCGCAGCCTCCCCGCTCTCACGTGACTGCCACGACTGTCACTCAATCCACAAGCGGTTTCCAATCCGCTGACCAATCAGCGCGGCGGAAGGCGGGTCCGGCTCCAACAGCCACCAATCAGCGCGGCGGAAGGCGGGGTCCGGCTCCAACAGCGGCCAATCAGCGCGGTGGCCCAGGGCGAATTGCAAAATCTATGTAACCTCTAAATGCAAAACTCATTGACCCCAACGGGATGGGTTTGAGTTAAATAATTGCGCAATAACATGGAAGAATGCAACACTTAAATATTGCTATCAGTAAATATTTAAGTGCTAAAACATTAAATATGACGATTTTAATGCCAAATGCAGGGCTTCCATAACGTTCCCCACTGCAGCGTGGGCACAGTGGTGCAGGGTGCATCGCTGTGCACACTTGCTGGTTAGTAGTTCCTTCCAGAACCCTCAGCTGGCCAACAGTGTCTTCTGACCAATGTTTCTGCTATTTTATGCTCGTCATTGTATCTATTATTACCAAGTCTACTGTTTACTCTGTGAGCTTCATGTGGACAAGGAATTTCATTGGACCCTGGTGGACATGGCAATAAACCAATCTGATGAGTTGTTTGCCTACCATGGCAAAGAAGGTCATTCGGCCCAGTCAGGTCCATACCAGACACCAATCCTATCAATCCCATTTCCTTTCTCCTTGTAGCTCTGCAACTTATTCTCTCACACATGCCCATTAATTTCTCCCTTTTACTCTTTTTGCTTCATACCTACACTGGGGGCGGTCATTAATAGCAGCTAAATAACCTAACAGCACTTTTTTGGGAAGAGACAGAAGCACCCAGGGGAAACCCATGCAGTCACAGGGAGAAAATCCAAACTCAATACAACAGAATCAAACCCTCTCCCTGGAGCTGTAAGGCAGCAGGGCTAATTGCTGTGCCACTGTAAGGTCCACTGAAGTCATGGACCTAAAACATTAACTCATTCTGAATTCCCTCCATGAATCTCTCTGCCTCCCTTTCTCTCTTTCCTGTTTCAGACTCTGCTTAAATCCTCTCTCTTGTGTCAAATGTTTGGTCATCTGCCTCAATAGCTTCCTAATTTTGCTTGGTGTAAAATAACACTGATTAATGTTCCTATGAAACACATTGAGATATTTTACCATATTAAAAGGCACTATTTAAATACAAGGTATTGACAATGTTGTCTTTAAAGATTGTGACAATGATTTGGCTGAAATATTGACAGGCTAAGGTGAACTGTCCCGACTGCAGTTAATGGGGGTTGAGGGTGATTTCTTGCTTTGTAAAAATATCCTGCAGTGTACAATGAGGAATATTGAATAAAAATACCCCACTTGAATGTGACTTCCTTTTTAAATAATTATCACTCTGATACTCTGACCTGTTTGCAAAACACTTTAACAGGAAACCACACACAGAAGTAGAGCTGAATTTTATGAAGAACTTCACAATGATTTATTAAGGCAAATACATTACGTCAAAAGACAGTTATTGCTTCTGTTTGACCATACATTCTTTACTTCTCATTATCAGGTTTGGAAATCATTCCATAAAAGAAGGTGGCACAATCTGCAAGCCCTTGCATGGTGTTCATCAGTCCAACAAAAGTAGAAAAAAACAAATAAAATTTAAACTTTAAAGGGCAATAGTGTGATGGTTTTGCATTTACCTATTAATTGTTATGTAAACGGTTTTCATCATAAGAAAAGATGTTGCAATAATCTGCACAAGAGAAAAATTCTGACTGAACATTATGATTGATGAGGGGACGACAAATAAACAAGTGTGTGTCACTCCAAGGTGACATATGTTGCGTCTGTAGTAACTCCACAGTTGTTGTCTTGCATAGCCATCAGTATAAATCCATTATTACCCCAGTATGTTGACCAAGAGTTTTTAATGAGCCAATATGGCTGACCATTAATTGTTCCATAGCCAATGGCAAGCACAGCATGATCCAAATCTTCCAGCTTGTTTCCTAAAAACAGCAACATCATAACATTAAAACATTTTCATGGAATGCGTCCACTCCTATCTTTCTTTGAATCAATTTTAGCGATGCGCTTAACTTCACAGTAAGCACAGTGATCTCTATAGTTTTATACACAGACTCTGTGTCAACCCTGGAGAGAAACTGGAGAAAGTACTGTTTGTGTTAATGGGAATACATCACCCTAATCATATGTCACTTTTCCTTTTGTTTGAGAATAAAAAACATGGGCTAGGAGACAGATGTATATTGATAAATTAATCCATCAAAATGCAAATAACTCTATCAGATATCTAAATGAAAATTTGAATTGAACTATGAATATACAACTCTATGTAAAAGATCTGGTAATTTTTAAAGTGAATCCACTCTTGTTACTATAAAAGAGCAAAAGAGTGGTTTCCCAAAAAACATTTCTACTTCTTAAATCATTCTGTCTTTATTTCATTAATGACTCAATGACCTCAGCTATCCATGTCACTCAAACAGGCCAATGAAGACAAAGCCTTCCTCCAAGTAGATTCTTCCAATCCTGATTGCCTACACTCAAACACCAGCCAAAGGCACATACAATTAGTTTCATTTTTTTTTCTTAAAGCATTTTATATTCAAGCACAAATCCTTTCAGATTCAGTGTGGGAGTGAGGGATATGTCCCACTGGTACCTCAATGGCATGGCAGTGGAAGGGGCACACAGTGATATTAAACCACCTTCAGATGAGCTTGATTGTGAGCTTGGCCTTGTGTTGGGAGGTTTAGGGCTAACATACTTTTACAATGGAGAGAAAATAATAGAAGAGTTGATGAACTTATTGGATTATATAAGCAAAGTATTGGTTTACTATTGTCACTTGTACCAAGGTACAGTGAAAAACTTGTCTTGCATACCGATCGTACAGGTCAATTCATTTCACAGTGCAGTTACATTGGGTTAGTACAAAGTGCGTTGATGTAGTACAGGTAAAAACAATAACAGTTCAGAATAAAGTATCACAGCTACAGAGAAAGTGCAGTGCAATAAAGTGCAAGGTCACAACAAGGTAGATTGTGAGGTCATAGTCCATCTCATCGTATAAGGGAACCGTTCAATAGTCTTATCACGGTGGGGTAGAAGCTGTCCTTAAGCCTGGTGGTATGTGCCCTCAGGCTCTTGTATCTTCTACCTGATGGAAGAGGAGAGAAGAGAGAATGACCCAGGTGGGTGGGGTCTTCGATTATGCTGGCTGCTTCACCAAGACAGCGAGAGGTAAAGACAGATTCCAAGGAGGGGAGGCTGGTGTCCACGATGTGCTGGGCTGTGTCCACAACTCTCTGCAGTTTCTTACGGTCCTGGGCAGAGCAGTTGCCATACCAAGCCGTGATGCATCCAGATAGGATGCTTTCTATGGTGCATACTAGGAAGAGGTTGAAAGGTTGCTGTAATTTTTATGCATTTTTCTACTGTGACGTATTGGTGAGATGCAGAGTGCATAGTGATCAAAATTATAATTGCAGCAGCGATGTTAAACATAACAAATATCCTCACCCTGTTTGATCTACACATGACTCAAGACTCACCCCATGTCTCAAGTGTCTAGCAAGCCATTCCATTGTACCATTACTGTTATGTTCAAACAGGAACTCTGTCCCCAACAGCACTGTTGGGGATAGCTCCACCAGAAAAACTGTGGTGGTTTAAGGCGGCGGCTCAGACCACCTTCTCAAGGGCAATTCAGGATGGGCAGGAAATGCTGGCCTTGCCAGTGACGCCCAGATCCCAAAAAAATGAAAAAAACATTAACCATATTGGAATAAAAAATGTTACACTTATCTTAATGCATATACCTATTGCAAAGTTGTTTCCATTAATGTGAAAGTTGAATACTTACTACATTGTGGTTCATAATAAACCCCATTGCTGTAAAATCGGAAGGACTTGTGTGACGCATCAATTCCAACAGCCACTGGGCCATTTTTAAAGATGGCCATTTTTAAAGCTTCACTATCTCCTGAAGTAACATTTGTATAGCTCTTCACCTTTGCTATCAGTATGGACTGGTTATAGTGGCAGAATCCATTCTAAAAGTAAATAAATTAAAAGTGAAGGAAACTGAAAAACATTCAAAGTGCAGAGATCATCAAATAGAAACCAAACTAATGAAGCTGAGAATATCCTGTTTAACAGTAACAATGTGCATTTAGTTGATATTACTTGACAAATTGTTTATCTGATCTAAACTGAGCCTCAAACATTTTAGTAACCCGAGTGTTATCTTTAACTTGGTTGAGTTTATTGGACAATAGATGCAGTGTTATTCATGAGTGGATTGAGAACGCACCCCACAAATACATGTGCTGCTCAACAACAAATTCTGCAAATTACCTCCTAATGCTTTAGGAAGCTAAATATAGGTGTTGTATTTATTCATGTTTAAATGGATTACTGTGTGCATGGAGTGACGACTGAGCAGAATTAAAATGAACCTGAAAAGAATCAGAATGAAATTTATTACCACTTACTTGTATGACGTGAAATGTGTTGTTTTGCGGCAGCAGTACAGTGCAAAGACAGAAAATCTATAAATTACAGAAATAAATCAATAGTGCAAGAAAAAGGAATAACAAGGTAGTGTTCATGGGTTCATGGACCAGTCAGAAATCTGATGGCAGAGGGGAAGAAGCTGTTCCTGGAATGTTTAAAGATCGGATGAATCATAAGAAATAAAAGCAGGAGGTGGCCAATCCTACCAGTTCCACTATACATGAAGATGATAACAGATTATTTACCTCAGGGTCACTTTCCTGCTTGACTCACCATACCCCTTGATTCCTTGTTATCAACAGGCTCTCCTGTATCAATCTGCTCAGTGCTTCTGACTGAAAGCCGCATTTGATCTCAAGTCTTGGTTGTTTGCACCAACCATGTGATGTAATAACATTGTTGGTGAAAATGTGGTCCCTTTGATTTCAGTATGGTGAATGGTGGCTCAAAGGTTTGGACTTTGGATGTTTCAATGTTGGAAGCATTGCAGAGATTGTTGTTCATCCCCAGGATTAGTGCAGAAGAGTGGGGTAAATCGGGAGATGTGGGTGGGGAAGGAAGGGGCAAACAAGATCTCGCTGGTAACTCAGATCATGGCAGGAGCAAGGCCATGGAAGACAGAGGGATCCTGGGCCATGAGATGCTTAGGGGAGCTTCTACAAGCTCAGGACGCCCTGGAGTTGGTGACTTCACAGAAGAGCTCAGGAGAAGATTGAAGTCTCCGAGAATGAACACAGAGGCTGAGGAGGGAAGAAAGTGACGTTGCTGTGGGAAATGTTGGAGCAGGGTGTCGGGGGGAGCAAAGACAAAGGGAAGGGGTGGGGGACGAGTGAGGCAGAGAACAATGCCCATCACAGCAGGGGCTGGATGAAGAGCGGGGAGTGGCCATGTTGGCTGGGAATAAGGGTCATGTTGTTCTTGCAGCACATGGAGTAGGTTGTGGAACAAATGCTTTGATGCTTATCCAAACAACCTGGCTGAGCATCTTCAGGGAGACCTCTCACAGGTGCCTTTCAGGCTGCAGATGTTTTGGAAAATTGTGTCATCTGAGTAAATTCCTCACCAGATGCATTTCACTTAGGACTTTCATCCGAACAGCCTGTAACCTCTGTACCAACCTGCCCAATGTATGGACCATAAGATTCTGCATCAGCAATTCCACCGTGTTTCATGATCCATTCGAATGTTTTCCACTCCAAGCCTCCATCACAGGCATGGTTTCCAAAGCCCCAGGTGCAGTCGATCAACATTTGCTGTGAGAGAGGGATTAAATTTCCTGTCTGGAATGAGAACGAGAAGAAATTCGTGTCTCCTGGATTCGACTGAGTTTTTTTGAAGAGTTGACCAAGAGGATTGACGAGGACAGGGTAGTAGTCGTTATCTACATGGACATTAGCAAAGCCTTTGAGAAGGCCTTGCAATGGTAAACTGATCTGGAAGGTGAGATCCCATAGGATCCAGGGTGAGCGAGTCAACTGGATGCAAAATTGGCTTGGTGGGAGGAGATGGGAGTGTTGGGGCATTTTTCAGATTGGGGCTCTGTGAATAGTGGAATGCCACAGGGATTGGTTCTGGGTCCACCGTTATTTGTCATGTATATTAGCGATTTAGGTGAGAGTGTAGGTGGCCTGGTTGGTAAGTCTGGAGATGACACCAACATTGGTGGTGTAGTGAACAGGGAAGAAGGTTGTCCAAGATTACAGCAGTTTCTAGATCAGCTGGGAAAGTGTGTCAAGGAATGGCTGACGGAATTTAACTCAGACAAGTGCAAAATGTTGCATTTTGGTAAGGTAAACTTGGGCAGCACTTACACAATAAATGGCAGGGCCCGGGGGAGTGTAGAACAGAGAATCCTAAGAATACAAATACATTGTTCCCAGAAAGAGGCGACACAGGTAGACAGTGTAGTGAAGAAGGCATTTGGCATGTTTGCCTTCATCGATCAGGGCATTGAGTACAAGAGTTGGGACATCATGTTGCAACTGTATAGGATGTTGGTGAGGCTGCACCTCGAGTACTGTGCGCAGTTCTGGTCACCCAGCTATGGGAAGGGTGTCATTAAGCTGGAAAGGGTGCAGGAAAGATTCAGGATGTTACGGGACCTGGAGGGCTGGAGTTATAGGGAGAGACTGGAAAGACTGGGGCTTTTTTTCCTGGAGTGCATGAGGCTGAGGGGTGACCTTAAAGAAGTGTATAAGATCATGAGGACCATAGAGAAGGTGAATGATCACTGTATTTTTTCCCAGCATAGGGGAGTCTAAAACTAGAGGGCACAGCTAGATGGGGAAGATGTAAAGGGGACCTGAGGGAAAACATTTTCCCACAGAGGGTGATGGGCGTGTGGAACGAGCTCCCAGAGGAAGTGGTAGAGGTGGGTACAAATTACAACGTTTGAAAGGCATTGAGACAGGTACATGGTTAGGAAAGGTTTGGGGATATATGGGACAAACATAGGTGACTGGGACTCGCTGAGGTAGACACCCTGGTCAGTATGGACGAGTCCCATCCCAGGAACCAGCCTTCAGCCTTCACTGCACTCCATCAATGGCAAATATGTCCTTTTCTGTGGCGAAGAAGCCAGAACTGCACACAATACTCAAGGTGTGGTCTCACCAAACCTTCATGTAATTGTATCGAAACATCTTTACTCCTATATTCAAATCCTCTCATGATAAAGACCAATATACTGTTTGCCTTTCTTATTGTTTGCCCTGTTGCTTTCCAGTGATCTGTGTCCAAGGACACCCAGGTCCCTTTGAACAGAACATTAACGTTTCCAAATCTCTTAACTTGACTCATTATCCATGGCAGGTTCATATAGCCATGGGGCAATATGAGGGGAATACTGGGATCGGGCCCTGAATCCTTTCAATAACACTAGTCCTCTCACTCCCAAAAGAAACATTCATTCATTCCCCCTTAAAGTGAGAGAAATATGGAGCATTAACTGAAATGTAAAGTCAAATAGTTCAACATTTAACCAGGAAGTTGTTAACTGTCTCAGCAACGTCAGAGTCTGCCTCTATTTTTGGGGAGATGAGCAATTGAACAGTTTCATTAAATACGCGCAGCTATCAAACAGTCAGACCGCCACCTTGCCAATCCGTCTCCACTCTTTCCAGACTTGAGTGGAGAAGAAATTCCTTACTCCAGAGAGTGGTGAATCCTTGGAACTTTTCCCTAGGATGGCCATAGAGGGTCAGTCGATGCTTCCATTTCTCATGTTCTTACCTGATGTTTTTGTGCTGCTGAGCAGTTCCTCCATTTTCTCTTTTAACTTCAGATCTGAAGTTTCCTTTCCTTTTATCTGTTTGGTTTCTGTGGCTGAGTTAATCCCACTATACTAGCGATTGCAGCAGACAAAAGGCATTGTGAAAAATGAACATAGCCTGTTTAATATTTTGAAGGCTTTTGTCTGGGGCTTTTTTCTCTTCACTGTCTGCCCTGATACCTGTTGCAAAAAGAAGAAACTCTGGATGCTCTGGAATGGGAGGATTGATGGACCACGCTGGCTGGGATCTTCCCTTGTCTTTTCCTGCATCCCCTTCCACTTTCACACATTGTCTATCCAACAAGCTGTTTTATTTCCTGAATAAACATCTCACCTTAAGAAAGAGGGCACCTTCCAACACACCAGTTGCTCCAAAGCTCCAGCAGGAACCACACATGGCTTGGTCTTTCACAGGTGTCACTGCTCCTGAGAGACATATATAGTTCAAAATTAGGACTTATATACACGATGCCTCAAGTAGATTAAAAGTTGTTTGATAAATTGTCTCAGTGAATTTATCTGGCACAAAGTCTTCGCAGAGCTTATGATTTCAGAAGGATCATCACTACTGCTCCCTGCGTAACACAAGTATCTTGCTGTAGTTTCCACATAAAGTTTCAGTAGTTTTTCAGTGTGTATATTTCTATAAAATAAAACATTCCAAAATTGCATTGACTGATAAGTGAAGATTGACCTTAGTACACTAATGCTTGTAGGAATTGAATATTTTGCAACAATTGACTAGGAATCAAATCAAATCTCCTTAAACTTTGCATCAGGTATTTTTTTTCTGGAGCCACATAGTCCAAAGTTAAGAATCTACTGCTCAGTGTTAGGATTATATTTAACAATGGGGCCAGTTAAAGAATGGATTGTGAGATTTAACGAAGACTTTCTGTAACCACTGCAAAAATCTGTAGGGTTAAAATTAGATTAAAACAAAAATCACATCTGACCTCAATGCTAGTTCACTGATGATATTCATCCTGTTGTCAGGAAACTGTAGATTTAAACTTGACCCCAGAATTTCAGCACAAAGCGTGGAGCACCTTCTTCCCTTTGGCCCACAATGTTATGTTGAACTAGTTAAACCAGTAATTAAAAGCCTAACTAAACTAATCTCTTCTGCCTACACAATGTCCATATCCCTCCATTCTCTGCATATCCATGTACCTATTCGTGAGCCTCTTAAACACCCCTGTCATATCTGCCTCCACTACTACCCCTGGCAGCACATTCCAGGCACCCACCACTCCCTGTGTAAAAAACTTGCCCGGCACATCTCCTTTGAACTTGCCCCCCTCACCTTAAATGCATGCCCTCTGGTATGCAAGTACCCTTTCTTTCCCTAAAGGAACAAAAAGCACCAGATGGATCCCTAGTTTGCCAATCCTCCCATTGACCCCCGGAGATGCCAAACAGAGAAGTGAGCTGCCTCCTACGACACTGAAGGAGTGCAGCATCAAAAGAAATTCTTTTTCTCAAAGGGAGCTAAGTCAATCTGGCCCATTGCCTGGACTCATCCCGACCACACGTCCTGCACTCCCCCTGCCTGTACTAACCTGGGGGCAGAGACAGCCCCCCAGGCAGTGGGGTGAAGCAGGTCCTCACGAGGTGATGAGACCTCAGCTGCCGTCCCTCTGTGACCCCCATGACCCCACACCCAGAGTGCTCTCGTGACCTTTGGCAGCTTATTGCTGTCGGCAGCTTTGGAATGGTTTTTAAATAATGATCAGAAACACAAGAACTATTCAATTTTTAAAATTATCAAAAAAGAAAAACAAATTTAATTAAAACATTATAAAATACTAACTGATAAATAAAAACATCAAAATAATGTAAAATAAAGTAAAATAATAAAGATTGGGACACATAAATAAATCATAGAGAGATATGGAAACTGGCCCTTTGGCCCACTGAGTCCGTGCTGACCAGCAGCCACCCATTACACTGAGCCGACATGAACTCATTTTATGATTAAGATGGAAGCTGAAAAACAAGTGCCTTTTTTATAAAAAATATCTTTTATAATAATTTAAAATACAATACGAAAATTATATCTAGAAGTATTTATCTCAGGGAATCACAATCCACACATATAAATCTAAAATAGTTTACCAGAAAGATAAGATACCTTTATTAGTCACATGTACATTGAAACACACAATGAAATGCATCTTTTATGCAGAATGCTCTGGGGGCAGCCCGCAAGCGTCGCCACGCTTCCAGCACCAACATAACATGCCCACAACTTCCTTACCATCCGTCTTTGGAATGTGGGAGGAAATCGGAGCACCCGGAGGAAACCCATGCAGACATGGGGAGAACATACAAACTCCTTACAGACAGTGGTCAGAATTGAACCTGGGTCGCTAGCGCTGTAATAGTGTTATGCTAACTGCTACATTACAAAATAAAATAACTCAAGCATTTTCTAGATGTCGCTTCTGCCGACAGGCTCAGTGATTTCCATTCCATTCATTGTTAACTTGTGGGCCAGGTGTGAAGTGCACCCAGACCCCTATCCTTAGCACCCCAGCGCAACACCACTTGGCTCAATGGTGAATCCAGTGGTGGAGTAGTGGGTTAGATGTGCCAGCACCGACCAGTCTCAAATAAAAGAATTGGCTCATTTGTCAGTTCATGGGTTCATGGACCATTCAAAAATCTGATGGATTTAACTGGATGAGCACTTTCCCCTGTTTTGGTCATACAACAATAGTAATTGCAGCTCAAAACAAATATAGTGGTGTGAATCTTTTCTGCTGGGATGAGGATGTGGTATTGCTTGAATTTAATTTTCATTCTGTGACCACGTTTCACACAGATGACAGAGACTGGTAAGGTTGATGAGTGGCAACATCTACCAGCATTACACCTTCAGATCGACAGAGGTGCAAGGTTCCACAATGAGATATTTCTTTTTAAACTGTGTTCGATGCACTAACTAAATGGCAAAGGGTATAATCAGATGGGAATAACCAGTAAAAGCCCCATTTCTCTTCCTTAAAAATGCATTTTAAACAGGTTTGATGCTAAAACTGTAAAACATTGGAACTGTTGTGCCCAAGACTGCAAGAAAATGTAGTGACTTGTGGACACAGCTCAATCCATCACGGAAACCAGCCTCCCCTCCATGGACTCTGTCTACACTTCTTGCTGCCTTGAGAAATCAGCCAACATAATCAAAGACCCCAGCCACCCCAGACATTCTCTCTTCTCCCCCCTCCCATCAGACAGAAGATACAAAAGCTTGAAAACACATACCATCAGGCTCAAGGAAGTTTCCATCCCGCTGTTACAGGAATCTTCAACGGACCTCTTGTATGACAAAAGTGAACTCTTCACCTCACAATCTGTGTCGTTATGGCTGTTGCACCTTATTTTCTGCCTGCACTACACTTTCTCTGTAACCGTGACACTATATTCTGCATTCTGTTATTTCCTTTTGTACTACCTCGATGTACTTACGTATGGAATATTCAGTCTGGATAGCACACAAACAAAAGCTTTTCCCTATGTCTTGGTACATGTGACAATAATAAACCAATTACCTGATTTAACAGGAAGTGGACACACCACCAATCAGTGCTAGCTGGGAAACAAAGACAATGGAAACCTAAATACTCCGGGCATTGTGGTTGACATTACTCTGCTGACAACAGTTTAGGAATTTCTTCATGCTAAGTTTAACATGGAGATTCCAGAATTTCTGCCGGTGACTCGGTGGTCCCCCAGGGTGTGGAGTTCTGCAGCTTTCTCCACTGCAGTCAGGGCAATTGGTTGAATTGATGGAACCTTGTTTTGAGCTGGATCAGCACATTGTGCTCTGCTTCTGAAATTCATTCCATTGAAATCTCCTGAATTCCTGGGCAGAGGAGGAGGTGGAGGCAGAGGCAGGAACAATAACAACATTCAACAGGCATCTGGACAGGTATTTGAATGAGCAGGGCACAGAGGGAGATGAAGCAACGCAGGCAGGTGGAATTAATAAAGATAGGCATGATGGTCAGCATAGACACAGTGGGCTGAAGGGCCTGTTTCTATGCTGTACAACTCGATAACTCGACATGATCATCATGTCAAATGTGGGAACAAAGTGGGTTCCTTGGTTCAACAATAGTCAGTTTTTAATTATCATCCTTGTTTTCAGATCCTTCCTCGGTCTTGTTCTCTTTCTCTCTTTAATCTCTTGCCACTCTCAAAGATTTCTACTCTCTCCCTATTCTAGCCTCTTGATCATTGACAAATTTACTCCCTCTGCCATTGGTGGCTATGCTTTCAGCTACTGAGGCACAAGCTCTGGAATTTGCCCACTAATCGTAGGCTGAAGGGCCTGTACTCTGCTGTAATGTTCAATGTTCTTAAACCCCTTCCCCTCTTTACCTGCTTTAGATCATTCCCTAAAATGCACCACTGGAACCAAACTTTCATCCACCCTGGTATCTTCCTGTCTACCCTGGTGTCAGCTTCCATTTGATAATACTCCTGTCAAGTGCATTGGGACTAGGTTGCATTAACAAAGAGCTCATATAGACTCAACAGGCCAAATGGCTTCCTTCCACCCTGTAATCATTCTGTGATTTCACTGTGTTTAGAGCGGTGTATTGACATTTTCAGCTCGGACGTCCAACTGAACAATTAACCAGTTTAATCGGTTGGGAAGGGCAGGTGGGAGGAGGGCAACATCAGATGAAAAGGTCACGTGAAGCATTCACATTAATAAAACTGCAGGTTGAAACTCTCTGGTTTAGTATCTTTGGGACCTGGCCGGTGTCAGACCACAGAAATTCCAACCCCCCCCCCCCCCCCCCCCCCCCATCATCTTCTCCTGGGCAAGAGAACGGTGTTTTTGAGAAATGGACACCCCCCAGGTTAGGTAAGGGTTCTGAGAACTGTCTCTAACCTGAAGTTTCTATAAATAGGAAACACTACCAACTGGGATTACAAAAGTTGCACTGGTAGGTTAATTAGTTACAGATTAGTACAGATCTTAGTTAATTTTACATTTTAGTCAGAATTAGTTAATTAGACAGATCTGTACTACAGATTCAAAACATGCTGGACCACGGGATCAGTCACGGCATCGAGTATAGTAGCTGGGACGTTATGTTGCAGTTGTACAAGTCGTTGGTGGGGCTGCACTTGGAGCACTGTGGACAGTTTAGGTCACCCTTTTATAGAAAAGATGTGGTTAAAAGATGTGGAAAGAGCACAGAAAAGATTTATGAGGATGTTGCCAGGACTAGAGGGCCTGAGTTATAGGGAGAGGTTGGGCAGGATGGGTCTTTATTACTTGGAACCTAGGAGAATGAAGGGCAACCTTACAGAAATGTTTAAAATTATGAAAGGCATAGATAAAGTGGATGATAACAATTTTTTCCCCAGGGTATAGGTTTAGGGTGAGAGGGGAATGATTTAAGGCATGATAGTGTAGTAGTTAGTGTAACACTATTACAGTGCCAGCATCCCGGATTCAATTACGGCCACTGTCTGTAAGGAGTTTGTACATTGTCCCCGTGTCTGCATGGGTTTCCTCCGGGTGCTCTGGTCTCCTCCCACATTTCAAAGACGTACGGGTTAGGAAGTTGTGGGCATGCTATGTTGGTGCCGGAAGCGTGGCGACACTTGCGGGCTGCCCCCAGAACACTCTACGCAAAAGATTCATTTCACTGTGTGTTTCGATGTACATGTGACTAACAAAAATACCTTAAAAAGGGATCTGAGGGGTAACATTTTTACACAGAGGGTGGTGAGTGTATGGAACGAGCTGCCAGAGGAAGTGGTTGAGGCAGGTACAATAGTATTACTTAAGAAGCACTTGGATAGGTATATGGAGGGATATGGGCTGAACACAAGAAGTTGGGACTAGCAGAGTGGGCACCGTGGTCGGCACGGACTGGTTGGGCTGAAGGGCCTGTATCCGTGCTGTAATGCTCTAAGACTCTACGGGAGTCGCTGGACCATAGAATGCCGGACTGGAGAGTTTCAACCTATGATAATACTTTTCCTTCCCGAAACTGATGACATACCATATAACCTCCAGTCCAGACTGGTAGGAAGAACCACGGACATGTAACGCTCTGTAGGAAAAGGCTGCCCATTGTTGAGCAAGGATCCCTTAAGCCTTCCTCTCATGGCTGCTGTCTCCTCCTCAGTTCGGTCAGCAAGATGGTTAACTTCCATTTTATACGACATGTTTGCCCGATTCTTTGAATGGATGTACCTTAAAAAAATAATCCCCACTGAAACAGATTAGTGGATAATAGAGTGAAGGAAGCTTCCTGTATCACGAAGCTTGTCCCCTTGTGAAGGAGAGAATTGATTAGCATAGATATTTGGTGAAACAACTGAACAAGTTCATCTGTGGACTTCACCTCCAACTGGTTTTACAATGACTGGCATATCAACATGTCAGTTGTATTTTGTGTAACTATTATGAACTAAAATTAAATCAACAGTTTTTCACTGAAAATTTCAGTTGTTAAAAAATTTCAATAAATTCTGCGACTTACTTCTGATGATGTAGGAGACCATTGAATCCACTGGGTCCGTCTGTTTCCCAGGAAAGTAGTCCCACCAGTCCTTTTCCCCCTCCCCTTATTCCCGTATTCCTGCATGCTCTTCCTCACATGTCCATCCACTCCCATTTGATTCTTTTGCTGCCTACGTACGCCGCGAACTAACGTACAGTAATCATTTGACCTGCCAGCACAGCTTTGGATGTGGGAAGAAACCACTGTGGTCCTGGAGACTATGTGCAAACTCCACACAGACAGTGCCTAAACTCAGGATTGAATCCAGATCCCTGCAACAGGGAGGTAGCAGTACTGACTACAACACTACCATGTTGCCATTATTTTCAGTAGCAGGAGAGAACCATTTGACCCCCATTTCCTGCTCCTGTGCTTCAAGGTCACTCCTCCCTCCAACCTCCATGGCCCCCCATTCTACCCAGTGTCCAAAATCTATCCGTCTTAGTGACTGTGCATTGACACAGTCTCGGGGTGGAGAACTCCAAAGATTCATAATGCTCTGGGTGAAGAACTTCCTGGTCCTAAATGGCCACCCCCCTCAACCAGTGACCACACCCTTCCCATTCTACCCCCTCCAGTCACTCCAGAAGAAGTTCAAGGTTTCCCTGAGATCACCTTCTGAATAATGAATGTAGGCCCATGCTACCCAGTCTCATGAAATATTCCCTTTCCTGGAATTAATTGGCCAAGTACACTCTTGTTCTGCCTTAATACTGAACAAAGGTCGAGGCTAATTTTCATCTTTCAGAAAGTTGGTTTCTTTACTTCAAGCCTGCTGAGTGCACATATCTACAAACAGAGCCCTCACAGACAGCAATCAGAATGATAAAGATTCAAGCAGTGATACAGGATGCATCCTCAAAATCTCCATGACATCTTTTGGCTTTGAGGGAATCAATTATACATATTGCCACATGAATTAAATGATCTCAATACTCTTCTGGTGGGACAGATGCATTTTGTATCATACTTACATGTTAAGCAGACAATTGGTGAATGTATCAGAGGAGGGCTACAATACCAGAACAGCCACATATTAAATACCACTCCAACTTCTTCTGTAGCCGTGAGGAACGGCTGGTTGTCCTACAAATTCTGGGATCAGAAGTGAAACTGAGCTCTTACTTAATTGGCCTCCCAAAGATCCATTGGGCTATTTGAAGAAGGGCACAGTGTTCCCCTGGCCAAGCTTCGTGTCTCAGCCAAACACAAACAATCTCATTATTCACTGCTGCAGGCAGTATTACCTCTGTGGTTTCTTGCCTAGTGATTGTCAAAGCAGTGATATGCTACCGTTGGTCATAAACAGTCATAAGAAGCTGAATAAAGGCAATTTAGAATAGGATAGAATTGTGGAATTGTTACCAGAGCCCATTCAGCCCATGGAGTCTGTGCCAGCTCCTACCCTATGTTAAAAAAGATCTTCACTTAAATTAATGCAAAATGTTCTGCCAAAATTGCTGGATTATTTTATAAAAGTGTCCATCTACATTGAGGAGTATTTCTTGCTCTTAGCTGATGTTCGAGATAATCCTATAATGCTTTAGTATTAATGCTTGTACTTAACCCTTCATAAAGGATGTTTACGCAACATATCACTGAGTAATGAGCAATGAAGGGTTTAATTTATTTTTTTGCAGACGTGCTTATATTTAGGAATACAATCGGAGCAACGTTGATTGCCAGAATGAGAATTGCAACCACCAAAACCCCGTGCTTTGATTGGTGTGGAGGTAAAGCAAATCCCAGGAGCGAAAATCCTGGCGAGATTGACCTACACCCTTAGGGCTACCAAAGGTAATGATTTCCAAGGTTCCAAATTCAGTGTTACCTCATGTTATGAGTGAAGGTAGTCCTTCTAAACTCGTGCTCCACGTCACCCTCCTCGTACTCCTTCCCAAACTTCTCTTTGTAATGCTGGAAGAACCGATGAGCCCGGTCTTCCTTATCCGTGTTAACCAAATCTTCAATGGGATTGGCCAGGATTCTGTGTTCCACTCCAGGACCAGAGAACCCCTCACAAGACAAACCTGGAATAATCAGATGGGATGCAAAGAATATCAGCACAGGTGTCCAGCATTCTCAGTGCTTCTAACAGCACAAGTGCAGGAAATAACATCATCCCCATTAAACCTAACATAAATTAAGATGTTAGTAATGCATAAATATGATATTTATCTTTGCTTTCTGGTTAAAATGTAATCAATGTGACAGCTTACTATATGAGGAGAATCAGACTCAATGTATCAGACACATTCTCAATAAAATTTAAGTGTACCCAGATAAAGAATGGAGCTGCAATTCCAAGTCTTCAACTTGTAAAAGTATTCAGGACCCCCTGTTAGTTCTCCAGCTGCTTCACACTTCCACAACACACCTTGATCCTGTGTATCTCAGCCTCTCTTTCTGACCTTCGATGCTGATGGAGTCAGTTTTGAATTGAGTTCCTTTTCTCTTCCCAGAACGGTTTCTCTGTTAACAATCTCCAAGTGCTTGAGAATTAAAGTTGCCCTGTTGGAGGGACAGTGGTGTAGCTCGTGTACCAGTGACCCAGGTTTGGTCCCGACTTCCAGTGCTGTCTGTGTGGAGTTTGCACATTCTCCCTGTGACTGCGTGGTTTCCTCCAGGTGCTCCGGTTTCCTCCCACATCCCAAAGATGTGTGGCTTGGTACAGCAATTGGCTGCTGTAAGTCACCCCTAGAGTGTAGGTGAGTGGTAGAATCTCAAAGGATTGATGGGAATGTGGGGAGAATAAAATTATTGGGAAGGGTTTAGTGTAAAAATGAGTGCTTGATGGTAGGTGCAGACTCAGTAGGTCAAAGGCCTGTTTCCATTCTCTCTCTCTATGACATAACCTGAAATCACTGATGTCTCCCATTTAAGTTACTATTAGCATCAAAAGCAACCAGGGTGACACCAAGCTGTAGTACTTCATAATCTATGATTTTAAAAATACATGGCAACTTACTTTATAATTTCCATTATGAATAGATAATCAGTGGAAACAGACCAATTGGAAACCAGAGCTTTGTGCCATGTGAATGGTTCTGCAGAATCTCTCGATTCAGAATACTGCAAGCAGGAAGGGTTGCTGGTGTGCCAGTTATCTCCAACGGCATCACAACACACCTGGCCCAGGCTAGGTAGTCACACCACACACCTGGCCCAGGCTAGGTAGTCACACCACACACCCGGCCCAGGCTAGGTAGTCACACCACACACCCAAAACAGGTTGTCCTCTGCCAGCACTGAAATATTATGTGTGAAATCATGAGGGGGCACAATCAGGTAAGTAGGAGGGATTTATTTCCCTCAGCAGAGGGGTTAGAGATTTGAAATAATTGGTCAAAGGATTAGATGAGGAAAGGTTTATTTCGTAGGGGCTGTTGGGCATCTTGAATTCACTGCCTGAGAAGGTAGGAGATGGAGAAACCCACGTCACATTTAACCCTGGGATGTGTCCTTGAAGAGGTGGGACCTGTGGGGCCAGTGTGGGAGGTGGGATTCCCCGTCTGCATTCTACATTTTCAGTAACTCTATGAACACCAACATCTCTTAACAAGTGGCATGGTGTCATGACAACAACATTTCCCTCAACGTCAGCAAAACAAAACAGCTGGCCATTGGCTACGGGAAGGGGGGTGGTGCATATGGTTCTGTTTACATCAACAGCGCTGAGGTAAAGAGGGTTGAGAGCTTCAAGTTCTAAGGAGTGAACGTCGCTAATAGCCTGTCCTGGTCCAAACACGTAGACGCCACGGCCAAGAAAGCTCACCAGCGTTTCTACTTCCTCAGGAGGGTAAAGAAATTTGTCATGTCCCCTTTGACCCTCACTAACTTTTATTGATGCACCGTAGAAAGCATCCTGTCCAGATGCATCGCAGCTTGGTATGGCAACTGCTCTGCCTGAGTCTGCAAGGAACTGCAGGGAGTTGTGGACACAGCTCAGCACATCACAGAAACCAGCCTCCCCTTCATGGACTCTGTCTACACTTCTCGCTGCCTTGGGAAATTAGTCAACATATTCAAAGTCCCCACCCATCCCAGACAGTCTCTCTTCTCCCCCCTCCCATCGGGCAGGAAATACAAAAGCCTGAAAACATGTACCACCAGGCTCAAGGACAGCTTCTATCCCATTGTTACAAGACTATTGAACAGCCCCCTAGCACAATAAGATGAACTTTTGACCTCACAATCTACCTCGTTGTGGCTCTTGTACCTACAGTCTGCTGCACTTTCTCTGTAACTGTAACACTTTATTCTGCATTGTGTTATGTACTGATGTGATGAAATGATACAAGATAAGAAATGATCTGTATGGATGGCATGGAAAACAAAGTTTTTTACTGTACTTTGGTACATGTGACAATAACAAACCAATTTACTTGACTAATTAATTAAGTTACAGGATTTACCTTCAGGCAGCTTGAAGACACTTGGATCCACTTCAAAGTGGACAGAGTGATAATCAACTTCATACTTGTCGTAATGTGTGCCAAGCAGGGTGTTGTACCCCTTCATTACATAGTGCACTGGAATGGGGCCCAGGGTGGAATTGGTGATCCATATGGTGTACCTGTTCTTCTTTTTGTGCACATAGGTAATATTTTGCCACACCGTGCAGTGTTGACCGTTGTAATCCTCTTCCTTTAGAAACTAAAGGAAAAAAGGACATTACAAAGTTAGACTTGCAGAACAGAAACTCTGCTAGCTCTGGGTCACCTCCCAAAGGCCTTCCGATATTTTGCAACAGGTCAGCAACACAAAAGGTTCAAAAGCCAACTCTGAGAAAATGTGACACCATTCAACCTCTCAAAGCCCAAACCAGCCTGTGACAGGGGGTAGGGCAGGGTTCAGAGGAAGAGCCCAGGGGTGGGGGGAGGTTCAGGGATTAGACAGGGATTGGAGTGGGGGTGTACGAGGGTCAGCAGTGGTCGATGGGTTGAGTAACTGGTGCAAGTGCCGGCTTCCAGGGACCAGTGGGGGAGGGGGCAAGAAATAAGGGTCTCTACTGGGAGGGGGGAGAGGGTCACTGGGCAGGAGGAGGGCTTGTTCACAGGGGTGCAGGTACAATGTGTGAGGATGGTGCCAGCTGGGAAAGGGGGTGAAGGGGGTGGGAGAGGGGGTCAGGTTACCCAGATGGTGGGTAGAAGGTGAATGAGTGTGGATGAAGGCCATGAATTGTCAGTGAGCTCCTGGGGTCAGGGGCCAAAGGAAAACCTAATGCTGGGCTGGGGCTGGCTCCTGAGGTGGGAGGGGGCAGAGGTGGGGTTCAAAGGCAGTGTGGACGTCTGTGCTGCAGAGGGTATGGCCTCTTCCTCTGCATCCAGGCACGTGTTGTACATTGTCTGAAGCCATCATGTGTGTGCTGGGCGCTGTGGGTGTCAGTGATCAGACGGATGGAGAACCTTGAGTGTATGTATGGACCTTGGGAGATCAAAACTGGTTCATCAGTTTTGCTCTGGGTGTTGGACAAAACACAGTACATGAAGCAAATGTAAACCAAGGTTTGTACACTTATGGGTGCAGAAGTGGAGTGGTTCAGTTACTGTTCTTGTTTCTGAAGGCTTGGTCTATTGATTTGGCCAGTCGAGTTTAAATCCCACCAAGGCCACTGGAGAATTTAAATTAAAGCAACTAAATAAACCACTAGTGATCACAAAACTATTATCTGGTTCATTAACATCGCTCGGGAACAGAAATCTACTGCCCTTGCTGGGTCTGGTCTCTCAGCCACCAGTGTGGTTGACGGCTACACACACCACACACACACACACACGCACTCTCACATACACACGCACTCTCACATACACACACACCCTCACGCATGCACGCACCCTCATGCACGCACCCTCACACGGTGATACTTGCTGCACTCCCTACTTACTCACTGAGGCCCTATTCCTGCAGTCTTTAAATTTAGCTGTTGTACTGGAAAATTTATTATAATACTGGTTAACCTCTTAAATAATAAGAAAATAAAAAGAGTGTTGGGGTACTGATGGAAATAACATCCAATAATCTGGAAAATCTGCCAGTCTGTCACCAAAGTCCAGAGGGTGCTGGATTATCAGATGTTCACTGTACAATCCGATCTACTCTCCCACGAGGCACGTTATACTCCTCAAGTGCAATAGCACACCGGGAAATTGAAGCTGATCATTAAAATAAGCCACCTGATGAAAAGCACTAATGGTGCTGTTCGATTTTACTGTTATAAGGAAATGTTCAAACTGATGAGACTTCAGACGAGTTAACCAGCACGGTTGCTCCACTTCCCACCGGTAGCCAATGTGAGAACAGTCTCTGCACACTCCACAGCCTCAGCAGACAACTCCGGGGGCCACCCAGAGATCACCTTCTCTTGGGGAGATGATCCACTCTTCACATTCCAGCCCGCCTTGTGTGAAATCTGCTTCTGGTCCAATGCTGAATGATGTGGCTCTGGTTTAGAGAGAGTGCCCCGTGTACTGGATTCCCAACCAGAGGATATAACTTCTCTCTATCTGCACCATCAAAGGCCTTCATCTCAAACATTGCACCTCAACTTCACAAGCTCAGAGGAATTCAAGCCAAATTTATTTAGCCTGGCTACTCAACTTAACCCTTGAAGCACAATATCCCCCCAGTAAATCAATGCTGCACACAAGAACACAAGTAAATAGGAAGCAGGTCACCCAGCCCCTCAGGCCTGTCCTGCCATTCAGTGTGATCATGGTAGATCTGACCCAGGCCTCACCTCCTCTTCTGTGCCATATCCCCATCACTGTCAATTCCCTTATCCTTCAAAAATGTATCTACCTCCACCTTAACTACCTAATGA
The DNA here is from genome assembly GCF_009764475.1 of Pristis pectinata. NCBI lineage: Eukaryota > Metazoa > Chordata > Chondrichthyes > Rhinopristiformes > Pristidae > Pristis > Pristis pectinata. Next base: position 2,363,603 of record NC_067426.1, read on the forward strand.
TCTAGCTTCTCAACTCTCTGGGTTACAGATCTCCAGAGATTCACCACCCTCTAAAAAGAAATTTCGATGTATTTCTGTAATAAGTGTCTGGACCCTAATCTTGTAGTTATGTCCCTTCATTCTAGACTCTGCCACTAATGAAAACATCTCAACATCTATCCTGCAAATCCTCTCAGGGACCTAATAAAGTCACCCCTCTTTCTTCTAAACTCCAAGGAACACAGACCCAAATAGTTTAGTCTCTCTGGCTAGGACAATCGTCTCATCCCAGGAATGACCCTGGTGAATCTCCTGTGGACTGCCTCCAATGTTATTATATCCTTTTGCAGGTAAGGTGACGAAAACTGTGTACAGTATTCCAGATGTGGCCTCACCAACACCCTGTATGACTGTCACTGCTCTCTCATAGGTGAACCAATCTACTGGAGGTGCCCAGTGCTGAACAGAGCCTGATTTTGAACTCATGCATTTCGCTTTGAGTTATGGAATCATTCAGCACAGAAACAGGCCCTTGGCCCACCAAGTCCATGCTGACCATCAAGCACCCATTTACATTGATCCAAGGCTAATCCCATTTTATTTTCCCCACATTCCCATCACCTACTCCCAGATTCTACCTCTCACCCATACACGGGAGGTAATTTTCAGCAGCCAATTAACCTATCAACCCATGTGTCTTGGGGATGTGGGGGGAAACCCGAGCACCAGGAGGAAACCCACGTGGTCACAGGGAGAACGTACAAACTCCACTCAGACAGGTCCGGAGATCGGGATTGAACCTGGATCACTGGAGCTTTAGGCAGCAGCTCCACCAGCTTTACAGCCCAAGTTCTAACATGTGGCCAGTGATAAAATCAGCTTACCTTAAAATTTTCCAGATTCGGAAAGACAGACTGGGGAAGGATGGGATCATCAATGGTGCCATTCACTTGGAAACACTTGATAACGTTTATCTCAGTTTCTGTGGTCTCTGGAGAAATCTTGTAACTTATTCCAGCGGGATCTTCAAATCCGTGCTGTAGGGTTATAACCTGACCTGTTGAATTGGGAAGAATCTTACTTACAAATTATCTCACAGAAGGAGGCTATTCAGCCCATTAGGTCCATGTTGTCTTTTCGCACAGTGATTCCATCCATCCCATTCCTCCTCTCCTTATTTCCCTGTGCTTTTAACTTCTGCTCTCTCACACATAACCATCACCTCCCCTTTGATTCTCCTACCACTTACCTACACGGAAGGGTAAGTTACTGTGGACAATTAACCTACCACTGCATCTCTGGGATGTGGATGGGGATGGCGGGGGGTGGGGGGGGGGGGGCAGGGGGTAATCCCACATGGTTCCAGGGAAACATGCATACAGACGGTGCCCAAGGTCAGGGGCGAGCTGTGTCCCTGGACCCACGAGGCATCAGCACGAATGCTGCACCATACCAGTTCTTACCACTTAAAGCTTGTGTCAAAAGAAGCTCAAAGAAATGATGGAGGCACCAGAGACGGCAGGTGCTGGGATCTGGAACAACACATCAAACTGCTGGAGGAGCTCGGCAGGCTGAGCAGCATCTGTGGGGCAAAGGGATGGTCGACATTTCAGATCAAGACCCTGATCAGGACTGATAGTGTAAAGGGGAGGCAGGAGGTGAGGGGGAGGGGTGAGGCAGGAGCCGGCAAGCGATAGGTGGATCCAGGGGAGGAGGGGTTGATGGAGCCAGGAGGGGGAGGGAGGGTTGGAGGTGGTGACACAGGCTGGGAGGTGAGAGGTGGAGGTGGCAAAGGGCTGCCGATGGTGGAACCTGATGACGAAGGAAGGTGGTGAGTGGAACCACAAGGGACGGGTGGTGGACAGATGGGAAGAGTGGGCAGGGGGGAGATGACGGGATAGGGGTGTGTTGAGTGTGTGGGTGATGGTCATATGGAACCATGAAGGGGAGGGGACATAACTGGATAGAAGGGATTGGGTGGGGGTTGGAAAGAAGTGGGTGTGCAATACCTGGGTGGATCAGAATGAGAGGGACAGGAACAGAGAGTGTGTGCGTTACCTGAAATTGGGGAATTCAACGTTCATGCCGTCAGGTTGTAGGCTACCCAGGCGGAATATGGGGTGCTGTTCCTCTAGTTTGTGAAATCATGAAACTCAGCTAAACTCAGAGGAACAATGTGGTTCTTGTGACTTTCCATGCTAGGATCTTGAGAACCAACATAGCTACACCGCAGAAATAATTACTTGTCTGGATATGTTTGTCATAGAGTCACAGAGCATGGATACAGGCCCTTCGGCCCAACCAGTCCATGCCGACCATGAACAAAAAAACTCCTCTTTTATAATAATAAGAAAGGTCCTTCAGTGCCTCGTTCCACAGAGGCAGGACCTGCGACCTTCTACACAAAACAGCAATGATGTGGGAGTGTTAACCACTAACTGCTGCTCCTTCAATACTTTTGAAGCAATTTGTGCTCTTGCTCGCACAAACTCATATCTAGAGATGGCCAACAACGTTGGCACAATTATCCATCAATTTCATCAATTGGTGCAAGTAATTAATTCCAGACTCTAAAATTCGACCATTCTGAAAAATATAAAACAATTTGGCAGTATGGCTTTCCCATCAGGCCGTTCCACAACCTTACCATTTTGCTTCAGTTGATTGGGACCAATGTTTGGTCAGAACAACATAGGAAGAGACCCTTCGGCCCACCATGTCTGTGCTGACCACGATGCCAATCCAAACTAATCCCATCTGCCTGCCTATCCCCTCCATTCCCTGCCTGTTCATGTGCCTCTTCAACACTGCTGCCATTTCTGCCTCCATCACTTTCCCTGGCAGCGTATTCCAGGCACCCGCCACTCTCTGTGTGAAAAACTTGCCTCGTAAATCTCCTTTAAATTTTCCCCCGTCACCTTAAACCTCTGCCATCCAGTCTTTGACATTTCCCCCCGGGAAGAGGATTCTATCTCCCCTGTCCATGCCTCTCATAATTTTATATACTTCCATCAGGTCACCCCTCAGCCACTGTTGCTCCAGAGAAAACAATCCAAGTTTGTCCAACTTAAAGATCATTAGAAGAATCTATGTGATAAATTTACACATTTGTCCCACAACCATACATCTCAATAGCTCAACCAGTATATTAATGGATCAGGTTGGAATCCGTACCATGGTAGTACTCAATGCGACTGACATTCCCAGACAGGTTGTACCAAGCTTCAAAGGGTTCTTTAATCTCAGCATACGGCAATGAGAACATTCCTGTGAACAGATTTTAAACAGTTACTTTACACACACAGAAAGAAGTCTTTCTTGCAAGTGGAAAAAACTGAATATCCTACACATCTCTATGTACCTTCACATTTGACAAAGCACATGTTATTGTCAATAAATATCATGCAAGACAACCAACAGAATCAAGGACCCCTCCCTCTTTGCTCAGTCTCTTTACCAGTCCAGGTGAAGGGTCTCGACCTGAAACATTGACTCTCCATTTCCCTCCGTAGATGCTGCTTGACCCAGTGAGTTCTTCCAGCATCTTGTGTGTTGCTCTAGATTCCAGTATCTGCAGTCTCTTATGTCTCCATCCTCTCCCCCCTCCCGTTGGGCAGAAGATATTAAAGCTTAAAAACATGCACCTCCAGGCTCAAGGACAGCTTCTAGCTGTGTGTGTGCCATCCAGACAGATCATTTCCATACGTAAGTACATTGAGGGAGTACAAAAGGGAAGACTCTTGAATGGACTCTTGAAGACTCATAAGACTCTTGAATGGACCTCTTATATGATAAAGATGAACACTTGATCTCTCAGTCTACATCATCGTGGCCCTTGCACCTTATTGTCTGCCTGCACTGCAGTTCCTCTGTAACTGGAACACTATATTCTGTATTCTGCTTTTCCCCTTTGTACTACCCCAATGTACTTACGTACGGAAATGATCTGTCTGGATTGCACACACACAAAGGCACAGTATCTTGGTACATGAGGCAATAATAACCAATGACCAATCACTAATTTCTCACTTTGTAAGGGAAGACCTCATTTACTTTTACTATTCATCTTCTGGTTTCTGTCATCCACTCCCCTAATCCTAAATGTTGACCTCAAATCTGCTGAACTCTCCTTCCCTCTGTTTTTTCTCATAACACTTACCCACAGCAGTAAGCCTGAGAGGAGCTGCAGTCATTGCAGTGGGATCCTTGTGTTCTGTGACATTGTCCCAAGGCAATGGAAAGCCCAAAACCCCAGGCATCATTGATCTACCATTCCACTGAGCAACATTCTTGTGTGGCAAACATTGCATCAAAAAGTGCCTGGTCGGTTGTAATTACGGAAACAAGGTGTTCAAGAGATTGTTAGGTAAGCAAATGGAGGAATTTAAGATAGAGGGATATGTGGGAGGAAGGGGTTAGATAGTCTTAGGCGAGGTTTAAAGGTCGGCACAACATGGTGGGCTGAAGGGCCTGTATTGTGCTGTATTGTTCTATGGTTCTATGGAAATAATACCTGTTAAACAACCAGACCACAGCAATAAAGCAGCAATAACCTGTAATTTCCTTTAAGTCTATCACTGTTTGACTATATCAGTGCAATCTGATGCTCAGTTTACAAATGTATCCAGAGTCGCATAACAGCTGTAATGATAAACACAAGCTCCCCATCTCCATAATTAAAAAAAATAAATTGCACCTTATTGGGGGACCTTGATCTATTTTAAATTAAAAACAAACAGAATGCTGGAAAATCTCAACAGGTCAGGAAGTGTCTGCAGAGGAGAAAAGGAGCTCCCTGTTAGGCTGATGGTGCTCCACCAGAGCTGTTCATCATGTTGCCTGACCTGTGGCCATATCCAGGATTCCTGCTTTTACTTCGGAGTTCCAGAATCTATAATGACTTTGTGCTTGATAGAGTCATAGAGCAATACAGCACAGATACAGGCCCTTCGGCCCCACCAGTCCATGCTGACCATGGTGCCCACTCAGCTAGTCCCAACTTCCTGTGTTCGGCCCATATCCCTCCAATCCCCGCCCTTCCATGTACCTATCCAAGTGCTTCTTAAATGACACTGCTGTACGTGCCTCACCCACTTCCTCTGGCAGCTTGTTCTGTATACTCACCACCCTCTGCATGAAAAAGTTGCCCCTCAGGTCCCTTTTAAATCTTTCCCCTCTCACCCTAAACCTATGCCCCCTACCCTGGGGAAAAGACTGTTACTGTCCACCTTATCTATGCCTCTCATTATTTTAAACATTTCTATAAGGTCATTCTCCGACATTCCAAGGAATAAAGACCCAGCCTGGCCAACCTCTCCCTATAACTCAGATCCTTGAGTCCTGGCAACATCCTCGTAAATCTTCTCTGCACTCTTTCCAGTTTAACCATGTCTTTCCTGTAACAGGGCGACCAGAATTGTACACAGTGCTCCAAGAGCAGCCTCACCAATGACTTATACAACTGCAACATAATGTCCCAGCTCCTGTACTCAGTGCCCTGACTGATGAAGGCCAGTGTGCTAAACACCTTTTTCACCACCCTGTCTACCTGTGATGCCACTTTCAACGAACCATGCACCTGTACTCCTAGGTAATCCTTATGAATTATTTTTCTGTCGGAGTGGAACCACACTCACACCCTCCCGAAAACTGATGCCTCATTACCTAAATGAGATAAGCTAATTGTCCAGCCACAGGTACCATAGGCCAAAGACCAACTTTAATTAATGGTTAACACCAGTGTCCAGAGGGAGCAGTGGGGCTGGAGAAGGTCAGGATCTTAGTCAAAATCTCTGGCTACCTCCCTCGTGCTCCTCACACACTTCCCAGGGTCTTTAGGAATTGATGGAATCACCAGAAAACATCTGTCACAACCTCAGGGGTTGGAGACCGAATGTAGGTAGAGTTAGACAGAGACAGGGCAAATATAGCAGCATCCAAACACAGAGTGAGATGGAGATGCAGAGGCCCTTTGGCCCACCGAGTCCATGCCGCCCACCGCAACTTGAACAAGAAATGCTGAAGTGCTCTTGTATCTGGCAAGAGAGGAAGCCCTTCTCCGGGAGTGTGGGGGAACAGGGCGCCTTTCCCGCACTTACCTGAGACGTGGTAAATATCTGCAAACGTCGGCGGTTCGGTCCAGGGTTTGGAGTCCAGAGCTGTTCCGGAAAATAGATTGAACCAGAAGTTAGGGCAACGTACAACAGTGCGGCAGGGAATTTAGAATCAATTCATTGCATCATCCCTTGACCCGAATGCGTTGTACAGGTGTGCAATGGCCAGTCTTGTGAAGGTCTGGGTGTGCGCTCCCGTGGCTCGGTGTGGACACGCTGCTTCCCTCTGTAACGCGAGGTGCAGGGAGCTCTGCCGCTGAGAGGTTCCGAGCTCACCCCACACCCCCGTTCTCACCGTTCTGTGCCTGGGGGGGCATTAACTTTGGAATTCGCAGCCCCCCCCTTCCTGGACAGCGTGGGTCCGAGTCACCACCGCCAGGTACACTCTGCCAGGACTCCCCCTCCTCCAGAAGCGGCGCAGGGGGAGCTGCACCCCCTGCCCTCCCCGGCCCGGGGTGTTTCGGTACCTGAGACGGCGCCCAGGAGCAGGACCCCGAGGCAGAGCACCACCGGCCCCATCACTGCGCTCTGCCCGGCTCGGAGCAGGACGGGCCGGACACCGGGACACCCACAGGGCGGGGCTCCCTCCCGGGAGGCAGGGTTCCGTGCAGAGGCTGGACCATTCGGCCCCTCATTCCTGCTCCCTCACGCTGTAACCTCGGCAACAGAGGGCAAGGACGATCTCTTGCACTGCTGTGGACTTGAATCTGAGTGTGTTTTGCACTAATGTCTTGTTTGGAAACAGGTTTTATCTCTCTTCGTCTTGTATAATTTATGCATAATTTATATTCTGTGTGTTGTCTGAACCTAGCTACCTGTGGTGCTGCTGAATTCGAATGTACAGGACCATAAGAAGCTACAGGGAGTAGTGGACTCACCCAATACATCAGGGGCACATCCCTCCCCACCATCGGGAGTATCTACAGGAGGTGCTGCCTCAAGAAGGCAACGTCCATCATCAAAGATCCCCACCATCCGGGCCGTGCCATCTTCTCACAGCTACCATCAGGCAGGAGGTACAGAAGCCTGAAGTCCCACACCACCAGGTTCAGGAACAGCTACTTCCCTTCAACCATTTGGTAGCTGAACCAACCGGCACAACCCTGATCACTGCCTCAGTCCAGCAACACTGGGACCACTTTGATCAGTTTGCACTAAAATAGACTGTTTTCTTTCTTGTTTTCTTCCAATAATCATTCTTTCTTGTAAAAATTGTGTATAATTGATGTTTTTCTTGTGAATGCTGCTTATCTGATGCTCTGAGCTTGTGATGCTGCTGCTGCAAGTTTTTCATTGCACCTGTGCACACATGGACTTGTGCATCGGACAATAAACTCAGCTTGACTTGATCTTGTACCTCAATGTCACTTCGCTGCACCCACCCCTCTCCCTCCATTCCCTTCATATCCAAAAACCTACCGGTCTCTGCACAGGCCGTCCCTGGGTTACCAACAGGTTCCCTTCTCTCAGACGGCCATTGGTCAATTATGTCCGTAAATCAGAAAATACACAAAATCACCAATCCTCCACACCTCCACAGTGTTGTAACAAATGACATCGAAAGCTCACAAAACTGATAAGAAAGGACAATTAGTAAGAGTGGAGAGAGAGAGGAAACTAATTGTGCTGTTTATTGGAATAAACATAAATGATGGACTTTTGAATTTAATAACATTATGGGAGCTCATCTGTATGTGGGGGTGTCCGTAGGGCAGGGGTTAGTAACCCGGGGACTGCCTGTGTTGCAGATACACAGAGACTCTTGGTAAAGAGTTCCTAAGATCTGCCACCCTCTTCTCATCAGTACCGATCTACTGACCTCCTTGCTCTCAATCCCTGGCCAGGGGAATTATCAAATCCACATCTACCCCTCAAGTTCCTCATCAAAATCCAACCACAGCCTGGTTCCCCAATCAGCTTTGCATTAGTTGAACCCTAAATTTAATGGCTTTGCCTTTGGCAGCCAGAGAGTTGGCAGGTGACTGGAGTGCGCTACTTGGGGTGGAGGCAAATACGATAGAGGTGTTCAAGAGGCCCTTAGATAGGCACATGAATGTGTGGGAAATGTAAGCATATGGATATTTAGGCAGAAGGGATTAGTTTAATTAGGCATTTGATTACTAATTTAATAAGATCGGCACAACATTGTGGGCCGAAGGGCCTGTACCGTGCTGTAATGTTCTATGTTCTGTGCTCAGACTAATTTAGCTTAGGAAACTGGAGAATGTGAGATCAAAGAGGAAAGGTATACCAAGTATCGGGCAAGAAATGGAACAGACAAACATGACCAGAAAGAAGAGACAACGGCACAGAGCAGGAGGAAACCTTACTGGAAGGAAAAACTTCCGAGGATCTGGGAAACAGTCTGTCACCATCATTCTCCTATCACTTTCTACTGGATGCAACTGACTTCATGAGACTAGTGTGTCTATAACCAACATGCCTTTACTGTTCTGAGCTGCATTAACTGAAGAGATTAACAGGGAGACAGAGGGACAAAAAATTAAGAACGTGCTCAAAACCTCCCTGAAAAATTTCAACATCCATACTGACTCCTGGGAATCTCTGGAAGAGGAGAAGGATCATTCAGGATGGCACAAAAGGTTAAAGATCCGGACCGCAGGTTCAATGACAGCTTCGGTCTCTAGAACAGACCTCTTTACGAGAGAGATGAACTCTTGATCTCTCAGTCTACATCGTCATGGCCCTTGCACCTTGTTCCTCTACCTGCACTGCACTTTCTCTGTAACTGTAACACTATATTCTGCATTCTGTTATTGCTTTTCTTGTTTACACCTCGATGTATTTATGTACAGAATGATCTGTCTGGATGGCATGCAAACAAAGCTTTTCTCTGTATCTCAGTACATGTGGCAATAATAAGCCAATTACCAATGACCAACCTTGAGTCCATCTTTCGGCAGTGCACAGACACCCTGCACTAACCACCCTTCCCTCTGCCCGAGCTGCCTTATCCTGCCCCAGTCTGTGACTCCCACATTGACTTCATCAGTCACCTCAGAACACCCAGAGCCGGAGGGGAAGCAAGTCACCCTCGATTCTGACGGTCAGTCCAACAAGATGATGAGGAACAACACCTGTACCCAGACGGTTTGTTGTTGTCACAAACAAATCTCTAGAGTTGATTTAGATTAGTTTTGAAAGGAAAACAAATCATGAATTGGCAAATCTTACCTTGCCCACATTATAATCCGCCTGCCAGATTTTTTCCACTCAATTAACCTCCCGTCGTCCTTTTACAAAACTTTTGCAGGCTCTTTGCAACTTTCCCACTTTGTATTGTTTAAATTTGGCTGCAATGCACTCAGTCTCTTGATGTAAGTGATGATTATTCAGTGAATTGTAAATGGTTGAGGGAAGTGTCGACCCAAAAATGACCCATTTATACTGACTGAAATAAATCAAAAAAACTGCAATTCTGGAAATTGGAAATTAAAAGAAAAAACTTTTGAAATCATTTTTTAAAACCGGATAAACAACATTTACCCTGACTCTCCTTGTTCTTATGGTTACTGTGTATATTCAAGTTGTAAATCTCCAGAATTTCTTGTGTGATTTTTGTTCTTAGTAACTAGCTCCCTGGAGCAACAAAAAAGCTGTTAGAACATAGAACATAGAACACTACAGCACAGTACAGGCCCTTCGGCCCACAATGTTGTGCCGACATTTTATCTGCTCTAAGATCTATCTAACCCTTCCCTCCCACATAGCCCTCCATTTCTCTATCATTCATGTGTCTATCTAAGAGTCTCTTAAATGTCCCTAATGTATTGGTATTAGTATTGGTTTATCATTGTCACTTGTACCCAGGTACAGTGAAAAGCTTGTCTTGCATCACGTGTCTGCCCCCACAACTTCTGCAGGTAGTGCGTTCCACGCACCCACCACTCTCTGTGTAAAGAACTTACCTCTGACATCCCCCTTATAGCTTCCTCCAATCATTCTCTATCATTCATATGGCTAACTAAGAGACTCGTAAATGTCCCTAATGTATCTGCCCCCACAACCTCTGCCGGCAGTGCGTTCCACACACCCACCACTCTCTGTGTAAAAAAAAACGTACCTCTGACATCCCCCTTATACCTTCCTCCAATTACTTTAAAATTATGCCCCCTTGTGTTAGCCATTGTCGCACTGGGAAAAGGTCTCTGACCGTCCACTTGATCTATGCCTTATCATCTTGCACACCTCTATCAAGTCACCTCTCATCCTCCTTCTCTCCAAAGGGAAAAGCCTTAGCTCGCTCAACCTATCCTCATAAGACATGCTCTTCAATCCAGGCAACATCCTGGTAAATCTCCTCTGCACCCTCTCTAAAGCTTCCACATCCTTCCTATAATGAGGCGACCAGTACCGAACACAATACTCCAAGTGTGGTCTAACCAGAGTTCTATAGAGCTGCAACATCACCTCGTGGCTCTTGAACTCAATACCTCGACTAATGAAGGCCAACACACCATATGCCTTCTTAACAACCCTATCGACCTGTGCAGCAACCTTGAAGGATCTATGGACGTGGACCCCAAGATCCCTCTGTTCCTCCACATGCTAAGAATCCTGCCATTAACCTTGTATTCTGCCTTCAAATTCGATCTCCTGAAGTGCATCACTTCACACTCTCCGGGTTGAACTCCATCTGCCACTTCTCAGCCCAGGTCTACATTCTATCAATATCCTGTTGTAATCTACAGCAAATTTCTGCACTATCCACAACACCACCAACCTTTGTATCATCAGCAAACCTACCAACCCACCCTTCCACATCCTCATCCAATTCATTTATAAAAATCACAAAGAGCAGAAATCCCAGAACAGATCCCTGCGGAACACCACTGGTCACTGACCTCCAAGCAGGATACGCTCCATTTACCACTACCCTCTGTCTTCTATGGGCGAGCTAATTCTGAATCCATGCAGCCAAATTTCCCTGGATTCCATGCCTACTGACTTTCTGAATAAGCCTTCCATGAGGAACTTTATCAAATGCTTTACTAAAATCCATGTTCATCACAGCTGAAGGATGTCTTTGCGGACATCTTTAATATCTCGCTCAGCCAGGCAGTGGTGCCCACCTGCCTCAAAAGTGCCCTCCTTATTCCTGTCCCTAACCCAGCCTGCCTGAATGACTTCCACCCTGTGGCCCTGACACCAATAATAATGAAATCACAAGATCACAAGACAAGGGAGCAGAAGTAGGCCATTCGGCCCATTGAGTCTGCTCCAAGGAAAAGGGAAAAAATAAAAAGAAATGAGAAATTGGGGGGGGGGGGGTGGGGGCCGCGAAAAAAAAACACACTATTCCAACCCCATTTTCCGATCTTATCCCCATATCCCTTGATACCCCGACTATTTAGATATCTATCTATCTCTTCCTTAAACGCTTTTAATGATCTGGCCTCCACTGCTGTACCTGGCAAGGAATTCCACAAATTCACCACCCTCTGGCTAAAGAAATTTATTCTTATCTCTGTTTTAAGCCTGTACCCTCTAATTCTGAGATTGTGCCCTCTGGTCCTGGACTCACCCACCAAGGGAAACAGCCTAGCCACATCTACTCTGTCCAGTCCTTTCAATATTTTAAATGTCTCTATGAGGTCCCCTCTCATTCTTCTCCAGTGAGTACAGTCCAAGAGCCGACAAACACTCATCATACGTAAGCCCTTTCATTCCGGGAATCATCCTCATAAATCTCCTCTGAACCGTCTCCAACATCAGCACATCTTTCCTAAGATATGGGGCCCAAAACTGTACACTGTATTCCAAATGAGGCCTCACTAGTGCCCCGTAGAGCCTCATCAACACTTCCTTACTTTCATACACTATACCTCTTGAAATGAATGCCAACATAGCATTCGCTTTCTTTACCACCGATCCGACCTGGTGGTTAACCTTTAAGGTATCCTGCATGAGTACCCCCAAGTCCCAAATGCTTTGAGCGATTGGTCATGCAGCATATTAAGACCTATTTACCTGCAAAGTTAGATCTCCTACAGTTTGCATATAGAGTCAATCGATCCACAGGGGATACAGTCTCCACTTTGCTCCACCTCACACTGTCACATCTGGAGGGGAAGAATGCATACGCCAGGATCCTCTTCATCGACTTCAGCTCAGCATTTAACACGATCATTCCACAACAGCTGGTAGAAAAGCTGAGGCTGTTAGTGTGGTGTTGGACACTGGCATTTGCAATTGGGTCCTCAATTTCCTGACGCAGCGGCTGCAGGTATTTAGAGTTGGCAGTCATACATCTGGAACCATCTCAGTGAGCACAGGCTCACCTCAAGGCTGCGTCCTGAGCCCTTTATTGTTTAGCCTGCTCACACACAACTGCATTGCTAGATTCAGCACCAACTACATCATTAAGTTAGCTGATGACACAACGGTGGTGGGTCTCGTCAGTGACAGTGATGAGTCTGCATATAGGACGGAGGTGGAGCAGCTAACAGCGTGGTGCAGATTCCACAATCTCGCCCACAATGTGGACAAAACAAAGGAGATGGTGATTGATTTTAGGAGGGCTGGCAAGCACGATCATACACCGCTGACTATTGACGGTGCTGCTGTGGAGAGGGTCAGCAACATTAAGTTCCTGGGGGTTCACCTAGCGGATGATCTAACCTCCATTATTAACACTGCAGCCATCGTTTAAAAAGCCCAGCAGTGGCTTTACCCCCTCTGGAGACTCAGAAAGGCAGGCCTCCCTATTCCACACCTCATCACTTTTTACAGGGGCACCATTGAAAGCATCCTGACCTACTGCCTCACCTCCTGTTTTGGTAGCTGCAAGGCCTACGAACAACAGCAGCTCAATAGGATGGTGAAGACAGCTGGCAGGATCATTGGTGCCCCTCTCCTCTTTTTGATGGAGATCTGTCAGCAACGCTGCGTTCGCAGAGCTACGGCCATCATGAAGAACTTCCATCACCCTTCTCACCACCTGTTTTCCCTCCTGCCGTTGGGGAAGAGATATAGGAGCATCTGCTCTAGATCTAGTAGGATGCTGAACAGCTTTTTCCCACAAGCAGTCAGGAATGGACTGTGTCCCCTTCCCCTTCCACTGATAAGCTCTCCCTCCACACACACGGACATACCCACGTCAATACAGAAACAGTTTGATAGTTAGTTACCTGATACGTTGAACTTCATCTTGAGCTGAATAAGCACCTATTAATACATCAAGGCACTTTAACAGATATGAATATGTGGTGTTGATATGTTTTTAGTTTTGTTTTAGAGATGTTTTTATAGACTATTTTAGATATTTATCACTGTTCTTTTTGTTGCACTGATATGAGCTGGTGAGAAACGGTATTTCATTTTTTTTGTGTATGTAAATACTCAGAGAAATGACAATAAAGCAAATCTTGAATCTTGAATCCACTGCTCTGCCTTCATCAATGTGCTTTGTCACATCCTCAAAGAATTCAATCAGGCTCGTGAGGCACGACCTGCCCCTCACAAAGCCATACTGACTGTCCCTAATCAGCCTATGCTTCTCTAAATGCCCATAAATCCTGTCTCTAAGAATCTTCTTCAGTAATTTGCCCACCACTGAAGTAAGACTCACTGGTCTGTAATTCCCAGGGTTATCCCTACTCCCTTTCTTAAACAAAGGAACAACATTTGCCACCCTCCAATCATCTGGCACTACTCCTGTGGCCAGTAAGGACGCAAAGATCGTTGACAAAGGCGCAGCAATCTCTTCCCTTGCTTCCCATAATAACCTTGGATATATCCCATCCGGCCCCAGTGACTCATCTATCCTAATGTTTTTCAAAAGTTCCAGCACACCCTCTTTCCTCACGTCGACGTGCCCGAGCATATCAGCCTGTCGTACGCCATCCTCACAAACGTCAAGGTCTCTCTCTCTGCTGAATACTGAAGCAAAGTATTTGTGGAAGAATTTGTGTTGGAGGAACTCAGTGGGCCGAGCAGCATCTGTGGAGGCAGAGGGATGGTCAATGTTTTGGGTTGGGACCCTGCATCAGGAAGGCAGGCATGCCAAATACCTTCTTCACCACCATGTCTCCCTGGCTCACTTTCAAGGAACTATGTACCTGTACCCCAAGATCTTGCTGTTCAACAACACTCCCCAGGGCCCTGCCATTCAGTATGTATGGCACCTGGTTTAACCGCCCTGGTTTAATTTCCTATAACGCATCCCTTTGCCTCCACAGATGCTGCCTGACCCACTGAGTTCCTCCTGCTGTTTGCTTTTTGCTGCATCTGCAATCTCTTGTGCTTCCATTCTCTGGAGCACTGCTTTATGTTCCTGGGTGTCAACATCTCCAAGGACCTGTCCTGGGCCCAACATATTGATGCAATCATGAAGAAGGCATGCTAGTGGCTCTACATCGTTAGGAGTTTGAGGAGATTTGGTCTGTCACCAAAGACTTCTGCAAATTTCTATCGATGTACGGTGGAGAGCATTCTGACTGGTCGCATCACAGCCTGGTGTGGAGGCTCCACTGCACAGGATCATAGGATTACGGGCACAACCCTCCCCACCATCAAGGACATCTTCAAGAGGCGGTGCCTCAAGAAGGTGGCATCCATCACTAAGGACCCTCACCACTCGGGATGTGCCCTCTTCTCGTTACTACCATCAGGGAGGAGGTACAGGACCCTGAAGACCCACACTCAATGATTCAGGAACAGCTTCTTCCCCTCCACCATCAGATTTCTGAATGGTCCATGAACCCACGAACACTACCTTGTTATTCCTTTTTTTGGACTATTTATTTATTTTATAATTTATAGTAATTTTATGTCTTTGCACTATACTGCTGCCGCAAAACAGCACATTTCACATCATATAGATCAGTGATAATGAATCTGATTTTGATTCTGATTGTGATTCCGAGCTTTGATTTCAGGTCACATTCCTGGGACTGAACTTTTTCAAGTCAGTGTGAGTTCTGAGCTGGAAAATTGAAGCACTCAATTAAATCCTATTAATTAATTCAACAGTGGGATATCGGCATGGCTTGCAGGGGCAACTTCTTATTACCCATCCTTCCTTGCCTCAAGAAGGTGATGGGGAGCGACCTTCTTGAACCCTGCAGTTCTCCTGGCCAGTGTGCTCCCACAGAGCTGCTGGAGTTCCAGAGCTTAAACTCTGCAAGAATGAAGGGCCAGCAGTGTACTTCCAAGTCAGGATGAGTGGTGACAGGGAGGGGCTCTGCAGGTGATGCTGCTCCCTTGTGTCTTCTACCATCAACATGCGGAGACTGGGGGTTTGGGAGGAGCTGTTGAAGAAACCTTGGTGAGTTGCTGCCATTTGCGGGAAGTTACACTGGACGGTTTTAAGAGGGGTATATGTCATACACATGTACTTACACTACACAGGTCCTCAAAGTACCAACAAAATGTCCCGCTGACCCTGCCCAGAAAGCTCACCAGTCCCTTGACTTCCTCAGGAGGCTAAAGAAATTTGGCATGTCCCCTTTGACACTCACCAACTTTTACTGATGCACCACAGAAAGCATCCTATCCGAATGCATCACAGCTTGATATGGCAACTGCTCTGCCCAGGACCACAAGAAACTACAGAGAGTTGTGGACACAGCCCAGCATGTCACAGAAACCAGCCTCCCCTCCATGGACTCTGTCTATACCTCTCACTGCCTTGGTGAAGCAGCCAGCATAATCAAAGACCCCACCCACCCGGGTCATTCACTCTTCTCTCCTCTCCCATCAGGGAGAAGATACAGGAGCCTGAGGGCACGTACCACCAGGCTCAAGGACAGCTTCTATCCCACTGTGATAAGACTATTGAATGGTTCCCTTATACAATAAGGTGGACTCTTGATCTCACAGTCTACCTTGTTTGACCTTGCTGCTTATTGTCTACCTGCACTGCACTTTCTCTGTAGCTGTGACACTTTACTCTGTATTCTGTTATTGTTTTTACCCTGTACTGCCACAATGCATTGTGTAATGAATTGATCTGTAGGAATGGTATGCAAGACAAGTTTTTCACTGTACATCAGTACATGTGACAATAGTAAACCAATACTGATAACCAATGTGCATTTTGTACATACTCCCTCCATGAGGAGCCATTGGTGGAGGCGGTGAATGTTTCTGGTGTGGATGAGCTGCCAATCAAGTGGGCTGCTTTGTCCTGGATGTCATTGAACTTCTTGTGGACAAGTGGACTGTATTCCATCACATTAAACTTCACTAAAAACACACCTAACCAACATAAATGACTTTTATAATTAAAATAAAATAAACAAAAACCCTTGTTTTCCCATAGCTCTTTAATGAAGGTAGGCAGCCCCTGAATGGGATTGCACCAGATGTTCTAGTCGTGTAAAGCCATGTGTCCAGATGTGAAGTGCATCCAGCTGCTCAGCTCTGTCAGAACCAGAATGAGCACTGGACTTGGAGTTAGGTCCAGGGCAGACTGACTGGTCAGGTGCACCTACATCTGACATCTAGAGCATTCTGTACTTCTGCACTGGAGTGGAGTGGCCATCAATGTGTGCCCTGCTGAGAACTATCAGTTCTCTGTGAAACCCTCACTAGCTGTCAGATTAATACAGCTCTTGTATCGGCCCAGAGGTGGAGAAATGGGAAGGATTATGGCAGCACAGAATCAGCCACAGCATTCGTTGTGAAGTGGAGGATGTCCCGTCATTAGATGCTCGGGGAAGATGTATAAGTCACAGGACCAGTTGTGGTTATGGATCTGCTGAAGACTTCCTTTGTAAATGGGAGAGTTTCAGTGAATTTGATCATGAAAATTCAGTGCCCGGGTGAAACATCCTCGGCTCTTTTTTAGTTGCAGGTAATCTTTCAACATGGCCCACTATTCATTGAGTGAAACAGATTTGTTTTTTTTCTATTTTAAGGATCATCTCTCTGTGTCTCCGAGTGTTCTGTTTGTGTTACTGTCTGCTTATCATTTCACCACTGTTGTACTTTGATATTTTTCATGTGTTTTTTGCTAGTTATGTTTCATGTTGTTGCCAGATAATTTTTGATATTGTTCAGGATCTTCTTGTGTTTTGTCTCCAAAGACAAACAGTGCCTGCTCCGAACAACAAAGTTCTTCTAAATTCTTCTGTAACTCATATAATCTCAAATACTTCCAAAATTAAAACAATGTAAGGTAAGCAAAACTTTTGACCTATACTGAATCAAACATTGACTTGTTTATAGAGTCATAAAGTCATAGAGTCACAGAGCAATACAGCACGGATACAGGCCCTTCGGCCCAACCAGTCCATGCCGACCATGGTGTCCACCAAGCTAGTCCTAATTTCCTGCATTCGGCCCATATCCCTCCAAGCCCCGCTCCTCCATGTACCTCTCCAAGTGCTTCTTAAATGACACTGTTGTACTTGCCTCACCCACTTCCTCTGGCAGCTCGTTCCATGTACTCACCACCCTCTGTGTGGAAAAGTTGCCCCTCAGGTCCCTTTTAAATCTTCCCCTCTCACCTTAAACCTATGCCCCCTAGTTTGGACTCCCCTACCCTGGGGAAAAGACTGTTACCGTCTGTGTTATCTATGCCTCTCATAATTTTAAACACTTCTATAAGGCCGCCCCTCATTCTCCTATGTTGCAAGGAATAAAGACCCAGCCTGGCCAACCTCTCCCTATAACTCAGGCCCTCTGGTCCTGGCAACATCCTCATAAGTCTTTCTGCACTCTTTCCAGTTTAACCACCTCTTTGCTAACACAGGGTGACCAAAACTGTCCACAGTGCTCCAAGTGTGGCCTCACCAATGACTTACACAATACAATAAGATATAATATTATCCTCTTTTAAAAATCCCTTATGTTAGACTTGCATTAATTACAGAAATTTGATGAAGTTCCTGGTGCATTTGCCAATATTCAGTAAATTATATTAGGAAAGACATCCCAAAGCTGGAATTATTGGAGGCTCCAAGGAAACAAAACTAGAAATTGAACTAAATGCAGAAAGTGTCAAAAACTCCCAGCAGGTCAGGCAGCACCTGTGGAGAGTGGAGCAGAGATAATGTTTCAGCTTAGTGACTCTTGATCAGAAATGATTTTCAGGCTGAGACTGAAGATGAGAGATTCAATTGTGCTCTGACCCCCCTGATAAACGTGCTCCCCAGCTATGGAAGGATACCACCCCAATGGCTGTGTGACGTTATCAACTGCACGATGGCAAATCATCTATATTCAGGAAAATGTATGGAGGTCCTTGGTGAAAGAAAAAAAAACAGGTTTTGCACAACTTCCATGGGATTTGGGAGGTTAGTGCACATGTTTAAAATTTGGGACAGGAAATTCAAAGGAATGGTAGGTAAAACATTGACACAGAGAGCAGCAATGATCTGAACTCACTGCTTGTAGGGGTGGTGGACACAGAATCAGCAAAGGACTTTCAAAAGGGAATCAGAAAAGCAGGAGAGACAATAATTTGAATAACAATTTGATGGGATTGCTCTTGTTGGAAACTGTGTACACGATGTAAAACCTGTTATGATTCTATAATTACATATATGGCAGGAATAAAGTGCTGGCTTGCATAGTTTTGGTTCAGTTGGCGCTGACAGCAGAGAGGAGCAAGGCTTGGCTCGGAAGGTACCTGAGATCTTGACTGTGACCCTCTATAAGAGGATGCTGAGCTGAGCTCCAAAAAGCATGAACACGTGTACACCTGGCGTGTTTGCATTCACTGTGACTTTCCAATGAGTTTGACAGCCAGTGAAGTAGTTTTGATGAATTAGGAGGTAAAGCTGTGTCCCTTTACACACAACAACATTCCACACACAGCAATAATGTGGTAGGTTGAAAGGCCTCCTTCTTTGTGTAAGTTACAGTGATTCTATCATGTCAATGTGTGACCACTTAGTCTGGTTTGGTTGAGAAGTGAAAGTTGGTTTTGTGCCCGAGTTTGGAGTGGAGGTTGAACCCATTGAACCCATGACCTTCGGCTCAGAGGTGTGTCTGCTGCCTCTGAGGGACAGCTGAGTCCAGGGTGGTGAACCACACTCACAGAGAAGGGTCCCAGGAGGCACTTTGTGGCAGTTCCAATTATCAACACTCCTGCTTGGCAGTGGCCACTGACTCTTTTGTTGATTGCCGTGTACTGCCAGGTCTAACTATCTTTATTTCTCCGCAATGCGTGTTACACCAAATGGACTGAGCACATCTTATCGAAGCACTCTGCTGTCTCCTGATCCTGAGCTTTGAAATGCCTCAGCACCACCAAGGTTAAAGATTGTTCAGGTACTAACAAACATCACTGAAGGAAAACAAAAAGTACAACAACTGCTGGCCTCTTGGATTAGAAATATTTTTAATAGAGCAACATTAGACTGTCACTTTTCATTTCAGACCCACACCATAAAGGATTTATTGAGCTGCCTACAACAGGTACAATAACACACTGGCCCTCTTTCCTTTTATTCCTGAGGCACCTCAGATGCCAAACGCACACTTTTTTCTTTGAAGGTAACAGTTCTTTCCCATTCCCAATCCACTCTGATCCAAGAGTGAGAAACAAAGTGCTGAAGGAACTCAGCAGGTCAGGCAACATCCGTGGAGGGAAATGGACAGTTGATGTTTCAGGTTGAGACTCTTCATCTGGACACCTATTTCCCTACACAGATGCTGCCTGACCTGCAGACTTCCTCCAGCAGATTGTCTGTTGCTCCAGATTCCAGCCTTTGCAGTCCCTGGTGACTCCCTACCAGGTGGAACCATCTCTGTGTCTCACTCAGTGGTTGCAGATTTCCTCCCATGACACTGATTTCCTTGCCTTTGAAATACCTTCTTGTAGTTTGATGGAGACATCTTGACATGTCCTGCTCCAGGCCTTCCACATCAGGCTGGTTTCAGGTCATTGGTACAGTCTTACTGCAGGAATAAATGGCGCACAGGACTCTGTCAGATGTAGACGATTGGTTCCCAACACACAAATCAGGAGGAGGCCCTCTAGCTTTCTCTGTCATTCCATAAGATCTTGGCTGATCTGATCGTAACCTCAGTTCAGGAGGCGCAGTGGATGCTGCTGCTGCCTCACAGCTCCAGAAACCCGGGTTCAGTCCTGGCTTCGGGTGCTCTCTGTGTGAGTGTGTGACCTTCTCCCTGTGACTGCGTGGGGTTCCTTCCACATCCCAAATGTGCAAGTCAGTGGGCTAACTAGCTGCTGTAACTTGCCCCCTAGTGTGCAGGTGAGTGGTAGAATCTGGGGGGAGATTCTTTCTGCCACAAAGGCAGAATCCTGCAGATACTAGAAACTTGAATTAGAGCAGGAAATGCAGAAGGCCAGGCAGCAGGCATGGAGAGAGAAACAGATCAACACTTCAGACTGATGACCTTAATCAGAACAGTTTTGACAAAAAAGCCATCTATCTGAAACGTTGTTTCTGTCTCTGATCTTTGCCTGTTCCCTATAGCCCATCTGACGTGGTAAATGCGGGCTCACTCTTAAGTTTTAAGAATAAATTGGATAGATACATGGACGGGAGTGGTCTGGAGGGTTATGGACTGGGTGCAGGTAAATGGGACTAGCGGAATAAAGTTTCGGCACAGACTAGAAGAGCCGAATGGCCTGTTTTCTGTATTGTAGTGTTCTATGGTTCTATGGTCCTAATTTGCAAGGAGGTGTTGAAGCAAGTGCAGGATTGCCAGATTCATTTGGTAGACTGGGAGGGTGGAGCTCAGAAAACAACATGAGTTCTGCCTGTTATATTCTTGTTTGGACTCCACCTTCCAAAATTCTTTACACTCTGGGGCAGTCCCAATAGATTTGGGGATCGCAAACATAACCCCACCATTTAAAAAAGGAGGAAGGGAGAAATCAGAATTACAGACTAGTTAGCCTGGCTGTGGGCAAAGTGCTGGAATTATAACAAAAGATGTAATCAGGCAACACTTGGAAATCGTTGACAGGATTTGAAAAGTCAGCTTGGGGTTTTGAAAGGGAAATCATGCTTGAAAATCTATTGGAGTTTGTTCAGGATGTAACTGGTGGAATAGACGTGGTGTATTTCAGAAGGGTTTTAACAAGGTCCCATACAAGACATCAGTGAGCAAAATTAAAGCACATGGGATTGGAGGTAATTATGCCTTGGATGAACAACTGGTTGACAGACAATGATCTGGATGAAGGAACTAAATGTAATTGTTAGCAGGTGGCACAAACCAGTGTGGGGTGGGTGTGTGTGGAAGGGAGATGTGAGCTAAAGCAGAAAGACAGATGACTGTCTGAATGGTGGCAGATTGAGAAAAGGGAGGTGTGATGAGGACTGAATGTCTTTGTACATCAGTTGCTGAAGCATTTGTTCAGATGCAGCAACCACTTAGGGAAACAAATGCTATGTTGGCCTTGAGAGCTTCTGTGGCACAATAAAAAGCAAGAGGGAGTGCAGGTCAGTGTGGGATGCCCAGAGAGGGAGGCAGAGAAATTACTCACAGGAAACAAGGAAATGGCATAAAAGTTAAATCCATACGTTGCATTAGTGTTGACAGTGGAGGGCACTGTGAACATCCCAAAGATAATAGTTGCACTGGTTTCAAACAGCATGGAAGAACTTGTAACACTTCCTATCATGAGAGACAAGGTATTGGAAAAACTATTGGAACTAAAGGCAGATAAGTCACCAGGTCCCGATGGTCCGAACCCCAGGGGTTTTAGAGGAAATGGCTGCAGAGATAGCTGGCTTTCAAAACTCACTAAGTTCCAGGAGTTACAAGAGATTGGAAAACTGGGAATGTGACTCCATTGTTTAAGAAGGGAGATGACAGAAAGGGTGTAACTAAAGGCTGGTTAGCTTGTTGGCAAGATGCTGGAGTCTATAATTGAGGAAGTCATGTCAAGAAGTTTAATGTAATCAAACAAATCAACATGAGGTTATGGAAGGTAAATCATGTTGGGCGAATTTGCTTGAGCTCATCAAGCGTTGGGCCGAAGGGCCTGTATCTGTGCTGTATTGGTCTATGACTCAAAGCAGTATTGACAGAGAGAACTTCATTATTCCCAGAAGGCATTTGTCAAGGTGCCACATAAAAGGCTAATGCACTCAATAAGAGCTCATGGTGTTGAGTGAAGTGTGTTAACATAGACTGAAGGTAGGTTATCACATAGAAGGCAGGGAATAAGTGGATATTTTTCAGCCTGGTGAAGTGCCCCAAAGGTCCGTTTTTGGCCTGCAATTATCTACAAGTTATGTAAACTATCTGGGGGAGGGGCAGTGTAAGGTATCCAGGTTTGCTGATGACACAAAAATAGGCGGGAGGACATGTTGTGATGAGGATGTTGGGACCCTGCACAGGAAATCGATGAATGGAGTGAATGGTGAAAACCTGGCTAATGGAATGTATTGTGGGAACGTGTGAGATCATGCATTACAAAGAATCAAAAGGCAAATTATTATTTAAATGGAGAGATTTTTTAATGAATGAAGTGCAGAGGATCTAGGCTTCTTGTACATAACTCACAAAAAGTTAGCAGGCAGGTGTCACAAATGGATAGAAAGGCACATTGGCTTTTATTGTAAGGGGGTTGGAGTTTAGAAATAGGGAAGTTTTGTTACAATCGTACACAGTGTTGGAGAGATCACGTCTGGAATACTGTCCCTTATCAGGGAAAGGATGTTCCTGTCATGAAAGGAGTGCAACAGAGGTTTACGAGACTGGGAACAGGACTGATGTATGAGGAGGGATCAAGTCAATTAGGAGCATGTACCTGGAGTATAGCAGAGTGAAAGCAGGCCTTATAAAGCTATAGCAGTCAAACTGGACAGACAGGATACAGGGAGGGTGTTCCTGGTAGCTGGAGATTCTAGCACGAGAGATTACTGCCTCAGGATACGGGCGATGCCATTTAGGACCAAGATCAGGAGAAATTTCTTCCCTTGAGGGTGGTGAACTTGTGGAACTCTCTGCCCCTGAACCAGTGGAGGCCACGGCATTCAATATATTCAGGACGGAGGTAGATTTTAACACTGAAGGGAGTTAGAGATATAGGGAGAAGGCAGGAGAGGATACTGACATGGATGACCTGCCAGGATTATGAGAAGCCTTCCAACAAGGTCCCACATAAATTGGTCAACAATGTTAGAGTGCGTGTAGTTGGGGTAATGAATTGATGTGGATTGAGAATTGGCCACTGGACATAAAGCAAGAAGTGAGAATAAGTGGATGTTTCTAAGGTAGGCAGGCTGTGATTCGTGAGGTGCCACAGGGATTGGCGTTTGGGCTCCAGTTATTCACAATTTATATCGGTAATTTGGCTGACAGGACCAAATTAGAACATAAAGCATAGAACAGTACAGCACAGGAACAGGCCCTTCAGCCCACGATGTGTCGGACTAGTTAAGCTCATGACACCTAATCCCTTCTGCCTGCCTATGGTCCATATGCCTCCATTCTCTGCACATTCATGTGTCTACCTAACAGCCTCTTAAATGCCACTGTCATATCTGCCTCCACCCCCACCCCTGGCAGCGCACTCCAGGCACCCACCACTCTCTGTGTAAAAAACTTGCCCCACATATCTCCTTTGAACTTTCCCCCTCTCACCTTAAACACATGTCCTCTAGTACTAGACATTTCAACCCTGGGAAAAAAGATACCGGCTGTCTACTCTATCTATGGCTATCATAATTTTATAAACTTCTATCAGGTCTCCCCTCAGCCTCCACTGCTCCAGAAAAAACAATTGAAGTTTGTCCAACTTCTCCTCATAGCACATGCTCTCTAATCCAGGCAGCATCCTGGTAAGCCTCTTCTGCACCCTCTCCAAAGCCTCCACATCCTTCCTATAATGGGGTGACCAGAATTGAATGCAATACTCCAGATGTGGCCAAACCAGAGTTTTATAAAGCTGCAACATAACTTCCCGACTCTTGAACTGATTGCCTTGACTAATAAAGGCAAGCCTGCCAAACACCTTCTTCACCACGCTATCAACCTGTGCAGCCACTTTCAAGAAGCTATGGACTTGGACTCCAAGATCTCTCTGTATATCGACAATGTTAAGAGTCTTGCCATTTACTATGTACTGTCCCTTTACATTTGATCTCCCAAAGTGCAACACTTCACACTCGGTCAGATTAAACTCCATCTGCCATTTCTCCGCCCATATCTGCAACCGATCTATATCCCACTGTATCCTTTGGCGACCTCCTACATTATCCACAATGCCACCAATCTTTGAGTCATCAGCAAACTTACTAACCCACCCATCCATGTTCTCACCCAAGTCATTTATACATATCCCAAACAGCAGAGGTCCCAGTACGGATCCCTGCAGAACACCACTAGTAACGGACCTCCAGCCAGAATAAGACCCATTGACCACCACCCTCTGCCTTCTATGGGCAAGCCCATAGTTACATATCACATGTTTGCTTACAAAAGTAGGCAGGAGAACGTAAATAAGTTTCAGGAGGATGTGGACAAGCTGACTGTGTGGGCAAGAGCATGGGAGATGGAACATAATGTGGAAAATGCGAGCTCATCCACTTTGATGCACAAAACAGAAAAGCAGAGTTTTTTTAAATGATGAGAGAGTGGACAAAGGAACGCTTGTGCGTTCGTGCACAAGACCCCAAAATTCAAAAAGCATGTGTAAAGAAGTAAAGGTGCCTTTACTGCAATTATAAAGGTTCTTGATGAGAGCAGACCTAGAATAACGTGCACAGTTTTGGTCTCCCTGCCTGAAGAGGCTCCACTTGCCATAGAGAGAGAGCAGCAAAGGTTCACTGGACTGATTCCAGGGATGGTGGGGTTGTTGTATGAGGAGAGAGAGTCCACAGGGACTGTATTCTCTAGTTTAGAAGAATGAGAGGAGATCTCATTGAAATGTAGGAAATTCTGACAGGATTCAGGTTTGGTTTCAAAAATTTTGACTGAATGGAAGAGAGATTTCTTTCTGCGGAGATTCTGTACCTCAGGATACTGTAGAAATTCAAGTACCTTCAAGGCTGAGATTAGTAGATTTTTGGATACTATGGGTCAAGGGGAATAAAGGAAAGACATGAACACTGAAGACCAGACATGATCTTATTGGAGGAGGCAAGGCATTGAATGACTTCCTTCAGCTCCTATTCCTATGTCCTTATGCTTTGATGAGTGGTCCTTTCGCTGAGTTTGCTTCGTCACTGAGATGAGTAACATTGCTCACTTATCTCAATTTGCCCCATGAACTTCAGGACTTCATTCACCTTGGGATATTTTCTGTTTTCAAGGTGTTATATCAGTGCTAACAGTTGCAGAACATTGGGTTCAGTATCACAGTGTAAACACCACAAAGCCTCCATCCCAGATTAAAATGTTTTGGCTTACAGGGCATTCTCCAAGGCTGAAGATCGAGGTGGAATGTATTTTCTGTCTGTTCAATGCTGGTTAATTTTCTTGCCCAAGTAATTTATTGAATTTTGTTCAGTCAATTGGTTTAATTCAGTTTTAGTGCTAGTATGGGATTTGTGCTGGAGAGGATATGAGTTCATCTAAACATAGAACATAGAACATTATTGGTATTGGTTTATTATTGTCACTTGCACCAAGGTGCAGTGAAAAACTTGTCTTACAAACCAATCGTACAGGTTATTTCATTACGCAGTGCAGTTACATTGGGTTAGTACAGAGTGCATTGATGTAGTACAGGTAAAAGCAATAACAGTACAGAGTAATGTGTCACAGCTACAGAGAAAGTGCAGTGCAGTAAGGTGCAAGGTCACAACAAGGTAGATCGTGAGGTCAGAGTCCATCTCATTGTATAAGGGAACTGTTCAATAGTCTTATCACAGTGGGGTAGAAGCTGTCCTTAAGTCTGGTGGTACGTGCCCTCAGGCTCCTGTATCTTCTACCCGATGGAAGAGGAGAGAAGAGAGAATGTCCCGGGTGGGTGGGGCCTTTGATTATGCTGGCTGCTTCACCAAGACAGTGAGAGGTAAAGACAGAGTCCAGCACAGTACAGGCCCTTTGGCCCACAAAGTGATGCTGACATTTTATCCTGCTCTAAGATCTATCTAACCATTCCCTCCCACATAGCCCTCCATTTCTCTGTCATTCATGTGTCTATCTAAGAGCCTCTTAAATGTCCCTAATGTATCTTCCCCCACAACCTCTGCCGGCAGTGCGTTCCACGCACCCACCACTCTCTGTGTAAAAAACTTGCCTCTGACATCCACCTTATACCTTCCTCCAATCACCTTAAAATTATGTCCCCTAGTGTTAGCCATTTTCACCCTGGGAAGAAGTCTCTGACTGTCCACTTGATCTATGCCTCTTATCATCTTGCACCAAATTGCATTGCAACAAATGGAACAGCAGTTTATACAGACAGAAGGTCGAGACGAGGTGGGCAGTTATAAACAGCACGTTAAAGCACCGATACTGCAGAAGTCCATTCCTGAGTAGGAATTTAAACAGAATTCACTCAGCAGGTTAGGCAACATCTGTGGAAAAAGAACCGAGTGGAAATTTCAGGTTGGAGACCTCTTGTCAGTTCTGATGAAGGGTCTTCAAGCTGAAACAATTATCCTTTTCCTCTTCCCACAGATGTTGCCTAACCTGCTGAGTGAACTCTGCCTGATCTACTGAGCCTTTCCAGCATTTTCTGTTTTAAGTTTGGATTTTCAGCATCTGCAGTTTTTTGATTTTCATTTCCTGTGCAGGAGTAATGATTATCACATCCAGATTTATTTAGCTGATGTATTAATGTAGCAGGAATCTGGACCAAGATATGAATAAGATTTTACCTTGCAGTTTTGTTGTTTGCAGTTTGGAGGTTTGCAAAATGTAAATGCTTTGTACATACCCTCGATTTCTCATCAGCTTCCTCCCCTGACCTTTCCTCTCCTGCCAGAATGATTGAAGGAGTTGGGTTTCCTGGGCTGTGTTTCCTCACATGACCTTTATATCCATGTGAACCTTGCCATGATCAGCAAGCTATTTAGCTATGAATTACACAGGGACAGGCCAGTCAGACTAGGCAATACATATTGCTCAGGCAAGTTACACTGTGATTCACAGACAGAGTGCCTATCTACAGGTTAAATCAAGTTTATGGTCATGAGCATAAGTACAGTGAGGTACAGGTACAATGAAAAACTTGCTTGCAGCAGCATCACAGGCACGTAGATTCAGACAACACACAGAATATAAATTATACACAAATTATACCAGACAGTGCTGAGAAAAAGACTGCGCAAAACAGGACATCAGTGTGAAATAAAACACAGAGACCAGTTCATGGCAGTGCAAGAGGTGGTCTGTCGTGTCCCGTTGCTGAGGTAGGGTTAGGGTTGTGCAGGTCAGTTGATGGTTGTAGGAAGGAAGCTGTTCTTGAACAGCTGGACAGATTCAGTGTTGGAAGGATAAATTTGGCCTAAAGTACATAAGCCTTCCTGCTTCAATTAACATGCTACAAAGCTGAAGATGAGAAAATTTCATTTCATGAAAGTTTTCAACAGCTGATCTGATCTGAGCAGGAATAGTGTTGGTTTGTCAGAGACAGAACACTGGCTGTCTATGTTCTGGAGAAGTCTGAGCCCCAGTGATATGCCAGCCTTGGCTTGGCAGGCAGCAGTCTATCTCTGAGATAGAAGCGTGAGCATTTGGGCTTTACTTCAGGGAGTGCGGCAGGTAATCTTGCCTGACACTCCAATGCAGCACTGAGGTAGAGCTCTATTGCTGAACGGTGCTGTTTCCCTGATGAAGCATTTCACCAAGACCCTGCCAGCCCTCTCAGGCAGATGGAAAAGATCTGAGGGCATTCTTTGAAAAAGAGCGGCACATTCTGCTGGTGTCCTGAGCAATAAGGTGAGAGGGAAGAAGTTTAAAGGAAACCTGAGGGGTAAATTTTTCACACAAAGAGTAGCTGGTGTCTGGAATGAGCTGCCAGAGGAGGCGGTGGAGGCAGGAACAGTGGCAACATTTAAAAGGCATCCAGTCAAGTATTTGAGTGAGCAGGGCAGAGAGGGATGTGGGATTAATGGATGCAGGGGGATTACTATAGATTGGCATTTCCAGAATTATTTATTTATTGACAAGATTTGGTTTGTA
Source organism: Pristis pectinata (assembly GCF_009764475.1). Classification (NCBI taxonomy): domain Eukaryota; kingdom Metazoa; phylum Chordata; class Chondrichthyes; order Rhinopristiformes; family Pristidae; genus Pristis; species Pristis pectinata. The sequence goes on from NC_067426.1 coordinate 2,391,727, forward strand.
GTGTAGTGGGGAACACCCTTTTTTATTTATGCCCCGATTCCAGTGCACTGGAGTGACATAGTATTTTTGTGCCCAGTTGTGTAAAAGTGATGACACCTGGCTTCATTCTGTGGTTAAAGGTCTCCATGTGCTGGGCACCAATCAAGGGCACAGTTCAACAGAAAGAACTCTACCTCAGCCTCTGGTGCCGAAACTATTTATTTGTTAACTCTGTCCGCACTTCTCGCTGCCTCAGTAAAGCAGCCAACATAATCAAAGACCCTACCCACCCCGGACATTCTCTCTTCTCCCCCCTCCCACTGGGCAGAAGATACGAAAGCCTGAAAGCACGTACCACCAGGCTCAAGGACAGCTTCTACCCCACTGTTATAAGACTATTGAACAGTTCCCTAATACGATAAGATGGACTCTTTACCTCACAATTTACCTCATAATTTACCTTGCACGTGATTGTCTGCCTGTACTGCATTTTCTGTGTAACTGTAACACTTTATTCTGCATTCTGTTATTGTTTTCCCTTGTACTACCTCAATGTACTGTTATAATGAAATGATCTGTATGGACAGTATGCAAGGTAAGTTTTTCACTGTACCTCGGGACATGTGACAATAATAAACCAACTTACCAATTTAAATTCACCAATTTAAAGGGACAGTGCACAATAATGGCAAGACACTTAATAGTGTTGATGTACAGAGGGATCTTGGGGTCCATAACTCCCTGAAAGTGGCCGCACAGGTGATAGGGTGGTAAAGAAAGTGTATGGCACACTTGCCTTTATTAGTTGAGGCAGAGTTCAGGAGTTGGGAAGTTATGTTGCAGCTTTATAAAACTCTAGTTAGGCCACATCCTGAGTATTGTGAACAATTCTGGTCACCACATTATAGGAAGGATGTGGAAGATTTGGAAAGGGTGCAGAAGAGGTTTATCAGGATGCTGCCTAGATTAGAGAACATGTGCTATAAGGAGAGGTTGGACAGATTTGTGTTGTTTTCTCTCGAGCGGTGGAGGTGGAGGGGAGACCTGCTAGAAGTTCATAAGATTATGAGAGATATAGAAAGAGCAGACGGCCAGTATCTTTCTCCCGGGGTTGAAACGTCTAACACCAGAGGGCATGCATTTAAGGTGGGGAGGGGGGTAAATTCAAAGGAGATGTGAGAGGCAAGTTTTTTTACCCAGAGAGTGGTGGGTGCCTGGAATGTGCTGCCAGGGGTGGTTGTGGAGGCAGCTACGATAGAGGGGTTTAAGACGCTCTTAGATAGGCACATGAATATGCAGAGAGTGGAGGGCTATGGACATTGTGTAGGCAGCAGGGATCAGTTCAGCTTTTAATTACTAGTTTAATTAGTTTGGCACCACCTCGTGGGCCGAAGGGCCTGTTCCTGTGCTGTACTATGTTCTAAGCACAAATACTTCAGGCAGTACAAAGAACACCCAACAGAGGGCAGTGCAACTCTGCGTTAACATATTTACAAAGCCTTCCCACACTCTGGTGTGTTTCCAAACCACCTCAATTCTCCGAGCAACTAAATCCATTTGCTATTAAACCTCTATCAAATGCTGGCATGTTGTTTGAAGCAGTGAATTTTTATTGCCATTGTATTAAACTGTAATGGTCTATGGGCACAACAAGCTGACTTGGTGATGAATATCCCTCGTCGGCATAGTTTTCAGTTGACAACACTAAAAGCACGTCTCCCAATCCCTCATTTAAGAGGTTAACTTGGGAAAACTTTGAATTTTGTTGCATTGGATTGTGGAACTTTGGCTTGGGACTGAGGTCAATGAGAAGGTGCGAAAGGCAAGGCTTTGCCAATAATGGTCTCCATGCTTCTAAAAGGGTGTAGGAGGAAGATAAAAGATCACTGGTTGGGCCAGACCAAAGGCAGAACACAACCTCTGGTGGAAAACACGAGAATGCAAAAAAGTAGTCAGCACAGCATCTGTTAGCAATTGCACGAGGCAATATAAAGCTGAACACATCTCTGCTGTTGCTGTCAGTTCTTGCTGAATTAAATATCATTTGCAAAGGACTTCATAAAAACATCAGCGGAGAATCAGGTCAGTGCCTGCATTTATGCTCCATGTGATATTATAGGTAAAGTTATTTAGGGACATTGTGAAGTACGTTGGAAGTCACAGCTCATACCTGACCAGTCAATGGCATTAACTTGGTGATTGTCTATTGGCTGATTCCAATGCCCCTAAAGCCAGAGCCGAGAGAGTCCGTGTAGTTCTAGAGCAGGTGATGGATGGAGAAAGTAATTAGCTGGCGAGCTAAACCAAACCCAGAAACAAATGGAAATGGTCAAGAGATCACACAGCATCTATGTAGAGTCAGTGTTTTAGACATTCTTCACAACAGCTGGGAATGGAATTAATTATAAACATCAGGGATTCATAGAGAGTCAGGGAGTAATACAGCATAGAAACAGGCCCTTCAGCCCAACTGGTCCATGCCGACCCAGGTGCCCACCTGAGCTAGTCCCATTTGCCTGCATTTGGCCTATATCTCTCTAAACCATTCTTATCCATGTACTTATCCAAATGTCTTTTAAATGTTGAATTTGTACCTGCCTCAACCATTTTCTATGGCAGCTCATTCCATAACCCCACTACCTTCTGCAAGAAGAAGTTGCCCCTCAGGTCCTTTTAAATTTTTCCCCTCTCACCTTAAACCTGTGCCCTTTAGTTTTTGACTCCTTTTCCCTGGGAAAAAGACTGTGTGTGTTCACCCCATCTATGGTTATATTGCTGCTGGTTAAAGAGTAAAGGCAAAACTGGAATGAGTCACCTTAAATGGGGTGATGGTTTGTGTGACACACCAATTACACATTGACCTTGGCTCGCTGGGGGCACGCTAGTCTGTGAAGCTGAAGGTTGTAGGTTCAAGACTTGCCTTAAGCTGGTCCTTCTACCTATACTGTCTTTCAGGTGTGACACTCAATCAAGGTCACATATATCCTCTCAGGTTAACACATGATGAGAGTTGCAGAAGAACAGGGAATTGTGCTGACCAACATTTGGAAAATAAAATTGACTTTGTCATCACTTATCTCAATGCTTATTGTGAAAGCTGCTGTTGATCAAATTGCTTCTCAAATTTACACTTCAGAAATATTTCATTGTCTTTGAAAGGTCTTACAAAAGGCTCTTAAAAACTTCTATAGATGTATGGTGGAGAGCGTTCTGACTGGTTGCATCACAGCCTGGTATGGAGGCTCCAATGCACAGGATCACAAGAGGCTGCAGAGGGTTATAGACTCAGCCAGCTCCATCACGGGCACAACCCTCTCCACCATTGAGGACATCTTCCAGAGTCGGTGCCTCAAGAAGTCAGTATCTATCACTAAGGACCCTCACCACCCGGGACATGGCCTCTTCACGTTACTACCATTGGGGAGGAGGTACAGGAGCCTGAAGACCCACACCCAACGATTCAGGAACAGCTTCTTCCCCTCCGCCGTCAGATTTCTGAACGGTCCATGAACCCATGAACACTACCTCGTTATTCTTCTTTTTGAATTATTCATTTATTTTTGTAATTTATAGTAATTTTATGTCTTTGTGCTGTACTGCTGCCACAAAACAACAAATTTCATGTAATCTAAGTCAGTGATAATAAATCTGATTCTGTATTTTCTAATGATGTGGAGGGTGATATATTGATCCAAATTTCATTGAAAGCCTTAACACAGGTTCCATTCCTGTGTAAAATAGTCAGAAAGTAAACAATATGCCCCATCGAATAGGCCTCAATAAAATCACTGGTACCGTTAGCAAGGTGCGACTCACGGCACTGCCCCACCTGATGGAAAGGAATCTGATAAACACCCACTGGCATGGTCAGGTATTGGGGTTACGTGGAGTTGTGACCGATTGTCACGTGCGTTTTAGTGCCGCTTGTACTGCCCACAGAGAGCCGTGTCTAAGAACTGGGTAAGAGACTTTGGTGAGGCAAGAGCAATGATGTGGCTATATACCCCAAAAATTAAATTAATTTATGAATAAAATTAAGGCAGGTATGGTAGGACAGGTGATATGTTGTTGACGCAGTGTGTGGGAGTTGATGGAAACCATCTTCTGTGTGCGTGCAGTGCAAGCAGCTGGTTTAGCATTAAACTAGAGTTTGGGATTGGGGGCACTCCATTGCATTAAGGACAGGGTAAATTACTGGGACACTCTGTTCCAGGAGCAGTCACAATATTCTGCAGAACTGATCAGAGACAGAAGTGGGTGACTAAGAATAAGGCCAAAATGGTAAAGATACAACATTAAAGTCTCTTTATCTGAATGCATATAGCATTCATAACAAGAAAGATAAATGAGTGGTACAACTAGAAATGGGTGTAGGCCAAAAAACTTTAGGGAGGCATCTTTGCAAAGTGACCAAGTTTGAGAATTAAATATTTCAGAATGCTTCAGTCTTGGAAGCATTCTTATATTGGGAAAGTAGAAGAATTCAGCAAAGGAGAACCAAGAAATTGAAAAGGGAAGGAAGAATTGAGTTCAGGAGTCATCTGGTGCAAAGCATAAAACAGACATAGATTAAAAAAAACAAAATTATTGTGAATCCCTTCCAGACTGAGGCAAGAGAAATTATCTTGGGAACTCAGGAAACAGCAGAGAAATTCACCCAATTTCTGTGAAAAAGACTCAGAAAACTTCTTGGAAATTGCGGCAAAACAAAAGATTTAGAATCAATGTGACTCTGAATGAAATTAGCCCTAGTTATAAAAAGATTGGGGAAATTCCACCTGAAGGCCGCAGTGGAAGCTGTCCCCACACATTTGGAGGCAGTGGGTTCCTGATTCTGACCACACACTGCGTGGAAAAGGTTTTCCTCAAGTCACACTTCATTCCCTTCCCCTTTATTTTATTTCCGTGACCTCTATTCCTTGATCCCTCCACCAAAGCAGCCAACTATTATCCACTCATGACAAACCCTCATCATTTTATATGCTTCTATCATATCACCCCTCAACCTTCTTTTCTCAAAAAAACCATCCCAGTTCTGCAACCGGTCCCTGTAACTGTGGTACACCAGACCAGGAGCCATTCTTGTAAATCTCCTCTGGAAACTCTCTGATGCCTTCACATGCTTCCTTTCATAAGGTGACTGGAATTGAATACAATATTCCAACGTTTTATGGATGTTCAGGATGACTTCCCTACTTTAATACTCTAGGCTTTGACTTGTAAGTGCCTTCTTAACTGCTTTCTCAACCTGCCCTGTTACTTTCAATAATTTGTGCACCTGGACCCCTAGATCCTTGCATTCCTACCCCTTTCAGAACAGTACGGTTTATTCTGTACTGCTTCTCCACACTTCATCGTCTTTGCTACCAAACACACCAGCTTACATTTCTCCACCTTAAGTTTCATCTGCCACATGCCAATTCCAACAGCCTGTGTACACCCGACTGTAATCTATCACTATTTGCAGTTCACAATACTGCCATGTTTTGTGTCATCCACATATTTAGAAATTGTGGCTCAAGTCTCATTAATATAGATGTTAAAAAGTAATAGCACTCACACTGACCTCTGGGTAGCACCTTCCTCAACATCCGTTCCCCATGATCCTCTCTTATCAGTTACTTTGCCAACTTCCCCTCAATGTCCCTTCTATCTCACTTGCTTCAACTTTGTTGATAAGCCTGTTAAGTTAACCATAGAAACGTAGAACAATACGGCACAATACAGGCCCTTCGGCCCACCATGTTGTGCCGCCCTTCAAACCACACCGAAGACTATCTAACCCCTTCCTCCCACATATCCCTCTAACTTAAATTCCTCCATATGCTTATCTAACAATCTCTTGAACTTGTCCAATGTATCAGCCTCCACCATCACCCCAGGCAGCGCCTTATCAAAAGTTGCACCTTATCAAAAGCGTTCTGCAAGTCCATGTATACCACATTGACTGTTTTATTCTCTTCAAGTCTATTTCTTACTGCTTTAAAAATCCTACCAAACTGAATGAAGATTACTTATCCTTAACAAATCTGTGCTGTCTTTTGTTAATTAATCCATATTCCTCCAGGTGACTATTTATTCTGCCCTGGATCAATGTTTCTAAAATCTTTCCCACCACCCAGTCAGACTGACTGGCCATATTTGCTGGGCTTATCCTTGCTCTGGGTATCCAATTGGAAGGGTATGATCAATGCCCCCAAAATTTCCTCCCGCATCCCATCTAGTCCTTGCAATGTACCTGCTTTATGATCAGCTAATTTTTGTAATAACTTCAAGCTATCAATTTTTAATGCATTTAGTGTCTCTTTCACTTCACTTTGGAAGTACCTTCTTCTTTGGCGAAGGTAGATACAAATACTCTTCTCGCTTTTTAATGCTGCCTTCAGCATCCATTGCAAGTTCCCTTTTATGTCTCAGAGAAGCCCCATTTCCATTTCCTACTTTTTTACTACTTATATGCCCATAGGAGACTTCCCACTTACACTGGCAGCTAAACTTTCCTCAAACATTCTCTTTGCCTTTCTTGGTTTAATTTTCACTTCCCCTTTGACTCTTTTGTAATCAGCCTGGCTCTCAGTAGCGTTTACAACCCCACACATCATACACAGGCTTTTATTGCTTTATCTTCTGTATCTCTTGCATCACCCAGTGAGCTGAGGACCTGTTCTTCCTTTGTCCCTCGTGGGAATGTGCCTCAGCTCTGCCTGAACCATCAAGGCAGTGCATTGTTCTGCTGTAGTTTTGTCTGCTGCACCTGCCCTGCCATTTATTATCATGGCTGATCTGTCCCGGGCCTCAACTCTTCTGCACCAGGTCCCTGATAGCCCTGGGTTCCCAGGCCTTTGAAAAATTGTCTACTGCCTCTTTAAATATCTCCATTGATCTAGCCTCCTCAACCCTCCAACTGTCAACTTTGGTTCCAATTTACCTGCGCCATATTCGCTTGGCCTTCCACCAACCAATAATTTTTAACTGGGATTGCACCTTCTTCTGGTGTGTGGTAGCTACTCTCACACTTGGAGTATAGCTAAAGAGCCAGTTGCTGGGCAACTTATGCTTTTCAAAGTTATGGTGATTTACTGGTGCTAATCTCAACTTTGAAGTCTTGTCTAGGGTGCTCTCTATTTGATTGATGCACTGATTTTTTTATTGCAAAATACCTGAAGTGTGGTCTATACCATGTGAATACACTGGTGTCGAACACAATACCACTGTTGGTCCATGGTTTAGTCATGCTCAATAGATTATCTACTACGAAGTGTAACATTGCTTACCAGATGTTCCTTTTCGGATTGTAACACTGCTCAATAGATAGTCCATTACAAAGTTTAATATTGCTTAATAGATAGCTTATGGTGTAATATTGTTCAATACAAGTTCCACTCCAGAATCATAGAGTCATAGAGCAATACAGCACAGATACAGGCCCTTCAGTCCAACTAGTCCATGCTGACCATAGTGCCCACCCAGCTGGTCCCAATATCCTGCATTCGGCCCATATCTCTCTAAGCCCCACCCCTCCATGTATCTATCCAAGTGCTTCTTAAATGATCCTATTGTACCTGCCTCACCCACTCCCTCTGGCAGCTCGTTCCATACACTCACCACCCTCTGCATGAAAAAGTTGCCCCTCAGGTCCCTTTTAAATCTTTCCCCTCTCATCCTAAACCTATGCCCCCTAGTTTTGGACTCCCCTACCCTGGGGAAAGGACTGTTACTGTCCACCTTATCTATACTTCTCATTATTTTAAACAATTCTATAAGATCGCCCCTCATTCTCCTACATTCCAAGGAATAAAGACCCAGCCTGGCCAACCTCTCCCTATAACTCAGATCCTTGAGTCCTGGCAACATCCTCGTAAATCTTCTCTGCACTCTTTCCAGTTTAACCACGTCTTTCCTATAACAGGGAGACCAAAACTGTCCACAGTGCTCCAAGTGCGGCCTCACCAACGACTTATACAACTGCGACATAATGTCCCAACCTGTATACTCAATGCCCTGACTGATGAAAGCAAGCATGCTAAACACCTTTTTAGCCACCGTGTCTACCTGTGACGATGCTTTAAACGAACGATACACTTGTACTCCTTGGTCCCTCTGTTCCATTACATTCCCTGGTGACCTACCATTCATAGTACAAGTCCTATGCTGATTTGACTTTCCAAAATCACCTCACATTATCTGTATTGCAATCCATTTGCCACTCCTCAGGCCACTTCTCTAACTGGTCAAGATCCCCCTGTGATATACGACAACCTTCTTCACTATCAACAACACCTAATTTCGTGTCATCCGCAAACTTACTGATCGAGCCTTGTGAATTCGCATCCAAATCATTTATATAAATAATGAACACCAAGGGTCCCAACACCGACCCCTGCAGCACACCACTAGTCACCGGAGTCAAATATTGTCCACAGATGGTCCAGGGTGTAAATTTGCTCTAGATGGTGTACATCTATTATTCTAGCATATGCCATTCTTTTAACTAGTAAACGCTGAGCTTCAGTGTCAATTGTAACTCTGAGGGTTTTACCTGTTGTGTTTCATTCCTCTGACACTGTGTCTAGTACCCGCACCCTTCATCAGTAAATCAAAAATCTGTTCTAATTACTTCAAACCCTGAGAAGGCAGGTTGGACAATTGGCATTCTTGCTCCTTTGACCATGTGACACCTTTGTGTCCCGTAGAGGTTACCGCAGTCAGCAATATCTGATACTACTGATAAAGGCATTGAATGAACCAGCTTGCTTCCAATTTAATTTGAATGGACAGGTCTTTTAAGAGTCCTCAAGACTAACATCGAATTCATCTTCAAATTACAATTTCCATCCAGTTCCTTGCATTGTACATTTTGACAGTATGTACAAAATTTCAGCTGACTTCACATATAGTTTATTCCTGTTTTTCTCTCTCTAGAAGAAACAAAATTGGTTTAGCCAACGTTAAGATTTTCGAGAGGAAATATATTTGCAGAAGTATATGTCAAGAATTAGTTAAAAAAAAGTTCCAAGAAACCTATTGCATGCACAGAAAACAGATTTTAAGATCAAACACAGGAAAGAAATCATTTGTTCGAAGGACTCAGAATGAAATCTCTCACTACAGATTGCAATGTTAGTCATTGTTTACCAATTAGTTCTACTGGAAATGAAATATACCACCCTTAACTGCTCCAGATTGTTTGTGCCTGAAGACCCACCGATGTCACAGAGTCATAGAGCAACACAGCATGGGAAAAGGCCCTTTGGCCCAACTCACCCATGCTAACCAAGATGCCCATCTGAGCCATCACATTGGTCCACGTTTGACTTATCCCTCTGCTCCTTTCCAATCCATGTATCTGTCCAAGTGTTTTTTGAATGTTATAACTAGAAGAGAGAGAGAGAGAGATCACTTTATTAGTCACATGTACATTGAAACACACAGTGAAATATATCTTTTGCGTAGTGATTTGGGGGGCAGCCTGCAAGTGTCGCCACGCTTCCGGCGCCAACATAGCACGTTCGCAACTTCCTAACCCGTACGTCTTTGGAATGTGGGAGGAAACCAGAACCTTATATTAACACCCACATCCCAGGAAAGAATGAATAAAAACTGGACAGGTTCCATAAATTCATTCAAAACATGGATATCGAAGGGCTCGTGTTTTCCCGCCTCCAATCTCCCATTCTATTCTGCAGACTTACGCTGATTAACAGCACTCTGCTAACCATTCTCGGTCAGGTTTTACCTCTGGTATGGATTCACAGAGAAGGTCTCAGACTGGGACACAGTCACATACAGCATCCATTTACCCACACTATCCATTCAATACATCGCAATTAGCAGCAAAAACCACAAAGGATATTTTCACCTTAAAGCCAGCAGCACTGTCATCTGACTAGACTCTGATTTGAGCTTCACACTGGTGTCTCTCCAGAAGAAGACCTGCCCACTTCCTCCTCTGGAACATGACTGTTCCATCCACCACCTTCAGTCCGTCATCCAAGCTCAGGTCCATCTAGGAGATTTACAGCATCTCCACCACTCCTTCAGCTGAGGGCACCAAGCAGAACAGAACCAAGCTAGTCTGATAGCTAGAGACCAGCAATAGAATAACATTACACTGATGCCTGGAACTGAGGCAACACATGGAAACATGAGGATCCCGACCCAAAGCATTGACTGTCCATTTCCCTCCATAGACGCTGCCTGACCCACTGAGTTCCTCCGGCTTTTTGTGTGTAGCTCCAGATTCCAGCATCTGCAGCCTCTTGTGTCTCCACAAGGAAACACTGTGCTTCCAGTCAAATCTCCTCACTGCACAAAATATCTTAATTTACATCTCAAAAATGCAGATGGAACAGTCTCAGTTGATTATCTGCAGCAACATTTCCTTGAAGATGTGCCAATGGATCACACGTTCACTGACAATGGCAATTAATGGTTAGTATCCAATTTATTCCTGTACCAAACAGCTCAGTGGAGAGGCACTTAGCAACAAGTTCTGAAGGCAGTAACAGAAGATCATACTAATGAGTCAGCACAGGTTTTTACTGCCAGTTGGGCACTTTTAATGTTTTCCTTCTGGTCTAGAAACTATATTTCTGGTGCAGCTTCACTGGTAACATGTTTGGAGATGCATTGCCACCTCCAGACTGGAACATATGCTGAAGCAGTTATTTTTACAGACGTTGACTTCGTTTTGCTCTACTGCCATGACCGAATGAGGAACTGGATGTTTATAACAAAACCGAGCTTGCCCTATCTGGCACGGTTGGCAATATCTGTGTTTTACAAAGCACTTAGACAGTGATTGGTGGAGTATTGCAGCCATATTCAGCAGGTTGAAGAGAAAAATAACTGCTAGCTCTCAGTTTTCTGCAATCCAAAGCCATAAAATCCTCACTCCCAAAGTATTTTCATATTCAATTTCCACCCCAAGTGCAAAGAATCTGAATTGCTTCAACTGCATTACAATTTGGCTACTAAAGTCTGCTAAACAGTAACAGGGCTCTGGCACTGGGAGGAACCACAGGATGGAACACACGGTGCAGATGGACACGCTTGTGCCAGTCTCGGCACCCAGAGGTGATCCTGGGGTTACACTGAGTGGAGAGGTCGGCCCACCCTGGGCCCCTGCATCCATCCTTGGCCCCCTCCTCTTCCTCACTTACATGCTGTTTCTCACCAATGCTGTGAACAAACCCAGGGCTCATGGTTACATGAACAATGATGACGTCTGTTCCACGTGTCCGTGGCTTTTTAACCCCTTGTAGAGTCATAGAGCACGGAAGCAGGCCCTTCGGCCCAACTAGTCCATGCTGACCAAGACACCCATCTAAGCTAGTCCCATTTGCCCGGGTTTGGCCCATATTCCTCTAAAACTGTTCCTATCCATATACTGTCCAAGTGTCTTTTAAATGTTGTTAATGTCCCTGCCTCAACCACTTCCTCTGGCAGCTCGTTCCATATACAGACCACCCTCTGAGTGAAAAAGTTGCCCCTCAGGTTCCTGTTAAATCTTTCCCCTCTCACCTTAAACTGCCTTCTAGTTCTTGATTCCCCAATCCTGGGAAAAAGTCTGTGTACATTCACCCTATCTATGCCCCTCGTGATTTTATACACCTCGATAAGATCACTTCTCATTCTCCTAAGCTCCAATGAATGAAGTCCCTGCCTGCTCAACCTCTCTCCATAACTCAGTCCCTCGAGTCCTGGCAAAATTTTCATAAGTGTTTTCTGCGCACTTTCCAGCTTAATGACACCTTTCCTATCGCAGGCTGACCAAAACTGAACACAATATTCCAAATGCAGCCTCACGAACGTCTTGTACAACTGCGACATAACACCCTAACTTTCATACTCAGTGCCCTGACTGATGAAGGCCAGCGTGCCTTCATTGCCTTTATCCTGTCAAGGTTACATCCAGTCTTCCCCCAGTAGGTACTTTGCAGACCATAAGCATCTTTCTTTATCCACAGACTCCGTTCTTTTTCCACCAAGTGCATGCTATTGTCCGCCACTCTCCCATATCAACAACCTGACATGTTTTAAAAATTGGGCAGAGTTTCTCACTCCATAACTTATCCATCAATAACAGCATCTTGCATTTATATGGCGCTGACAGTGAACATCTGTGGTGTTCACCAGAGGATTATCAAGCAATCTTTGACAATGAGAAGGTTTTAGTGCGGGTGACCAAAGTGGGTATCAACGGGCATCAGTGGAGAGAGGGCCAAGGAGGTTGAGTGGTTTAGTGAGGGACTCCAGTGGTAAAGGGTTTACCAGCTAAATGCATGCCTACCGATCCTTGAGCAGCTACCTTTGGGGATGATTACTCATTTCTGTTTCTAAAACACGGTCTGCATTTCTGCCACCTCTACTCTAGCACTCGTTCCACACTTTCAACTTCTCCCTAGTTCTGTGGTCAGGTCCTGCACCAAATCGAGCTGATCAAAGGTAATCGGCCTGATTTGTAAACTCAATTTTCCTCTTAACGGAAGCTGTCTGATTTGCTGAGTCAGTCAATCATTTCCTGTAAAATCAGTGTCAGCTGCACATACTTAACTCTGATCAACACGCTCCAGATTCAAACCCCTGCTGGGGACTTAAACACAGAAATCGAGGCCAGCGCTCCAGTGCGGTCCTGAGAGAACGCTGCACTGCTGAAGGGGTTGTGTTTTTTGATGGGACATTGCCCAAGCCCCTAAATGCCCACTTGAATGAATGTAACAGGTTCCTGGCATTATTTCCAAGAAGGCAGCACAGTGACCCAATTGCAATCCCGACCTCTGATGCTGTCTGCGTGGAGTTTGCATGCCTTCTTATAACTGCATGGATTTCCCCCTGGGTTTCCTCCCACACCCCAAAGACGTGTGGGTTGCAGGTTAGTTAGCCTCTGTAGATTACCACTGGTGTGTAGATGAGGGGGAGTTACAGGGGTGTTGGGAGAATAAAATAAATAAGAGCAGAATTAGTGTAAATAGGTGCCTGATTGCCAGTGTGGGCTGAAGGGCCTTTTTCCAGTCTATGGCCATGATTCTATGAGCAGGAGAGCTCTCCCTGATGCCCAGGATAATACTTATTCCTTAATCAAATGATTAAAATCTGCTTATCGGCTCACTGTCACAAAGTAGGAACTCAGTGTTTGCAATGAAGCTTCTGTGTATCCAACTTTCAGCAGAGAATTCAACTGCTTTATACTCCTATTTCATATTTAACATACACGTTAGTTTAATTTAAAAGAAAAGATCAAATGAAAAGTGCATAATATATTATTAAATGCGTGAACATAAGTAAATGGTTTTAAGCTCGTGCTGTTATTCATCACACATTGCAGCTTGAAATGGCAAATGGCAAGGATTCACTTTAAACACTTTCCACCTGGAACATTCAGGGAGTGAAGGTCCAACAGCTCTTGGTAAACCCAGGATTGCAATTCCATTCCTCAGCTTCTAATTCTACACTTCAAAATAACACAGGACCGCGCCTGAGAATTTCAGCTGTATTTCTGTTGGTCTCACTGTAGTTTCCAACAGAAACCCCGGCCAATATCTCTTCTGATGTGCAGTGATGAAGTGATTTATCCAACTGCTTCCCTTCACTCTGATCCATCAAATGAGACACCAGAGGACAAAATACAGGGAAAGGGGAAGGTCCATAAATCCTGCCCCATCACCACAAGTGTTCCACCAATCCCAGCTCACTCTTTCCCCTAAATATCCAAATTTCCTCAGAGGAGGTCAGTTCTGTGAACATGTAATTTGTGAAAATGTGCCAGTAATCTTTTATGTCCCCTGAATACAGCAGCTTTATTCCCATTTCCTTCCTCCCTTCGTGCAGTGATTCTGTCTGTCCCAGGTATTACCCAGTTGGTGCGCCTTAGCACCAATATGGGCATCAGGACTAAACCTCAGCCCAGCTTTACACAAACCCATGGCTGCACAACTTGCAAAAGATGCATCATAAAAATCTAGAGTGGGAGCCTGAGCGATCTTCTCTTGTCCAGAGGCACGGCAAGGAATGAGTTATTGACTGGCACAAGGTTAAAACAGATGGGCACAAGATATTCAGACCTCACTGTGACATAGCCCTCTCAGTTACTAACAGAACTCCATTGTCCAATTTCACCAGATGGTAATGAACAAGTTCCTCCTTGATCCACAATGACTTCCATAAGAAAGCTTAAGCACTTCACAATGCGAAAGGACAATGCGGAAACAAGGCAGCGCTTCCCTCCTCTTCGGACAATCCAACTCTTCTTCCTCCTTCTCATAGCTGGTCACTTCACTTGCAAGTTCATGAAGCCAAACACTGGAGTTTGCTGCCAACATCTCTCTTATTAGGCAAAACATCTACATCATTAAGTAGCTGTATTACAGAAATTCTGCTTTTTCTATTTCAAAATATATTTTACTCATAAAAATTTCTAAAAAATATAAATACAGAATATTCAAGTCAAGATTTTCATATCAAGTAATGTCGTTCCATTAATTGACATTGACATAACATCAGTTACCAACCATTCACAAACTTAGAGTAAATAGTTCACTGAGTTTTAACACAAGTTTTAACTGACATGCGTGCAATGGTAGGAGAGTCTTGAGGTGTGGAGTTAAGACTGTTAGTGCTACCCATGCTAGAAATGTTGTCATCAACGAACATACCATGTGGAAACATCCTATTGAAGCTCATCATCAATCTCCCACCATTAGACATAAGACCATAAGACATAGGAGCAGCATTAGGCCATTTGGCCCATCAAGTCTGCTCTGCCATTCTATCATAGTTGATTTATTTTTCTCTCACAACCCCATTCTCCTGCCTTCTCCCCGTAACCTTTGATGCCCTCACTAATCAAGAACCTATCAAGCTCCGTTTCAAATGCACCCAATGGCTTGGCCTCCACAGCTGTCTCTAGCAATGAATTCCACAGATTCACCACCCTCTAGCTAGAGGAATTATTCCACATCTCTGTTCTAAAGGGATGCCCTTCTATTCTGAGGCTGTGCCCTCTGGTCCTGGACTCTCCCACTACTGGAAACATCCCCTCCACGTCCACTCTATCCAAGCTTTTGAATATTCAGTAGGTTTCAATGAGATCCCCCCTCATCCTTCTAAACTCCAGTGTGTACAGGCCCAGAGTCATCAAACGCTCCTCATGGATTAACCCTTTCATCCCATTCATGTATCATTCTTGTAAACCTCCTCTGGACCCTCTACAATGCCAGCACATCCTTCCTTAGATATGGGGCCGAAACTGCTCACAATACTCCAAATGTGGTCTGACCAATGCCTTATAACGCCTCAGCGTTACATCCTAGCTTTTATATTCTAGTCATCATTTTGCATTTGCCTTCCTTACTACTGACTCAACCTGCAAGTTAACCTTTAGGGATTCCTGCACTAGGACTCCCAAATACCTTCACACCTCCAATTTCTGAATTCGCTCCCATTTAGAAAATAGTCTACGCCTTTATTCCTTCTACCAAAGTGCATGACCAGACACTTCCCCACGCTGTATTCTATCTGTCACTTCTTTGCCCATCCTTCCAACCTGTCCAAGTCCTTCTGCAAACTCCCTGCTTCCTCAACACAAGCTGTGCCTCCACCTATCTTTGTATCACCCACAAACTTGACTACAAAGCCATCAATTCGGTCATCCAAGTCATTAACATATAACGTAGAAGTAGCAGACCCAACACCAACCGTTGCAGAACACTACTAGTCACCGGCAGCCAACCAGAAAAGGCCCCCTTTATTCCCACTCTTTGCCTTCTGCCAGTCAGCCAATCTTCTATCCGTGCTGGTACCTTTCCTGTAATACCATACGCTCCTATCTTGTTTAGCAGTCTCATGTGCAGCACCTTGTCAAAGGCCCTCTGAAAATCCAAGTAAACAACATCCACTGACTCTCCTTTGTCTATCCTGCTTGTCACTTCCACCACTTCAAACCATCACTCACTACATGCCATTAAAATCTTGTGCACTCTTCCAACCAGCATATTGCCAGCTGCAAGTTATATATTCTCAAACAAAGTACACCTTCCATGGCTAAACATTACACAGAGAGAAAGCTGGTTTTAAATAATGTACGATTATTTTATTTTTTTGTAGTATTTCTAACTGATTAATTGCTTAAAAATAGCTTAAAGGATTTTGACAACATTGGGCTGATGAAAAGCCAGCTGAGGCCTAGTTGATGCTTGCAGCCCTTGTGTTTCAGGGAAGGACTTGTGGTTGTAAAGGGTTGATTCAGTCAGTCCTCTGTGCCAGGTGGGTGACCACCACAGGGATCCAATGTAATCTGAGCCAGTAAATTTTGGGAGGGGAGGTTAATACTGGTGACCAAGGACAAATTTCCACACAATAAACTCTCCAAAGACTGGCATTTCTTTAAATATCTTTCATGTACAAAATATACAAACGTACAGAAGTCTAATGGGGTGACACAGGGTAGGTGGACAGATGATATTTCTCCCAACTGCAGTGTTGGGGACCAAGGGTTGCAGTCTCTAAATAAAGGGTTGGCCATTCAAGACAGAATTGAGAAGAAATCTCTCCACAGAGATGAATCTCTGGGACCATCTATACAAGAGGGCCATGGAGAGTCAGTCTATTCATGGCAGAGGTCAATCAATTTTTTGATATTAAAGGAATCGAGGGAGATGAGGCTGGTGTAGCAAAGTAGCACTGAGGGAAAAGATCAGCTATGACCTTATTGAATGTCAATGTTGATGTGAGAGATTAGATGACCAACTGGCCCACTTCACAGTCATTTAAGTATTTCTGCAGGGCGGTTACTGTTATAATATAGAAAAGGCAGCACCCAATTTGTACACAGCAAGCTCCCACAAATGGCAATGCGGTAATGAGCATGTCATCTGTTTTCATCGAGTCAATAGAGCACAGAAACAGGCCCTTCAGCCCATCAAGTCCTTGCCAACCACTGAGTACATATCCATTGTAACCTCATTTGGTCACATTTGCAATTCAAGTACTCACCTGGGTACTTCTTAAACGTTGTGAGAGTCCCTGCCTCTCCCGACCAACATCTTTCTCTTACAAAACACAATATTAGTGATGTTGGAGTGGATATATATTCCCCAGACACGAGGAAACTCAACTGCTCTTCTTTGAAATAGCACCATGAGATCTCTCACATCTGCCTGAGAGAGCCTGTTGAACCTTGGTTTCTCATCTCAGCCACAAAACAGCTTATTAGATAAGGCAGCACTCCCTCAGCATGGCATACAGTGTCAGGCCAGATATTATGCTCAAGTCTGTGGACTGAGAGTAATTGGTTCAGAGACAAGACAGCCATTAAGCCACAGTTGGCGTCACTTTTCAACTTTGGTCAACTTGAGCAGAGAATGGAACACATAACAACTTGATCCCACAACATACCATCTTCCATTCCCGCTACTCTTAACAGAAGATAAGATGTCAGCTGCTCTTTGCACTTGCATCATTCATCTACAAGGCAGCAACAACTCAGTGGTAGCAGCATAAGGTGCATGTACAAAACAGCTCACCATCCATTAATAAACCACCCTTCATGTAACAATTAGATTAGAAACTGCTAAATCCATAAGTATTTTAACATATGGGCTTTTTAGCTGCTACTCAACAGGAGAAAAGTGGGTGGTAACTGTAATCTTTAAAAGAAATGTTCATGGAAAAAGCAACCAATGTAACATTGATTGTAAGAAACTCACTAATATCAAACACAATCTGTTTCAAAGTGCTGCTACTCTCTCACTGTTCTAATGGTGCTGTCTTAACTGATAAGGTTATTTCTTTATAATAACAATTCAGTCTATTCTAGCAGCTTATCCATGACTCATATGTGGGGTCTATTGGCTTTGCTGTTAGGTACCACCTGCATCACAACTGGAATCTAAAGTCAGAATGGTCAGTGACATCTTTGAGGAATGTGGTCATGACCCAAGGAATCATACCAGCAAACAAACGTTACTAATTAGGACAATGCGTTTGTGCTTTCATGATTGCCATTTCCCTTTGCCTTTCTGCTGACCAGGATTGGAAGGTTTAAGGTTTAGTTGCTAGTGTACAAATGTTGCAATGGAACTGAGAGATACATCTGAACAAGGATATTTCTGGGACCCTTGCATGATAGGCATTGCCTATGCAGTGAGTGGGATCAGTAACTGTCGTTATTGGAATGGACACTGTGTAAGTCAGGGCTGTGTGAGGTTTCAGATTAGGCTGAATCATTCCAACCTGCTGACCAGTTTCCCAGGAGTAGTTACCGGGATTTACTTTCGTCTCTGGTCTGAAGGTGGAAGAACTGGCAGACTGACTTGCCAGCTGTTGAGTCAACCACCTTCTGACTCCCAGCCTGCCGGTGAGGCTGGTCCCTACCGGAACTGCTGGGAGTCGGAATCTCCAGGCCTTTGCCCTGGCAGAAGCCTCCACCATTCAGTGATCCCGCTCCACCAAGAGTTTTTTTTGAGTGGTGCCAGGCTACTGGTTGGGTGAGCCCCCGGGAAGGAATGCAGTCTCTGCCTAGTCAGCGGCAGTGGATGGAGAAATTGGGCCAAGTTAATCTTGTGAACATTGTGTGTTTGCATAATTATTGTCCAACATACCAATCAACAAGGTGGAGGTAATCTGATCAAACTATTAAATTAGTGGAGACACAAGAGACTGCAGGTGCTGGAATCTGATCAAACTATTAAATTAGTGGAGACACAAGAGACTGCAGGTGCAAGAAATCTGCTGGAGGAACTCAGCAGGTTGGTCAGCATCTGTGGAGGGAAATGGACAGTCAACATTCTGGGTCGAGACTCCTCATCTAAATTAATGGTCCTGGGGATGGGGAACTATGGTCACTAGGGTAAATTAGTGGGGCTGGGTCTGTTCTCTTTGAAGAGAAGGCAGGGGGGATATTTGATAAACTATATAAAATGAGGAGGGGCCTGGTCAGAGACGATAGTGGGAAGCTGTTGCCATTGGCAGAGGGGTCACGACTTGAGGGAACAGGTACAAGGTAGAGGGAAAGAGAATTAAGAATGGCGCCTGGTTGGAATCTGGATAGCACTGCCTGCGGATGTGGTGGAGGAAAATTTGCAAGGCTACAGAGAGAGGGGACATGGGGGAAGGGGGAAGTGGAACAAGAGAGATGTGGTGCAGACATCATGGGCAAATGAGCTCCTTCTGTGCTGTAACCATTCTGGGATTCTACAATCCTATCAATGCAGAAACTGGTCTTAGTTTATCTAAGCATTAAAAAGATTTTCAGATTTCTGAAATAATTGATGTGGAAACCACTGTGACATTTCTTGGTGGCCCTGTTATGGGGCTGGAGCTTGGTGGGGAGGGGTGGTGGTGGTGAGGAGGATGTAGGTATAAAGGCAACCACCCACCCCAAGGAAGGTCACAGCTGAAAAATGTCGCCAGGGGTTACCATGTCAGTCACTTGTGAACTGGAAGTCACATCATCAGCATGTATGAGGTCCAGTCATGTGACCTGCCCACGTGACAGCGATTGCTAATGGCGCACCATCAGCCATGGGGACAGGCTGTAGGGTTCGGTCAGGAGCTCAGCAATGGTCACCGAGTGACACATGTTGTAGCCACGAGTACGCAGTGAGGGGAAGGTGAATGTCAGGTTGGACAATCTGGTCCAATCTGTTTTGACTCCTCAAGCTGTCCAATTGGTTGAATATTAATCCACCTGTATCAGTGCCAGTTACAGGGTGTAAAAGAGATTGTAACCAAACAAAGTTAAACTTAGTTCTGAATCTTCCTTTTACTCTCTGGAAGTTACATTAAACAACAATATGAGTTATAAAACATTTTTCTCATTGTAAAAAATCTCAAGAAGTTTCACACAACTGTTGGCTCACAATACAAAATACTCAAAGTGATGGAAACTGGAAATCCCAGAATTGAATTGTTTGGGACTTTAGTGACCTCAGGAAAATGCCAAGTGATTCCCAAATGGGAATAGATGCAAATGAACCTTCTTATTAATCTTCCATTTAACTTTTAGGAATCATTACAGATTACTGTCAAAGATGCAATGTGGAATGTGTTGTTCTTCCATAATATGGAACAGTTAATGAAAATAAATTATTTTAAATGCAGATCATGACAAAATACAGCTTTGTAGCCTGGTTACTGTGGAGCCCTGGGGACCAATATTGCTTTCTAAATCTCCAGCAAGTTTGATTGTAACAAATATGTAGTGTTATCTCGAAGAAGAAACACCTTGTAAAACAACTAGCTCCCAGATTTGTAAAGATTAGGTTGTACCTGCCTTATTAGGGGGAATAAAAATGTATTTCATGAGAAGAGAGAGGAAATTATTACAGTAAAACTCCAACAGTCCAGTGTCGGATTGTCTGGAAACCCTGACTGTCCGGCATCCGGTTCACTCATCTGGAATGTGAACTGGGGGTCCGGGGTGTATCCAGAACCAGGGTCCAGACTGTGGACGGAGTGTACAGCTGCAGCTGGGGCACCAGGGGTCAGGAACGTGTGTGTGTGTGTGTGTGTGTGTGTGGCTGGAGCTGGGGTCTAGACCACTGGTATACTTCCTGCTCTCATTAAACTCACTGGGTTCACTGGAAAATTTATCACATCACTGCACTGTGTAACATGTAAAAAATGTGAAATAAAAGTGTGTTTGGGTGTTAACAGGAGTAACCGCACACACATTTTCCAATAATCTGGGCAGTGAAGGTGTTACAGAGTTGGTTTTGGTGGCATTTGTTTGCACCAGAAATGTGAATTCATTTTGAACAGAAATATTTTCCCGTGTTTATTTGATGAGAAGCAGAAAGGACGTGGAAAAGGATGGAACCAGCTTTCACTACTCAAGCTAGCCTGCCGTTACCTCCACACAGTGGACTCTGCCATGGACCCCAGAACATCGCGTGAAAGAGGTACAAAGAGCTAGAGTGGAATTGAGGAGAATTTCCTTTCAGCAAAAGCTCAGAGCCTGAAAGGGTGGTGGAGGCAGAGACCTTCATTACATTCAGAAAGCTCCTGGATGTGCATGAAACCTGCAGAACAACAGACCAAGAGCTGGTGAGAGAACTCTTCCCACAGTTGACAGATGAGCTGAGTTTCTGCTGAAGCATAAAGTTCCGTGAGTTGGAAGGTCAAATCCTGTGCACAGACTTCACTCCAGTTCATGGTCAAAGTTAGAGTCAGGGAGGCAGGCAGCACAGAAACAGACCCCTCAGCCCACCGAGTCTGCACCAACCATCCGGTGCCCATTTACATTAATCCTACACTCATCCCATTATATTCTCTCCACATTCCTTTCAACTCCTTCCAGATCCCACCACTCGCCCACACACTAGAGGCAATTCACATCAGCTAATTAACCTGCATATCTGTGGGATGTGGGAGGAAGCTAGAGCATCCAGGGAGACTCACCTGCTAACCCTACACAGACAGTTCAAGATCGAACCCGGGTCTCAGGAGCTGTGAGGCAGCAGCTCTACTGGTTCCACCACTGTGCTACCCCAAGGTTCCCAGTTATTTGTTCACATTCCACGGATTTCACATAAAGGGAATATCAGGCTAGTCAATAAATGGTTAAGTTGCTGGACTAGCTACCTAAAGGCCTAAATCAGGGATCCAGAGATATGATTCAAATCTCAACATGGCCACTGAGGAATTGAAATTGAGATAATTAACTAAATCTGGAATAAGAAACTTTCCTCAGTCCTTCCTTAATTGAATTAAGACATCTTTGCTCCTGTACTCAAAACCTCTTGCAATGAAGACCAACATACCATTTACCATCTGAACTGCTTGCATCACTTGCATGTGTCCCACATCCCAGAGACGTGTGTTCTGTTCTGGTAGGTGCATTGCCCAGTGTAAGTTACCATCAGTATAGGTAGGAGAGGAGAATTGGCTCAGCAACACCCACAACCATGACAGGTGCAGGTTCATCACCCAGGCTCTCCCCAGGAGTACTTGAGACAGAGAGGCAGTCAATGACTCAGATGAGACTTTGAGGTGAGTTCCTCAATGTCCTTCCTCCAGCCCACAACAGCCTATATGGGCCTAGTTTGCTATCACTCCTACCCAATACTATTTCTAAGTATTATTAGGAAAGATTTTGAGGGATATGGGTCAAACCTGGGCAAATGGGACTAGTTTAGATGGGCATCTTGGTTGGCATGGACGAATTGGGCCAAAGGGCTTGACTCCATGTCTCCTGACTCTGTAACCGTAAGTCAGGAAATTTTTCCTCATCATAGAAAAATGCCATTCAGCTGATCATGTTAGTCCCAGCCTTTTAAAAGAGACTTCCAGGTTGCCCCTCGTTCTTTTCCTGATGGTGGGCCGAAGGGCCTGTTTTGTGCTGTATGGTTTGTGCTGTATGATTGCAGTTCCAGTTGAGCCTAGAGCAGGGGATGGGGTGAGGTGTCCTCCCCCCACAGGTCCTGGCTCACAGAAGAACTTGGTGAGTCTTTGCCACAGTGACTTGGGGGTTGGCAGGATGAGAGGAGAATGATAAGCCAGCCAGAAGCCTTTAAGCGCTCTTTATCCTCTTTGGGGATTGATATGTCAGAATGGTCAAGGCAAGACAGTAGACCTTCAAGAAATAGTTTGTCTTGAGTTTCTTTCATCAGGGATGATTCAGCATCTGTATGGATAAGGGGCCGAGCAACAGCTCAGATAAAAGGTAGAGGCTGTAGGCTTGAAGTTGATCTGTTACTGCAGTTGATATACAACTACCATGGGTAATAAGCCTGACTTGTTTAAGCTCCTGCCGGCCTTGTGTACTGACCGCTGTGTGTGCTCTCGCTAATTCCTGTAAATGATGAGATTTGGGAGTTGAAGCAACTTTCTATATTCCAGTAAGTCAAAACTCAATTAAATTTTAAAACATGTTGCAATGATACTTGATGGTTCCTCTTCGATTCTTTCAATTTTCAGTGCTGTTGCATTGAATGTACAGTGGTCTCAGTTGTGATGTCTGCACTGAAGCTGCTCATATCAAACTCGTGGCTTCCTCCTCTGCCACTTTTGGGGTGGATCAGATTGTCCTACCTACCTCCTGTCTAGGATGAACTGGGATTTTCTCTAGTGAAACTCAGATATGAGTGAAGCGGTCATCTTTGGCCAAAGGCTTAAATTCTGGACACATGGCATCACCCACCTCATCCGTAGTCACGGTCATTGTATAGTTGTTGTTTTTATTGACCAGGTCATGTTTATTACCTAGTCTTTAGTTATCCACGGGTGGTGGTAACTGCTCCCTTAAATCAATCTCATCCTTTTTGTTCACCTGGGCCATTTCAGTTCAAAGCTGACCATGTAACTGTGGGCCTGGAGTCACAAGCAGGCCAATGTTCTTCATTGGCCCTGTCTCTTGTTATCCCTGTAATGTTCTAAAATGCACCAACCCCATCTCCAGAACCCCTTTCATCTGACTCCTGTCTCTGGGCTGCATCCAGTCGTGTCCCTCCACCATTTGTGGCTGTGTTCTCAGCAGCAACAGCCACAACCTAATCCTCCTCCTAATCTCACTACCTCCTTACCCTCAGTAAAACCCTTATTAAAATCTGATTCTTGGATTAAACTCTCAGTCACATTATTTGATGAGGTAATTAGTTTTTCTTCCATCTCTGGAGCTTAGTAAGACATTTCCCTTCATTAATAGAAATGTGTGTAAAATTGTTGCTGTAATGAATATTTATTTCCTTGCATTCATTTGCTACAATTATACAATTTTAGGATTCTGTCGTGCAGGGACTGACGGTGTAGCCAGAAATTTTGTCAATGGCTAATTGATCAGATATTTTTGATGCTGTTAATTAAAACAAACTGATTGGCAATAACAAGTCACTGCTCAATTCAAATGATGCCATGCTCATTAATGCCTTGCTTTAAGATTTGAATTACATTTTAAGAACTTCTCCTCCAACAATGCGGCATGTGTGTTTTAATTTACTACCGAAGGCTACCTAGGATTTGAAGAATTGTGTCTGATATTTGCTGGAATTTTGTCTCTAGGTAGTGAATGTATGACCTGCTCAACATTTTAGCGAGGACATCAGCTTACTTCCGAGAAAGGTTATGGTGCCACTGAGTTTCTTGATCTTAACCTAGTACCAAGGAAATACCACACTGGGAGATGTGCTGCCTATTGCCAACACAAATCCAGAATTGGAATCAGGTTTATTATCACTGATGTATATGATATGAAATTTGTTGTCTTGTGGCAGCGGTACAGTGCAAAGACATATAAATTACCATAGATTACAGAATAAATAAATAGTACAGAAAAAAAGAATAATGAGGTGGTGTTCATGGGTTCATGGACTGTTCAGAAATCTGATGGCGGAGGGGAAGAAGCTGCTCCGCTTCCACAGCAGCACTTGATGAAGAGCAAGGAAATTTATACAATGCCCCCCTTGACAAACAAAGCTGACAGAGACAGATTATTCGCTCACTCACCTCAATGTTGCCTGCAGGAGCTTCAAGTACACAAATAACCTTGTGTCTTCATCACCAAGTAATAGGAACCTATGAAATGGACCATGGACCTGAAAGGTAGTATATCATTGGAAACTTTGCCTGCTTTTGGTACTTCTCTGTCACCTTGTGGACCATGGATTCAAACTCATCCCCATTCCCCAGTTAGCAGACGGATCAAAAGCAAAGCTGAGATAATGGCTCACAATTTGTGGCTGAACAAATGGCCAAGTTTCTCACTTTCCAGAGAACTGTTTAACCTTGCTGAATTTCAATGCACAAGAAGGAGGCTGTCTTTATTATATACAAGATTGTGCAATTAGAGCCTTGATCGTTTTTGACCTAAGCTTTAGAGTTACATTTATTGGCACCTGCAAAGCTAAAATAGATTAAGGAGGTGTTTCTCCAGACATACGTTAAGTGCTGTGTTTAGTGCACATTTCCATACTTTTGTTGCTTCTGCATCTGGAGAAGAGTGCTTGGAGAGATCATGAAGACTATTCAACACCGATTTTCTTTTAAGGCTGCACACATTTCTTTGCTGAACTTAACAGAAGCCAGTGGTAGGTTGGCCAATACACTGCATGGCCCTTCTGTAACCATTGGGTTGACTGAAAATGCAAATTCTAGAGTCTGAGAGGGACTGACAGGGTAGTTGCCAAGAAACTGTTTCTCTTGGCTGATCATCCTGCAAGAAGGCAGCCCAGGCTCGGGATAAGGAGAACTTTATTTGTGTGGGGAATCATTTGTAAGTCACAACACAGAGGGAGGTTATTGAGGCCCAGCCTGAACCCACCTTCCTATAAGACCATAAGATATAGGAGCAGAATTAGGCCATTCGGCCCATTGAGTCTGCTCCACCATTCAATCATGGCTGATTTTTTTTCAACCCCATTCTCCTGCCTTCTTCCTGTAACCCTTGACCACTCACCTATTAATCTCTGCCTAAAATACACCCAATGACTTGGCCTCCACAGCCCCCTGTGGTAACAAATTCCACAGATTCACCATCCTCTGGCTGAAGAAATTCCTCCTCCTCAGTTTTAAAGGGACGTCCCTTTATTCTGAGGCTGTGCCTTTGGATCCTGGACTCTCCCACTGATGGAAACATCCTCTCCACGTTCTGTATTCAGGAGGTTTCCTCTAGTCCTCGAGCTCACAGCTTTCCAAGCACACATACAGTTCAGTTTAAATGTGCTGAGGGGTTCTGCTTTCCTCTCCACCCACCTCCAATCCCTACAGACAGTGTGTTCCAGACCTCAATCACCCTCATCTCCCCTCTAATCCTTCTAATAATTACTTTAAGTCTCTGCTAAAGGTAATCAGTCCTTCTTATTCACTATATCCTAGCTCCTCATAACATTTTACACCTCAAATAAATCTCCCCTCAGCCTCCTCCAAAGAAGACAACCCCAGTCTATTCCATATTTCATCAGGGATAAACCATTATCATTCTCTACCCAAGGGCTGAGGATGTTCAGTCATTATGAATGTTCAAGACCATCCATAAATTTTTGGACATAAGATCAAGAGGTACCCAGAGTTGTTTGAGCACAGGAACATCTGTGGACTTAGTGAATGGAGCTTGAGGCTTGGGAGGGTCCAATGGCCTCTTCTGTTCCTAATTCACACCTCCTTATGGCAAGGTTAATAGTGCTCAGTTATTTACACACACCAAACACCTTGAGGTGAGTGGTAGTTCCTTAGTAAAATGCAGAATACATTATAAGATGCTCCACTCTTATCTCCGAAGTCAATATCTTGCTGCCTGCCCTCCTGAGAAATGTTTTGAATCGTGCTTTAGCGGCAGAACTGATTTAAATTTGCCTAAGAAAGGTGAAGTCTTGTTATTTCAGTCCTAAGTATCCCAGCCCAAACTTGATGAGCTGAATGACCCTTTTTGTTCAGTATTATTCAGAATACTTAATGATTGCTTAATTTCATCTTTGGATCTGAGAGATATTGTGAGTATGAAGTCTCATCTCTTCAGCAAATAATTGATAAGGATTTTTAAAACATTTACATTAATAGCTCCTTTCTGTGTTTTACTCCCACCTCCCAATTCAAACTTCCTCTCCCTTGTTGATTTTATTTACTTGATTTAACATTGAATTTGCCTGCTCTAAGTCATCTGGTTAAGGAGATGCTCTGTTGCTTGACATGCTCACCCAGCTCCCAGACACGTGATGCCTCTTTTATCTTTGCCCGACTTATTACAACACAGGACAAGGCCATTCACCCACTGAGTCCATGGCTCCAGCAGAGCAATCCCATCCATCCCATTCGCCACTCCTGAACCCTTCCCACTGAGTCAGTCCAGATGAAGGGTCTTGACCGGAAACGTTGACTGTCCATTTTCCTCCACAGATGCTGCCTGACCTGCTGAGTTCCTCCAGCAGATTGTTGCTCCAGGTTCCAGCATCTGCTGTCTCCTGTGTCTCCTTCCAACTTATTGTCTCTCACACATGCCCATCAATGTTCCTTTGATTAATGAACAATAAATGGTAATTTACAGCAGCCAATTAACCTACCAGCACAACTTTGGGATGTTGGAGAGAGCTGCAGCACCAGGAGTAAACAAATCCACACAGTCATAGGGTGAATTTGCAGAATCCAGACACACAGGGTCAGGACTGAACCAAGATCACTGGAACTGTGAGGCAGTAGAAATGACTGCTGTACCACTGAACCACCCTTGGCATTTTCCACTGTGAAGACAAATGCAGAACATCCAGATGCAGGGTCTTGACCTGAAACATCGAGTCCAGCTCCCCCCACAGACGCTGCTCGACCCGCTGAGTTCCTCCAGCAGATTATGTGTTGCTCCAGATTCCAGCATCTACAGTCTCCGGTGTCTGCAAAATATTTGTCTAATGGCACTTGCCATTTCCTTATTCCCTATTTATTCTCAGTTTAATGGTGGTACTGTAGATGGACCTAGATAGGAAAGGTCACAGAGGAGCCAATCAGGAGCAGAGGTTCTGGTGTAGGTAAGACAGCTGAGAGCTGATGGTACCCAATCACAAGGTTGTGACCAGTTTGGTATTGGTTTATTATTGTCACATGTACCAAACTACAGTGAAAATCTTTTGTTTGTGTGCTGCCCAGACAGATCATGCCATACATGGGTACAATGAGGTAGTAAAAGAAAACAGAATGCAGAATAAAGTGTTACAGTTACGGAGAAAGTGCAGTGCAGGTAGACAATAAGGTGCAAGGGCCACGACAAGATCGATTGGGAAATGAAGAGTTCATCGCCAGAGATCCATTTAAGAGTCTCTTAACAGTGGACAGAAGCTGTCCTTGAGCCTGGTGGTACCTGCTCTCAAGCTTTTGTATCTTATGCCCGATGGGAAATGGAGGGGTCCTTGATTATGGAGACACCAGAAGTTGCAGATGTTGGAATCTGGACCAACATCTCAGGCAGCATCTATGGAGGAAAATGGACAGTCGACGTTTCGGGTCCAGAGCCTTCACCTGGACTGTGAGCTCCCTGATTCCGTTGGGCTGAATTCCTGAGGTGTCAGACCTGAGCAACTGAGTGAATGACTGGGAATGGCGAGTGAGGACATTTAGTGGCGGGAGTCTCTCCCCACCCGGGTGGGACCCTCATCATCAGCACCTCACGATCAGAAACAGAAAGCTGGAAGCCTTGTGCCGTGATCAGCTCCAACTTCTGCTGTGGTCTCTCTTATCATTTCCTGTGTTGTTTATATTTCCCCCGCCCGTGTGTTTGCCGACGGTCACCACCCGTGTGGTTCACTGACGCTAGTGGAAGTTTGCACCCTATCGCTGTGTCCCCGTTACACCGGCGCTCCCCTTGCAATGCCCTGAGCGGGCTGCCCTCGCCAGTTGTCGGTGGAGAGTCGGGCGGATTTAGGCTCTGCAGCGGCTCGGCCGGGCGCCGGGCTGAGAGACACCCGCGGGGGACCCTTCGCTGCAGCGTGGGTGGAAGTCCTGGTCCCGGGATGATTTCTGTTTCGCTCCGGAGAGGCGGTGCGTGAGGCTCCGGGCTGCGGCTGAGTGCGGGCAGCCGCCGCTGTGAATCCAGCCGCCGGTCGGTGCCCGGGAGCTGCCGGCGCCGCCCGTCCGCTTCTCCCCCTCACCGGGAGACGCCGCCCGACCGCCCGCAGGTAAGCGAGGGGCCGGGAGCCGGGTCCGGGGTGGGAGCCGAGCCGGGTTTGGGTGCGCAGGGCAGGCCGAGGCGGTGGGAGCCGGCCTGATCCCCGCCGGGTGGCGGGACGGGTTCGGTCCCCGGTCCGGGCGGCGGGGGGACGGGTTCGGTGCCCGGGGGGGCCGGGGGGGGCGTCCGGTCCGGGCGGCGGGGGGACAGGGTGGGCGTCCGGTCCGGGGGGCGGGGGGACAGGGTGGTCGTCCGGTCCGGGCGGCGGGGGGATGGGGTGGGCGCCCGGTCCGGGGGGGATGGGGTGGGCGCCCGGTCCGGGCGGCGGGGGGACGGGGTGGGTTCCCACCTCCACGCTGCCTGTACCAGCGGGTGATTTAAAACCAGAACCCGCAAAGTTAGCCCGCTAAACGGAGGCAGCGGTGAGTTCGGTCACCGCACAGCCGTCCCGCACCGTCCGCCGCTGTGCCCGGGGGCGGGTGACCCGCCGCCCGGTTTCCGTATGGCGGGGTCTGCGCCGGGAGCTCCACCGCATCGTGAGTTTCCGCTTTCACGCCGCGGATCGCATTGATTGCGGAGTTTGTGCGGCAGCGACTGCAGGTCCCGAACCCCAGCTTCATACACCGGGCTGCGCACCGCAAGACCCCACAAACAGCTTCCCTTTCCGTAAAAGCAGGACGTTGGCCCCATCCAGACTATCCCACTGTCACCGCCTCTCCTCCCCGCCGCCCACTCTCGGGGTAACTTACAGCAGCCAATTAAATCACCCGGGACCGTGCAGGAAACCCACCCGGTCACCGGGAGAACCTGCAAACTCCACATCGACAGCGTCCGAGGTCGGGATCGAACCCGGGCCTCTGGAGCGGTGAGGAAGCAGCGCTGCGCCGCCCAGTGGGATGTCAGTCTTGCTTCCGTTCCAGTTCTGCGGGTTCTGAGGTGAATGATGACCTGTAGACACCTCCACAGGTGGGCGGGGGGTGGATGGGACGGGTAGCTGGGAGTTGGTCTACCCCCCTTCTGTTTATCCTTGCCCTCGGCATGTTCCTGGTGTGGAGATTTGATGTTCTCATTGCCTTCCCGGATGCTCCTTCCCAGTTTTATAGAACAGAGAACAGTACAGCACAATACAGGCCCTTCGGCCCACAATGTTGTGCCCACATTTAAACCTCGCCTAAGACTATCTAACCCCTTCCTCCCACATATCCCTCTATTTTAAATTCCTCCATATGCCTATCTAGTAATCTCTTGAATTTGACCAAAGTACCTGCCTCCACCACCACCCCAGGCAGCACATTCCATGCTCCAACCGCTCTCTGGGTAAAAACCTCCCTCTGATATCTCCCTTGAACTTCCCACCCATTACTTTAAAGCCATGCCCTCTTGTATTGAGCATTGGTGCCCTGGGAAAGAGGCACTGGCTGTCCACTCTATCTATTCCTCTTAATATTTTGTACACCTCTATCATGTCTCCTCTCATCCTCCTTTCCAAAGAGTAAAGCCCTGGCTCCCTTAGTCTCTCCTCATAATGCATACTCTCCAAACCAGGCAGCATCCTGGTAAATCTCCTCTGTACCCTTTCCAACGCTTCCACATCCTTCCTATAATGAAGCGACCAGAACGGGACACGGTAGTCTAAGTGTGGTCTAACCAGAATTTGTAGAGCTGCATCATTACCTTGTGGCTCTTAAACTCGATCTCGACTTATGAAAACTAACATCCCATAAGCTTTCTTAAACTACCCTTGTGTGACCCTGGGCCAGGGTCTCCCCTGAGTTGTTTCTGTGGCTGTGCAGCAGTTAGTGCTGTCGCTTTGAAACTCCAGGGATCCGGCTGCTGCCTGTGTGGAGTTTGCATGTTCCCCCTGTGACCGTGGAGGGTGCCTCCATATTCCAAACATGTGCTGGCTGGCTACTGTCATTTACCTCTTAGCCCTGATTAGCAGCAAAGAGTTAAAGGGGAGTTGACGGACACGTGTTAGAGTGGACTATAACCTCACAATCTACCTTGCTGTGACCTTGCACCTTATTGCACTGCACTCTCTCTGTAGCTGTGACACTTTACTCTGTACTGTTATTGTTTTTACCCTGTACTACATCAATGCACTCTGTACTAACTCAATGTAACTGCACTGTGTAATGAATTGACCTGTACGATTGGTACGCAAGACAAGCTTTTCACTGTACCTCGGTACAAGTGACAATAATAAACCAATACCAATACCAATAAGTTGTTGGGTTGGAAGGAATGAGGGGGAATGGGGCTGGCATGGTCCTGATGGGCTGCATGGCCTCTTGTGTTGCTATAGGTAGAAGATATGTTGTTACTTTTTTCAAAGGGACTTTGAGAATGTTCTTGAAGTGTATTCCTTAACCTTCTGGAAATCTTTTGGAGTGATGGAGCTTAGGGTGGAGGATCTGTTTCGGGATCAGGCTCGGGCCTGTGTATGATGGGGCCTGCCCACGAGAGCTGGTTGAGATGGATAGAGTCGTACACCACAGAAACAGGCCATTCAGCCCACCATGTCCGTACAAACCTTTGTGCCCATCCACCCTATCCCATTTACCCGCATTAATTCTGTATCCGTCCATGACTTGTCTTTGCAGCTGCTTGTCTGAATGTCACTGACGTGCAGTGCTTGTGTCTCATTTCACCACCATCTCCGGCTTCCTTCCTCTCACCTTAAGCCTTCCCCCCCCCCCACCCTTCCCCCCTTGATGCCCCTTCCATTGGGAAAAGGATCTGACTATCTACCCTACCTGTGCTCTTAGCATTTTATATACCACCATATTTGAGGTCTTGCTTTGGACACCATATTTAGAGATAGCCAAGACTGTACTGGTCCTGACTATTATTATCGATGCCTACCTTCATTAAGACGTGCCTCCCAAGGTAGGGAAAGTGATCCATGTTTTTCAGAATCTTAATTGTTCTGCAGCAGGTACAGGTGATAGAGCATCTACAAGATGTTTAATGTAAGGCTCATCCTCCCATAAACTGTGGTGAATGAGTCGTCAATGACTTGGAGCTTAGTTTTCTAATGGATGCATATACTGGCATTGTCTAGCTAGAGCAATTCAGTGGCTGTGCTTCTCGTTTCTGAAGTGGAGGCAACAGAAGTTGGATAATTTTCCACTTATCCACTCCGGATGGAAGCTTGTTGGAGGTGAGGTGCAGCAGCCAGAGTTTTGCGTGACTCCTGTCTGCACTGGGTTTGAGCCTGTGCTAGATTCATTTGTTGGGATAGTGCCTTGAATGTCTTCATGAAGCAGGCAAAGCTTAGTGGTGAAATCCTGAGGGTGGTCAGGTTTGAGAAGAATTTTCCATAACCTGACAGCATCAGGATTTTGCGAGTTCAAGAAAGACCTGGCTCCGTGTTTCTCTTGCACGTGTCATGTGATGAAAATTGTGTTTGTTGTCCCTCAACGTGGGCAGATTCTGGGAGGAATTTGCTCAGGAGGATCTTTGCAGTGGCTTTCCCTGTGGCAGAGTGACCACTGAAGTGCATCTGGTGAACTGGCAAAAAGCAAAGGGACAATGAACAGATCATCCACTTCAGTGACTTTGGGAAATGAGTCAGAGGGTTAACTTTGCTGCTCTCTGTCCGGTAATGTACACCGGCAGTGTGGTATATTACTCAAGTAGCAGAAGATATGAACTCTGTTGTTTACTTCCCATGTGTGAAGTGAGAGCCATCACTGTCTTCAGAAAACAGGCGATGGAATCCTGCAGGTCAGGCAGTGATTGCAGAGGAGGAGGGGTAGGAGTTGGGCTGATGTATTGTTTGATTCCAGTGAATTACAGGAAATGTCAGTGCATCCTGTCATAAGTGAGATAGTGAAAAACCAGAAATGTATTAAAGATACTGACAGCTTCAGGGCTGAGATGAAGTGAGGCAGAGTGCGTTGTCAGTGAGGCTTGGGATTCTGCTTTCTAACACACATGACAGGTGGTGTTGCTCTGAGCACAGGCAACTGGAAGCTGGAAAACAGGAAAATACTCAGCACATCAGGCAGCATCCATGGAGAGACGAACAGTTAACACTTCAATGGGTTTCATGGAGCCACAGGGTTATATAGCATGGAAGCAGACCCTTCAGCCCAACTTGTTCATGCCGACCAAGGTGCCTCCTGAGCTACACTGGAGATGCTGGAGGAACTCAGCAGGTCAGGCAGCATCTATGGAGGAAAACCAACAGTCGACGTCTCAGGTCGAGAACCTCCACCATCGGATGAAGAGTCTCGACTCAAAACGTTGACTGTCCATTTTCCTTCATAGATGCTGCCTGACCTGCTGAATTCCTCCAGCATCTTGTGTGTTGATCCAGATTCCAGCATCTGCTGTCTCTTGTGTCTCCTGTCTGCCTCCTGAGCTAGTCACATTTGTCTGCCTTTGGCCCATATCCCTCTAAACCTTTCCTGTCCGTGTACCTGCCAAAATATCTTTTAAGCATTGTAATTGTACCCGCCTCTACCACTTCCTCTGGCAGCTCGTTCCATATACCCAGCACCCTCTGTGTGAAAAACTTGCCCCTCAGGTCCCCTATAAATCTTTCCACTCTCACCTTAAAACTAAGCCCTTCGGCTTTAGACTCCCCTACCCTGGGGAAAAGACTGTGACCATTCACCTTATCTCCGCCCCGCATGATTTTATATACCTCTATAAGGTCACCCCTCAGCCTCCTGTGCTCCAGGGATAAAAGCCCCAGCTTTTCCAGACCATCCTTATAACACAAGCCCTTCAGTACCGGTAACAACCTTGTGAATATTTTCTGCACCTTTCCGGCCTTCCTAGACCTGCACATATGGGCCAAACGTGGGCAAATGGGACTAGCTTATGTGGGCACCCTGGTCGGCATGGACCAGTTGGGTACAAGGGCCTTCTCCTTGCTGTCTTACTCTGTGACACTGAGTGAGTGGACAAATAGGTGGCAGCTGCAATACAATGTGGGTAAGTGTGAAGCCGTCTATCTTGGTAGGAGGAACAGAAAGTAGATTGGGAAACATTGTTGTTCAGTGGGATGTGGGTGTCCTCGGGGCACCAGTCGTTGAAAGCAAGCACTTGAGAAGCAAGCAAATTCAAAGGTTTTGAGTACAGGAGCAAGGATGTCTCACTACAATTATACAGGACCTGGAGTACTGTGTACAGTTTTAGTTGTCTTACCTCAGAAAAGATATACTTGCCCCAGATGAAGTACAACAAAGAATTAATAGATATAATCATTGTTATAGATATAACTGTAGATAATACCACCATCGGTAGTATCTACAGGAGGTTGCTGCCTCAAGAAGGCAACATCCATCATCAAAGATCCCCACCGTCCGGGCTGTGCCATCTTCTCACAGCTCCCATCGGGCAGGAGGTACAGAAGCCTGAAGTCCCACACCACCAGGTTCAAGAACAGCTACTTCCCTTCAACCATTCGGTTCTTGAACCAACCGGCACAACCCTAATCACTACAGTGTAGCAACACTATGACCACTTTGATCACTTTGCACTAAAATGGACTTTGTTTTTGTTCTAATTGTGTTTTTTCTTGTAAAAATTGTGTATAATTTATGTTTAATTTATCCTTTTCCTGTGAATGCTGCTTATCTGATGCTCTGTGCCTGTGATGCTGCTGCAAGATTTTCATTGCACCTGTGCACACATAGACTTGTGCATCTGACAATAAACTCAACTTTGACTTTGACTTTAAAAGGCATCGGGGGGGGGGGGGGGTATGAGAAGAGACCATGAATGTGGAATGAAACAGAAATATTGGAAGAACTTGGCCAGTCAGGTAGCGTCTGTGGAAAGAGAAATCAGTCAACATTTTGGGTCAAGGACCCTTCCTCAGAGCTGGGAATAGAGTCGAGGGCTTACAGTTCTCAAAACAGCTATGAGGTGTGAGACAAAATACTATCTGGAGGTTGGGTGTGACGGATCAAGTGATGAGGAGCACACGTACTGACTAGTCAGAGGCCTTTTACAGAAGTGAGATGAGAAAGGGACATAAGCTGGATAATGAGAAACAACAGGAGAGCAGTTCACCTGAAGTTGGAAAATTCAATGTTCATTCCAGAAAATTGTCAACTAACCAGACGGAAGATAGGGCTGTGGTTCCTC
The DNA here is from genome assembly GCF_009764475.1 of Pristis pectinata. Taxonomy (NCBI): domain Eukaryota; kingdom Metazoa; phylum Chordata; class Chondrichthyes; order Rhinopristiformes; family Pristidae; genus Pristis; species Pristis pectinata. Next base: position 2,426,393 of record NC_067426.1, read on the forward strand.
CAGTTTGTGTCAGGTCTCACATGGCAGTGGAGGAGGCTGCAGATTGTTGGTCGGATAAGGAATGGCATGAGAATTAAAGTGACACAGTGTGGTCTTGAAATAGAGGATCAACTGTGATCATACAGAATTACCATTCAGGTGCTGAGCAGTCAATTCCCTACATGAATTTTTCTATGTTGGAATCATTCTACTTTATTAAGTTCTGGGGTATTTTTTGGTAGAATTGACTTTGGTGGAAGGGAGTCTTGGAACCTAAAGGTTTTGGGTTCAAGACTCACGAAAGTGGCTTGAGACTGAGGTTTCAGTGCAGGACAGAGGATAGTACTGTACTGTTGGAGGTGATTCATGGTATTAGATGAGCGGCTAACTCAAAACTTCCTGGGTACAAGTAGAAGATCCCAGCACCATTGAGATAGAGCAGAGCAGTGATTGCTGATATCCTGACCCTTCACTCAGCACCACCAGAGTAGAGGATTGTTACGTTGCTGGTTTTAGGGGATTGCTGTGTAAGCATTGTAAATACTGGATTACAGCAGTGGCTTATACTGGTTGTGAAGCACCTTACGCTGTCCAGAGGTTCTGCAAGGTTATATTTTTTTGTGAATGCTGGACCCCTGCAATTTAATGCAACACACGATCTGCTGGAGGAATGCAGCAGGTTGAGCAGCATCTGTGGGAGGACAGGGATTGTTGATAGTTCCTTCCCCTCCCACAGACGCTGCTCGACCCACTGAGTTTCCTCCAGCAGACTGTTGCTCCAGATTCCAGCCTCTGCAATGTCTTGTGTCTCCCCTGCAATTTAATCATGATTTGGATTTCTGTGGTGTTTGGCTGAAACAAATTCAGGATCCTCAGTACATGAATATCAAGCTCACCAGCTGTGTACACAGATTTTAAGCTGGACTGTGAATGTATTTCTGACATGCCATTTCTTAAGCTAAATTGGATTTAAGTAAATTGTTCCTGGTTTTGTTAAAACACCTTTCAGTGCTATGTATTTCTGTTATGTGGGGGTTAATCATGCAGTCTCACAGAGAGATTGATTCTCATCCCACTTTGGGTTTTAATTCCGTCATTGTAAACTCATGGCCTTTGTGTAAGAGGTTGACTTTGACACGATTCATGCATTTATTTTACAAAAATAAATCTACCTTAAACTTCTCAATTACCCCCGCACGCAATATTTTCAAACTCTAGCGAAACATCCATGCTGTTGAACTTGAATAATCAACCTTAGTTGACACAGCCTGCAGAACCTAACTTCATTTTTAGAATGGATTTGTAATTATCTTCACTTTTCAACTTAATTTTTAGAACATAGAACATAGAACATTACAGCACAGTACAGGCCCTTCGGCCCACAATGTTGTGCCGACATTTTATCCTGCTCTAGTATCTATCTAACCCTTCCTTCCCACATAGCCCTCCATTTCTCTATCATTCATGTGTCTATCTAAGAGTCTCTTAAATGTCCCTAATATATCTGCCCTCACAACCTCTGCAGGTTGTGCACGTTAAACGTAACTTTCCCCCAACTCGAGCTCCAGGGATTTCTACGTCAGTACTTGCCCATTTATTCTGTAATGGACACAATAAAACCTGACTTATTTTGAAGAATTATCAATGTGAAGGTTGTGAAAGTTGTTTTTTAATTTCAATCCTGAATTTAATTTGGTTTACTGGTTGTTCTATAGTTTGGCAGCAAAATATTTTAGGGATGTGTGTATTATTGGCAAGGCCAGTCTCCACTGCTTGTCTCTAGTTGCCCTTCAGAGGTTGGTGATGAGCTGCCTCCTTGAATCACAAAACAAAGACAAAAGATTAACCAGGAAAAGAGTGGGGCCCATTGGGGCCGACGGGCAATCTGTGCGTGGAGCCAGAAGGTGTAGGTGAGGTCCTAAATTAATACTTTTCATCAGTATTAACAAAGGAAGTGGACTCTGTAGTTGGGGAACTCAGTGAAGGGGAAGGTGAAATTCTAGTGCAAGTCTCCATAAGTAAAGAGGAGGTATTTAATGCCTTAGTGGGCTTAAAGGTGGATAAATCCCCAGGCCCATATGAGATTTATCCCAGGCTGCTATGGGAGGCAAGGGAAGAGATTGCTGTGGCTCTGGCTGAGACTTGTACGTCTTCACTGGACACAGAAGGGGTGCTCACTTCAAGTATAAGTGAGACGACTGAAGGATGGCAAATATGGTCCCCCTTTTTGAGGAGGGCAGCAGTGACGTCTGGTAATTACTGACTGGTGAGTCCAGCATAAGTAGTTTGGGCACTATTGGAAAAAATTCTGAGGGACAGAATAATGATCACTTGGGAAGGCAGGGACTAATCGGGGATAGCCAGCATGGCTTTGTTGAGGGCAGGTCTTGTTTCACCAATCTGATTGAATTTTTTGAGGAGGGAACAAAGTATATTGATGCACTGCAGTAGATGTGACTTACATGGACTTCAGTAAGGCCTTCAGTAAAGTTCTACATGAGAGACTGGTCCAAAATTTAAGTGCTCGTGCAATCCAGGGCAACTTGGCAAATTGGCTCCAAAATTGGCTTGGTAATAGGAGACAGAGGGTGATGGTAGAGGGCTGTTTGTGTGATCAGGTGCCTGTGACTAGTGGTATCCACAGGGATCGGTGCTGGGACCCTTGCTGTTTGTAATATACATGAAAGATTTGGATATGGATGAAGGAGACATGATCAGCAGGTTCACAGATATCACAAAGATTGGCAGAGTTGTTGACAGTGTGGAGGGTAGTGTCAGGCTGCAGGGTGATAGTGATGTGTCGGTGAAGTGGGCAGCAGATGAAGTTTAATCCTGATCAATGTGAGCTGATGCATTCTGGAGTCCCACCGAGGCTAGGACATACACCATAAATGGTAGGGTCCTTGGGAGTATTGAGAAACAGAGGGGCATTGATGTACAAGTCCAAAGATCCTTAGAGGTGGCAACAAAGGTAGATAAGTGGTCATGAAGGTATATGGGATACTGGCCTTCATTAGTCAGGGCATTGAATACAAGAGCAGAGAGGCGATGGTCCCATTTTTATAAAAACATTGGTCAAGCCTCAACTGGAGTACTGTCTGCACTTCTGGTCACCACACGATAGGAAAAAAGTGATGTGAGAAACTCTACAGATGCTGGGATCTGGAGCAATGTACAAGAAGTGCTGCGGAAGCTGAGTTCCTCCAGCGTTTTTTTGTGTGTAGGAAAAAGGTGACAGTGCTGGAGAGGGTGCAGAGGGGATTCACCATCGTGTCACTGGGGGGTGGAGCGTTTCAATTATGAAGAGAAACTGGAGAGGCTGGGTCTGTTCTCCCTGCAGCAGAGGGGGTAAAGGGGGGACATGACTGAGGTATATAATGTTATGAGGGGTACAGAAAGGGTAGGCTGCAGGAAACTTTTCCCCATATCAGAACATACATAGAACAGTAAGCACAGAACAGGCCCTTCGGCCCATAATGTTGTGCCAACATAGCTATTCCCTCCTACCTACAGAAAGCCCATATCCCTCCATTTTCCTCTCATTCATGTGCCCATCCAAGTTCTTCTTAAAAGCCCCCAATGAATTTGCCCCACCACCCTATCAGGCAACGCATTCCAGGCATCCACCACTCTCTCAGTAAAAAACCTACCCCTCACATCTGTTCTGAACCTACCCCTCTCACCTTAAATGCATGCCCTCTGGTATTGGATCGCTCAATAATGGGAAAAAGATATTGCTTGTCCACCCTATCTAGGCCCCTCATAATTTTATACACTTCCAACAGATCACCCCTCAGCCCCTGCCGCTCCAGGGAAAAGAGCCCAAGTTTGTCCAACCTCTCCTGATAGCACATGCCCTCTAACCCAGGCAGCATCCTAGTAAACCTCCTCTGCACCCTCTCTAAAGCCTCGACATCCTTCCTGTAGTGAGGTGACCAGAACTGCATGCAATACTCTAAATGCGGCCTAACCAGAGTTCTATAGAGATACAGCATAAGTTCTTGACTCCTATACTCAATACCCCGATTAATAAATGCAAGCATTCCATAAGCCTTCTTAACCACCCTGTCTACCTTTGTAGCCACTTAGCCACTTTTAATGAGTCATGGACTCTCTCTGCTCTTCAACACTGTTTAGGGTCTTGCCCTTAAGAGTGGACTGCCTCTTGACATTAGCCCAACCAAGATGCAACACCTCACATCTATCCGGGTTAAACTCCATCTGCCATTTCTCTGCCCACATCTGCAGCTGATTTATATCACGCTGTATCCGTCACAAGTCTTCTGCACTATTCACAGCTCCACCGATCTTGGTATCGTCTGCAAATCACATCCTGATAGACAGGAATTGTAATGGTAAGAGGTTCACTTACCACTCCGATGGCTCCAGGTTTATGTTCCAGTGATCTCTGTTGACCACGAGACAGAGCTATGACAGATCTTAGTTCACTGAGAGCCAAATCTCGGTATGTGATTCCTCATTAGAGTGAAGATATTGCACATTTGGGATAAAACTAGAGAACTTAGATTTAGGTGAAGGGGGAAGAAATTTGATCCCTTTACCCTAAACCTGAGGGGGACCTTCTTCACCCAGAGAGTGGTGAGTACCTGGAATGAACTGCAGGAAGGAGTGGTGAGAACAGAGTCACTGACCGCATTGAAGAAGTGTCTGGGTAAGCACTTAATGTGCCCAGGTATAGAGGGCTACAGGCCAAGTGCTGGAAGGTGGGAGTAATACAGATAGTGCCCATTGTGGAGGTGGGGGGGGCTGGATGGCCTGCTTCCATGTTGTGTGACTCTTTCACCCTAGGACACTGCAGTCGTTCTGGTGAAGTTGCTCCCACGGTGTTGTCGGGGAAGGAGTACCAGGATTCAGACCCAGCGGCAATGAAGGACCGACAGTATATTTCTGAGTAGGTGGTGTGTGACTTGGAGGGGAACGGTAAGTGGTGGTGCTCCTATGCACCTGCTGCCCCTGACCTCAATGGCAGAGTTGAGCTGGTGTTGGAGTAGCCTGGATAAATAACTGTGTGTAAAAAATGAAATGTCACCTTTTACTCTGTCCCATTGCAACAGCCTGACTTAAATATTGTTGTTTCCATGTAACCAGGGAAGATCATGGTTGATTGCAGTAAAACTTCACTCGCCCACCGTCCAAACCCCTTGACATCCATGCACAAAAAAAACATCTATTGTTGTCATCTTGAAAACATCTGTTGACCAACCAAATATCAGGAGGTGAGAGTGCCAGCTTTTCACAAACTATAGTTACTCCATAAAACCTAGTGATTTAGCCAGGCTTTTTGTCTCCTCTCCTATAAATGGCTTGGGGCCAAATATTCTGGGCTGATTATTCCAGTGAAGTACCTTGTTTTAGGGGGACGAAGGTGGTTTATAAATGCGGGTATTTATAAAAAAACATTGTAGTAAATCTGCACTGCCTGGTAAGCAGTAGTGCAGGCTTTGTGGAGAGGGGGAGAGATTGGGCAACTTGTTCTATGTTCAGCATTCAAAGGATGAGAGATTTTCATTCAGTGCTTTTCAAGACCCCCTGAAGCTCTGCACAGTCAATGGAATTCTTCTGAATTATTGGGTGTCACAGTGGTGTAGCTAGTAGAGTCACCCACAGTGACTGAGTCCCGGGTTCAATCCTGACCTCGGGTGCTACTTGTGTGGAGTTTGCACGTTCTCCCAGTGACTGTGTGCGTTTCCTCTGGGTTTTCCAAAGACGTGCAGGTTGGTAGGTTAATTGGCTGCTGTAAATTGCTACTAGTGTGTGGGTGAGAGGTAGAATCTGAGAGAATTGAATGTGGGGAGAACAAAATAGAATTAATGTAAAATTAGTATAAATGGATGGCAGGTGGTTGGTGTGGACTTGGTGGTCTGAAGGGCCTGTTCCATGCTGTACGTCTCCATGATTCTATGATTTAGGAATCAGGAATGTGATAATGACCAGATATTCTGCAGTTGTAACTTTGACTGAGGAATAGTTATTGGAGTGCTCCTCCCCCCACCCCCCCCCCCCGACCTCCTCATTCTGGCTTCTGCCCTCTTCCTTTCCAGTCCTGATGAAGGGTCTCGATCCAAAACGTCAACTGTTTATCTCCATCCATAGATGCTGCCTGTCCTCTGAGTTCCTCCAGCGTTTAGTGTGTGTTACTACTGGGATGACCTCCCCAGTTTTCTTTGAAGTAGTGCCAGGTCCACCTGAGAGAGGGAGGATTGGAAGGATGAGGGGGACACTAGAAGGCCTGGTAGAGTGGATATGGAGAGGATGTTTCCATCAGTAAGAGAGTCTAGGATCCGAGGGCACAGCCTCAGAATAAAGGGATGTCCCTTTGGAACTGAGCTGAGGAGGAATTTCTTCAGCCAGAGGGCAGTGAATCTTTGGAATTTGTTGCCACAGGGGGCTGTGGAGGCCGAGTCATTGGGTGTATTTAAGGCAGAGATTGATAGGTTCTTGATTGGTGAGGGGGTTAAGGGTTACAAGGAGAAGGCGGGAGAATGGGGTTTAAAAAAATCAGTCATGATTGAATGGTGGAGCAGATTCGATGGGCTGAATGGCCTAGTTCTGCTCCTGTATGTTATGATCTTATGGTCTGAGTGAGCAGGTGGGGCTTTGATTTAATGTCCCATCTGAAAGACTTCCTCGCACCCTTCAAACCTGCCTTCAATCTTGTGTTGTATGTCGTTATATCACTGCATGTTTGATCCCATGAAGAGAACCTCCCAAGATTTCTATTGCCCTCGCATTCCTGGTGTTTTCTTGTGAAATTCCTGCAGGTTTCCATTCCTGAGGCTGGTGATAATGCAGACTTCACTCAGGCTGCAGTTCTCTTGTTAACTAAACGAGAAAATAAAGCCACATAATTTATAATAGAATTTGGGTTTCATTCAACACTGCATGTCATGTTCACTTGCATTAAAGCTGAATTTAATAACTGGGGTTGTTTTTCCTTGCAGTTTCTCATCTTGTGTTAATGCTTCATTTCTGCAAATGCAGCAGGTAGCGGTCCTGATCTGATGGCCTTAACACTTCCACTGCATAATGGCTGTATTTGTGCAGAACTATTTTATTCTCTTCCTATCACGTTAGTGCACTCTCCAATTACTGTCTGCTTTCTGGAGCTGGGTGGGATGTTGACAAATGCCAAATGACAAATGAAAAATGGGTAGTCATTACCATTTAAATTGCATCTACTAACACATTTCAAAGAGGACGTTTTATTTTGAATTGTAATGCCGTTACAAACCAGCTCTGACCTAGGGACTGAAATGACTGGGCAATATGTTTGGTTTTCACTTTTATACTTTGAAAACCGAAGAGCAGGGATTTTTCCGCACAGTTCTGCTCCCTTGAGCTGGTGTATAAAATTGATCTGTTGTTTTCCTTATGAACATGGTGATTCTTAAAACCACGTCATTACCACCAATGGCAGAATTCCATGGAGATCAGGTGTGGAAATTGGGGGTCTGGATTGAGACGTTCTAAACCACCAACCTTACTTTGAATGCAACACACATAACTATTGATTTCTGCTTCGTGTGCTGAGCACAATTTCACTGCAAGAATTCCTTGTGCTGAAACAATGTGTTCACTGTTCTAGCTGGTATTTCTCTTTCCCACACATCAGTGATTGAGAAAACATGCAATGTTTTTCATATCTGTATGTTGAGTCCCGAATAAACATCAGCAGTGGTAATGATGTAAGTTGTATGTGGCAATCAAGTCACTGTAACATGTCCAACTGTACAGTATATGTGAGTGTGATGGTCATTTGTATTAGCTGTAAGGGTTATAAGGGAATTGATTGCAGTTTTCTTTAACTTTCATACAAAATAACTTGTCAATGACAGTGATGATGATTATCAGGAATTACAGAGGGATCTTGATCATCTCAATAAGTGGGCCGAGGAATGGCAAATGGAGTTTACTTCAGATAAGTGCGAGGTGTTGCATTTTGGAAAGACAAACCAGGGTAGGACTTTCACAGTGAACTTTCACAGTAGGGCCCTGGGGAGTGTTGTAGAACAGAGGGACCTAGGAGTACAAGTACATGGTTCCCTGAAAGCGATGTCACAAGTAGACAGGGTGGTGAAGAAGGTGTTTGGCACGCTGGCCTTCATCAGTCAGGGCATTGATAAGAAAAGTTGGGATGTTATGTTGCAATTCTCCAAGACATTGGTGAGGCCGCATTTGGAATATTGTCTTTAGTGTCGGTCACCCTGCTGTAGGAAAGGTGCCATTAAACTGGAAAGAATGTAGATGTTTCCGGGACTGAGTTATGGAGAGAGTTTGAGCAGTTTTGGACTTTATCCATTGGAGCTTAGGAAAACGAGGGGTGATATTATTGGTGTATAAAACCATGAGGGCTATAGATAGGGTGAATACGCACAGTCTTTTTCTCAGGGTTAGGAAATCAAGTAGAGGACATGTTTAAGGTGAGGGGGGAGGTTTAATAGGAACCTGAGGCGCAATTTTTTTTCGCCCATAGAGTAGTCAATATATGGAACGAGGTGCCAGAGAAAGTGGTTGAGGCAGGTACATTCACACCATTTAAAAGGCACTTGGACAGGTACAGGGATGGGAAAGGTTTAGAGGGATATGGGCCAAATGGGACTAGCTTAGATGGGAATCTTGGTCGGCATAGACCAGTTAGGCCGAAGGGCCTGGTTCTGTGCTGTCTGACTCTGTGATGCTAATGACTGGGTTAAGAGCAAAGTTGCACCTTTTCATTTACTAACTTAGGTCAGTTTGTGGTCAACTGATTCCATTCAGGTTGAGGGTAGAAAATTGTATCTGCTGATTTGTGTGGTTGTTGGTTGCAAACTTGTGTGATCCTTAGTTAGTTGATTCGCTGTTTTTTACAGGGGTAGGCATTGATCAGGTCTGCCCCATTCTTGGTCCTGTTATGGTGTCAGGGAAGTTTTGTCAAGTGCCTACATGACTCCATTCTCTTTACATTTGTCCTAATTGGCAACTGAGGATAAAGGTTGCTCCTTAATTTGAGACAGTTGATCCAATTGTTGTAGTGTTAGTGTTAGTGTTGCTGGCATAGCTGATGTTTGTTGCAGACACAAGCGACTGCAGATGCTGGAATCTGGAGCAACAAACAAGCTGCTGGAGGAACTCAGCGGGTTAAACAGCATCTGTGGGGGGGATGGGGGAAGAAATAGTTGACGTTCAGGTTGAAACCCTGCATCAGGACTGCCCATCCCTCCTTGAACTTAGTGCCTTGTTGTGTCACTTCAGAGTCAATGGATTACTGTGGGTTTGGAGTTGTACATAGGCCACAGCAGGGAAGAACGATGGATTTTATCCTGTAAGGGATCGGGGAGCAGTAATTGGTAATTGCTTTATTATTATCACACATACTGAGGTACACTGAAAAACTTTGCTTGTGTGCCATCTATACAGATCATTTCAGAACATCAGTGCATTGAGGTAGTACAAAGAAAAAGCAATAACAGAATTCAGAATATAGTGTTACAGTCACAGAGAGAGTGCAGTGCAGACAGACAATAAGGTGCAAGGGCCATGACGAGGTAGACTGAGAGATCAAGAGTCCATCTTAGAACCATAGAACACTACAACACAGAAAACAGGCCATTCGGCCCTTCTAGTCTGTGCCAAAACGTTATTCCGTTAGTCCCATTTACCTGCACCCAGTCCGTAACCCTCCAGACCACTCCTGTCCATGTATCTATCCAATTTATTCTTAAAACTCAAGAGTGAGCCCGCATTTACTACATCAGATGGCAGCCTGTTCCATGCTCCCACCACTCTTTGAGTGAAGAAGTTCCCCCTAATGTTCCCCCTAAACCTTTCACCATAAAGCCATGTCCTCTTGTACTTATCTCTCCTAATCTAGGTGGAAGGATCCTAATCGCATTAACTGTGTCTATACCCCTCATAATTTTGTAAACCTCTATCAAATCTCCCCTCATTCTTCTGCGCTCCAAGGAATAAAGTCCTGACCTATTCAATCTTTCCCTGTAACTCAACTCCTGAAGACCCGGCAACATTATAGTAAATCTCCTCTGCACTCTTTCAATCTTACTGATATCCTTCCTATAGTTAGGTGACCAGAACTGCGCACAATACTCCAAATTTGGCCTCACCAATGTCTCATACAACCTCACCATAACATCCCAACTCCTATACTGAATACTTTGATTTATGAATGCCAGGATGCCAAAAGCCTTCTTTACAACCCTGTCTACCTGTGACGCCACTTTCATGGAATTATGTACCTGAACTCCCAGATCCCTTTGTTCCTCCACACTCCTCAGTGCCCTACCATTTACTCTCCCACAAGAGATCCATTCAAGAGCCTTATGGCAACGGGATAGAAGCTGTCCTTGACCTTGGTGGTACGTGCTTTCAAGTTTTTGTGTCTTCTGCCAGATGGAAAGTGGGAGAAGAGAGAATGTCCGGGGTGGGAGGGGTCTTTGATTATGCTGGCTGCTTTACCGAGACAGCGAGAAGTGTAGACAGAGTCCATGGAGGGGAGGCTGGTTTCCGTGGTTTGCTGAGCTGTGTCTACAATCCTCTGCAATTTCTTGTGGTCTTGGGCAGAGCAGTTGCCATACCAAGCCGTGATGCATCTGGATAGGATGCTTTCTATGGTGCATCTGTAAAAATTGGTGAGGGTCAGCTGGGACATGTTGAATTTCCTCAACCTTCTGAAGAAGTAGAGGCACTGGTTTACTTTCTTGGCTATGGCAGTCTGGGCTTTTCTAAGGATTTGGTAGTTTTATGGTCTCTGTTACTTTTAATTGCAGAACTTATTCAGGTATCTAGTTATTCAGCCTGATACTGGATTGCTGGGTAAGTAACTTGCAACCAACCAAACTTCGTAATTAACTGAGCTTATGTAGTTGTAGGTAGTGGAAACTAGTTGCAAGACATCCTTTGTGAAAGACTGGGGTGCCTGTTGTGTTGGCTAAAGAGAAGCTTTTACATAATTGTGCAAAGGGACAAAATACACGTCTCTCAACAGCAGTTTAGTTAGTTGCTCTTAGCACAGGAAGTAATTAACATTGGAAAGTTTTGTACCATTGTATTGTGAGAACCCATGAAACAGAAGCCACAGGCATTCTGAAACTAACTGTGTGTGGTTTGTGAAACCTGCTCTATTGTACTTTATGCAAGGGTAAATATAATACAAAGCAAAGGGACCTTTCAAACACACCTCCATTACAGTTCATGTTACAAGTGTAACATGGTCTTTTGTGTAGACGGTGACTGGGTTATATCTTGCCTGGGTTCAGCTCAGCTTGCAGGCTCTTTGCACTACATAGCTATCTTGGCATTTCTGTGACTGTTAACCTACTGCAGTGTTAACTGCAGTGGCCAAGGAAGCCACTCAGTGTTATCGAAACTGCTTGGCACTGTCGGAGCAGCTCCACTGGATAGACTGCTGTGGTTCAAGAGGTGACTCACCACCATCTTCTCAAATAGGGATGGACAATAAATGCTGGCCTTGCTGATGATGCCCAGATCTCATGATATAGTCACCAAGATAACTTCTCCAAGCAGACTTCCAAAGAACATTGCATTTGAAACTGGGCCTGCAATTTGTTCTGTTCTGTGCAGACCTACATTGCTAACTGGACCTTTCCCATTGGCCGACACTCACTTTCTGTGGAACAGCTGAGGAATCCAGGTGAATGAAGAAGTGGCTCCCCTTCCATTTCCCTTGTGTAGCTGCTCTTTCTGCAAGTGTCCATTTGACTACTTTCAAAAGAAGGCACCCCACCTTGCTCTCATCTGGATGGTCTTTTGTATCCAGTAAGATTTTTTATTGCAACAATAAACTGAAGGAAATAGCTGTGGTGAAACAGTACTGAAATCCAAGTGTTTTAGGAGGCAAAACAGCCATGCCACCATTTGTGACTGCAATACAATTGAAATAAACTCAGGATGTATTATCTCCATAGTGACAAGACTGATGAATGAACCAGAAGAGCATCAGTCCTTTCTTAAAATAGAATGAAACAGATACTTTATTTTCAGCAAGTTCTATTTCTTTTTAGACTAAAGATAATGAAATAATGTGGGTGTCTAAAGAAGTTTTGCCAGAAATAATATTTACAGTGAAAATGAAGACCAGGAATAGGCCTGTCAGCACCTCGGAACTGCTGCTTCATCCGATAAGATCATTATTGATCTATCTTAGCTCCACTTTCCTGGTCTACCCTTATATCCTGGTGTCAGAAAATCTATCCGTCTCCTCCTTGAATATACCAATGGCCCTGCCTCAGCAGTTCTCTGGGGTAGAGGATTAGAATGATTCACTACCCAATGAGAGAAAAACTTCCTCATGAGCTCACTCCCAGATGTCCAAATCCTTATCCTGAGCTGCTGCCCTTTCAGAATCAAATGTTGCAATGAGACCACCTCTCCTTTTTCAAACTCCAGAGGGTATTTGCTCAACCTGCTGCTCCTTGTAGAGAAGAATCCAGGAAGGCCTGTCTACACTCGCTCTGTGACAGGTGTCTCCGTTCCTGAGGGAAGGAGACCCTAACTGAATGCAGCCCTCCAGTACAAATGGAGATTGCTTTCTCTGGTGCGTCAGAGGCTGAGTGGCAGACTGACAGTAGTACACCGAATTATGAGAGGCGTAGATAAGGTAGACAGTCAGAATCTTTTTCCCAGGGTAGAGATGTCAAATACTAGAGGGGGTAGGTTTAAGGTGAGAGGGGGAAAGTTTAAAGGATATAACATAAGATGTAAGATATTTATTTATTTATTAGTCACATGTACATCAAAACACTGTGAAATGCATCTTTTTGCATTACTGAGAATGTACTGGGGGCAGTCTGCAAGCGTTGCCACTCTTCGAGTGGTGGGTGCCTGGAACGGGCTGCCAGGGGTGGTGGTGGAAGCAGATACGATACTGGTGTTTAAGAGGCATTTAGACAGACACATGAACAGGCAGGGAATGGAGGGATACAGATCGTGTGCAGGCAGATGGGATTAGTTTAAAGTGGCAGTGTGGTCAGCACAGAGACAGTGGACCAAAGGGCCTGTTCCTGTGCTGTACTGTTCTATGTTCTAAACAGTTGACCTTGAGGACAAGAAAAGTCAAGGAGAGAAAATGGCTTTGGGGTTATCAGTGTGCTGGGCTACTGAGCTTAACGGAGCTTGGAAATGAGTCAGTCACTTATCCGGCCTGCTCACTCTGTTTCAATCTCAACGCAAGAAAATAGAAGCAGGTGTGGGCCCTCGGCCCCTCAAACCTGCCTTGCCATTCAACATCGCCATGTTTGATCTACCTCATGCCTCATCTCCTCAGTGCCAGATCCCCAGGGACCTCGCTTCCTTGATCTTTCAAATATTTATCTATCCCCACCTTAAATATATCCAATGATCTGGCTTCCCCCACCTTCGGGGGCAGAGAATTCCAGAGATTCGCCCCCCTCTGAGAGAAGACATTTCTACACACCTCAGTTTTAAATGAACTGGCACCTCACTCAACTGGGCAACAACTCAATAGCCAACAAACCGCTGTGGATGTCGTAAGTATGAAGTTAGACAGAGAAAGCAGGAAACACGTAGCAGGCCTGGTAGTAGCTGTGGAGAGAAAACCACAGTTAATGCTTTGAGTTGATCTTCTATTTGATGAACTTAGCAGGTGGACAGGGACTAGCTGGCTCAGTACGTGCTGTGTACGAAGTGGTTGCAGACGGGTGAGGGGGTGGATGTAAATACTTTCACAATAGATGAACTAAAATGAATCCAATGCATTTCCTAATCTGTATTAATCTTGTGGGGAAACATTGAACTACATAAACATTGTCTGCTGTCTAATCCAATCTGTAGTAAGCCATTGTCACAAAGCAGTTAGGTTCTCCTGCACAAAATGTAATGTCTCAGAGCTCTTCTGAACAGCAGCTTGGTATCGTGTTGGAAGGAGGGCTCAGTGAGAGGCACTCACACATTTTCTATTCCAACCTTATTAGTTGAGTGACTATCGCCTGCAGTGATGAATTCAGTGTAGAATTGGTGCTAGTGGGTCAAGAAACAAACTGCTGGAGGAACTCAGTGGGTCAGGCAGCGTCCGTGGAGGCAGAGGGACAGTTAATGATTCGGGTTGAGACCCCACGTAATTGATGATTAGTGTGGACTTGGTGGGCCTTAGGGACTGCTTCTGTGCTGTAGGACTGTATAACTACAACAATATCTCTTTCAAAGTCTTCATGTGTCCACAATGTCATAATTGACATGAAAATGCTCTTTGGGATGTCCCTTTAAAACTGAGATGAGGAGGAATTTCTTCAGCCAGAGGGTGGTGAACCTGTGGAATTCATTGCCACAGAGAGCTGTGGAGGCCAAGTCATTGGGTGTATTTGAGGCAGAGATGGGTAACTTCTTGATTGGTAAAGGGGTTGAGGGTTACAGGGAGAAGGAGGGAGAATGGGGTTGAGGAAAAAGAATCTGCCATGATTGATTGGCAGAGCAGACTTGACGGGCCGAATGGCCTAATTCTGCTTCTGTATGTTATGGTCTTGTGGACCTACTCTGTCAAGACCATGTGGTAGTTGCTTGGCAACAGCTATCACAAGTTAAAAGGAACCACGCACAGGCATCTTTCACTCAGTGGAAACAAATTGTCCTTGATCCTGAAGAAGGTGAGAAGAACGACAGCTAATTTATCCGCAAGTTCCTTCAAGCAGCATTCTGGTAATGACCAGGATCTTTTTGTGATGTTGATTGAAGGTTAAGTATTGGTCTGGTCACCAAGGACAACTCCCCTGCTCTTGGTAATTGGTTTATTATTGTCACATGTACTGAGATACAGTGAAAAGCTTTTGTTTGCGCGCCATCCAGGCAGATCATTCTGTACACATAATAAACCAATACCAATTGAGGTAGTACAAAAAGAAATAACAGAATGCAGGATACAGAGGAAGTGCAGTGCAGGCAGACAATAAGGTGCAAGGGCCACAACGAGGTAGATTGAGAGATCAAGAGTTCATCTTTATTGTCCAAGAGTTCTGTTCAAGAGTCTTATAACAGTGGGATAGAAGCTGTCCTTGAACCTGGTGGTGCATGTATCTTAATATAGTATCTTGCGTTCACTTGAGCGGGTGGCTGATACCTTGTTTTAACATCTCATCTGACAGAAAATACTGTATTCTCTCAGACCAGCATGGGAACATCAACTTGGAATCTTGTGCTCTAGTGTCAGGAGTAGGACTTGAACCTGGAGTGGGACAAGAGTGCTGCCAACTGAATGCTGATTGTCCAAATTCATAGCCCCTACACCCACACGTACAGGATGGACGTGGGGTGGTGGTGGGGGTAAAGATGGATGTGGGCAGGGAGGCAAGTTTAGCAGAATCGCATTGCACGACTTGCTTGAATCGCATTGCACGACTTGCTTG
Source organism: Pristis pectinata (assembly GCF_009764475.1). Classification (NCBI taxonomy): domain Eukaryota; kingdom Metazoa; phylum Chordata; class Chondrichthyes; order Rhinopristiformes; family Pristidae; genus Pristis; species Pristis pectinata. The sequence continues at coordinate 2,441,764 of NC_067426.1, forward strand.
AATTCAGTTCCATTGCATTCAGTGGAAATCAGGTGTTCAGCAGGCAGCGAGTACAATGCACCCGTTTAGCATGCCTACTCGTGTCCTTTTCACCCCCTGTCACAAGTGCATGGAGTCTGAGTCAATAATAACTCTACTCACTGAAAAGTCATTTTGAACATTCCTATTCATTGGGCTGATGTAAGTTGCAAAGCATTACAACAGGCATTTAATTACAAATTGAATTTGGTTTCTAACCACTTGAGCAACAGGTTTTCATTCTCTCGATTCCATTGAAAAAGCAGAAACAAGATCATCCCTTGGGTGTTCCGTGAAAGCCCATGTGGATGCTCAGTGGATTTACAGGGTAACAAACCCAGCAAGTTATAATGCAGGAGTTTAAATTACTTGGAATCCAACTTTAGTGAGCAGGAATCTCTGGAGTTATGTAGCATATATTGGAGCTGGTAATGAGGATGGCCAGTAAGTGTCATGCTCGCCAGTGAATAAAAATTATTGGGATATTTTTACTTTGGAACATCTCCAGGTTTAAGCAAGAGGTTAAATTTCTCTTTGATTGAGAGCCTTTAGGTACCAACAAGAAAGGACATTAGGCCAAGTAAAGCAAAGTGCTAAATTTGAACACTGTTTTTTGTCATCAAGATATTTGGCATATTTATCTGTTATCTACTGACAGTACTGCCTTCAAAATATTTATTGACTGATTTAATACATTCAAGGGCAGTTTGTAAAAACCCATTAAAATGATTTGGCGCATTATCATTGGCGTGGATGGAAGCTCGGCTGGCTAACGGAAAGGACAGCACACACAAATGGAGGCTATGAAGTGATTATCGGCAGGTTAATTCAGTGGACAAAGATCTGGCAAATGTTCATCTTGGCAGGAAAAATTAAAAGAGAAACATTATTGAAATGGTGAGAGACATGAAGTGTTTTAATGAATGATTTGCAAAAGGCCAGTGTAGAGGAACTGTAAGTAATTAGGAAAGCTAACAGAATTATTTTGAGGAAATTTGAATACAAGAGAAGGGAGTTTATGCTTTGGTTATTTGTGGTGTTGGTCAGACCGCATCTGGAGTACCATGTACAGTATTGGTCTTCTTATTAATGGAAGGGTGTTAGTGTGTCAGAGAAGGCTTACTGTACTGATACCTGGAATGGTCAGGTTGTCTTGTGAGGGAAGCTTGGAGAAGCTAAGTTTGTAGAAGAGTGGAGTTGATTGAAAAATTTAAAATCTTGCTGGGTGCAGGCAGAATGAACGAGGAGAGGATGTTTCCTCATGTGGGAACATCTAGAACTGATGGCCCCTGTTTAGAAAATAAGGGGCAGTCTATTTAAGAGGGAGATGAAGTGATTATTTATTTAATTAGAGGGCTGGGAATTTCTGGAGCTCCCTTCCTCAAAGGGCAGTAGATGCAGAGTCCTTGAATATCTTGAAGCAGAGTCAGATGGATTCTTGATGAGCAAGGAAGGAAAAGGTTACCGGGAATAAGGAGGAATGCAGAGTTGAGGTTACAATCAGCCTTGTTAAATGACAGAACAAGCTTAAAGGGCAGAGTGGCCTCCTCCCTCTCCTAGTTCTTCAGTTGGTATTAAACTCTGTTGAATTCACATTGACTGTTCTCTCCTGTACTGACCTAAGCAACGAAGTATGTGCAGCTACTGGAAATGTGGTTGGTGGTGGTTTACACTGCTGCAAGACTTCCAGCTTGCTGGCATCAACTAACTCCATGTTGGCAGACGTTTAGATTCACAGAACTAACTTGTAGGGAGTGGGATCTGTGTCATGGCCAACACTCGGGAGACGGCACTGTGTTGAAGGTGAAGTATTTTGGTGCAGCTCACAAGGTTTATGGTGTGGTGTTAAATCAGTGGCAGTATCTTCAAACTGTGGGGACTTGGTATTGTCTGTGTGTCCAAGCTGTCTTGTAGTTGCGGTTCCTCCTCTGGTGTCGCCGTTGGCGCGGTGCTGTAAATCTTAACAGAAGATGTGGGGAGACGGTCTGGTTTCGACAGCAGCCACGTTCACTGCTCGGGCAGCTCTGTTGTCGCATTCTGGGAAACTTCTTCAGGCTGTGGTTGTGATAAATGAACAAACATAGAACATTGGAATAGTACAGCACAGGAACAGACCCTTCAGCCCACCATGTCTGTGTTGATCATGATACCAACTTAAAATGCACATCTGTCTGCACATGGTTCCTATCCCTCCATTCCCTGTTTGATCATATGCCTGTCTAAATGCCTCTTAAATGTTGCTATTGTATCTGCCTCTGACAGGGTGTTGCAGGCACCTACCACTCTCTGTATAAAACAAAATCGCCTCCTAAATCTCCTTTAAACTTTCCCCCTCCCACCTTAAATCTATCCCCTCTAGTAGTTGACATTTCCACCCTGAGAAAAAGACATTATCTACCGTATCTCTTCCTCTCATTATTTTATAAGCTTCTATCAGCTCACCCCTCAGCCTCCGACACTCCAAAGAAAACAACCTCTCCTTATAGTTAAAGATGGTCAGGCATTTCCTGTGAACCCACTGCAGATTCAAGGTATATGAATTTTTCAGCTGCGATTTAAAGAGGGCAAAAAAATCAGTGTAAGATTGAAACGTGCATGTTAGTTGGTATGACAGGAGAGATCCAGACTCTCTGAGATGGAGGAAATTGCCTGACTGCAGTTGCTTTGTGTTTCACAGGCACTGCTATAGGGCAGGTACACCTCCATGTCACGCCTTCCATTGTCCACGGAGTGTTACACTTGGCTCTGCAACCATTGCTTGAGGGTAGAGAGAGCATTAAGGAAGATGGAGCCATTTCCTCATGTGGCAAACATTGGAATGTTACTTGGGCTGTGTTTCTTCCTTTTGTTTCACATTGTTAGTCTGGCTGCACATCATCGAACAATCATCTTACGTGGTTTCTAAAACTCTGAACACTTTGGTAACAAAGCTGCTGAATGACAAATCAGGTAAATGCACCAGGTCATTTCCTGTATACGTGCAATAGATTATTTTGATACTCTGCATGTGTTTCATACAACAACTTTGACTGGCAAAATTTGATGCTGAGCTTTATAAGGAGTTGTTTGGGCAGGTTGACATCAGTGATGTGGGGACTGAATTCAGTGATGTTTGTGTCAGAATCCAGCCTTGGAGGAGCTTAGGGATGTTGGAGAGCTGGACCAGGCTACAGAGGTGGAAAGTGGTGACATTATGGAGGGATTTGCAAACCAGGATGAACATTTTAAAATCCAGCCCTTGTCTGACTAGAAACCAGTGTTGGCCAAGACAGATACACAGGATGGATTGAGTTAGGATGTGGGCAGAAGTGTTGTGAATGGAGCGAGGGAAGGCAGTGCATTGTCTGCAGTGTGTAGTCCATCCAGGAACTAGTAAGGAAAGATGAGTTTCAACCACCCATCCACACTGATCCCATTTTATTCTCGCCACATTCCTACCAACTGCCCCAGTTTCTACCCCTCACTCACTTGCTAGGGACAATTGACCCACAGGTGTTGGGGATGTGGGGGGGGGACTGGAGTGCCCAGGGTAAACCCACACAGTCACAGGGAGATCTCTGCTTCCCTGGTCCTGGATATTAAGCAAACGGTCTGACCAGCAGCAGTGCAGGGATAGATCTGGTGTTTCCAGAACATGTGGGTCTTCAGGTTATGGTATTGAGGGCCAGTTGATGAAATATGAAGAGGCCAAGAAAAGGTCCTCGGGAAAACACCGGAGATGATGTGGGGGCTGGAGGGGAAGTCTCTGCTCTGACTGGGTCAGACTGGAGCTGGGAGAGTTGTCCCTGTGCAGATGGTGGTGGAGGGAAAGTGTGATCAGTGTGTCAAAGGCTGGTGGGAGGTCAGGAAACAGGGGGCTAGATTACCACTCTCCATCGAAAACACTTCTAAATTGTCTTTCAACAAAATAAGGAATTTATGATGCAAAGCATATCTATATTTACGATTTGAGTGTTTGCAAATTAAAGTCGATACCCTTAAGATATGGGAGAGATGAACAATTAACAGCAACAAACAGTCTGCTGGAGGAACTCAGCGGGTCGAGCAGCATCCGTGGGAGGAAAGGAATTGTCGATGTTTCAAGTTGAAACCTGCATCAGGACTGGTACAAGGTTTCAACTCAAAATGTCGACAAATCTTTTCCTCCCACAGATGCTGCTTGACCCGCTGAGTTCCTCCAGCAGACTGTGTGTTGCTCCAGGTTCCAGCATCTGCAGTCTCTTGTGTCTCTGAGAACAATTAATGTATTAGTATTCACTGTAGTTATGGCTCTCACACCAGAGCAGAGCCTTACTCCTGGCCTCAGATCCTGGAGCTTGTGAACTGGTGGGTGAAGTTTTACAGACTGTGTCAGCTGGTTTTCATTTTATTAGTCTCTGCCCATCTTCCAGCTTTTCTTACCGACGCAGTAATTAGGACCTGGTGTCAGGTCCAAGCCCCAAGGCCATTCCTACCACACTGGCCCACATGTCTCACTTAGAATGTCCAGCAAGGTTACTCTTCCAGACATCATCCATGCCCTGTTGAAATGAACAGCTTCAGTGCTGACCTTTAATAACCAGAGGGATAAGGTGAGAAGTAGCTTTGCAGTTTTTGTGCTCAGAATCAAAATCAGGTTTATCACTGACTTATATGACGTGAAATTTGTTGTTTTGCGGCAGCAGTACAGTGCAAAGACATAAAATTACTATAAGTTACAAAAATAAATAAATAGTGCAAAAACAAGGAATAACAAGGTAGTGTTCATGGGTTCACGGTCCATTCAGAAATCTGATGGCAGAGGGGAAGAAGCTGTTCCTGAATCGTTGAGTGTGGGTCTTCAGGCTCCTGTACCTCCTCCCCAATGGTAGTAACGAGAAGAGGGCAAGTCCTGGATGGTGAAAGTCCTTAGTGATGGATGCTGCCTTCTTGAGGCGCTGCCTCTTGAAGATGTCCTCGATGGTGGGGCGGATTGTGCCCGTGATGGAGCTGGCTGAGTCTACAACCCTCTGCAGCCTCTTGAGATCCTGTGCATTGGAGCCACCATACCAGGCAGTGATGCAACTAATCAGAATGCTCTCCACCGTACATCTATAGAAATTTGTAAGAGTCTTTGGTGACACACTAAATCTTCTCAAACCCTTAACAAAGTAGAGTTGCTGGCATGCCTTCTTCGTGATTGTATCCATGTGTAGGGCCCAGGCTAGATCCTCTGAGATGTTGATGCCCAGGAGCTTGAAGCTGCTCGCCCCTTCCACCGCCTCAATGGGGATTGGTGTGTGTTCTCCTGACTTCCCATTCCTCAATCTTCCACAATCAATTCCTTGGTCTTGCCGACGTTGAGTATGAGGTTGTCGTTGTGACACCACTCAGCCAGCTGATCTATCTCACTCCTGTACGCCTCCTTGTCGTCATCTGAGATTCTGACAACAACAGTGATGTTATCGGTGAATTTAGAGATGGTATTTGATCTGTGCCTAGCCACACAGTCATGAGCGTAGAGAGAGTAGAGTAGTGGGCTAAACACACATCCTTGAGGAGCGCCTGTGTTCATCGTCAGCGAGGAGGAAGTGTTACTGATCTGCACTGACTGTGGTCTCCCGATAAGGAAGTCAAGGATCCAGCTGCAGAGGGTGGTACGGCGGCCCTGGTTTTGAAGCTTGGTGACTAGCACTGAGGGGATGATGGTGTTAAATGCTGAGCTGTAATCGATGTTTTAAAGAGGAACATTGTAAATAATGTACGCTCCATAGGTTTTCCTTTTGCGCAATGTTCCTAGGTTAATTCTCGCAATGACTGTGTGGAGTGAATATCAAAGCAGCTGATAAATTTTGGGGCCACATTATTTCCTCTCCAGCTTTTGAAATTCAGCTTTTCCTTAGCAATTTTCAAAATGATCGGTGTCACTGCATTGGACTTTAGAAGAAGACTGGTGGTTGAAAAGCAGTCAATAATCTAACACACTTGTTTAATGTGCAGACTTAATTTAAAAGGGTTTAATAAAAGCTCCTTTTAGTACATAACAAGAATGATATGGACTTATTGTGCCTGAAAAACCTACTGAGTTTTTTTTGGGGATACAGTTGGTAGAATAGATTAGGGAGATGCAGTGCATGTGGTGTATTTGGATTTTCAGAAGGCCTTTGATAAAGTTCCACATAAGAGGTTAGTGTGCAGAGTTGGGGTTAATATACTGGCATAGGTTGAAAACTGGTTAACGGGTCTTTTTGGGGTGGCAGGGGGTGACTAATGGGGTGCTGCAGGGATCAGTGTTTGGGCCCCAGCTATCGCAATATATGATCAATGAGGGTGAGAGGACCAAATGCATCCTTTCTAAGTTTGACAGTGATATGATCTGGGATTGTGAGTTGTGAGGAGGTTGTACAGAGGCTTCAAGGTGTGAGGGTAAATATTCAAGGTGTGTGGGTAAATACAAGGCAGATCCAGTGTAATGTGGATAAGTGTGAAGTTATTCATTTTGCTAGGAAAACCAAAGACAGGCTATTATTTAAGCAGTGAGAGATTGGGAAATGTTGTACACAGGGAGTCCAGATGAAGGATCTTGACCCGAAATGTCAACTGCCCATCTCCCTCTACAGATGCTGCCTGACCCGCTGAGTTCCTCCAGTGTTTTTTTTGCTTTTGATGTAGAAAAGCACCTTGTACACAGGTCTCTGAAAGCTGATGTGCAGGTACAGCAAGCAGGTACCAGACCTTCACTGGAAGAGACTTGAGTACAGGAGCAGGGAAATCTTACACCAATTACACAGGGCATTGGTAAGACCACATCTGGGCTATTGTTTGCAGTTTTGGTTCCCTTACCTAAGAAAGAATGTACTTGCCACGAAGGGAGTGCAGTGAAGGTTCAGCAGGCTGATCACCAGCATGGCAGGACTGCCAGTGAGCGGAGATTGGGTTGATGAGGCTGGTATTCACCAGAGATTCAAGGAATGAGAGGAGATCTCACGAAAACATCCAAAGTTCTCACAGGACTCTATAGACTGGATGCACGGAGAATGGTTTCCCAGGCTTGGCGGTCTGGAACCAGGGTCACAGCCTCGGGATATTGGCTAAAACATCTAGGTCTAAGCTGAGGAGAAATTTCTTCACTCAAGAGGATGGTGAACCTGTGGTATTCTACACCACTGAAGATTGTGGAGGCCAAGTCACTGAAGATGTTTAAGGAGGAGATGGTTTTTTAGGCAGAAAAGGTATCGAGGAGTATGGGGATGGAGCAGGAATGTGGTATTGAGACATGAGTCAGCTGTGATCCTACTGAATGTCTTTTTTGTGTCTTGTCCTTTTTTTGCACTGTCTTGTTTTTGCACAGTTTTTTTTCTCTCTCTTCGCTGGGTCTTGTTTAATTTCTGTATAATTTATATTCCGTGTGTTGTCTGTACCTATGTGCCTGGGATGCTGCTGCAAGCAAGATTTTCACTGTACCTGTACCTCACTGTACTTGTGCCCGCGACAATAAACTCGACTCGACTTGAATGGTGGAGCAGGTGCAAAGGGCCGAATGGCCTCCTCCTGCTCTTGTGTTTTTATTGCCAAAGGAAAGGTCAAGGAAAAGTGTGAGGTCATTGGCTTTAGTGGTTGGTGCACTGGATTACTGGATCTGTGGACAGATGTGCCAAGTGCTTTCTTAATATTGCATGGTTAAAGACTGGGGGAAGTTCTGGTGTTTGGAGCATGGGGATGGAGCAGCATGGCGTGATGTCTTTGTGGCTTGTAGGTGATGCCTGGATTAACCCCAGTCCATTACCCCCACTCCCATGTGATCTTCATAGAGAGGACTGAGCAGGGGTTACACATCTCATTGATTGAATTGATTATTTTTCACATCCGTTACAGAATTCCAAACTAACATAGATCAGAATGAGCCCATTTGGCCCCAAGTGCCTGTGCTAACTTCCTGAAAGAGTTGTTAGTTGTCCTAGGTCTCTGTTTCCCCTTGGCCCTGTAAATCTCTCTCCAGTATATATCCCTCCCATTTGAAAGTTATTACTTTCATATTCCAGATAGTAACTCCCTGCTTTAAACAAAATCTGTTCATTTCCTCCTGGCTTTATTTTGTTTAAAGTCTTCTGGTTACCAGGCCTCCTGCCAGTGAAACATTTAAATGCTCATCAAATTCAGTACCCTTGGATTTTACTATCAAAGTGGGAGATAATTTGTCCAATTAGGCTTATTACTGTGTCCGTAATCAAGGAGGACAGTGGTTATTTGATATGGGAGTAAGAGAACAATGTTAACTTCATCCTGATACTGTCATTTACCAGCAGTGCTGCTCGATAACGACCTAATCCAGCGAGACCCATGACAATAAATATCAAACCATTTGCCAAAATCTTTATCATGAGGACTTTTAATTTAGCTCTGGGAGCACAGTTGGTGAGGCAGTTTAATTTTTCTTAGGATTTGTTGATAAGGCTGCCTTTAAATTTAAGTTGAACTATGCAGGGCTATTAATATTAGTTCCAATTCTGGACGGCACGTTTAATGTCACCAGTTGTCCAGATCATCGTCCAGTATTTCCCTTTTGGTTTAGAATATATGAATGTCTCCACTGCGTGAGGTTTGAGCATTGTCAGAGGGGCTGCAGAGGGAAGTCAGATGGCAGGGTTGCCTATGGGTGAGACCCCAGTCAATTGTTACTCCATTGAGGGGAGGTGAGGGGAAATGGGCATGTTCTATCACAGGTGCCTGGTGTGTATCATGGGGCTGTACCCAGGTAAAGCTTCACATCAATGGACTAAGGATATAACCACCCCATTGCACATGGTGCCCTGATTAATTGAAGTCAAGTCTTGCTCACAACATTGGAGAGCTTGTGGTGAGATCTCTGGGCTAATACTGCAGAACAATACTTGGGGACGTGGCACTGTCAGAGGACAGTACCTTTGGATGAGACATGACTCCAGGTTCCTGTATATTCTCTAGATGGATGTAAAAAGCCCCAAGCCGGTACTTTATGGGGATCCGTCACCAGTGTTTTGTCCAACATTTACTGCGCAATATTACTTACTCCACAAGCTGTGTAAAGAGCTCATGACATCCTGGACAACCCACGCACTACTACCATCATGTACTTCCTGTCCCACCTTCAGCAGAGTCTGCTAGTCCCCTGGTGGACACTTCAGCCAGTCAGAGCCCAGAGGAATGGAGTGGGCCTGAGCTGTCCTCTGTCCTGGGGCACTGCTGGAGAAGAAGATTCCTCATCAAGTCTCATTTGATTATCTGGTCACTTTCACACCGTTACCTGCAGAGCTCCCTGTGCTCAACATGGCTGCTGTGTTTTCAACATTACCACTGTGATCACTCAGTGAAAGTAATTCATTGACTTTGGGACATGATGAAAAGCAGTGGAAAGGTGCGTTTCCTTGGCACCGTCTGATATTTTTGTCAGTGACCAGTTGATGCAATATTATACTTATTTCACAAGCCAGGCCAAGTAAACACTGATAATCTTTCCTTTTTGTTCATTTGGTCTGATGTGATCTCCCAAAGTGCTCAGTTTCCATGTCACATTTTGAAAGAAGTTTTATATTTAGAAACAATGCATACATTTAAGTGTAATCACAATTCATCATGTTGATTGCATTTTTTAATGATATTGCACGGCAGACAGCAGTATTGTCTCATCTGCACATGGCTTTTACTGCTGTGTGATTTTGTACTGTTGGTCAGATGTTGTGCTGGTGTTTACCAGCTCTCATACGAGGTTCTCATCCACATTTCAGGAGTTGGCTACAACCTTTTACTACTTCTTTGACCTGCTGCTGCACTGTTCACTTCTGATGTGGCCAAAAGGTTTAAAGATTTTGGATCTAATTCCGGTGAGGAGCTGGACATAGTGAGGGGCTGCACTAACTTTGCTGCATCACAATTCAATCTATAATGCAATCTTTAAAATGTTCTAAGAGTATTGCCAATTAAAATACAGTAATGGTTCTGCTTTCTATGTTTTCTTGGAACAGTCTGTACTCTGTAAAAGAGAAAGTAATTTCTTCAGCGTTTGTGGCTTCCTAGGTTGATGAATTTTGTTTGTGATGTGTGCTCATTGATGTTATTGACGATGCATTCCATCCAATAATTTGATGGTAGTTGGTTATCAGATTAGTTGTAGTGGGAGCTTGCTGTAGAGTACACTTCCTTCCACAGAGGATGTGAATGAACCAGATGAATTTTTACAGCAAGCTAATCATTTTGTGCTCACCGCTATTGATGCCAGCTTTTAACTCCAGGTAATCTAATAAACTGAATTTAAATCCCTCAGTTGCTGTGGAGGGAATTGAACTCCTATTACATTAGGCCAGACCTCTGGATTACTACTCCAGTAGCACAGTGTGGGTCTGATTCAACAATCGTTGTACATTTAGGAGACTGCTCAGTTGAGGGACAGGCTGCTGCTTTATTGATCAATTCGTTTATGAATCCTGTCACTTTCACAGAGTCATAGAGCACTACAGCACAGAAACAGGCCCTTCGGCCCATCTAGTCCATGCCGACCTGATATGCTACCTAGTCCCATTTACCTGCACCCGGATCATATCCCTCCAATCTCCTCCCATCCACGTACCTATCCAAACTTCTCTTAAACATTACAATTGAACCTGTATCTACCACTAGTGCTGGCAGCTCGTTCCATATTCACACCACCCTCTGAGTGAAGAAGTTTCAAAAGCACTTGCATTTATATAGTACCTGTCATGAGCCAGAAACATCCTAAAGTGCTTCACCACCATGATGTACATCAAGGAAAGATAATAGGGGGAAAAATACTCTAAATTTATTTCTGGTTAAAGAAGATAAAAGCATGAAACAGTAATATCAAACTTCATTGTCAGTATTACTGTTGAAGGATGACATTTCAGGGGAAGTTTGTGGATGATACCACTATAATGGGCCGGATCTCAAATAATGAAACAGGAAGGAGATAGAGAGCCTAGTGGCATGGTGACATGACAACAACTACTCCTTCAATGTCAGCAAAACAAAGGAGGTGGTCATTAACTTCAGGAAGAAAGGTGAGCACATGCCCCTGTTTGCATCAATGATGCTGAGGTGGAGATGCTTGAGATCTTCAAGTTCCTAGGATTAAACATCACCAATAGCTTGTCATGCTCCTACCACATAGATGCCATGGCCAAGAAAGCACACCAGCACCTCTACTTCCTCAGAAAGGCTAAGGAAATTCGGTATGTCCCCATTGACCTCACCAACTTTTGTACACGCTCCATTGAAAGCATCCTATCCAGATGCATCACAGCTTGATGTGGCATCTTCTCTGCCTGAAACTGCAAGAAACTGCAGAGGGTTGTGGGCACATCTCAGCACATCACGAAAATCAGCCTTTTATTGACCATCTTTCTTTAAAGCTGGTGCATTCCATGTCTGTTTTTCTATTTCGGGGCAGTGTTAGTGGGCCTTATTGGGAATGCAGGAAATCCCAAACATGCCAACCATACTTGCTTACTGCAGCTCAGTGCTGACTGGTTCTGACAAAGGGTCTTGAAGCTGAAACATTAACTCTGTTCTCTTTCCACAAGTGCTGCCTAACCTGCTGAAGGCTTCCACAATTTTCTGCTTTTATTTTCTTGTCCTTTATTGTTCAACAGTAAACAGGAGTAAATAATTATCATCACAGCATCTATGTTTTTGGACTGGCAAATATTATTGAGTTCTGGAGGGATAATGTTATCTATCAGTCTATGATAGAGCAATACAGCACGGATACAGGCCCTTCGGCCCAATCAGTCCATGCCGACCACGGTGCCCACCCAGCTAGTCCCAATTTCCTGTGTTCGGCCTATATCCCTCTAAGCCCTGCCCCTCCATGTACCTACCCAAGTACTTCTTAAATGATACTGTTGTCCCTGCCTCACCCACTTCCTCTGGCAGCTCGTTCCATATACTCACCACCTTCTGTATGAAAAAGTTTCCCCTCAAGTCCCTTTTAAATCTTTCCCCTCTCACTCTAAATCTATTTCCCCAGTTTTGCACTCCCCTACCCTGGGGAAAAGACTGCTGCCATCCACCTTACCCATGCCCCTCATGATTTCATAGACCTGTATAAGGTCGCCCCTCATTCTCCTACGCTCCAAGGATTAAAGACCTAGCCTGGCCAACCTCTCCCTATAACTCAGGCCCTCCGGTCCTGGCGATATCCTCGTAAATCTTTCCTGTATTCTTTCCGGTTTAACCATGGTAAAGGCAGAGTTGAGAAGATTTATTTGTTGTTAGGGGATTTGGAATTGACTGCGTTTGAGGGTGATAGGGGCAGGAACCCCAGGACATTGGGAAAAGTACCTGCATGAGCACTGAGGAGTTGTCACTTTAAGGGCCAGGGATTGAGAACTGGGCTGGATCAAAAGCCCTTTAGCTAGCACAGATGTGGTGGGCTGATTGGCCTCCTTCTCTGCCACAAATTGCTGTAATTTTATATGTGCAGTGCCTCATAGGTTAAATGGGGAGCGTTGTTTTGGGGCGGCACAGTAGCGTAGCGGTTAGCGCGATGCTATTACAGCTCCAGCGATCGGGGTTCGATTCCTGTCACTGTCTGTAAGGAGTGTGTACGTTCTCCCGTATCTGCGTGGGTTTCCTCCGGGTGCTCCGGTTTCCTCCCACATTCCAAAGATGTACGGGTAGGTTAATTTGGGTTTAAAATGGGCAGCACGGACTCGTTGGGCCAGAAGGGCCTGTTACCACGCTGTAAATAAAATTTTAAAAAAGTAATCCTAGTTTGGATTTTGGCCTTCAGCACACCAAGGTCTGGCAGTGGGCTCGCGGTCGTTAGATTCCGTGAGCTCTTGGCTCATGGATTGTACGGTTAGAGGAAGAAATGCTGAATTTGGCCTGAGATCTGGTGCCATTCACTGAGGTTGGGCGCGCGAGTTCATGTCACGGTGCAGATTCTGCTGAGCTCTTTCCTTCAGTGACAAGCTTCACTGCAGAAGTTAGAAATGGCTGCAGTCTTTGAAGTCATATGACTTTCCTGTATCCCTCTCCCAGTCCCAGTGATAACTCTCACACATCAAACATTTGCCATTTAATCATTTTTTGGACATTAGTTTATAAACAAGCATCTTTACGACACCATATTTGATTTTTAGAGCTTTAACTATTTTAATCTCCTCCATCTGGAAATGTGTGTATCCTGTCAGGGGGGAGAGTTCCTGTATGTATGTCATCGAAGGAAATGTTTACAAAGAGCAGATTTGATTTCACTACACTTCCAGTGCAGAGAAATCTTTCTGCGCCTTGGATGTCATAATACTTTAATATGATTTTCCAACTGAAATGTTTGTCAAGCTCATTCTAAATACATTCCAGTAAAATTTTTAGTCAGGATTCTCCATTCACACTCTGTAAATGAGATTGAATTCACCGTTGTAATATCTCAGCTGCTTGGTTTAGATTTGGGGATTAAACACTAGCTGGGGTTTGAATGTGGAACTTGCACCACATGGACAGGAAGAGGTGAGTGGCTTTGACTTGTTTAAGGGGGTGACAGATAAGTAGGAAGGGAGAGTTCAGAGGATGTGCTGGTGAGGTGAGATCATGACAGGAGGTTCATTTAGAGCACAGACAACAGATGAACTGAATGATTAGTTTCTGTGCTGTCAGACATAAATAAAACCACAGCTTTGTGTGTGTGGAAAATTAAATACTCTAAGTGCAGATGTATGCCCAGAAATTTTGTCTGGTACATTAAAACATGTTCATTGTACTAGCAACGCACTGGGCTCCCCAGAAATGGCAAGAGTGGTGAAGGGCCAATGTGGAAGAGCAGTAGTGTGGTCTCCACCTCCGAAGACGTGTCAGATCGGACCCTGTGGGGGTCCCAGGGTGGAGCAGCCTCAGTATAGTGTAGCTTTCATCACCCTGACACACAGCACTCGGGGAAGCTCGTTCATCCTAAGAAGCACAACTCTCAATGGAACCTGGAGCGCACAGGCTGCCGCTGGGGGGTGGAAGCAGTGGGGAGAGGGTCTGTGTGTTGTGTGCATTTCCGTATCTGCTCCTCGGGGTTGGCTCTTCCCCAGGGTTGCTGGCCAGGTTCACCCCTCGCTTGTGGGACGATCATTGAGCCAAAGCTGCCGTTATTTTCTCACTAGTTACATTTTCCAGAAGGTACTTCTGTTAGTTGCACACTGAGCACTCTGGAATGTGTGTGAGCAGCCCCAGTGCCCCAGTATCCCAGTGCATCAATATCCAGTGCCCCAGTGCCCTAGTATCCCAGTGCCCTAGTATCCAAGAGCCCCAGTGCATCAATATCCCTGTGCCCCAGTGCCCTAGTATCCAAGAGCCCCAGTGTACCAGTGTCACTAGATGGTACCTCAATGAAGGACACAGCACTTGACCTGTTACTGGTAATGATGGTTGTTTGGAGACTGCAGATACTGTCATCTGAAGCAAAAAAACAAACTGCTGGAGGAGCTCAGTGGGTCAGGCAGCATCTGTGGAAGCAGAGGGATGGATGTTTTGGGTTGAGACTCTGCATCAGGGCTGGTGCAGGTTCCAGAGCCCAAACATCAACCATCCCTCTGCCTCCACAGACGATGGTTGTTTTCTGAACCTGGGACCTCCAAGCCCTGCCGTAAGGGGTGAACGTGTGCATCCCCCAACGAGCAGCATCATCAGCGGTATGTCTGATCAGGACCAGAGGGGTGCAGTCCAAATTTGTGATTCATCTGATTTCACTCGGAAATGATTGCTAATACCATTAACTCTCGGTGAAATTGATTTTGGATTGTGTACTGCGGAAAGAAACAGTGGTATGGGATCCAATTTCTAAGCAGTAGTCTCCACTTAACTTAGTCACATCTTTGGCTGATCCGCAGCCTGGGTTAATGTTCTACCACACTATATCTTGTGGGTTCAGATGAAAATGTGGTGGATAACTTGTACACAGCAAGCTCCCACAATCAGCAATGTGACCACGACCAGATCAACATTTTGGAGATGTTCCAATGAACAAATTAGTGCCAGCAACACAACCGCAGAGAGTTTATGGATTCACTTCCAGTGTTCTGTGAGGTGTTACTGCAGGGAGGGGAGGAGTGCATCCTTCCACCCTTCTCCAGGGCACACGTACAAGTGAGCAGCATTGGACTCTGCAGGGGTTAGCTGGTTTGGGATAATTTCTTGATATGAAGGCAGGGAAGTAAAGACCCATCAGCAGCCTGGTTAGTATTTGGGATGTGGTGTGCTCTGCGAACCCTGGCCTGTGATATCCCTCTCGTCAAATCTCACTTCCCCAGCACATGGAATCCATGGTGGTAATACCTTCCCATGGTCTCAGTTAAACCATCCCTCAATGTTTTCAAATCTCACCACTATCACCCCTTTGTTGTCTCTCCAGCCTGCTTTGGCTCTGAACCCTTGGAGATCTCTGTGATCCCATTCTGGTCACTTGATAATCCTTGAGTTACTCAAATCCAGAGCTGGTGGTCAGACCTTCATCTGCTCAGGCCCTAAGCTCGGGAACCCCCTCCCTAAAGCTTGACATCTCTTTACCCCTTTCTCCCCTTTTTTAAGACACTTGTTAAATGCGTCTGTTCGACAAGTTTTGATGAGTCCTTTGCAGAGGGCAGTTGGGCACCGATTTCTGCATTCAGCAGGACCAGAGCCTGATCCAATGGCAAAGAAGTCCAAGCCCTGCTGCATGGCCCTAGTTCACACACGCACACACCCACTGTATTCTGTTCTCACACGTCCACTTGTACTCTAGCCCCACACACACACACACACACACACACACACACACACACACATGTGCACCCACTCATTCTATGCGAGTGTACATACACACACACTTGTACTCTATGCACACGTGTGCGCGTGCAAACACACACATACACGTAGTCTATCCACACCCACTTGTGTTCTATGCACACACACACACACACACGCCCACTCTATTCACACACAAATAAGTCCCCTCACTTATTGCCCCCTCCACTGAAACTGAGGTAGAGAATTGATAAATTGGTGCCTGTAAGTTATAGATTGCAGTCACTACAGTGGATTCCCACTGTGTAAGTGCATGGGCTAAAAGCTCATCACCGTACATGTGGGAGAGGGTCTCGTCTTACAAGACTGATGGTGTTGCCCTGGCAGCAGCTGTAGTCACGGTGTGTGGGTGTGCGGAGCACCTTGACTGTTGGCCTGACTAGAGACTGACGATGGGCCCAGTGGGCTGGAGATTAATAAATGCCTGTGGATGGTTTCAGCTGCCGTGACGTGCTGTGGTGAACTAGTCGTTGCAGGTTGATGAGAGTGGCTGCCAACACGAGTTAGTTATCCTGATGGGAGGGGCGACTGCCTACTTCTGTTGGCCCAGTTCTGTGGTTTCTTGAATTATCTCTTACTTTTAGGATTATAACTCCACCAACAGATAGCTTTTCAAACACACAGCCATATCCAGCATAACTTGTGCAATGTGTGCTATTTTTAAGGTCCATATTATTAAATTATCCCATTTCAGAAATGACACACATCTTGACTATTAAATAAGTCAACAATAAAAAGAAATAGAATCGAAAGTAATGGGCTGAAAATGTTGTCAACCACTTCTCCCTTACAAAGATGGTAACAGTTCATTTATTTTTGATTCCAGTGAGATTGTGTAGGTTATTTATGACATTTAGAGTTTATTTTAAACTGAAATTGTAAAAAAGATTCTGGTGATAAGGGTAGAACCACTGTGTGTAGAAGCTGCTCTGCAGTGTTATCTACTCAGTTGTTCTTCATTATGTGTCGGAATTGTTCTTTTTTGGTGATAAGAGGCAGAGGACGCCGGTGGAAGGATGCTTTGCTGATTGGAACTCTGTGACCAGCGGTTTACTATTGGGATGGGTGCTGGAACCCTTGTTGTTTGTGACATATTAACGACTTGGATACAGATGTAGGAGGTATGATTAATAAGTTTGCAGATGACACGGAAATTGGTGGTATTGTGGATAATGAAGGAGCTTGTGTAAGGCTACAGCAGGATATAGATCAGGTGGAAAGTTGGGCAGAGCAATGGCAGATGGAATTTAATCCCAACAAGTGCGTGATGAACACACTTGAAGTTGAGTAGGATAGGACATCTACAGTAAATGGTAGGATGCTGAGGAATGTTGATGAACTGAAGAACCTTGGGGTTTAAGTCCATTGTTCGCTACACAACAGTTATCTGTCAATTTGGTGAGACCACTCTGCAAAAACTCAATTGCGATATTACCATATTCCCAGTGCACTGTTTTACTGATCACAGGAATTAATTACTGTACTAGACAATTAAAACCTTTCTAGAAACACTAGCTGGTTTGTGTAATCATACAATACAAATTAATCAGTGGATTTGTTGATTTACTTGCTGAGTTACTAATAACAACCCATTAACAGCCTGGTATAAAACCTTTCTAATTAATCTGCAGGGAGAGCTTTAACAATCCAATACAAATCAACCAGACACCACGAGACACAGTCCAAATTTGTGTCTTTTGTTTTTATTTGCATTGTTATCTGACTGTTCGTTTTGATGAGCCACCTTTGCACTGAAGGCCATTCACTTGCACCTCCTCCCCGCACCAGACCTCGGCAGAGGCTGGAACACGGGTTTTGTTAACATGCTTGCTCTTACGATCTGCATCCGTGTTTGATGCCATATTTTGCCTTCACACTCTCTCCCTCTGTGTGTGTGTGTGTGTGTGTGTGTGTGTGTGTGTGTGTGTGTGTGATTGCTTTTCTAGTAAATACAGAAATTTGAATAATCCAGACAATGCATTTTAAATTTCTCTTTAGTGTGTGATGAAAAGTCATTAACTCTATCTCTGAGAAATACTTCAACAGCGATCCACAGGAAGTTGTGTTCATCATTGCATTAATTATCAGCTGTACTAGTCTTGGTATTTGAAGCGGCTGGTTCACTGACAGGCACATCCCAGAATGTGGCCCAGGGTCTCCCTGGCACTGCCACACCTCCCACAAGTTTTATCCATCCCGGGTCTGGCAAAGGGCTAATGTATTTCTGATGGTTTAGGAGTTCAACCGCAGGAGCATATCTGTGATATAATTGGATTGTCTAAGGGAAGTAAATCTCCTTATTTAACTATTGGATTGGGGGTCATTTTTATAATAGTGCATCCCGATCCCTTGATGTCCCAGCCTGCTCCAGAGGTCAAACTCCATGTTCCACCAGTTCTTCCTCGTTCATCCAGCAAACCACAGACTACATAAGATCTCAGCTCATCATATGAGTTCCTTCCTTGCTCTTGGTGCTGTTGCCATTGTAAATGAGTCCATCCGAATGTAATATGTGACAAAGAGGCTTATTAAGCTGTATTTTTCTTGTGTGTCTTATAACGAGGCTTAAATTACTGAGGCTTGGTTAGGCAGAACCATTGCATTTGCTAATGCCGCCAAACTAAATTAGCTTTATTGGATGATGGACTCTTCATGAAAGCTGCCTCTTTAATGGATTATACAACAAACTCCAAAGTTGGGAGCTACTTTTCAGAGGGTGATGGAAATAAAAATCAGTTCAAAATTAGATAATAAAGGAGTTTGAACAAATTTTAAAGGCTTTGTGCTACAAGAAAAATTTGGCATGTTTCCTTTGACCCTCACCAATTTTTATCGATGCACCATAGAAAGGATTCTATCTGGATGCATCATGGCTTGGTATGGCAACTGCTCTGCCTGGGACTGCAAGAAACTTCAGAGAGTTGCAGACACAGCTCAACACATCACGGAAAACAGCACCCCCCCACCCCCCCCCATGGACTCTGTCTATACTTCTCGCTGCCTCAGTAAAGCAGCCAGCATAATCAAAGACCCCACCCACCCTGGACATTCTCCATTCTCCCCCCTTCCATCGGGCAGAAAATACAAAAGCTTGAAAGCACATATCACCAGGCTCAAGGACAGCTTCTATCCTGTTGTTGTAAGATTCTTGAACGATTCACTAGTATGATAAGATGGACTCTTGACCTCACCATCTACCTCGTTGTGGTCTTGCACCTTATTGTCTACCTGCACTGCACTTTCTCAGTAACACTGGCATCAGCCAGTAGGCTGATCTCTCATTCACACAGGGTATGGGTGTCACTGACAACACTGGTATTCGTTATCCATCCTCAATTACCTCCTACACTGAGAAAAGAGATAAGAATTGACTTTGTTGATGGGTCTAATGTCAAAGTCGAGTTTATTGTCATATCCACAAGTCCATGTGTGCACAGGTGCAATGAAAAACTTACTTGCAGCAGCATCACAGGCACAGAGCATCAGATAAGCAGCATTCACAAGAAAAACATAAATGAAACATAAATTATACACAATTTTTACAAGAACACAATTAGAACAAAAAAAAGTCATGGTACTGTTGATCTTTCGCTTAAATTTGAGGAAGTTTGGAGTCCATTTATTCAATATTTTCACATGATATAGATCCCCTTATAATAACCTTTCAATTTAGAGGAACTGAGTTGACAACATAATATTGCTCTGTTTCTGTTGAGGAATTTTAGTCGAGTTTTTTTCTGTTTTTTTTAAATTTTTTTTTTCTTTAGCTTAGTTTGGTTTGATATATTGTTTATAATTTTTCTTATTGTTTTGGGGATTTTTTTTCTTTCTTTTATATTTTATAATAAATCTTTTTATATTATATTCATTCACTAACAGATCGTTGGATCTACAGATTTTTTTAATACTCTATTGTTCTTTATGATTATCCGTGTCATGATTGTTCTCCGGATCTCTTTGTATTACATGTATAAACATTGATATATTAATCTGTATTAATTGGAAAACTAATAAAAAGATTGAAAAAGAAAGAACAAAAAAAAGTCCATTTTAGTGCAAAGTGATCAAAGTGGTCACAGTGTTGCTAAACTGTAGTGATTAGGGTTGTGCCGGTTGGTTCAGGAACCAAATGATTGAAGGGAAGTAGCAGATTTCTTTCCCTGTAGGTCACGGGTGGACAGATGGAGGTTTTTTTTTAACCACAATCCAGTCAATTCATCATTATTGATTATGACACTGGCTTTGAGTTAAGTTCCAGAGTTGTTTACGTATTTAAATTCCCCAGCTGCTGTGGTTGGATTTGAACCCATGCCTGTGGATCAGAGGTTGAGAGCTCTAGCTACAAGTATAGTAACCACGCTTTTGTGATGACTGTCTGGCATTAAGACTTGCTGATTTCTAGTGAAAGATGTGTGGACAGGTGATGAGGTGCAGAGAACAGTGAAGGAAGTAAACTGTGGAAGTACCTTGGTGCTGTTGTGAGGAGTAACTACTGAAAATAGATTTTTTTAATGCAGCTTCCTCAGCTTGGAGCTTTATTCCAGCTACAAGAAATAGAGCTTTACTTTGTTAACAGTTAATATTTCTGAAACTGTGCCTGTCTACTGTCACTTTAAATTGTGCATGGCTTATTCTTGCAAGTCTTCATCCTAGAGAGATCCTCACAAAATAAACCTCTTTTATATTTTCAATTATTCATGCTGGGACTAGACCATTTACAGTGAAGCAAAACAAAGAATAACTGGCGTTTTCTGTGGTGATTTTTTTTATGATCCTGGATGTTATTGTGAGAAGCCAGGACAATAGATCAGGCACCTTGTCTATTCGTCCCATGTGATCACCGTTTGTCATAAAGACTTGCTGATTTCTAGTGAAAAGTGTGTGGACAGGGGATGTGGTGCAGAGAACAGTGAAGGAAATAAGCTGTTAGTTGTGGCTCAGTGTGTACCATGTTCACCTGTGGGCCGGCAGGTTGAGGGTTCAAGTCCAACACAAGACTCGAACACACAAAAATTTAGCTGACAAAGTTTTAAACTGGTGCTTTTTCTCCTCTCCTGGTTAATATAAATGTCCTGTGGTGCTACTTCACATACCACCTTGTGTGTCTGTCATTAGGACAGCTGCTGTGGTCACTTCCTCAGTGCTGTTTGTGGGAGCTTGCTGTGTACACATTGCCTGCCGTGCCTCTTGCATTAGATCAGTGTCTGCACTTCAAAAGCTACTCCATCGGCTGTAATTCTTATATATTTCCTAACACTGTGAAAGGAGGCCATTTGGCCCTTCAGATTTATGCCAGCTCTCAGAGCAGCCCCATTCCATCACTGATTCCCATCCCTCTGCAACCTATTTTCTAACCCATTAGCACCCCCAATGCCTGTTTGTGGCAGTTTACAGTGAATAAACCTAATGACCCACACGTCTTTGGGATATGGGGGGAATTAGAGCACCCAGGTGAAACCCACGCGGTCAAAGTGCAAACTCCACGCAGGCAGCACCTGAGGTCAGGATTGAACCTGGGTCTCTGGAGCTTTGCCACATAACTGTCGGCTATGTAGCCCTTGGACTGACAAGTTATTGGCTCTGAGCAGGGGTTCGAACCTGGGTGAAGAACCCCCATTGGATAACGTCCAACTCTATCACAGCTGGGCTATCACCGCTCTGAGAATGTGCTCTGGGTGCCCAGAGAGGTGCTACTGAAATACAGTGCCATTCTCGTTAGTTATAATGATGGAGATCAATCAGTGAACAAGAAAGAAATGGTTTTGAAGTTGTTTAAGTTGTTGCCTCTGAAGCATCTTGATGATCAATTGTTCCTTCTGCAAGATCAGCAAACCTATGTGTCTGAGGGATGGTGGATTGCTCACAGGTTAAATGTGAACATGTTTCATATATTCATTTTCTGGACCTGGGCTTCAGTGGCAGGACCAGCATTTATTGCCTGCCTGTAATACTGCTTGAGAGGTGGTGATGAGCAGCCTTCTTGAACCACTGCAGTCCTTCTGGTGATGATGTTCCCACAGTGGTGTTGAGGAGGAGAGTTCCAGGATTTAGACCCAATGACAATGAAGGAGAGGAGACCCATTTCCACGTCAGGATGACGTGTGACCCAGATGGAAAACTGCAAGTGGTGGTGTTCTCACCTGCTTGCTTCGTGATAGTGGTCACGGGTTTGGGAGGTGCTGCCGGAGTAGTCTGGGTGACTAACTGCAGTGAATTCTGTGGATCTGTGCCTCTGAGGATAGAGTTAACTTCTGAGCATCTTTCCCGCCAGTGTCTTCTCATCAGCTGCCAGTGGACTGGTGCATTTCTTGCCCTGGGTCAATCACACAAACGTTGCATCTTGTGACTGGATGCGTGTGAATCTGTCACAGCTGTGAAGCGCTTGGCATTCAGGCAACACCAGAAGCTGGTGTAGAAGTTCAATGCCAAGGTCAGGCCCACCTCCAACATCTGTGCTCAGTGGGATCACTCTGATCATTTGTGACTGGAGATGAACAGCTCCAATCCCGTGGGAGAAATGCCCCGGTCACTCGCACTGCGCATGTTGCCATAAATCATCATAGAATTATTGCAGGACAGAAGGACGCCACTCAGTCCATTGATTCTGTACTGTCCACCTTGCTCCCCACAACCCTGCCAATTCTCCCTCGAGTGCACATCCAATCCCCTTCCACAGGCCCTGACTGCCTCTGTCTCCAGCACCCCGGCAGGTAGTGAGTTCCAGGTCCCAATACCTTTTGAGTAAAGTAGTTTTTCCTCACACTCCCCAAACCTTTTGCCCCAAAATTTAAAACCTGTGTCCTTGAACTATCCACCAATGGGAACTGTTCTGCCAGCTCCCGTCAACCAGTTTTGACCTTGTACATCCCACAGACTTCTTAGCTCAAAGGAGAACCTTGTTTTTTTCCATTCGAACAATAAACCTGTGTCCTCTGATCCACCGCTCTCCCATGAGTGAAAACCGTGTAGGTCCATTCGACTAAATCCTTAACAGTTTTGAACCTTGTTCCTCTCTCAACCTTCTCTGTTCTAAGAAGAATGGCTTCATCCTTTCCTAACCATCCACGTACCCGAAGTTCCTTATCCTTGGACCCGCTCTCATAAATCCAGCTCTCTACCAGAGAGAACATAGAACAGAACAGTAAAGCACAGGAACAGGCTCTTTGGCCCACATTGTCCGTGCTGACCACAATGCCAAACTAATCTCATCTACCTGTACATGGTCTGTGTGCCTCTAGCCCCAAGCTGTTCATGTGCCTGTCTAAATGCCTCTTAAACGTTGCTATCATATCTGTTCCCTAGACAGCGCATTCCAGGCACCTACCACTTTGTGTAAACAAAAACCTGCCTCATAAATTTCCTTTAAATGTTCCTCTTCTTACCTTCAAGCTATGCCTTCTGGTACTTGATATTTCCAGCCTGGGAAAAAGACTCTTGACTGTCTATGCCTCTCATAATTTTATACACCTAATACTCTCTCATCCAGCCAACATCCTGGTGAATCTCTTCTGCACCCTCTCCAAAGCCTCCACGTCATTCCTGTAATGCGGTGACCAGGACTACACACAATACTCCAAGTGTGGCCTAACCAAAGTTTTATACAGCTGCAACGTGACTTCCCTACTCTTATACTCAATGCCCTGACTGATGAAGGCAAGCACACCGTACACCTTGTTTACCATCCTATCTACTTGTATTGCCACTTTGAGGGAGCTGTGGACCTAGACCCCAAGATCCCTCTGTACCTCAACGTTCCTGCCATTTACTGTACACTTTCCTCATGCATTTGACCTCCCAAAGTGTCACACCTCACGCTTGTCCAGATTAAACTCCATCTGCCATTTTTCTGCCCACATTTCCATGAGCTATGTCGTGCTGTATTCTTTGACAACCTTCCTTACTATCTACAGCTCTGACAATTTTTGTGTTATCTGCAAACTTACTAGTTAGCACATCTACAATCATATGTATATAGATATATATAAAACAGAGGCCCCAGCATTAATCCCTTCAGAACACCACTGGTCACAGACCTCCAGTCAGAATAACACTCCTCCACCATGACCTCTGCCTTCTATGGCCAAGCCAATTTTGAATCCAATCTACCAAGTCTCTGTGGATCTCGTGTCTTAATCTTTTGGATCAACCTACTGTGAGGGAATTTGTTTTACTAAAGTCCATGTAGACAACATTCACTGCCCTACAGTCATTCATTATCTTGTTTTATAAATGATTTAGATAAAAATGTAGGTGGGCTAGTTAGTAAGTTTACAGATGACTCTAAAACTGGTGAAGTTGTGGATAGTGAGGAAGGTTGTCAAAGGATGTACCAGGATATCGATCACGTTTTGCTAAAATCCATGTAGACAACATCCACTGCTTTACCCTCATCAATCTTCATAACCTCCTCAAAAAACTCAATGAAGTTGTGAGACAGGACCTCCCCTGCAGACAGCCAAATGCGCGTAAATCCTGTCCCTAAGAATATTCTCCAATAATTTCCCTGCCACTAATGAAGAGACAGTCGGTGCTTCGCATTAAATGACAGAACATTCTCGGGCGGGGGAGAGGTGGATGATTCTGTTCCCATGTTCTTTCACCAGTCTACCTTTAAATCAGGCGGTTGCCTAAGCAGTAAACCCACACACTGGTGCGTACGTCAGGCAGGTGTAACGATTTCCCCCTGAGCTTATAACCCAGCTCACTGCCAGGGAGTGCTGGCTATCACCCTGTCTAGTGTACACTGTCTATGCCATAAGCAATCTACAGATTCTATCTTTGGGTGCTCACTGTCTCTGCCATGAGAGCCTCAGCTTTTGAAGGTGCATTGCAACCACAGAGCAACTGCAAGAAAAGCAGGCTACTGCTAACGGCTGTAACTGTAAATTCGGGTCCTGACTTTGTAGCTCATTATATTTAACGGTGCTGCTCATTGTAATCCACCACTGACCACACGCTTTACTGAGACAGAAACATCTCTGTAGGGAGTAAGATTACCCTTGCAGAACACTTCCTATTGGCTTTACAGGGTGTACACGCTTTGTGTGAAGCTGTCATGATTTAATATTAGTTCAAACCTTTTCTTGTTGTTATTCATTCATGGGACATCCACTTTGCCAACACAATAGTCATCCACTTATCCTTGAACCGAGTGGCTTACTGAGCCATTCCGGGGACACTTGATGGGTCTGGAGTCACGTATCGTCTGAACCAGGTAAGGACGGCAGATTTCCTCCACTGAAGTATTTTGGAGAACCCGATGGATTTTTCCGACCATCTGTTTCATGGTCACCTTTACTGAGGATCAGCTTTTTATTAAGTTTGATTTCATTACTTGCATTTAAATTCCTCAGCTGCTGTGGTGGGATTTTTATTTGTATCTCGAGATCATTGGACCAGGTTGCTGGATTACTCAGAAAATGACATCAAATCTGCTAAGGGTTTAGTAATCCAGTAATGCTGTGACTGTCCTGGTCTATCTTGCTGGAAATGAGAGCCTTAACTTCCATCTGGTGACTGGACTTGGGTACCTCTGCCAGTGGGCGGGTGACCCTGGGGTGAGCTGACCTGAGCCATCGAGCAGAGGTTCTGGTTTTACGGATGGAACCCCCAGCCTTGGAGCAGAAGCTGAATCCGATCATAAAGTGAAGTTCCTGGAAATATTGGAGACATGAGAGACCGTGGATGCTGGAATCGGGGTGGGGGGGGGTGGGTGACACACAATGTGCTGGAGAAACTCATCAGGTCGAACAGCATCTGTGGGGGAAAGGAATTGTTGATGTTTCGGGTCGAGACCCTGGGTTTCCTCCACAGATGCTGCTCAAATCTTAGAATGGTGACTGTTTGATCGTCCAGAGTTCCTGCTGATGACTCATGCCCACAGCTCTTTGTAAATGTGACAGTCGATGCACTTGTTTGTATTTCATGCTTTCGATTTTTTTATTTCAGTCTGGTTCTTTTCCAGAGGCACTGACTGACTGTTTCACAAGCAGGAGCTCCTCTGCACCATCTTGGGAAAGTGGCCATTCACCATGTGCAGCCGTGAGTATTGACAGCCGAGTTGACTTAGTGAACCATTGCAGTCCACCGTCACAAGAAAGACATGGGAACTAGGAGCAGGAGTAGGTCACCTGATCATAGCTGATCTGCCCCAGTTGTTCCATTACTGCTGGAGGAGAGAACAGGGTCTCTGAGGGAATAAATGTGCAAACACTTGACATTCTTCTCTTTGTTACTCCTTTCGAACTATTTAACATTTCCAATAAAACACAGAGGATGAATTATAGGCGAACAGCTATTTGTTAACTAATGGACATATCCTTCCCATTACACCGTAATACTTGTGTGAGATGTCTCTGTAATAATTAGAACACAAATCAAGAATAATAAGATTAAAATAAAAAATGTCTTGATTTCCACAGGGGAACCGTGAGCTGTGGTTCCAGCAAGGTTGCTTCCGTTGCAAAGGTTGGGGGTAGTCATTCAACTAAAACGTGTTGCAGATGTGATCAGTGGAGTAGAGTGCAGTGAAGAGATGTGGACAGTCTCTGGGGTCTAAAGAACACATTGTAAATGCTCATCAGCTGACTAGTTTTACTCACTCTCTCTGAGGTGGGTCAGGTGTAGGGGTGGTCGATCAGCTGTCTAGCAAGAAGTGCTCTCTGGTTCCTACCCACACGGGAACATTGGGCCACATGGACTCTCCACACCTTTGCTCCTGACACTGAAGTCATTACTCATGAGTTACCAGTTCTCCAGAGATATTTAGCTTATTACATTGGATACTGTGACCCTATGACTGTGCTTTTAAAAATAGAAAAATAATTAAAAGTTTGTGGGGCTCCTGTAAAATTGCAGAGAGTTATGGAGTCTGAAACTGTTCCAAGGCTGGTGTTAGTGTACCACGTCAGCCTTCTCCCACCAAACCCAGCTCGTTCAATCAGCACTCACTCCTTCATGGATTATCGGTGGAATTTTGGATGTAAAGTAAAATGGAGGATGTAGTGATAACTGGGAAGGTGTGGCTGATGTAGATCTATTGTAATAGGGCTACTACCTCTTCCTAAGCTTCCTCTAAGCACCAATGTTACTCCCCCAAATATAGAATCAAACCCGTCTTTTGTTGAAATGTTTGTGTGACTGTTTGGTGCTGAGTTTGGCTTGTTGGTGAAGGAGAGGCCTCGACCACATCTCAATTAAGTGCAGGCTTTGCCCTTGTGTTTACAAGGGATTCTGCTACAAAGTTTACACCAGCTAATTCTAGACCACCCACTCCTGTGAGCACGCAGGGGGGACGCAGCCAGCACACAGGGACCAGTTGGTGGGAGATGGAGGCTGAGTGCCCCTTTGTTTCGGAGATACAGATGTGCACATTTGCACAGACTGGTGGGTTAGCACAGCTGGGAGCTGCAGTGAGCTCGGAGGTGCATCCAGCATTTTTGGATGTGAGGTTTGTGTGTGGGAGAATGAATGGAGCCTTTCTCCGTCGGACGGCCGTTTGGAAACTGATTTTGCAGTTATTGTGTAGCTCGTGAGCTGGGAGCAAAGGATGCAGTGTGATCTGGGTGAATGAAAAGAGCTTATGTTAAGTTCTGGGCGATTCAGGTGGGAGATGCAATGAATATGTTACTGTTTTCTCATGATGAAGAGCACTACAATTCATCTAATTTGTTCATTGTTCACCCACCAATGGAGATGGTTGCTTATCTCCGTTTATTAAAAAAAACATTTAGTTATTTAACGAAAGGTCTTGGTCTCAACTTTCCCACTGGAAACCTGCATCGATAGAGATGGCTTCTGATCTCACTCATGACTCTGAGTGGGCATCGATATTATGATCAGGCCTTCCAGCAGCTGGCACTGAAGCTGATGTTTTCCCTCCATGAGGCCGGTCTGGTTGCAGGAGGGGCCTGGGCCAGAAGAGACCAGCAAGGAGTTCTCCTCCAGGAACAGTTGGACCTGGTCCATTCTGGGTTCAGCCCCCAGCCCTACCCCACCCCAACAGTGCGGTCCATTTAGCAGACACCCAAGTGACAGGGCCATTTGTTGCAGCTCCCAGTAACAACCTTCTGCTGAGCAATGACCGTCCTGCCCCCATTAGCCAGGTGGGTTGGGGTGGCAGACATGTGACTAGCCTCCACACATCAGGTCCAGAAGTTTGAACCTCCCATTCCTCCTGTAACAGAGGAGTGAATGGTTTACCATGGTCATGCTCACCTGCAGTTGGGTATTTATTTGCCACCTTCGTCTTGGTAATCAGATCCTGGGAGTATAAGTAATCAGAAACCCACTGGACAAAAGTGTCCATCAGTAGAAAATGTTCATTGTTGGAGGAATTCTGAAGGGCTTTCCCGTGGGCAGTTTATGTTTCGAACAGTGTTGAAGTTTCTGTCTCTTATCTGTTGAGTTCTGGTGCAGAGAAACTTTGGAGTTGGTTTAATTCTGGAGTAGAGATTGAATCCTTATGCGTTTCTGGTGCGCAGACTGATGACTGGCCCCTGGACTTTCTTTAGTGCTTGTCAGCTTGACCACAATTGAAATCAGAACTGGAAATCCTGGGCAAGTCAGTCAGTGTCGGTGGAGTTGTCTGTGAGCTTTCCTGTCAGATACTAACCTTCCCTCCGATCACGATGTGGCTGTAGTTAAGAGATGACAGCAAGGAGCTGATCTGCATCCTTGACATTCAGGTTAGACTGGAGGCAGTGTTGTCCACGGACGTTTGATGGAGATCAATAGGATCGTGATGAGTTTAGGCAAGAAGATGGAGGGAAGCTAATCCATCTATCAAGGACCAGGGACACAGTTTTAAACTTTTGATCAAAAGGTATGAGGCGGATTTGAGGAAATCTTTTATTCAGGGTGTGCAGATGATCTGAAACGCTGCCTGTGGTGGAAACTGAATCAGTCGGGGTTGGCGGTAAAGAATTGGACATCACTGGCGGGAGGGTAATCCGCAGGGCTGTGGGGAGAGTGGCAGGGGGGCTGGCGAGGGGGCTGACGGGATTGTTCACTAGGAGCCGATGCAGGCTGAATGGGTCGAGTAGGCCCCCTTCAGAGATGTGACAAACCTCTGGTTTGCTGCAGCAGGTGTTGAGGTAATGCTGCATCGTCACGCTCTGGTCTTTGCCACATCTGGAAATGTCCTTCAAAAAAATCCATTTCCTACCTCTCAACTGTGCACGTTTAAATTTCTTTATCTCCACAAACGTTCTCCAGTCCCTCCCATCATCTGCCTGATATTCCCTGTGGCTCTGGGTGTTGGTTCTGTTTACAAGCAGGCCGGGGAACTGTTGGGCTGTTTTACCTCGCCAGAACTCTGGTTAAACGGCAGTAGTTGGGCAGGGAGGAAGATGTCAGTGTCATTAGTATGTAATGTGGAAGGCTGCGTTTGGATAACAGCAACGCTGAAACTACTGTGGGGATGTAAGGACAGAAAAACATAGGAACAGGAGGAAACTGTGAAACCCTTTGAGCCTGTTCTACTGTTCAATACTTTATGGCTGATCTTCTACCTCATCACCCATTTCCCACTCTCTCCCCATACCCCTTGCTGTGTTTGGGATGCAGTGCAGACTCGGTGGGCTGAAGGGCCAGTTTCCTTGCTGTGTGACAATGACTCACCAATGTTGGTATTGGTTTATTATTGTCACTTGTACCGAGGTACAGTGAAAAACTTGTCTTGCATACCGATCGTACAGGTCAATTCGTTACACAGTGCAGTTACATTGGGTTAGTACAGAGTACATTGATGTAGTACAGGTAAAAACAATAACAGTACAGAGTAAAGTGTCACAGCTACAGAGAAAATGCAGTGCAATAAGGTGCAAGGTCACAACAAGGTAGATCGTGAGGTCATAGTCCATCTCATTGTATAAGGGAACCGTTCAATAGTCTTATCACAGTGGGGTAGAAGCTGTCTTTAAGCCTGGTGGTACGTGCCTTCAGGCTCCTGCATCTTCTACCTGATGGAAGAGGAGAGAAGAGAGAATGACCAGGGTTGGTGGGGTCTTTGGTTATGCTGGCTGCTTCACCAAGACAGCGAGAGGTAAAGACAGAGTCCAGGGAGGGGAGACTGGTGTTCGTGATGTGCTGGGCTGTGTCCACAGCTCTCTGTGGTTTCTTGTGGTCCTGGGCAGAGCTGTTGCCATACCAAGCCATGATACATCCAGATAGGATGCTTTCTATGGTGCATCGATAAAAGTTAGTGAGAGTCAAAGGGGACAAACCAAATTTCTTTAGCCTCCTAAGGAAATAAAGGCACTGGTGAGCTTTCTTGGCCGTGGCATCTACGTGATCTATGTGATAAAAGGTCTTGTGGAGATACAGGAGACTACAGATGCTGGAATCTGGAGCAACACACAAGATGCTGGAGGAACTCAGCGGGTCAGGCAGCATCTGTGGGGGGAAATGGACAGTCGGCGTTTTGGGGTCGAGACCCTTCACCTGGACTGTCCAGATGAAGGGTCTCGACCCGAAACTTCGACTGTCAATTTCCCCCCAATAAAAGGTTTTAAATGGAGGGGGCTAGTGGTTTCTACCTTGGAAATATAGCAGGGACAATGCCTGTGGTTTCTGATTGGCTGAGCAGTAACAAGAAGGCTGTTCTGCATGTGGCATCCAATCACATCTGTAGCACAGAGGGTGAACATGATCTGGTTGATGGGCCTCACTTTCTGTCTGTGGCGAAAGCTTCTCAAACCTGAAGCATAACAGACAATAAATAGGATCAGAGCTGACATTAACTGGAATCGGGTGGAGGCTAATGTGAAATAGGAGCCAGAATAACTAAAATAAACTAGGCTCAAACCCAGTCAGGAGACGGCCCCTCCTCCAAACCCATAAGGAAACTTAAAAAGAAAGTAAAGTAATTGTCTCTATTATCACACCCTTGCACTTGCTGGCTTACGCTAACTTCTGGTTAAGCAAGAACTCCATTTCAAAATTCTCACCCTTCATTGCAAGTATCTCTGTGGTTTTTGCTAAACCCTGGCTCTATAATTTCCTCCGCCCTCTTACTGAGCCCCGACATCTGCTCCAGTGCTGCTGACCCCCGAACTTGTTGCACCATCAACAACTGTGCTTTCAGCTGCAAGAGCTTCAAGCTTTGGACTTCCTTCCCTCCTTCCACCTCTGCCTTTTTTTTCAACCTTTTAAAACTCATCTCTTTTGGTGGCTTGATGTTAAATTTTATTCGACTGTGTTTCTGGGGACGTTCAACTACAATAAAAGTGGTCCGTATATGCAGTTGTGAGTTGTTCTTACCAGCGGCTAATCCTGTGCACTCTCGGGTGTTGTAGAGCGGTTGTCACTGAGAAACAAACTCCTGAAGGAGAAATAAGATGGAGCTGGTGAGAGTGAAGTGCCAATAGGAGGAACAGGCTACTTTAACCTTCCCTACACCCAACTCTAACTGAAATAGGGGGTTAAAATTAACGGTGACATTTTCCTACTCATCCACTGTACATCGAAATAGCTAGGGTGGTGCTCCTTTGTTGACCATGTTGATGATCGGTCATGGAGTGGTTTTCTGGTCTCCATCCTGTCAAGGATGTTGTTGGAAGTTGAGTGTAGGTCATCCTGCAGCCTCAGGAAGCTTTGCGTCTTTCTGCATTTGAAATTGTGAGCTTAGATATTCATTGAGCAGATTATACACAGATCATCTTGTACCTCTGGAGAAACAATTGCTTTTTCTAAAAGAGTGGGCAGATGTTTAATAAAATGTTGTCCCTGGCCATCCCACATATCAGAATGCTTGGGTGCATTTGAGGTTTTTGGCTTTAGTAAGTTTTATTACAACATATATTTAGCTATTTCCCTTCAACCATTTGGTTCTTGAACCAACCTGCACAACCTTAATCACTACCTCAGGAAAGCAACACTATGACCGCTTTGTGCTCCAGTGGGCTTTTTTACTTTTGTTCTAATTGTGTTCTGTCTTGTATAATTTTATATAATTTATGTCTTTCTTGTGAATGTTGTGTCTTTAACGCTATGTGCCTGTGATGCTGCTGCAAGTAAGTTTCTCATTGCATCCTATGTACATGTACTTATGCAGATGGCAATAAACTCAACTTGACTTGATTGCTCATTTGGTGGGAGATAAATGCAGAATTTTGCATGGATAAAGACAGCAGAATTTCTTGCTCATTGAGGTGTTAAACCATGGTTCGCACATTGCAAACCTTGGCTATTTACGAGTTCTCTGGGTGGTATCCTATTGGAAAAAATCTCCTTTTGGCCTCAAAGTCACAGGATGTGAAGACCTAAGGGGCATTTTATCTGAGGGTGTTGTGGGGGAAGAGGTAGGTAGGAGCACATGGGAGGGAGATGCAGGAGACTTGCTTGGGGGTGGATTAGTGAGGGTTTCTCCAAAGGGACAGTGGAGGTGCATCAGTTTAACCATGGGACTCCAGAGTCTGGTCCGTTGTGGGTTCAGGGAGTTCTGGGATAGCCCCAGTACAGCTTGCTCTGGTGGCGGGGTTGTTCTTTGGCTGTAACACATTCGTGAAGCCATGGATTTCAGATTTTAATTTTCATTGATATGTTTTCCAGGGGAGAATCCTGGGTGTGGGTTGGGGGGGGGGTTGGGGCATAGAGCGGGTGCTGGTGGGGAGGTGTATGAGGCCATGGAAGGGGTGGAGGGACGAGAGGAGTGCTGAGTTATCCACCTTGTCTTTATTCTAAGGGTCTCAATGTTTGCATCTAACTGAACCTTGCCCTGCAGTCTGCTCCATTTGCCATTCACTCACCATTGCAAACTCCCATCACTTGTTTAGATTGAGTGACGTTTTTAATTATCTCTCAATATGCCTTGTAAATCTCCTGCTTTCCTTTTAATTTGGATATAGTCTGTCTTTTTATTTCCTATTTATTTTATTCTGCATTTAAGGTGAGAGGGGGTAGATTCAGAACAGACGTGAGGGGTACAGTTTTTACTCAGAGAATGGTGGATGCGTGGAATGCGTTGCCTGATAGGGTGGTGGAGGCCAATTCATTGGAGGCTTTTAGGAGGAGCTTGGATGGGCACATGAATGAGAGGAAAATGGAGGGATATGGGTATTCTGTAGGTAGAAGGGATTAGCTATGTCGGCACAACATTGTGGGCCGAAGGGCCTGTTCTGTGCTGCACTGTTCTATGTTCTATGCAGCAATCCTGAGTCACTTACAATGTCTTGTTGCTGTCCTAGTACTGTTTTATAGGCCTGGTGTTACTGATAAATAAAGGAGCAGAGTTTCAATGGGTGCTTGCTGGCCCAAAGTGTTTTTTTGGTGTGTTGCACTGAAGGAAATGTGGCAGCCAATTTGTATGCTGCTAGCTCCCACACACTCTCATAATAACCAGTGATTTCTTCATATAGTATTAATTGCAAGATCAATATTTGTCAGGATGCTGGGGAAAACTTACCCTTGAGTAATGCTAGGGAATATTGTGTGTCAAACTGAGAAAGCCTCAATTTAACAACTCATTCCAAAACTGTTGTCTCTGGTGCTGCTCAGCATTCATACTGCACTGGAGTGCCAACCTAGAGATCTGGGCACAGATCCCTGGAGTGGGACTTGAACTCACAGTCTACTGAATCTCTGCGCAGAATTCCCAGCCTAGTGTAAGTTGGACAAAGGCAGTACTCAGTGAACATTCAAAACAATGTTCCTTCTGTAGTTTTTTATGGTTTCTATAATCTTTGTAGGATATCCTGTGAGCCTTCTATAATAAATTCTTAAGTTAAGTTTCATAATGTTAAAACTAGCAGGGCCAGCACCAAACCAGTCCAATCCTGACCTCTGATGCTGTCTGTGTGGAGTTTGCACGTTCTCCCTGTGACCGCATGGGTTGCCCCCGGGTGCTCCGGTTTCCTCCCACATTCCAAAAACATGCAGCTTGGTAAATTAATTGGCAACTCTAAAATTGCCCTTCTTGTGTAGGTGAGGGATAGAATCTAGGGAGAGTTAATCTGGGGAGAATAAAACGAGAATAGTGCAGGATTTATACCGATTAGTGCTTGATGGCCAGCGTAGGTGGGCCGAAAGGCTTCTGTCCTGTATGAGTCGAGAGCACCAGTAATCGCTGAGTTCAGGCGAGATGTTAAACTTGAAGACACCGGAGACTGCAGATGCTGGAATGTGGAGCAACACACGATCTGCTGGAGCAACTCAGCGGGTCGAGCAGCGTCTGTGGAGGGAAAGGAATTGTCGATGTGTCGGGTTGAAACCCTGCATCAGGACAGAGACATTAAGCTTGTTTGTTGCCTTGTGGATGTAAAAGATCCAATTTTGAAGAAGAGCAGGAGAGTCTTCCCTGGTGTCCTATTCGATATTTATCACATATCACACAGAGATTACATGGTCACATTACACTGCTCCTTGTAGGATCTTGCTGTGTGCATATTTGGCTGCCTTGTTTCCTACATCACTTTACTGAATGTAAGCACTTTGGCATATCTAGAGCAATGCATGCATGTTTTTTGAAAGTTTTTGATTTACTGTGGCACCTTTAAGTGTCCTGAGTCTCATAAGTCCTTGTAAGTTTGCACCTAGACCATTGCATTCTGTAGAAAGGGGGCCTTCATGTGGCTCCCGCTGGTATGAGATAAAAAAAGGATCTTTGCTGACTGTGTGTATCAACTGCACATTCTCAGTGCAATTTGAGATGGTTGACGAGCAGAATGTTTGCTAAGTCAAACCAGAATAGGATTGAGGATTCTACTGAAAATACTGAACTCTATTTCCAACCAACAGTAAGTCTGAAATCTATATCCAGAAAAGCACAAGGACTGAGTTCATTGTTTAAACTTAGCACATAGTACATGTCGCTATAGAGAGGCCAATGAGAACAAAGCCTCACTCAACGGTATACTGTCCACTGCACAAAGCTCCCAGTGAGGAATCACGAAAATATGTTTACAGAATTTGCAGCAATGTGTAAATAAAACCATTGAGATATTTTCCCAGTATTTTTTGATTGTTTTCGCAAAAATATTTTTAATTTTTTTGTAAAACAGAACAAATTGCTGGCTAACCATTTCAGGTAAGTGTGTTCAGTTCTGATTTAATGAGTAACATCCATGCCTCTGAGTCAAAAATTTGTGGGTTTGTTCACCCCAGAGTGATCTGGGCCAATGCACCAATGCAGAGGCGCTGTCTTTTGGATGGGGCAACAAACAGAGGCCCTGAGTGCATACATGGGTGCATCTACGATCCCATGACAACCCTTCAAAGGGAGCAAGGGATTAGGCCCAGTATTCTGGCTGATAATTTTGATCTCACAATCCTCACCACTAAAGCTGATAATCTGGTCATCTTGACATTGCTGTTTGTGGGATCTTGCTGTGCAGGAACCGGCCCCTCCACTTCCTTGACTGCAGCACTGATGATTCAAAAGCTACCTCACTGGCTGTAAAGCTCTGATGTGATCTGAGCTTCTTAAAACAAGAAGCCTTGGGACGTGGGACCCTTACTTGCATTGATGTACAGAGGGATCTTGGGATGCAAATCCATAGCTCCCTGAAAGTGGCAACACAAGTAGAACAGGGTGGTAAAGAAGGCGTACACCGTGCTTGCCTTCATCGGTTGGGCATTGAGTATAAAAGTCAGCAAGTCATGTGTCAGCTGTATAAAACTTTGGTAAAGCCACACTTGATGTCTGCAGTTCTGGTCGCCACACTACAGGAAGGAAGTGGAAGTTTTGGAGAGGGTGCAGAAGAGGTTCACCAGGATGTTGCCTAGATTAGAGAGTATGAGCTATAAGGAGAGGTTGGACAAACTTGGATTGTTTTCTCTGGAGCTTTGAAGGCTCAGGGGAGACCTGATAGAATATAAAATTATGAAATATAAAATATAAACCTTACAAAATTATGAGGGACATAGATAGAGTGGATAGTGAGAGTCTTTTTCCAAGGGTGAAAATGTCAAATGCTACAGTGCAGAGCTTTAAGATGAGAAGGGAAAAATTTAAAGGAGATGCGTGAGCAAGGTTTTTTCATACAGAGAATGGTGAGTGCCTGAAGCACAGTGCGGGGGGAAGTGGTGGAAACAGATATGACAACAATGTTTAAGAGGCATTTAGACAGACATGCGAACAGGCAGGGAATAGAAAGATGGACCAGATGGGGTTCGCTTAGATTGGCATCCCGGTCGGCGTGGACATGGTGGGCTGAAGGGTCTGTCCCTGTGCTGAGCTGTTTTATGCTCTGTGTTCTAAGCTGAAGTTGACACTGGTGAAGCCCTTCTCTGTTGGGGAGGTGCCTGACCCTGGTCCTGTCTGCTCATCCAGGGTGATATCCAAAACCCTATGGCACCATTTGGAAGAAGAGGAGGGGAGTGTTCTCCCCAGTATTCTGGGGCTAATATTTAACCTCTCGTCCAACATCACCTTCAGAGATTACCTGGTCGTTATTAACATTGCTTCTTGCACAAACTTACTGTGCAAACCTATTCAATCCATGTACCTGTCCAATTGCCTTTTAAAAGTTGTTATTGTTCTTGCCTCAACCACTTCCTCTGACAGCTCATTCCACATAGATACCACCCTTTGTGTAAAAAAAAAGATGCTCCTCAAATTCCTAAATCTTTCCCCTCTCACCTTAGATCTATGCCCTCCAGTTCTTGATTCCCCAACCCTGGGAAAAACCCTGCATTCACCCTATCTATGTCCCTCATGATTTCATACACCTCTATAAAATTACCTCTCAGTCTCCTACGCTCCAAGGAATAAAGTCCTCGCCTGTCCAACCTCTCCCTATAACTTAGTCCTTCAAGTCCTGGCAACATCCTTGTAAATCTTTTCTACACTCTTTCCAGTTTAATTACATCTTTTCTACAGCAGGGCGACCAAAACTGAACACAATATCCCAAGTGCGGCCTCACCAGCATCCTGTACAACCGCACTGTGACCTCCCAACTTTTATGCTCTGTGCGCTGACGAAGGCCAGCGTGCCAAATACCTTTTTCACCACCCTGTCTACCTGTGACTCCACTTTCAGGGAACCATGTACTTGTACTCCATCATGAGGAGGATGCAAGATGCCTGCAGAAGGATATGGATTGGTTAAATGAATGGGCTAGAAAGTAGCAAATGGAGTATAATGTGGGAAAATATGAGGTTATTAACTTTGGAAGGAAGAACAAAAAAAGTAAGTTGTTAATTAAACAGACACAAAATATTGCAGCACAAAGTGATCTGGGTGTACTTGTACATGAAAACCGATGAGTTAGCAAGTAGGTACAGCAAGTAATTAGGAAGGCCAATGGAACGTTGGCCTTTATTGCAAGGGGTTTGGAGCACAAAAGTAGAGAAGTTGTGATGCAACTTTACAGGGCTGTGGTGAGACCAGGCCTGGAGCACTGTGAACTGTTTTGATCTCCATGTTGAAGGAATGTCTGGAGGCAGTGCAGAGAAGGTTCACAAGGCTCATTTCTGGGATGATGAGGTTAGAGATGAAGCAAGAGTGGAGTTCAGAAGAATGAGACGTGACCTTATTGAAACATATATGATTCTGAGGGGACTGATCATTAATTGCTGAGAGCTTTTTCCACCAGTGGGGGTATTTAAAACTAGGGGGAATATTTTCAGACAGACAAAAGAAGGAGATTCTGCTCTCTGATGGTTGTGAATCTTTAGAATTCTCTACCCTAGAGAGCTGGTGAGGCAGAGTCATTAAACGTGTTCAAGATGAAGATTGACAGACATTTGAACTGCGAAGGAGTTGAGGACTATGGAGAGCGAACAGAAAAGTGGTATTGAAGCCAAGATTGGATCAGCTATGATCCTAATGAATGGTGGAACAGGCTCGAGGGCCCGAGTGACCTCCTGCTCCAGTTTCTTATGTTATTGTACAGTGGTAATTTTTATTTGCATAGAATTCATCTGAATTTTCAATGTTACTTCAACATTGAACAGAAAACTTGTCACTTGTAATCCACGTGATGTCCTTCCACAGTTGATTAAAGGAGATGAAGAAACTAGAAGCTTGGCGAACCAGTGAGGAAAGAACTAGAGAAGGAGGTAGCTCCAAGACAGAAGCATGATGCTTCTGTTCTTCAGTGAACAGAGAGACTCTCACTCACCCAGTAAATTATGGCTGGAGGCAGTTGTAATAAATTACATTGGACTTCATGTCTATGAGAGTCCTCACCATTGTATGATTGGCCATGGGTTGTTTTTTCTGCTCGTACTGGTGTGGTCAGACTAGAGGACCTTGTATAGGAGCCTTAGGAAGATGAGAGTGGTTACTAGTGGTGATAAGCAGGAATAGACATAAATGGTATTTAATTGGGGGTCACACTTCGGGTAGGTGAGAGGGGGAGCAGAAGGAGAAGCCCTTAAGCTAATGGTGTGAGGGACCTGAAATGAGACTCTCAGTGCAAACAATTGGAATAATAAACAACCTGACAGTGACTATAATTGCTGACAATTCAGCCTTTCACACTCTGACACTCTGCACTTGCTTCAGATTGCCTTGGTGTTGTCAACATCACTTGCCCTTCCAAGGAAAATATTCATAGAAATCAAGATAAGAGCCCTAAAGTGAATTTTAAGCTCATTAATGTTTCAAACTGACTTGCATTCACATTGACTTCTAAACAGATTTTTTTCTCTCATGGTTTATTGACTACAAATCAACTTGCGCATTTAAAACATCACGATCTGGAGGATCAATAGAATAATTCAGTTTTAGAATGAATCTGGTATTTTTCTTTGCTGTTCAAGGCCTGCACATCAACTGTGGGCGGCCACAGCATCTATGAGTCACGCGCTTTTAAACTGACTAAACAAGGCCTGTCACTGTCTCATAAGAATTAATTAGGCAAAGGATCCTCCGTGATAATCCTGTAGAATGCTGTTCCTTACTGTGGTAATCAGAGGCCACAATTCAAGTAAGTGGAACAGCCATCTCTTTGTTAATTTAACAAAGTACAGAATATACAGGGTCTTTGTAACTGAATATTTTTTGCGGGCTGCTGGAATTAAGGACGGACCACCTTTGAATTGATGGTTTGTGTTAGGGGGAGAAGTTGTATCCTCGGGATCTTAGACTTCCTGACCAACAGACTGCGATCAGTAAGGGTTATCCTCAACACTGGTGCCTTGAAAGGCTGCGTCCTCAGCCCCTT
Organism: Pristis pectinata; assembly: GCF_009764475.1. Taxonomy (NCBI): domain Eukaryota; kingdom Metazoa; phylum Chordata; class Chondrichthyes; order Rhinopristiformes; family Pristidae; genus Pristis; species Pristis pectinata. The sequence goes on from NC_067426.1 coordinate 2,480,668, forward strand.
ACTATGCTATGGTTTATTGACTACGGCTCCGCCCTCAATACTATCATTCCAAGCAAACTCGTCTCCAACCTCCTAGACCTGAGACTCAACACCTCCCTTTACAACTGGATCCTTGACTTCCTAACCAACAGACCGCAATCAGTGAGGACAGGCAGCAACACCTCCACCACAATTATTCTCAACACTGACGCCCTACAAGGCTGAGTCCTCGGCCCCCTACTCTACTCCCCATACACTCACGACCACATAGCCAGATTCTGCTCTAACTCCATCTAGAAATTTGCACTGCAGTGGGCCAGATCTCAAATAATGATGAGTCAGAGTACAGGAAGGAGATAGAGAGCCTAGTGGCATGGTATCATCACAACTTTCCCTCAATAGCGGCAAAACAAAAGAGCTGGTCATTGACTTAGGAAGGGGGGCGGTGTACACACTCCTGTTTAAATCAATGGTGCTGAGGTCAAAAGGATTGAGAGTTTCAAGTTCCTGGGAGTGAACATCACCAACAGTCTGTCCTGGTCCAACCATTTTGGCACCACGGTCAAGAAAGCTCACCAGCGCCTCTACTTCCTCAGGAGGCTCAAGAAATTTGGCATGTCCCCTTTGACCCTCACCAGTTTTTATCAATACACCATAGAAAGCATCCTATCTGGATGCATCATGGCTTGGTACAGCAACTGCTCTGCCTGTGACCACAAGAAACTGCAGAGTGTTGTGGACACAGCTCAGCACAACACGGAAACCAGCCTCCCCTCCATGGACTTTGTCTACATTACTCGCTGCCTCGGTAAAGCAGCCAACATAAACAAAGACCCCACCCACCCCGGATATTCTCTCTTCTCTCCCCTCTCATCGGGCAGAAGACATAAAAGCCTGAAAGCACCAGGCTCAAGGGCAGCTTCTATCCCGCTGTTATAAGACTATTGAATGGTTCCCTTGTACGATAAAATGGACTCTCGACCTCACAATCTACCTCGTTGCACTTTACTGTCTACCTACACTGCACTTTCTCTGTAATTGTAACACTTTATTCTGCATTCTGTTATTGTTTTACCTTGTACTTACTCAATGCATTGTTGTAATGAATTGATCTGTATGGACGGTATGTAAGTCAAGTTTTTCACTGTACCTCAGTAAATGTGACAATAATAAACCAATTTACCAATTTACTCTCTATACACTCACCATGGTATCAGTGAGGCTGAGGTGGAGATGGTTGAGAACTTCAAGTTCCTATGTGTAAAGATCACCAACACTTTGTCCTGGTCCAGCCACACTAATGCTACAGCCAAGAAAGCACACCAATGCTTCTACTTCCTCGGAAGGGCAGGAAAATTCAGCATGTCCCCAATGACTCTCACCAACTTTGGCAGATGCACCAGAGAAACCATTCTATCTAGATGTATCACATCTTGGTATGGCAACTGCTCCGCCCAAGACTACAAGAAACTTCAGAGAGTCGTGGACACAGCCGAGTCCATCACACAAATCAGCCTTCCTTCTGTTGACTCCGTCTACACTTCCTGCTGTCTCAGGAAAGCAGCCAATATAATCAAGGACCCCCCCCCATCCTGGTCATTCTCTCTTCTCCCCTCTCCCATGGGGCAGAGGATACATAAGCTTGAGAACATGGATCACCAGACTCAAGGACAGCTTCTATCCCACTGTTATCAGACACTTGAATGGAACTCCCATATGCTAAAGATGAACTCTCGATCTCCCAATCTACCTTGTCAGGGCCCTTGCACTTTATCTCTCTGCCTGCACTGCACTTTCTCTGTAACTGTAACACTATATTCTGCATCTTACTTTCTTTTTCTTTATTACTACCTCGATGTACTTATATATGGAATGATCTGTCTGGATGGCACTGTACCTCGGTACATATGACAATAATAAACCACTACCAATATTACATCTTGACATTTCTTTCAATCTCGGTGTGATCTACATCAGTCGAGCACAGCCACCAAGTACAGTCTGATTCAAAAATAAAACAGAAAATTCTGCAAATGCTCTGTGGGTCAGGCAGCATCATTGGAGTAAGAAACAGAGTTAATGTATTAATTCTAATGTTTTAACCTGAAATGTCAAGTCTGTTTCTCCCTCCAACGATGCTGCCTGACTCACAGAGCATTTGCAGAATTTTCTGTTTTATTTTTGAATCAGACTGTACTTGGTGGCTGTGCTCGACTGATGTAGATCACACCGAGATTGAAAGAAATGTCAAGGTGCAATATTGGTAGTGGCTTATTATTGTCACATGTACTGAGAAATTCCAGCATTGTCTGCTTTTAGTTCAGATTTCCAGCATCTGCAGTATTTTGCTTTTAAATTGTAGTTTGATTTTTGTTTGATTCTGAAAATGACTATATCCTATCTTCCCAGTAAGGTTTTGTTTTATTGCAGCCTTTAGGTACCTCAATATTATGCTCTGCTTTGAAAGCCTGGCCTCCCGACAAGAATAGTATTCCCTGTAGTCATAAAAAGATGATCATGTGGGAGGTTATGTGCATTGTTAGTAGCATAAATAATGAACATGTGCTGTTAGTGTTAAAGATCAGAGTGTGGCGCCCAGCGTTGTGCTAGGTGGGCTTATCTTCCATTGTGAGAAAGTGGTCCTCTCCACTCAGGGACAGCTGTTCCCACTCACCCACCCATCGCCAGTTCCAGAGGCTGATTATTAAACAGCCAGCAGTCTTCTATTGGTGACGTGTGGTCCTGAGGGACTCGGCTACAGAAGGGAAGAACAAACCAAGAGAAAGCCAGCATCATATTTGCTTGGAAGAAATGTATGATGTAAGAACATAAAGTGATTGACCCCTTGAGCCTGCTCCAGTCAGTAAGACCTCAAGTCTATTTGTTGCCCAATCCCATTATCTCCAAGTGTCCTGAAATGTCTTGATCTTGACCTTAAATGCACTCAGTGATTGAGGCTCCACAGCCCTCTGGAGGAGGGAATTCCAAATCTTTACAACCCTCTATCGTGGCATTTAAGAAGCTTTTAGATAGACACATGAATGTGCAGGGAATGGAGGGATGTGGACCATGTGCAGGCAGAAGGGATTTAGTTTAATTTGGCATTGTGTTCAGCACAGACATTGTGGGCCGAAGGGTCTGTTCCTGTGCTGTACTGTTCTATGTCCTCTATCCTAAGGAAGCAGCCTCCCAATATCAGCCTTGTCAATCCCTTCCTGAGGGCCACGTTACAATGAGCTGCTGAGACCCACAGTACACTTCCATTGATCCTCTGGGAAGATCAAAGCCAAACACCCTTATACACGATGTCCCCAGGGTTCCATTCCTGAGAACTGTTCATAACCTGAACAGTTTGCAAGTCAGAAATGCAGCCACCTGGCCATATATGTAAATAAAAACATCTGCCAACTGTGGGCAAAGTGTGGTTGCACCAGGGTGTTTAACTCAACCATTCAGGTGTTGCCATGAACCAAGTTCCCAGCTGGCAGAAGATACCTGCAGCCCTGCAGGTAAATCTGTCCCAGGCTGTACAGAAGTTGGGCGTTTGTAACGTGGGGAGGACCAGTAAGTATATCAGGAGCACAAAGAGACTTGAGGGAGACTTGGCCAACTAGAACTCTCAGAATGAGATGAACTCTTGATCTCAACGTTTTCACCCAGAGGGTGGTGGGTGTGTGGAACGAGCTGCCAGAGGAGGTGGTAGTGGTACAGTTACAACAGTTAAAAAACACTTGGACAGGTATGGGGATAGGAAAGGGTTAGAAGGATATGGACCAAATGAAGGCAAGTGGGACTAGCTCACTTAGGTGACTTGGTCGGCATGGACAAGTTGGGCTGAAGGGCCTGTTTCCGTGTCGTATAACTCTGACTCTATTTGGGAGGTACCCTCGCGGTAGTTTGGGTGAGTAACTGCAGTGAATATTGTCGGTGCTGGACTCACCCAGGTAACTGGAGGGTATTCTGTTGTGCTCCTGTGTTGTGCCTTGTGGATGGATGAAAGGCTCTGGGATGTCCGGCGGTGAGTCACTGCACACAGGAGGCCCAGCCCTTGACCCACACCTACTTACTGATGCTGCCCACGTCAAACCACGCTGCTCATTTGGGACTGGGACGCAGCCGTAGATGTTTCCCCGTTTTGCAGACGTGACAAAGGATATGGGAATTCATTCCTGTGACTATTTCCTGTTTTTGGAGTTTGCTAAATATAATTGCAGAGGAAGTGAACACAGTACAAGTTGTAAATACCACCTTCCGTTAAATCTATGGACAAAAGTAAATTAGGGATGGGAGGAAGCTGCAGCCCTTTATAAAAATAAGATCTAATGGTAAAGTTGCTCCAGTTTATTTGGGATTGGATATTTCAGATTTAGTGTCCTCTGTCCAGAATGTCTCAAAGCTCTTTGAAACAGTACGTTCTGTACGCTGCATTTTCTTATTAATTTATTCACAATTTTGGGATCTGTATTGTGGGCAGGACCAGCATTTATTGCCCATCCCTAATTGTACTGGAGAAGGTGGTGCTGAGTCCCTGCCTTCACCTGCTGTCGATCTTTTGGTGAAGATGCCTCCCTCCTCCCTGTTGGGGAGGGAGTTCCAGGATTTAGCCCCAGCGATGATGAAGTACTAGTGATATACTTCAAGTCTTGGAGGGGATCCTGCAGGTGGTGGTGCTCCCCTGCATATGCTACCCCTAGTGGTAAAAGTCAGAGGTCTGGAGGCAGTAACCTGGGCGAGTGACTGGAGTGCATTTTGTAAAGGGTACACGCTGCAGCCCCTGTTCACCATGGTGGAGAGAATCAATGTGTTGTTGGGTGATCGGTCACGTGGCTGCTTTCTACTGGATGGTTTTGGGCTTCTTGAGGGTTGTCAGCACTGCATTCATCCAGGCAAGTGGCGAGTATTCCATCATACTCCTGGTTTGTAATGGTGGAAAGTCCTTGGGACTGTCACTCACCACAGGATACCCAGCCTCTGGCGTCAGCAGTCTTGTGCCTGTTTCAGCAGAGTTTCTGGTCAATGGTGACCCAGCAGATGTTGATGGCGGAAGAAATGATTTTCATGAAGAATATATTCCTGAAAGGTACAAAAACCCACCAGGAAAAGTCCACCTGTGGCTGACAGAAGTTAGAGATGAAAGGAAGAGGCCCATAAAGTTGCCAGAAATGACAGCAGATCTGAGGACTAAGAGCCTTTGAGAACTTGGAATATGGAGTTACACAGAACGGAATTAGTCCCTTCGCTCCAACCCATCCATGCTGACCAAGATGTCTCCCTATGCTAATCCCATTTGCTGGTGTTTGGCCCATATCCCTCTAAACCTTTCCTATTCATATACCTGTACAACTGTGTTTTATACGATGTAATTGTACCTGCTTTTACCACTTCCTCTGGCAGCTACATACCCACCACCCTCTGGGTGAAAGACTTGCCCCTCAGGTCACCTTTAAATCTTTCCCCTTTCTGCCCTCTGATTTTAAACTCTCCTACTCTGGGGAAAAGGCTGTAACTATCCACGCTATCTATGCCACTCATAATGTTATAAACCTCTATAATGTCACCCCTCAGCCTCCTTCGCTCTCAGGAAAAGAGACCCAGCCCATCCAATCTGTCCTTGACAACCCAAGCCCTCCAGTCCAGGCAACATTCCCGTGAACCTTTTCTGCATCCTCTGGCTTAATCACATCCTTGGTATGGTTTGGCGACCAGAACTGCACACAATACTCCATCCGCAGCCTAACCAATGATTTGTACAACTGTAACTTGACTACCCAACTCCTATACTCAATGCCTTAGCTGATGAAGTCAAGCAGACCATACACTTCCTTCACCACTCTGCCTACCTGTGTCACCACTTTTGAGGAAAGTATACTTGTACTTCTAGGTCTCTCTGTTCTACAACACTGCCCAGGACACTGCCTTTCACTGTCTATGTCCTGCTCTGGTTTAACTTTTCAAAATGCATCACTTCACACTTGTCTGAGTTAACTTCCATCATCCATTATCTTGCCCACTTCCCCAGTTGAGTAGATCCTGTGGTAACCTTAGACAATCTTCTCAGCCAAAAAGACCAAGAACTTGATAGAAGACAGGAAGTTAGAACAGGAGAATAAACTGGTGGAAACATATAAACACAGTTTGTAAAAGCTTCTGTAGGTTCTGAAAAGGGAAAGGACTAGTTATGTCAAATGAGGGTCCCCTGCAGTTGGAGAATTTATACTGGGGAATAAGGAAGTGACAGAAAAATTTGAAACTACTGTGTGGAAGAAGATACAAAAAAGCTTCCTTCTAGAAATACTGGAGAACCAGGGATTTATCAAGAATGAGGAAGTGAAGGAATTAAGTATTATTGAAGATGTGGTATTGGAGAACTTGTTGGGACTGAACACAATAAATCCCAGAGTTTTGAAAGAGGTGACTGTAGAGAGAGTAGATGTTCTAGTCTTCATTTCTCGAAATCCTGCAGAGTGTGGAATGGTTCCTGCAGATCGGAGAGTGGCAAATGTGGCCCAACTCCTTCAGAAAGAAGGGAGAGAATAAATGGGCAAAGACCAACCCTTTAGCTTAATGTCAGTGGTGAGTCTGTAATGAATGATGGAATAACTGAACACCTTGGAGAGAGAAGAGCTGACTACGCGACTGGAATTCTTTCAGGATATGGCTTGTAGAACACATGGGGAGGGGGTGAAATAACATGGTGTATTTGCATTTACAGAAGGCTTTTGATAAGGTCCTACCCAGGAGATTGATGAACACAGTTACAGAACATGGAATTGGGGATAATGTATTGACACAGCCTATGTACGCGCAGCACAGTGGCACATCTGGTAGAGCTGCTGCCTCGCAATGCCAGAGACCCAGGTTCAATCCTAACCTCGGGTGCTGTCTGGATGGAGTTTGCATGTTCTCCCCTTACTGAATGCAGAACAGTGCTCCTATGAGTGAGGTGAGGGGTGGGGAGGGGAGAGGGGTGGAGGAGAGGTGAAGGGGGAGAGGGAGGGGTGTGTTTAAAATGTACCACCACAGTGGCCCAGAATTTGTGGTTGGGGTGAACAATTGTAATTCCAGCTGCTGTAAGATAAGGCTTCTCGTAAATATCTAGTGAACTCCATTGTGAGGACTTCTTTTTGTTCATTGCTGGCTGTTGCTGGATGTCTGTTAGGAGGGGCCTCAGGTGCCTGGTAGGTGTGATGTCATTAAATTTGCTGAATGGCCAACCACGTTACAGAATTCCCGCAGTCTGCAAACCAGGATGGGATTTTAAATAAACACTGCTAAATAAAGGTTGGAATATATGTGCATGGTTATATTAAAAGCTGAAATATCAAACTTTAAGTTAATAAAAACAATTAAAATCCAAATTTTCATGTAAAGCGGTTACAGTTCATGCATTCAAAATAGTAGTTTTGGGCCAAGTAAATAACGAGGCAGTAAACTTGGTGTTCCATTAACATCCCATTGAGATCTTGTGCAACTGAGTATGAGATCTGCAGAGTACTTGCAGTGGGACTGGTCTGTAAAAAGTTTAAATTCACACCAGTTCGAGCAATCTCAGCTCAGTTGTTGCAGAGGTAACTGTAACCAGAGCATCCTTCGAAAGTTCTCTGGATCACTGACAACAACTTCACAAGTGCAGAAGTCCCTGTATCTGTGACACAGAGTGATACTGGCGACTTCCACTGCCCAGAATGCAGGCATGTAGTCCTTGTTTATCTCAAATAATAGAGGGATATGGGCCAAACACAGGCAAATGAGATTAGTGTGGATGGGAATCTTGGTCGGCATGGACCAGTTGGGCCGAATGGCCTGTTTCCATGCTCTATGACTCTATATACTTCATTAACAGTAATATATACAGGCCATACTATTGGTACACGTCTTCCTCTACATTAATTGTACCATCAAATCAATACATATCAGGCATAAAACTTAACACCTCTCTTCATGTGACCACCTCCTATTCTCACTTGGCTTTGGGTAAAGGCTTCCCATCAAGTATATAGTGAGGCTGGAACTTGGGAAGGACAGTAGGACCTCGTGAGCAATTTTAACTCCCTGAGTACTAAGTTCTCACTGGTTGGCTTGGGCTAAACATGATCCTTCAGCAATTTTTGATACGTAATTTACCATTTTATGTTCAAAATTTGTTAAGTCTATAAGTGCAAGTATTAAATTGCAACCCACCCACCGTGGCCCTTAATTTAGTTGTCATATCTTTACTGCCTTGATACAACAACAACAATGTAACTTAATCTCCCATTCACAGTGAGCTTGGAACAATGAAGGGAGGCAGAGGGCAGATGTACAAGTTTATGTGGCTTTCTACATGAGTTTTATGTGACATTCCTTCGTTCGCTGTTCTTGTAAACATGGATAATGTTCACATTAATATAGAGACAATTCGAAGTAGGAATTGGCCATTTGGCTCTTAGAACCTGCTGCACCATTCCATATGACATGGCTGATCTGAGTGTGACCTCAGCTCCACTCTCTTCCCTTTTCCCCATGACCCTTGACTCTCTTTAAGACCAAAAATCTATCTCTGCCTTGAATATACTCAATGAGTCCCTCCCTTCAGCTCCCCCGAGTAGAGAACTCCAAAGGCTCCCTCTGAGAGAAGAAATTCCTCCTCCTCTCCATCGTATATGGGCAGCACCTTCTTCAGAAACTATGCCTCCTAATTCTCGGTTCCCTCTGTCAGTTGAAAGAGGATTGTTAAACCTCGTCAAACCTCTCGGCGCTAAATCTGCCAGCAGCAACTGCTGCATCATTGCCTTTGCTTCAAAAACCTGGAAAGACCTAATTATATTTTCAGTGTGGGATTTTGGAGAGTATTTTGGGAAAGGATGTGATGATATGTGGCTGCTGTGGATTGGTTATCACCTCGACAGATGCCTGTTTTGTGCCTGGGTTTATATTGTGATTGTAATGTTCACAACGTTGCTGAAATAGAATTTGGATCCTTCACCAGTGTCCTGACAGTCCGGGTAAATGCAGAAAATTTATTTTAATGGAAGTCAGTAATCAGACTTCCTTGCAATTTTGGAATTTGGTAAATTGGTTTATTATTGTCACATGCACCGAGGTACAGTGGAAAACTTTGATTTGCCTGCCATCCATACAGATCAATTCTTCACATCAATGCTTTGAGGTAGTACAGGGGGAAACAATAACAGAATGCAGAATTAAGTGTTACAGTTACAGAGAAAGTGCAGTGCAGGCAGACAATAAGGTGCAAGGTCATAACAAGATAGATTGTGAGGTCAAGAGTCCATCTTAATGTACTAGGGGACTGTTCAGTAGCTTTATAACAGCGGGATAGAAGCTGTCCTTGAGCCTGGTGGTATGTGCTTTCGGGTCCAATGGGAGGGCGGGACGAGAGCTAATGTCCGGTGTGGGTGGCGTCTTTGATTATGTTGGCTGCTTTTCTGAGGCAGTGAGAAGTGTAGACAGAGTCCATGGAGGGGAGGCTGGTTTCTGTGATGTGCTGAGCTGTGTCCACAACTCTCTGCAGTTTCTTGCAGTCTTGGGCAGAGCAGTTGCCGTATCAAGCTGTGATGAATAAAACCCCACTGACACTTTATCCGCCATAAGAGTCTTCAAGCTGTGGATGGAAGAGGAGACTCCTGTGGATAGTGAATCAAATCAGGATGCAGTCATTCAGTTCAGCGAGTGGCCTGAGTGTAAAGGTTGTGGGTTCCTGTCACGCAACAGGGACCTGAGCTCAAACTTCCACACTGACCTCCAGGACTGCACGGAGGAAGTGAACTGTTGGATGAGATATGGAAATCGAGGCCCCTTCTGCTCCCCTGGATGTGGGTACGCCAGACGAGCAGCAAGTTATCTTGATGTCTTGGCCAATATTTCACCTCTCACCCAACACCTAAAAGCAGATGATCTGATCATTAAAACGTTGCTGTTTGTGGGATCTTGCTGTGCCTTCCTTCCTACATTCCAAAAGTGATGGCAATCAGAGTCATGGAGCTGTACAGCACAGAAACAGGCCCTTCGGCCCACCACGTCCATACTGACCATTTTACCTATTTTCCCATTTGCCTCATTAGGTCAGTATCCTTCCATGCCTTGTCCATTTAATTGCCCATCTAAGTGTCACTTAAATGTAGTGAATGTACCTGACTCCACTACCTACTCAGCGAGCTTCAGATATCAACCACTGTCTGTGCGTAAAATAAAATCTCCTCTTAGATCCCCTTGAAACTCTGTCCTCTCACCTCGAGCCCCACCTTCTTATTTTTGATACCCTTACCCTGGGAAAAAGATTCTGACTATTTCCCCACCAGTGCTTCTTATGATGTTATATACCTCTGAACACTTCAAATTTTCACTGATGATCACTTCAAATTTTCACTGATGATCCGTACATCCATCTTTCTATCATGTCCGAGACTTTAGAAGCCACAATCTTAAATATACGTTCCTTGCAGTTTTTATTCACATCCTTTTTCATTGCCATAATTAGCAGTAAATTATAATAACTCATTCTTTATTAAAAAATATATTGCACTGACAGAACTGTCCCACCCTCCCCTCACATGCAGTCATTGTCATCGGACAGGGAGTTAACGGAACCGTCGCACCCAGTTTGGGGTGGCTGGTCACTCTTGAGGGGTTACAAAGGGGATTTATTGCCGGGTGGGTGACTAGTTTTGTGGACATTCCGTCTGACAGGAAGTTAGTGATATTGGAATAGAGGCTGAGGGGAGATTTAAGTGCATAAAATTATGAGGCAAAAGGAAGGTATGTTTCCTTTAACAGGGAGGTTGATAACCAGGGCTAGAGGTTGGTGAAAGGATTAGAGAGGAGTAGAGGAGAAAGGTTTTTCACTCAGTGATCGGTGGGGGTTTGACACTGGCTGCTTGTGGTGGAGGCCGATAGTCTCTCCACTTTTGAAAGGACACTGGACGAGCAGCTAATGCGCCATGACTTTCAGGGCTGCTGAGCTGATGAGTGATTACAGGTCCTTCCCAGGTTACGACAGCGTTCCGTTCCTGCGAACTCTTCATAACCCAAAGAGTCCGTAAGTGAGAAATGTGGCTACAAACTGAGTTCCCACAGAAGATGCCCGGAGTCGCTCAACAGCCGGTAAATTCATCCCACCCGTCTCCCAAATACTTGTTCATATGTACAGGTTTTACATAAGTCGGGCATTGGTAAGGTGGGGAGAACCTGTGCTCTGGTTTGTTTTCAACAAGTGTGAACACAGGCTGAAGAGACTCCTTCCGTTCCATTCCATGATTTCTATGATATGGCTACCATCTCCTAGCTGGGACAGAGGCAGAATGAGGGACAGGTTTGCAATTCGAACACTTTAATGAGGTGGGCCGTCTCTGATTTGGCCTGCATTGTATGCTTACCAGTGGCCACTAGATTTCCCAAGGCTCAGGAAATCTGGCCGCTGAGAGGAGACACAGACATCTCAGGGAGAAGTAAATGTCTACAACAGTGCTTGTGGGCCCAGCGAGAGAGAGTTTCATCCCAGCCCCACAACCTACTTTGCCTCATTGTACCCCATCCATTCAAAGACCCCGGAGGTAGTGCTTAGATCCCAGACTCTCCCCATGGACTGCAGAGCTGGAAGGGTTAAACCTGCTCCTGAATTAATAGTCACCTGCATCAATTGAGGCAAGCAGCTGGGATTTGTGAAGAGCAAATCATATTTAATGAATGTGATTGAATCTTTTGATGAGCTTATGGACAGAATTGATGAGGGTGATGCAGTGTACAGGGACTTCCAGAAAGCTTTTGATGTAGCACCACACAACTGCAATATCGACAGAGTGGAAGCATAGGGTATAATAGTCGTGAAGTCACGTTGCAGTTGTATAAAACTTTGGTGAGGCCACATCTGGAGTATTGTCTCCAGTTCTGGTTGCCCCATTACAGGAAGGATGTGGAGGCTTTGGAGAGGGTGCAGAAGAGGTTCACCAGGATGCTGCCTGGATTAGAGGGTATAGTTATAAGGAGAGGTTGAACAAACTTGGGTTGTTTTCTCTGGCGTGTTGGAGGCTGAGGGGAGACCTGATAGAAGTTTATAAAATTATGAGAGGCATCGGTAGGGTAGACAGTCAGAATCTTTTACCCAGGGTAGAAATGTCAAATACTAGAGGGCACAGTTTTAAGGTGAAAGGGGGAAATTTTAAAAGAGATGTGTGAAGCAATTTTTTTATTACAGAGAGTGGAAGGTGCCTGGGACCTGCTGCAGGGGGAAGTGGTGGAAGCAGATAGAATAGCAATGTTTAGAGGCATTCAGACGGACACACGAACAGGCAGGGAATGGAGAGATGTGCAGGCAGACAGAATTAGTTTAGGTTGTCATCACGTTCGGCATAGACGTAGAGAGCCAACGGGCCTGTTGATTCGCTGTACTGCTCTATATTCTGTGACATAAAGGGGACATCGACAGCATCGATATGAATTTGGCTAAACAACAGGCAACAGGTTTGTGGTGAATGGTTGCTTTTCAGAGTGGAGGAAGATGAGCAATGGCATTCCCCAGGGATTGGTGATTTATATGAATAACCAACTCTTGGGGTGGCAAACCACCATTACTAAACTTAGGGATGACACAAAACTTGGTAGTGTTATGAACTGCAAAGAGGATAGTGATCGGTTGGTGCAGGATGTAAACAGGCTGTTGGAATGGGCAGATACAGGGCAGATGAAATTTAATACAGAGAAATATGAGATGATGCCTTTTGATATAGAATGAGGGACGCTGTTGTAAAAGGGGGCACATGCACGTGAGGAATGGGTACACAAGTCCTTAACAGTAACAGGGGAGGTTGAGAAAGCAATTAGTTGGCTTTATCAATGGAGACCCAGAGTATCGAAGTAGGGAAGTTGTGCTGAACACCTCAGCTGGATATTGTGTTCATTTCTGGTCTCCACATTATAGGAAGGATGTGAAGGAACTGGAGAAAAGGTCAACAACAATGAATGACTGACACAAGTTACAAGGATAGAGAAGCTGATGCTGTTTTCTTCGGGAGAGAGCTGAGGGGAGATCTGATGGTAGTCTATAAAATGATGAGGGGTCAAGGCAGAGTGGATGTTGTTCTCATTGGTGGAGGGCTCGAGGGTGAGAGGTCACAAGGATAAATTTAAGGGGAAAAGAGTTAAGAGTGACATGGAGAAAATGTTTAACGCAGCCTGTGGTTGGAATCTAGAACACACTGCCTTCAAGAGGGAATTAGGTAAATATATGGTGGAGAAAGATTCACACAGCTGCAGAAAAAGGGCTGGAGTGAAGTGAGGGGTGACACCAGGGAGTTGCTCTCATTGAGAGAGTGAGAGAGACAGCTGGACATGACAGGACCAGTAGCTTCTTTCTGTGCTGGTACCGGTTTATGATTCTATAAATCCTTCCCAAATCAGTCCGAAGAAACTCTCACACATGGTGGGAAAGTCCAAAGTGTCACCTTTCCTATCTGGAGCTCTGACCCTGTCTCTGTAACTTGAGTGGGATATTTTGGCATCAACAAACTCCTTTTTAGCATTTCCAGCAATTGTTTAGATAAAACGTACACACAGCGGAGGTAAAGGGATCAAAAGTCTTGATGCTCACTCTTGAACTGGTCAGTACTGAATACAGTATCCCACAAGCAGAGTGTCATTTCTGCTTCACCAGCCATTCCGCTGGTTATTTGGGTCACTTGGACGGCTGAAGAATCAACTTTGGTCCCTGGGCATTTTTGTCTCAATCCTGCTAATATATAGATACTTATTTCCTCCGTTGCTTTCGTGACTGTGCACAGCGACTTTGATTTACTGCACCTAAATGTGCGTATTGAATGTTTTTATTGGGCATCGACACTTCCACTATTCAGCTTTTTACATATAATTACAACAATTTTGAACATTAAAATTGTGTTTAATCAAATTATCCTCCCAGAAATTACATGCGACTTAACGGAACAGCTGGACGGGCTCTGACCCCCTGGGGTATCTGCAGCCCTTGGGTAATAAATCTGCAATTTGTTAGACCAAGTTCTCTCGTTAATGTCACTTGGAGGCTGCAGTCTCTCAGCGATAAGCCGCAAATGTTACCTCTAGAAATGAGGCCTTGAGATAGGGACGGGCTCTTCCTCCTTGAGGGTAGTGATCATGAAATTGTGCAGAGCTTCTTCAATGACTGACTTAGTTCAGTGGAATGTTTATAAAGCATCACCACAGCCAGAAACAATATAATGGCATTGAACCTTGTGGATTGTTTTTGCTACTGAGCTGGGTGTCTCTGAACTTTCACAGTGTGCTATAAGCAAGGCACAGTTGAAGGTTTTCTTATCAAAACACCCATTCAGCCAGTTGAAATTTCCTTTTTCTCAGCTTTTCCTACTTGACAAGCAGTGTGAAACAGATGGGAACACATGAGTCATTGCCTGAACGTGGTTTCCATTTTGAACGAGTGACCTTGCCAGCCAGTTTGCCTTTCAGCTGTGGGGCTTAGGCTGTCTGGCAGTGTAAACAGTCTAACACTAAAAGGCTAGAGTGGGACTGCTCTAATGCAGAGCCTGAACATCAACCTTTGAATAGTGGCTAGAGTTTGCACAGGCTCTAAACAGAAGGATGAATTAAAGAGCCATGAAAGCTGGTTTATCAGGATATCTCCTTGCCTCCTGTCACAATAAATGCACACTTGCATCTCTTGCATGTCAAGGGGTGCCCCAAGAGCTTGGCAGAATGTATGGCTTTGCTCAACCCCAAATCACAAGAACATTTTTTAACTTTTCTTGTGAAAATGAAAACCATCAGAATTTTTGGAAATTAGTTGTGTTAAAAAAAGATGATGCTATTCAGTCACTTGAGACTGTTCCACCATTCTGTCAGTTCATAGCTAATCTGTGACCTAATTCCATGCTCCTGCCAGTGCCTCATATCTTTAGCAACCTCACTTCGTAAACCTTAGCAATTTTTAGATTAAAATCAAAATGCAGACAAGGGAACTTGTCATAGGCTGCCTCGTGGGTCTGCTAGAGCAGTCATCTGGTTTACTGATCTGGAGACATGTTGAAGTCCCACAGTGCCATCTGGGGAGTTTGGATTCAAGTAAAGTAATACATCTGGAATAAGGAAGCTGCTCCCTGTAGCAGTGACCAAGAAACCACTGATGGTTCACTGACATCATTGAGGGAAATAAATCTTCCATGAAGCGTCCTGACCTGAAACGTCGACTGTCTGTTTCCCTCCACAGACGCTGCCTGACCCGCTGAGTTCCTCCAGCAGTTTGTGTGTTGCTCCCATCCTTCGCTGTTCTGGCCAATGAGGTGGACTCTTGATTGTCTCCGAAAACATTTAGTTCAGGGGCATTCAGGGATGGGCAATAAATGCTGGTCTCGCCAGTGACACTTATTGAATTTGATATCTAATACATTAATTAATAAGATAACAACTGTTAGCTTGGATCAAATCCTAATGAGCCATTACATACGATCCTAACAAAAACATTTCCTTTGGGAGGTTGGATTTAGCAGGAGTGGAGTGTATTGTTCCAACACAATGAGGTAAAAAATCACATCCTCTCAGCCTTACCTCTGTAAAGTTAAATTAGTGTGGTCTGTCCCTCATGATGGTAGAACATAGAGTGTAGAACAGTACAGCACAGGCCCTTTGGCCCACAGTTTTGTGCCAAACTAATTAAGATAATGACACCTAATTAAACTAATGCCTTCTGCCCACACAAGGTCCATTTCCCTCCATTCTCTGCATCTTCATGGGCCTAAGAGCCTCTTAATCGCCTCTATCATATCTGCCTTCACCACCACCCCTGGAAGTGCATTCCAGGCACCCACCACGTGTTTAAAAAAAATTGCCCTGCACATCTGCTCTGAACTTACCCCCTCTCACCTTAAATGCATGTCCTCTGGTATTAGACATTTTGACTCTGGGTAAAAGATACCAGCTGTCTATCTATGCCTTTCATAATCATTTTCATTTCTATGAGGTCACCCCTCAGCCTCCACTGCTCCAGAGAAAACAGTCTAACCTCTCCTTGTAGCACATGCCCTCTAATCCAGGCAGCATCCTGGTGAACCTCTTCCTAGCAGGAGAACTTGGAGCAGGGGGGCAGCATCAATGTTGGGATTGCAGCACCTTCCTTTCCAGAGAGTAACAATACAGATTTAAAGGAAAGAGCTAAAATACATTTATTTAAAAATTTAAATAGTCATTTGTAAATAAGGTTTATTAAAATTGCCTTTGAAGAGCCCTCAAGGCCCAGGATGGAACTGGGATACTCGTGGGTTCACATCTCACAGCTCCAGCAGGAAGGGTCACTCACATGTTTTGGGTAGATTTGAAACACTGTCAGTATTTTTGTATGTGGATTTGTCTGACCTCAGTGGGCTGATTGTGTCTAATGTCCAAGTGTTTGGTGGTCAGCACTCCCACTCGTCTCTGAGGCAGGTTGTGGGTAAACCTCCAGAAACGAACAGAGCTCCACGCTGCTGAAGAGGCCATTGATCAGATGGTCGGAGAGTCATCCAGCACAGAACTGGACCCTTTGGCCCACTATATCCATGCTGACCCTTGTCCCCATCTACACTAATCCCATTTGCCCGCATTAGGACTGTATCCATCCATGCCTTGTCTCAGTGTCGGTCTAAATGCCTCTTCAATGTAGTGATTGTATCTGATTCAAGCAATACTAACTCACTCTGTCTCAAAGCTGCCGTGGCCCACGGTTCCACTTTATTCTTTGCCACATCTGTTCTTATAACAAGCAACTTTTAAAATTTCTTTTAATGTAAAAGATCACAAACGCACCCAGCTCTCGATCTACAATACCCGTCCTGAACTTCCCCCCCCTTCACTTTTCCCTGACCTCATATCTCCCTCCCCCACCTCCCTAACTCTGCCGCATTTTCACCACCCTCCGATCTCCCCCTCTCTGACTGATCCATCAGTCCTCTGCAGAGACTTCAGCTTTGTTCTCCCGCGCCCACACCTCAATGAATTCTGGGCCCGACATGACATTGGACTTTTTGGCAGCTTCTGTGCCCATTTCTTTGGTCAGGAATCCTCACCCCAGACTGATGACCCTTTCTCCCACCTCCAGTACCCCTGATCCACTTCTTCCCCTCCCTTGATCTGTTAATTGCGAATTGTGACATGTCATTGACTGCCTTGATCTCTCTTCCCCCCTCACCTACTGTAACCTGCCCCCTACTGAACATGCAGCAGTGTGCTCACTGCAAACCAATCCAGATGTTGTTATCCAACTGCAGACAAGGGTGGTGCTGCTGGACGAGAGGTGCTGTTATCCTGTGAACTGACCAGGAATGAGATTGTGGTACAGAAATGGTTCCTCACCAAGAGTTAAACTAGCAATGGTCTGGTTCACCACTGAACATTTCTATTCCAGGCAAGGCCCAAGGCATCATGAGCAACAGAGCTGGTGTTGGGGTTCAGGGCAGGGGTTATCATTGGGGTAGGTGAGTGATGGGAGGGGTGATTGGGATCCCAAGTTTCAGATCAGAGGGGAAGGATTGGCCAGAGTGAGTACAGGCTTGTGATTGGGCTGGGGTTCTGTGGTGGACTGTTCAAAGGAGACCCTCATTGATAACTTAAAGGGGACCTTGAGGCCTTACCTGCAGGTACTTCCAAGCAGCAGATTCCATTCTCTCGATCTCTGAGTTACTCTGATGTAGTTCTCCCAGGCATTGAAAACTTCTGCTTTTGAGAGCTGGGCTACCTGCAGAGGCTCTTTAAGGCCCAGGAGAGATATCACCAACCCTGTCTCTGCAAAGTTCTCCAAGCCCAATGTCAGCGTGCTCTCCCAGGCCAACGTACACAGCACTAGCTCCACAGGGACCCCACTTCATCAACGTTCCTGATACCTGACTCCTGAAACAGATGTTCTTGTCAGAGATCTGTCGTGGGAAGCAATTACCAGATGGATAGAGTAAAAGATTCAAGGATGTTCTCAAAGCCCCCTTGAAAGAATGCAGCATCCCTGGGCCACGACTGCTCAAAGTGGAGAAGGAGCATTGGCATGGTATTGAGAACCCGGAGTCCATGCATTGGGATCACAGAGAGGCCCGGTGTAAGTGGTGGAAGGAGTGCACCACCTCACTATGTACCCATACCTATGGAAGCATCTGCAGGTCCAACATTGGCCTGTCTGCCAACTCCGAACCCACAACATTGGAGTGGAACTAAACCAACCTCGTCCCGGGGGATTTCCTGAGAAGAAGATGTTTCTGCATGAGTGATTTTACGTCAGAATCTCACCTTCTCAAAGTGGCTGAGTTGGCAGAAGCTGAACCTTAGCTTTGACCTTTTACTTGAGTTAAATATATCTTATTAAAGGGTGAATGTTCTTCAGGGTTAAAGAGGTCACTGAACACACAGTCAGTCGAATACTAATTATTGCCGGGCCGCTGATTTGGAGGCGTAGGCCAGGCTGCTACTTGGTGAAGTTAATGCTGTGAGGCTGAATCTCAGCTGGGTGAATCCATTGCATTTAGGAGCCATTCGTTTTATGTAAACCCAACCTTCAGTTGCTAAAGGCCAGGGTCAGGCTGCTCTTTCTTATTGAAGTCAAGAGGTAATGTAAGATGGAAGGATGTGTGACACAAATACTTCCAGTAATGAAATAATCACGCTGCTACCTCTGAGACTATTACCGTCTCTTCCGGAGCCCATGGTGTTAGAGGCAAGGTACTAGCAAGGATAGAAGGTTGGCTGACTGGCAGAAGGCAGAGAGTGGGGGTAAAGGAGTCCTTTTCAGGATGGCAGTCGGCACGGTAGTGTAGAGGTTAGTGTAACGCTATTACAGCGCCAGTGACCTGAGTTCAATTCCACTGCTGTCTGTAAGGAGTTTGTACATTCTCCCCGTATCTGCATGGGTTTCCTCCGGGTGCTCCGGTTTCTTCCCACATTCCAAAGACGTACTTAGGAGTTGTGGGCATGCTACATTGGCGCTGGAAGCGTGGCGACACTTCTCAGTAACGCAAAAAGACGCATTTCACTGTGTGTTTCAATGTATATGTGACTAATAAATAAATATCTAATATCTAATATCTAACTAGTGGAGCTCCTCAGGGGTCAGTGTTGGGAATGCTACTTTTCACTTTATACATAAAAGGTCTGGATGAAGGAACTAACAGCATTGTGGCCAAGTTTGCAGATGATATCAAGACAGGTGGAGGGACAGGTGATGTAGCACAGGCAGGGAGTCTGCAGAAGGGCTTGGACAGGTTGGGAGAGTGGGAAAAGACATGGCAGATGGAATAGGGTCTGAGGACACAGCCTCAGAATAAAAGGATGTCCCTTTAGGACTGAGATGAGGAGGAATTTCTTCAGCCAGAAGGTGGTGAATCTGTGGAATTCTTTGCCACAGAGGGCTGTGGAGGCCAAGTCATCGGGTGTACTTAAGGCAGAGATTAGTAGGATCTTCATTGGTAAGGGGTTAAAGGTTATGGGGAGAAGGCGGGAAAATGGGGTCAGAAAAAATCAGCCTTGATTGAACAGTGGAGCAGACTTGATGGGCTGAATGGCCTAGCTCTGCTCCAATGTAAGATAAGATATCTTTATTAGTCACATGTACATCGAAGTACACAGTGAAGTGCATCTTTTGCGTAGAGTGTTCTGGGGGCAGCCCGCAAGTGTCGCCACGCTTCCGGCGCCAACGTAGC
Organism: Pristis pectinata; assembly: GCF_009764475.1. NCBI lineage: Eukaryota > Metazoa > Chordata > Chondrichthyes > Rhinopristiformes > Pristidae > Pristis > Pristis pectinata. The sequence continues at coordinate 2,500,299 of NC_067426.1, forward strand.
GCGCCCACAACTTCCTAACCTGTACGGCTTTGGAATGTGGGAGGAAACTGGAGCACCTGGAGGAAACCCACCCAGACATGGGGAAAACGTACAAACTCCTTACAGACAGCAGCTGGAATTGAACCCGGGTCACTGGCGCTGTAAAGCATTACACTAACCGCTGCACTACCGAAATGTCTTATGGTCTTATGGAGACTTGTGGCTGCAGCACCTACCTGAAGCTCAAGAGCTGTGAATTATGGCTTTTGCTGTCACTGTAGCACATCCTGCCATCTCCCATCCTGCTTGGAGTTTACTTCTGTCCTGGTCCACACCTTCTACTGTAACTTTAAAACAGTGGTCCCAGGTGAGAGGTGCTGGTCAGAAGTTAAACCCCAGTTTTGACCTGTGATTGGTGTTGGGTATGGAGTCCAGCAGAATGAGGGGAGACGTCATTGAAAAATACAAAATTCTTTGTGCTCCACAGGCTCGATGCAGGGAAGATCAGTCAGCGCAGTGAGTAGAGGAGTTGGGACGTTACGTTGCAGTTATACAAGGCGTTGGTGAGGCTATACTTGGAGTGTAGTGGATAGTTCTGGTTACCCTGTTATAGGAAAGGTGCCATTAAACTGGAAACAGTGCAAAGACGATTTACAAGGATGCTACCAGGACTCAAGGGCCTGAGCTATGCAGAGATGTTGGGCAGGCTAGGACTTTATTCATAGAACATAGAACAGTACAGCACAGGAAAAGACCCTTCAGCCCACAATGTTATGCTGAACTAATTAAGCTAATGAAGCCTAATTAAACTAATCCCTTCTGCCTGCACATGGTCCATATCCCTCCATTCTCTGCATATTCATGTGCCTATCTAAGAGTCTCTGAAATACCTCTCCCATATCTGCCTCCACCACCACCCCTGGCAGTGCATTCCAGGCACCCACCACTCTGTTTAAACAAAATAGTTGCCCCACACATCTCCTTTGAACTTACCCCCCCCCCCCCCACCTTAAATGCATGCCCTCTAGTATGAGACCTTTCGACCCTGGGAAAAAGACACCGCCTGTCCATCTGAGCCTCTCATAATAATATAAATTTCTATCAGGTCTCCCTTCAGCCTCTGCCGCTCCAGAGAAAACAACCCAAGTCTGTTTTTCCTTGGAATGAGAGAGATTGAGGGTTGAACTTACAGAGGTGTATCAAATAATGAGGGGCACTCAGTCTTTTTCCAAGAGAAGGGGAATCAAAAACTAAAGGGCATGGGTTTAAGGTGAGAGGGGAAAGATTTAAAAGGGACCTGAGGGGCAACTTCTTCACAAAGAGGGTGATGAGTATATGGAACGAGCTGCCAGAGGAAGTGGGTGAGGCAGATATATTAACAACATTTAAAAGACATTTGGACAAGTACATGGATAGGAAAGGCTGAGAGGGATATGGGCCAAAGTCGGGCAAATGGGACTGGCTTGGTAGGGTGTCTTGGTCGGCATGGAGGAGTTGGGCTGAAGGGCCTGTTTCTGTGCTGTGTGACTCTATGACTGTAACATCCCTCTGTGAGAGGCCCACCCATTGCTCAGTTCCACAGACAGTATCCTATGTCCTCCTGAGAGAGGCTACAACCTAGACGTTCTGTCTTGAGAGGGCAGTGCCACGGACTGAGACCCAACAACATGACAGTTTCTGATGTCTTTCTTCATCAAGTTGATTGGAATTGGAATTGGTTTATTATTGTCACATGTACCAAGGTACAGTGAAAAACTTGTCATCCATACCGTTCGTACAGATCAATTCATTACACAGTGCATTGAGGTAGTACAGGGTAAAACAATAGCAGAATGCAGAATAAAGTGTTATAGTTACAGAGAAAGTGCAGTGCAGGCAGACAATAAGGTGCAAGCTCATAACGAGGTAGATTGTGAGGTCAAGAGTCCATCTTATCGTACTAGGGGACCATTCAATAGTCTTAGCACAGCAGGATAGAAGCTGTCCTTAAGCCTGGTGGTACGTGTTTTCAGGCTTTGTACCTTCTGCCTGATGGGAGAGGGGAGAAGAGAGAATGTCCAGGGTGGGTGGGGTCTTTGATTATGCTGGCTGCTTTACCGAGGCAGCAGGAAGTGTAGACAGATTGTGTGATCGTCATTCTCTTGTGTGATCATTCTTAATGTTGTTTCACTCTTGTACAATCAGCAGAGATTCAGTGGCGAGACCAGCTCCCTGGGAATGCTGAGCACTGTTCCTTGACCTAATAGTTATCGTCGCTGGGGGAAGGGGGGATTGCCTCCAAAAGAGTTGCCAGTGGTGGGAGTGAAGGTGTAAACGATTGCTTTGGGCCCATGTTTTAGACCTTGCACCAGGACCACCTGGCCTGTCAAGTGGTTGTAAAAGATCTCTCGGCCTTATTTCACGGCAGAGGAGGCAGCTTTCCCTGGTGTCCTGACCAATGTTTACCTCTCAGCCAACCTCACTGAAACAGGTTATTGTTTGTGGCAGCTTGCTGTGCACAATTTGCAGCTGCATTTTAACAGTGACTACTGTTTGAAAAATACTTTGTGGTTGGAGGGTGTTTGGTTTAGCCTAAGATTGTGAAAGAGGGTATAGACATTCTCCCTGTTACCATGGGAAAGGTGAAAGCAGTCTGTAGTTCAATCTCACTGCAGCCCTTCACTGGTTTTGGATTGTGGAGCAAAGGAACTCAAAGGGTTCCATCCAGCGAAGAGCTTTGGAAATGTATCTGGTTTGCACCAGAGTGATTCAACAGAAGAAAGAAAGTTTAGGGGCTTTGTTCACAGGCTGTGGTGGCTGTGTCTGACCTTAATTAATTAATGATGTTCAGCTCAGTGGGTGGGCCTCTTGTGGAAGGAACCATTGAGAATGTGGATGGTGGAACTGTTTAACTCTCTACTGAGCCGATGAGACCTTTCACCACCCTGTGTCCAGCTTTACCGGAGGTTGTCAAAAATAATAGCTGATCATGGGAATCGTTGTTTCTTTGCAGTTGATTTCAATTTGATGTGGAGTTGTGTATCACTGGACATTTAAAGTAGTTAAATATACCACACAGGACCTTTCAAGTCAGCCTTGCTGGAGAGAAGTTCCTGCCTGCACTTTTCAGATGAGTGGGTGGATAGAGTTCGCGAGACTGTTGGGAGATCATCTTCCACTGCCAGAGGTTTTCCTGCTGCCACCTACTTTGCTCTCTTGATCTGCTCTCCCCTCCTCCCCTGCGCCTGCCTATCACTATCCCTTACCTGCGTCTACCCTGTGCCCACCCCGCCTCCCCTCTTTTGTCCACCTATCACTGCTCTGCTTTTCCCTGCTATACATTGGGCTTCCCCTTTTCCTATATTCAGTCCTGAAGAAGGGTCCTGACCTGAAATGTTGACCACCTGCTTTTCTCCACGGATGCTGCCTGGTCCGCTGAGCTCCTGCAGCACTATAGTGTGAGTTGGTTGATGTTCTGTTTGTGGGATCTTCCTGTGCACACATTGCTTGTTACGATTCTTAAAACAGAAGTTACTCTTCAGAAGTTATTTCATCGGAAGGATTGTGCTTTAGAACATCCTGAATGCCAAAGGCACCATAGAAATGCCATCCTTCCTTGCTTAAAATTGCAGCAACACACAAAGTGCTGGGGGAACTCAGCAGGTCAGGCGGCATCTGTGGAGGGAAATGGAGAGTTGACCTTTCAGGTCAAGGCCCTCATTTGCTTACATTTGCTTTGGTTTCACAGTGATATTGTGAGATGGTGACTTAAATTAGGCACCTACTGCTTTTTGGCATTTTTCACTGGTCATCGAATCCTTCCGAGCCCATAGGAAGGGTCTGTTTGTGGAAAGTCAGCTCCTTGTCTTTTATAGTGAAGGAAATCTGGCAGCATCTGTGGAGAGAGAAACAGACAGTGTTTCGGAACAATTACCTTTCATCAGAACTTGATGGAAGTTGTCTGATGTGTGATGTCAACTGGTGATTACACAATGTTCAATTCACAACTGGTCAGCAGAGGAAGCAGCCCATGCCTGCATGCAGCCAGACCTGGACAACATTCAGACATCGGGCAGATCAGCAGTAAGTTGTCAATCAACTCGCATCAGTTTCTGAGATCGGAGTTCTATGTCCCAACATTAAGCCCATTTGTTCCAGTAAGATTCTAATCTTGATTGTATTGTTGGCTTTGATGTACAATGCAAAGGAAAACCACACTAGGTTTGTGCTGTGCAGGCAAATCAGGTTATGATTTCTGTGGTCAGGAGTGAACCAGGAATTGAATTGCTTACTGTGCAGAAATTATTTGAACCTAGAAAATGGATTTTGTTGTTGTTCCATTAATCATGTGCTGTGTACAGAGCTAATGCCTAATCAAATCCTTCACCACAATTTGTGTACAGTAAATCCTCATTATCGACTGATCCACACTTTCGTGAGGTTGTCTGTGTATTACTGGGAGTGTTGGTAAATACGACATGTTCCTCCAGAGCCATCTCCTGGGGTGTTCAGTGATTCCTGTTTGCCATCAGGAGGATCAGGTTTGGTGTTCTGTCCCTGTGAGCCAGGTGTGTGGCTGGAGCCAGGCCCCAGAGTGCTTGTATGTTACAGCATTGATGTTACAGGTTGAAGCTTATGTTGACGTTGTTATATCCACAGAGGGGTTGGCCACTGTATGTCATTGCAAGCAGCTTTGGTGATAGGCATGTTTTATTGGTGTCCGCGGGAAGTCTGTGCCCTCAATCCTTCGAGAGGAACGAGGATTTGGTGGAACTGAGGAAGGGTGCAATGATTTGCACACGGAATCTTGTGCTCAAGTGGAATCTCAGGAGTTCCTGCAGTGATATCCAGGACTATAGGTTCTCTGCCCACAGCAGCTACAGAAGAGTTGCGTAAAAAGCTATCATAATGGTAAGGGAAAAACTGGTCAAAGGAGGTATGGTGATCCAGTGTGTGTGTGTGTGTGTGTGTGTGTGTGTGTGTGTGTGTGTGTGTGTGTGTGTGTGTGTGTGTGTGTGTGTGTGTGTGTGTGTGTGTGTGTGTGTGTGTGTGTGTGTGTGTGTGTGTGTGTGTGTGTGTGTGTGTGTGTGTGTGTGTGTGTGTGTGTCGCTGATTTTGCCCAGAAATGGTCATTAGCATGATCCAACATAGGCAGAATGGCTTTTCTTTTCAGTGATTTGGCTATGAAAGACAGGTGCTGATGGTTTCCATGCACTGAGCTGTGTTCTTTTAGTTGTGAATGCCATATCATCTGAAATGTTTGGTGCCTACCCTAGTGATGCATTGGAGACATGGGGAAATGTTCCGTAGAACTGTTAGATTCCAATCCCCTCACCTTGGAAGAACACTGGAGTTAGTGAGACAACAAAAAAGTTTTCTTTAAACTGGCCTGACGTTGTTTCAAAGCAGCTGTTCTTTTGCACTGTTTTTGAGAAAAAAAAAGATATTGCAACTTGTTTGCTTTATAAACTGTGGCAAATGGAAAGAAAGCTAGAGATTGGTTATGATACAGGAGCACTAATGCATAATTTCCAGAATGAATTTCCTGCACCCTAAGAATATCTGACCTGATGCTACTTCTGTGACCCCCTGTGCCACCTGAGATGGTGCCTTTGCCCCCATATTTGGTTTAAGTTGAAATCTATTTCCCACAATTTCGCCCATTCATTGATCTATTAAAATCTCGATGTAATCTCATTGTTACGCCAGTACGGGCATGTTGGTACAATGGCTATCAACATAAAGAGCCACACTGGCAATGCCATCCAGAAGAAATTATTTTTGCTTATATAGAGTTTCCATTCCCAATGACCTTTTCCTTCTGTTCAAAGTACAACTGCACTTTCTAATGCACTGTACCAGGAACTTGCCTCCAGAACACTGGGGCTTTTCTTCACGTTAACTGTTGAATGATCCCCCAGTACAATAAGATGGACTCTTGACCTCACAATTTACCTTGTTATGACCTTGCACTTTATTGTCTGCTTGCACTGCACTTTGTCTGTAACCGTAACACTTTATTCTGCATTCTGTTATTGTTTTCCCTTGTACTACCTCAATGCACTGACGTGATGAAATGATCCGTATGGATGACATGCAAAACAAGTTTTTCACTGTACCTCGGTACACGTGACAATAATAAACCAATTTACCAAACCTATCACAAGTAACAGCGGAACCCGACCCCATTCAGTAACATTCAAGGCTTGAGATTGAAGCTTTCTATTCAAAATCGAACCATAATAACATCAATTAAACTGCACCTCTCATAAACTGAGGATAGATTCATGTGTGTGTCACACAGCCAATGGATCTCTCAATGTCATAGTAATCTCAGGATTAACTATCTGAACAAAATAATTGTATGTCATTGATTTTGATATGGGTATCCATGGAATTATTTGAAGAACTCTGGGCCACTCCTAGCGACTGTTATTCCTTGTCATTTTGCCCTAGTTGTCAGAAGTGCAGGGACAGATGGAGATTCTCTAAAATAAGATATCTTTATTAGTCACATGTACATTGAAAGACACAGTGAAATACATCTTTTGCGTAGAGTGTTCTGGGGGCAGCCCGCAAGTGTCGCCACGCTTCCGGCGCCAACGTAGCATGCCCACAACTTCCTAACCTGTACGTTTTTGGAATGTGGGAGGAAACTGGAGCACCCGGAGGAAACCCACGCAGACATGGGGAGACTGTACAAACTCCTTACACACAGTGGTGGGAATTGAACCTGGGTCGCTGGTGCTGTAATAGCGTTACACTAACACCAATACTGAAAACTGCACCTCAACTCAGCTGGATGTTTCCAGTTTATATCAACCTGACTTTTTGTAAAGACTTTGCAAGAGGTGCTGGAATAAATATCAAGTGAATTTAAAAAAAGCTTTTATCTCAGTAAAGCTCTCAGTAATTCACAGCCAGACTATATCAGGAGCTGGCAGTGAGCTGTGTGTGATTGCAAAGCCATGCAGCTCCTGAGCCGAGCTAAGTAACGATGAATTACACACTGAAGATTGCAAGCTGCTTGCAGTATTTAATTAGGTCAAAATTTGTGTTCGTTTTGGAACACATCAGGAAAGTGATATTGTATAAAGTCAGTTGCTAGGTCTTCCTCCTCGGCTATAATATTTATGCTAAGTATCTTAAATAAAATAACTTTACCCTTGAATGTTCACCTTACTGGGTACTGACTTACAGTCCTAATTTATTAATTTAAAGTTGTATGTCATTTGAAGTCAAGGATTTCTATTTCTCATTTTATCCAAGTTGAGAGGGGAAAGATTTAACTGGGACCCGAGAGGTAAGTTGTTCATACAGTGGGCAGTGGGTATATGGAACAAGCTGCCAGAGGAGGTTGTAGCAGCAGGTACAATTACAGCATTCAAAAACCATTTCGACAGGTACATGGTTAGAAAAGGTTTAGAGGGATGTGGGCCAAACACAGACATGTGAGACTAGCTCTGGAAGACACTTAGGTTGGCATTCACGAGTTGGGCCAAAGGGCCTGTTTCTGTGCTGTCTAACTCTCTGATCCGATGACTATATTTTTTTAACTCACTGACTTTTGAGAATTATCAGGATTACTGAAAGCTTTAGTACAATATTGGGTATCGTATTAAAGTTCCTTCAGTTGTAAGTGTAGAAACCAAGTGTGACTTGCATCATGCTCTTGTGTGTTCTCTCTCTCTCTCCCTCTCTCTCTCTCTCTCCCTCTCTCTCTCACCTCATCTTCAGACCACTAACAATCTCTTCACAAGATGAGTAAATGAAAGAATAATTAATGTAAACATGTGAATAATGAATAATTGAAACCAAAGAATCCATTTCATCAGATTATAATGACATTTTGAAAATGAAAATAAATGAAAAGATTTGTTAAAATTGAAAATGATGAGTCATATTGAGCATAGTCATGAGTTCATATATTAGGGTAAATAGGCCGATATCAGAGCATTAAAAATATTGAAAACTAATGTTCAATTTTTGCAATGTTTGTATAATCCAAACTCCTTGAGACCACAGGTGATTTCCATGGTGAAAATCGGAATGTAAATGCACCAGTTTGGAGATGTACAAATTCTAATGGTTTAATTGCTTCTGCATTAATTAATTTCATTTTAAATTGACTCAAGCATCACAGCTGCTCTGTTCTGAAGGAAACTATTAACAAAGCCCAGAGATGGTGCATAATATGATTCATTCAGACAGCGTGTGATTGGACCAGCTTTAACTAGGTCAGAAGTCGAACTCAATAGCTGTACTTTAGATCTGATGGGATGAGATTTCCTCTCTGCCTCCACATCAAACGCACGCAGGGAATGCCATTGTCATTTCACAGCTGTGAACTTCTGTGAGGAGAGAGTGGATGTAGTTAGATGAAACCAAGACAAACAAGGGTGACCACTACGTTAGCTAATGGACAGGAAGGCAGACATTGCGGGACGTCCATACATGTGACCTCAGCAGGAACTATGATGCTGCTGGCTTGAATATACTGAGATTAAAGAGAGGATAAATCAGCAGCAACACTAACCTGCATTTATATAGCACTTATAAAATAGCAAATCATGTTTCAATGAACAAAGTTTGACATTGAGCCACACAGGGAAATATTGGGGCCTGTGACCAAAAGATTAGTAAAAGAAATGATCTTTAGGGAGTATGTTAGAAGAGACACGGGCTCGGAGGGTGTGTGGTTTAATAAGGGAGTTCCTGAACTTGGGACCCTGGCAGCTGAAGGCGTTGCAGCCAGTGGTGGAGTGATTAAATTCAGGGGCGAGCAGGAGGGCAGGATTGGAGGAGCATGGACCTAATGGAGGGTTGTAAGGGAAAGACGAAGCAGAGGACTGGTCTTGAAACAAGGACAAGAGTTTTAAAATTTAATTATCCCTTAATCATAAGACAGCAAGGTGGATGGGTAAATGGAATTTGTTGTGAGTTAGGACAGAGAGATGGAAGAGCTAAGAGAAGGTGAGATGAGGGAAGATGGTGAGGAGATCAGTGGAATGGTCTAGTCTGGTAACAATAGCCACGGGTGATGGATTTACATCATTGCCTTTACTGGGGCTAATGGGTTAGAAATTACACCTGGGCAAGAGTGTAACATCGGTGGTATCTAATTGTCCTGCCAACACCCAGTGGCCAATACTTGATACCAACACAGTCACTGGGAAATGATATCAGAGATTGCTTACAGTAGGCACCCAATTTGTTTTTGCCCATCTCACCATGCAACTAACTCTTACTCTAAAACTGGGACAGACTTTGCTTCTGTTGAAAGGGATTCTCATCGTGGTCAATAAAAAAGGCTGAAAACACTCAGCAGATCAGACGAAGGGTCTTTACCCTAAAATGTTAACAGTCTTTCTCTTTGTACGGATGCTGTCTGACCTGCTGAGTGTTTCCAGCACTTTCAGTTTTTATTTCAGATTTTCAGTATCTGTAGTTTCTTTTAATTCCCATGAACTTGCGCACTGATATCCTCACTGATGTGCTTGCTGGCCAGTATCCTTTTCCAAGAGCAAGGAAAGGTGACCCAGCAAAACTGGGTTGTTAATGCTGTCAAGGCCAGTACTAATCCACAAACGCCTTATTGATCCCTGAGGAACTAGGGTAAACTTCCATAACTCATTAGGGGTTCCAACAATAAATTGGCCTTGGTGAGTAGGATTAAGGAAAACCCCAAGGCATTCTACTCATATGTGAAGAACAGGAGGATGACTAGGGTGAAGGTAGGACCAATTAGGGATAGAAGAGGAAACATGTGCCTGGAGTTGGAGGAGGTAGGGGAGGTCTTTAATGAATACTTTGCTTCAGTATTCGCCTGTGAGAGAGACCTTGACATTTGTGAGGACAGTGTACACCAGGCTGATAAGCTAGAACATGTCGGTGTTAAGAAGGAGGATGTGCTGGAACTTTTGAAAAACATTAGGATTGATAAGTCCCTGGGGCCGGGCGGGATATATCCCAGGATACCACGGTAAGTGAGACAAGAGATTTCTGAGCCCTTGGCGATGATCTTTGCATCCTCACTGGCCACAGGAGTAGTGCCAGATGATTGGATGGTGGCAAATGTTATTCCTTTGTTCAAGAAAAGGAGTAGGGATAACCCTGGGAATTATAGACCAGTGAGTCTTACTTCAGTGGTGGGCAAATTATTGGAAAAGATTCTTAGGGACAGGATTGATGGGCATTTGGAGAAGCATAGGCTGATTAGGGATAGTCAGCATGGCTTTGTGAGGAGCAGGCCTCACGAGCCTAACTGAATTCTTTGAGGATGTGACAAAACACATTGATGAGGGTAGAGCAGTGGATGTGGTGTACATGGACTTTAGTAAGGTGTTTGATAAGGTTTCCCATGATAGGCTCATTCAGAAGGTCAGGAGGCATGGGATCCAGGGAAACTTGGCTGTGTGGATTCAGAATTGGCTCGCCCACAGAAGGCAGAGGGTGGTTGTAGATGGAATGTATTCTGCCTGGATGTAGGTGACCAGTGGTGTTCCGCAGGGATCTGTTCTGGGACCCCTGCTCTTTGTGATTTTTATAAATAACTTGGATGAGGAAGTGGAGAGTGGGTTAGTAAGTTTGCTGATGACACGAAGGTTGGTGGTGCCGTGGATAGTGTAGAAGGTTGTCGAGGGTTACAACGGGACATTGATAGGATGCAGAGCTGGGCTGAGAAGTGGCAGATGGAGTTCAATCTGGAACAGTGTGAAATGATTCACTTTAGAAGGTCGAATTTGAAGGCAGAATACTGGGTTAATGGCAGGACTCTTAGCAGTGTGGAGGAACAGAGGGATCTTGGGGGTCCAAGTCCATAGATCCTTCAAAGTTGCGCGTTGATAGGGTTGTTAAGAAGGTGTATGGTGTGTTGACCTTCATTAGCCAGGGTATTGAGTTCAAAAGCCATGAGGTAATGTTGCAGCTCTATAAAACCCTAGTTAGACCACACTTGGAGTATTGTGTTCAGTTCTGGTCACCTCACTATAGGAAGGATGTGGAAGCTTTAGAGAGGGTGCAGAGGAGATTTACCAGGATGTTGCCTGAATTGGAGAGCATGTCTTATGAGGAAAGGTTGAGCGAGCTAGGGCTTTTCTCTTTGGAGCGAAGGAGGATGAGATGTGACCTGATAGAGGTGCACTCACACCTTGATTATGTCCATTTGTGCGTATGATAGAGTGGGATTAAGGCCTTGAGTGGACAGAATGGAAGGGCTGAAGGCAAAACTGTGCATTATAGTTCCTGGTCACCTCTTGCAAATGCAGGACTCCACTAATTCACACAGTGCGTGGCTTGGATCTAATCACCTACCCCAAATAAGGTGGGCTGATGACTGATAAGTGTGCAGTTTGTCTATTTGTTTGTAATTTATATAAGTGATTTGGATGTGAATATACAAGGCATGGTTAGTAAGTTTACAGATGATACTAAAATAAGCAGTGTTGTAGATAGTGTAGAAAGTTATGACAAATTGTAGGGGGATCCTGATCAGCTGGGTATGTGGGTTGAGGAATGGCAAATGACTTTCAATCCAGATAAATGTGAGGTATTGCATTTTGGGAGATCAAACCAGGGTAGGACTTAGACAGTGAATAGTGGGGCCCTGGGAGTGTTACAGAACAGAGGAACACTAGGAGTGCAAGTCAGAATCAGAATCAGGTTTATATCATTGATATATATTGTGAAATTTGTTGTTTTGTGGCAACAGTACAGTGCAGGACATAAAAATTACTATACGTTACAACAATAAATAAATAGTGCAAAAGAGGAATAACGAGGTAGTGCTTATGGGTTCATGGACCATTCAGAATGTCAGAGGGGAAGAAGCTGTTCCTGAATCATGGAGTGTGGGTCTTCAGGCTCCTGTACCTCCTCCCTGATGGTGGTAACGAGAAGAGGGCATGTCCCGGATGGTGAGGGTCCTTAATGATGGATGCCGCCTTCTTGAGGCACCACCTCTTGAAGATGTCCTCCATGGTGGGGAGGGTTGTGCCCCTGATGGAGCTGGCTGAGTCTACAATTCTCCGCAGTCTCTTTCAATCCTGCACATTGTAGCCTCCATACCAGGTTGTGATACAACCAGTCAGAATGCTCCACCGTACATCTGTAGAAATTTGTAAGAGTCTTTGCTGACATACCAAATCTCCTCAAACTCCTAATGAAGTAGAGCCGCTGGCCTGCCTTCTTCGTGGTTGCATCAATGTGTATAAAAGTATTGAAGTGCATAGTTGACTGAATGCGGTGTCACAGGTAGACAAGGTGGTGAAGAAGGCATTTAGCACGCTGGCCTTCAGTCAGGGCACTGAGTATAGGAGTCGGGAAGTTATGTTGCACTTCTATAAGACATTGCTGAGGCTACAGTTGGAGTATTGTGCACAGTTTTGGTCGCCCTGTTATAGGAAAGATGTTATTAAACTAGAAAGAGTGCAGAAAAGATTTACCAGGATGTTGCTTGGACTTGGGGGCCTGAGTTACAAGAAGAGGTTGCATAGACCAGGACTTTTTATTCCCTGGAATGTAGGAGATTGAAGGGTGACCTGAGAGAGGTGTATAAAATCATGAAGGGCATAGACAGGGTGAAAGCACTTTGTGTTTTTCCCAGGGAGGGGGAGCTAAAAACAAGAGGGCATCGGTTTAAGATCAGAGGAGAGAGATTTAAAAGGGACATCAGGGGCAGCTTCTTCACACAAAGGGTGGTGCGTATTTGGAACGAGCTGCCAGAAATAGTGGTTGAGGCGGGCACATTAGCAACGTTTAAAAGCCACCCAGGTACGTACATGGATAGGAGAGGTTTAGAGGGCTGTGGGCCAAACACTGGAGGATGGGACTAGCTTGTAAACTGGCAGAGTTGGCATGGACTGTTTGGGCCAAAGGGCACTTTTCCATGCTGTTTCACTCTATGACTCTGAGATTTTATGTCAATTCAGAAGGTGGTAATTTTATCAAATGCTAAAACTGTAAATTACTGAACAATATTACACATTGAATGATTCATAAAGCAAAAAAAAAGCAAAAAGCATGTTCAATAATTTATAACTCAAACAGCTGGGATAATCTGAAAGAGCTCCTGTTCTGCTGGTCAGTAGGTAACACCTCCAGCTGTGTCAGAAGGCTGTGGATTCAAATCCCACTCCAGAGATTTGAATACAGAGGTTTTAAAAATCTAGGCCACCCTTCCAGTCGAGTACTCAGGGAGTGATGCACTGTTGTCATTTGATGGATGTTGGATGACATGTTAAACCAAGTTCGTCTCAAACCCATGTGATGTAAAGAAATCCCAGAGCCACCATCACGTTACCACGGTGATTGCACTTCTATGATACTTCACTGGCTGAAAGGTACTTAAAAAGCTGTAACAGGAAATCAAGTGGCTTTAATTTCTTTGAACATATGCTTTGAGCTGAAGACCTCTTGGTGAAATAGATCTTTAAGTTCCTGGGCGTTAACATATCGGACGACCTGTCCTGGGCCAAGCACATAGATTCGATCACAAGGAAGGCGTGCCAGCATCTCTACTTTCTTAGAAGGTTAAGAAGGTTGGGCATGTCACTGAACAATAACAAACTTCATAATCAGAATCAGGTTTATTATCACTGACTTATATGGTGTGAAGTTTGTTGTTTCGCGGCAGCAGTACAGTGCAAAGACATAAAATTACTATAAATTACAAAAGAAATAAATAGAACAAAAATAGATATAACAAGTCCATGGGTTCACGGACCGTTCAGAAATCTGATGGCGGAGGGGAAGAATCTGTTCCTAAATAGCTGAGTGTAGCTCTTCAGGCTCCTGTACTTCCTCCCGGATGGTAGCAATGAGAAGAGGACATGTCCCGGATGGTGAGGGTCCCTAGTACTGGATTCCGCCTTCTTGAAGCACCGCCTCTTGAAGATGTCCTCAGTGATGGAGCTGGCTGAGTCTACAACCCTCCGCCGCCCCTTGCAATCCTGTGTATTGGAGCCTTCGTAGCAGGCTATGATGCAACCAGTCAGAATGGTCTCCACTGTACATCTGTAGAAATTTGCAAGAGTCTTTGGTGGCATACCAAATCTCCTCAAACTCCAATCGAAGTAGAGCCACTGCCGTGCCTCCTTTATGATTGCATCAATATGTTGATCCTGTTGAAAGTATCCTGACTGGTTGCATCATGGTCTGGTACAGCAATTCGAATGTGCAAGAACATAAGAAGTCGTAGAGAGTAGTGGACTCAGCCCCATATCTCATGGGCACACCCTCCCCACCACTGGGTGTCTGCAGGAAGCGCTGCCTCAAATTGTCAGTTAGTCTGCTTCTTGGGATGGGGTCACACATCTAATACATTGAAGTTCATTCAAGATCCTCACCATCTGGGCCATTCCATCTTCTCACAGCTACCATTGGGCAGGAGGTACGGAAGCCTGAAGTCCCACACCACCAGGTTCAGGAACAGCTACTTTCCTTCAACCATTCAGTTCTTGAACCAACCGGCACAACCCTAATCACTACAGTTTAACAACACTACGACCATTTTGACCACTTTGCACTTCAATAGACTGCTTTTTTTTTGTTCTAGTGTTCTTTCTTGTATAATTTTCTATAATTTATGTTGTTAATTTGTTTTTCTTGTGAATGCTGCTTATCTGATGCTCTGTGCCTGTGATGCTGCTGCAAGTAAGTTTTTCATTTGCACCTGTGCACACATGGACTTGTGCATCTGACAATAAACTCGACTTTGACTGACTCAATTAAGTATGAAATCCGCTGGAACTAACTTTCCAGTTGTCTTGCATTTCAAGGAAATTTTACCATTTGAAATTCCATCAATTCTTTTGAAGATAATATTGTTCACGAAGTCCTTTTGTGCATTTATTCACCCATGCAGTACTGGGTTCACAGGGCAGGCCAGTATTTCTTGCCCATCCCTTACTCCCCTTGAGAAGGTGATGGTGAGCTGCCTTCTTGATCCGCTGCAGTCCTGGTGCTCCCAAGGTGCTGCTGGGGAGGGAGTTGTGGAATTTAGACTCAGTGACGATGAGGAAACAGTGATGTATTTCCACGTCAGGATGCTTCGTGATATGTTGCCCTTGTCTTTGTTGGTGGTAGAGGTTGTTGGTTTGGGAGACGTTGCAGGAGTAGCCCAGACAAGTAACTGCACTGTATCCATTCATCACTTTGTTGTCATCTCCAACATTGATTTTTGTTTTGTTTCTTCACTGTCCTTGGAGAACTGACAATTGTGTCCCCAGAATTTCACTTAAACACAAAAATCCAACTTCCAACTACCTTGAATGACAAACCTTCAAAATTTGCAGGTTAAGAAGATGAGATTACAGTTTGATGAGTTTTATTAGCAGGTATTTATAGTAGATTCTGAAGAATTCCAAGTCTGTCCACCATTGAATATTATTAGACTTGTGGACAGGTACATCAAACATCCATTGTAGATTCACACTTAACACAGAACAATCAAGTTGACTACCCATAGTTCCAGCTGCTGTGTGCTGTTTTCAACCGAGTTACTGCTGCTGTATAAAATCAAAGGCAGAAATTTCCGTTTTTGTCAGTCAAGTCTTCCCAAAAATGCTGCTCTATTTTATGGTGGAAGCTGCCAATCAGTCAGGAGGGTTGCTGGTCAGAACCAACCACTTGTCAGATGTGCACCAGTCCAGGATCATGTCAAGTTATAGGTGGATTTGGATTGGGTGGCAGAGAGGTACAGTAGATAGTGCTACTGCCCCACAGCTCCACAGACAGGGGTTCGGTATTGTCTTTGTGGAGTTTGCATGTTCTCCCTGTGGCTGCGTGGGGTTCCCCGGGTGCTCTGGTTTCTTCTTGAATCCCAGAGACGTGCTGGTTGATAGATTAAGTGGGTGTGGTAAATTGCTCCTAGTGTATGTGAGTGGGGAGTTGAGAGAGAACAGGTTACAGGCAAGTAAATGAGGAATTGGGACTGCTGGGAATACTCTGAGAACCTTTGTTGTAAGAAAAACATGAAATCGTTGTGTAGGAGATCAAAATTGTTCTGTGATAGAAAAGATCCAACTGATGCAAGAGGGAAAGGAGGAGAAAATATACAGTATAAGGTAAGATCTTTATTAGTCACATGTACATCAAAACACACAGTGAAATACATCTTTTGTGTAGTGTTCTGGGGGCAGCCCGCAAGTGTCGCCACGCTTCCGACGCCAACATAGCATGCTCACAACTTCCTAACCCATACGTCTTTGGAATGTGGCGGGAAACCAGAGCATCTGGAGGAAACCCACGCAGACACGGGGAGAACGTACAAACTCCTTACAGACAGCGGCCGGAATCGAACCTGGGTCGCTGGCGCTGTAATAGCATTACGCTAACCGCTACACTACTGTGCCTGCAGTTGTGAAAAGAATCTGAGAGGTGACTTTCACTGTCAGTTTGATTGCATCAAGAAATACGTAATACATTCAGAAGTTCTTTTTGCAAAGAATTTACCTCACCTCTGCTCCAGATCCAAGGTTACCCCAACCTCAGTAGTTGAGTAATGTGTTTATGTGGCTTCAGAGAGTGAGCTCCATCATTGTCAACTCCTCTCTGGTATACAACAGTATGGGCTTTCATTCAACATCTGCAAAACACCTGTACCCATCTGCTCGTGCTGCACAACACCAGCTAAGCCGCAGCCCTGAACAATATGAACCAGTTTCCATACCATGGGGGTCACCTCTCGGTGAAGGCAGAAATTCATCATTGTGTGGCGGCTACTACTGCGATGTGAAAACAAGACACAAGTCAAAGGGTTTCAGAACAAGAACTGGTTTATTTTCCCGCCTTGCGTGGGCCTTTTAAGAGAGACTGTTCCCACCCACTTAAAACGGCAATGACATACACACTACGTCATCAAACCCTCCCCGCACGTGGGTTCTCCCTGTCGCTTGGGGAAGACGAAGGCCCAACGCCATCTTGGGCCTCGCCACTCCAACGACGCGCGACCCGACTGCCGAGCTGGTTCACTTGCTCGGACGGTGAGTCACTACAATTGCTTGCGCAGCCTTTGGCAACTGAGGAAAAGGATGTTTGAAGATAAAGACCTTAAAACAGGCACAAACCTATGGTGTACCATGATCCCTGCCCTCCTATCTGCTCTGAGATGTGGATGGCACAGAGCATTAGGAAGACATCATAACACTGTCTCTGCAAAGTCCTCCAATAAGCAAACCAACGACAACATCCTCTCCCAGGTCGACATCCCTAGTATAGAGGCCCAAGTTACACTCAGTTGGCCCTATTGATAGATAGATAGAGCTATTTATTTATTAGTCACATGTACATCGAAACACACAGTGAAATGCGTCTTTTTGCGTTACTGAGAATGTGCTGGGGACAGCCCACAAGTGTCGCCACGCTTCCGGTGCCAACATAGCATGCCCACAGCTCCTAACCTGTACGTCTTTGGAATGTGGGAGGAAACCAGAGCACCCGGAAGAAACCCACGCAGACACAGGGAGAACGTACAAACTCCTTACAGACAGCAGTGGGAATTGAACCCGGGTTGCTGCCACAATAATAGCGTTACGCTAACCGCTACACTACCGTGCTGCCCTTCTGAGCTCCGTCATGGGAAGGCAGACTGACTCTTGGAAATCCCGAGCCCATGACTACTCAGAGAGGAGGACCGACATGGCTTTGGGAACCTTGTGCTCATGTATTAGGAGCACACCAAAGCCCAGTGAAAAAGTACATCAACTTCCTGACCTACTTGTGGCGGGATCTATGGGTCCCACCTTGGTTTCATCAGTCATCTCAGAACCGACAGAACCGGAGTGGATGCAAGTTACCCTTGATCCTGAGGGATTGCCTCAGAGAAAGATGCATTTCAGGGGAGGCTGGACAAGTATATGTGGGAGAAGGGAATAGGAAGTCTCACTGATTGATTTGGATGAGGGATGTGGCAAGGCTGCTTGAGTGGAGCAGCTAGTCACCAGGCCCAATGACCTGCTTTGGTGCTGTACGTCCTGTGTGGTCCAATGTGGCCATGGACCCCAGAAAATAAACATATTCAGGGTCATTTAGTGTCAATTTGCCTCTCTCTTGGCCTTCATTCATTTATTTATTTGCCCGAGGCTGCAGTCTGAATCATTTGAACCCTCTTCTCAACAGTGTCTTCAGCCAACATGCGGGTACGAGAAGCAATTATGAGGACAAATGGTACGTTAGCCTTCATTATAATTGGACTATTTTTTTTTCTCTCAGTCTTGCACTGGTGTTGCTGTTTACTTTGTTGTTATTTTGCTCACGTGTAAGTATAATTTATGTTAATTTAAGTGTATGTTAACTTATGTTTGTCCTCGCCTTGTGATGTACTGTGCTGCTGCTGTAAAAAGCTGATTCTCATGGCATTTATACCCTGTGTATCTGTGCCTATGGCAACAATAAACTTGAACTTGCAATTGTACAAGGTCCCAACCTGGAATATTGTGATCTCCTTACCTACGAAAGGATGTACTGAGCATTAGTGGAAGTGCAGCAAATAGTCACCAGACTGGTTCTAGGGATGGCAGGTTTGCTGTATGAGGGGGATTGGGTAGACTGGGACCGTATTCTCCAGAAGAAGAACGAAGGGTGATCTCAATGAAATTTTCAAAATTCTTACAGGTCTCAGTAGGCTGGATACAGGGAGGATGTCTCCTCTGGCTGAGGATCCTAGGAGGGTGGGCATATTTAAGAGCAAGGCATAGCCCTTTAGGATGGAGATGTAGAGAAATTTCTTAACTCAGAGAATGGTGAACCAGTGGAATTCAGTAGTCCAGGGAGCTGCGGCGACCCAGTCATTGAGTTCTTTCAAGACACAGGTTAATATTCTAGATAGTAAGGGAATTGAGGGATATAGAGAGAGTGCTGGGAAATGGACTGAAGATCAGCCATGATCTTGATGAATGATGGAGCAGGCTCTAATATTCTTATATATACTCAGTTACAGCATCTGCAGATTCATTTGTGCTCCATGTCTAATCCATGTTCTCATTACCAACTTGAGCTGCAATGATTCTTTCTGGCGAGATGCATTAATTTTGGATTTCAATAATTGAGTGATATTTTACTTCAAATCCAGGCTAACCGTGAGTAATGTATAGTCAGTAAATGAAAGCTGAAGTTTGTTACACCAGTATTTCTTATAATCACTTCCAAATATCTGATATCGTTCTAATACACTCCCTCAATTTGAAAAAAAATTGTGTTGATGTTCATTAAATCAGTTCTCCTGAAGCACAAACTTTAGGTTGATACTCTAACACTAATCCGAGGGATACTCCAACACTAATCCAAGGGAGAGCCACAATGTTGAAGGAGCAGTGCAGTGTCATTGGCACACTACATTTGAGTGCCATATTTTTGGAGGGAGGTACAGAGGGAGCACCGCATTAGTGGAGGGGCAGTGCCTCGGAACCACAATGTTCTAGGGATGTTTTGTTTTGGAGGAGAGTTTTAATCGAAGTCCCATCTGCTGTCTTAGTTAGATCTTGCTGACCACATGATACAGTTTCAAGGAAGAGCAGGGGAACTTTCTCCAGTGTCATGGACAACATCTGACCCTGAGAATTCTCATGACAATCAGTGATTACTTGTTCAATATCACTATGCTGCTTGTGGGAGTTTTTGCTGTTTGCAAATTATCTGCTGAGTTTCCTAATTTACACCCAGTGGCTGCCCTTCAGAAATCCTTCGCTGGCTGTGCGGTGCTTAGAGACATCCTGCTAAAGATATGAAATGCAAGGCTTTTTGATTTCTTCCTGTAAAAAATGACTAATGTGAACTTTATTGAATGATTGCCAAAGTCAAAATCACGTGAGTTCTGGTAGAGAAGGGCAGTCAGCAGGTCGAGGGGTGTGGGGACAATTACTGATACACAACATTTATTTTTCTTGCTACAGCCAGCATGTGACACATGCTAACTCTGCTTGCCTGTTAGACTCTGACACTTGATGGCTTTGACGCAGTTGCGTTGTAATGGTGAGCAGAGACCCTCTGAATGATAAGTGATTGCTGGTGTACATTTGTAAAGACATCAGGATCACATATACTGCTTGCAACATAGGTAAACAGGTTTGTGGACAAGAGTGAGATGATACGTTTAGGGAAGGAAGGCAAGGAATTGCTTTATACATCAATGAACAGATGCTGAGTGCAGAGAGGGATGGGGGTTTTGGTGTACGTTGTTTATATAAATAAAATGCAGATGGAGGCAAAATGTGATTTTACTCAGATTAAAGATTGAGGGTATTTTATCTTGGTCATTCAACATGATTCCCACTTATTTTATGGCACTGCCCTTGTCCAGTTTCACTCCAAACATCCACGCATGAAGTATTAGATTTTAAATAGAGATATATGGATGTGGAAGTACTTTGTCTAAAGCAAAGCATATTCTGTTTTTATGTTAATGACAAGGGAAGGTTTCTTATGCTGTTTTGTAATAGAATTGTGAAATTTCTTGTGTAATACAGAGAGGAACTCTCCCACAGTCTAGAATTTCTGTATCATCCAACCCAACGCCACATACCTCCAAAGCTGAATTTTGGACTAAATAAAGATAATTTGGCAGAAGTCAACAGCAGTGGACAGTGTTTTATCCTTGAATACAGCCTGAAGATAGCACAGAGTGGAGTGTAGACTTACACTGTTCATATTTCAGGGGTCAATGTAGGAAATATCCTCACAGCCCACATTAGACAGGCTTCCCATTATACTCCCTGCCTAATCTCCAATTCCTGCCAAGGACGTATGGGATGTTTCTGAGACACAAGTTCAAGTGTCTCTCCACTCTGATTTAGTTCTGTCTTTGAAGAATATTTGAAACTCAAATTGTACCACCTTCATGCTAACAGTGGAAGAAATCTTTTAAATGAGTAAGTTCTGGTTGCCTCTGAAGGCAGCATTATCCCATGTGTACATCATCAACACTGGTTTATTATTGTCACAAGTACCAAGATACAGTGGAAAAACTTAGTTTTGCATGTCATCCATACAGATCATTTCAAAACATAAGTACATTGAGGTAGTACAAGGAAAAAGGGATAACAGAATGCAGAATATAATGTTACAGTTGCAGAGAAAGTGCAGTGCAGGTAGACAATAAGGTGTAAGGACCATGATGAGGTAGATTGTGAGGTCAAGAGTTCATCATTAACGTACAAGAAGTCTGTTCAAGAGTCGTATAAGAGTGGGTAGAAGCCGTCCCTGAGCCTGGTGGTGTATGTTTTCAGGCTTTTGTATCTTTTTCCCAATGGGGGGGGGGGGGAGAAGAGAGAATGTCCAGGGTGGGTGGGGTCTTTGAATAAGTTGGCTGCTTTCCTGAAGAGGCGAGAAGTGTGGACAGAGTCCATGGAAGGGAGGCTGGTTTCCGTGATGTGCTGAGCTGTGTTTACAACTCTCTGCAGTTTCTTGCGGTCAGGAGCAGAGCAGTTGCCATACCAAGCCGTGATGCATCCGGATAGGGTGTTTTCCATGGTGCATTGATAAAAATGGGTTTAGGTCAATGGGGACAATTTCCTTAGCCTTCTGAGGAAGTAGAGGCCTTACCCTAACCCTAACTCAGTGACTAAAAATTGTGAAGCAGGTATCCACCCTTCACCAGTTAAATCTTTGCTTGATGAGTTGAAGTGACATAGAAGACCACCTGGGGTCTCCAGCGTACAGTGCCACTTCACCTTTAGGTGAACGTTTGTGGGTGTAACCCATGAGCACAATGCCAGCTGACCCTGTCACTGGTGTGGTACAGGTATGTCACTAAAGACTCTTACAAATTTCTACAGATGTACGGTGGAGAGCATCCTGACAGGTTGCATCACCGCCTGGTATGGAGGCTCCAATGCACAGGATCACAAGAGGTTGCAGAGGGTTATAGATTCAGCCAGCTCTATCACGGGCACAACCCTCCCCACCATCGAGGATATCTTCATGAGGCGGTGCCTCAAGAAGGCAGCATCCATCACTGAGGACCGTCAGTATCTGGGACATGCCCTCTTCTCATTACTACCATTGGGGAGGAGGTACAGGAGCCTAAAGACACACACTCAGCTATTTAAGAACAGCTTCTTCCCCTCCACCATCAGATTTCTGAATGGTCCATAAACCCATGAACACTACCTCGTTATTCCTTTTTTTGCACTATTTATTTTTGTAATTTATCGATTTTTATGTCTTTGCACTGTACTGCTGTCACAAAAGGCAGGCACGGTAGTGTAGCGGTTAGTGTAATGCTATTGCAGCGCCTGTGACCCAGGTTCAATTCCAACCACTATCTGTAAGGAATTTGTACGTTCTCCCCGTGTCTGCGTGGGTTTCCTCCGGGTGCTCCAGTTTCTTCCCACATTCCAAAGATGTACGGCTTAGGAAGTTGTGGGCATGCTATGTTGGCACCGGAAGCGTGGCAACACTTGCGGGCTGCCCCCAGAACACTCTACGCAAAAGGTGCATTTTGCTGTCTGTTTTGATGTACATGTGACTAATAAAGATATCGTATCTTATCTCATGTCATACGTCAGTGATAATAAATCTGATTCTGATTCTGATTCTGATTCTGATTCTGAACTCTCTGTCACCTGACTGGCACACAGTTGTATAATCAGGCTGGGATTGTAATGACGTTCATTAGTGGGAGGAAAACGTTTTTATTGAGAAATATCCCTCCTGTGGTTGTTATCTTGAGTAAAAAGATGTTTCAACTGTTAAATGGTTTCAGTAGTGATGCAGCTTGAGTTCTTGTTTTCTCAGGATATGAGATCGTTGTAACGTTGATCACAGTAAACGTGCCTGATGACAACTGAGCATTGACCTTTCACACCCTTGTCACTGACATGTGTCATTTTGGTAAATTGGTTTATTATTGTCACATGTACTGAGGTACCATGAAAAACTTTGTTTTGCATGCCAGCCATACAGATCATTTCATTACATCAGTGCATTGAGGTAGTACAAGGGAAAACAATAACAGGATGCAGAATAAAGTGTCACAGCTACAGAGAAGGTGCAGTGCAGGCAGACAATAAGGTGCAAGGCCACGATCAGGTAGATTGTGAGGGCAAAAGTCCATCTTATCGTACAAGAGGTCCATTCAATAGTCTCATAACAGCGGGAGAAAGGTTGTTCTAGAGCCTGGTGGTACGTGCTTTCAGGCCTTTGTATCTTCTGCCCGAAGGGTGAGGGGAGAAGAGGGAATGTCCGGGAAATTCAAACTTTTTCTGAAATGATAAAGTAAGTTTTACAGTTTAAAGTTTTTGGATCATTTAAATTCTTTGATTGAGGTTGGAACAGCTGAGACAGTCAGTCAGAGGTGAAAAATGTGGTTATTTGGCTCAGACTAAGGATGGCTATTGGAAAGTGATCAAACTGCTCACACTCTAATGGCCAGTGGGCAGGGCACTCAAACCTCAAAAAGGCTGAGCATAGAAAGAGACCATGAAGTGCCCATCACCCATGACTGATTCTGTAGCATGTTGTTGCACAAAGTCAACATCCAAAACTCTCACAAAGTACTTGATAAGATAATCAGCAAAAAATGTTTTCACATCAGAAAAGGGTCAGTTACTGATCGTTATATTTTTCTTGGCTTGACTTTAAACAGTTCTTGGTTTGGATAAACAAGTTATTTTTGTAATTATGTGTAATTTTGAATTGCAAACCTAGATACCAGTGATAATTCAGATTACTGTGATGTTTTTACATTGTCCTGAACTTATCAATGACATGGGAAATCTGCAATAGTCTGGCATGAAGTAGTTAAACTGAAAGATTTAAGTTGTGAGCACTATGGTGGTGAATTGAAACTGTAAAAACAGGTTTGTGGATGCTGGCATCAAATATCAATTAAATTGGGGTACTAAGGACAAACTACTGAGCTTTATTTTTACATTTTTGCTTGTTGTTTATATCAGTCTTGGTGTGAAGGTACCCTTGTTACCCTGAAAGAATTAACATACTATGAAATAATGGCGGCTTGTACCAGGGAGCCAGTCCACATTGTAAATTTATTCAACCTCTGCTGATACCCAGAAGCCAGAGCCTGGCTGGGCCATTTTATGAGCTTGAAATAAAAATTTATAACATAAGAAATGAATAATTGATAGTCTAATTTTTTCACTTGAGCTCCCTTGCAGTTATAAACTCAGTACATTATTATTAGATCCTGTGGAGAACCCAGCGAGTGGCTCAGACACTTTTAATCTTGAATTACTTGTGTCCTACCCTGATGCTTTGCTTACATAGTTTATGTTTAAAGCAATGTGGAAATTACATCGGGTGGGACCTCTTCCTTAATTTCATAAGGAGATATTTGTGGTGAGGTATTGTACAAGAATAGTTTTTATTTACATAAAATGGAATTTACTGTTTTGCATGGCTTTTATCAAGGTTAAGCATTAAACAGAATTCTACATTGTAAAAGAACTGAAGAACTCCAAGTGGCTGTTCACAATGAGTAGCCCATAGTTCTTGTGTGTGTTTCCCTGTGGCAAGCATGGAGAATCTCGGTTGCCTTGCCAAGTTCTAAAACATATACTGTTTCACGATGAGCTCCATATCAAACGGCTGATTATCCAAACCAAATCCTGCTTGTACGTTATGCTACCTTCACTGATCTATGTTGGCTTCATGCTCCCTGTCCTCTCACTACAACCATGGCAAAGTCTTCAGTTTCTTGAGTTCAACCTTCTGAAACTCTTCCTGCGAACCCATGGGCTTGCGCAGGGATTCAAGTTTTCCATGCTTGACCTTATTGGATGAATATGGTGCTTGTTCATAACCTGAGGGTTTTCAGGGTGGGTGGGGCTGGTGGGGGAGTGTCCAGCTCCACTTCCCCTTATGGACTGTCCTGTCTCAAGTCCAGCCCCTTCCTCGCCCTCACTGCTGTTCCTGCCTCCCACACTCCAGCAATCTCCTCATTGTTTTAACCAACCTTCCAATCACTCAGTTTTTGACTCAGAACCAACTTTTTCTAAAACAGTTGTGAAATGTTCTGGGATGATCTTGGTTTTAAATGAACTAAATTGCATCCCTGGTAGTATTCTTGGCAATGTTCATGGAGGATGGGATTTTGAACCTTTCATTGTGTTGGATGCCATTTATAGCTCCGTTGTACTGTAAAATATTACTGCTCCTGTATCAAAGGAATCAGATAAAATCAGTTTGGTTTCAGTCGATTTCATCAGTCTCCTCAGACTCTGTGAGAAGAACAAACAGTGATCTATTGTCTAATGCCGCATTCTGCCACAGAAATGCCCATTGTTTTCGCATCAAACTAATTGATGAGTGAAAAGAAGCAGAAAAATATATGGTAAGGCAATTAAAAGTAGAGCAACTTTCCCATACTCTATATCTGGTGCACTTTAAAGACAGTGCTGAACACAAAAAGATCTTAATTAGACCCAGCTCGGAGTATTGTGTGTTTTCTGTCTTTGTTTCTGTTGACCCACTGAGTGCTCCCAGTGTGTTTGGCACTACTATACATATCTTGGCCTCTGTATTATATGACGGATGTAGAGGCATTGACAATGGGGCAGAAGGGTTTAGAAGATATGGATATTGGGTAAGGCAGATGCCCTGATTAGGAGGTGGGAGACAGAGAGGGCAACTGATAGACCATTGGAGGAGTTTGATAGGATAAGGTGGCAATCAGAATGGTTGTAAGAATGAATCCAAATGAGAACTGAGGAGAGACTTCTTTACCAAGAAAACAAGGAATTCACTATTACAAAGAAAGCATCTTTTTTATGTTCACTTTCAGGACCTGGGTGGTGTTGGCAAGTCCAGTATTTCTCACCCATCCCTTGAGTCAATTAGTTTGAAAACATTAAACGAAAAGCTACAACTCCATTCATGGTGATGGAGCTGGAAATGGACAGTAAGGGCTGGCATGGACCTGATGGGGTGAATGGCCTGCTTCTGTCTGTACACCCAATGGCCTGGAGCAGTGAGCTTGTGCATCTGCTGGCTGATGTGGGTACACCTACTGGACATGAACTTCTGCAATGAAGTTGGTTGTCTGCAGTACGGTGCAGGTCTCCTGAGGATGAATGGCAGGTCTAACCACACAAATACTTTGGTCATGTAAACCACCCCAATCCCAGCATTAACACCTATTAAAGGGCTTGAATGTTTACAAATGTCTCTGACATAATCATTGAAAAACAATCAAAAATGCTATTTTAACAATATGTTTAATATGCAATTTAAAAAACACTTCCTCAACTGTTCTCTGTTCAAGTAAGAGCAGCCCAGCGGTGCAGCCAGTAGAACGGCTGCCTGACAGTGACCTGGGTTCAGTCCTGACCTCAGTGCTGTCTGTGTGGAGTTTGCACGTTCTCCCTGTGTGAGTTTTCTCCGGGTGCTCTGGTTCCCTTCCACATTCCAAAGGTGTTCAGGTTGATAGGTTGCTGTGAATTGCTCCTAGTATGTATATGGGAGGGAGTTGATGGGATGACAGGGAGAGTAAAGCGAGATTAGTCTAGGATTAGTATAAATGGGCACGGTGGTTGCAGCAGATTCAGTGTGTCAATGGGCCTCGTTCTGTGCTGTGTGACGCTGTGAATGAGATCACTTAACTTGCATGGGTCTACCCATTAGAGCACAGATTCCCCAGTGTAACTCTGGCATCTGTGGAGGTTTGTGCTCCCCTGCTGTACTTCATGAGGAGCACAGTTAGGAAGTCATCGGTGATCAGCTGTGCATGAGTTTGGAGCTTTCACGTTGTCCTGGAGGTAAACATTCCGCATGGCTTCTTGCTCTCAGCAAGAGTCATCAACCCTGAGGAGCGGGAAATGTTACTGACCACAAACTCACACTGTTGTTCATAACAGTGTTGTTCATAACAATCTTGTTCATGCAGGCACAGTAGTGTAGCGGTTAGCATAATGCTATTACAGCGCCAGCAACCCGGGTTCAATTCCGGCCACTGTCTGTAAGGAGTTTGTACGTCCTCCCCATGTCTGCGTGGGTTTCCTCTCGGTGCTCCGGTTTCCTCCCACATTCCAAAGACGTACGGGTTAGGAAGCTGTGGGCCCCCCTCACCTTAAACCTATCCCCTCTTGTTTTTGATTCCCCAACTCTGGGAAACAGACTGTGCACATTCACCCTACCTGTACCTCTGAAAATTTTATACACCTCTATAAGATCACCCTTCATTCTCCTATGTTTCAATGAAAACAGTCCCAACCTGCTCAACCTCTCTCCATAACTCAGTACTTCAAGTCCTGGCAACATCTTCATAAATCTCCTCTGCACTCTTTCGAGCTTAATAGCATCTTTCCTATCGCAGGGTGACCAACACAATATTCCAAATGTGGCCTCACCAGTGTTTTGTACAATTACAACATAATCCCCCAACTTCTATCCTCCTGGATGTCATTAAAAAATAATTTATATGAAATGCTTGGAATGAGATCTCTAAATGAAACTGAGAAAATGTTTGCATTATCATAACGTCTCCTTCATGTCTGATTTCAAACGTGTGACAAGCCTGAACCATTGACAATAGAAACCACTGTGGGCCTTCAATAAGGGATGTGGTCTCCACTGAAAGCCAACTTACCTCTGTCCCTAGCAGCTGATGTTTGCCTCTGTCAGTGAGGCGAGGAAAGGAGGTGAACATGGTGCAGGTGGATTGGAATCGATAACTTGCTTTCTTTGCTTCTTCTCTTAGATGTTTAGGAAAATGGAACAAAAGTTGCTCTTTTTATTTAAATAAGTATATTTAAGGCAGCATCTATGGAGGGAAATGGGTGGTTGACGTTTCAGGTGAGTCCAGATGAAGAATCTCGACCCAAAGCATCGACTGTCCATTTCCCTCCATAGATGCTGCCTGACCCGCTGAGTTCCTCCAGTGCTTTGTGTGATGATCCAGATTTCCAGCATCTGCAGTCTCCTGTGTCTCCATGTAGATTTTATGAATGGTGTGAGTTATTCGCTGTTCCTCAAGGGTTGTGAAGTATCCCCTTCCAGTTGGCTACTTGTCAGCAAAACCTGTTACAAATGGAAGGTTTTTCATAGAATTTTATACACCATAAGGAATGATGTTGTCATGTGTCTCAGTTCCTCAAGCAGCATGTAAAAGATTTCATCTTTTCAAGAATTTAAAAAGTTTGTTCAGAAACCCACAGCTACTGTCCTACAACCATCAGGTTCTTGAACCAACCTGCACAACCCTAACCCTACCTCAGCAACGGAACACTACGAACCACCTCTTGCACTGCCGTGGGCTTGTCTCCGATAGGGTCGTTTTTCTTGCGCTGCCTTGTTTTTAAACAGTATTTTTTTCTCTGTCTTCAGTGTCTTGTATAATTTATGTATAATTTATATTGTGTATTGTCTGTACCTACGTGCCTGTGATGCTGCTGCAAGTTTTTTGTTTTACCTGTACCTCACTGTACTTGTGCATTTGATAATAAACTGGATTTGACTTGACTTGGCTTTTCAATAAGCAACCAGGCCTTAACTGGGGGTAGAGAAGGAAAGCCCTGCTTGAGTTTCAGTGGATCAAAGTCAAAGTCAAAGTTGAGTTTATTGTCATGTGCACAAGTCCATGTGTGCACAGGTGCAATGAAAAACTTCCTTGCAGCAGCATCACAGGCACAGAGCATCAGATATACAAGAAAAACATAAATTAAACCTAAGTTATACTTTTACAAGAAAGAACACAATTAGAACAAAAGCAAAGTCCATTTTAGTGCAAAGTGATCAAAGTGGCCACAGTGTTGCTGTACTGAGGTAGTGATTAGCGTTGTGCAAGTTGGTTCAAGAACCATTTGGTTGAAGGGAAGTAGCTGTTCTTGAACCTGGTGGTGTGGGACTTCAGGCTTCTGTACCTCCTGCCCGATGGCAGCTGCAAGAAGATGGCATGGACTATTTTCCCATTTCTGAGAAAGCTGTCACAGTGATTCAGTGAGTGTGTGTATCACCTGTTGTTGTACGGAGGCACTGAAAGCTCTGATCCTCTGGTTCTGATTCCTAGCCAGCTGTGATCTACTAGGCTGGATTTTGCAGTCAGTAGAACAGCCTGATCCTGGTGCTGACTAACGCTTGCATTATGTCGATCGCCCAATGAAATCTTTCTTGACCATGTTGGCTCCAACTTCTGTGGCAGGCCTGTGGGTTAGGAGAAATTCCAAATCCCCTCAGCAGGTGAAGCCAGAAGCAGCCGCATGCACAAAACTACTGAGGAAAGCATTGGCGTGCAGCTGCGGCTGGCTTAACCAGCCGCCAACCCTATCACTCAGACCTTGAGAGATAAACACAAACTTTCCATAACTATTAAACATTTATCCAAATATCAGTAATGGAGAGAAATTAAGAAAATGCTAATAAATTTAAAACCTCAGGTGACAACAAAAGTTGCATCAGTTCTCTTCTGTTGGAATTATTCGATGAGATCCCCACTGTGCCCGTTCCCTCCCGGAACAGGTTGCTTGAACAGATGAGCTAAGAACAGAAAACGGTGGAAACACACAGCAGGTCAGGCAGCATCTGTGGAGAGAGGTCTTTCCAGCATCTGCAGCCTTTTTACTTTTAGTCATAGAGTTGTACAGCCCTTCAGCGCACCATGTCCTTTTACCCTTCCACCCTCATCCCACTTGCCTGCATTGGGAAGGTGTCCTTCTGTGCCTTGCCTGGTTGTGTTTATCTACGTACCTCTTAAAAGTAGAGATTGTATCTGATTCCATCACCTCCTCTGGCAGTGATATCAGCCATTCAGTAATAAAATTTGTCCCTCAGATCCCCTTTAAAACTCCTTCAACCTGTGCCCTCTTGATTGCAATATCCCTACCACGGGAAAAGGTTTTGACTACTTCCCCTTTCCGTGCCCCTCATAATCTTACACCTCGATCAGGTCCCTTTGCTCCGCTTGCTGGGGAACTGCCATGTCTCTGTGTCCACAGACTCACCCCCGGGGGACGGTTGGAGGTTTCCTGCTGGCACAAGCTCGGGGACCTTCGACCGCCGGCACCTCTGTGGCGAAACACCGGGGTTCCAAGTGAACCTGTGGGTAATTCCCTGAGGAATCCCAGCCATTGATTTTATCAGTGTGCGAGAACATACGAAGCTGCAGAGAGTAGTGGACTCAGCCCAATACATCAGGGGCACATCCCTCCCCACCATCGGGAGTATCTACAGGAGGCGCTGCCTCAATAAGGCAATATCCATCATCAAAGATCCCCACCATCCGGGCCGTGCCATCTTCTCACAGCTACCATTGGGCAGGAGGTACAGAAGCCTGAAGTCCCCACACCACTAGGTTCAGTAACAGCTACTTCCCTTCAACCATTCGGTTCTTGAACCAACCGGCACAAGATCACCAGAGTTTAGCAACATTATGACCATTTTGATCACTTTGCACTAAAATGGACTTTTTGTTCTAATTGTGTTCTTTCTGGTAAAAATTGTGTTTAATTTATGTTTAATTAATATTTTTCTTGTGAATGCTGCTCATCTGAGGCTATGCGCCTGTGATGCTGCTGCAAGATTTTCACTGCACCTGTGCATATGTGCATACTTGTGCATATGGCAATAAACTCGACTTTGACCTTGACTCTATCCAGGACAGCACTGGATACCCTGGAAGAGGCCAACAATCTCGGGACCGCGGCTGGGGCTGAAACAGCTCCATCTGTTCACCATTTGGTGGGTAGTTCCCCGAAAACTGCTTCTGCTGATCCAGCATCAGATGGGTGTCAGGTGTCATCTTCCTCCACTCTCATTGTAAAGTAGATAATGGACACCAACTATCCCAGCCTCCATGTGAGGTAGGGACAACTGGAACACGGACTATTTGGAACGTTAGTGCATTAAGATGAGAAGCAAATGTTGCGATGTTAGATCTGTTAAGGTGGAAAGAAATAATGACACAGAGTAAATACTGGAGCATTGCAGACAATTTTGGGACTGGTTGATTTCCTGTGGTATTGTTTGTCGGATATCTGTGACCTGGAGATTGGTTGTGGACTGCAGAAGTGATCCTCACAGCAGCCTAATCAATATCCTACTTAATCACAAGTCCTCAGATGGGGGAACTTCTTGGGGACTGGTGTTGTACTTGGGAAGAGCTCCAGTTCTCAAAGAAACAAAAAAAACTAAATGACTGTTGCTAATTATTTTTAGATATGATATAGAAACAGAAAATGCTGGAGACACTTAATAGATCAGGCAGCATGGTAGCAAAAGAAACAGAGTATACGTTTCAGATCAATTACCTTTTCTGCTTCTCAGGTTTTTGATGTTTTGACAAGCTATAGGTAAGCATTCGATGCAATACTTGTATATATGCAAACCTCCCAGTGTTTGTACTATCTTTCTGTTTAGCTGCTCATCTGATCTGTTCCTTTAAAGGCAATCCTTGATTCAGTGTTAAACTGAATAACCCTGGCAGCTTCCAAATTGCCGAGATCAACTCTAGGTCAGTGATATGCTGTCAACAGTACATTGCAGGCCAGACTGTCTTCTTAAATCAATAATGATCCTGGATGAAATGCTTGGATTATTTTCCACTTCATTTACACTGGCTGCTTGGTCCAATTATAGAGTGTGCTACATTTAACTGAATTACAAATGGATCTCCTGTGATACTGCTCACAATAAGTCAAATGATATGCTGCTTAGTATTACCAGGAGTCTTATGCTTTTTAGATTGGAAGAAGAACTGTCAGCAAGCAAATAAGGAATTCAGAGTTTAATTGTTTTCAGGTTTTATCAGTCCGCATTATCCGGATCGATATCAAAGTGCCAACATCTACAGCCGACCTCTTAGAAATCTCCCCATGAAGGTTTAGAATTTTGTCTGGCATTTCCCTATTCTGATGTGACCTAATCTGTTCTATTCCTAATGGATCTGTGGCATCCAGTACCAATGATAATGTCAAGCAGTTTGAATATTGAAAAATATTCAGCCAGCAAAACAGGAAGCAAAAATATTTTTAATAGCACTTAAAATATTTTACAAAAAGAACCTTCAGATTGGAACCTTCATATTGGATTAAGGTAGAAGCTGAAATATCACAAACAATGTATTTAATAAAATAATTATTTTACTTAGTGGAATTTTCAAAAGTAGTTTTGAGGCAATAACTCTCTGGAGATATTTAATATGCTTTTCAGTGTCAGACAGTTTGTTCAGCAGTAATAAAGCCTTGGTATGTGCTTAAAAACTCAGTTACTCTCTTTCAAACATGAACATGATTCTTATGATGAGAGAGATGATAAAAATGTTGACGTTTAGGTCAACTCACTGATGACTAAGTGGTGACTCCAGCCTGCAGAGGAGTGGGAAGTCACCGACACCAAGTTCTGGATTTTCATGTTTAATTTTACGTGTGTGCTCCAGAGGTTGGTAGAAGTCTTGTCCTGTATTGACAGCAAATGCCAAGCCTTTCACCATCATCACACATTCAAATTCCAGGTTATTTCAGATGAAAGACTAGAGGCAAACGTGACAAAATAGAACTTTTGTACTCTCACAGGTATTGCTAAGGGTTTGCAGGCTTGCATTTGTGCCATTGCGGTAGCTGACAATGCAGAAGGTCTGTGGGGATGGGTGAAAGGGATGGTTCATGGTGCACCTGATGACCTGGGTTGTAACCACATTGATTTGAAGAGTTGTTGGAGGGCTGTGGTGAAGTTGAAGGCAAAATATGAAACTGGGAAATAAAACACAGAATGCCGGCAACACTCAGAACAGAGCTGACATCTCAGGTTGAAGATCTATCAGAACTGTGGAAACCTGATGGACTAATCTGATCAAAAATGCAACAATAGGAACATAAAGTTATTAGATTGTGGTTTCTGTTTTCAGTCAAGGTTATGCAGTTTGACTGTAATCGGCGTGTTATCAACAAAAGTCAATGGTAAACATGACTAATAACTGTGGTAATTTAGGAACAGGAAGTTCAGGCTACACATCATGAATCGGTCATTTGGTCTACATTGTGGAAGCAGATACAATAGCAATATTTAAGAGGCATTTAGACAGGCCCATGACAGGCAGGGAATGGAGGGGTATGGACCGTGTGCAGGCAGATTGGATTTGTTTAGATTAGCATCATGGTTGGCACAGACATCGTGAGCCGAAGGGCCTGTTCCAGTGCTGTGCTGTTCTATGTCCTATAACTGACTGCTCAATTAACCTGGAATATCTTCACCAGTATCTGCGTGTATTTGCATCTCCATTATGTGATTAATCTGGTAAAGCTTGGCAAGAGCAATAAAGTTTACATGTTGCTTTTTATTTGTATTCCAGGTTTCCCAGTCTGATCAGAAGTCTTCAGGAGCAGTTGATCTGAATGCTGGTGGATATTTGGTAAGGGCAGTCAAATCAAATAATTAGTCTCTGCTTCCAGAAAAATGAAGAAAGTATTTTTTGCCCCCTAACTAGTGTGATCAGTCTTTCCAATTCCCAGCATCTTTGGCAATTCACCTGAATGCCACACTGTTAGCTAGACCTGGCTGTTCATTATTGTCAATGGAATGTGAAGATTTGGTAAGGTTACGCAAGGATACCGTTTTATGGGTTTGCTGTGAAAGTGTCTGGTTACTTACAGCCTTAGGCTGGGAGATTTTCTGCTGGCTCAAATAGAAAGAATGAGGTCTGTCTGTCAGGTGAATCGGTGACGTGTTGGATGCGCTCTCTGTCGTACTCCAGTGGGCACAGATCACATGGCAAATGTTCCTAACTTGTGTGAAACAGTTCAGAAGCATGACTTATGATGGAACTACGTGACGTATGCATCAAACGTGAAGGTGATCAATACGTCACTGCTTGAGATTCGGGTTGGTATTGGCTTCATACTATTCCTGCTGCCTCTGCCCAAGCCTCAGTTACCCTCCAGATTTTACTGCTCCAACTCGCCCCTTTTCTACTTCCCTTGTTCCAGCTGGAGAATTTAAACTCAAGCAATAAATGTGGGAAAGAAAGTTAGTTTCAGTAGCTGTGCCCCTGAAACCACCAAATGGTAAAAACCCATCAGTTCACTAACATCCTTAGGGGCAGAAAACCTGCTGTCCTCACCTGGTCTGGTCTATGTGACTCCAGACTGACCAGTGTGATTGACTGAATTACCTGCTGACTGGTCTTGATGGGTGACTCGCAATGTGCAGTAATGCCACATTTGGTGAAAGAGTTAAAAACTGTGCTGAAAAACGTTTGATTATTAATCACCCAAGCAGTTTTTATATATGGTTTCAAAATCCCAGGCATATTTAGAACAGAACAAAAAGAAACAAGAGGAAACCACTCGGCCCGTCATGCCTGTTCCATCAGATCCATAAGATGATGGCTGATCTTCTACTTCAGTGCCACTTTCCTGCACTCATTCTTTATCCCTTGATTCCTATAATATCTAAAAATCTGTTGACCTTTGTCTTGAATGCACTTTAGAGACTGAGCCTCTTCTGCGGAGAATTCCGAAGATTCACCCCCCCCTTTGGGTGGAAACTTCTTGTCTTTGTCCCAATTGGCTGACCCCATATTTTGAGACTGTTGTTCCTGGTTTTAAACACTCCAGCCAGGGGAAACATCATCCTTCCATCTACTCTGTCGAGCCTTATGAGTCTTATTCTTCTAGAGAGTAAAGGCCCAGAGGAGAATGGGAAGTGATCTCATTGAAAGGTACAAAATCTATAAAGAGCTTGACAAGTGGATACAGAGGTATCTGTTGTCCACCGCACAAGGGCTCCAGCACAAAACCTGAATATTGTCTATTAGCCAGCTGGTCATACAGGATGTCTTGAGGATGTCCAACTTAGAGGTTCTGGATTGAACAACTGGATTTACCAGTGAATTGATTATTGGACCTGACCCAAATAAGCTCAACATTTGTCAGCATGGAGAAATTGTCTTTGCTTAAACTACCTTGGGCTCTGGGGAAGTAATTGGTCATGTCGTGAAATGGCAGTTCTGCACATTGTACATCGCTTCTGCATTCCCTATTCATTGGCTTAAATAGAAAAAGTATCAGGCTGTGTGTGTAAAGGGAAGCCAACCTGATATGACCTGCTTTCCACTGATACCAGTAATTAGCCTTTCAGACTCTGCATTCTACTTGAGGGTCTTGAATCTGCCTGGACAGTAGCTGAGGGGTTTGTTGGGTCATGGAGGCTCTAGCTGGTTCCATGGACAACCACAGTCACTGCTTCCACAAGGACACTTGATTGAGGAGGAATTGGACTTGTCATGTTCAGCTTGGTCAAACCAGTGATCAGCAATTGGTCTAAGGTTGTGTCTGAAAAATGGGCAATTTGTCACCATCCTGGGAGCGACTGGTACAGTTCATGATACGTCACAGCTTGAATATCTCTTTTAGAACATCCGAGCCTGCCTCTTGGCCAATGAAATACCTCTGAAGGGTTGTCATAGTTGTGTAGAAGGAAACATGACAGGCAATTTGTACACAGCAAGCTCCCACAAACAATAATATCATAATTGCCAGATGTTTAATTTTGGAAATGATGGTTGAGGGATAAATATTGGCCAGATCACTAGGGGTAACTCCTCCGTCCTTCTTCAGAACAGTGTAGTGGTGCCTTTTACAGTACATCCACCTGAGAGAGTAAACAGAGCCTCAGTCTCATCCAGAACAGAGCAACTCCAGTGGTGCAGCACGTCCTCTGTGAGGCTCTGAGGTTGCAGCTGGGATTTTTATGATCCAGAATGGGATTTGAATCAGATCCCTCTGACCCAGAGGTGAGAGTGCTACCCATTGACCCACTATAGTCAGTCCTTCTGTGGGATGTTTGGAGGAGACGATTGGAAAGAAACAACATTCTGGCATTTGATGCTCTGAGGTACCTCACCTTTGGGGTAAAGTCCACTCTCTGATCCCTCTTCCGCAGCTCTGGTGGTTCCCCATTCTTCATCGGAGGTCTTTTGGCTAATGATGTTGTTCTCAATTGGATGACTTCGAAGTGCTTTAAAATAGATTTTGAAAATGGCAGCAAAGTACTTCAGGCAAAATGTCATGGAATAGGAATGGAATCATTAAAAAACATTAATGGAGTGTTATCTTAAAAATGCTAAGATGTCAGTTGACAGACTTATTTAGGGCCACTGTGGATTTGAAATGTAGGACACTTATTATGCTTTCCAAAACTGTTTTTTATTTAAGATGTAACTTGGGACAAGCACAGGGATCATTTCAGTTAAAATCAAGACCTAGAACTCCTAATACATAAAATGGGATTTTTTTAAGCCTCCGTAGATTTATGTTTTGCCAAGACATGTGCCAACAAGATCGCTCATGTGAACAGCACGTATGTGTTTATGTCATTCAGTCTTCACATGGATCTGTGCTGACCGTCCTGAACGTGAGTACAGAATTTAGGTTAGGTTTAGGAAATGGATCAGCTGAATAAATGCCTGCAAGTTATCTGCACTTCCCGATGGACAGTGATAATCTGTAGTAACTGTTCAGCGCACTTGTGAAGCCACTTTTAAAAGGGAATGAAACACACGTTATGTTAGAAAGCTTGACTCTGTTGAAGTTAATTATGTGGATGGGTTATTTAGGAAAATAATTTGGAACCAAAACTGTTGTAGATAGTACGGTTAGCGAGTTAGTCATACTGCAGGTGCAGAAAGGAAGGAGACACAAGAGATTCTGTAGATGCCGGAATCTGGAGCAACACACACAAAATGCTGGAGGAACTCAGCAGGTCAGGCAGCATCTATGGAGGGAAATAAACAGTCGACGTTTCAGGTTGAGACCCTGCCACTGTCCATAAGGAGTTTGTACGTTCTCCCCGTATCTGTGTAGATTTCCTCCGGGTGCTCCGGTTTCCTCCCATATTCCAAAGATGTAAAGGTTAGGAGCTGTGGGCATGCTATGTTGGTGCTGGAAGTGTGGCGACACTTGCGGGCTGCCCCCAGCACATTCTCAGTAAAGCAAAAAGAAGCATTTCCCTGTGTGTTTTGATGTACATTTGACTAATAAATAAATATCTTATCTTAACTTATCTGGACTGGAAAGGAAGAGGGCAGAAGCCAGAATAAAAAGATGGGGGGATGGGGAGGAGTACAGGTGATAGGTGAGTCGAGGTGAGAGGGGGAAGGTGGGTGGGTGGGAGAGGGGGGATGAAAGGGAATGATGTGAGAAGCTGGGAGATAATAGGTGGAAGAGGCAAAGGGCTGAAGAAAAAGGAATCCGATCGTAGACGGTGGAATAAAAGGAGGAGAAAGGAAGGAGATGGGGGACCACCAGGAAGGGCAGGTTGTTGGTGCAGGAGTCACCTGAGGTCATTCCCTTCTCAGACAGGTACACCGTGTGGGATACTGTTGGAGGAGATTCCCTCTCAGATGAAAGCGCCATAAGCAGCCAGGTTTGTGACACCGCAGTTTGTTCTGATGCACATCAGGGGAGGGGAAGGTTAGTGAGGGGAACAGACAGGTGCTTCTGTGGCTGACAGCGGACTCCAGAATGGTGTGTTGCCTCCCTGGTGCCAGGGTCAGGGATGTCTCGGAGCGGGTCCAGAGCATTCTGAAGGGGGAGGGTGAACAGCCAGAGGTCATAGTACACGCTGGTGCTACCAACATTGGAAGAAAGTGGGATGAGGTCCTGCAAAGTGAATTTGGGTAGTTAGGTAGAAGGTTAAAAAGCAGGAACTCTGGGTTGTAATCTTGGGATTACCCTCTGTGCCACATGCTAATGAGGGTAGAAATAGGGCAGATGAACAGGGTAGCCAGGGAAAGAGTGGGTACCCTTAGAGGTGATCTACATGTGGAGCTAGGGGATTGGGCAAGGTCCTAAATGAATACTTCTCATCTACATTCACCAAGGAGAAGGACATGGGAGATAGTGAGTTCAGGGAGGGGTACATTGATAGTTTGGAGCAGCTCAGTACTACGAAGGGAGAGGTGTTAGATGTCTTGGAACAAAAAAGGGTTAATAAGTCCCAAAGGCTGAATGAGCTCTATCCCAAAATGCAATGGGAAGCAAGAGAGCAAGTAACTGGGGCCCTGACAGAGATCTTTGCATCTTCAGTCACCATGGGTGAGGTACCAGAGACTGGAGGACAGTTAATGTTATTCCATTATTATCCTTATCAGGGATAAGATATTAAGATATTAAAATATTTATTTGTACATTGTTCACATGTACATTGAAACACACAGTGAAATGCATCTTTTTGCGTTACTGAGAATGTGCTGGGGGCAGCCCGCAAGTGTCGCCACTCTTCCGGCGCCAACATAGCACGCCCACAGCTCCTAACCGTACGTCTTTGGAATGTGGGAGGAAACTGGAGCACCCGGAAGAAACCCACACAGACACAGGGAGAACGTACAAACTCCTTACAGACAGCAGCAGAATTGAACCCGAGTCACTGGCGTTGTAATAGCGTTACGCTAACTGCAGGCTGGCAAGCCTTACATCAGTGGTGGGGAAATTATTGGGGAAAATTCTAAGAGATAAGATTTACGTACATTTGGAAAGTGTGAGGCTGATCAGGGATAGTGTGGCTTTGTGTGCAGAAAATCCTGTCTCTCTAACTTAATTGCATTTTTTTTGACAGGTTAGTAAGAAGACTAATCAAGGCAGGAGAGTAACTGTTGTCTATATGGACTCTAGTAAGGCATTTGACAAGGTCCTGTATGGTAGGCTTGTCCAGAAACATATGGGTTCCAAGGTGAGCTGGTTCATTGGATAAAAAATTGGCTTGGTGACAGGTAGTGGAAGGAGGCATTTCTGATTGGAAGTCTGTGATCAGTGGTGCACGGCACAAGTATATCCCTGTTTGTGATATATATTAACCATCTAGATGTGAATGTAGGAGGAATGGTTAATAAATTTGCAGATGACATGAAAATTGGTGGTGTAGATCGTGAGGAAGGTCGTGTACGGCTGCAGCAGGATGTAGATCAGATGGAAAGGTGGGCAGGGCGTTGGCAGATGGAATTTAATCCTGATAAGTGCAACGTTATGCACTTTAGCAAGTCATCTAGGGGCCAGGGCATATACAGTAAATGGTAGGGCACTAAGGAAAATTGATGAACGGAGAGACCTCAGAGTTTAAGTCCACAGTTCCCTGAAAATCGCAACACAGGCAGATAGGGTGGTGACGAAGGCATAGGGCATGTTTGCCTTCAAAGGTTGGGATATAGAATATAGGAGTTGGGATGTTATGTTGCATCTCCAGTGAACAGTCGTTAGACCGCACTTGGAATATTGTGTGCAGATCTAGTTGTCACACTACAGGAAGGATGTGGTTACGCTGGAGAGAGTGCAGAGGAGATTCATCAGGATGTTGCCTGGAGGACTTTAGTTATGTAGAGAGATTGGACAGGCTGGGCTTGTTCTCCTGAAGGAAGGGAAGCTGAGGGGTGACCCTGGTAGAAGTATATATAAGAGGCATAAACAGGGTAGATAATCATAATCTTTTCCCAAGGTAAATACATGGTCAGATACATGGGGGTAGTTTTAAGGTGAGAGAAAGGAGTTTTAAAGATGATTTGAGGGGAAAGTTTTTTACACAGAGCGGGTGATATCTGGAACTCACTGCCAGAGGAGGTGGTGGAATTGGATACAGTCACTACATTTCAGAGACATAAGCAAGGCATAGGATACAAACCGTGCATGAGCAAATGGGCTCCGTGTAGATGGGCAAAAGTGTCAACATGGGTATGGTGGGCTGTTTCTATGCCATACAGCTCTTTGACTCTATGACTCTCCCACACTGACAGTGCAATTAAGGGAAATTAATTTGTTATAGTGATGCAGGATAGATGGTGGGCGGGAGAGATCATGGGGAGGATAACTCTCCCGCTCTCCTTTTACTTAATGTTAGAGGATCTTCTATATTAACCTGATAGGCCTTCGATATAACAGCTCATCCAAAACCTTCTACAGAATATCACACCCTCAGTACTACAGCAACTGTAAGCTCAGATGTTTGTGTTCAAGTTTCTGCAGTGGGTCTGGAACCTGGGGCTTTGTAACCTAAAAGGAAGAACGTGAGTTAATGAGCTGCAGCGGAAACTAATAAAGGAGGCAAAAACTATTTTAGGTGAGAAATCCGAAGTTCCTCACAAGCACAGCTCTATGACTCGGGTTTGATCCTGACCTCCAGCACTGTCTGTGTGGAGTTTGCATGCTCTTCCTGTGACCGTGTGGGTTTCCCCGGGGTGTTCCAGTTTCCTCCGCATTCCCAAAGGCATACAGGTTGGTAAGTTAATGAGCCGCTCTAAATGACCCCTCGTGTGTGGGTGGCAGTAGAACTGGGGAAAGTTGATGCGCATGTGAGAGAGAATAGTCACAGGGAAATAAATGGGGGAGTGTCTCTGATGGGATTGCTCTGACGTCTGGCACTGATTCAATATGTCATGAGGGAATACGTGAATAAGATATGAGAATGTGCGACTAAGCAAGTGTGAGAATATGGGTTGCTCATGCACTCAGTTCCTTGAAGCAACAGAACTGCCAGCACAGGAGGATGATAACAACCAGAAGTCAGTATTTTCTTACACTTCTTGTGCTAGCAATCAAAAATAAATTTCTCCCTCATTGTCTGCAGAAATCCAGCAACAGGCTTTCATAGTTGACACCAATTTGTTCTCTTATTGATGGGAATATATGTGACAAGTGCTTATTTTACCTGGGGCCTTTTCACATGAATGTGGTTTGTGCTTTAAATTTGGACCCCATTGAGCTTGTATTAGTGCTGTGTCCGAAGGCGAGTTGGGATGGGGATGTTATGCTGATTTATTTGTGCACTGTTTTCTCTGAGGCTTAGTGAGCACAGATACACGAGAGTTAGGGATCAGTGTTGGAAGCTGGAAAAGAAGCAGAAACTATTGAAAGGCAGAGGGCAGCCATGAAGCCCAACCCAAACGTTCAGAGTGTTCTAAAAGCATTTTGAAGTTTATCACCTAAATGCTTGGATTGCCCTCTGTCATCTCTGGAGTTCAAATTAATAGCTAGTATTACAATGAACTACACCCAACGTTAATATAAATTCTCTTAGGCCCGAGATGAAAACAGGAGTGAATTAATGTTTATACGTGCCAGTACTACAAGGGCATATCTTGAAATGTGTGCTCAAGACACATCCACCTTTTATTCATAGAGTTGTACAGCGCAGAAACAGGCCCTTCGGCCCATCATGTCTATGCCGACATTTTTGCCCATCTACAATAATTCCATTTACCTGCATTAGGACCGTATCCTTCAATGCCTTGTTTATTCAAGTCTCTGTCTAAATGTGTCCAAGACATAGTGACTGTGTCTGATTCCACAACCACTTCTGGCAGCGCGTTCCAGATATCAACCACTCTCTGTGTAAAATTCTATCAGTTTTGTTCAGTCCTGGTTCTTCTGACTTAAAAAGCCAAAACTTCTGCAGTTACTAAACTCAGTGCATAGCCATTCACATTTAATTGCATTATTTGCTGAATTAATTATAAAACAAGTTTTAGATGATGAAAATCATTTTTAGCGCTTCTCAGGATTAGAATGCGAGAAGAATATTTCCCAGGGTGTTGAAGTTATTCTTGCACGTCCATCATCACTGTGGATACTGGTTCCAGCTCTATCGCATTTACACTGTCCTCTCTGGGGAAAGTCCTGGCTTGTGGCTGCAACATCTGCCAAGAGTTGGGTGAGACATTTACCTGCATAATGCCCTGGCTTCTTAGGCTGAGGGTTACACTGCCATCATTGTTGAGTCATCTTACTCTTGCTGTGTTGGAGGTTAATGTGAAGATTGGAGTAATTTCTTTCCTGTTCCTTCTGGAGTGATATCTCCAAACAGGTGTCCTTTTACTCTCAAGCTTTTCACAATTGTTTTTATTTACTTACATTTCAAAACTTTGCGCATCATTTTGCATGGGGAATCATGCTAAGCCCTGCGTTGTTCCAATTTTAGTATAGGTACAGTGCAATTGTGTTCAAAGATTTCCAAGGACATTGCCCCGTTGTAGTGTGTGTGAACTCACTCTACATGTCAACACTCTACATGTGAACACTCTGATGGCATTTGCTTCAATGTTGTGCTCTGCACCACCGAATGACCCTGGGAACTTGCACGGAGCTGTGACCTACCCCAGTGTACACAAACCGTTGCCTAAGACAAGATGCTATCAAGGAAGCAGAGCTCCATTTTGAGGTGCCACCCTGTACCCAGGCTAGCAGTATGGTTGTTGAAGAGACAGGAAGGTCTGGATGCCAAATTTCTCAATTCTCAGAAGTTGTAAATATCAGAAACACTGAGCCGTGAAATGTCCCTTTAATATTGTAGCTGAGATACATTAGAGGTTGGAGCCATTACCCTTTGTTAGAGATACATTCTACCCCAGCTTGCCCAGATGAATGTCTAACTTTCATGGTGCACCTTTTAAAAATAATAGACTCTGAGCCTTTACAATCAATTCTCAGTCACTGCGGTATCAAGTTCTGCGATCTGTGGAGAGACTGATTCCTGCTTCTGATCACTGACCGAGAGGTGTTGGGCTTGACTGCCATACCTTCCAGAAAGGTTATTGATGCACATTTCACGCACGAGGAATGGGTACGAGGTACCCTGTGACACTTGTGGAACCGAACCCCAGCAAGAAGTGACATCTTTGGACGAGGGAGGAAAAAATATTTGATAGAAGTCCAAACTTGAAAATCCTTGGACTGTTGACTTGTGTAAGAATCCAGGAACCTGGCCATAAGTGAAGTGACTCAGGCAAACACACTGTTCATTCTTTCAACAAGTCGCTTCTAAAATCTGTTGCAAGTACAGAAACCTCTTTGTTCTCAGCATCTTTGTTGACTGCATTCCTGGTACAGGCAAGTTTGTCAAATTCTCCCAATCTTGTAGCTGTTCAGTCTCTCTGTGCTTGAATACATTTGTTAAAAGTAAAAACCATTTGAGAACTAATCCAGTGTCACATTTGTTATTCCACAATGTTATGATAATAGGTTTACTGTGAGGGAGTTACAGTTAGATGGCACATCTCAAAGGGTGGACCATTTTACTCCAGGATTGAACAAAAAAACTGACTGCACCATTGCAATAGATTATTGGTGTGTTAGACTGAGATTTTGGAGCCGATTGCACAGAACGCAGTCTGCCTGAGTGCTGAGCTGGAGCTGCAAGGATTCCTATCCTTGTTCCAGAAGCAAGACTGACTTTGGCCTCAATAGTAGGTTAAGAGCCCTGTCTTGTGCTGGAAGTGGGTGAAAGGGAATGGACAATCAACCAATTAAGTTGCAGCCTGCTGGCACATGTGTTCCCATTGGAGGGGCAGCTGAGGAGACCTCTGTGGATGATGCCAGGGCTGGAGAATGAGATGTGTAAGACTCTGTTCAGGCTGGGGCATTTTCCTTTTGACACAAGGTACTGGGGGGAGATTAACTTGGGGTGTATAGATGTATTGGAGGCCTGGAGGTGAATACAAAGTGTCATTGTCCCTTTGCAGAGGGGTCAGTGATTAGAGATTTAATATAATTGGAAGAGCGGATGAGAGGGGAATTAAGGAAAAATCTATATCACTCAGCAAATGCTGATGTCTGAAGCTCTCTGCTGAAAGGGCTGTATAGGTGGAAATCTTACATGTGTTTTAAAAACCAGATGAGCTCCTGAAGAGCCATAATCCAAGGTCTGCAGACCATGAGCTGGGAAGTGGGATTAACCCAAGATCCATTTTAACAGTCATGAATGTGACAGGCAGTCTGGCCGTGCTTTAGGTAACGTCTCCTAACCTGTGCTGATGATTGGTCCTGAAGGTATTATTAAAGGCACAATGGCCTCTTGTCGTCACCATCTGCGCACCAAATCCCAGGTCAACCTGATTGGCTGATTCTTTACAAGGATGAATTAGCAGCTGTTCATTGTGAGTGCCTTTAAATATGACAATATATTTGCTTGCGTTCATGGTCACTTGTGCAGATCATTTCCCAATGTGTAAATGCCATACCAACAGTCTTGGTTTTGTACAGACCATTCTCTTTAATTTCCCTGCTGAGTAGTCAACTAGGACTGAGATGCCAGAAAAAGTAGTTAGATCATATCCAGGAAAACCAGGCAGGGAAGGTAAAGGGGGAAGAAATCCAGTGTTGATGTGCTTCAATTCAGCTTCACAATATTTATATATCTTGTGTGAAATTGTGTCACTCCAGGTATATTGAAACCAGTAGAGTTTAGGTCCTGGTAACTGGCAATGTTTTGGCTCCAAGCTGCCTGTACTGGTGGTTAGAACACTGGCATCCCTGCACAGTCTGAGTTGGACTCATTCACAGATGATGAGCTACAATTGCATTCATCCACTATGCAGGATCCTTTCAAGTGCAGAGCCATTAAAGTGTCGACCTTTTGCCTGAGGCAGTCGTTATCTCTCACTGATGTAGCATGTTAATTGGAGTGTTCGATTTTTTAATCTCACTCATTCACATTTGTAGTGCGCGTTGTATCTGAAGTCTCATTTGTGATTTATCTAATTTCAAAAAGCACTCAGCACAGA
This sequence comes from Pristis pectinata, assembly GCF_009764475.1. NCBI lineage: Eukaryota > Metazoa > Chordata > Chondrichthyes > Rhinopristiformes > Pristidae > Pristis > Pristis pectinata. The sequence continues at coordinate 2,544,685 of NC_067426.1, forward strand.
CAATCAGAGACTCTTATTTGAATTACTACATAAAATAAAAAAATCCAAGATACTTGCCTGCAAGGTATCCATTAAAGGTATGGCTTTAATACAAGAATAATCAAAATGTAACTTTGCACCTAACCGATCAGTGCAATACTCCAGAGTATGAGGAGACCATGTCAAATGGTGTGGGAAAGCTGAAGTGTGTGGGTACGGCCCAGTTACAGTGAGGGAACGGAATTTTGGTGTTGTGTAGGTAACTTACTGCAGTCAGGGCAGACAGTAATCAGTCAGTGGAAAGGCCTTCTCAAATGCAGCTGCTCACAGACATGTGTCTCTGTCTCGTGTTTGCTCTCCTGCAGTATACAGGCCATGACATTACCCAATGGATCCAGTCCAGAGCCATTCCCAGTGAAGGCCAGTGCCAAACAAAGCTGTGTCATTGCCCCAACATTCCTCCCGATCATTCTTGCCCCGACATTGCATCACGCCTCCAATGAATTTCCCATGGGAGTAGAGTTAAGAACTAATGGGAAGTTGTTGAGCCTGGAGCGACTGCATTCCAGAACCAAGTTGTCAGATTGCAGTATACAGAAGGAGCTTGGGTTTGCACGCACTCAGAGGCTAAGATCCAAGACATCGTCGATGCTCTCACTGAAGGCTGAGAAGGTCAAATTCAAAGTCGAGTTTATTGTCATCTGCACAAGTCCATGTGTGCATGGGTGCAATGAAAAACTTACTTGCAGCAGCATCACAGGCACACAGCAGAATATGAGCAGCATTCACAAGAAAAACATAAATTAAACATAAACTGAACACAATTTTTACAAGAAAGAACACAATTAGAACAAAAAGGCACAAAGTCCATTTTAGTGCAAAGTGATCAAAGTGGTCATAGAGTTGCTAAACTGTAGTGATTAGGGTTGTGCTGGTTGGTTCAAGAACCGAATGGTTGAAGGGAAGTATCCTTACACTCAACATTCACAAAGACAAATGTCCTTTACCAGTCTGCACTCCCCTATCCTCTGACAAGACAGGTTCAGAGCAAGACCCTGGGAAAAGATGGACCATGTCCGATATGTTGGGAGCCACCTCATGCAAAGGTAGACATCAATGGTGAAATTCAATGTGCTAGTGCAGCCTTGGTCTATTGAGGAAAAAGGTGTTTGAAAACCAAGACTCAGACTTGGCAAAAAACTCATGGTGTACCAGGCAGCAGTGATCCCCACCCTCCTGTATGCTTCTGAAACCTAGGCTACCAATGGCAGGCACTCGACGCACTGGAAAAATACCACCAATGTTGTTTCTGCAAACATCTTCCAAATTCACTGGAAGGATAAGCGAACAACATCAGTGTCCTCTTGCAGGCTAACACTCCCAACACTGAGGCTGGTTACTGTGGGCAGGTCCACTATTCTGAAACGGTCACTATTCCGAGCTCTCTCATAGGAAGTGATTATCGGGTGGACAGAGGAAAAGATTCAAAGATGTCCTCAAAGTCTCCTTGAAGAAATGCAACATCTTTCCATTTTCTTCCAACTCCATTTCCAGTCCTCCCGGTTCGGCTCCGTCTCTCATTCACCTGCCACTGTCTCCCAACTCCACCCCCTCCTCTCTCCTACCTGACACCACCTGCCTGTCATCTTTCACCCCTCCTCAGTCCACCAATCACCTTGGACCCCTGTCTCACCACTCCCCCTCTTCTCTTTATACCGGCCATCTCCCCTCTGCACTCTCAGTCCTATGCAGGGTTTCGACCCAAAACATTGATAATTCCTCTCCCTCCACAGATTCTACTCGACCCACTGAGTTCTTCCAGCAGATTGTTTTTTGCTCCAGATTCCAGCATCTGAAGTCCTTTATGTCTCCAGACTGTCCTGTATGTTACCTCATCTGCCCTGGTCTGATTGTTGACGTTTGTAGCAGTAGTGTGCAGTTTTGAGCTGTGATCTGTGATTAAACACTAGTAGCATCACCCCCTATGCAGCACCACTGAGTTCCTTTGCTGGTTAGCTGGGTTCCCAGTCAATCTCCTGCCACATTGTTGACCCTACACTGTACATCACTGGGAAGCTTTTGCAAGCTGGGTGGTGAAACTGGGCCATTTTTTTCTCTGATCCAGGGTCATGTCTTCACCCCTTATCTAGCTGCTCTGTAGGGTTTTGCTGCGTCAATGTTCCTTTAAAGTGAAACAAAACCATCTAAAAGGTGTTAGGATTCATTAAGCCAAAATGGGTGACTTGGGAACTGCAGAGTAGGTGATCAGAGCAATTGTTGGGATGTGGAGAGGCAATCAATTTGGCATGTCCCCATCAACCCTCACCATTTTTTATTGATGCACCATAGAAAGCATCCTGTCCGGAGGCATCACGGCTTGGTACGGCAACTGCTCTGCCTGAGACTGCAAGAAACTGCAGAGAGTTGTGGACACAGCTCAACACATCACAGAAACCAGCCTCCCCTCCATGGACTCTGTCTACACTTCTTGCTGCCTCAGTAAAGCAGCCAGCATAATCAAAGACCCCACCCACCCCGGACATTCTCTCTTCTCCCCCCTTCCCATCGGGCAGGAGATACAAAACCCCGAAACCATGTCCCACCAGGCTCAAGGACAGCTTCTATCCTGCTGTTATAAGACTAGAACAGTTCCCTAGTATGATAAGGTGGACTCTTGACCTCACAATCAAGATCGTTATGACCTTGCACCTTATTGTCTGCCCGCACTGTACTTTCTCTGTAGCTGTCGCACTTTATTCTGCATTCTGTTATTGTTTTACCTTGTACTACTTCAATGCACTGTTGTAATGAATTGATCTGCATGAACACTATGAAAGACAAGTTTTTCACTGTACCTTGGTACATGTGATAATAATAAACTAATTTACAAATCAAGACCGTCTGACTACATCACCTGAACCAGATTCCTAGCCTATCATTTGTCCACCGAATCTGCTCAGATGATCCTATTACTACCGCTAGTTGTGAAGCATATCAGGGGATACAGGGTTAGTGAGGGAAGGTGGGTGAGGGCAAAGATCAGCCATGCACAATGGAGCAGGCACAAGGGATTGGATGTGACATACGGGCGGTATGCAAGACAAGTTTTTCACTGTACCTCGGTACCTGTGACAATAATAAACCAATACCAATACCAAACTGTACACTTGCATCATCAAACTTTATAACTAGCTGCCTCGAAATGTGAGCTGCTTTGCCACAAACATGCGCTGTGTAGATTTCCAAACATATAAAGAAAATATCTGCATGTTTCAAGATTTTATCATTGAAGTGTGTTAATTATTGTCATGTCTTCATTTGAAGAGAGAGAGATGGGAAATTCAGTCAGCAATACACGGCAGGTCAGGTAGCTTCTGTGTTGAGGGAAAGAGAACTTTCAGGTCGATGCAGCCTCATTGACTTGAAGCACTCTTAAGTACACACTGAGTCTTGTGGGTTTCCCATGAAGTCGAGAGATTTCTTTGTAGAAATTCAGTTTTATTTTCCCACATATAGACACGATGCATTGAAGAGATGAGGTGCACTGTAGGTGTGCTGAAGTAGTTGTATTGGAACCACCAGAAAATTCACCTGTGGGGAAAATATCAAGATCAGGCACAAGGTCATAAATAGATGTTGCTCGTACAATATGTGCAAACTCCACAAAGCAAACTTTAGACCAGTTGTGTTTGCCATGTTTTATTTATTCAGCATAATTAAGAGTGAATGCCCCAACTTGAACCTTAATTTAACCAGCTTCAATAAGAACTTATGAATTCGGTGCAGGAGTAGGTCACTTTCCATTTAATAAGGTCATGGCTGATCTGAATGTAACTTCAACTTTGCATCTCTGCCTACTCCTGGTAACCTTTCACTTCCTTATCAAGAATTAATTGATTGCTGCCTTAAAAACATTCAAAAACTCCGCTGCCTTATGAGGAACAGATTTCCAAGGAAGCTCAACCCTCTGAAAGAAAGCTATTTTGCTTCATATCTCAAATTGGTGACCTATTTTTAAACAGTGATCCCTTGTTCTAGGTTCTCCCCCAAGAGGAAACATCTTCTGCCTGTTCACCCTGTCGAGACTCCTCAGGGTCTTGTACCTTCCAATCAAGTTGCCTCTCACGTTTTTAAATTCTGGGAGATACAAACTTAGCTTGTCGAACTTGTCCTCAGAAAACACCCTCCTATTCCAGGTGTCAGTCTCTGAACCCCTTCCATCGCGTTTACATCCTTCTGTAAATGAGGAAACCAAGACCACACACTGTAGGTGCCGTCTCACCAATGCCCTCTTCAACTGAAGCGTAACCTCCCCACCTTACTGTTCGCTTTCCCTTGCAATAAACAATAGCATTTTGTCAGCTTTCCTGACTACTCCCACTGCGTAACAGCCTGTGTGAATCACAGAGAACCAGACTCTACATCGCAGAGCTCTGCAGTCTCGCAACATTTAAATTTTTCCTGCCAAGTGGACAATTTCATATTTTCCCCACATTGCACTCCATTTGCCAGATCTTTGCCCATTCATTGATTCTTTATATATTCGCTTGTAACCCCTGATGTAGTGAGGGAGTGTCCCACTATGGGAGGGGCAGTACTGAGGGAGGGTCACACTGTGGGAAGGGCGGTACTGAGGGAGGGGCACACTGTGGGAGGGGCGGTACTGATGGCCAAGCTGGCCATCCACGGGACGCGGCGGCGGGCGGCCGAGGGTCCCGGCAGGTCGGCCTGCCTGCCCGTCTTCCGCGCTTACGTGCGCGCGCGGGTGTCGTTGGAAAGGGAGCACGCGGTCTCCTCGGGTGCCCTGGCTGAGTTCCGTGCTCGCTGGGCCCCTCAGGGGATCGCGTGTGTGGTGGACGAGACGGATGCGATTCTGGTGTGAAGTGTCGTGCGTTTTGCGGTTGCGGGCGTAGTGTTGCGCGGGTATTGGTTTCGGCCGGGTTGTTTCTTTCTGTATTCGATGTAACGTGTTTGCTGTTGGTTGTTTTGTAGTGTTTCTGTTTTAAACGAATAAACGTTTTGTAAAAAAAAGGGGCAGTACTGAGGGAGGGGCACACTGTGGGAGGGGCGGTACTGTGGGAGGGGCACACTGTGGGAGGGTCACACTGTGGGAGGGGCGGTACTGAGGGAGGGTCACACTGTGGGAGGGGTAGTACTGAGGGAGGGGCACACTGTGGGAGAGGCGGTACTGAGGGAGCGCAGCGAGTGAAGTATCTGCTTCCATCATCCATGCACCCCACACAATGCAGGGTGGTTGTATTGGCTCCCAGTCCAGCAACACCTCAGTATTTCTCATTTTCATGTGGAAATTCCTTCATCGCATCACCCTTCCCTATCCCTGGAACCTCAATCAGTCCTGTGACACCTCCCCCCCCGACCAACCTCACCCCCACCACAACCCCAGGAACCCTTCTCTCCTTCAATTCTGGCCTCTTGGTCATCCCCAATGTTAATCATTCCACCCTTGGCAGAGATGCCTTCAGCAGCTTGGGAGATGAGGTCTGGAAATTCCTTCTTAAGTTCCTCGATCTTTCCTCCTTTAAGATGCCACCTAAAGCCCCCTCTATGGCCAAGTTATTGCCAGCCTGTGATAATGTCTCTTTTGGTGACCCCTGCAGGGTGTGTCTGGCAGTACTCCACTAATACATGAAAGGACATTTTATTTCAAGTGAAGTGTAGTACAGATGCAAATGTAACCCTACTTGTGGTGCGATGTACAATAACAGTTACAGATCAGCAGCAAACCTCGAAACATTAATGTGCCAAGAAGGGACAGAGCTCTGTGTGATTATGAGGTTAAATGGACAAACTATTACATCAGCTCAGGCAATCACTGGGTTCAGTTCACTAGACACAGTTTGGGGCCCGAGTTGTTCAACTTGGTTGGCATGTTGATCTCCATCCATTTCCTTGATAACTTTCTTATTCCTCTGGTATTTATACAGAGGGTGTTGTGCAGTGGCATCCTATTGTGGACATCCCTTCATAACTTCACCCTTCCCCATCCTTGGAACCTCCATTAGTCCTGTGACCACCCACCCCCCCCACCCCCCAAAGATCCATTCTCTCTTTCAGTTCTGTTTGAAGGAAGGCATTGTAATTTTGTGAACCTGATATGGGAGATTTTGACAGTGCGAGCTAGACTTTCTGCCTCGGGAGCCAAAACTCCTTGTGTCACTTTCTCAGCTTGGAGACGTATCTGTTAGTTGCCTGGAACCCTAACTAGTGGCAAAATAATCATCTACTCTGTGACACATGGCATTGGGAAATGGTGGCCTTGAATACGTTGAGTTACTACAGGCTGTTAATTATCCACCATGAGAAATCTGATGGACTTGGATTGGGATGTGAAGTGACACGCAGTTAATTAAACAATTGCAAGCCCCTGAAATATAAACTTCATGTGGTTCTTTGGGATATTTGGTCGCCTTCTCCAATTCCATTTGCTGTGACTGGAATTAACTGCAGGTCTAGCACAGTGTAAGAGTTATCTGTCAGCTGTTGCCAGCAGCTGGTGGATGCTTAAGTTGGCGTGTGGCATTATATGAATGCTGTGCTTTGTGTAAGCAGTGGCGCACGCATGTTGTTTTCTTAAATTATATAACAAAGTGTCTTTATTAGAGCAGATAATACAGAGGGTGCTGTGGCTCCCTGCTATTTCTGTCTCCCTCGTCTGTACATCCTCCTTCTGATACGCTCCATTCCCCAGCCAGCTGTGTGGAACAGCCTGGGTCTCTGTTTCCACATACTTGGATCATCCTTCCGTGAAGAGTGGAAGGGAGAGATACTTCCTCGACTGACTTACCACCAATCTTCTCTCCCTCCTCCTTCCCTGCCAAGGTGACATGCAGCAGAAAAGTGAAGCTAGGGTTCCTTTGGATTTAGGGGCTCACTTGATGGGCTCACTTACTTTCATCATGGAGTAATACAACATGGAAACAGGCTCTCCGGCCCAACTCCTCCATGCCAGCCACGGTGCCCACCAAGCTAGTCCCATCTGCCTGCATTTAGCTCACATCCCTCCAAACCCCTCCTGTCCACGTACTTCTCCAAATGTATTTTAAATGTTGTTATTGTACTTGCCTCAACCATTTTCTCTGGCAGCTCATTCCGTACACGGACCACCCTCTACGTGAAGAAGTTGCCCCTCAGGTCCCTTTTAAATCTCTCACCTCTCACCTTTAACCAATGCCCTCTAGTTTTTGGTCCCCACCTCCCTGGGAAAAAAGATTATGTGGGTTTTCCAGAAGAGATTCAACTGATTTTTATTTTAAGCTTCTGCATTTTGTGCTCACTGGGCTATTCCCTCAATCTATGTCACATGCATCACATCAAAGCTAGTGTCCAGTGTGCACAGGTGGTTTATGCCCATTCCTGCTGCCTCCTGGAGACATCCTCAGCTTTGTGTGTCACTGAGGGGCTTCAGACCGAATGTCACAGTCAGTTCTGAATGTAGTTACTGAAAATCTAACCAGCAGATCAATTGTAGCCAAGTCCTTGACTGGTACTGTGTTTCAACATAATTGCTCAACACAAGTCTTTTGCTGATTAGATGATAGAACTCGTGCTTGATTTGTTTCATTTAAACATGGGATTTGCATGTCATAGGATCTGGAAAACCGGCAATTTTTTGTCCATCCCTAATTGAGAAGGTGCTAGTGAAATGCCTCCTTGAACCACTTCAGTCCTCCTAGTGAAGGTGCTCCCACCTTGGGAGGGAGTTCCAGGAGTTAATCCCAGTGACAACGAAGGGCTGGTGATGTATTCCCAAGTCAGGTGGTGCTATTCCTCTGTGACTACTGCATTTATTCCTTAATGAAAATACTGATTAGGAGCAGGACCTGGTCACTTGGCTCCTGAAGTTTCACCATCTAATAAGGTCACAGCTGATCTACTTACGTCCCCAGGCTCGTGGCTGAGGCTCCAGGAGGTCCAATCGAAGAACCCTTGGTGAGTAGCAGCAGTTCCTCAGGAACATTTTCAGAGATGTCTCTTTAGGGATGAATAATCAAGGTTTCTGAATGTGCTTGTTCAGCTTTGGCAAGTTGTACACCACTGGTGGCCGCTCCAACATCTGTTGTCAAACATTGCATTGTGTAACATCTATTTGTAAAAAGATTACCAATTTCAGACAGTTTCCTTTTCTAGTTTTTTAACTGGCTCAGCCTTTATTGAGTAGTTCACCTCATTGTTGAGTTGCTTTGAACCTGCAGACAGGAAGCCACCAGGTGAACTTGGTATTGTTTATCTGAAGGTGTGCATTAATAGGTCTTCATCCCCACCCCTTACCCCTCAATGGGCAGGTGGATTTGAACTGTTGTTCATTTTTGAAATTGATTTTTTTGATTGATTTGAACCAGGTTAGTCAAGCCTCTGGGTTACTACTGCAGTCAGTTCACCACGATGTAAAATGGAAGTTATTAGTGTTGAAATGTGTTTGTCCTGAATTTATTCTGCAAGATAATATAAGCAAACACTGTGATGGAGTATATGTGACTCCAGACCCACAGTAATGTGGCTGAGCTGGAACTATTCTCTACAGTAGTCCAGCAAGGAATTTGGAGACACAAGACACTGCAGATGCTGGAATCTGGAGCAATACACAAAACATGAGGAACTCAAAGGGTCAGGCAGCATCTACCCAGGGAAGTGGACAGTCGATGTTTCAGGTCAGCCCTTTGTCACTTCCACCTATCACCTCCCAGCTTCTGACGCTATTGCCATCTCCCCTCCCCCATCTGCCTATCACCCCCTCACCTGGATCCACCTATCACCTGCCAGCTCTTGCTCCACCCCTTCCCTCCACACTTATACTGGCTATCTCCCCTCTGTCTTTCAGTCCAGGTGAAGGGTCTGGACCTGAAACGTTGGCTGTCCATTTCCCTCCATAGATACTGCCTGACCCGCTGAGTTCCTTCAGCGTTTTGTATATTGCAAGGAATTCAGTTCAATTAAACTGCTGCAGCCTCCACTGCAGTGACACTGAGCTGCCTCGTAGAATGACCTTCACTGCCTGGTTTACAATGCCTGAAAAGCACTTTGACAACACCTTCTCAAACGCCTTTAGTTTAGGGCAATAAATGCTGACTTTGTCCAACAATGCCCATGTTCTGTGTAAACCAACATAGCAAAATATGACAACATCTCCACACAAGCAATGTCAGACAAAATTTGGGAGATATTAGGGAAATGGGACCCAGTTTAAGATAAGATAAGATAAGATTTCTTTATTAGTCACATGTATATCGAAACACACAGTGAAATGCATCTTTTGCGTAGAGTGTTCCGGGGGCAGCCCGCAAGTGTCGCCACACTTCCGACGCCAACATAGCACGCCCACAACTTCCTAACCCGTACATCTTTGGAATGTGGGAGGAAACTGGAGCACCGAAGGAAACCCACCCAGACACGGGGAGAACGTACAAACTCCTTACAGACAGTGGCTGGAATTGAACCCGGGTCGCTGGCGCCGTAATAGAATTATGCTAACTGCTACACTGCTGTGCCTGCCCCTAGGTTAGTTAAAGGAAATAGTTTTAAGGAAGAAATTTTGGAGCTTGGAACTCAGTCAGCTGAAGGTGTGAACACTAATACTGGTGTGGTTAAAATAAGTGAAAGACAAGAGGCCAGAGTTAGAACAGCACAGAGACCTCAGAAATTCAGTAATGTGTCCCTCTGTTTTTATTGATCAGCAATGTGTGAACTCTTTGGGAGAGGGGTTGCAAGGTGAGATTCAGATTGTTGCAATATGAGCTGTTGTTACTGAACTGGTATCACAGATCTATTGCAAGGGTTTGGGAAAGACTTCTTGCACTCTCACTTCCTCTGAAGCTGCTGCTGAACCAGACAGGACAGAAGTATTGTTAAAGGGTCATATATGGTGCCGAGGTTAATTTACACAACTCTGGGCTCCCAGTGGACAGCTGCAGTCCAGGGCAGTTCAATCGGGAAGTCAATATTATTACAGCCCAATGTCCAATTCATGCTTTGATTGAATGTGTAATTGGTTGATTCGGCTGACTCGACTTGACCGTGATTCTCTGCCCAGATGAGGTAGAAAAGTTGCTTCAAGTTGTGCTTCCAATGGTTTCACTGGGACACAGAGGTGATACATCCCCATCCACTGACATAATCTCACAGTGAGCAGTACTTCCCATAAGGCAAACACAAAGCATCGAGACGTGCTGTGAAATAGTCTCTGACTACATTGCACTGTTTAGTTTTTGACAGAGAATGTCCTTACACTTGTTCTCTGAACGTAATCTGTCAGCAGTCTGCTCCGGCAGTGGTGTGCCATTCCTCCGGAAAGCATCCAGTTTTGGACACGAATGAAAATGGCACCAATTAGGAAAGTTTTACATGCGGCTTTGACATTTATTATGGACACACATCAGCAAGTCAATGAGTTATGAAATTGGCCCAGTTAAAATGACACAGCCCCGATGTGCATTTGGCTGCAGACAAAGGTTGTATTTTGAGGAATCCACATGTAAACTTGTGTCAGAGAAACACAGAACAGTACAGCACAGGAACAGCCCACAATGTCTATGCCAACCATGGTGCCAAATTAAGCTAATCCTATCTGCCTGCACTTGATCTGTATCCCACCATTCCCTGCCTGTTCATGTGTCTGTCTAAATGTCTCTTAAACATTGTTATCATATCTGCTACTACCACTTTCCCTGGCAGCACATTCCAGACACCTACACCCTCTGTGTAGAAAAACTTGCTTCGTAAATCTCCTTTAAACTTTCCCCCTCCTGCTTTAAAGCTATGCCCTCTATTATTTGCCATTTCCACCCTGGGAAAAATGCTCTGACTATCTACCCTATCCATGCCTCTCATAATTTTATATACCTCCTTAGGTTAACCCTCAGCCTCCAACACTCCAGAGAAAACAATCCTAGTTTGTACAACTTCTTATAGCTAATACTCTCCAATCCAGACAACCTCCTGGTGAATCTCTTCTGTGCCCTTTCCAAAGCCTCCACATCCTTCCTGTAATACAGCGACCAGAACTACACACAATACTCCAAATGTGGCTGAACCAAAGGCTTTTATAGCTGCAAGTACTCAATGTCCCAATCGTTGAAGGCAGGCATTCCATACGCCTTCTTTACCACCCTATCCACTTGTATTGCCACTTTGAGGGAGCTATGGACTTCACCCAAATATCCCTTTGTGCATCAGTGCTCTGAAGGATCCTGCCATTTGCTGGATACCTTCCTCTTGTATTTGACCTGACGGTGTTCTGTTTTAAACTGACATATTTGTAAATTACAAAGGGTGGTCAATGCCAGTAAGATGTTGGGAGATTACAGCAGAGCTCAATACATTAGGCTTGGAAAGGGCAGATTGTTAGGTGAATTAGCTACTGTACATTATCCTTAGATGTGATGGGAGAATTAGTGGGGTATTGATAGACAGGTGACAGAGAACAGGTTCCAGAGGAATGTGTGGAGATGGCATTGCTCTGAGAGCCAGTTCCACTCAATGGGACTGGTGACGTCCTTGAGGAAATATTAGAACAATCTGAGAAAAGGATCTGTTTCTGGTCGCAATCTTGTTGGGATGAAACAGCACAGAATCAGCCTCAGAAGCAACACCACACATCCCCAGCTCCCTTCCACGTTCACACTTCAAGAAGAGAGAGAGAAGGGGGGGAGGTGGGGGTGGAGAGAGAGCACGTTTGCATTGCAAAATATTCCAGCAAATGTTAACTGAAATTTCTTCCAAGTTAAGGGCATTGTGACATTGTTCACCTAAACATGTGGCCATGTGGGAACCTTTTTCCGATTCACAAGCTGAGCAATGTTCACTCTAAACCCATGGGGACTCACCCAATATCAGATTTCTCTTGTGGGTACTTGAGTCATGTCATCCTGGGTCTTAAGGCTCAATCAATTGACCTCAGCATCACCATCCCTATGCAATTTCTGGCAGAAATGCCAGGTGAAAGTTCCTCCAGCATGCATGTTTGCTGCACCAGCACTCATGTTGTGTTACATGTCAGCCGAAGGGCCTGTACTGTGCTCTAATGTTCTATGTTCTATATCTTCCATATTCCCTAGACATCAGATTAGGAATGTTTTTTGCGGTATTAAGGGAATTGGTGGAAAAGGTATTTGGGCTGGTTGGGGATCTCAGCACTTGGGAGCTGGGTCTTTCAGGAGAGAATTTGGTAGTTTTTTTCATTCAGAGATTGGTACTCTCTGAATGTTTGTTACTCTCTTCTTCAAATTTTGAATCTAAGTCACAGAGTCATAGAGCAAGACAGCACGGATACAGGCCCTTCGGCCCAACCAGTCCATACCGACCGCATTGTCACCCAACTCTCAATTTCCTGCGTTCAGCCCATATCCCTCTAAGCCCCACCCCTCTATGTACCTATCCAAGTGCTGCTTAAATGACACTATTGTACCTGCCTCACCCACTTCCTCTGGCAGCTCGTTCCATACACTCACCACCCTCTGCATGAAAAAGTTGCCCCTCAGGTCCCTTTTAAATCTTTCCCCTCTCATCCTAAACCCATGCTCCCTAGCTTTGGACTCCCCTACCCTGGGGAAAGGACTGTGACCATCCACCTTATCTAGGCCTCTCATAATTTTAAATATTTCTATAAGGTCGCCCCTCATTCTTCTGCGTTTCAAGGAATAAAGACCTAGCCTGACCAACCTTTCCCTATAACTCAGGCCCTATAGTCCTGGCAACATCCTTGTAAAATCTCTGCACTCTTTCCAGTGTAATTGAGATTAATAGATGTTCGTTAACCAAAAGTATAAAGGAAAATGGGGAAACGTTTGGAGTGTGGAAGAAGGTCATAGACCAGTCAGATATCATTGGCTCCTCTTGTCTCTATATCCTCCTGTTCATGTAACGGAATCATGGAAAATATTTGCACAGAATGAGGCCACTTGGCCCATCAAACTTCTGCTGGTTGAAGAACACTCGAGCCGAATCCCAGCCTCCAGCACTTGGTGAAAAGACCCGCAGCTTACAGTTCTTCAAGTCCACATCCAGGTCCTGTTTACCTGTGGGGAAGGTTTCTGCCTGGACTACCCTTTCTGGCAGTGAGTTCTGGACCATTGGTCTCTCGGTAAAGATGTTATCTTCCTGTCCCCTCCCGACTTTAAATCTGTTCCCCTGGTTTTGATGCCTTGATAAAAGAAACAAGTTCTCCCTACTTATTCTGCCTCAGCCCTTATAATGTGACACATTAAAATGAAGCTCCAATTTGCCTCATTGATTCCAAAGCACACATGCCCAAATGAATAGGTCCTGGGCAAAATTTCTAACCCACTCACTGACTTCACTGGTGAGAGGAATTTACAAATCAAGATGAAAAGAGAAACAAATATTGAGATATCAATATCCAGGAATGACATCAGCCCAGACAACTGCCTTATGGCTTATGCTGCACTGAAAATTCTTGTGGATGTCCGTGGCTATTTAGTTGGTTCTTCAGTGATTGTCTATCAAAGCTGGTGGTTGGATTCCATTGTCCTCTGGAAATGTGTGCGACAAACTGAGACAGAAACCTCTGCATTTCTGTTGCTCCTTTAACATCCGGTGGTGTGCCCTAGAGGTTTCACAGTGAAGTAATTCTCCGAGTCCAGTCACCATTGCATCGTGAGCTGCTTTTACTGAATCAATATCACATATCCATTGCAAAAGTTGGGGAAAGACTTCTCGCACTCTGACTCCCTCTGAAACCTGTGCCGAACCAAACATGAAGAAAGCATCGTCTAAGGGTGCTAAATGGAGCACGGGTGAGTTCACATGACTTTGGGCAGCTGCATCCTAGGGCAAAGAAATCCACCCAATGTTATTTTAATCCAATTTCCAATTCATGCTTTGATTGAACATGTGATTGTCTGATTTGGCTGACACCACTTAACCTGGCTTCTCTGCCCAGATGAGACAGACATGTTGTCGGAGCTGGAAACCCTCCAATATTTACACTGGGGTATTGTGTGTTTATTTATTCATGGAATTTGGCAAGGCTGGTGATTATTGTCCATCCCTAATTGTCCTGTTATCTATTTAAGAGACATTTGCATAGGCAGATCAACAGGGAGGGAATGGAGGGATAAAGACCATGTGCAGGCAGTTAGGATTAGAGTCATACAGCACAGAAACAGGCCCTTCTGCCCAACTGGTCCAAGCTGACCAAGATTCCCATCTAAGTTAGTTCCTTTTGCCTACGTTTGGCCCATATCTCTTGAAAGATTAGTTTGCATTGACATCATGGTTGGCACAGCATCATGGGCCAAAGGGCCTAGTTCTATGTTCTATGAGTGCTTCGCTGGGCCATGTCAGAGGGTAGGTAAAAGTCACTACGTTGGTGGGTCTGGAGTCACAGATAGGCTAGGTTGGGTAAGGCCAGCAGATGAGGTTTTCTTTAACAATTAGGCAGTTTAGTTATTACTATTATAGAGTTTTTAAATTCTGGATTCATTTAATTGAATTGAAATTCCCCAGATAGTGTGGTGGGATTCAAACTCCTGTCCCAGATGTGTGTCCAAACCTTTGGATACCAGTCTACTCCGTCACCATACCCCACAAACTGCCTTGAGAAAGATGTTCACACAATTGCTAACTGTGCTCGGTAAAGCAGCCAACATAATCAAAGGCCCCACCCACCCCAGACATTTTCTCTTCTCCCCCCACCCATTGGGTAGAAGATACAAAAGCCTGAAAGCACGTACCACCAGGCTCAAGGACAGCTTCTATCCTGTTGTTATAAGACTATTGAACGGTCCCCTAGTACGATAAAATGGACTCTTGACCTCACAATCTACCTCGTTATGACCTTGCACCTTACTGTCTGCCTGCACTGCACTTTCTCTGTAACTGTAACACTTTATTCTGCATTCTGTTATTGTTTTACCTCGTACTACCTCAATGCACTGTGGTAATGAAATGATCTGTGTGGATGGCATGCAAGACAACGTTTTTCACTGTACCTCGGTACATGTGACAATAGTAAACCAATTTACCCATTTAAAAAATCTGTGCCCCACTTGTCCCGTGCCTTCTCAGCAGTGATACAGGACTAACACAACACGATATGTGCCTGAAGCACTGCTGTGGCATGTGACAAGTACTCTTTGTTTGTCATAAGTAAAGTCAGGTCCCGGAAGCCAGGCAGGCGTGTCTAGAAAACACACCAGATGCTCAGTGTTGCTATGGAGAGTTGCAGGGAATTGTTTGCATTTCCTTTTCATTCGTAACCCCTGTCAATCCTTGTGGACAACCCAGTTTACCTCCAGATTACAGCTACAACTTGGTTTTGCTTGTATCGTCATCTCCCTCTGTAGCCGAAGTGTCCTGTTGCCTTTCAAGTGCTGAGAGTAAACCTAAACACTTAAAGATCGCTGCTCTGGCCCATAGTATTAGGCTGGCTAGTTGAATGCGGTTACTAGACAGTACAGAACTGCGCTGGTGTTCAGTCAAGCCCTAACTGGAGCACAGAACCCCATGTATAGTTATATATTGATTGTTTTCCCTGTAATTGCAATTTACCTTCTTGGGATTGAGGGTGACTTACTTCCACTCAACCTTTGGGGGTCCGGATGAGGCCAATATGATGAAGTCATGCATCTTTGTTCCAGATGCATAACCTCAAGGTTCTCAGTACCTTCCTGAATGCAATTTTGGTCACCCCATTACAGGAAGGATGTGGAGGCTTTGGAAAGGGTGCAGAAGAGTTTTATCAGGATGTTGCCTGGATGAGAGGGTATAAGTTATGAGGAGAGGTTGGACAAACTTTTGTTGTTTTCTCTGGAGCATCAGAGTCTAAGGGGAGACCTGAAGGAAATTTATAAAGTTATGAGAGGCACAGATAGGGTAAGTAGTCAGAATCTTTATCCCAGGGTAAAAATGTCAAATAACAGAGGACATGCATTTCAGGTGACAGCGGGGATGTTTAAGGGAGACGTGTGGGGCAAGTTTTTTTACACGGAGAGTGGTGGGTGCCTGGAATGGGCTGCCAGGGGGAGTGGTGGAAGCAGATATGATAGGGGCATTAAAGAGGCTGTTATATAGTCACATGAATATGCAGGGAATGGAAGGATATGGATCATGTGCAGGCAGAAGAGGTTTAATTTAATTTGGCATCATGTTTGGTGCAGACATTGTGGGCCGAAGGGTCTGTTCCTGTGCTGTACTGTTCTGTGTTCTGTGAATGTCCCTTCTCCATTTTGAGTGATCATGGGCCAGAGATTGCCAGGAGTCAGGCTTTCAGAACATCCTTGAATTTTTTCCTCTGTTCACCTGGAAATCTCTTCCTACGACAAAGCTCAGAATAGAGGGTCTGGTTCCGGAGTTTGGTTTGGGTATGTGAATGACATGGCCTGCCAAGCATAGTCAAGGGAGAGTAACCAGGGTTTCATTACTGAAGATACAGTGTGTCAGTGATCAGCAAATAAAGAACATCCACGTTCAACATCTCTGATCAAACTTTTTATTTATACACAGGACATGAGTGGCACTGGCATTTACATCTCATCCCTAATCGCCTTTTGAGATGTTCATGAGCCACTTGTGTGAATGATTGCAGTCTGTGTGGTGAAGATGCCCCCCAGTGCAGCTGGGGGAAGGATTCTAGGGTTTTAGCCAAGCGACAATGAGGGAGCAGGGAAATCTTTCCAAAAACAGGATGGTGTATCACTTGGAGAGCAAAGTGCAGGTGTGGCATTCCCCCTTCTTATTGCGTGTCTTTCTTGGCTCTCCTGGGTTTAGGAGATGCTGTTGGTGAAGCCTGGATGTATAACTGGCGTGTACCAATGGTGTGTGACTGTTCCTGCTGAGAATGATTCAGCAGAAAAAAAAACTTTGAGTCATAGATTGAGGAGATGACAACCTGCAATCCAATCCGAATGGAGTAGATCTTCCCTCTCCATAGCTCCCAACGCTTCAGCTTAATCCAGACATGCCAGTGCCTCCTCTCCAAATCCCTGTTGCATGAGGTTTCCCAGGTCATTCCTGAATACGGAGAAGAAAGCAAGGGGTTTGCACTGCTGTTGGGTCAAGTGGCCAACCTGGGTCTTGTAACTGCTTGTTTGATCTCTGTGAATCAGAATCAGAGTTATTGTCACTGACAAGTGACGTGAAGTTTGTTGTTTTGCAGAAGCAGTACAGTGCAAGACGTAAAATTACTATAAATTACAAAGATAAATAAACATTGCAAAAACAAAATGGAATAACAAGGTAGTGTTCATGGGTTCATGGACCGTTCAGAAATCTGATGGCAGAGGGGAAGAAGCTGTTCCTGAATCGTTGAGTGTGGGTCTTCAGGCTCCTGTGCCTCCTCCCCGATGGTAGTAATGAGAAGAGGGAATATCCCACTCCAGAGCCCTGAGCAGGCTGACACACTTGAGGGGGTGGTGCCACCTTTTGACTGAAATATTAATCCAAGGCTCTGTAGTCTTTGATTTAATTTAAACGATCCCTGTGCCACTCATTTCAAGAAAAACTGTAGCACATCCCCAGTGTCCTGACCAATATTTATTCTTCAGTCACAATATTACCACATTCCTGTTGTGGGATCTTGCTGTGCCCAAATTAGTTGCTGAGTCTATGACATTGCAACAAAGGCTTTGAATCATCTTTGGCTGTGGAGCACTTTGGCACCTTCTGAAAGGGACAAGGAATATTCTGTAGAAACACGTCTTTCTCCTTTGTAAAGAGATCTTTGGATGGTGGTTTACTTGATTTGCCAGATGACCTTTTCTCATGTGCTATATATTTTTGACAGCTACAGTTTCTCAATGAGGGAGTAACCATGGTAGCAGGAGGTGGACTAACCTCAGATCTGTTGAAAGGTCGAAGCTTCTCTGGCTGTCAGTTTGAATTTCCTGACCGGAATTGAACAAAAGCCTTGCACCTTTTTTAATATTTTTGACCAAAGACGATTTGAAATCTGTTTGTTTGTCAAGGCTTGAACCAACGGATTTGAGAACAAAGTTGTAAAATATTGAGAGAAGGGTGTGTAGAAGTCCTCGTGTTGAGTAAAGATTTCAACACAAACTGGTAGGGAGCACACAAGGGATTACGTGTGTGAACACGCTTGTATCTTTAATATCATGTGATGATAAAGATGGGATAAACATAGGATTAGTGCTGGATTGGTGTAAATGAGTGCTTGGTGGTTGGCATGGACTCAATGGCCATGTTTTATATATAAAACTAAAGGGGGTCAAGTGATGCGGCTGGTGGAGCCACTGCCTCATCGTGCCAATGACCCTGGTTAGGTCCTGGTCTCTGGTGCTGTCTATGTGGAGTTTGCATGTTCTCCCTGTGACAGTGTGGGTCCCCCCGGATGCTCTGGTTTCCTCCCCCATCCCGAAGACGTGCGGGTTGGTAAGCTCATTGTCCACTGTAAATTGCCTCCCGTGTGTGGGTGGGTGGCAGAACCTGGGGGGGGTGCGGGGGAGATATGATGAGAACGTGGGAAGGAAAAATAAATGGGATTAGTGTAGGATTGATGTCAATGGGTGGTTGACGTTCAGCATGGACTCAGTGGGCCGAAGTGCCTGTTTCCATGTTTTATCTCTATGGCAATATGAAAGATGCCTGTGATTCTGCATCATATCTATTGTAGATGGTTATTGTGGGGAGGTGTGCC
This sequence comes from Pristis pectinata, assembly GCF_009764475.1. NCBI lineage: Eukaryota > Metazoa > Chordata > Chondrichthyes > Rhinopristiformes > Pristidae > Pristis > Pristis pectinata. The sequence continues at coordinate 2,563,292 of NC_067426.1, forward strand.
CCTGCTGTCATTAGGTTGTGGCATGTGATCACAAAGGAATCATGGAAGATTTATGTCACTGAATGAGTCAAAGTCCAAGTCTGCACAAGTCCATGTGTGCACAGGTGCAATGAAAAACTTACTTGCAGCAGCATCACAGGCACAGAGCATCAGATACACAACATTCTCAAGAAAAGCATAAATTAAACATAAATTATACAAAATTATACAAGAAAGAACACAATTAGAACAAAAAGAAAACAAAGTCCATTGCAGTGCAAAGTGATCAAAATGGCCACAGTGTTGCTCTACTGTAGTGATTAGGGTTGTGCCGGTTGGTTCTAGAACCGAATGGTTGAAGGGAAGTAGCTGTTCTTGAACCTGGTGGTGTGGGACTTCAGGCTTCTGTACCTCCTGCTTGATAGTAGGTGTGAGAAGATGGCATGGCCCAGATGGTGGGGATCTTTGATGGTGGAGGTTGCCTTCTTGAGGCAGCGCCTCCTGTAGATACTCCCGATGGTGGGGAGGGATGTGCCCGTGATGTATGGGGCTGAGTCCACTACTCTCTGCAGCTTCCTGTGTATTCAAGTTTTTGTACCAGACCATAATGCGACCAGTCAGGATACTTTCAACAGTACATCTGTAGAAGTTTGTTAGAGTGTTCGTTGACAATCCGAACCTCCTCGCCTTCCTTGTGATTACATCTATGTGCTGGACACAGGACATTTGGTTCATGTCAGATGAAAGAGAGTGACCCCGCCTGCGACCACCACTGGGTCTGCGGCCCTACAGCTCCAAGAGGCATCCAAGCACTGTTTAAGTGTGACGAGGGGCTACTGCCTCCATCACCCTTTCAGGCAGCGAGTTCCAGACCCCTTTCTCTTCATCGCCCGCAGTCGAACATCGACTTCCGACCTGGTGCCATCAAGTCCGGTGTTTATTACCCATCCCTCATTGCCTTTGAACTGAGCGATTTGCTGACCCATCTCATTCCTGAAGGAGACTGGTGAACAAATGGGGTGTTCCAACAAGTAACCAGCTTTTACATTGATCTTAGAACAGTAGAGCACAGGAACAGGCCCTTTGGCCCATGATGTCCGTGCCGACCATGCTGATCTGACTAAACTCGTCTGTCTGCACGTGGTCTGTATCCCTCCATTCCCTGCCTCTTCATGAACCTGTCTAAATGTCTCTTAAACACCACTGTCATATCTGCTTCCACCACATCCCCTGGCAGCTCGTTCCAGGCACCCGCCACTCTCTGTGTAAAATAACTTAACCCATAAATCTCTTTTAAACTTTCCCCCTCTCACCTTAAACCTCTGCCCTCTAGTATTTGACATTTCCATGCCAGGAAAAAAAAGCGCTGATTATCTACCCTATCTATGCCTCTCATAATTTAGATAATTACCTGAATTTAACTTTCCTAGCAAAAGCTGCTATGCTGGGATTTGATTGGTCCATTGAGAAACCCATTGGGCTCCCATTTCCTTGGCATTAACTCACCAATGGTGAGCACCATTGGCCTATTGGAAGAACTGCAGTGACAGGAGGATGGAGTGAATATCTGCTTTGTATTTCTGTCTGTGCAACACTAACAGGTCAGGTTCATCATGAAAGGATAGGGAAAAAAATGAGACATAAAAATATGCAAAAAGAGACTTGGTTTTTGTACAAGAGTCTGCAGATTCTGGAATCTGGAGCAAGAAACAAAATGCTGGAGGAACCCAATGGGTCAGGCAGCATCTGTGGAGGAAAATGGACAGTAGACATTTCAGTTCAAGACTCTTCATCCAGCCCAGATGAAGGGTCTCAACCCAAAATGTGGACTGTCCATTTCCCTCCACAGATGCTGCCTGACCCGCTGATTCCTCCAGCATTTTGTTTATGCTTGGATTTCTGTAGCCCCTTTCACATCCCAATCAGGATATCCCAAAGCTCTTCACAGCCGTTGAAACACTTTTGAAGTGTTGACTGTTGTGACATAGGGAATGTGCTTTTATGGACAAAAGTTGTCAACTGCCAGCATTATCCTGCAGGAAGAACTTCTGATACAACACAAGGGTATGGCCAACTTCACCACAACTCTTCAGCATTTCTTACTGCTGGTTATTTCCTGGCACTGTGACCAGATGTTTGAGCCTCTGACCCTTGGGCAAGAATAGCAGCAGCAGTTTTGTGAAGAAAGAGGTAGAAGAGATGACATGACAGATGCATAAAAATGGAAGCTGCCAAGGCCATAACTGGAATGATTCTGTTTCACTTCCTATTTTGAATCTTGAGAAACAGTTGTCATTGAACTTGCTCTGAAGTGGCAAGTACTCCAGATAGTGAAACTGGTCTCTACGGGAAGTTCTCTTTAGAAGTCAAAATGGTACTACAATAAGTTAGGAGTATGTTAAAGAAAACAAATCAGATTTACAGTTCTGATCACTACGCTGTAGGAAAAGTGTAATTGCACTGGAAAGATTCACCAGAATGTTGCCTGGAAGGAATATTTTGGTTGTGAGGAGAGACTTGATCGGATGGCTTGTTTTGTTCAGAGCAGAGAGTCTGAGGGGGGGGACCACTGGAAGTAAACAAGATTATTGGAGCATAGCTAAGGGTACTAAGAAACTTTCCTCCATGTCAGAGGTATCTAACACCAGAAGACATTGGTTTCAGGTGATGAGTAAAAGGTTTAGAGGGGATCTGAGGAAGAATTTTTCCACCCAGAGAGTGGCTGCAATCTGGAACACTCTACCTTAGGGGTGGTGGAGACACTCAACAAATGTAAGTGCATCCAGATGAAGCATTCGAAGCATCCAGATGAGCATTTGAATTACTAAGGCATTGTAGGTTGTGGACCAAGTGCTCGTAAATGGGATTAGTATAGATAGATGGAGTGGTAGAATCATACACAGCACAGAAACAGGCCCTTCAGCCCACCATGTCCATACTGACCATCAAGTACCGATACTAATCCCATTGAGAGTTGACATAGACATGGTGGGATGAAGGACCAGTTTCTGTGCTGTACAACTCTAACTCTAAGCCAGTTAAGCACCTTAGAAAGTTTCATTTTGTTGAAGCTGCGATATAAGTTGTTCAAAAAAGGGTTGAAGAACTATTGGCCTGTAACTTTGTCTCTGCACAGCAGAATTGCTCATTGCTAATATTGCCTTTAACTAAGACAAAGCTGTAATTTACACGAGGTTTGAGAAGTAGCACAAGTGAAAGTTAATAAAGGAGATGCAATTTGGGACAGGTTTACAGACTAGAGTTGGGGCAGAATTTTTGGGGTCTGTAATGAGGGTAATGGTGTTTTTCACCGGTGTTGAAGAGTGACAGGGTTCTGTGGTGTGGATGTCATTGTTCACTGTGCTGGTTGACGTCAGTCATCAGACCGAAACGATCTTGTCCGTGTCGCAAGAGTGGTGCTGTGCAGCTAATCAGGTTGAAGGTTTCTGATAGGTAGCAAACCAGGAAGCCAAAAGCTCTTATTTTTAACTTGCAATTAAACCATTTTGCACAAAGCAAAATAGACATTTTGGCATAAATTATTGTTGAGGTAAACTGAAATCTCATAATTTGTAATTTTTTTTAACAACATTGATTTTTGAAAAAAAAATTTGACATAGATTCAAAGTCAGCTTTTCAAGGCCAGAAAGACTGTTCAACAGTAATTATGACTCTGAACATTGTTGCACCTGATTCACCAAAGCCAAACGTTTTCAGTGTACTTTTTATTGTGAGACTAGTGCAACAATCGTAGCTGTCCAGTCTCTCGGAGTAGTTTTGATTGGATAGTGGGGGGTTGTATCATTGATACACTTGGAGGGGTGCGGAGTCACTGACAGTAACTTCTGGATTTATGTGAACACACAAAACGCTGGAGGAACTAGCTTCTGCAGTGGTGAGGATCTCGGGAGGAAGCTGAATTGGATCATTTATTCAGCACTTCTGGCTGACTTGTGAATGTGCCAACTGTAGAAGTCATTGTAATGGTGAGCACTGGTTCTCCATGCACATTTTGGGCTATGGTTTACGTCTGGCTGTAAGTAGGACCAGAAACATGGCTCAGATTCACTTGGGTCATTGGTACAACACCTTGCAACTCTTTACCCAGTGTTACAGATAGGGTTCCTAAATGTAGAAGTGAAGTGGTTTGGAAAAGCCAATGTGTATTTCATAATTCAACCTCTGGCTGAGATGCACTGCTTTATGTATTGGAATGACCCGCAATGACTTGTACATATAACATTTGAAGGGTTTATACAGTACAGCCAGGGGTTAACTGTGAGTGGAGAGGGATTTATTCCAGATACCTTCCGCAGAGTACTCTCTTGCAGCTCACAGTTGGAGCTGCCCGTGGCCACGCACTGGGAGACCTGCAGCAGGAGACTGGCTAATGCATGTCACCTGCTGTTTCTGTCGATTGGAGAAAAAAATCATTGACGACCCTCCCAGAGCAAGAGCTCAATCACCAGGAATACTGCTGGGGCCTGACACAGTCAGATCGGATTATTTTGACTGATTCTGTGTGCACTCACTACATGAGTGAAAGCACAAGGGGGCTTATTTTGAACATAGAACATTACAGCACAGTACAGGCCCTTCAGCCCACAGTGTTGTGATGACATTTTATCGTGCTCTAAGATCTATCTAACCCTTCCCTACCACATAACCCTCTATTTCTCTGTCATTCATGTGCCTATCTAAGAGTGTCTTAAATGTCCCTAATGTATCTGCCCCCAAAACCTCTGCCGGCAGTGCGTTCCATGCACCCACCACTTTCCGTGTAAAAAACTTACCCCTGACATCCCCCTTATACCTTCCTCCAATCACCTTAAAACTATGCCCCTTCATGTTGCCTATTTTGGCTTATGATGGTGAGTAGTGGATATAAATTCAAGTCCACAACCATCCAGGGGTTTACTATTGCCACATGTATCGAGATACAGTGAAAAGCTTTTGTTCCAAGCCATCCAGACAGATCATCCACAGGTAAGTACAAGAGGAAAAAAAGCACAGTGAAGACTATAGTGTTACTGTAACAGAGAAAGTGCAGTACAGGTAGACAAATAAGGTGCAAGGGCCGTAACAATGTAGATTGAGAGATCAAGAGTTCATCTTTAGCATATGAGAGGTCCATTCAAGAGGTCTTATAACGGCAGGATAGAAACTGTCCTTGAGCCTAATGGTACATGTTCTCAAGCTTTTGTATCTTCTGCCCAGTGGGAGGGGGGAGAAGACAAGAATAATTGGGGTGGGTGGGGTCTTTGATTAGGTTGGCTGTTTCCTGAGGCAGCAAGAAGTGTAGACAGAGACAATGGAGGGGAGACTGGTTTTTGTGATGGACTGGGCTGGCGTTCACATTTCTTGGGGTCTTGGGCAAGCAGTTTGCGTATCAAGCTGTGATGCATCTGATAGGAACCTTTCTATGGTGCATCTGTCAAAATCGATGAGGGTCATCAGGGACATACTGAATCTCCATAGCCTCCTGAGAAAGTAGAAGACAGTGGTGTGCTTTCTTAGCTTAGGGGTCCATGTGGCTGGACCAGGGACAAATCATTGGTGATATTTACACCTTGGAACCAGTGCTGTAGTGAGGGAATGCTGGAGTAAACCTCAAATTGGTGGAAACACTCAGCAGGTCAGGCAGCATCTTGGAGAGAGAGGTAACATTTAACATTTTAGGGTTTGTAAACAATTAGTTATAGAGCGGTGATGGAGGAATGGATAAAACAAGGTGCCAGGGGTGGCGTGGTAACTGTGCTGTTTATGGAGCCGCTTGGTTAATCGGCAACGAGGACCGTTTGAGAGGGTGAAACCATAGGGACATTTAAAGCAGAACTGTTGCTGAAACCCTGAAGCCGAAAGGAGAGTACTGGAACTGCCCAGCAAATCAGACAGGCTGTGGAGAGGGACAAACAACGCCAACATTACAGGTGTCTAACCTTCCAGCAGATCTGGTTAATTCTGACACTAACAGAGAAGGCAAGCTTCGCTGAAGTTGTTGAATTCAGAATTGATTCCGGAGTGTTGCAACGTCTGGACAGAAGGTGTGCTGTTGTTCTTCAAGTTTATGTTGGGCCTTGTAGAGTATGAGAGACCACAGACAAAGGTCACAGTGGGAGTGGGATGAAAGATGTTGCACTGCTGATTTGTGATCATGGTAATTGGTTTTATTATTGTCACACGTACCGAGCTGCAGCAAAAAAACTTTGTTCTGCATGCCATCCAGACAGATCATGCCAAACATAAGTACATTGAGGTAGTACAAGGGGAAAACAATAACAGATTGCAGAATATAAGTGTTACAGTTACAGAGGAAGTGCAGTGCAGGCAGACAATAAAGTGCAAGGGCCACAGTGAGGTAGATTGAGAGATCAAGACTTCCATTTTTATTGTACAAGAGGTCATTCAAGAGTCTTATAACAGTGGGATAGAAGCTGTCCTTGGGCTTGGATGGATGGGATATTAAAGCAGCACCTTTATCCACTCCAGAGTCAAGTACTGCAGATGCTGGAAACCCAAAATTAAAATGCTGCGAATACTCAACAGATCAGGCAGCGTGTATGGAGAGAGAAGCTGTTAAAATCTCTGCTTAACAACCCCCATATCCTCGACCCTTGGGTGGATATTAGAGCATTCTGTGGAGTTATTTTGAACAAGAGTCCAGTGACAATGAGGGTCACCGTTCCCCCATCCACAATACCTCACAGCAGCCATTCCTCAGATTGTTGATCCTGGATCTTACTTTTCACAATTTGGCTGCCACCTTCCCAAACTATAAAGGTGAGTGCTGTCCACAAGTACTTGCTTGGCTGAGAGGGTTTTTGAAAGTCCTTAGATGGTGAAAGCTGCTCTATAAATGTTGTTCTTGCTTAGTGATTAGTAAAACTGTTCCATTTAGTTTGTGCATCAGCGCAGGACTTGAGCTGTCCTCTTCAAACATGTCAAACAACACACTGAACCAGCATTGGTGATTGTGGTGGCCAGCCCATGTGGAACCTCGTACTTGCTTGTCAGTGTTCAGGAAATCCCATCTGAATGAGAGCCACGACTAGACAGGAGGTCTGGCTGTGAATGTCGCTGTCAGACTTGCTCACAGTGAACAAATTTCTCTCAACCAACATCAGTGAGGAAGAGCCTGTGCATGTGAGATGAGAAGTAATGATTTAGTGAATGGTCACAACTTGAGCTGGATAAGATGTTCCATGAAGCAGACTGCACTGCAAAACGTAACCCGTGGCTGTAATTGGAGTAAGTCAGTCCTATCTAAAATATTGCTTCATAAACCATCACTGAACCTGTAATATTTTTGAACCCTTCTAGTGACAAACAGGCCAGTAAATTGTCCCATGCTGACAGCCCACTGTACAGATTGCAAAGATCAATTTAATGTTTATAAGTCTTTAATCTTTAATTAACATTGTGCATCAAAGTCTGAACCACAGCAATGGCAGTGTGGGCTTCCACATACTGTTGTCTCCTGCTGTTTAAGAGCAAGGGAGACTGACACTGCTTGTCAGTTCTGCAGCATCTGCCATTGTACATCAAACAGAATGCTGATTCTTTGCACAATTTATACTTTGCACCCTGTCCTGAAGTGTTAAAAACTGATGCCGTGAATTGCTTGAGGTAAATTTCACAACGGAATATTTTAAAATTAAATGATATCAGACATAAGTCATCGCAGACTCAGACTGCACTGACTTTCTGCATGTGGAACGCAGAACATGGGAGAGTGGGCAAAGCAGTGGCAGAGGGAATGCGGTGCAGGGACGTGTGGGGTTTATGCACTTTGGTAGGAGGAATAAAGGTGGAGACTATTTTCCAAATGGGGAGAGAATTTCAGAATCAGAGTGCAAAGGGACCTGGGATCCTAGTTCAGGACTTCCTTAAGGTTTAATTCTTAAGGAATTTTGGGATTGAAAATTTGTGAGGTTTGTCACTGCCTTTTCTACTGGTAACTGGCGACATTGAGTGCCTTGGTGATGTGATGTCTGGGTTCCAGTTGCTCTGTGTCCTCTGCTTGCTAGGATAGGGCAGACTCAGGAAATCCAGATTCTTGAGCCCAGGTGAAGGGTCTTGACCCAAAACATCCACTGTCCATTTTCCTCCAAAGGCTTCCTGACTCTCCGTGCATTAAATGTAAACATTTCTTTCTCTATGGACCTCTTCACATATTTCTCCCAGTTCTGCTTCATAAGGCAAGGAGCTGCCTTTCTGAACCACTGCAGACTGTGTGGGGAAGATGCTCCATAGTGCTGTCGATGAGTTTCAGGATTTAGATCCAGTGCTGATCAGGGACCGGTGATATACTTCCAGGGTGGTGTGTGACTTGGAGAGGTGGAGTTCCTCTGCAGTGGAAACCCTTGTCGGTAGCCGAGACTATGAGCTGGGAAGCTCTGTAGCAGCCTGGATAAGTGCATACTGTGCACCTCAGTAATGTTGTTGATGGTAGTAAGGTGCCACGTATACACTGCAGCCTGTGGGGATATTTTGATCACATTAAGGCTTGCTGATGGAGAGAATATGTTGCAGGAAATTTTAGGCTTCCCTTAGGGTAATAATCCAGCCCCGTATGAAAGGAGAGTGAGGTGCAGAATAGTCCTCTCGATAATTTCTCTAAAAAAGTCTGTTTATCCAGCCTCCCCTCCATTGACACTGTCTACAGTTCCCGCTGCCTCGGGAAAACAGCCAACATAATCAAGGACCCCACCCCCCGAACATTCTCTCTTCTCCCCTCTCCTGTAGGGCAGAAAATACAACATGTTATTAAACTGGAGAGAGTGCAGAAAATATTTGCAAGGATGTTGCCAGGACTTGAGGGACTGAGTTATGGGGAGACGATGGGTAGGCTGGGACTTTATTGCTTGGAGTGTAGGAGACTGAGAGGTGATGTTATAGAGATGTATAAAATTATGAGGGGTATAGATAGGTTGAATGCACACAGTCTTTTTCCCAGGGTTGAGGAATCGAGAACTAGAGGGAGTAGGCTTAAGGTGAGAAGGGAGAGATTTAATAGGAAGTTGAGGGGCAACTTTTTTATACAATGGGTGGTATCTGTGTGAAATGAGCTGCCAGAGGAAGTTGATGGGGCAGGTACAATAACAACTTTTAAACGATAGTTGGATAGGAGCATGGATTGGAAAGGTTAGGAAGGTTTGGCAAATGCTGAACACTGGCAAATGGGACTAGCTTGGATGGGCATCTTGGTCAGCATGGACCAGTTGGGCCAAAGGGCCTGTTTCCGTGCTATGTAGCTCTATGACTCTAAAAGCTTGAAACCACACACCATCAGACTCTTGAACAGACCTCCTGTATAATAAAGATGAACTCTTGATCTCAATCTACCTCATTGTTGCCCTTGCTCCTTATTGTCTACCTGCACTGCACTTTCTCTGTAACTGTAACACTATATTCTGCATTCTGTATTGTTTTCCTTTTGTACTACCTCAATGTATTTATGTATGGAATGATCTATCTGGATGGCACGCAAACAAAAACTGTTTACTATACCTCAGTCCATGTGACAATCCTAGGCCAGTTGCTAATTACCAAGCCAGACTTTGTGGTAGTTCTTCTTGCAGAAATGATCATCAGAAGCAATTTCATTCCCTTGGCTTCTTTCTTCAGTTTAATCTATAAACATGCTAAACGCAGATTTCCTTTCACTTATTTGCTGTATTCTGCCGATTAACATCTCCTCCAACCTGTCCATGTCTTCCAAAGATCTGAAGATGATCATGTCAACCAGTAGGCTCTTCATTGTATGAGCTGTAAGTTCTGTGTGAGCTGTTCGAATGCAAGATCTGTTACAGTGAAGTCTTCCCCTGACATCATGCTGTGCACAAGCTGCATCACTCTCCAAGCTGCCCTCTGAGTTCCATATCACCCCATTGTTCACATCCTCACCTAGGCTAATATCCACCTTTGTTCTGGCTACCCTGCATTAGCTCCCTGGCTCCCAGTGGATTGAATTTAAAATCCTTGTCATCGTCCATGGATTTCTTCCTGGACTTCTCGGTCTAGAATTGCCCTCTCTTTTGTACCTTTTCCATTGTTGAGCACCTCTCCCCCCCTTCACCCAATCTCCTCTCCTCAGACGTGTTCCGAACTCAACAAATGACCACAGTCTTAAAATAATCAACAAAAAACTCCATGCATTTTGTGTTTTATCAGATGGGTCATAAGATCCAGTTATCCAGCCGGTTGTGTGTTGCTGTGAATGTGCCAGGGTCTAAAGCTAAAAGAATATCAGAACATGTGAGCCTTAGGAGTGTAGGAGCTTGACAGGTGATCGTAGAGTCATAGAGTCATTGTCATAGAGTCACAGACTCATACAGCACAGAAACAGGCCCTTCAGCCCATCACATCCATACTGACCTTTTTGCCCATCTGCACCAATCTCATTTGCCCACATTAGGACTGTATCCGACTGTGGCTTGCCTGTTCAAGTGTCTGTCCAAAGCCTATTAAACAAAGTGATTGTATCTGACTCCACCACCTCCTCTGGCAGCGAGTTCCAGATATCAAACACTCTCTGTGTAAATAAAACTTACCGCCCAGATCCCCTTTAAACCTCCTCCCATTCACCTTAAGCCTATGCCTTCTTGTTTTTGATACCCCTACCATGGGAAAAAGATTTTGATTATCTACCCTAACAATGCCTCTCATAATTTCACACACCTCTATCAGGTCACCCCTCAGCCTCCTTCACTCCAGGGAAAACAAGCCCAGACTGTCCAATCAATCCCCATAGCTAAAGTCCTTCAATCCAGGCAACACCATGGTGAATGTCCTCTGCACTCTCTCCAGCACAACCACAAGCTTCCTATAGTCTGGTGCCCAGAACTACACACAGTGCTCCAAGTGTGGCCCAATCAGTGTTTTGTAAAGTATAATAATCTAACAATCTGTTTATAATAACGTTGAAGAAGGATGCTTTGGCTCGGAGATTTGAAAGAATTTCTCTGCTCTTTATTAAAAAGTATGTTGGGATCTGCAACATATTGCCCCGACTCTTACGTTTTCTATGCCCTAACCTGTGAAAGCAACATCCTGGTGAATCTCCTCTGCACTCTGTCCAGTGCAGCCACACCTCTCCTATTGTGCTGGTGACCAGAACTGTACTCAGTACTCCAAGTGTGGTCTAATCAGTGATTCGTAAAGTTGCAACATCCACTCCCAACTTTTTAATTTTATGCCTCAACCTGTGAAGCCAAGCATGACATATTCCTTCCTTACTGCCCTGTCTACCTGTGTTGCTACTTTTAGGGAACTATGGACTTGTACCTCTAGGTAGCTCTGTCCATTAACATTCCTTCATGCTCTACCATTCACTGTATACAGTATGTCCTACCCCTATTTGATTTCCCAAAATACATCACCTCACAATCTACCTCATTATGGCTTTGCACCTTATTGTCTACCTGCACTGCACTTTCTCTGTCACTGTAACACTTCATTCTGCATTCTGTTATTGTACTACCTCAGTACTTCAAATATTGTTCCTTCCTACACTGCATCCATGGTCATGTGACCTTGACTTCAATTTGATTAAAATATTATCTGGAAAGAGGATATATTCTCTCATTAATGTTGAACATTTGGTACCTCAATAATTACCAGCAAAAGGCACTGCCAGACGAGAGTTTGGCGTATGGTATTGCATGTCTCTTTTACACACATTCTGCCTGAAGGCTATTTCTTTCAGATGTGTGTGGCAGCAAAGCCTCATTTGTAGGGAAAAGGTTGTAATCCTGTAAACATACACTGTGTCTCTGATTGATTCAAGACACAGCCAAATGTTCACTATCAGCAGAACTATAAATTGCTTGTAAGGGCAGATCAGAGTCTAGAGGACAGAGGTACCACGCTTCACCACAAATGGAATTAACATAATTTTAATTAGAGTTGGGTGAACAGAGCATGTTTTTTTTTCCTTTCATTGGATTGATGGCTTTGAGTGCTGATCACTGCAAGAACTGACTGTGCAAAATAATTTGTCCATTCCTTTTGTTCAAAGTTCCTCAAAGTTGTCCCTGCAGTAGCTCCCTTGTGACTCTGTCACTGCAATCATTGGCATGTTTGGAGAAGTACAAGTTCTCTTTTTCAAAAGAGTTGAAGTAGCAGGTTAAACACAGATGGTTTCCGATCAATTGCACAGCCTTGCTGTGCTTGTCCCTGTGATTATGTGACTGCAGTTGAAACTTTTGTTCGCACTTACCCGCAGTTCCTGAGGCGATCATGTTTGCTACTTTTTGCTGAATAAAACCTTTCCGGAGCACATTGCTAAATGCTTCGACCGTGAAGCGGCAGCTATTCCGGTGTGGCCAAGACCAGGAGCGTGTAACGGTGTGGACACTCACAGTGCTGCATATAACTGTGGTCTCCAGATCAGAAAATAAACCAACTGAGCACTTTGTGCTATAAGGGTTTTATTTCTTAAGGTGAAGAAGGAACAACAAATCTTGCATTTCCAAAGTATCTTGTCATCACTCCAAGGTGCTTCACAAGCAAAAGAATACTTTTGAAGTGTTGCAATATAGGAGACACACCATCCAATTTACTCCCAGCAAGCACCACTGACAGCAATGTAATAATAATCAAACAATCTGTTACTAATAATGTTGAAGGAGGATGTTTTGGCTAGGACACTCGAGAAAACTTCTCTGCTCTGCATTGAAAAACACATTGGGATCTGCTGTGTCTACATGAGGGGGCAGATAGAGCCTTGGTTTTGCAAACATTTGTAGGGCAGTACCTCAGACAATGCAGCACACCCTCAGTTCTGCACTGGAGCACCAGCTAAATGAGTTATGCAGTAAGATGTGAACCCACAACCCTCTGGCTCAGAGGTAATATTCCCCACAGTGCTACAGTCGATCCTGGTCTGCAGACATGTAAATTGATAAATTGGTTTATTATTATCACCTGTACTGAGGTACAGTGAAAAACTTTGTTTTGTATGCCATCCATACAGATCATTTCACCACATCAGTGCACTAAGAAAGTACAAAGGAAAAACAAAAACAGAATGCAGAATAAAGTGTTACAGTTACAGAGAAAGTGCAGTGCAGGCAGACAATAAAGTGGTGCAAGGCCATGACAAGGTGGATTATGAGGTCAAGAGTCTATCTTATCATACAAGAGGTCTGTCTAATAGTCTTATAACAGAAGGATAGAAGCTGTCCTTGAGCTTGATAGTACATGCTTTCAGGCTTTTGTATGTTCTGCCCAATGGGAGGGGGGAGAAGAGAGAATGTCCAGGGTGGGTGGGGTCTTTGGTTATGTTGGCTGCTTTACCAAGGCAGCGAGAAGAGTAGACAGAGTCTGCGGAGGAGAGGCTGGTTTCCGTGGTGTGCTGAGCTGTGTCCACAACTCTCTGCAGTTTCTTGTGGTCACGGGCAGAGCAGTTGCCATGCCAAGCTGTGATGCATCTGGACAGGATGTTTCTGTGAAACATCTATAAAAATTGGTGTGGGTCAACGGGGACATGCTGAACTCCTTTAGCCTCCTGAGGAAGTAGAGGTGCTGGTGTGCTTTCTTGGCCTTGGCATCTACGTGTATCCTGACCTGGTGTGTTGCATCTGTACTTTTGTAACAGTTGATCCTGACACTCCTTCTCCATCTCACTGTCTCTCGCCCTCAGTTTTGCTTCTCTGTTGAAAGTTCTTCTATCTTGCTTGATTCAGCACCCACGAATGCTACCTCACTTTCTAGATAAAATTGCTCTCCTTTGACAAAAATCAAAAAACATCAGATGTTGCGAATCTTAAATAAATAGAAATGAGTGTTTCAGCACTTTCTGTCTTTATTTCCTTTTCTCTTGACATTCACCAATAATTCTTAAATAAGAACATATTAGAGATGTGCCAAAAACTGGCTCCAACGTTTGTCTGACTGATGATTTTAATATCTCATATTTTCTCACATGAAGCATAAGCAAAGAGGTCAAATGAGTCTCATCACCAGCACTGAGCTCAGTCCAAGGTTTGGAGCAAAATCCCTGTATTCAAATTCAGGATATTTTTAAATAAATTAACAAACAGGAGTTAGTTCTGCATCTTTAAAACTGCGTCATACTCCATGTTACTGTGCTAAACTGAACACAGAACAGTACAGCTCAGGAACAGGCCCTTCGGCCCACAATGTCTGTGCCGAACAGGATGCCAAATTTAAACTAAGTCTCTTCTGCCTGCACGTGATCCCTATCCCTCTATTCCCTACATATTCCTGTGTCTATCTAAAAGCTTCTTAAACACCAGTTTATACTTGCTACCACCACTACCCTGGCAGTCGCTCCAGGACCCACCACTCTCTGTGTTAAAAAAAAACTTGCCCCATACAACCTGCTTAAACTTCCCCTCTATCACCTTAAATGCATGTCCTTTAGTATTTGACATTTCTATGCTGGATAAAATATACTGACTGTCTATCTATGCCTCTCGTAATTTTATAAACTTCTACTGGGTCTTCCTTCAGCCTCCAATACTCCAGAGCAAGCAACCCAAGTTTGTCCAACCTCTCTTTATAGCTAATACCCTCTAATCCAGGCAGCATCCTGGTGAACCTCTTCTGTACCCTCTCCAAAGCCTCCACATCCTTCCTGTAATGGGGTGACCAGAATTGCACACAATACTACAAGTGTGGCCTAACCAAAGATTTATAGAGCTGCAAACAGCTTTTATACAGCTATGAACCTTCACAGACTATGATCAAACCTGAAGAATGTTTTCAGGGGCTTAAATTCTTATGATTTAATGTGTTCACTTAAAAACAAAAATAAAAGCTCAATTTCAAATGACTACAGTGTCAAAGACGATGTTTGTTTTTCCTTTCTGTTTCAACTGTCCCTCAGTTGGCTGCTTGTTCACTACCTTTGGCAGAAGATGGAGACACTCCGCAGGTCAGGCAGCATCTGTGGAAAGAGGAACTGTTAACGTTTCAGGTTGAAGACCCTTCGTCAGAACTGGGAAAGATCAAAAATCAAGTTAGTTTTAAGTTAGAGGGAGGCAAGAGCTTATGTTCAGAAGTGAAAGACAAGCGTAAATAGGGTGTTCATTCCCAGTGGTTTCCATCTTCCTTCTTGCCTTTGATAAGACGTTAACCAAAACACAATCCCACAACCCTGAAGAAGTTCTGCTCTGCTCTGCTCTGCGGTGAGTTTTGCGTCTGTCTCTTCTGCCTTGTCCACCTTGAGTGCTTTCCGTTTCCCTTTTGATCTTTGATAAAGTGCTGACCAGACCACTTCCCCTCGCTGCAACTTAAAATGAACTCGTTTTCTCTCTTTCTTGCTTCCGGTGAAAGGTCTGCGAGCTGAAACTTTAACTCTGTTTCTCGTTCCACAGATGGTCCCTGACCTGCTGAGTGTTTCCAGTATTTTCTGTTACTATTTTGGATTTATAATGTCTGAAGTTTGTTAAATTTTCTCTGCAGAAGGTTGTGTGTTGGTCCAGTGTGGGTTTCACCAAGAGTCAGAATGTTCTGCAGCTTGGAACAGGCCCTTCAGCCCACCATGTTCATGCTGGCTGTGAAGTACCTATCTATTCTAAACCCATTTACTCGCACTTAGTCCGTAGCCTTCTGTGCCACAGTGATCTAAGTGCTCATCAAAATCATTCAAAAATGTTGTGTATCTGCCTCCACCACCCACTCAGCAGGATATTCCAGATTCCAAAAATCTTCCTCAAACCGCCTCTGAATCTCCTACCCTTTACCTATGACCTCAGGTTGTAGACACCTCTGCTGTGGAGAGAAGTTTCCTACCATCTACCCTGTCTATGCACCTCATAATTTTGTAAATGGCTATCAGATCCATCTTCAGTTTCCTCTGCTCCAAGGAAAACAAATGCAGCCCATCCAGTCTCTCCCGCAGCTAAAACGCTGCATCCCAACGTGACTACACTGTGCCGTGACCAAGGCTGCCCCCATCACTGCCAAAGGCACCATCAGCCCTTGATCATTACCCCTTGCCTGCTATCGCCAAGAAAATTTCAGCTCAGATTTGCCAAATTATCCTGGACCTTATGGGCTGTCACCTTTTGGACTCACCTCCTATATGGTATTGGTATTGGTATTGGTTTATTATTGTCACTTGTACCAAGGTACAGTGTAAAGCTTGTCTTACAAACTGATCGTACAGTTCAATTCATTACACAGTGCAGTTACATTGAATTAGGGACCTTGTCAAAGACCTGACTGAGGTCCACTTGACTCCAGACCTCATCACAGCCTTGGTCCAAACATAGACTGAATAGCTGAAGTCCAGAGGTGGACCGAGGGGATAACACTCCAGTGGTTGGAGTCGTATCTCATGCAAAGGAACGAACCTTGTTGGAAGTCAATCATCCAGCCCCAGGACATCACTGCAGGAGTTAGAGCAGAGTCTTAGATCCAGATGTCTGCAGCTGCTTCGACAATGACTTTCTGTTCAGGCGTGAGGATGTTCTCTGATGGTTGTACAATGTTCAATTCCATCTGCAGCTCCTCAGCAAATGAAGAAGCTTGAGCCTGCCTGCAGCAAGACCCACACACTGTTCACTGACAGGTGGGATATAATAATTTGCCACTAAAGTGCCATCTCCAGCAAGAAAAGTCCAACCACCTACCCTCAACATTTAAGGGCATAGTCACTGCCACGTCCTCCACTCTCAACATCCTGGGGGCCTTCATTGACCAGAAACTCAACTGGACCGTTCACATCAATACCACGGCTACAAGAGGCTGGGTCGCCAGTGGTGAGCAGTTTCACCTCTCACCCTCCACAGGCAATGTCTGGAATGTGATAGGACACTCTCCACTTGGCTGGATAAGTGGAGCTCCAAAAACTTTCAAGAAGGGTAACATGATCCAGAATAAAACAGCCCCTTTGATTGGCAATCCATCCACCAACTCTATCCGTCTACCACTGGCACACAATGGCTGCAGTGTGTACCATGTACAAATGTACCGCTGTTGCTCACCCATGCTATCTCAACAACACCTTCCAAACCCATGACCTCTATCACCAGAAAGGACAAAGGCAGCAGGAGCAGGGGAACCTGCAGGTGGTGGTGCCCTCCTTTGAAGTTGCACACCATCCCGACTTGGAAAGATCCCTCCAGTTCATTGTCACTGGTTCTAAATGCCAGAGCTCCCTCCACAACATCACTGTGGGAGCACCTTCACCAAAGGTCTGCAACTCGTACCCATCTCCAGGGCAGTTAGGGATGGGCAATAAATGCTGGCTCTACCAGCGATACTGAGATCCTGAAAATGAACTTAAAAAAAGTTGGAGCAACAATGTGAAAAGGATGGTCGATGTTTCAGACGGAAACCCTGCATCGGCCAGTCCTTTCACCCCGCAGACGCTGCTCGACCCTCTGAGTTCCTCCAGTACATTGTCTGTTGCTGCGGGTTCCAGTATCTGCGGTCTCTTGTGTCTCCGTCTTAAAAAGCATTGGGTGTTAATGTGGGATGTTGTGAATTGTCCTCTTTCACCCTACTCCGCAGAGCCACCCCAGGCTGCTGCTTCGGGCTTTGTGTTACTGGGTCACAGAGAGGTTCAACAGAGCTGAGAGCAGTCTGTTCACTTCAGAGTTTGGTATACACTACAGCAGAACTTAGAGATGGCAGAGAACAGCGGGAGTTCCAGATATTAACAGCACGTTTTTATGAGACAGTCAATGTCAGGATTTGAGTGGACTCATCGCTGGTATCTTTTATTACAAAAATTAACATATTGAAAGGATTGGTACATTACATAACTAAATACAGCCAGCCCTTTGTGACCTGGGAAAGGTAACTTGTACATGGAGGCGGAGGGTGTGAGTAAGGCTCTTGAATATTTTTGAAACTTTCTGCAGAGAGGGAAATGATGCTGATGTCGATAAGGCAAACAAATGTGAGATGTTGGAAAAGGTAAGTATAATAAAAGAGGAATTATTAGTAGCTTTCTCATCTTTGGGAAAAAAATGATAAGTTTCCAGGCCCAGATGAAGTACCTCCCAGTCTGTTAAAGCAACAAGGGAGGAAGTTGAAGAGGCTTTGAATGCAGTTAGTCTCCTGGCTACAGGAGTGGTGCCAAATGGCTGGAGAGCTACCAGTGTTGTACCTTTATACGGGATATAGAGGGAGGGATAATCCAAGTAATTGCAGGCTGGTTGTTTTAAATCTGGGGGTGGGAATATTATTGGAATCCCTACAAGTGAACAATATAAACCTTTGTTTAGAAAGGCAAAGATTAATCAGGGACAGTCGGCATGGATTTGTTATAGAATGTCCTGCCTGACGGATTTCTTTGCCGAGGACCGTCGTTGAGAGGAGTGCATTTGATGTTATCCACATGGATTTTGGCAAAGTTTTTTTTTCCACGAGGTACACTGGTGAAAAGGGTAAAAGCCTACGTGGTGCATGGAGGAGTGGCAAGTTGATCCAGAATTGGCTGGGAGGCTGAGGGGAGACAATTGAGAAGCCTTGATTGTACAAACAGCTGAGAGAAATCGGTCTTTCCTGAGGGGTCAAAAACCAGGAGGCATAAAAGTAATCAGTAGCAGGATTAGGGAAGAGATGAGGATTGTGGGGGAAGTCTGGAATTCACTGGGAGGGCTGAAACCCTCAGCACATATAAAAAGCTCAGGCATGCATATTCAGAGAGCTGTGACCTGCAGGACCGCAGCCCCAGTGCTGAGATTAGGCTGGGCAGCACACTTTTAACCAGCATGGAGCAATGGGTCAAAAGGCTTCCTGTGTTATGAATTTCCTGTGATTCTAAGACTCAACCAATCTGACACACTCCTGGCTGGTGTGCCCTGGTCTTCTCTTTGTAAACTTTGGGTCACGTTGTATTCAACTGGCTGCGGCCTAACCTTAACCCTTCACCCCTGGCCTTGCTGCCCTGTTATCTTGCCCTAGCCAATTTCCTCCCTCAGACCAACAGAGTCCCTATATCATGGCCCCGAAACATCCCCAACTTTAATATTTTCATCATTGGCACTCTTGGAATAGTCTCCCAATCATCTTTGCCTCATTTTCCCCCCATAACATGTTCCCTCAATCCTATCGCCTCAAAGTCGAAGTCAAGTTTATTGTCAGATGCACAAGTCCATGTGTGCACAGGTGCAATGAAAAACTTACCTGCAGCAGCGTCACAGGCACATAGCATCAGATAAGCAGTATTCACAAGAAAGGCATAAATTAAACATAAATTATACAAAATTTTTACAAGAAAGAACAAAATTAGAACAAAAAAAAACAAAGTCCATTTTAGTGCAAAGTGATCAAAGTGGTCATAGTGTTACTAAACTGTAGTGTTTAGGATTGCGCTGGTTGGTTCAAGAACCGAATGGTTGAAGGGAAGTAGCTGTTCCTGAACCTGGTGGTGTGGGACTTCAGGCTTCTGTACCTCCTGCCCGATGGGAGCTGCGAGGAGATGGTATGGCCCAGGTGGTGGGGATCTTTGATGATAGAAGTTGCCTTCTTGAGGCAGCGCCTCCTGTAGATACTACTGATGGTGGGGAAAGATGTGCCCGTGATGTATTGAGCTGAGTCCACTACTCTCTGCAGCTTCTTACGTTCCTGCATATTTGAATTGCCGTCCCAGACCACGATGCAACCAGTCAGGGCACTTTCAACAATGCATTCATTTGCCACAACATCTGCTCACGTGACTTGACTGTTGACACGCCAGTGAAACATCTTGTGAGTTTTACTGCAATGAAGGTCCTATGTAAATACAGGAAGTCCCCGGGTTACGAACAAGTTCCGTTTTTGAGACTGTTCGTAACCCGATTTTATATGTAACTCGGAACAGTGTCCGCGCATGCGCACTTGGCCCGGGGATCGCGGCCGCACATGGGCCCAGCCGCACGTACGCACTTGGCCTGGGGTTGGGCCAAAGAAGGTGTACCGCCACCGTGGTAGGATTGGGGGATGGGCCCGCTTACGAACCGACCACGAAAGTCGGTTCGTAAGTATGGGTGTTCGTAAGTCGGGGACTTCCTGTACACATTTTACTGGTGTCAGTAAAACACAGCCTCTCCCTGTCCAGATGGTGTTAGGGTGAAATCAACAGCATTTCGTCCCATTAGCTGCAACAGGTTTATAGAACAATAGAACCATAGAAAAACTACAGCACAGAAAACAGGCCATTCGGCCCTTCTAGTCTGTGCCGAAACATTATTCGGCTAGTCTCATTTACCTGCCCCCAGCCCATACCCTTCCAGACCTCTCTCGTCCATGTATCTATCCAATTTACTCTTAAAAGTTAAGAGCGAGCCCGCATTTACCACATCAGATGGCAGCCCGTTCCATACTCCCACCACTCTTTGAGTGAAGAAGTTCCCTCTAATGTTCCCTCTAAACCTTTCCCCCTTCACCTTTATTGATGTGAAATGTGTGGCAAAGCCCAAGAGGAGAAACAAAATTGCAGTAAAGGCAGGTGGGATCACCAAGGGGGTTGAAGATAAATAAAAGGAAGGGACATCAGGGAAGATCTCAGGGGGTCTGTGTACTGTGATGCGTCTGTGGAGATGCCAGCTTACATGACAACAGAGCACTGCCCAAATGGTCAGTGAAAACATAAAATTAATCTTGATGAATGGTACCATAGAATAGAATAGTATGACACAGGAACAGGCCCTTTGGCCCACGATGCTGTGCTGAGGTAATTAAACTAATAATTAAAAGCCTTCTAGACTGATCCCTTCTTTCTGCACAATGTCCACATCCCTCCATTCTCTGCACATTCATGGGCCTATCTAAGAACCTCTTAAACGCCTCTATCATATCTGCCTCCACCACCACCCCTGGCAGCAAGTTCCAGGCACCCACCGCTCTCTGTGTAAAACAAAAACTTGACCTGCACATCTGCTTTGAACTTACCCCCTCTCACCTTCAGTACTTGCCCCCTAGTATTAGACATTTCAACCCTGGGAAAAAGATACCAGCTGACTACTCTATCTATGCTCCTCATAATCTTGTAAACTTCTATCAGTCACCCCTCAGCCTCCACCGATCCAGAGAAAACAACCCAAGTTTGTCCAACCTCTCCTCATAGCACATGCTCTCTAATCCAGGCATTCATCATCATGGAAATATCCTGTCCTCCTCCCCCCCAAAAAAGTCAGTTAGCCTCAGAAAGCAGGGTGGTGGATGCACAAATACCACAAGAGCAGGGTGAGAATCTGCAGAGGAAAGTATAGGGCATACCCGATGAAGGTCAGTGGTGAAGATTTCGTTGTACATGGGGAATGCAGTGAAGGTTGTTCAACCAATGCCTGATTTTGTAACATTCTCTTTTATTTGCAAAATAGCACATTGCTTCTAGTGAAAGATAGAGAGAGAACAAGTGAGAAACCACCCAAAACTTTGTCCATTGCTGGGTTAGGCTGGAGGTTAGCATCAGGAATTATTTTAGCACAAAGCAATGCTCGGTCTCATCATTATCTTGTGGTCTGACAAGATCTTGCACTGAGCTGAAAGCTCTGGGTTTGCACGCATTCACTGACCTTGGCTCAGACCCGGCTGACTTCCTGTCCTTTACCAGGGCAGATTAAGTGACATTGCTTTTACACGGTGGCTGGCTGGGTTATTGTTTTAATCCTGTTGGTAATTGGTAATTGCTTTATTATTGCCACATGTACCGAGATACAGTGAAAAGCTTTTGCTTGCTTGCCATCCAGCCAGATCGTTCCATACATCGAGGTAGTACAAAATGAAAAAAATAGAATGCAGAATATTGTGTCACAGTTACAGAGAAAGTGCAGTGCAGGTGGACAATAAGGTGCAAGGGCCGTGAAGAGGTGGATTGAAAGATCAAGAGTTCATCTTTAGCGTATAAGAGTCCATTCAAGAATAAATCCCTTATTTCATGTGTGATTAATTAATTAATTAACCTCGATTAATGATGCAAAATTATTTTAGTGACTAAAACTTGCATCCAGTGAAAAATTAACCCAAAAAGTCTGTGTTGTGGATGTGTTTTCCAGAAAGCACTTGGAGTAATTTGTTAAGGAAATAGTTTTCAGTGCCACTGGAATGTTCCAAGGATTGGGGACCTGTAAATACAAGTGATGAATGTTCACATTATTAAAAATTGCATTTCCCACTGAAGTAATAATACAGCAGATTACAACGCAAACTCTCTGTAGCCTTTTAATAAGAATATTTTCATAGATAAATACCACAGGTATTAAATGCAAAAATGGGCATTTCCTTTTAAACCCCCTGAAATGACAAAAATAGATGTCACATCAGCCAAAGATAGCTTGAGTTTCTGACATCTCTGAGTTATGGAGATATCTTCTTCTCTAAGGGTTGCAGTGTCACCATATTTTGATGGATCATAGAGCCATCGAGATATACAGCACAGAAACAGGCCCTTCGCCCCAATTCTCCTATGCTTTTACATGCATTTGGCCCACATCGCTTTTCATCAGTTGGGTTTGCCTGACAATTCTAAGCATGAAGAATAGACAACAGGTAGAAATCTGCTTTGGACTCCTAGTACTAAAGAGGCAGTGTAGTGTCACTGGTCGGTTAACCTGTCTTCCCAACATTCCTGTGTAGCTAAATACTGGAGTGGCAGGGGTAGGTGTGAGATCCCAACCACACAGCCCATTTCACACTGGCCGCTGGAGATACATTACTGCAACAAGAGGTCTGGCTGTTTAAAGAAAGACTTGCATTTATATGGAGCCTTCCACATTGCTTTCACAACTTCCCAAAGTGCTTCACAGCCAATGTGGGAAGCATGGTGGATAATTCGTCTGTAGCAAGTTGCTGCAAATAACAAAGTGACGACGATCAGATGATCTGTTTTCGAAACAGGGATTGAGGGACAGGTGTCGGCCAGGATTGTGTGGAGCATTGACCACCCATCATTCAGAGACCAAAGGACTGTAGGTATCTGTCTGAGAATCCACACAGGTTCCTGCTTTACTGTCTTATTGGAGACACTGCAGCACTCCTGCAGGAGTGACCTGGAGTTTCCACCGAAATTATTGTTCCCCCGGTCCTCCAGAGTGGAGCTTGAACCTCTGAGTTCTGATGCAGAGGTGAGCATGCTGCAACTGAGCCACAATATAAAAACCTGTGTGCCATTCCCATTATTCCTGCTCTGTTGATACCGGGCAATGAATATCTTGAGGTCTTTTCAACATTGGAACTTAGCCTTTGTCACCTCCTCTTCCCTCCCAGTTCATATGCAGTGTCTTTATTGTAGATGATAGAAACTATTCCCAGTACGCTCCACGTGACTGTGGTTGGCAGGTCAGCATCAGTGGATGACACCACCACTCAATTAGAATCTGTGTTCAAACTTTGAAGGTAAAAAATCTCAGATAAAACTGGTCAAATTGATTTGAAGATTCAAGTACAGAGTGCAGGGCATATAATGTTTTCCGTGTGGATCAGTTGACAGAGAGTTCCCACCACGCATTCTCATGGTTAATTCTGTAATGTTGTATGTACGCAGGGATCAGGCCAGGAGTGTAACTGATTTTACATAAGCCTCAGTGAGGCTGAACAGCTGGGATATAATGTTTTATGCAAAGGAAGTACACTCCTTCTCTCTTCCCCATTCAGTGAAAGAGAACCTTTCCTCCTCTGTTTATTTGGATCTGAGTCTAAATTAATGTTCTTGGTTGGTATTTGTTCTGTTTTATCCCTGATAGGCAAGCACATAGACTGTAAAGGCCAGTTAGGAAATCGGATCCTCATTTACATGGCTGAAAACATTTGTGTAATTTATTAAAATAACGGAAATTGCTTTCAGTGCAGACAATGGGGTTTCTGCAGGCATCTGCGTCCCTGACCCGAAGCAGATTGTGCTGCGCCTTGGCTCTTCCTGTGTGTCCAATTGGGACCTCCAGCCAGTTAAACTCAACGAGCAAACCCACTGTAAAGCCGGGCTTCCTCTTGCTCTCAGTGTACAGAACAGCAGGATCATGCGAGTCAGCAAGTGCAGCTGTTTCCTGGTTACAGCTCCACATCCCTTGCACTTTGCAGAATCCAGTAGAAGAGTATTTACCATATGCTCTCATAATCAGCAATACCTCATCTTCCTTCCTAACATTCTGCAAAGTGCTGGAATTTGCAGATCAGTTTATGGATTGGAAATTGAAAGAAGCATTTGCTTTACTTTGGGGAATATGAGTGGGTAGGAATCTACAAGTGAGCACAAGGCAAGGGGTCTAAAACCCAGCCACCAACCTGCCCAAATCAGGCAGAAATGTGCAGGAGCACCAACAGATTTACTGTTAGTTCTCTGTGGGGTAAGTACATCAACTTTTAACTTCCACGTCACTGCCAGCTCCCAGCTGAATCTGTGCTGCAGTGAGTCATACTATCAGGGTCTCTGTCTTGCTAATCTTTAAAATTAGCTAGCCTGGCAATCATAAAGCTATCCTGGGTTAGTGCCCATTTTAATTATAATAATTTTGCGATGAATTTCAAAAGGTCATCTTTCACCTAATAACTTTGGTGGAAGCTGTGTGCAACCCACCTCTTTAAAATTACAAAGGTTTGCAGTACAGTACAGTATTTTGAAGAAAGAGGTCTCTGCAATCTGTGCTTGAATTTATTTATTGATGCGATCCTGCTGATTTTAGTGTTAGACTGATTCTGTAAGTCCCCTGTACTTCCTTTGAGGAGCTTGCATCTGAGTGTTTGTCTTACACTACAGAGGGAGCTTGCATTTATATGACTCATCCAATCCAGAAAATGCTCCATTTCTAAGTTGCCGTCTTGAATATCCATGATCACTGTTGCCGTATCCTCATAAGATGTGTCATATTTTAACTAGTTTATGTTATGCTTTATTTTTACAAGAAAAAGGAACGGTCGAACTCCTTTGATATTTTCCATTTTGTACATGTATCCATGACATTTCTTTCAATCTCTTCCGTCTCCCGTTCCCTTCCCACAATTTTTCAGATCCCTGCCTTGTTGCCACTTTTCTTCGATCAAGTACGGTTTCACTTCTCTCATTCCCTCCATAACTTTCAGTGTCAGCCTCCGCTGCCAGCTCTTTTTTCCGATGCACTAAAAGATCCTCAGGAAATGGGCAGCTTTTCGCCAGCCCAAACGAATTACCAGATCAATTGGCACAAATTTATGGCAGCCATCAGTGTGTTCAAGAGCCCAGCAGCAGAGACATCTTGAGTTGTGTTTTGCCACAGATTGCCACCCAATGAACCCAAAAATAATCGTAATTGCTTGCTTTATCATGGCTTGAAAACTGAAAGAAACACAAGTACTAACTTGCTCTGTGTCATCCCGTTGTATACACTCAAATTTCTGGATTTACGATGTCGATCTGAATTAATTGTGTCCCTGCCTTTTGCCCTGACACCAGAATCAGGTTTATTATCACTGACTTATATGCTGTGAAATTTGTTGTTTTGTGGCAGCAGTACAACGCAAAGACATAAAATTACTATAAATTACAAAATAAATCACACTCCGTGTTAGAGCCCAGAACAAGATTAAGACGAGAATTATTTTTCTTTGAAAGACCTTCTCTCTATCACAGTCTTTGAATATATTCAAAGCCGAGGTGGATAGACTTTGGATATTAAGGGAAACAGGGAACATGGAACTCAGCAGCTGAGGCAGACGGTGAGCCATAATCTCACTGACAGGAGGAGAAAGCTCAAAGGTCTGCCTGTGTCTGTTAAGTTCAGCATATCTCTGTGGAGAGTAAAGGAAATGCAAGCTGAGTCGATGCGCACAGACGTCAGGTGGCAGGAGAAGGAACTGCTGGGGCAGGAGACAGCCACTGATGAGCCCATATGTTGGAGACTGCTCTGGGTCCCGGGCAGGTGATGGAGGAAAGGATCAAGCCGCAAAAAATTAAGATAATAGTCAGATACAAAATTGTGGAGCAGTAACACCCTGAACTTCACCGCTACAGTGATCACAGCAGTTTAAGGAGAACTGATATTATAGAAATAATCCTATCCTCTGGTGTAGAGGATGGGATAATTTCTGCAATAGTTGTGGAGGGTAGATCATTGGGGCTTATTTTTAAGTGGGCGTAGATACATTTTTGAAAGATAAGGAATCAAGGGTGTCAGGGAACTGGCACAGAAGAGCAGATGGCCAAGGCCAAAGTCAAAGTCAGAGTCGAGTTTATTGTCACCTGCACAAGTCCATGTGTGCACAGGTGCAATGAAAAACTTACTTGCAGCAGCATCACAGGCACATAGCATCAGATAAACAGCATTCACAAGAAAAACATAAATTAAACATAAATTGTACACAATTTTTACAAGAAAGATCATAATTAGAACAAAAACAAAGTCCATTGTAGTGCAAAGTGGTCATGGTGTTGCCATACTGTAGTGATTAGGGATGTGCCAGTTGCTTCAAGAACTGAATGGTTGAAGGGAAGTAGCTGTTCTTGAACCTTCGTTAGTTTACTGTGTATGACCTACCCCCATCTGATTTCCCAAAATGTGTCATCCGGCACATTGACTCTGTTCCTCTCTCCACAAGTGCCACCGCACCTGCTGAGTACTTCCGGCACTTTCTGGTTTTATTTCAGACTTTCAGCATTTGCTGTTTTAGCGTTCATGTTGCTGGCAAACCTTTATAATGCAGTCACAAACCTCAACACACTCACTTTATAAGAGCACACGAAATAGGAGTAGGAGTCGTCCAATTCCTCCCTGTCCCTGCTCTGTCGTTCATTGCAGTCATGGCTGACATTTTATCTCAGTCACACTTTCCTGCACTAAACCCATATCTCTTGATTGCCTTAATATCAAAAAATCAATCAATCTCTGCCTTGAAGTTACCTAGCAACTAAGCCTTCGCATCCCCCTTGAGGACGTCCAAAGATTCACTACCCTCTGGATAAGGACATTTTTTGTCACCTCTGTCCTGATTGCCTGCCCCCTTATTCTGAGACTGTGACCCATGGTTCTGGATGCCTCAGCCATGGGTAACACCAATTCTACATCCATGCTGTCAAGTCCCTAAAGAATTTTGTATGTTTCAATGAAGCCACCTCTCATTCTTCTAAACTCAAGAATGTAAAGATGCATTCTGCTTAAAGCCTTCTCAGAGGACAAACCCACCATCATAGGAATCAATCTGGTGAATCCTCTTCATGGAGTTTGCACGTTCTCCCTGTGAATGTGAGGTTCTTTTCCTACATCCCAGAGATGTGCTGGAAGGTTGATTGGCCACTGTAAGTCACCCCGAGTGTAGTTGAAAGGCAGGAGAATGAAGTGGAATTGAAGGGCATGTGAGATAGAATATGTTACTGGGAAATAAAGTGGGGCAGTGGGATTGCTCTGAGAGTTGGCATACACTTGATGGGATGAATGGCCTCATGAAATTCCCTCCACCGCAAGGTTAACTTTCCTTAGGTAGAGAGACCAGATTTGTTCACAGTTTCACCAAGGCCCTGTGTATTGGAGCAAGACATCTCTCTTCTTGAACTCAAATTTTCTTGTAATAAGGGTCTACTATTTGCTCACCTATATGGTGGCTGTAACGCACGTCAACTTTCAGTCATTTGTGAACAAGGACACCCAAGTCCCCTTGAACTACTTTTTAATCTCTTACCTTTAAAAAATATTGAGCTTTCCATGCAAGTTATTGAACTCCCCCTTTTCCACGTTATTTTCCATTTGTCTTGATGTCACCCATTCACATAAACTGTCTTTAACCTCCCGAAACCTCCTCGTATCCTGCACTGCCACTCAGCTTTGTATCTTTTGTAAACATGGAGATATTAGAGTTGGTCCCCTCATCCAAAATGTTGATGTAGGTGGTCCCAGCACCCATCCCTGCGGCAGCCAATTGTCACAGCCTCCCAACGCAAAAATAATCCGCTTGTTCCTCTCCTCTGTTTTCTGTTTGTTAACCAATCTTTTCTCCACATCAGAAGGAGGGGAGAAATCCCACATGCTCTAATTTTGTTTAATAAGCTGCATGGCACCTTAAGGAAGACCTCCCGAAAGTCCAAATGCACCATGTCCACTGGTTCTGCCTTCTCTCTGAAAAAATAGATTTGTCAAACATGACTTCCCTTTCATAAATCCATCCTATCATTCTCTAGATCCCCTGTTATTCATGGACGTATAGAACATAGAACAGTACAGCACAGGAACAGGCCCTTCAGCCCACAAAGTCTGTGCTGAACAAAATGACGAATTAAACTAAAATTTCTTCTGCCTGCACATGATCCATATCCCTCTGTTCCCTGTATATTCATGTGTCTATCTAACAGCCTCTTAAATGCTACTGTTGCATCTGCTTCCACTACTCCCCCTGACAGCCTGTCTCAGGCACCCACCACTCTCTATGTGAAAAACCTTGCCCCACATATCTCCTTTAAACTTTCCCCCTCTCATCTTAAATGCATGACCTCTAGTATTTGACATTTCTACCCAGGGGACAAAGATTCTGATGGTCTACTCTATCTGTGCCTCTCAGAATTTTATAAACTTCTATCAGGTCTCCCCTCAGCATCCAACACTCCAGAGAAAACAACCCAAATTTGTCCATCCTCTCCTTATAGCTCATACCCTCTAATCCAGGCAGCATCCTGGTGAACCTCTTCTGCACCCTCTCCAAAGCCTCTACATCCTTCCTGTAATGGGGCAACCAGAACTGCACACAAGATTCCTTCCTTGTTGATAAGTTCTAACATTTTCCCTGCTACTGAATTTTGGAAGATGACAACTAGTGCATCCATTATCTCCATAACTACTTCTTTCAAAAGCTTAGAATATAGTCACCAGGGCCTGGGGACTTATTGGATTTAAGAATAAGGGCACCAGATGAGTTTGATTTTCATTTGTTTGAAAATAAAAGACATGACTTGTTCATTTTCTTGTTATTAGTCACAAGCCAGGGAGGAATACCAAACCTGTTGGCTGTGGATTGTAGATGATGTCTGTTTTGTGGTTGTGGTCTTGTTTGCAAAGGAACAGCCACAAAACTGCTAAAAAAGCAAATTCATAAAATTTCCTGCAACATTAGTTTTGCTAAATAAGCAAAAAAACTCAGTGAGTTTAAACCATTTGGTTAATTAGTGGGTGTAACTAATTGAAGTGTGTATAAAGTATTTCTAATACACTGTTTAAAGAATGGCTGAAGAATGAGTTCAAGGAATTCTACTGGACTGGTGGAGTGGGAAAGTTGCTCGTTTCACCAAGTCTCCACATGAACCACTGATGTAATTCCAATCTCCTCCTTCCGTCCCCGAACTTGCAGGATCATTTATAAAATAATTCCTTTGCAAGAACTCTGCTGCAGTGTTTTGTGTTTGATCATTTCACTCCCTATATACAAATATTTTTCTAACCTCCAGTTTGAGTCCTTTGGGATGATCTGCAGGCACCTTTTTGCTGCAGAGAATCACTGGGACCCAATGGATTGCAGGTTTCCTTTGAGTCAGTGAATTTGTCCTGAGTCTAAACTGTTGTACAAACAGTTGGCATTCTTGCTGGATGTCTGTGAAGCATCGCATGCATCCTTTGCTGAGTTAATAAGCAATTAAAAATATTCCTTGCATGCAGAGAATTCAGTTGTTCAAAAGTTGTTGTTGAGATGTTTGTTATTGCTCCCCCCACCCCTTGTCTAGTTGTTCCCTAGATTTACTCTTCCCAGAGTGCAGAATGTGGGATTTCTACATGAATTTGTGATCAGTACAAGACTCCACATCCTTGGATTAGAACATAGAACAGTGCAGCACAGGACAGGCCCTTCGGCCCACAATGGTGTGCCAAAATAGCTAATCCCTCCTACCTACAGATTGCCCATATCCCTCCATTTTCCTCTCATTCATGTGCCCATCCGAGCCCCTCTTAAATGCCCCCAATGAATTTGCCTCCACCACCCTATTAGGCAACGCATTCCAGGCATCCACCACTCTCTCAGTAAAAAATGTCCCCTCTCGTCTGTTCTGAACCTACCCCCTCTCACCTTAAATGCATGCCCTCTGGTATTGGATTGCTCAGTAATGGGAAAAAGATATTGCTTGCCCACCCTATCTATGCCCCTCATACCTTTATACACCTCCAACAGATCACCCCTCAGCCTCCGCCGCTCCAGAGAGAAGAGCCCAAGTCTGTCCAGCCTCTCCTGATAGCACATGCCCTCTAATCCAGGCAGCATCCTGGTAAACCTCCTCTGCACCCTCTCTAAAGCCCAACATCCTTCCCATAGTGAGGTGACCAGAACTGCACGCAATGCTCTAAATGCGGCCGAACCAGAGCTCCATAGAGATGGTACTTCATTTTGACATTTTCTGTGTCAGTCCTTTTAAATACCGACTTGCACTTTGCAAGGGCACCAAGGCTGGTGACCTCTCACTGCCCTCTCATTTGTTGGATGTCCTCACAGTCTTCCCATGCTGTACACCGCTTGGTGTCATTGTACTGAGCAGGGACAGTGTACTGTAGGGCAGAAGGCAGGAGGTGACAGTGTGACAGTAGAGCAGATGGTCCATTGTTTGTGTCCCATCTCCCCAGGCATCCGTCACCGGGTTCCCGTCAGTGTAACCCACTCCGGCATTGTTCCTTTGGACCAGTGCAGAAGTTATTGAGGTGTCAGCTCAGCCACAGACCCCACATGAAAGGAAAAGTAAACAAAGACTTGCAATTCTCTTGCACCTTTCACGTCCTCCCAAAACACTTTATGGCCAATGACACATTTTTGAGATGTGTTTACTATCAGAAAGTGACTGCTAATTTATACAGAGCAAGCACCCACAGACCACTGATCATCAAACTGAAATAAAAAAAACTGCAGTTGGTGAAAACATGAAATAACAGCAGAAAATGTTGGAAACACTCAGCAGGTCAGGCAGCATCTGTGGAGAGGGAAACAGAGTGAATGTTTCAGCTTGAAGACCATCAAAGAGTCTTTGACCTGAAACATTCACTCTGTTTCTCTTTGTCAAGGTGCTGCCTGACCTGCTGGGTATTTCCAGCATGTTGGTTGGAGGATTAAAATAGAACCAGACACCAGAGAGAACTTCCCCCACATTCCTTCAAAAGAGTGTCGTGGGAGATCGACATAGGACCCATTTCTGTCAGCAACAACTCAAAAACAAGGAGGCAGAGATTTGAAGTAACTGGTGGAAGGATGAGAGAGGAGATAAGGAAATATTGTTCCACAAACGCTGATGGGCACCTGGAGCTCTCTGCCTGGTGAGGGTGTTTGCCTTTCCCACAGATGCCCTCATCACATTTAAACAGTGTTTGGATCTATACTTGGAGCCATGACCTGCAGCTTACAGGGCACAGTGCTGGAAGGTGGGATCGCTCTGGGAGTCTCTCTCAAATGGCTGAGCAATTCTACGTTATAAATATTTCAATGATTCTATGATCTTTTATGACCACGTAAAGGACAGAAAGGGGCTACAGTTTCATTGTGAAGACAGTGAGGCAATTACCTAACACTAAACTGTGCCCTTGGGAGATGACAGATGTGGCCAGATGTTCCCCAGGTGTGAGTAGATCACTGAATTCACACTGAGTTGATGTTGGAAGCTGCGTCTTCAGTCGGAGCTGTCTGGGGCTGGTCAGTCATCAACTTTGAGACAAATTACTTATCTGACTGATTCATCTCTGGGTGGGCTGCTGCCTGTATAGGAGGTATGAAACCCAGCAACAGCAAATGATCTTATCTTCCCATTGACTTCAGAAAACAAATCTATCACTGTTCAAGGATGTGATTCAGGACTGGACTAATAATCTGAAGACGCAAGTTGGAGTCCCACCATAGTAGCTGGGAATTTAAGCACAGTTAATTGAATAAATCTGGGATAAACAGCTCAGCTCAGCACTGGTGGTCACGGACTGTTGTAAAACCCCATCTGGTTCACTGAAGTCCTTTAGTGGAAACATTTTGTGTCCATTTCTGTTCTAGCAGATTGTGACTCCAGACTGTGATTAACTCTTCCCTGTCCTCCAAAACTGCACAGCAGAGCTCTTGGTTCAAGGGCACTTATGGAAGGGCAATAAATGTCACAAAATGTCTTGAAGATCTCTATTCCTAACCACGTTACCTAAGAAACACACAGTGAAATGCATCTTTTGTGTAGCGTGTTCTGGGGGCAGCCCACAAGCATCGCCACGCTTCCGGCGCCAACATAGCACGCCCACAACTTCCTAACCCGTACGTCTTTGAAATGTGGGAGGAAACTGGAGCACCCGGCGGAAACCCACATAGTCACGGGGAGAACGTACAAACTGCTTACAGACAGCAGCCGGAATTGAATCCTGGTCACTGGTGCTGTAATAATGTTATGCTAACTGCTACACTACTGTGCCTGCCTCAGGTAGTAAGCAGAGGAATAACCCCACTTTCTGAATATTTTTCTTCAAGACTGCAACTCCAATCCTGGCAAAATCCTATCGAATCTGTGTTGCAGCTTTATTTTAGTGCATTGTTTGTGTAAGAGAGTGCCACCAAGTTTTGCCTGTGTCCCTACCATTGTGTTTCTGTGCAGTGAATTTTTTTTTTCAGTCAGATGGGAATCTCTACCCCCACTTTTCAGTACCTCCAGCAGATCAAATCAGCCAAGGCTGAACATCACTTGGAGCTCTTGGGCCCAGCTTTTCCTCAGCAGATGTCTCTGGAATTGCCAAGCGTTCCCAGATAGACTGCAGTAAATGCGACCTTCGTCTCTGTGAAGCCCTCTCCAGTGCCACACAGCTGTTCAGAGAGAGCCAGTCAGCATCCCTCAACCTTATCGAGCTTTGGCTCTCAAGAGACCATCCTACTTCTGAAACAACTCTTGGGATGTCTGAGACCCTCATCCCCCAAGTTAAGTTAGAGTGCAAGTTGGCAGCAGTTTCCTCTTCCATGGTCTCCCTTTAAGGGATATATTTGAGCCAGTGCTTGTGTGAAAGGTGACTTGTGTTTTGATAGCACCTTTCACAACGTGGGATGTCCCACAGTGCCTTATAACCAGTGGAGTGCTTTTGAAATGTAGTCTCCGCTGTAATGTAGGAAATGTTTAGTGAGAATATACACACCACAAACAATAATGTCCAGGTGTTGTATGAGAGATACATACTGGCCAGAAGGTGAGGGATCTCACCAGTCAGTGACAAGACCTCTGACAGTGTGACTGTTCCTCAGTACCCCAGTGCAGTGACAACTTAGTGCTCCACAACCTTAATGAAATGACCTTGCTGACCCGGAGGGGAGAGAGGCACACATTGCCTCACACTGCTGTGACGTGTGTGGGAGAGGGAAACCATAGCTCACTGCAATTACAGCTGTTAGTCATCCAGGAAAGGAAATAAGAATCGGTTTGACAATGGTTGAATCATCTAGAAACTAAGTTCCATAGCGGCTTGCTGTAGTTCATTCTGCACGAGCTACTGCTTCACTGATGGTAAGTAGAAACACTCAAGTGTGCTTCAAGTAGCTTTGCTATGTATTTAGTTGTCTTTATTTAATTGGTGTTGAGCTTCACAGACCTCACTGATCTACTCAATGGATATTCCATCTTCGGTGTGGATATTCCTCTCCAACGGATATTCCTCTTGTGCTTCCTACTCTCCAAGAGGGACAAGCCCTCTTCATTCCAAGGGGCAGGTGGACAGCTGCTGTTTCCAGGGTCACCAGCAGAGGGTGAGGGAGAGCAACCCCTCTGTTCCATTCTCTGCACCCGACCACTGTCAGGGAGCTCTGGCACACAGTGTGGGGAACTTGTATCTGCATTGCCTCCTGGGTGGGAGGAGTAAAGTTCCTCATCAACTGTTTTCCTCAAAGTTCCTTTACAATTTTTCTACAAGTAGCAAAAATAATCCACATAGATTAATGCCGCAATTTATGACATTGCCCCATCACTGTGGGAAGAGTGGACATCACGGGCCCTGAAATCAATGGCAAGCGAGTGAGACCACAGGTAGAGAGGGGGGGTGGGGGAGGAAAGGAGTCTTCCCTGGGGGAGTGGGGAGATATTGTGGGTGGGTGCAGGAGGCAAGAAGGATGGCCAGGGGAAGCTGAGAAGAGGGCTGGTTGGGGTCTGTGGTGGAGTAGGGGAGAGTTGAGGATGGGACACGGAGGATCTGCATGGTAAAGGGTAACCACTGAAGGGATTTGGTGGGGAGGTAGGTGGTGGCTGGTGATGGAGGGGAGCTTGAGGGGCTGCTTGGAGGGTGTGTGGTGCAGGTGTGTTGGAAGAACCCTCACTGCTGGCCCCACCACATCTCCACCCCATAGGTTCTGGGCTTCACATTTAAATTGCTTCTAAACACCAATTAACATGTGTCAACCCACTGTCCAACCTGGGTGTCTGTAGCGTTTATATCACATTCAGTCTGCCCTGGACCTGCTTATGACTGACTGAGTGACAGGTAACAGTTTAAGTGGGAGGGTGTTGGGACAGGAAGGGAACCTTCCCCATAGAAAGCTAGAATCGAGAGCAAGTCTGGGTAGTATTCTGTTGTAAATAAAGCTCAAAATAAATCTTTCAAACTAAAAGGAATAAATGATTGTTTTGGAGAGCGTTGTGTAATAACAGGTATTCTCCTTCTGGAGGGGGGGGTCTCCACTTGTAGCAGAAAGTTATACTGATGCATATCCCCTCAGACCACTGAGGTAACATGATCGCAATTAAAGAAAAGACATTTGATTCCTGCTGCAGAATGTTTCCGAGGGAAACGATCATATCCACACCTACAGAATTTATTGTGTGGCAGTATTGACAGCACTAGTTCTCACTGGTGTATTTTTAGTTCCAACATTTAAAGCCCATGAATGACCTCTCTCCTTTCCAGGGAACCTTTCTCCTGCCTCTGCTAAATCAGTGGAATGAGATGTTTCCAAGAAAAGAATGAATCATTTTTAAGCCAATTCCCTCACAGTGTTATTCTGAAGGCCGAGGAGTTTCTGACAGGCATGCTGATCTGCCGATGCCATTTATCTCTGCGGCTGGATATGCATGTTGGACGATACACACGTGAAAGCTCATTATCTGGCCATTCCCATCTCACTGTGTAGGGCAGCAGGTAGTGCTGCTGCCTCAGCTCCAGGGACTCGGGAGGTCAATCCTGACCTCTGGT
Organism: Pristis pectinata; assembly: GCF_009764475.1. Taxonomy (NCBI): domain Eukaryota; kingdom Metazoa; phylum Chordata; class Chondrichthyes; order Rhinopristiformes; family Pristidae; genus Pristis; species Pristis pectinata. The sequence continues at coordinate 2,598,289 of NC_067426.1, forward strand.
GCTGTCTACGTGGAGTTTGCATGTTCACAAATACTTCATTGACTACATAATGGAAGTCATGTGTTGTACTTGTTACTGTAAGCACCAGGTCTTTTTTAAACACGTCAGGCTGATGCAGAGCGGGAGGATGTTCTAGATGGGGGAAGAGGGTGTTGTGGGCAGGGAAGACGGGTGTTGTGAGCAGGGAAGAGGGGTGTTGTGGGCAGGGGAGAGGGGTGTTGTGGGCAGGGGAGAGGGGTGTTGTGAGCGGGGAAGACAGGTGTTGTAGGCAGGGGAGAGGGGTGTTGTGGGCAGGGGAGGGGTGTTGTAGGCAGGGGAGAGGGGTGTTGTGGGCAGGGGAGAGGGGTGTTGTAGGCAGGGGAGAGGGGTGTTGTGAGCAGGGAAGAGGGGTGTTGTAGACAGGGGAGAGGGGTGTTGTGGGCAGGGGAGAGGGGTGTTGTAAGCAGGGGAGAGGGGTGTTGTGGGCAGGGGAGAGGGGTGTTGTAGGCAGGGAAGACGGGTGTTGTGAGCAGGGAAGAGGGGTGTTGTAGGCAGGGGAGAAGGGTGTTGTGAGCAGGGAAGAGGAGTGTTGTGGGCAGGGAAGACGGGTGTTGTGAGCAGGGAAGAGGGGTGTTGTAGGCAGGGGAGAGGGGTGTTGTGAGCAGGGAAGAGGGGTGTTGTAGGCAGGGGAGAGGGGTGTTGTGAGCAGGGAAGAGGAGTGTTGTGGGCAGGGAAGACGGGTGTTGTGAGCAGGGAAGAGGGGTGGTGTAGGCAGGGAAGACGGGTGTTGTGAGCAGGGAAGAGGGGTGTTGTAGGCAGGGGAGAGGGGTGTTGTGAGCAGGGAAGAGGAGTGTTGTAGGCAGGGAAGACGGGTGTTGTGAGCAGGGAAGAGGGGTGTTGTAGGCAGGGAAGACGGGTGTTGTGAGCAGGGAAGAGGGGTGTTGTAGGCAGGGGAGAAGGGTGTTGTGAGCAGGGAAGAGGAGTGTTGTGGGCAGGGAAGACGGGTGTTGTGAGCAGGGAAGAGGGGTGTTGTAGGCAGGGGAGAGGGGTGTTGTGAGCAGGGAAGAGGGGTGTTGTAGGCAGGGGAGAGGGGTGTTGTGAGCAGGGAAGAGGAGTGTTGTGGGCAGGGAAGACGGGTGTTGTGAGCAGGGAAGAGGGGTGTTGTAGGCAGGGGAGAGGGGTGTTGTGAGCAGGGAAGAGGAGTGTTGTGGGCAGGGGAGAGGGGTGTTGTGAGCGGGGAAGACAGGTGTTGTAGGCAGGGGAGAGGGGTGTTGTGGGCAGGGGAGGGGTGTTGTGGGCAGGGGAGGGGTGTTGTAGGCAGGGGAGAGGGGTGTTGTGAGCAGGGAAGAGTGGTGTTGTGAGCAGGGAAGACAGGTGTTGTAGGCAGGGGAGAGGGGTGTTGTGGGCAGGGGAGGGGTGTTGTAGGCAGGGGAGAGGGGTGTTGTGAGCAGGGAAGAGGGGTGTTGTGAGTGGGGAAGACAGGTGTTGTAGGCAGGGGAGAGGAGTGTTGTGAGCAGGGAAGAGGGGTGTTGTAGGCAGGGGAGAGGGGTGTTGTGGGCAGGGGAGAGGGGTGTTGTGGGCAGGGGAGAGGGGTGTTGTAGGCAGGGAAGACGGGTGTTGTGAGCAGGGGAGAGGGGTGTTGTAGGCAGGGGAGAAGGGTGTTGTGAGCAGGGAAGAGGAGTGTTGTGGGCAGGGAAGACGGGTGTTGTGAGCAGGGAAGAGGGGTGTTGTAGGCAGGGGAGAGGGGTGTTGTGAGCAGGGAAGAGGGGTGTTGTAGGCAGGGGAGAGGGGTGTTGTGAGCAGGGAAGAGGAGTGTTGTGGGCAGGGAAGACGGGTGTTGTGAGCAGGGAAGAGGGGTGTTGTAGGCAGGGAAGACGGGTGTTGTGAGCAGGGAAGAGGGGTGTTGTAGGCAGGGGAGAGGGGTGTTGTGAGCAGGGAAGAGGAGTGTTGTAGGCAGGGAAGACGGGTGTTGTGAGCAGGGAAGAGGGGTGTTGTAGGCAGGGGAGAAGGGTGTTGTGAGCAGGGAAGAGGAGTGTTGTGGGCAGGGAAGACGGGTGTTGTGAGCAGGGAAGAGGGGTGTTGTAGGCAGGGGAGAGGGGTGTTGTGAGCAGGGAAGAGGGGTGTTGTAGGCAGGGGAGAGGGGTGTTGTGAGCAGGGAAGAGGGGTGTTGTAGGCAGGGGAGAGGGGTGTTGTGAGCAGGGAAGAGGAGTGTTGTGGGCAGGGGAGAGGGGTGTTGTGAGCGGGGAAGAGGGGTGTTGTAGGCAGGGGAGAGGGGTGTTGTGAGCAGGGAAGAGGAGTGTTGTGGGCAGGGGAGAGGGGTGTTGTGAGCGGGGAAGACAGGTGTTGTAGGCAGGGGAGAGGGGTGTTGTGGGCAGGGGAGGGGTGTTGTAGGCAGGGGAGAGGGGTGTTGTGAGCAGGGAAGAGTGGTGTTGTGAGCAGGGAAGAGGGGTGTTGTGGGCAGGGGAGAGGGGTGTTGTGGGCAGGGAAGAGGGGTGTTGTAGGCAGGGGAGAGGGGTGTTGTGAGCGGGGAAGACAGGTGTTGTGAGCAGAAGATCCCCAGCTGATGATGGCTTCGGCATGAACTTCTTCAGATCTGCCCTTTCATCCACTCCTCCATGTTGGGGACTGGTAAAATGATCATCAAAATCTGGGCATTGTAAAATATATTTATTGTGATAGGATTGAAGAAATTGTGTTGTAGATGGCAGCCATTTCCCACGTTGCAGACTCCTGGACTGGATCCTCTGCTCTAATCTTTCCTCTTCTTTTCTCCATGTGTTTTGTGTTTGCAACAGCTTCAAAACCACTTGAAGTGATTCATGAACAACTGTTCATCCATGTAAAAATAAAATTGAACTTTCCCTCTGTGCTCTGGCTATCAGTTGTAAATTCCTGGTCCCTTGTTTCTGATTCCTTCCCCTTGATTTTATTCATATTTAGGATGTGAGCATCGCTGACAAGGACAGTATTTATTACCTGTTCCCAGTGGTCGATGAGAAGGAGGTGGTGAGCCGCCACCTTGAACCACTGCCGTCCTTCAGTGAAGGTGCTCCCTCTGTGCTGTGAGGATGGAGTGAGACCCTCCCCACAGCACAGAGGGATTTAGACCCAGCGATGACGAAAGACTACTTATGTGTTTCTAAGTCAGGGTTGTGTACGGCTTGCAGGGGAACGTGCAGGTGGTGTCCCCATGCATCTGCTGTCCGTGTTCCCTTTTGGTGGTGCAGAGGTCACAGGTCTGGGAGGTGCTGTGGGCATAGCCCGGGTGAGTATCTGCAGTGCATTTTGCAGATGGTATACACTAATGTCTGTGGTGAATGAGAGGTCCGTCAGCTTTGTCCTGGATGATGTACAGCTTCTGGAGTGTTATAGTCACACAGCACGGACACATGTCGGTGTCGTAAAAGCAGCAAAGCAATGAAAACAATAACCAAATGTAATGTTTTAGAGTCATAGATTCATAGAATGGGTCCATACTGACCAAGATTCCCATCTAAGCTAGTCCCAATTGCCAACATTTGGCCCATATTCCTCTAAATCTTTCCCATCCATGTACCTGTCCAAGTGCCTTTTAGATGTGGTTAATGAACCTGCCTCAACCACTTCCTCTGGTAGCTCTTTCCATATACGGACCACTCTCTGGGTGAAAAAGTTGTACCTCAGGTTCCTATTAAATCTCCCCCTCTCACCCCAAGCCTATGTCATCTAGTTCTTGATTCCACAACCCTGGGAAAAAGACTGAGTGCATTCACTCCGTCTATGCCCCTCATCACCTGCAGTTACCCAGGCAGGTCGAGGTCATTTCCATCATGTCCCTGACTTGTTCCTTGTGGCTGGTGGAAAGTCTTTGTGGATAAGGAGGCAAATCACTTGCTGCAGGATACCCAGATTCCCAGATACCAATCTACCAACATGGCTGTAACACGTATGTGGATGATCTAGTTAAATGTCTGTTCCTTATGACATCCACAGTATTGACTTTGATCACGCTTGCTGTGCAGTGGAAGCACACAACAGCAAGAACATGGGAGGGAGTAATAAAACAGCAGTGTGACGAGGCAAGGTAACCCTCAGCCCCAATCCCAGGAACTTCCTCCAGTTTTGGCCTCTTGCACGTCCAAACTCTGGATTAAAAACAAAGAAATGCTGGAAACACTAATCAGGTCAGGCAGCACTTGCGGAAAGACAGAGTTAATGTTTATGGGAGCACATTGTTCACTGCTGTGTCTCCTTTGAAGAGTAATTAATTAGATAGACACATGAACATACAGGGAGTGGAGGGATGTGGACCATGTGCAGGCAGAAGAGATTTAGTTTAATTTGGCATTGTGTTCAGCATGGACATGGTGGGCCGAAGGGCCTGTTCCTGTGCTGTACCGTTCTATGTCTTGGAGCAAAGGAAGCTGAGGGGTGACGTTATAGAGGTGTATAAAATCATATGTGGCATAGATAAGATGGATATTCACAGTCTTTTTCCCAGGAGAGGGGAGTCTAAAACTAGAGGGCTTGGGTTTAAGGTGAGAGGGGAAAGATTTAAGGGGGACCTGAGGGACAAGTTTTCCACACAGAAGGTGGTGGGTGTGTGGAACGAGCTGCCAGAGGAAGCAGTAGCGGCGGGTACAATTGCAGCATAGACATGGAGATGAAAGGTTTAGAGGGATACAGGCCTATTGGGACTATTTCAGGAAGGAACCTTGGTCAGCATGGACGGGTTGGGCCAAAGGGCCTGTTTCCATGCTGTATAACTCTCTGACTCTATGGGCATAAGGATGACCTGGAGCAGTAAAAGATGCTACGGAATGCAGATGGACGCAGATGCAGGGTTTTAATTCCAACCCTTCACTCATTGGTAAAAGCCATTTAAGGTTGTGTAGTGGAAGGTCCCGTCTCTGAGCTGAACCATGGAGACAGAGAGCAGCGTTCACACAGAGGAGGAGGAGCCAGACCAGGTCCCAACCTTATCCTGGTCAGGGTCACTCTGCCATGATTCTCCTCACTGTCTCAATGTTAATAAGGCAGATGCCAGCTGGGTTCTTTGTGTGATGGCAATCTTGCAGTCTCTGTTGAAAGTGCATGGTGCCTGGGTGTCAGGCTCTGATGCTGCTCTTGTCTGAGTAATTTACTGGCACGCATGTTGTGGGTCCAAAAATAGATGAGGGTGAAGCGTTGACTTGAGCTGTGTCTCAGCAAATAATTAGCGACTTTTGGAAGAGCAAGAACAAAAGGGGCCAAACTGACTGGTCTGGAGGGAAAGGCACAGAAGGAGGTCACTCATTCCCTCTCACCCGTCCCATCGTTCTGCTGGATGGCGGCTGCCTGGATACTCAGGCCCCATATGCTCCCACATCTTGCTCTATATCCCTTGATATATTTAAAGACTGAACACAGATCTATTCATCTCTTAATTGTGAAGCAATTAGCCTTTGAATGACCTCATGGCTTACCTCATCCAGAGTAACTCCTGAGAGGGAGTTATTCTTTGCTATTGAAGGATGTGGCTCGATTTAAACAGAGTGCCACATTTGGAGCAGCTGGTCTTTCTAAGAGATGTGCACAGACTACATTCAATGTGCAGCGGTGGGGTAACAGAAGGTGGATTGATTGGGACACTTGTTTGCAAGATTGATAGGTCAGCCAATCTCCTTCAATACTGACAACTTTTCATTTAACTTCGGACAGATTGAAAGTTATGCCAAAGGTTTGTGGTTTCTATGTATTTCATAAAATAAAATGCCAAGGGAACGTAATTATAAATGAACTTATGCAGGATCTGATTTAGCCCAGTGCTAAGGGTAAGTCAAGTTTAGATTTGCTCAGACTCTGAAAATGCAAGCTGATCGTTATTTTGGAGTTAATCCCCGTTAAGCCACTGAGTGTGTGATTCAGCCAATGTTGGTGCACCTGAAGTTTCCATCTGGCATGGGATGAGATTCAGCGGGAAGATTAATCAGCAGTGTTATGATTTGAGCTCAGTGAGGGCCCTGGCTCTCCACAACGCTTGCCTTGGGAAACTGCCATTTAATTAAAAGCTCAGTTTCCCCCAGTGAGTGTTTACATAAGAAGGTACAAGGCAGGAGCAGGAGTAATGCACATGACCCTTCCAGCCTTTACAGCCTTTGGCAGCCTCAGCACGCTCTTCCAGCTTGATTCCTGTGTTCTCTGATTCTCCAGAATTCCAAACATGTATTGATCCCAGCTTTGAATGAACTTGACGACTGAATTCCTGCACTTACTGAAGAAACTCCTGTTGTTCTAGGTCCTCAGTGTCCGGCCCATGCCATTGGGCGCCGGGACAAAATCTTCCAGTCAAAACCCTGCTACTGCTTGCAGCTGCTTTCTCGTTACGGATGTCGAACATTGTCAGTTTAATCGAACCTTCCTGTCGATCGCAGAATGTCAGCAGAATATGGTTTTGTTTTTTTTCTGCTTTCTATAACAGGAATTATAGAGTAATACAGCACAGAAACAGGCCCTTCAGCTCAACTCATCCATGCTGACTAAGATCCCCATCAAAACTCATTCCATTTGACCAAATTTTGCCCATATCCATCTAATCCTTTCCTTTCCATGTCCCTGTCCAACTGCCTTTTGAATGCTTTTCATTATACCTGCCTCAACCACTTCCTCTGGCAGCTGATTCCATATATAGACCACCCTCTGCATGAAGAAGTTGCCCCTCAGATCCCTTTTAAATCTTTCCCCTTTTACCCTAAATCTATGCCTCTAGTTTTTGATTTCCCCAACCTTGGGAAAAATGACAGTGTGCATTCACCCTGTCTATGCCCCTCATGATTTTGTACACCTCTGTTAGGTCACCTTTCAGTCTCCTACGCTCCAAGGAATAAAGTCCGAACCTGCCCAACCTCTCCCTATATCTCAGGCCCTCGAGTCCTGGCAACATCCTCATAAATCTTCTCTTATTTCAGTGCAATGCAATAAATGAATGTTTATGAGAGCCCAATGGATTCATGGTGCAATGGTAGGCTGTACACATCCTGAATTAAACTGTCTTCTGTTCAGCAATATCAAAGCTTCCACTTTCATCAAGATTAAAGCTAGTAACAACAACAACTTGCATTTATATAGCACCTTGTAAGTATCAAAACATCTCAAGGTGATTATCAAACAAAACCTGATGCCAACCATTTTGTTGACCAAAACCAGGTGACCAAAATCTTGGCTGATGCCGTTTGTTTCAAAGAGCATCTAAAAGAAGGGTAGAGAGGTGGGGAGTTGAGGAAGGGAGTGCAGCAAACAAAGAAAACTGCAGATGCTGGAAATCTGAAATAAAAACAAAGTGCTGGAAAACCTCAGCAGGTCAGGCAGCATCTGTGGAAAGGGAAAGAGATGTTGGAGGGTTGTGGGACTGGGGGAGGTTCTGGAGATGGGGAGGGGTGAGTTCATGGAGGGATTTGTAAACAAGGATGAGCAAGTCAGGAGGCATAGGGGTGATGGCTTGGTGCAAAGCTTAAAGTGAGGTGGGGTCAGAAGGGAGCCTTTGGAACCTTCCATGTGAGGTTGGCTTTGTTACTGAAGTAAATTCACCAACAAACCTTCACCTCCTTGAGCTCATGGTATCCAAACCTCCCCACAGAAAGAAGTAGGGAAAAATAGAACAGTTGTTCAAGAACAAAACCTCTTTGGCCTCAAGTATATTTGATAAAGGTAAGGCTGCTCTCTCTGAGCCCAACGTCCAATTCTGAGATGTATGACCACAGTATCCCCACAGGTGGTGGCTCCTCCCAGCTTCCAAAATGGTTGGCATCAGGTTTTGTTTGATAATCACCTTGAGATGCTTTGATACTTACAAGGTGCTATATAAATGCAAGTTGTTGTTGTTACTAGCTTTAATCTTTGATGCCTTTATACAGACTTGAGCACAAAAATCTCAGATGCCAATACTGAGGGAGTGCTGCATTGTCAGGGACGCTAATGAGTTAAACAGAGGCTGTCTCTGCAAGAGTGTTATCCCCAGCATCCTGGGAAAAACTCATCCCTTTATCAGTGATTTTGGAAACTGGTGGTCAGGACATTTTGACCTTGGTGTTTGACGGAATTGTGGTTTGCAAATCGGCCACCACACTTCCTACATTACAGCAAATGTACTTACTCAGCTGTAGAATGTTTCAGCTATCCCAAAGTTACATAAAATGCTTTAAAAATACAATCCCAATGCTTTGTCATCTAACTACTCTGTCCAGCTGCCAGCAGACGGTGACCTTGTCTCATCAACTGAATATCTTCTGTGCATGGTCATTATCCCAAAACTTTTTCGTAAGCCAGTAATGTGTGGTGGGATTCAAGTATCCTGGCAGAGGAATCATAGAGTTATGCAACGTGCAAGCAGAATGTGCAGCCCACCTGGTCCACACCAACCATCAAGCACCCAATTATACCGACCATTTTATTCTCCCCACAATCCCTCAACTCCCCCCAGATTCTACCACTAACCTACACTGGGGGCCATTTACAGCAGCCAATTAACCTACTGACCCACACATCCTTGAGATGGGGAAGGAAACTGTAGCCCCCAGAGGAAACCCACATGGTAGCAGGGAGAACATGCAAACTCCACATAGACAGCACCGGAGGTCAGGATTGAACCAGGGTCTAGTGCAGTAAGAGGCAACACTTTCTAATGAAAGGTTGGTACTTCCTCAGCTCCATTCAAGTAAGTGCCCGCAAGCCAACAGCACAATGTTACAACGTGAAAAACACAGCCGCCATTTTTTGCACAGCAAGCTCCCACAAATAGTGACATGACCAAGGGCAATCTTAAGTTCAAGATGACTTTCAGATCCAATCCAGGGAAAATAGATTAATACCAGCAACAAAGTACTTTGGAGAATTATGCCGATATTAATAGATCTATTTACTTCACAATTGATTAGCAAGAACATCTTAAAGATCTTGGTTTGGAGGGAATGGGGATGATCTGATTTGATTGGGCAGTGGCCTGTGTGAGTTCGATGGACATAAGTAGCCATTCTTCAGTTGTTTCTCTGGTGAACTTTGGATCCAACTTCACAACATCTGATTCCTGGATATTGGCTCGATACACATTTGGCCAAATTAAACCTAAGAGTTAAAAACAGCAAATTGATTCTCAAAGAACCATGAAAATAAAACATTGGGAGCTGTGCAATTTCTCTGTTTGCTGTGAATGTAGTAAACAGCGCGTCTGTTTTTGGATGCAGTTAAACATAGAACATAGAACACTACAGCACAGTACAGGCCCTTCGGCCCACAATGTTGTGCTGACATTTTATCCTGCTCTAATATCTATCTAACCCTTCCCTCCCACATAGCCCCCTACTTTTCTATCATTCATGTGGTTATCTAAGAGGCTCTTAAATGTCCCTAATGCATCCGCCCCCAGTCATCGGAAACAGTTTGCATTTCCACTAAGGCTCAAGTCACAGGACATCTTTTGACCGTGCTTTGACTGAAATAAATTGCTTCTCCTTCTTTGCTAACTGTAGCACATCAGAAAACTGTAGAGCTGAGGTAGTGAGTAAAATATTATCAAACTCTTTGAACTGCAAGTTTACCTAAAATTATTGGGGAACTCTTTGCAGAGGAATAAACTTGCGCTAACAAGTGCGGGAAGTCACTTTAGACAAGGATTCAGAGATGAAGGCCTGGTGAATAAGGACAGGATGCCCAACATGTTCTACAGCTGAGGAACTACATCTGGAGGGCAATCACTGCAGTAACGGAGGAAAGGCAGCGGACAATTTGCGCCCCACAACTCCACCAGAGACAAGGACTAACGGTGCAAATGAAGCACTGGGTTTGGGTGTCTTGGTTATAGATGTGCCGAACTTTGTCAGGGGGATTATTGTTTGTGGAGGAGCATCTAAGTGCATGAACCATGAAGTGGGAAGGGGTGGACTGCAGCTGGCTGCTGGAATGGGCAGGCGTGTGGGAGCTGAAGTTTAATGCAGCAAAATGTAAAATGTGAGGTGATGCATTTTGGTGGGAAGGGAGTATAAAATGAAGGATACTGTCCTAAAAAGTGTGTGCAGGAGCAGAGAGAGCAGGAAGTGTGAGTGCATAAATCTGTAAAGGTGGCCGGGCAGGTTGACAAAGGGTTTAATAATGCATGGAGACACCAGAGACCGCAGATGCTGGAATCTGGAGCAAAAAACAAACTGCTGGAGGAACTCAGTGGCTCAGGTGGAATCTGTGGAGCGAAACGGACAGTCGACATATTAGGTCGAGACCTTTCATCTGGAATGAAAGATAGAGGGGAGAGAGCCAGGGTAAAGGGGAAAGGGAAGGGGTAGAGCAAGAGCTGACAGGCAATAGATGGATCCAGTGAGGAGAGTGGAAATAATGAGGTGATAGGTGGAAGCAACAAAGGGCTGCAGATGAGGGAATCTGATGGGAAAGGAAGGTGGAGCCTGGAATCTTAATAAGGCATAACGTCTGGGCTTTATCAGTAGTGGCACGGAGCGTAAAAGCAGGGAAGTTGTGCTGAACACTGGTCCGGCCTCGGATGGAGGATGACATTCTGTTCTGGTCGCCACATTATCGGAATGATGTGGTGACATTGGAGAAGGTCTAGGGAAGAAATACTGGAATGGTTCTTGGGATGCGGGATTACAGATACAGGGATAGACTGGAGAGTCTGGAACTGTTTCCTTTGGAGAAGAGAAGGCTGAGGAAAGATTTGATGGAAGTATATAAAATGGTGAGCGATCTGGACAGTGGGAGGCTGTTCCCATTGGTGGAGAGGTCAGGGACTAGAAGTCATAGGTACCAAATGAAGGGGAGAAGAATTAAGAGTGACATGAAACAACCTTTAGGCAGCATGTGGCTGCAGTCTGGAATGTACTGCCTGCAGATGTGGTGGAGGCAGGTTCCTCTGTGACCTTCAGGAGGCAACTGGATAAATTACATGGTGCAGAAAAAAATTACAAGGAGAAAAGGTCAGAGGGTGGAACTGGAGAGTTCTGGTCAAGAGCTGGGATGGACACAGTGGGCCAAATGGTCTCCTTTTGTGCTGTAACCCATCTATTGTTCTGTGATTCAATAAATCAAGTTGTAAAAAGCTGAGACCTTGTGCAGTCCCACTGCCTACAGGCAGCCAACTGGGAAAACAACCGTACACGCCTGTGTCCTGCTTTCTGTTCTTAACCCAACCTCCATCTTCATTAATGTAGTAAACATGGAAATAGAAAGTAGGAGCTGGAGAAGGCCATTCTGTCCTCTGGCCCTGTTCTACCATGTAATATGATCATGGCTGAGCACCCACTCCGGCACCCTGCCCCCACCTTCTCCCCACATCCCATCGCCTGTTTGGCATTGAGATATGCCTGCTTCCCTCTTGAATATACCTAATAACTTGGCTTCCACTGCTTCATGTGGTAGAGAATTCCAAATGCTTGCAATCCTAATTTTGTCAAAAGTTTTTTTGGAAATCTAAACACACTACACCCAGTAGCTCCCCCTTATTGATCCTGTTACTAAGAATTTTCTACAGTGACTCACCCGTGGTCTAACTGTAGCAGTCTCTGTGAGGCATCGCTGGGTAACCTCTTCCTGGGAGATCACTATCTGGACAACCTTTAGTACAGCTGTCAAACACAATTTTCTTTGCCTGAATTTGTAGTGGCTCTGTCTAATCAAGCTAGAATTTGCTAAGTGCAATGATACCACAGATTCTAACCTTTTCCCTATCACTGATGATGTTAACCATCCCATTTGCACTCTTTGCTAAACAGCAGTGCTACCTTCTGATTATATTCTAAAGATATGAGGAACACTGGAAGATTGAGGCCAATGTTTCTACTCTTTGCAGTCGCATCTTCTGAAGCAGACTGCAGTGGCTCATTAGCTTCAGAGGATCTGTTGCCTCCCAGTCCCTCAATTTTGCCAGAATTAACAAAGAAATGATATCGTTCTACCCCCTCATTCACACTGGACTCTTGGTTCCCCATTATTTCTGGAGTCTTCTTGTGACTTCCATTTTGAAGACAGCTGCAAAGGATTTGTTAACATCACAGCCATTTCTTTGATCTGCTGAGTCACGGACGTATGCTTTGAAAGCTGTTGCTTGGTTTAATAATGGGGGTTGTAAGGTTAGACAGATCTCTGCATTTTTACTGATTACCTTTGGGCGCCTGGGAGTATTTATGCTGAGAATTTCCTCAGGAGTTTAACTGGTTTCTGCAGAGTCCATGGTGGGGATGTTCACATATGATCTGCAGAAAGGGAAAATCCTATTCACTCATGTTCCTTGTCTACCAGTAAGTTATGGTTGTTATCACTGTTATCATTGCTATTGTTGATCTTAGCACTTTTTTTATCCTGGACTTTAGTTAAAATGTGATTCCATTGGCTGTTCTGTGCGAGCTTTTATCTTCCTGTTAGAACAGTCACGACAGAAGTAAAAAGCTCAGTGAAGACACTGTCTGGAGAAACGCAAAAAATATCTTCTAATTGTTGACACTTTTAACGTTGGCCTTCAGGTACACTTGTAAAATCTAGTTGAATCAAATACTGCTTGATGGAATCGCCCTTTCCAATTCAATTTGTAATGAAAGGCTCTGTCCACCCAATGGCATTTATTGGACCTCTGGAAGCGAATTTGCCACATCTATTTTGCTGGATATTGTATTGGTACATTAAACTATCATATGGAGCAGTCTACATGATTGAAATGTGTATTAGATCAGTTGGTTGTGGAGGCTGATTCATGTGTTAGGACAGATCAGTTTTTTATTGCTCAGGTCGGTTGCTGTATAGTTGCTCACTATCTGTTACTTTAGCTGACGACTAACCATTAAAGATAGTTTTCACCTTGTCTCTCATTATGCAGTTTAAATATTTGTACTCCGAACAACTTGACATGATGTGCACCACAATTTTCTGCTGCACACCTCTGCTTTATCCTAATGTCCTTTTTGACATGGGGTCAAACTAAACTCATTTCAGAGGGCAGTTTGGAGTCACCTACGTTGTGGTGGTTCTGGAGTTGCATGTGGTGTAGGCCAGCTGTAGACAGCAGGTTTCTTTTCCTGCAGGACCTTCACAAGCCAGGTGGGACTTAGGACAATCACTGAGAGAATCTTCCATGTATCTCCGTCTGTCATGGGACAGGAGAACGACGGGAACACAAACTGAACTGGGGCAACACCTCCAGAGATTAGAACCTAGAACACAGAACAGTACAGCACAGGAACAGGCCCTTCAACCCACAATATCTGCACTGAACATGATGCCAAATTAAACTAAATCTCTTCAGCCTGCACATGGTCCACATCCCTCCACTTCCTGCACACTCATGTGTCTGTTTAACAACCTCTTAAACACCACTATTGTATCTGCCTCCACCCCCACCCCTGACAGCCCATTCCAGGCACCCACCACTCTCTGTGTAAAAAAAACTTGCCCCGCACAGCTCCTTTAAACTTTCCTCCTCTCACCTTAAATGCACGCCCTTTAGTATTTGACATTTCCACCTTGGGAACAAGATTCTGACTGTCTACCCTATCTAATCCTCTTATAATTTTATAAACCTCTGTCAGGCCTCCCCTCAGCCTCTTGCGCTCCAGAGAAAACCACCTAAGTTTGTCCAACCTCTCCTTATAGCACAAGCCCTCTAATCCAGGCAACATCCTGGTAAACCTGTTCTGCACCCTCTCCAAAGCCTCCACATCCTTCCTGTCATGGGGCGACCAGAACTGCGCACAGTTCTCCAAGTGTGGGGTAACCAAAGTTTTATATAGCTCAACATGACTTCCTGACACTTGTACTCACTGTCTTGACCACTGAAGGTAAGCACATCACAAACTTTCTTTACCACCCTATCTGCTTGCATGGCTACTTTCGGTGAGCTAAGGATTTGGACCCCAAGTATTCATTTGTTGGTCTTATGAACCTTATCAGAGGAGGGTGTCCTGAAGCAGCCCTGCATTATCAAACCCCACCTGAGTCTTAGCTGAGAGGAGGCTGGTTACTAGAGGGAGCCCAGCATTTACCCAAGGCACACACCCAGGCTAGCCATTTGGAGGGGGTTGGACACCTTCACTGAAAGGTGCGCGAATATCACCCACTGATCACATTGACTTCCAGTGATTAATTCTATTGAAGTAATTGGAAGGGAGGAGAATGCGGTGACTGGTTGATCCTCGTGGATGTGACTGATGCCAGCAGCTGACAGCATTCTGTCACTGCTGATGGCCGCATTCATCCTGCTTTGGAAATTTGGTTCATTTTTTTAATGTAGCTAGTGGTTTGTGGACCTTGAACTTGTTTGCTTCACTATCTTGCTGGTGCGATCTAGTTCCTCAAATGACTGAGACTAGGAAGGGATCAGCTGAACAAGTGCAAACCACAGTGATAAAAACAGAAGATTCTGGAAACACTCAGCAGGTCAGGCAGCATCTGTGGAGAGAGAAACAGAGTTAATGGTTCAGGTCCACCATCCTTCGTCAGAAGTGAGGAAGAGAACAAAAAGAGAACTGAGAGCAAACAAAGCAAAAAAGGCAAATGGAAGTCCCGTTGGAGAGGAGAGAACTTCTCCAAGGTTGGCATTCCCGAAGGATATATGGCAGTGAATTCAGCGGGAAATGAAAACGAAACAAAATACAGAAGCAGAACACAGGAAGTACTGGAAGCACTCAGCAGATCAGAAACCAAGTTAATGTTTTAGGTCAGAGACCCTTTGTCACACTGAATTATTCCTCCACGGGTGTGCTGTAATGTCACCTATTCCTCCTGTGCCTCTGCCACCTAAAGTTACAGCTTTACATTTTCCACATGTGCATTATATGTTCTACTGGGGAATAATTACTGCTGATTATAACTCTGGAACACTAGACCTTCACTCCTTCAACATCTCTTTTAGCCTTCCTTTGATATCCCGTCTTCCCCATGCCCTGCCATTGCCCCAACAGTCTCCATTGCCCACCCATTGACCCATCTGTTCTGAGATTCCCTTCAAGTTCTGATGGAAGCTGATTGACCTGAAACATTAATGCTGTCTCTCTCCACGGATGCTACCTGACCTGCTGAGCACCACCAGAATTGTTTGCTTTTACTTCAGACTTCCAGCATCTGTTGTATTTTGCTTTGGTGGCAATTGGTGGATTTCCCCCAGAAATTCTTTCTTCTCATTCTCCCTTTTGACTCCACTCATTGGAGGAGAAATTTGACTTTGCTCACTGGCACAGAACGTGGAAGCAAGTATCAGCTGCTGGCCAGACTCGACCTCCTCGCTTTCTGTTCCACTGACGTCACCTGAACCCAAAGTTGAATTTCCCCCTAAGCTTCAGTCTGTGTGATTCTTTGTCTGAGGATCCTGTGCTCAGTCAGAGAGACCCCACTGCCTGCTCAAGTCAGGGGATGAATCAAGGATCAATTGATAATCCACTCTCATGGTTTACAAGAGGTAGACAAGGGTCCTTCATTCTTCTGGAACTGAAGTTCGTGAACTTTGTTCATTCTGACGGACCTTTGTGTGGCCGGGAAGATAGCGTACTGCAAAAGTATTCAACAAGTAGAAGATAAAAATACATGTTTGGTTCTTGCAAATCCATTACAGACCTCAAGACGCTTTTGAATGACTGCAGGTCTTTCACTAACTCTGTACATTTGGTCTCTAATAAAAGAAAAGCGCTGCAGATTTAAAATAGATTGCTAAACAGACACAGAAAACGGAGGCAAACCTAACTCTGCCTGATTGAACCAGTCTGGGTCAGCAATGGGATGGGACAGGAGGCTGTGTGTGGTCAAGAAACCCTGGCTATGTTTAGTATCAGTGAGAACAGGCCAGCTTCACCTCATCAAAAGCAGCCACTGAGGTTGACACAGAGAGGATAAAGGCAAATGAAGCAGGGAAGTGTCAGACAGGACTGATTCCCTGGTCTGTTCTCCCCTTCTGTGAGGCTCCCTGAGGGGACATCAGCCACTGAATTTATTATCATAGAACACGGAACACCATTTTACATAAATTACATTTATACTCTTGCAGTTACATGGTCTGGGAGCTGTGTAAGAAATGTCCGATATTAAAATGTTTACCACACAACATTGAAGGAGATTGTGTTTGCACTTGCAAGTGATTTTATTTTAACACACGCAAAGTGCTGGAGGAACTCAGCAGGTCAGGCAGCATCTATGGAGAGAAATAAACAGTCGACGTTTCAGGTCGAGACCCTTCATCAGGACTGGTCAAGGGTCTCAACCGGAAACGTCAACTGTTTATTTCCCTCCATAGATGCTGCCTGACCTGCTGCGTTCCTCCAGCATTTTGTGTGTGTTGCTCTAGATTCCAGCATCTGCAGAATCTCTTGTGTCTCTGATTTTATTTTAAACATCTCTTACTTGTGAAGATGCTATTTGAGGTTATTTATATTTTGTCAGCACTAGACTGATTCTTTCTGAGGCTCAGGGGTTTGTGAATCAGGAATAGGTCAATGACTGGCGCTTTCTGACATCTTCCTTGGTCAGTCTTGTATTCCAGCTGCCAAACCGTTGCTCTTAACCCGATAATCTCGGAGGAAATTCACAGCACAGGAGGCTGTTCTGTTCATCATCTCTGTGCAAATCAAAAAATGAGCTTCCCATCCTGACCCAACCTCCCAGCCCTGCAGGTCCATAAGACCATAAGATAGAGGAGCAGAATTAGGCCATTTGGCCCATCGAGTCTGCACCACCATTCAATCATGGCTGAGTTCCTGCCAAAAGGGAAAGGAGGTAGGGTGTCAGAGCAGTGCTGAGCTGTGGAACAGGGCAGTGAATAGTGACGGGAAATTGGTTTGGGTTGAAATCATGAACAGCAGGGGAAAGAGGACACGAGTGGGAGTGGTCTACAGGCCTCCATAATGTGACCTCTCAGTAGGTAGACCGCAGATGGAGAAATATCTTGGGCATGTTTGAAGGGAACTGCAATTGTCATGGGAGATTTTAATCTACGTATTGATTGGACAAAACCCATTGTGAGGGCCAGGTCGTGCCTCACCAGCCTGACTGAATTCTTTGAGGATGTGACAAAGCACATTGATGAGGGTAGAGCAGTGGATGTGGTGTACATGGATTTCAGTAAGGCGTTTGATAAGGTTCCCCATGATAGGCACATTCAGAAGGTCAGGAAGCATGGGATCCAGGGAAACTTGGCTGTGTGGATTCAGAATTGGCTCGCCCACAGAAGACAGAGGGTGGTGGTAGATGGAACATATTCTGCCTGGATGTAGGTGACCAGCGGTGTTCCGCAAGGATCTGTTCTGGGACCCCTGCTCTTTGTGATTTTTATAAATGACTTGGATGAGGATGTGGAAGGGTGGGTTAGTAAGTTTGCTGATGATACAAAGGTTGGTGGTGTTGTGGATAGTGTGGAAGGTTGCTGTAGATTACAACAGGACATTGATAGGATGTAGACCTGGGCTGAGAAGTGGCAGACGGAGTTCAACCAGGAAAAGTGTGAAGTGATACACCTTGGAAGATCGAATTTGAAGGCAGAGTACAAGGTTAATGGCAGAACTCTTAGCAGTGTGGAGGAACTGAAGGATCTTGGGGTCCACATCTATAGATCCCTCAAGGTTGCCACGCAGGTCAATAGGGTTGTTAAGAAGGCGTATGGAGTGTTGACCTTCATTAGCCGGGGTATTGAGTTCAAGAGCCGCGAGTTAATGTTGCAGCTCTATAGAACTCTGGTCAGACCACACTTGGAGTATTGTGTTCAGTTCTGGTCGCCTCATTATAGGAAGGATGTGGAAGCTTTAGAGAGGGTGCAGAGGAGATTGATCAGGATGCTGCCTGGATTGGAGAGCATGTCTTATGAGGATAGGTTGAGTGAGCTCGGGCTTTTCTCTTTGGGGAGAAGGAGGATGAGAGGTGACTTGATAGAGGTGTACAAGATGATAAGAGGCATAGATCGAGTGGACAGTCAGAGACTTTTTCACAAGGTGACAATGGCTAACATGAGGGGACATAATTTTAAAGTGATTGGAGGAAGGTGTAAGGGAGATGTCAGGGGTAAGCTTTTTACACAGAGAGTGGTGGGTGCGTGGAACTCACTGCTGGCAGAGGTTGTGGGGGCAGATACATTAGGGACATTTAAGACACTCTTAGATGGCCACATGAATGATAGAAAAGTGGAGGTCTATGTGGGAGGGAAGGGTTAGATAGATCTTAGAGCAGGACAAAATGTCGGCACAACATTGTGGGCCGAAAAGGGCCTGTGCTGTGCTGTAATGTTCTATGTTCTATATAAAACAACCTGGCTATGGAGTGTGTCAGGGATTGCTTCTTAGGACAGTATGTAATGGAACCTACTCAGGAAAGTGGTATCTTAGAGTTGGTCATGAGTAATGAGCAAGGATTAATAAGAGATCGTGTGGTTAAAGGTCCCCTAGCAGATAATGACCACAATATGATAGAATTGCAGATGCAGTTTGACGGGGCACCGCATAGGACCAAAACCACTGTCTTCTGCTTAACTAAGGGCAATTATAAGGATGTGAAGGTGGAGTTGTCGAACTTGGAAACTAAGCTAAGAGATGGGTGAGGAGATGAACAGTGGCAGGTATCCAAACAGCTGGTCCATAACACTCAGCAGGACTTTATCCCAAATAGAAGGAGGGATTCCATGAGAACGAGGCACAGTCGATGGTTATCAAAAGAGGTCAAGGGTAATCTTAAATTAAAATTAGGGCACACAAAGTGGAAGGGCTGGTGGGAAGTTTTTAGTATCTAGTGGCAAAAGACTAAAAAGCTCATAAGAGAGAAGATTGACTTAGAGAGAAAACTTTTGTGAAATGTCAAAGTAAACAGTTTCTGTGGAGGCACAGTAGTGTAGCAGTTAGTGTAACGCTTTACTGCACCAGCAACCAGGGTTCAAATACGGCCGCTGTCTGTAAGGAGTTTGTACGTTCTCCCCATGACTGCGTGGGTTTCCTCCAGGTGCTCTGGTTTCCTCCCACATTCCAAAGACGTACGGGTTAGGAAGTTGTGGGCATGCTATGTTGGCGCCGGAAGCGTGGTGACACTTGGCTGCCCCCAGGACACTCTACGCAAAAAAAAAGATGCATTTCACTGTGTGTTTCAATGTACCTGTGGCTAATAAAGAAATCTCTTATCTGGATAAATAAATAGGAAGAAGGTATGTAAGGTAGGTGAGGGACCTCTGGAGAACAAGGCTGGTAAAGTAATAACAGAAAACAAAGAAATGGCAAATATGTTAAATTAATTTGTGGCGCCAGTGTTCACCATGACGGGCACTGCAAATATCCCTAAGATAACAGCGGGGTTAATTTCAAATAACAAAGTGAACTTTCAAAAATCCCAATCACAAGGGATAAAATATTAGTTCAAGTCACGGGGTTAGAGGCAGACAAATCACCAGGACCCAATGGCCTGTACCCAAGGGTTTTCAAAGAAGTGGCTGCAGAGACAGTGGACCCATTGGTTGAAATTTTTCAAACTTGCTAAATTCCAGGAGGTACCAGAAGATTGGAAAACAGCCAAAGTGACTCCTTTGTTCAAAAAAGGAGGAAGACAGAAGTTGTGGAACTGTACGCCAGCTGGTTTAGTGTCTCTTGTTGGCAAGATGCTAGAGTCAATAATCAAAGAGGAAATAGCTAATCAATTAGGAAAACTGAATATAATTAAACCTGGGCAACATGGTTTTATGAAAGGTGAATCATGTTTCACAGATTTGCTCCACTTCTAAGATATTGAGCCGTAGTTCCTGTTGTGCTGAGCAGGTGAGAGGAAATGTTCATTTTGCTGTGATGGTGTGTATGGCTGAATAGTCTGTTGGTGTGAGGACTTGCAATAGGATCTACCATCTTCAGGAAGGGAGCAAAGACTAATGTACTGAAAAGAATGGCATGTTCAAACAAACCAAATTAATTTGTATTTTTCTTTCCATCCAAAGAACTTTTAACAGTTCCACAACCATATATTTCATCAAGCCCTGCTGCAAGTGGTGTGATACCTGGCAATAGTGTTATTTTGTGAGTTTTTCAGTAAGCTAATTAAATTTGGAGAGATCTTCACCTCAGCAAATGCTGTGATTCGCCTCATGCTTCTGACAATGGTAAACCACTGTAAAGAAGCGAGAGATGAATGAATTAAATTCAAAGAGCAGCCGGCGCCTGTGACTTGATATACTGCAGTAATGAGTCACAGAACAAATCTCCTTTGAGCTCTGCTACTTGACGAATAACACAGAATGTAAACACTTTCACAAATCAAAGATCATTTACCGTGTGGTGTGATAAGCCAGGATGCAACAGGACCGAGGAGGCAGCTTAACATTTTAAACAAGCATTTATGGAGTAAAATTGTCGACTTTGGTCCAACCATGCAGTGTGTGCTATTTTAGGCTGCAGTATCCTTTGTGAGTTAATTTTATCATTTGTTCTGATGGATAATGTCAACTAATTGCTGGTGGTTTAAGTCTGTTCACTGGTTGTTATTTACAATGAGTCTTCACAGCCTTTTAACTAGGATAAACCAAGCCAGTGGATGATTTCTCTGAAGATTGTATATGAATGTTAATCAATGTGACACAGATTCTTATTAAGCATTTGCATGCTCTGCAGGTTGCTGTACCTTTCACTTTAAGGTGGGCTTGGGGTTCTTTCACTGCATGGAAGTATCCAGGGAAGAAGGCATTGAAAATTTATCAGTTAACAAGAACAAAGCACATGGAAATAAGCAACAGGACCACTGGATTTTAAAATTTGTTACTTCAGAACATGTGGGCAATGCTGGCAAAAGCCTGAAAGCACGTGCCACCAGGCTCAAGGACAGCTTCTATCCCGCTGTTATAAGTCTATTGAATGGTCCCCCAGTACAATAAGATGGACTGTTGACCTCACAGTCTACCTCGTTATGACCTTGCACCTTATTGTCTCCCCCCACTGCACTTTCTCTGTAACTATAACTCTATATTCTGCATTTCTGTTATTGCTTTTCCCTTGTACTACCTCAGTGTACTGATGAAATGATCTGTATGGATGGCATGCAAAACAAAGTTTTTCACTGTACCTCGGTACATGTGACAATAATAAACCAATTACCAATTACAATTATTGCCCATCCCTAATTGCACCCGCCCCTTCCCCCGAGCTGACTAGGCCATTTCCGAGGGTTTCTAAGAATTGATCACACTGCCCTGTCATACAGTACAGTTAATGTCACCGAGTGGGCATCGAACCAGGACTTTACCGATCAAAACCTTTATAACGAGGCAATGGAGTAACTGCGTACATCTGCTCAGGAAGCATCATCTACCAGCGTAAGGTGGTTTGCATGTTTGGATAACCCTGTGTGGAGGCGTGTAGTTGGCAGAGGCTCTGTAGCACTGTATATCATGTATATTCACTATTGATTCATAGAGTTATTAGTTTTAAGAAGAGTGATTCAATTGTGTTGACGAGTTTACCATAGTTTACAATGTTGAATTTAATCTGAATATTTACTTCCAATTACACTCCTGTAGTGTTCCAGTTTAGTTTAGTATTCAGCATGTTACTTTGAGCTTAAAATATCAAATTATAACAAAACTAATTTCCTTCTCCCATCCCCTCCCATCATCAACATCCTTTCCCTCTCACACCCCACCAATGATTGGGCAGAAAATTCCTGCCACTAAAATCCAAACACTCCTTCTACTGGGGGAGTTGGGGGGAGGGGGGGAAATTGCCTGGGTCAGAAGGAGGTTTATTTTGCCGTATCTTTAACCTTGCGCTAAATACAATATAAAAGGATACAAGCCATTTCCGAGTTTTGTTGATGTGTCAAGGTTTTGCTGCAGTTAAACCCAATGTTCTTGTATGTGCAGCCAATAATAGTGAACTAAAATGGAAAAGGTATGGTCCTGTTTTTCTCAAAGTTGAAGAGTTTATTTTTGAAACATGTGGAGTTACACAGCACAGAAACAGTTGCTTTGGCCCAACTTGTCTAAAAGTCTTTTAAATGCTGTAGTTGTACCAACTCATTCCATATACCCACCACCCTCGGCCTGTGAAGGCAAGCATGCTGAATGCCTCCTTCACTCACCTATCCACCCTTGTCACCATTTTCAGGGGGCTATGAACTTGCACCCCAAGGTCCCCCTGAACCTCAATGCTCCTGAGGTCCCTGCCATTTACAAAGTCAAAATCGAGTTGATTATCATGTATGCATGGGTGCAATGAAAAGCTTACAGCAGTATCACAGGCACACAGCATCATATAAGCAGCATTCACAGGAAAAACATAAATGAAACATGAATTAAACACAATCTTTCCAGGAAAGTACACAATTAGAACAAAGGAAAGTCCATTTGAGTGCAAAGTGATCAAAGTGGATCACTATGTACTACTGTAAATGTCCTGTTAGTATTTGACATCCCAGAATACATTACCTCACACTTGTCTGGATTAAATGCCACCTGCCACCGTTCTCCCCAACTTTGTCCCTCTGTATCCTTTCAATCTCTTTTGCTGTCTTCTACTCCCCCACTTTTTGTGCTGTCAGCAAACTTACTAATCAGAGCACCTACATTCTCATCCAAGTTATATGCCAAGCAACGAAGGTCCCAGCACTGATCCCTGCAGTACACCACTGGTTACAGACTTCCAGTCAGAGAAACAGCCCTCGACCACTGCCCTCTGCCTCCTATCACTGAACTAATTTTGGATCCATTTTGCCAACACACCTGGGATCCCATGCACCCTAACCTTCTGGACCAGCCTTTCGTGGGGGCACCAAGTTTGACAGATGGGAATTACATGTCTCAACTCTGGTTAGTTATAGCATGGTCACAACTTACAACAAAAAAAGTTGTCCAATGTTACAGTACAACAATATGTTTACCAAAGTCTAATGCAGAAGCCAGCATGATTTGAATATTGTGCCTCCCAAAGCCGATCATTTGGAATTTATTTTTGGAGAATGCTCATCAAAATCACTTCCTCTGCTTCCTGTCTCCCTGGGTGTGGCTGTTCCCAGATCCTTGGAGCCCGTCACCAACCCCTTCAGTTACACCCAATAACCTGCACTCTGTGCCTGAACCAATCTCTTCCCCATGCAGAATAGGTTCCATTGAAGTTTGCCAGGAATCAGTGGAAGGAGAGGGTTATGTGATGTTCCCACCCCTTTTGTAGTTCAGTCAGGGAGCTGGCAAAATTTCTTTGCAGAAAGTGAAAGTTTGTGCAGTTAGAAGAAGCGAGAGTTACTCCACAAACATGTGGTCGGCTGGCACTCCCTCATCTGGTCTCTCCTGTCGCCTGTGCCTCCTTTATCTATCTACTGGAGGTTGTCTACCAATGGTCCAGCCATCCAGCATTCCTAACATTTCACTGGGACTGTCCATTTCTTGTTCACTGACCCGCTGCCAATGCTGGAATCTACAAGGAGATTCCTGGCCATGGGAATGGACCGCTGAGTGGCCAGTTGCCCAAATCCACCACTTCTCTCAGCTACGCTTCTGGAAAAAAGGCACATGAATAAATTGAGGAGCATGCCAACTTCTGATACAAACATTTAACGGCCTCTCTCCTTTTTTTTAACAGATTTCCATATAATGGGCTGTGTGCATTGTAAAGAGAAGGGAACAGCAAAATCCCAAACTGATGATGGGGATGGATTCTTCAACCAAAACACAAACCCACGCTATGGGCCGGACCCAACCAATCAGGTGCAGACTGGTGTCTTCAACAGGATCCCTGACTTCAACAGCTTCCATGAGAACACCAGTACTGCTCTGAGCCCTTTCGGAGGCTCCGTCGGATACCCAACTGGCTCACTGCCTACCAGAGGTGGAGGGGTGTCAGGTTAGACTCTTAGATCATTCTCTCCATTAAGTTAATATGGATTACGGCTTCAAAGGAACACAGGAACCAGGAGCAGGAGTTATCCCCTCAACCCCTCGAGCCTGCTCTGCCATTCAACAAGATCAGGACTGACCTGATCTTGACTCCAGCTCCACTTTGCTCCCTGTCCCCCACCTACTTCATGGTCCAAAATCCTATCTCAGCCTTGAATTACATTTAATGATTAAGCTTCCAGATGTCTCCACAGCAGAGAATTCCAAAGATCTACCACCCTCATCTCGGTCTTACAAAAGTGACCCTTATAATGAAACTACCCCACCAGTTCTAGATTCCTAACAAGCGGAACATTCCCTCAGCACCCACCCTGTCATATTCCCTCAGTTTCTCAAGTTTCTGTGAGATCACCTGTTATTCAATCAAATAAATGTTAGCAAATGATTCAGCACCATGAACTGCATAAAATAAAGTACTTCACAACAAGTTACTACATAGTTTTTTTGTAGAAAATGGCAATGGAATGAATTGATGCATTTTCACTTGGAAACACTGATTTAGCCAGTTTGGTAGTTTTAAGAACATAGAACATTACAGATGTAATTCTAAACTCCAGTGTATAGACCCAACCTGCTCAGTCATTCCTCATAAGACACTCCCTTCCCTCCAGGAACCAACTGGTGAATCATTTCTGATCTGCCTGCAAGTATATCCCTCCATAATAATCAGACCTAATCTTGTGCAGTGCTAGGTGTGGTCCTCCCAATGCCCCACATAGTTCCACCTTCACCCTTCCTCCCTCCTGGTTCCATCTTCCTCTTTTTTATCTGCCTCCATCTATCATATCTGCCAACTCCACCCCTCCTTCTCCCCTACCTGGCTCAATCTGCCCATCATCCTTCAACACCCCTCCCCCCCCCCCCCCCCCCCCCCCCCCCCCCCCCCCCCCCCCCCCCCCCCCCCCCCCCACCCCCAGTCCACCAATCACCTCTGTCTCACCACTCCGCCGTCCTCTTTATACTGACCATCTCCCCTCTCCTGATGCAGGGTTTCAGCCCAAAACGTCAACAATTCCTTCCCTCCCACAGACGCTGCTCAACCCGCTGAGTTCCTCCAGCAGATTGTGTGTTGCTCCAGATTCCAGCATCTGTAGTCTCCGGTGTTTCTCCAGTTGCAACAACACCCCCACAAACCCCCGCAATGCTCCTTTCCCAGCAAGTTCTGTGAAATAAAACATTATGTTTCCTGAAATTCTGGAGTGCATCTAGAGTTAAAATAACAGTGCCAAAAGGAAATAAGAAAAACACTGGGCAAGGAATATCCTTGCAATGTGTAACAATCACCATCGTCCTTGTTTCCAACTTTCCTTTGAAGGTCCTAACCCAGTTTCCTGTTTTTTCAGTTGAAAATGTGGCATGTTCTGGTAAACGTGCAAAACTTTCAGTTAGTTTTTGATAGTTAAGTGTTTCAACCAAATGAACTGATGACTTGTTTGCACTTTAGTTGACTTAGGAGGAAAGGGCATTTTAGCAAACGAGAGCATCGCAGACGATTTTGGATTAAGGGCTTTTGAGTATGTTTGTGTGTTAAAGAATTGTAACCCGAACTTCCCACTGCCTGTGAGGAGGTTATGTCTGCTCCTGTGCCTAATGGCGGGGTCAAGTATCCACAACAAGACTGGCATCACTGGGGTACATATATCTGGTCATTGTGTGAAGGATGGTCTGGCAGGGCACGAAGGCCTCGTTCTGCTGTTTGACAGGAATGCCACACATTCTAACAGCAATGTCAAAAAGGCCATTGCAGTCAGACAAATTGGGTTCCATTTCCAATCCTTTTGGAAGGTAAATGTGCAGTCATACTTGCTTGACAAGACTTAACAGGGTCCCATGGGGCACAGCTACATGGGTGTTGTGAGAATGGGGGCAGATGAGTAGAAGGTAAGGAAATCTCATTGTCCTCCTCTGTCTGTATCCTTTTACATGGTCAGTCACGGCCTTTCACCCAACTCCTCGCCTCTGGTTCTAGCTCTAGGGCCTACCCACGGTCGGTTTCAGCCTTGTCAGTCCGTTCGTTCCCAAAGCTGCCCGTCCACCTCCTCATCCTCCCAGCTTTCCCAAGGATCTAATCCTGACTCCACTTCTTCCCTGATATAGTCATAAAGTAATACAGCACAGAAACAGGCCCTTCAGCCCAACCGGTCCCTACTGGCCAAGGTACCCACCAAGCTAGTCCCATTTGCCCACGTTTGGCCCATATCCCTCTAAACCTTTCCTCTCCATGTACTTATCCAAATATCTTTTAAACGTTGTTGTTGTACCTGCCTCAACCACTTGCTCTGGCAGCTCGTTCCATGTACAGGCCACCGTCTGCGTGAAGAAGTTGCCCCTCAGGTCCCTTTTAAATCTTTCCCCTCTCACAAACTTACACCCTCTAGTTTTTGGTTCCCTTTCTCTGGGAGAAAGACTGTGCGCATTCATCCTATCTGTGCCCCTCATGATCTTATACACCTCTATAAGGTCACCCCTCAGTCTCCAAGGAATAGAGTCCTAAATCTGCCCAACCCCTCCCTATAACCTGGGCCCGCGAGTCCTGGCAACATCCTCGTAGATCTTCTCTGCGCTCTTTCCAGCTTGAGTTCCTCCATTCAATCATCTCCTGTAGTCAATGCCACCTCACCACTTCCCACCCCACCAGTTCCTGGCAGCTGTCAGTTCTCCTGTTGACATCTGGTTCTGGATGCACTGGCATTTTTCCAAGATGAGCTTTGGGAATACCAAGGTCATTCTCTTTCTTTTCCCTACAGCAAACTCACCATCCCAGCATTAACTTTGGCTGAACGAGACCAGTCAGGAGGCATTGACACCTTCTGACCCCTCCTCCACCTCAGCACAGCTCCCTCCACCTCCATCTCAAGGAAGCACAGTGGCCCAGTTTGTAGAGCTGCTGCCTCACTACTACAGTGACCCGGGTTCAATCACGACCTCCAGTGCTATCTGTTTGCACGTTCTCCCTGTGACTGTGTGGGTTTCCCCCGGGTGCTCCAAGTTGGTAGATTAATTCGCCACTGCAAATTGCCCCTGTCATGCAGGTGAATGGTAGAATCTGGGGGCAGTTGATGGGAATTGGTATTGGTATTGGTTTATTACTGTCACTTGTACCGAAGTACAGTGAAAATCTTGTGTTGCGTACTGATCGTACAGATCACTTCATTACACAGTGCATTGAGGTAGTACAGGGTAAAAACAATAGCAGAATACAGAGTGAGGTGTCACAGCTACAGGGAAGAGCATTTCAGGTAGACAATAAGGTGCAAGGTCATAACAAGGTAGAGGGTTTTAAGTGGGATTAGTGGAGTATCAGTGTAAATGGGTGGTTGATGGTCAGTGCGGATGATGGGCTGAAGGGCCTGTTTCCGTGCTGTGTGACTCTGGTTCTAACTGCGGCTGCCACAACCCTTATCTGTACACTCATGAGCTCTGGCATCAACAGTTGAAGGACAGTTCTGACTGCCTTCCCCTGCCCCATCCAACTCTAATGCCTGAATGCTGTTACCGTCAGTAGTGGAACCAGGTCACTGACTCCTCAGCTTTGAAATTCTCATCCCTCCTTTAAATCTCTTTGTGACCTCTCTCCTCCCTGTGTTCACAGCCTTCTCCAAACCCTTCTTCCCGAACTCACAACTCCCCTGGCATTTGAGCAACCTTTGTATTGCCCACACCCTGTCCAGTGAGGGACTGTGTCCACACCCTTCGAATTCCCTCCCTCAAGCTCTCAGTTACTTCAACAGACTCTCCAGTCAGCATCCGCTCTGATGCTTCCTCTGTCTTGGTATGCATCTTGCTAAACTTGTTGTTGAGAAGCTCCTCGGGATATTAAATGTGATTTAAGATGGCAAGGCGAGAGTCAGGCTTTAAATTTCAGTCACAACGTTTGGACCTCGTTAAAGACGATGATTGATTATTCTGAGAATGTCAACGCAGATTATTTGAATTTCCTTTCCCCACATCTGTTAAGTATCTGTGAGGCAAATTGTTTTTTAATGGACAGACTCGATCTCTAATTTGTGCTATTGAAATAGATATCGTGCTGTCAGCTTCCAATGTAAATGTTGTCATTTTCATAATTGGCTATTTCATCTCTTTGTTCCTTCAGTAAGTGAAAGAAAATGTGTAACGTTGAGGGCAGTAGCTGTACACTACGGCAGCTACAGCATTAATGTGGCTGGTCTGATCAGTTGAAGTGGCTCCCAGGATATTAATGGAAGGAGACAAGGCGATGGTGATATCAGGGCTGAGTGGTCAGACTCACTCTTGTTGGAGGTGGTGACTGCCTGGTATTTATCAGCCCCTACCTGAATGTTAGAACGCAGAACATTACAGCACAGTACAGGCCCTTCGGCCCACAATATTGTGTCGACCTTTTAACCTACTCTAAGATCAATCTAATCATTCCCTCCCACACACCCCTCCGTTTTTCTATCATCCATGTGTCTATCTAAGAGTCTCTTAAATGTCCTTAATGTATCTGCCTCTACCAGCATCCCCGGCAGCACGTTCCACGCACCCACCACTCTCTGTGTAAAAAACTTACCTCTGACATCGCCCCTGTACTTTCCTCCAGTCACCTTAACATTATGCCGCCTCATGTTAGCCATTGTTGCCCTGGGAAAAAGTCTCTGACTGTCCACTCGATCTATGCCTCTTATCATCTTGTACACCTCTATCAAGTCACCTCTCATCCTCCTTCTCTCCAAAGAGAAAAGCCCTAGCTCGCTCAACCTATCCTCATAAGACCTGCTCTCCAATCCAGGCAACATCCTGGTAAATCTCCTCTGCGCCCTTTCCAAAGTTTCCACATCCTTTCTATAATGAGGTGACCAGAACTGAACAGAATACTCCAAGTGTAGTCTAACCAGGGTTTTATAGAACTGCAACATTACCTTGCAGCTCTTGAACTCAATCCCCCAACTAATGAAGGCCATCACAACATAAGCCTTCTTAACAACACTATCAATTTGCACTGCAGCTTTGAGGGATCTATGGACTTGGACCCCAAGATCCCTCTGTTCCTTCACACTGCTAAGAATCCTGTCATTAACCTTGTATTCTGCCTTCAAATTCGACCTTCCAAAGTGAATCACTTCACACTTTTCCTGGTTGAACTCCATCTGCCAGCTCTGCATTCTATCAATGTCCCATTGTAACCCTTGACAACCTTCTACACTATCCACAACACCACCAACCTTCATGTCATCAGCAAACTTACTAACCCACCCTTCCACATCCTCATCCAAGTCATTTATAAAAATCACGAAGAGCAGAAATCCCAGAACAGATCCCTGTGGAACACCACTGGTCACCGACCTCCAAGCAGAATACGCTCCATCTACCACCACCCTCTGTCTTCTATGGGCGAGCCAATTCTGAATCCATACA
Organism: Pristis pectinata; assembly: GCF_009764475.1. Classification (NCBI taxonomy): domain Eukaryota; kingdom Metazoa; phylum Chordata; class Chondrichthyes; order Rhinopristiformes; family Pristidae; genus Pristis; species Pristis pectinata. The sequence continues at coordinate 2,627,477 of NC_067426.1, forward strand.
GCCAAGTTTCCCTGGATCCCATGCCTCCTGACCTTCTGAATGAGCCTATTATGGGGAACCTTATCAAACGCCTTACTAAAGTCCATGTACACCACATCCACTGCTCTACCCTCATCAATGTGTTTTGTCACATTCTCAAAGAATTCAATCAGGCTTGTGAAGCATGACCTGCCCCTCACAAAGCCATGCTGACTGTCCCTAATCAGACTATGCTTCTCCAAATGCTTATAAATCCTGTCCCTAAGAATCTTTTCCAATAATTTGCCCACCACTGAAGTAAGACTCACTGGTCTGTAATTCCCAGGGTTATCCCTACTCCCTTTCTTGAACAAAGGAATAACATTTGCCACCCTCCAATCATCTGGTACTACTCCTGTGGCCAGTGAGGACGCAAAAATCATCGCCAAGGGCTCAGAAATCTCTTCCCTCATTTCCCATAGTATCCTGGGATATATCCCGTCTGGCCCCGGGGATTTATCTATCCTAATGATTTTCAAAAGTTCTGGCACATCCTCCTTCTTAACATCGACATGTTCTAGCTTATCAGCCTGTCGTACGCCATCCTCACAAACGTCAGGTTCTCTCTCACTGGTGAATACTGAAGCAAAGTATTCATTAAGGACCGCCCCTACCTCCTCCGACTCCAGGCACACGGTTCCTTCTCTATCCCTAATCTGTCCTCCCTTCACTCCAGTCATCCTGATGTTCTGCACACATGAGTAGAATGCCTTGGGGTTTTCCTTAATCCTACTCGCAAACTCCAATGTTGTCTTGTTTTTTGCCGTGTGCAAGCATGGACTGCTCGTTTCTGAGCACATGTATCTGGAAATGATAAAACTAATACAAAACAGCAAGAGAACATTTTGTAACACATCACAGAAAACAGCCTCCCCTCCATGGACTCTGTCTACACTTCCTGCTGCCTCAGTAAAGTAGCCAACATAACCAGAGACCCCACCACCCCAGACATTCTCTCTTCTCCCCCCTCCCATCGGGCAGAAGATACAAAAGCCTGAAAGCACGTCCCACCAGGCTCAAGGACAGCTTCTATCCCACTGTTATAAGACTCTTGAATATCCCCTAGTACGATAAAATGGACTCTTGACCTCACAATCTACCTCGTTATGACCTTGCACCTTATTGTCTACCTGGACTGCACCTTCTCTGTAACTGTAACATCATATTCTGTATTTTGTTATTGTTTTCCCTTGTACTCAATGCACTGTGTAATGAATTGATCTGTTTGGATGCCATGCAAGGGAAATTTTTCACTGTGCCTCAGTACACGTGACAATAATAAACCAATTTCCCCATTTTCCCACATAATCCCTCAAACAATGACTCTGATCTGTGCCTCCTGATTTCTAACCTCTCTGCCAAGGAAGATGGGTCCTTCCTATTTACTCTGCCTTGGCTCCTTGTAATTTTAAACATCTTGAGCACTGTTCAGTTGTCAGCAAACATGCCCTTGTGGTGGAAAAATGGTCATTGATGAAGTACTTGGAAATGTTTGGGAGCACGACACTCCCCTGAGAAACTCTGCAGCACTGTTGGGACATCCCCAACACTCTACCTACCTTTGTGCAGAGTATAAATCCAACCAGGTGAATGTTTTCTCCTTGGTGCCCATTGGCTGCTAGATGTCTCACTTGGTCAAATGCTGCCTTGGTGTCAAGAACAGCCACTCACTTCACCTCCAGATCTAAACGCCCTTCCTTAATGTGGTTATTGCTACACAGGGATGTATTTTCCCCCTCTCTTGTGCGGTCATGGAAGTATCAAGTGGAGCCACTCCAGGGTTTGAGCCTGATGTGCCAATCAATCAGGCTTTTCAGATCTGACAGTGTTGGAGTAGAACCAAAGTTCTGTTCTCCCTCCCCATCCTTCTGGAAATCTGCTGCCTGTTTCCCTACTCTGAAGGTGTTATCCCAATCCCAGCTCTGAGTCAATGCAGGCTGGGCAACAAACAAAGATGCCTGAGCTTCAAGGGAGAGTGCCGATCTGTCTCCAAAACTGGTCAGTGGCAGGAAGCAGAGGGTGATGGTGGATGCGGGATTTTGTGACTGGAAGTTGCAAGGGAACGGTTTCACCTGGGTGAGGAGACTAGTACCGGGGGGACAGTTTCAGAACAGGGGTGGGTCCTTTAGGACTGAGATGAGGACAAGTTTCCTCACTCAGAGGAGGGATAACAATTGGAATTCTCTGCCCTAGGAGGCTGTGGAAACTCATTTGTTGAGTTGATAAAGTTCAGGGAATCGAGGGAAATGGAGATAGGGCAGGAAAATGAGGCTAAGGTAAAAGATCAGCCATGAATGTTGGAGCAGGCACAAAGGGCCAGATGGCTGACTCCTGCTCCTAATTCTGATGATGGAAAAGATGCCCAAGTGGTTGGCAGTGAAGAGGGAAGCTTCAGACTGCAGGAGGATTTCAATGGGCTGCTCACTTGGGCAGAAATGAGGCAAAGACAATTTAATCTGGAGAAATGTGAGGTGATGCATTTGAGAAGGTTCACCATGACCAGGCAATATAAATAAATCAGTGGGATCTTGGGTGGAAGAGAAGGATCGTGCAGTGGAGGTGCACAGATCCATCGAGGATAAACATTAAACTGCCAGTCGAGATGAAGGGTCTCGACCCGAAACGTCGACTGTCCATTTCCCTCCACAGATACTGCCTGACCCACCGAGTTCCTCCAGTAGCTCAGTTCTTCCTCGAGATTCCGGCATCTGCAGTCTCTTGTGTCTCAGATTTCTTGAGCTTGTCTTAAACCAGCTGATTCCAACATGAACACAACATTAGTCATCGCACTTTGCATCAACTACAAAACCAATGAACTCGCGACTGATACCATTTTAGGTACAAGAATATTTACTATTTATAAACTTTAACATGAATGCATGAAAGTCCATCACTCCTGTCCCAATTTCCCTCCACTGTGTCCAGCTGATTTCATTTCCCAAAACCAGGCATTTGGTGCTCAATATAGTTTTCTTCAGCAACTACAGCAGTGTCCATTTATACAAGGTGTTTAATGTAACAAATAAATCCCAAGGTGCTTCACTGTTGAACAGTGCTGGACACATTGATGCAATCTTGAAGAAGGCATACCAGCGGCTCTACTTCTAATGAGGAGTTTGAGGAGATTTGGTGTGTCACCAAAGAGTCTTGCAAAATTCTACAGATGTATGGTGGAGAGCATTCTGACTGGTTGCAGAGGCTGCAATGTGCAGGATCAAAAGAGGCTGCAGAGGGTTGTAGACTCAACCAGCTCCACCACGGGCACAACCCTCCCCACCATCGAGGACGTCTTCGAGAGGCGGTGCCTCAAGAAGGCAGCATCCATCATTAAGGACCCTCACCAACCGGCACATGCCCTCTTCACATTACTACCATCAGGGAGGAGGTACAGGAGCCTGAAGACCCACACTCAATGTTTCAGGAACAGCTTCTTCCCCTCTGCCATCAGGTTTCTGAACAGTCCATGAACCTCATTATTCCTCTTTTGCACTGTTTATTTATTTTTGTAACTTATGGTAATTTTTATGTCTTTTGTCTGGCACTGTACTGCTGCCACAAAACAACACATTTCACAACATACGTCTGTGATAATAAACCTGATTCTGATTCTGGACGGTGAGACACAGAAGATGATATTAAGGCAGGTGGCTAAAGGTTGCTCGAGAGTAGTCTTCCTGCTCCATCATGCAACACAGCCATGGCTATCTTCTACCTCAGCACCATGTTCCTGACTTGGCCCCGTATTTTTGTTGCACTTTATGTCCAGAGACCTAAGGAATAAGTTCAGTGACTGGACATTCACTACCCTCTAGTGTAGAGATTGCCAAAGAATCACCAGCCTCTGAGTGAAGAGATTTTCCCTCTACTCAGCCCTAAGTGGCCAACCTCTTTATCTCAAACTGTGGCCCTGGTCCTAGACTCCTTAAAGCAGGGGAAACATCCTTCCTGCATCTACCCTGTTGAACCCTCCAAGGTATGTTTCAATGAGATCTCATTCTTCTAAACTCAAAAGGTTAGGGGCCCAGCCTACACAATCTCTCCTCCTATGACAACGCACCATCCCAGCAGCCAGACTGGTTAAATTTTGCTGCACCTGCTCTGCAGCCTTTTTCACGTAAGATGGAAAGAGAGGCAGAGAGGTTTAGGGAGAGGATTCCAGAGCTCGGAGTCTCAGCAACCAAAAGCAGGGCTGCCAAGGAAGGAGCGATTAAACTTGGGGATGATCAAGAAAGCAGAACTGAAGGAACACAGATCTGGCAGGGTTTGGAGGTGGAGGGGACTGCCTTCACTGTGTCCTGCTGAGTGATGAGGCAACAGAGGGATTTGAAAACAATGGGAATAGTTTTACAACCAGACTTGCCCCATCTCGCTCCATCTGTACTTTGTTCCCTTTTTCCTCTCTCTCTCTCTCTTTCTCCATCTATCATTCACCTGCCACTGTCTCCCAACTCCACCCCCACTCACCTGCCCTACCTGACACCACCTGCCTGTCATCTTACACCCCTCCTCAGTCCACCAATCACCTCGGGCCCCTGTCTCACCCCTCCCCTGCTTCTCTTTATACCAGCCCATCTCCCCTCTCCACTCTCAGTCCTGATGCAAGGTTCAACCCGAAACGTCGACAATTCCTTTCCTCCCACAGATGCTGCTCGACCTGCTGAGTTCCTGCAGCAGATTGTTTGCTGCGATCAGGCTGTTGTCCATCCAGGAGCCAGTGTAGGTCACCAAGCACAGGAGTGATGGCATCAGAGCTTTTGTCCCTGATCTCCAGGAATGGGGACTACCACCTCGTTTTGAAGCTAGGATCATTACATCCTATGTTGTCCCAGTCTGGGGAAGTTAATCGACACTCTTGCTGTCGTCACCAACCAGTCCTGGAGAACTCTACCAGTTCTGACTGCCCTGACTTCCTGAATAAAGGGAACAGTCTGGAGACAGGAAGAAAACAGGAGCCTGGGCTTTGAGAGCAATGATCCCCCACCCTCACCGTCAACACACAGGCTGCTGAGCTGCACTCAGTGAGAAACTTTGTACAACTCTTACAAAAGAGTTCTGAAACCTTTCTAACTGGGAACAGTTTGATCATTAGACACAACTGTTTGGTTGTTGATAAACTGAATATTTTTCTGTCTTTTCCTGACACGTTTCACTTGGCAAGTGCTGTAATAACATGCTTAGATTCTTGTTTGTTTAGTTGGTTAGAATTATGTTGTCACTTGCAGCCATTAAGATCATGTTGAGTACCTGATGAGTGCCTCACTCACCGACAACAAATGATCCTGTGATTAGAATATACTGAGGTAATCACAAAGGTAGTATTTTTAGAGTAGTCCTCCTATAATTACTGAAAGGGATGTATTGAGGAAGGAATGTACTTCTACATTCTAGCCCTCTGCCATACAGACTCAGAAACTTCCTAAGTCAACATTAATTGCCATGGAAACAATATGTTGTCTGGTGATCCTGCAGTAAACTATTGCTGTAGGTCGAATAACACACACATGGAGATGACAGAAAGACTTGCATTTCCGTGGCAGCCTTTGACATTCCTTTTAGCACATCCCAAAGTGGTTCAAAGCCAACTAAATATTTTTGAGCAGGAGGTCTGACAGCTAAATCCCACAAAGTTCAATGTGCTAATGAGCAGATAATCAGGTGGTCTACCTAGCAGCACCCCTGCCTCACAGCACCAGTGCTCTAGGTTCAATCCTGTCGTCCGGTGTGCTGTCTGCGTGGAGTTTGCACGTTCTCCCTGCGATTGCATGGGCTTCCCCCGGGTGCTTCGGTTTCCTCCCGTGTCAAAAATCATGTGAGTTAGTTGGTTGCTGTAAGTTGCCCCTTGTGTGTAGGTGAGGGGTAAAATCTGGGGGGAGTTGATGGAAATGTGGGGAGAATAAAATGGGATAAGTATAGGATTAATGTGTAAATAGTGGACACTGAACATTGGCGAGAACTGCACTGTTTTTCCTTAACTGCACTTCTTTACATCGATCCCAGAGAGAGGAGGCAGGGCTTTGTTCAACATTTCACCCACAAGATATCATCTCCAACAGGGCATCACTCTTCTCATTACTGTAGGTTTTGTGTCCTCAGCTAAAAAAAAGCTGATGTTTAGAAGCAATGGTGAATAAAACAGGCCTCCTAAACAGCAATAATAGGATGGATTTTCCAAGGCTTTGCAGGGAAATGGTGTTGAAATAAGGTCATGCTATTGTGTGCAAGAGGCAAGGTTCCACATGCTAAATTTCCACACTTCCTTGGTCAAAGGACATCAGGCTGAGGTTAGTAATACTGACATAGGGCTGTGGTTTAACTTCAGCCTCTTTTTATAGACACAGTTTCCTTCTAGAAAAAAAACCCTTGTGTCGAACTTGCAGGCATTGGTACAAACCTAACTTCCTAGTTCATCGATGGCATCCTTAATGTTTGGGCCATTCTGCTGAGCTTGCAGGAGTCCCTGCCATTGGTTTGCTCTGTGGAGCCCGTTTTTGGAGGACTTTCTCAAATCAGTCACTGGATGTAAAATTCCAGCATAATCTTTGAAAGTTCACAGGATGATGTTGGATACAGAGCAGAGAAACAGCCCATGCAAACTCTTCTCGTATTAGTAGCTTTGCTTCATTTTGACTTAATGGTGTGGAGTCCTTCCCTGCATGTCCTGCACTGTTTATTCACCCATGGAATAGATGTTACTAACAAAGCTGGAATCATTGTCCGTCCCTCACAGCCCCTCCATCTGAGTGCCATGTTGGGCCATTCCTGAGGGCATTGAGAGTTGCACTTTGTCCAACATGGACCCAAACCACCAGAGAGAATGATCCATTCCCCAGGAAAATCACTCAGATAATTGTGTCAGTGATGAGGAATTCCCACTTGCATTTAGTTTTTATTAATTTACTTTGTGGGGTGTCACTGTCAAAGCCGACATTTATTTATCTCCCACCCCTAAATACCCCTGAGAAGATGGTGTGAGCTGTCTCTTCAGTCGCTGCGGTCCTTCTGATGAAGATGCCCCCACAGTGCCGTTGGGAAGGGAGATTCAGGATCAAGTCAAGTTGAGTTTATCGTCATGGGCACAAGTACGGTGAGGTACAGGTACAATGAGAAACTTGCTTGCAGCAGCATCCCAGGCACGTAGATTCAGACAACACACAGAACATAAACTATACATAAATTATACTAGACAGTAAAAAAAACAGTGCAAAACAGGACCTTGGTGCAAAAAAAACAAAGACACAATTGAAGGCAGGTCCACGGCAGTGCAAGAGGAGGTCTGCAGTGTTCTGTTGCTCAGGTAGGGTTAATGTTGTGCAGGTCGGTTCTAGAACCTGATGGTGCAGGACTTCAGGCTTCTGTACCTCCTGCCCGACGGTAACAGCGAGAAGAGGGCATGGCCCGGATGGTGGGGATCCTTGATGACAGAATCCGCCCTCTTGAGGCAGCCCCTCCTGCAGATGCTGTCAGTGGTGGGGAGGGCCGTGCCCGTGATGGACCAGGCTGTGTCCAGTTTTAGATTTAAATCCGATCACGATGAAGGAACTGGGATGTATTAACAAGCATGGGACTTGGAGGGGGACCTGCCGGTGGTGGTGTTGCCATGTATCTGCTGCCCTTGTCCTTCTTGCTGAGAGATTAGTGGTGTCATAGTAGCCTGGGTGAGTAACTGCAGTGTATCTTGTAGGTATCTGCTGGTGTTGGCGGGAATGAATGTTGTGAGGATGGAGCACTGATCAAGTGGTTTGCATCATCCTTGAAGGTGTTGAGCTTCTTGAAAGCTGTTGGCACTGCCCTCATCCAGGGAAGTGGAGGGCATCCCATCATAATCCTTGTAGCTGGTAGGAAGACTTTGTGGTTTGAGGAGGTGAGTCTCTCGCTGCAGATACCCAGCCCCTGACCTGCCCATAACCACGGCTGGTCTAGTTCTGTTCAAGAATGTCTCCCCAGGATGTGGACAGTGGCACCTCAGTGATGAAAAATCCTTAACCACGAGGAAAGAATTATACAAGGCTTCTCTAAAAAGCAAAGATTTGTTAAGCATCTGCTGTGGGTATCTTGGTGAAGCTGCCACTGATGAAGAGTGTTCGTCCCTGGTGTGTTGATGACTCTGTAATGGGCTGTAAGATTTTATTTAAGCAGGGTCACGGTGCCCTTAATGCCCGTCTGGTGTAGACAGCCCCTCTGACAGTGTGGCACTCCCTCAGCATTGCAACAGAGAGCCAGCCCAGAGCTTTGTCTTCAAGTTTCTGGTGTGAGTCACAGCGAGCATTTTAGGATGTGGAATTCTTTGAGCAAACATAGAGCAGAATTATAATTCTCTACTTTGCACGATGATAAATGCAGCCAGTAAACGTGGTTTTGTGTTCACAGGAGGGGTGACGTTGTTTGTTGCGCTGTATGACTACGATGCCAGGACTGAGGATGACCTCACCTTCAGGAAAGGAGAGAAGTTCCACATAATCAACAGCTCGTAAGTACAACTGGAGGGAAGTTAGTGGGTGTCAGGCATCTGAAACACGCAGCGAGTCATCCTCACCTTGCATACAAACACAGTGGAAGTACAGAGCAGGTGCCCTGTGTTAATTCCACAACGTATTACACTTCACTAGCACCTCTCACATCTCTTTCCGGGCATCTTAAGGCACTTTTGAAATGTGGTCACTGTTGTAGAGGAAACAGAGCAGCACAGCCAACTGCCAGTCAACAGCGATGTGTTGAAGACCAGATCGCCTGTTTCAGGGATGTTCATGCTAAATTACTGTTTCACACTTCATGAGGAAAGGCAGTTTGTCTGAGAATTCCAGAATGTTCTGATGTCACTGCAGAAACTAAAATTGGAATTGGTTTATTATTGTCACTTGCACTGAGGTGCAGTGAAAAACTTGTCTTGCATATTGATCGTACAGGTCAATTCATTACACGATGCAGTTACATTGAGTTAGTACAGAGTGCATTGATGTCGTACAGCTAAAAACAATAACAGTACAGAGTAAAGTGTCACAGCTACAGAGAAAGTGCAGTGCAATAAGGTGCAAGGTCACAACAAAATGATCAATAGGTTTGACATTTTGGGCAAAAAACCAAACTTCTGGAGGAACTCAGCGGGTCAGGCAGCATCTGTGGAGGCAGAGGAAGGGTCGATGTTTCGGATCGAGACTCTGCAGGATCCTGATTCAAGGTCTCAGTCCTCCACAGATGCTGCCTGACCTGCCGAGTTTCTCCAGCGTTTTGTGTGTGTTGTAGAGTTCCTCCAGCAGATAGTTTTTTGCTCCAGATTCCTGCATCTGCAGTCTCGTGTCTCCATTTGAAGTTTTGAGCTTAAACTTGAGATTTTTTTGCACTTTAATGGGGGTTTAGAAATCTGTTAACTTTAATTTTGTGATTTTAATTCCATCAGATTTTTACTGGTTTCTCATTGACAAAATGGCTTAATTTATTTTCAGTGGGATTTGATTTTCATCCAATGATCCTAATGCTGTGGGTTTTACTGTAATCCACAAAAATGTTACAGTCAGGAAGCAGAGCCAAGTGCAGTTGCTGTTCTCTGCACTTAATAGATTCCCATTCCAGACAATTAATGGAGTAGGATATTAAAACAGGATTGTCAGTGTCTCTCTGCTTGCCGTGGTCACAGTCAGTGAATGTCAAAATGCTTTCTCTCTGATGGCCAGCAAATTCTCATTCTCAAATTACCTCCCAAATTCTAATTCTCCTTCCCTCAGCACCCACTGTAATGCTTTAGATATGGTTATATTGTCTTCCTGTTGAAATGTTTTCTGATGTTAATACTGTTCCATTGAGCAATTTATTGGAAGCCTGTTTAAAAATGTGGGCTTTGGCTGCCCTCTAGTGGCTCAATCGTTTCTCTCTTCATTGACGACGAGAATTTGCTGGAAAGGCAATGATTCATAATTCGTAACTAATATAAAAATGGTAGCAAGGACAAGATGTCCCAGGATCTGGGAATTGGCACCAGCTGTTCCCTGAAGTGTATACATTGCCGGTCTGTGGTTGTTTTGTAGTTGTTACGTTTACACGTTAATCCATTAAACTTGTGCCCAATAATTAAAGGTGTAAACACTCCTTGACCAACCTGATGACCATTAATGTTGGCCCAAAAAGGGAGCAATTAAACCTATGCAATCTCATTCCTTCAAGTCGTGAATTGTTGTTGGAGGCTTTTAAATTGTCAGATTTTAATTTTATTTTATTTTCTGTCTTATTTTTAAAGTGCTCTCAATCCAACCTCTCTACTTTACCTCCTGTACCTGCTTGGTGTTGTGTTCAGCCTCTCTCCTCCATTCTACTCCTGCTCAGTTGTGTATCTGTCAGTGCTGTGATTAAGTAGACCATCGGCTGGTCATGAGTTTCCCTGACTTTGGTATAGTGCTTGCTCTATACTCCCTCTCCCAGCCAGTGTGTGAGCAATAACCCTATCAAGTGAAGGGTTCAGGAAGCAGTCCCACAGGGCTCACTGAGGCAACTCACACTCGCACGCTCCAGATGTACATCTACGTGGAGTGGAGTCGAGTTTATTGCCATGTGCACAAGTACGGTGAGGTACAGGTACAGTAAAAAACTTGCAGCAGCATCACAGGCACATAGGTACAGACAACACACGGAACATAAATTATACCATACAGTGAAAGAGAAAAAAAAGTCTGTGCAAAAACAAGACATTAGTGCAAAACAAAACACAGTCAGAGACAGGTCCATGGTAGTGCAAGGGTGGTCCGTAGTGTTCCATGGCTCACGGATGGGCTAGGATCTCACTGAATGCCAGAATCCACTGAATGGGCTGAATGACCACTGTTCCAATGGTCAGCACCGTGAGTTCTGGATCTTCCGGTTCGCCACCAGCTGCCCTCTGTTAGGTCGGCGTCGACCCACTGTTTGACCACCGAGTTCTTCCGCCGCTCTGTTTTACATCTCGTGTGGCTCTTGGGCAGCTCCCAACCCAATGGTGTGGACGCAGGAGACTGCAGACACTGGAATCTGGAGCAACACACAACCTGCTGGAGGAACTCAGCAGGTCGAGCAGCATCTGTGTGGGGGGGAGGAATCGTCGACGTTTCGGGTTGTGACCTTGCAGACTGAGAGTGGAGAGGGGAGGCTTCCAGTGTAAAGAGTAGAGGGAAAGGGGTGGGAAGTGAACAGTATGAACATTCAACTTTCCAGTCTCAGGTAACCCACACCCCCTCTTCTCCCACACACACTCACCCGTCCACTCAGCTCTCGTCTCTCTTTCTTTACATTTCCCATCCGCTCCCCCTCCCCCAATGGGTTTCACCTGTCCATCATCCCCTCCCCGTCCAGTTCAACCCGTCACTGACCACTCTGCCCCACCCCTCCCCTGAGATCGCTGGCAATACTCAGCAGCTCAGGCTGCAGCTGTGGGAAGAGAGACAGGGTTAATGTTGTAGGTCAAAGACCATCAGAGGAGGAGACAAAAGAAGCTTGTTAGTCTGCAGGGAGGGTGGGGGAGAGGGTAAAATTGGGGTGACCATGGGGATAAGCTGTAAACAAGGTACCTGGTCAGTGGGTGAATGGGAGCAGTTAGTAGATAGGACGGTGAAGAAGGCATAGGGCATGCCTGCCTCCCTCAGTCGGGGCATTGAGTACAAGAGTCGGGAAGTCACGTTGCAGCTGGATAAAACTTTGGTTCAGCCACATCTGGAGTGTTGTGTGTAGTTCTGGTCACCCCATCACAGGAAGGATGTGGAGGCTTTGGAGAGGGTGCAGAAGAGGTTCCCCAGGACGCTGCCCAGATTAGAGGGTATTTGCTATAAGGAGAAGTTGGACAAACTTGGATCGTTTTCTGTGGAGTGTCAGAGGCTGAGGGGCAATCTGACAGAAGTTTATAAAATTATGAGAGGCACAGATAGAGTAGACAGTCAGAGAATTTTCCCAGGGTGGAAATGTCAAATACTGGAAGACTTTAAGGTGAGAGGGGGAGAGTTTAAAGGAGATTTATGTGGCAAGTACTTTTTACACATAAAATGTTAGATGCCTGGAGCATGTTACCGGGGGTGGTGGTGGAAGCAGATACGATCGTAACGTTTAAGAGGCATTTAGACAGAAACATGAACAGCAGGGAATGGAAGGAAAAAGATCATGTGAGACAGAAGGGACCAGCTTAGATTGGTCACATGGTCGGCACAGACATGATGGGCTGAAGGGCCTGTTCCTGTGCTGCACTGTTCAATGTTCTGTGATGGAAACCATCTGAAAACAAAGATAAGAATGTAGTAGTTGGAAAATGCAGAGCAGGAAGGTCAGGATGGGCATCCTCCAATCTCAGAGAGGGGAAAAAGAAATAAAAAGAAAAAATGAACAGACATTCTGAGATGTTCGACAGACACAGACAGAGGGATTGTTACCTGAGGTTGTAGAATCCAATAATGTCCAGAAGTACTTCCCCCACTCTCCCTGCAGCTCAATGATCTTCTCTCCATTCCAGTTCTGACGTAGAGCCCTCAACGTTAACTGTTTGACTTCCCACCGATACAACCTGACCTGCTAAGTGTTTCCAGCATTTTCTGTTTTATCTTCTCAACTACAGAACCTCACACCTTCTGTTCTCCAATGTGTTCAGTGCTGAGGGAGGGTCGCACTGTGGGGGGGGGGGGCAGTACTGAGGGAGCTTCACACTGTGGGAGGGTCAGTACTGAGGGAGCTTCACACTGTGGGAGGGTCAGTACTGAGGGAGCTTCACACTGTGGGGGGGCAGTACTGAGGGAGGGTCACACTGTGGGGGGGCAGTACTGAGGGAGCTTCACACTGTGGGGGGGCAGTACTGAGGGAGGGTCACACTGTGGGGGGGCAGTACTGAGGGAGCTTCACACTGTGGGGGGGGCAGTACTGAGGGAGGGTCACACTGTGGGGGGGCAGTACTGAGGGAGCTTCACACTGGGGGGGGGCAGTACTGAGGGAGGGTCACACTGTGGGGGGGCAGTACTGAGGGAGCTTCACACTGTGGGGGGGCAGTACTGAGGGAGGGTCACACTGTGGGGGGGTAGTACTGAGGGAGCTTCACACTGTGGGAGGGGCAGTACTGAGGGAGGGTCACACTGTGGGAGGGTCAGTACTGAGGGAGCTTCACACTGTGGGAGGGTCAGTACTGAGGGAGGGTCACACTGTGGGGGTGCGGTACTGAGGGAGGGTCACACTGTGGGAGGGTCGGTACTGAGGGAGCTTCACACTGTGGGAGGGTCAGTACTGAGGGAGCTTCACACTGTGGGAGGGGCGGTACTGAGGGAGCTTCACACTGTGGGGGGGCAGTACTGAGGGAGGGTCACACTGTGGGGGGGCAGTACTGAGGGAGGGTCACACTGTGGGAGGGTCGGTACTGAGGGAGCTTCACACTGTGGGAGGGACGGTACTGAGGGAGGGTCACACTGTGGAAGCACCGGTACTGAGTGCGCTCTCCTGTCGAACTGAAGATGTGTTTGTATAAATCCAAAGGTGCAGTAGTGGAGAATGTTGGGCAGTGGGGGAGTGTGGGTTTCATCTGGAGCGGTGAACTGGAGCAATTTTCTTCTGGGAAGGACTCTGTTTCACCAGGTGTTGTTCACCAGGTGTTCTGAGCGCTGTGGGAGGGACGGCGCTGGTGTTTCATCACACGGACTGTCTGCTTATCTGTCCTCTCCGATGAACATAAAGGAACCCAGAGACCTATCTTTAATAGGATCAAGAAGTTAGAACATAGAACATTACAGCACAGTACAGGCCCTTCGGCCCACAATGTTGTGCCGACATTTTATCCTGCTCTAAGATCTATCTAACCCTTCCCTCCCACATAGCTGTCCATTTCTCTATCATTCATGTGTCTATCTAAGAGTCTCTTAAACGTCCCTAATGTACCTGCCCCCACAACCTCTGCTGGCAGTGCGTTCCATGCACCCACCACTCTCTGTATAAAAAACTTACCCCTGACATCCCCCTTATACCTTCCTCCAATCACCTTAAAATTATGCCCGCTCATGTTAGCCATTGTCACCCAGGGAAAAAGTCTCTGACTGTCCACTCGATCTGTGCCTCTTATCATCTTGTACAACTCTATTAAGTCACCTCTTATCCTCCTTTTCTCCAAAGAGAAAAGCCCGAGCTCACTCAACCTATCCTCATAAGACATGCTCTCCAATCTAGGCAGCATCCCGGTAAATCTCCTCTGCAACTTCTCTAAAGCTTCCACATCCTTCCTATAATGAGGTGACCAGAACTGAACACAATACTCCAAGTGTGATCTAGCCAGAGTTTTATAGAGCTGCAATGTCACCTCAAGGCTCTTGAACTCAACACCCCGACTAATGAAGGCCAGCACACCATACGCCTTCTTAACAACTGGCAACCTTGAGGGATCTATGGACATGGACGTTGTCTCTGTTGAGTAGGGATAGTGGTTACATCTCACTCAACATCGCTAAGGAACAGGTCATCTTGTTCTTTTCTGTTCCCTGCACTCAGTGATGCTCCATCAGTCTTCTTAGACGTCCCTTGGAATCAAGGATAACTTGCTCCCATTCCACTTCTGTGGGTTGTGATGTGACTGATGAGACCACAGAACCAGTTGGCAGAGGTGGTGGTTCTCAGGGCAGTTTGAGAGGTGGTTTTCTCCTCCTGCTGCCTCCACGGGACCGTTGTGTGTTCTCAATGCACAGAGACAAGGTCCTCAGCTCCATCCCAAATCACCAGAGATTGGTACCAATACCTGGTGTAATTCGTGGTGTTAACATCAGGTGGCAGTGATGGTCCAGTGTGTGCAGCAGTGTCGGTGTGGGAAGCAGCTGTCCCTGAGTGTGCTCGATCTTTGCCCTCACATTCCCAGTGGAGTATTTACAGCATTATTCGTTTCTATATCCGGAGCTTCTCTTCAACATTTAAAATAAATAAAACTCCAAGCAGGTTTAGATCTTTGGCTAAAATGACTTCACACAGTAACCAATAAGTAATTGATACAAGGCTGCACCTGATCACATGAAGGGGTGTGTGTAACGTCACTCCACATGTCTAACACAGGCGGTACTGGGAGCAGGCACCACGGCAGCTCGCCCCAGGTTCAGCAGAGGAATCTGTTGATGGACCTTCCAGGAATTAAAGCTGCAAAGGTGCTTCAGACCCAGAGTTAAGACCTGCCACAGTTTTGCACTTGACATCAAGCACCAGAGAGATGAGATCTCTGCCCTGTGTGTCTGGTTCAGTATCAGATTTATTGTCACTATTATCACTTATATGACGTAAAATTTGTTGTTCTACGGCAGCAGTACAGTGCAAAGACATAAAATTACTATAAATTACAAAGTAAATAAATAGTACAAAAAAAGGAATAAGATAAGATATCTTTATTAGTCCCATGTACATTGAAACACACAGTGAAATGCATCTTTTGCGTAGAGCGTTCTGGGGGCAGCCCGCAAGTGTCACCACGCTTCCGGCGCCAACATAGCACACCCGCAACTTCCTAACCCATACGTCTTTGGAATGTGGGAGGAAACCGGAGCACCCGGAGGAAACCCACGCAGACACGGGGAGAACGTACAAACTCCTGACAGACAGCGGCTGGAATTGAACCCGGGTCGCTGGTGCTGTAAAGCGTTACGCTAACCGCTACACTACTGTGCCAGCCCATAATTTATGTTACTTTGAGTTTATGTTAACTTATGTTGGTCCTGCTGCTGCAAACAGCTAATTTTCATGGCATTTATACCCTAGGGATGTGTGCCTATGGCAATAAACTTGAACTTGAAATAGCCCAAGAAAACACACAGTTTTACTGAAGTGTTACCACTCCCCCCAGCACTGAACATTGTGCTTCACCAACACCTTCTCAAGGTTAGCAAGGGAGTGGCAATAAACGCCACATCCTGTAAATTAATTTAAAAAATCAGTCAATACCTGTGGAGGGGAAAATGGGGTTTATGTCTCCGTCAAAGACGTATCATCAGACTGAGAAGATATCGGAGAGGGAGGGGAGGGGAGGACAAATGGGAAAGTGTGCGATGGGTGGGCAGGCAGGAGAGCCTGAGTTAGTGCAGGGAGGAGAGATAGGGAAGGGAACAAGAAAGATGAGATGAGTCTGGGAGAACATTAATCGGAAACCGCAGCATCACTGCCTGCATTAAGTAATAAAGCTCTTCCCGGTCCGAACACTGACGATTGGGTCATTGCCCTGTCAATCAAACTTAGTAACCACTTTGCTATAAGTGACTAATTATCTTATGAACATAGTTTACACATCACCGTCCTCCTCTTGATGTATTTGGCTGGAGAAATTACCCTGCTTTACTCGAGAGAAGTTGTTGTCGCTTCTGTTTCTCTGCTCCCCTCGTTGGTCGTGAGCTCTGCCCCGTGTGGAGTTGTCAGAGGGAACTCGGTGTTTGAAACAGTCAGACTTCAGGTGACGGTCGTACTGTCTGTTCCTCCTTCTGTCCCACCAGCCACCTCCCACCCTCTTCATCCTCCACCTGTCACCATGTTCTTCCATTCCCTCCGTCTCTCCTTCCTTTGTTTATCGACAGCATTTACAAGACATTTGGACAGGTACATGGATAGGAAGGGGTTAAGGGATATGGGACAAACCTCAGCAAATGGGACCAGCTGAAATGGGCATCCTGGTCAGCATGGACGAGTTGGGCTGAAGGGCCTGTTTCCGTGCTGTATGGCTCTAATACAGAAACCAGCCTCCCCTCCATGGACTCTGTCCACACTTCTCTCTCCCTCGGTGAAGCAGCCGGCATAATCAAAGACCCTCTCCCCCCAACCCTGGACGTTCTCTCTTCTCCCCCCTCCCATTGGGCAGAAGATACAAAAGCCTGAAAGCACGTACCACCAGGCTCAAGGACAGCTTCTACCCCACTGTTATAAGACTATTGAACAGTTCTCTAGTACGATAAGATGTACTCTTGACTTCACAATCTACCTCATTATGGCCTTGCACCTTATTGTCTGCCTGCACTGCACTTTCTCTGTAACTGTGACACTTTACTCTGCATCCTGTTATTGTTTTCCTTTGTACTACCTCAATGCACCGATGTGATGAAATGATCTGTATCGACGGCATGCAAAAAAAAAGTTTTTCACTGTACTACAATAATAAACCAATTTACCAATTTATCTATGACTCTGTCCAGCTTCCCTTTAAGCTATTATAGAGGCACACAGCACAGAAACAGGCCCTACACACTAACCATGAACCAATCCCACACTAATCTCATTGGATGTCCTCCACATTCCCATCAACTCCTGCCAGATCCTCCCACTCACCCTCACACCAGGAACAATTTACAGTGGGCAGATATCTGACTGACCCAGATGTGTTTGGGATGTGGGAGGAAACCGGAACTGTTTGCATCGCCCCCTCCCTGTGGGGTGATCTCCTCTCTAAAGGGTTCACAAGGAACCCTGATAGGGTGAAGGCACTCAGTCTTTTCCCCAGGGTTGGGGAATCAAGAACTAGAGGGCATGGGTTTAAGGTGAGAGGGGAGAGATTTAATAGGAACCTGAGGGGCAACTTCTTCACACAGAAGATGGTCCATATTGGAATGAGCTACCAAAGGGAGTGAGAGGCAGGTACATTAACAGCATTTAAAAACACAGTTGGTCAGGTACATGGATTGGAAAGGTTTAGGAGGTTACGGGCCAAATGCTGGCAAAGGGGACTAGCTTGGATGGGGCACCTTGGTCGGCACGGACGAGTTGGGCCAAAGGGCCTGTTTCCGTGCTGTATGACTCCATGAGCTCTTACAAGGTTTGAGTTTAAAACAAATGTGAATAAGTTGACTTATATCCAACACTGATTACTTTCAGGGAAGGAGACTGGTGGGAGGCTCGATCATTGACTACAGGAAGGACTGGATATATTCCCAGCAACTACGTGGCTCCTGTGGACTCCATCCAGGCAGAGGAGTATGTCACTACACCGTCTTCTGACATCTAGAGAATGACCACGCCAGATGGCATTAAATGTTTACAACTTTAGCCTCTGGTTTGCATGGACACTTGTACTTTGGGTTCTGATCAAACGCTGAGATCAGATATGACCACACTATAACTTGGAAGGGCAATCATACACTTCCCATTAAAAAGCTTGCAAGTCAATACATTCTTAGTGCCCCTGGCATTAGGAGTATTTTATGTCATTTGTTTCTGTTTATTTTCCATCTGCAGATGGTACTTTGGCAAGATGGGTCGCAAAGATGCAGAGCGGATGCTTCTGTGTCCTGGTAACCCAAGGGGTACATTCCTGATCCGGGAGAGTGAGACAACCAAAGGTGAGACCATCGCTTGTCAGCTTGACTCGTGAGCGCAAATAAATATTTCTGTACTTCACTGGAAAACGGGATTGAGGGAGGACAGTTAAAGTGCAGGCATCTGATTGGACAGAGCAGACCCTTCAGCCCAATCCAAGGTTTGGGGACAGCAGCCTTCTGCTTGTTGTCCTGTAGACCTGAGGCAATACTGTACTGTCGTAGGGGTAGTACTGAGGGAGGTGCAGTGCTGAGGGAGGTCACACTGTGGGAGGTGCAGTGCTGAGGGACGTCACACTGTGGGTGGGGCAATACTGAGGGAGTGCCGCACTGCGGGAGGGGTAGTACTGAGGGAGGGTCACATTGTGGGAGGGGCAGTACTGAGGGAGGATCACACTATGTGAGGGATGGTACTGGGGGAGGGTCACCCTGTGGGAGGGGATTACTGAGGGAGTGTCACACTGTGGGAGGGGTAGTACTGAGGGAGTGCTGCACAATTGGAAAGAGGTTACCATCCACCTCCTGAGTGTTTGTAAACAATTATAATAGTTAAGAGATCTTAAAATAGCAGAGTCATTCCTCCCCACCTGCCCCTACCCCCCAGCACCCTGGCAAATATTTAACCCTCAACCAATTTTTCTGGTCACTATCACATATTTATGGAATCTTTCTGTGCACAAATTAGCTACCACATTTCCTATATCACAGCAATGTTTCAAGCGCAGTTCACTGATAGTAGAGTGGTTTGGGATGTCCTGAGGTGTTGAGTCCTCCTGCCTTCTGTGGCCACACTGGAGAACTTGGTTGTATTCGAGCAGCCAGAGGTCACTTTGAGCAAGTTGGCAGGAGCCCCACATTCATGTTGATGGGGTCTAACCCAAGCACTCAGGAGGGACAGTCCAGATTAGTGTGTCCAGGAGGGGACATCATGTCCTGGCTTAACAACAAAGAGGCAAAACTCTGTTCCTCCTGATTCAATGCAGAGCCCAAGGGTTTGGGGTTCAGGTCTGACAGGTTGGACAGTTGGACTCGAGCAGTGCAGCCGAGACACTCCATTCACCCTACATTCTGATCTTCTCAGCTTCCTTTTTCTTGTATTGAACCCACAGTAGGCTGAGTGGGGGGGCCGGTTAACCCTTCGCACCTGGGACCAGTCCAACACACATGCATCAAATGAATTCAGAATCTTTACATCCTGTTCCCAAGTCGCATAAAACATTCTTAGGACAGTTTCCTTTGTTAGAGGCACAATATAAAGGCAAGTTGTTGAAACTGTCCGGAATTCATCATAGTTGCGACTAATTTGGTAATCAAAGTCATGGGTGAAAAGGCCACATATGGATGGGCTGGTAAAGAATGCATATGTCACACCTGCCTTCATTGGTGGAGGCATTGGGTATAACAGTTGGGAAACCACGTTGCACCTGTATAAACCTTTAGTTAGGCTGCATTTGGACTATTGTGTGCAGTTCTGGCCATTACAGGAAGGATGTGGAGGCTTTGGAGAGGTTCACCAGGATGTTGCCTGGATTAGAGAGCATGAGCTATAACAAGAGGTTGGACAAACTTGAGTGTTTCCTCTGGAGCGGCGGAGGCTGAGGGGAGACCTGACAGAAGTATATAAAATTATGCGAGGCACAGACAGGGTAGACAGGGTATTCCTCCCAGGATGGAAATGTCAAATACGAGAGGGCATAGGTTGAAGGTGAAAAGTTTAAAGAAGATTTGCAAGGCAAGTTTTAACACAGAGAGTGGTGGGTGCCTGGAACACTCTGCCGGGGAGGTGGTGGAGGCTGATACAATAGCAGCATTTAAGAGGCATTTAGGCAGCACGCAAACAGGCAGGGGATGGAGGGATAGGGGCCATGTGCAGGCAGCTGGGGTTAGTTAGATGGGATTTGGATGGTCAGCACAGACGTGGTGGGCCGAAGGGCCTGTTCCTGTACTGTACTGTTCTGGGTTCTAAACAAAGGGAGTTTAGGAAGGAAGCCCCACTCTCTTGACCCTTTGCCATTTGAACTCGCAGCGTTATGTTGGTTCCAGGCCAGAATTTGCCTGTCTTGCTGGACAGTTGTTGTAAGCTCTTGCAGTTTGGACTGAATTTCATGAGCTGTCTGCAGGAGGGAATACACCCTGGTGCCAATGTGCAGGCTGCAGCCTTTGGGCAGTGTGGGGAGGCGGGGAATGAGCAGAGAGAGGGAAACGGGTGAGTGGAGGGGGAGGAAGCTGGGAAGGAGGGAGTGAGGAAGGGGGAAAGGGCAACATAAAGAGAAAGGCTGAGGGAGAGGGGCCAGGCCAGGAACGGCTCGGGGCTGGGGAGTGAGGCCAGGGAGAGGGTGTGGACTACATTGTGTGTGTGTGTGTGCGCGTGTGTGTGTGTCTGTGTGTGTGTCTGTGTGTGTGTGTCTGTGTGTGTGTGTGTGTGTGCGCGCGCATGTGTGTGTGCATGTGTGTGTGCACGTGTGTGTGTGTCTGTCTGTGTGTGTGTGCATGTGCACGTTTGTGTGTGTGTCTGTGTGTGTGTGCGCGTGTGTGTGCGTGTGTGTGTGCACGTGTGTGTGTCTGTCTGTGTGTGTGTGCACGTGTGTGTGTGTCTGTGTGTGTGCGCGTGTGTGTGTACGTGTGTGTGTGTGTGTCTGTGTGTGTGTGTCTGTGTGTGCATGTGTGTGTGTGCGTGTGTGTGTGTGTGTGTGTGTGTGTGCGCGCACATTGTGTGTGTGTGCTCCGCGCACGCATGCGTTCGTGTCCAATGTTTGTGCAGCAGATCCCCGAGTCCACTTATCCGGGACCCTCTTGCCACTGGACCATGGCCTCACTCTGTCAAGCCTATGTGATGGCTGGTGTGCAGGGTCCACATTACACTTGAATTCACAGCCAGGCAGCTTCTGCTCATAGAACCAGAGTGAAAGCAGGTGATCCTCGACCCCAGGGGACCGCCCAAAATAAAGAAGGGAGAAGGAGCATTAAATACACACGTTGTTGCTCCCTAAAATGGAGAACATCACGTGGCTTCTTGTCTCCTCTGCAATCCCCAGGTGTGCTCACAGCTACTCACAGGGTTGTTGAAGCGTACAGGAGAACAGATATCCCTGATCTAACAAGGCACAGGAAACATCGAGGGAGAGGAATGTGAAAGCATGTATTAGGCGGCTGATTTTGGGAATTCTTTTGTCAGCCCCAGACTGAAATCATTAGTGCAGCACATCCTTCTGTTACGCCGCTGATCGGCTTTAGTGGACCAGCACTGCTGTGAGGAAAGCAAAGATGATGTGTAACCTGACAGGACAGTGGGATGGGAAATAGTTTCCATGTCTTGAAGTATTTCAGTGACAGAAGGTCTTTCTGTCCTAGGTGCCTATTCCTTGTCCATCCGGGATTGGGATGAGGTAAAAGGAGACCACGTGAAACATTATAAGATCCGTAAGCTGGATAACGGTGGGTATTATATCACGACTCGAGCCCAGTTCGAGACAGTGCAACAGCTGGTTCATCATTACACAGGTATGTTCAACACATGACTGAGATTGTGGCAAAGCATCTTAGCACAGATACCTGCAGGAACTAGAAGGATCAAATAATGAATTATAAACAAGCCACATGATTCAATGCAACAGGCTGGCAAAGTCCTTGTTTGTTCAAAAGGCAGAGCAACTCTCAATTATTGATTGAGCATAAAATTTTAAATAAATTTGATTTTGTAGGAGAAAGCACGTTGAACAATCCTTTTCCTGCTCTTTGATATTGATGTTTATTCATGTGTTGGGTATGTTTTTGTAAGAGTTGCTACTCTGAATCAGTGTTGTTAAAAAATTCAGGAGTGTGTTTAATGGGATTGCAGTTAAATTGAGAACATTTCATCAAATTGACCCCAATAAACTGCCCAAGTGTGTAGAGTTGATGTTTATATTGTCATTGAGTATTCGTAATAGTGTCTTAAGTGTTTGCTGTGGCAGGAATTTTTGGCTGTCAATTTCCTGCTTCAATGATTTTGAATATACACAGTTCTAAATAGGCAGTGCTTACCTTACTGAGCTATTAAGAACACAGAGTGTCCTTGACTGTTAATCTGAGATCAGAGCTCACTCTCCCTGGTCCACACCTGCATCAATTTGGCAAATGGCAATCAAATAAGGAAGCCCTGGGACAGACCCTGGCTAAGTTAATATCTATAAAATTTGATAAAGGAAGGAAACACAGACATACCCTCCAATGGATATTCTTCAATCCACACCTGATTATTCTCTGCATTAAGGTGTTCAAAGACCAGGAAAAGGTACCTTGTAGATCCAACATGTTGAATCCACTCTGGTCCGGATGCTTTCATTGCATATTTTGAGTTTCATTCAATGCATTTCCAGTTGGCCCAGTTATTCTGCAATATGATTTTTTAAAATGGGAATTAATAGTGTTGTTAATATATAACGAGATTTTTGACATTTAAGTTGACATTTTTACTTAAGATGATGGAATGCAAGTTATTTAGAAAAGGTCTGAAACAATTAAGCAATCCTTCAATACATTCTTTCTTTACATGCCAATGTTGTCTGAGCATTAATTTGACTACTACATAAAATCTAAACTACATTATCAACAGATCTAAACATCCTGAGTGTACCTTATAGCTTTTGAGCGTCAAGATGACCTTGTGATTGGCTTACAAAAGTGCAACAGGTTCAATACTTGCATTCTACCCACCAATGTGGAAATGTGCCCACCAAAACCAGAGCAAATCCAATCAGGCTAATTCGTGCCCAATCACTCAACTCTCAACTGACAGAAAAGTGACAGAAGGTGTTATCTTATCAAGTGGCACTTACTCACCAACAGTCTGCTCACTGATACCCAGCTGAGTTTCTCCAGGACCACTGAGCTGCAGTCCTCATCCTAGTCCTGGTCCAAACGTGGACCAGAGAGCTGAATTCGAGAGGGGAGGTGAGAGTGACTGCCCTTGACATCAAGGCAGCATTTGACCAAGTGTGCTGTTAAACTTGAAGTCTCTTGTATCTTTGTAGCATCAAGTTTCCCTGGTAAAACTGGTCAATGGGCATCAAGGGGAAACCTTCTGACAATGTCCCTCACATCCCATCAATGAATATATTAAAAATAACATGTACTAATGTTAGTTACTGTTAAATGTTGTACTTTTTAAGATTCTTGCTTCCCAGGTTGAGAGAGTAAGCAGGTGATGTATCTCTCACACGACTTTTATTTTGGACTTCCTACTGTGAATGAATAACACCCACTTGCTTTTTATTCATATAAATTGAATATAAAGTTAAAGCCTCAAACTCATCCCCACAGCAGCCAATGCAAACTTGAGCTGAGCCTGAGGACTTGTAATTAGTTCCATCCCCAACACAACCATTGCCATAAATATAACAAGCTCAGGTGTGGTGTAGACCTACTTGAGGATCAAAAACCAAGTATTGATCAAGAACTGAGAACATGTGCGATAATACCAAGCATATAATCCTGACCTGGATGAAGTACTGAGCCTGACCCAAAGCAAATAAAGATATTTTATCAAAATATATGCCCAACCCAAACCCAACACGGGTCCTGTCACTCTTTGGTAGGGTGGCCAAACTCTAGTCCCAAGCATCCCAACTATAGGTGGAAGACGAACCAGAGAACCAGAGCTGCTTCATCCACATAACAATGTGATATGTCGTTGGTGAGTGACCAGGAAAGGATCTTTAATGTACCTTCAACAGGTGGAAGGGCATTGTCACATCTTTCTTTGCAAACTGTTTTCTATCAATTACAACTTCCGTTGAATTATTTATTGAATCCTCCAATGAACACAGTTGTATGATTGCACCTTTATGGGAAGCAACCATTTCTTGACTGGCATGAATTAAAACTTGTGCTTAAGTCCAATTTTACTTTATGCATATTTACAGGAGATGCACTGACATGATTCTCAAATATTATAATGAATTCAAAGATTACTGCTCTGCGGTTTATTTCCAAACTGATGAAACCTTCCACTCTACAACATGTGTTTGCTTTATTAGTTGTTGTATGTATTGAGATTTTTGCTCCGTAGAATGGTACAGTGTTTTTCCCAGTGCCCAATTATTTAAGCCATGCAGTAGAAAGATATGCTGACCTGGATATTGTCACCATGAACATAAGGTGAAAAGAAGCTGAAAGATATCATGTCTTTCTCAAATCAAACATGATCTAATGATCTTTTAGTTACTACTTTCAATGGATGCTTATGACTCCTGACATTTATATTGATTAAAAAATATTTTAAACAGAATCGGAAAACTGCGCACAACAATGTGTAACAAGTTAAATTTAGCTCCCACATTTTGAATTTCAGACACTGTAGCATTCTGCAAGCATTTCTAAAAATCATAGTTTTTATGTTTAGTGCCTTTGTGACTTTCTGGGCAATCTTGGATGCTGTTGCTGTGTTGCTGTTGTTGGGCTGGGTTGCTGGACTCAACAAGGTTGTAATTTGATCAAATCTGGATGAAAATGTTCAGAACATTGACACAGGCAGTCATAGAAAGGGCCTGTAATCTACTCAACAATATAAACAAAAACAAACTTTCCCTGTTCTTGTTCTGTATGCCCTCCTTTTATTTTGCAAGTGGATGGGAAATATTGTCCCAGATAAAGAACTGGAAGTTCTTCATCAAATATCCTGTAGTTCTACCTAATTCATGGCTTATGATTTGGATCGTTGATGGATCCTTTGGTCCGTTGGTGATATAAATTAATTTTAACCAACAGTTTAATTCTCTACCTGAGAGTGTTAGCACAATGTTTCATACATTGCACATTGGTAGTGATGGGAGAGACCCTGCTCAGAAGCCGTATCCTGGGAATTGAAAGCAAAGTTTTGGTTTGCATCCAGCTCTGTAAATGGAAGCGTCAGGAGAAGAAGTACAGAGACCAGGAGCCTTGGTGGCCAGAAGATAGAACAGTACAGCTCAGGGACAGTCCTTTTGGACCATCATGTCTGTGCCAACCATGATGCCAAATTAAACTAATCTCTTCTGCCTGCACATGATCCATACCCCTCCATCCCTGCATATTCATGTGTCTGTCTAAAAGCCTCTTGAACGCCACAATCATATCTGTTTCCATTACCACCGGTCCCAGCACTTTCCAGGCACCCACTACTCTCTGTAAAAAAAACCTGCCCCACACATCCCCTTTAAACTTTCCTCCTCTCACCTTAAAGCTATGCCCACTAGTATTCAACATTTCTACATTGGGAAGAAGATTCTGACTGTCTACTCTATCTCTGCCTCTCATAATATTATAAACCTCTATCAGGTCTCCCCTCAGCCTCCGCTGCTCCAGAGAGAACAGCCCAAGTTTGTCCAACCTCTCCTTATACTGAATACTCTGTAATCCAGGCGGCGTCCTGGTGAACCTCTTCTGAACTAGGAAAACTAAATATTAGGAATAACTCCATGCCCATCCCTCCAAAACTACCCAGGAAATATTCCAGTAGATTAATGAATGCAGATCACACTCCTGTGCCCACTACCCCGACTAAAATCGTTTCCTCCCATTCACTGGCAATTGGAGGTAGCCAGCCTTCTATCTAGCCTCTTAGGTTGGGATGGATAGAGAGTGCTAGAAATATTCATCAGGTCAGGCAGCATCTGTGGTGGGAGAAACAAGAGTTAAAATTTCAGGTCAATGACGTTTTATAAGTACACAGAGAGATGCAGCATGGATACAGGCCATTTGGCCCATCAAGTCCACACCGACCATCAAGCACCCATTTTCACTCTAATTCTACCCTAACCTGTTTTTTATTCTCTCCACATTCCTATCAACTAAACTCCAGGTTCTACCCCTCACTTACACACTCGGGGCAATTTAGAGCGGCCAATTGATTCACCAACAGGGCCGTTTTGGAAATCTGAGAAGAGAGAATAAGACGAGGGGACAGGACGGGATGCAGGAAGGTTTATAAAATTATAAGAGGCATCGATAGGGTAGACGGTCAGAATCTTTCTCCTAGGGTGGAAATGTCTAATACCAGAGAGCGCAGCTTTAAGGTGAGAGGGGGGAAGTTTAAAGGGGATGTGCAGGGCAAGTTTTTTTACACAGAGAGTGGTGGGTGCCAGGAACGGGCTGCCAGGGGTGGTAGTGGAGGCAGCTACAATAGCAAAGTTTAAGAGGCATTGAGATAGGCACATGAACAGGCAGGGAATGGAGGGGTATAGACTATGTGCAGGCTGGTGGGATTAGTTTAATTTGGCATCATGGTTGGCACAGACATGGTGGGCTGGAGGGCCTGTTCCTGTGCTGTACTGTTCTCTGTTCTATATTTAGAGACTGTTTTGCAGTTTCACTATAGAACATAAACAATGTGCTTCAGTGTTTCTGGAACCTGTTCGCAGATGGACAACCGTCCGTGTGACTTTTACTTCTGAGGCTCAGTGATAAATTCACCTCATTGCACTGGGTTTGACAGCTCCCACTACCACTTCCCTCACTGAAGAGGGGAAGTGATGGCAATCAAAGGTGTCGGCAAGAATATTTAATGGAAATATTCTTCATTCAAACTTACTGCAAAATATAATTATTTATACAGCCCATGTAATAACTTTACATGGATAAACTGCCCTTCTGATCCCCTGTTCTGGCCTCCTCAAACCAGCCAGTGAGAAGTTCACCCCTGCACCTTTACACCACTGCCTAAATTTATCCTGATCAAGTACAGTTATGGCAGTTTGGGTAACAGAATTCACGAATCACCACCGAAACATTTGAGATATGGATTAAAAATTCACTAGTAAGGAATTTATGTGAGAAAAAAATGACCAAATGAACACAAAATGCCAAAGAAACAAATTTTGTCAATGGTTTGCATTATAGAAAATCGTGATACAGTCAGTGTTCTATGAATGCATCCCCTCTGTAATGCAGGGATGTACTGTATCGCTCCTCTGGTAATCCGTGCTCTGAAATAAGTAGATATTTTGTGGAGAAGCATGATTAATTCATCTGAGAAGTCACTGACTAAAAATGTCAGAACATTGGATTCTCGAGAGTCTTGCATTGCATTTCCTGCTTTGGTTAAACGGATGTAATTGTGCATGTGTTTAGTGTTGATTACTGCTCTCTTATGATTAACTCTTTGTCTGCTCTCTTGCTTCTCTCCTCTGCCTCTGGTGTGTCCTTGCTGCAGAACGAGCTGCGGGTCTGTGCTGTCGCTTGGTGGTGCCCTGTCATAAAGGGATGCCAAAACTGGCAGACCTGTCGGTCAAAACCAAAGACGTCTGGGAAATTCCTCGGGAGTCCTTGCAGCTGATCAAGAAACTGGGCAATGGGCAGTTTGGGGAAGTGTGGATGGGTAGGAATCAAGCCACATCAAGGCAAAGGTGGACTTGCAGCAGCTGTAGTGACAAGTGAAACGCTGATGGCTAATTGCCCCACCAACGCTCCTGTCACATTTTATATTGGAAAACAGAGCCTTGATCTTGTCTCAGGAAGCTGGTGGTTCCCTTGTGCAAGAAGCACATTATTCTCTGAAATTGGATGGAATTGTGAATTTGGACGGTTGGAACCTCAGAGTTAATTTGGCCCCAGATGGATTAATACAAATTACAGTACAGAGCAGCAGGGGAGGGGAGATACAGCCAATTATCTGTGGTGATGCGATCAA
This sequence comes from Pristis pectinata, assembly GCF_009764475.1. Taxonomy (NCBI): domain Eukaryota; kingdom Metazoa; phylum Chordata; class Chondrichthyes; order Rhinopristiformes; family Pristidae; genus Pristis; species Pristis pectinata. The sequence continues at coordinate 2,655,383 of NC_067426.1, forward strand.
TTAGTTTGGAATTATATACACTAATCACATTCCCCCGTCCATTTTACTAATTCCTTTTATATTTCTCCCTTTTGTATACTTATCCAGTTCTTATTCCAGACAGTGCCATATTTTCCATTTTGAAAACAGTTGCTATCTTCATTCCAAGATCTCTGTAGAAAATAAATCTGAGATTTCCCCCACTAGAAGACACTAACTTTCATGATTTCCCTTCCCAAACCTTTCCCTACTTTGTAAATCTCCAACAAATTCCCAATTTATTACACTCATAGTGATTCTTCATGTTGCTTCAGAGACAAATGAAGAGGTATTTGCTAATGTGTGTGTCATCTACAAAATGCAGTGCACTTGGAGAACCAGGAGACCGCAGAAACTGGAATCTGGAGCAACAAACAATCTGCTGGAGGAACTCAGCGGGTCAAGCGGCATCTGTGGGGGGGAAGGGAATTGCCGACACCCTGATGCAGGGTTTTGACCCAAAACATTGACAATTCCTTTCCCCTGAAGATGCTGCTCGACCTGCTGAGATCCTCCAGCAGACAATACATTGCACTGTAGTTATCTGCCTTGACTTCTTTGACTCGCCTCCCAAAGACATGACCTCTACCACCAAGAAGAACGAGGACTGCGGGTACTTGGGAAACCACCACCTGTAGGTTCCCCTTCAAGTTGCACATCACCCAAGCTTGGAGATATATCACCGTTCCTTCATCATCACTGGGTCTAAATCCTGGAGCTCTCTCCACAACAGCTCTGTTGGCGTACTTCACCTGAAGGACAGCAGCGGTTCAAGAAGGCAGCTTTTGAGGGCAGTTAGGGATGAGCAATAAATGCTGGTCTTGCTGATAATGTCCACATCCCAAAGTTGAATTTAAAAAGTGATTGCAGTTCCCCTTTCAGTTAATCTAGTGCCAGGTACAATGTTTAACAAGGACAGATCTTCACTCAATTTTCGCCTTTTTAAGACCTAAATTTACTTATGCTTCCAAACCGGCTCACAATTTCTCTGGAGCCAGCAAACTGAGAATAATGTGTTAAGCAAAAGATACCAACAGCGTCTGCAGTAGTTGCAAGTCCTATGGACACCAATGCATGTGAACGTGTTTACATTATACCTCCATTGCATCCATTCCCTGCAGATCATACTGATGGTTTGTGCCAAGTATTAACCAAGGTTTGTCCGGGTGAAACACCGCAAACTCTGGGACTGGGTAAAGATGCATGGGAGATAAATCGACAATCCCTAAGCCTGGACAAAAAACTTGGTCAGGGATGTTTTGGAGATGTGTTTATGGGTAAGGTGATGAATCATTTTCCTGATATTTTCTTTAAATAAAGATCATGGAAGACGTAGGAGTTACAAGTCTGGAGCCAAGCAGGAGTTGGTCATTGAGTTTAGAGATCATGAGCAATGTGCTGACAAGCCATCAGTATATATTAACCTGTTAAAAGTTCAATGTTTGCTTTCCCATCACTTCATTCACAACTGGATTAATCCTCTCCTATTTAGTATAATTGTATATAGATATACATGCTCCTCATGTAGCTCTGAGGCCAGTTCTTGGATTAGTAACAAATCACACTACCTTTATACAGGGTCTCTGAGTTCAAATTTCAGCCAGAAACAGGAGTATAAACTCAATAGCAACTTAATCAAACTGTCAACCTGCAAAATCACAAGGAAGTATCATAATGACTGCCTAATATTAGTATTGAGGATCTCTGAGATAATAACATTCTGTGACCCTTATTTAGATTCTATGCATTGTGCATAAAAATGTAATGTTTCCTAAAGAAAAGAATATTTTTGATTCCAGGTGTAATATGGTTGATAACCAGAGGTAGATATCGAGAATGTAACGTAATTTGTTATTCATAAAGTGGCTGAGAAAGGTGTAATAACAACATTTAAGAGATAGTTGGACAGGTACATGGATAGGAAAGGTTTAGCGGGATATGGGCCAAATGGAGGCAAATGGGACAAGCTTAGATGGGCATCCTGGTTGACATGGACTTGTTGTGCTGAAGGGCCTGTTTCCGTGCTGTATTACTTTAAGACTCTCTAAGGTGCAGCCCCCTTTTGGTCTAATGTGAGTGATTTGGCAAGATTAAACTAGTTTGCAGCTTGCCTGAGTTTTAGTTGGTTGGAGTCAAGAACCAGCAACTCTTTGATTTCCAACACAAAATATGGATTAGCAATTTGCTCAGGGATGTTTCAGAGAGATGCTTCGGAGACCAATGAATCACTTTCCCAATATTTCTTTTGACAAAGACTGCGGAAGAAATCAGTAAAGAGCTGGGCTCAGGAAAGCCCAAATGTGTGCAGTTTGTTTTCCTCTGTAATTAACCCACCTCCCTGCCCCCACATAAGGAAAGTTTAGACTTCCTTGCCTGGAGTCACCCCCTGCCCCAGCCCTCTACACTGTGGCTCACCTAAGAACCAGAGAGTGGGGGGGGGAAGTGGTTTGGGGAGGGGGGCTGCCTGTGCTTGGGAGGTCTCATCAGCCGGCTCAGGGGATTGGTCACATCTTGCCCACCTCCTCCGACTAGTATTTTAATGTGATTCATTTTCCATCATTGGACAGGAGGCATTGACCCAGGTACCTTATGATGTAAATTCAGGGCCTTAATTCGTTAAGACCGTAAATCAATAGGAGAGGGTTAAGACTTTACAGAAGCATGGCACATCATCGCTTCACTTTGTTCTCATACCCCGCCATCACCACACGTTCCACCCAACACTGACAGGTTCTTGTGAATAATTTGGCTCTGTTTGGTCTCTGTGTCTGGGATGGGTTTAGGGACGTGGAACGGCACCACTAAGGTCGCAGTGAAGACTCTGAAGCCAGGCACCATGTCGCCCGAGGCGTTCCTTGAGGAGGCCCAGATAATGAAGAGACTGCGACACGACAAGTTGGTTCAGCTGTACGCCGTGGTCTCGGAGGAGCCCATTTACATCGTCACAGAGTTCATGACGCAAGGTAAACATTCAAACGTGCCAAATGTCTCTCTATCATTCATGTCACCCGACGTTTGTCATTGGCTGGGGTGACTGGTTAATATTGGTCTTGCATTCAGCGTGAATTGGCTTCCTCGTGTGATGAAGCAAGTTGGGTATCTTCTCATAGCTCATTTTCTGTCCTCTGCACCTCACCCCAGCCCCCACTGCTGCTTTGTGTTGTCTAGAAGCTGTTACACTTATTTCTCAATATTTCTCAAGATGTGGTATGAGGCTATTCAGTGCATCGAGTCAATCCCAGCTCAGTCTCAGGGCAATCCCATCAGTCCCATCCCCCCAGTTATTTCCCAGCAGTTTTCTCGCTTGCAGACCCCTCAACTCCACCCTGATTCTTCTACCAACCACATACACCAGGCAATTTACAGAAGCCAATTAACCTTCCAACCAGCACCTCTTGCTCCAGAGCACCTGGGGGAGACTTGCAGTCACAGGGAGAACATCCAAATTCCACACACACTGCACCCAAGGTCAAGAACCTGGGTCTCTGGAGCTGTGAGACAGCAGCATTAATTGCTGTGCCACAATGCCATGCTGACTGACCATCTTCTGTGTTGTAGTATGTCGTAAGAGGCAGGCACGGTGGTGTAGCTGTTAGTGTAACGCTATTACAGCGCCAGCGACCTGGGTTCAATTCCGGCCTCTGTCTGTCAGGAGTTTGTACGTTCTCCCCGTGTCTGCGTGGGTTTCCTCCGGGTGCTCCGGATTCCTCCCACATTCCAAAGACGTACGGGTCAGGAAGTTGCGGGCGTGCTATGTTGGCGCCAGAAGCGTGGTGACACTTGCGGGCTGCCCCCAGAACACTGTACACAAAAGATGCATTTCACTGTGTGTTTGGATGTACATGTGACTAATAAAGAAACCTTATTTAATTCCCTCTTAGCAATCACTAACTTGATGAATAGTCGGGTCCTGTCTCTGATGACTGAGGCACACCATGAGCCATCGCCTACTCCCTGTTTGTTCCTGCTGGTCAACCAAATTCTCAGTCCATGCCAGTGTGTTACCCCCAGTCCCAGGTGCTTTAATTTTGCACACGAGTTTCTTATGTGGATCATTATCAAAAGACTTATGAAAATTCAAATAGACCACATCTGCTTATCTATTTACCAGTTACATCGTCAAAAAACTCCTGTAGGTTTGTTGAGAATGATTTCCTTTCTGCAACCCTTGTTGACTTTGACTAATCCCCCAAATGGTTTCCAAGTGCTTGGTTATTACACCTTTTATCGCTGCTTCTGGCAGTTTCTCCACCGCTGACGTTAGACCAGCTGCTCTGGGCTTCCCTTCCACCGTTTTTAAATAGTCAGTTTACAACTTCAGTTTACAGTTTACAGATTTTCAATCTGTAGCAACTAATCCAGGGTGCAAAGAATTTTAGAAGATGACCCCCGACAGATCCACTATTTCCAGGGCCACATCCTACCATACTCTGGGAATTCTCAGCATTAATTCCCCCAGCACCATTTCTTTACTAACACTGACTTCTTTCAGTTCCACCCTGTCTCTGGACTCTTGTTTTCCTAAAATTTCAGGGAGATTATTTGTGTCCTCCTTTGTGAAGATAGAACCAGAGTTTGTCTTTAATTGTTCTGCCATTTACTTATTTGTTCCCAATTGTAATTCCCTCTGTTTCTGACTGCATGGTATCTACATTTGTTTTCACTAACCTTTTGCTGTTGTCAGTTTTTATGTTCTCTGCAAGTTTACTTTCATGCTGTACGTTGACCCTCTTAATCCGTCTTTTTGTCCCCTTTTGTTGAATTTTAAGCTGATTCCAATCCTCAAGTCTGCTGTTTTGTCTAACAATTTTATATGCCTCTTTGGATATAAAGCACTCTTTAACTTCCTTCATAACCCATGGTTGAGCCTTCTTTCCTGACTTATTTTTGTACTAGACAGGTCGTTTAATTCTTGAAAACATTCTTAAAACATTATCCGTTGCACATCAAATCATTTTGTAAAGTTGCCCAATCTGTCAAAGTCAATTCATGCCTCAGACCCGCGGAGTTTCCTTTGTTAAGGTTCAGAGCCCTTGTTTCTGATTCCACTGCTTTACTCTTCTTCTGAATGAGGAATTCTATTGCGTATGGTCGCTCTTCCCTCAAAGACATTGCATAACAAGATGATTAAATATTCCTTTCTCATTGCACAGCAGTCAGCCTGGGCTAACCTTCCTGTGGTCGGTTCCTGAACTTATTGGTCTAAAAACCATCATATACACACTCTGGGGTTTTCAGAGACTTTTTCCCAGGGTGACAATGGCTAACACGAGGGGGCATAATTTTAAGGTGATTGGAGGAAGATATAAGGGGGATGTCAGGGGTAAGTTTTTTTACACAGAGAGTGGTGGGTGCGTGGAACGCACTGCCGGCAGAGGTTGTGGGAGCGGATACATTAGGGACATTTAAGAGACTCTTAGATAGCCACATGAATGAAAGAAAAATGGAGGGTTATGTGTGAGGGAAGGGTTAGATAGATCTTAGAGCAGATAGATAAAATGTCTGCACAACATTGTGCTGTAATGTTCTATGTTCTATGTTCTCCTCTACAGATTTATTGCTGATTTGGTTTGACCAATCTTGGTTGAATTCTTGAATACATTTTTAAAACATTATCCATTGCACATCAAACTGTTTAGTGAAGTTTCCCAATCTGTGAAAATCCAGTAAGGAACCCTATGGATTGTTACCTCTGCTTATTGACTCAGGGGTAAGGAAACCAGGCTGACAACTAAGGAGCATTTTTCAGTGGTATCAGAATTGTGAGGAATGCATTTTTACAAATTCCTCCAATTTCTCTTCGTAGTGATCTTTCTTTTACAAGGATGTTGCCAGGATTTGAGGGCCTGAGTTATAGAGAGAGGTTGGTCTTTATTCCGTGGAACATAGGAGAATGAGGGGCGACTTTATAGAAGTGCTTAAAATTATGAGAGGCATAGATAAGGTGGACGGTACAGTCTTTTCCCCAGGGTAGGGGAGTCCACAACTAGGCGGCATAGGTTTAGGATGCAATACACAAAATGCTGGAGGAACTCAGCAGGTCAGGCAGCGTCTATGGAGGGAAATAAACAGTCGACGTTTCGGGCCAAGACCCTTCATCAGGACTGTGGGACCTGCTGAGTTCCTCCACCACGTTTTGTGTATTGCTCCAGATTCCAGCATCTGCAGAATTTTTTGAGTCATAGGTTTAGGGTGAGAGGGGAAAGATTTAAAAGGGGCAATTTTTTCCACACAGAGGGTGGTGAGTATATGGAACGAGCTGCCAGAGGAAGTGGGTGAGGCAGGTACAACAGTGTCATTTAAGAAGCACTTGGATAGGTACATGGAGGGGCAGGACTTAGAGGGATAAGGGCCGAACGCAGGAAATTGGGATTAGCTGGGTGTGCACCATGGTCAGCATGGACTGGTTGGGCCGAAGGGCCTGTATCCATGCTGTATTGCTCTAGAACTCTATCTATATGTAGATTAAGGACACCATGATTACTGTTGTACCCCTTTCTGTTGAATTTCATCCCCTACATCACCAGTACACTTTGGGGACCTATAGAAAACGCCCACCAGCAATTTCTGCCTCGTGGTCTTTCTTAGCTCCACCCAGTCAGATTCCACCCCTCGATTTTCTGAGCCAATGTCCATCCCACCATTGCATTGATTTCCTTCTTCACGAACAATACTGTCCTACCTCCCTTCCCTTTTGCTTGTCCCTCCCAAATATTGAAAACCCCCATTTGTTCAGTGCCCTACAGCCGCCTCTCTGTGGTAACAACAGTGTCATAACTGTTTACATCTAATTGCAGTGTTAATTAATCAGCCTTTTTGCTAACACTCTTCACATTAAGCAACAGTGCCTTTAGAGCAACACTCTGCTGGAAAACGGATATAGGGTTTCATCCCAAAATATCAACAATCCCTTTCCTCCCAGATTCTGCTCGACCTGCTGAGCTGTTTCTCCAGCAGATTGTTGCTTCAGATTCCAGCATCTGCAATCTCTTGTGTCTACAATGCCTTTATACGCATCTTTTTGCAATATTAACCCATTATTAGAAAGAGGACCTCTAAAATAAACCTGGATATGTGCATGAGGGATTGTGACCTTTAGAGCTACAGGCCCAATGCTAGAAGGTGGGATCAGACTGACACAGACATGGTGAGCTGAATGGCCTCCTTACATGCTGCAAATTTTCTATGATTGTCTGACGGATGATTGGGTTAAAATCACTAGAAACAGCATTGAAATGGAAGAAATTTTAAATCATTACAGTGGTCCTGTCATCGAACAGGACATGTTATCAAAAGATGAGATTAAAAATAATTTAACCACACTTAAAATAAAGAGAAATATTAAGTAAACTAATCAAAGCTAAAGTGTAGAAGACCCCTAGTCTGGATGGATTACATCCATACGTTTTGAAGATTGTAAGGAAGATGCAACAGAAGCACCATTATAGTAATTTAATATTTCATTAGTAAACCGTCTAGCACCAGAGGCGAGATGTACAGCGAATGTAATACCTAGATGTGGATATTACATTACAGAAGAAAGGACTTGTTCAATGAATCACAGACCAGTCAGTTTACAGTGGTGCTGATCAGTATGGAATAAAATTCCTACTGAAGGGGCAAATAGAAAATTTTCTTGGAACAAAAAATGTTAAAATCGAATTGTTTGTACAGGTTTCAAAATGGAAAGTCTTACTTAACCAACCTCATTAAGTACTCTGAAGAGCTGGCAAATGAATTAAATAAACGTAGATTTGCAAAATTTTTGCAAAGACCATTACATGATGAGTTATTGAGTGTGTGGAACCAGTGGCAGGCTGAGTAAACAGCTGGCTGCAAAACAGGAAGCAGAGAGATGGGGTGATGGAGAGCCGTTCAGAGATACGGGAGGTGGAGAGTGAGGTCCAAAGGCATTAGCCCTGCGATCGCAGGTGTTCCCAAGTGTATTAGCAATTTACACTTGCTAAGGCACATTGAGGAGAGGATGCAAACAGTTTCCAGAGGTGGAAGGTTTGTTAGAAACGGTCAAAGAAATTGTGGAAATTTCCAACACAGAAGGATCCCACTCAACTGTCAGAATTGTGAGGGATTCAAATAAAGTGATAAAGAGAAATTGGTGCCATTGACAAAAGGGTCAAGAGGCACAGGACTCAGATTGAAGATTATTAGTAAAAAAAACCAAGGTAATATTAGAAAATTTCTCCCTTTGCAGTGAGTATTTACAATCTTGAATTCACTACCTGCAAGCAAGTCCCACAATGACTGTCAGTCAGGAATTTATCACATCAGATTCCAGCATCTGCAGCCCCTAATGTCTCCACTTATCATCTTTGACTCTACCTCCAGCCTCTCTTGCCCCCACCTGGCTCTATCCCCTTTTTTGCCTCTCTCCTGATCTGTCTTTCTGTATCACCCACTAGCCCCTGTCCCCCAAATGGCTCCATCTGCCCATCATCTCCTGGTTCCACCTATCGCCGGCCAGCTCCTGCCTCACCCCTCCCTCTCACCTCTGTACTGGCTATTTCCCTTGAGCACTCTCAGTCCTGATGCAGGGCCTCAGCCCGAAATGTTGACCATCCGCTGAGATCCTCCTGCAGTTCACTTCTTGCTCCGGATTCCACATTCCGCAGTCCCTTTTGTATAACTATCTCAGGTGAAAATATGTCGCAGGATTGGGAAGTAAAACCAGGGAATGGGATTAACTGGATAAATCTAGGATAAACGACCTTCTCCTGTGCAGTGACAATTCTATAATTCCATGTAATTTAAAGATTGTTTGCAGAGCAAGCCTGTTGATGCAGAGTGAAAATTAGCACTATGTCTGTTGGAGTGCAGGAATCTCTGAAAGTGAGTGAAGAGCAGTGGCTGGGTGCTGTGTCTCTATTCAGAGACTAAACAAGGGCTGTGTAAGGTTCAGAGCAAACCACGTATTAAGCTTACTAAAATGTCAATCAAAGCAATAAAAGCAGTAACCATGGAGGATCAAACAGAAAGGCAATGGAGACCAACTTGTGTATCCCATCAGCAGGAACAGAGTATGTTTACCACAGTAAATGACATTTATCTCTAAGTGTGCCCTATAATCTCCACCACTAAAAGTGTTGGAAGCGAAGGTCATTCTTCTCAAAACAAATACTCTGTTCGTCTTGTAAAGAGAAAAAAAAGTCTGGTTCATACCCAATATAATGTTTCATGTTCTGTGAGGACCTGTGTCCTTTTACGGCACTGTTTTCTTTTTAAGATATTGCAAGGGGAAAATCCTCAGCTTTCATCTATTGCAAAGTGCCATGAATAATTTACAAGCTGACCAAATGTAGAATTGTTCTCACAAGCACTAACTACTTCTCCAGAACTGCTGACTGGTGCAAGTACTGAGTGTGTATAACATGCCCTCGAAAAAGATATAATTCCGCAAAATAAACAGGAGCTGGGAACCCAGTGGTGGAGAGGGCTACCTCAGGTTTACATCTGGTGCCGGGGAAAATTTCAATGAAGAATCAAATGCAAGGAAAATCGTGGTTTTCCTGTCACCTGTCAGGTTTGTGAGTTTGTTTCTGACCCCCTTCTGTGTCTGACCTCTAATGATGTGGGACCCTGGACGTGCACAGTGATGATTAAAGCTGTACCACATGCCTGGACATCAGTGCTTCTGTCCACAATCATACAGCTACGTCAATGGTACTTAAAGGGAGACTTGTCCAAGTGCATTGGATACAGTGATGGGAACTCCCCTTAAGTAACATACTTGTCCTGCCCTCCCGCAAACCCACCCCCCAATCCCTTTGCTTACCACCCCCACACCTTCAACCAACATCACTCTAATTAACAATCTGCCTAATATCCCTTCTTCCTCCATGGCCAGGACTCCCTCAATATCTCCACCACCCTACCACTGTACACAATCTTGGAAAAAGGCCTGTTCATTGGTGCGTGACCCCTTGGACCCTTGTGCTACTGGATTCTGGGGGCAGGCCCACAGACAGAGTACTCACTGGTCCACTCTGCACCGACAGTTCAATGTACCCGAACTGGCACCATTCAATTCTCAGATCCAGAAGTCACTGAGTTAACTCAAGAGGTCTAAGTTTTTCAGAGTTTTCACTTCTGCCCTAATAGGGAAGAGGTTCCTGAGGAGCTGTTCAATTTATGGTGCATAGAACATACAGCACAGGAACAGGCCCTTCAGCCCACAATGTTGTGCCAAACTACTTAAGCTAATGACACCTAATCCCTTCTGCTTGCACATGATCCATATCGCTCCAATTTCTGCATGTTCATGTACCTATCTAAGAGCCTCTTAAATGCCTCTATCATATCTGCCTCCACCACCACCCCTGGCAGCACATTCCAGGCACCCACCAATCTCTGTGTAAAACAAAACATGCCCCGCACCTCTCCCTTAAACTTACCCCCTTTCACCTTAAATGCATGCCCTCTAGTACTTGACATTTTGACCCTGGGAGAAAGATACTGGCTGTCTACCTATGCCAAAAGACTACTCTATCTATTTACCTAAGATATTTAGCATGGAATTAAAATACAGAACATTTCTGTACTTGTCTTTGGAACTGGTATGTTCTGGGTGCCATTAGATGAAGGGTGCGTTACAAACTCCTGATGCTAAAGCACTTGGTGATGGTAAAACTCAAAACTTGTAAAAGAATTGGTGAATAAAAGATCAGAGAGGGAAAGTAATAAAGGAACAAAGGAGCAAGAGGAGGCCATTCTGTCTCCCAGGCCTGCTCCACTAATCAATGTGCTCAGGACAATCCAATACCTTGACCACTTCCCCACCTGGACCATACATTCTTTCAGGCACTTAGTGTCCAAAGTTCAATTCATCCCAGCTTGAAAATACTCAGTGGCTAGGTATTGGAGGAAGAGATTGAAATCCTGATTCATGTCCTCAGATTCTGTAAGTTGATGTTATTGATAAGTTATCTTATTTTCCTTTCAGGAAGTTTGCTTGATTTCTTAAAAGACGGTGATGGAAGGATATTAAAGCTGCCGCAGCTGGTTGACATGGCAGCACAGGTACTGGAAACAACTTTTCTATCGGTAATTTCCCTCGCATGATTGTGTTTCATTGCAATGGGACCAGATACACGTGTATTCAGAAGCAGGCTCTACTGGGTGTGATGATCCATCCAAGCAGATGTCGTGGGCTGTTGGAGTTTTCAGTGCCTGATCCGATCTTCACGATTATCCACATCCTGCTGCATCTGTCATGTGTTTGCCCACTCACTCAATCTATTGAAGTCATTTTGAATCCTCCTGATAATTCATAATCCCACCCAGTTTTGTGTCACCAGCAAACTTTGAAATATTGCATTTGATTCCTTTGTGCAAGTCATTGATGTATATTGTGAATAGCTAAAGCCCAAGTACTCCTTGTGGCCCTGTGACAATCCATGAGTAACTCCCCTCCTTCCCAACAAAGGCCTATTTATTGCTTCTCTCTGGTTCCTGCCTGTCGACAAATTTTCAATCCCTGCCAATACATTATCCCCACTTCAATTTTACACACTGAAATTTTGTGGGACTTTATCAAAACCCTTCTGAAAATCCAAGTACGTTACATCCACTGGTTCTCCTTTATCTATTTTTATGCCATGTACATCCTCAAAAGATTCCACTAAGAAACACAATTTCCTTTTAAGGATTTCATGCTGACTTTGTCCAATCCAATCTCAGCATCAAAGTATTACTGAAATACCCTGCCATTTCCCCATTCCCCATTATGAATTTCCCAGCTTGTGAATGTAGGGGAACCCACACTTGACTTCACTAATTGTAGAAGCTTTATTGTTTTTATGTTCCCTGCAAGTTTACTCTTCTACTTTATTTTTGGCATCTTAGTCAATTTCTTTGTCTTCCTTTTGCTACAACCTAAACCGTTCCTAATCCCCAGATTTGTTACTTGGTCTGGCAATCCCAGGTGATGATTCCTTGGATCTAAAATTGCACTTAACTACTTTTGTTCGCCGTGGTTGGGTCACGTTTCCGTTTACACCAGGCGGAATATATAACTGTTGTAGTTTTTGCATTTGCTCCTTAAATCTCCGTCATTGCCCATCCAATGTCATGCCTTTTAATGAAGCTCCTCAATCTCTCAAAGCCAACTCACTTCTCCTATCTTTATGATTTCTTTTGTTTAGATTTAGGACCCTAATTTTGGATTGAACGACTTCACTTTCCATCGTAAAGAATTTTATCTTGTTATGGTCACTCTTCCCCAAAGGTTCCCAAACAACGAGGTTCTTAATTAACCCTTTCCGGTTGCACAGTATCCATTCTTGATTAACCTGTTGTTCATTTGGTTGTTCCACATACAAAAAGCCATTCACAGCTTGCATTGCAGCTTGGTACGGCAACTGCTCTTCCCAAGACCGCAAGAAACTGCAGAGAGTTGTGAACACAGCTCAGCATGTCACGGAAACCAGCCTCCCCTCTATGGACTCTGTCTACACTTCTCGCTTCCTCAGAAAAGCTCCCACCCCAGACATTCTCTCTTCTCCCCCCTCCCATCGGGCAGAAGATACAAAAGCCTGAAAGCACGTCCCACCAGGCTCAAGGACAGCTTCTATCCCACTGTTATAAGACTACTGAATGGTCCCCTTGTACGATAAGGTGGACTCTTAACTTCACAATCTACCTCATCATGGCCTTGCACCTTACTGTCTGCCTGCACTGCACTTTCTCTGTAACTGTAACACTTTATTCTGCGTTCTATTAATGTTTTTTCCCCTGTACTACCTTGACATACTGATGTAACAAAATGATCTGTATGGATCGCTCGCAAAAAGAAAGTTTTCACTGTACCTCGGTACAGGTGACAATAATAAACCAATTTACCAACTTACCATTCTGTTAACACTCCAGGACTTTGTCCTTTAGGAATTCCCCTTGGTGCTTCTTAGCTCCACCCAGACTGATTCCACATGAGCATAGAAGGCTAAGTGCTGGTAAATGGGATTACTGTAGATAGGTACTGATGGTCAGCATAGACTTGCTAGGCCAAACAGCCTGTTTCTGTGCTGTATGACTCTATATCATCTTTACTTTCTGAATTATCCTTTTTCACTGTTGCACTGACTCCATCCTTCACTAACAATGCCCCCTGATCTCCTTTCCCTTTAGCCTGTCCTTGCTACATACTGAATACCCCTGGGTGTTCATCTTCCAGCCCCGGTCACCCTCAGCCACTGCTCCCTGTTTGCACTGACCCTGTATCATTCACATTGCTAACTAATCCAACTTCTTCTGGATGCTTTGTGCATTTAGATACAACTCATTTAGATTTACCTTTTTAAATTTCTTAGACACCTTAGCATTTTTATTTTGTACTACAGACCTTGTTAGTGGAAGAAATAATCAGTTTTCCTTGAAAATTGCTCAGTTTTTTCCCTTCTATTTTTGCCATTCCATTTCTTCCCCTCCCTCATTTCACCTCCCCCCCACACCCTCACCCTGAGAGTTAGCAGGAGAAGTCATTTTGAATGGAAGAGCCAGTGATTCCCTCATCAGTTGGTACAATGAGAAATGACCTTGCCTCACTGTTTCTTGCTTCTCATTTTGAATGTTCATAATTTTTGTGGAATAATATACCAGCTGCCATCAAAGGAGTGTGACACGACTTTCCACCCTGTGTATTCTACAGTCAGTGTCAAAAACTCCCAGACCAGGCACTGCATAGAACAGATGTAGGCAAAAGCTGTTGTACATTACTCCAACAACATGGGTTAACATTTGGTTTAGCAGAGCACCCCTGACTAAGCAAGCACACAGGACATCCTATGTTCATCCCCTGGATATAAGATTTCTTTATTAGTCACATGTACATCGAAACACACAGTGAAATGCATCTTTTTGCATAGAGTGTTCTGGCGGCAGCCCACAAGTGTCGCCACGCTTCCGGTACCAACATAGCATGCCCACAACTTCCTAACCCGTACGTCTTTTTGGAATGTGGGAGGAAACCCACGCAGACACAGGGAGAACATACAAACTCCTTACAGACAGTGGCCGGAATTGAACCTGGGTCGCTGGTGCTGTAATCACATTACGCTAACCGCTACACTGTCATTGGCATGTTCTGCATTTATTGCTCCTTCATTGAGAAGGTGGTGCTGAGCTATCTTCCAGAACAGTGTCTTGGAGTGAATTATTACAGAGCTAATTCTCAGCACTTCAGAAGCTTAGTGCCAGGGATTACTGTCCGAAAGGAAGTTGACGGAGACAAATGTAAGAACTTTAAAACCATTAGACTGGACAGAATTTAAATCCAGATCCCAAATGTGAAGGGGAGGTTTGTCGATAGCAAGCCATCTGACTGCGGTGCTCATTTTAAGAACTTCGAAGTGTGCAGGGCTCTAACCCCAGCAGCTCGATTCAATTAGTTCCAAAATGATCACAGTAATAACTGACCTTTCAGTTCATGCACTGTGATCATTTTGATTTATTTGATCCCTGTACTTCACTAAGTGCTACCTCTTTAATAATTCCTGTGGTTCTTCCTTCATTGCACACAGATCGCAGCAGGGATGGCCTACATCGAGCGAATGAATTACATTCACCGAGATCTGAGGGCTGCCAATATACTTGTCGGAGAAAATCTCGTGTGTAAGATAGCGGATTTTGGATTGGCAAGGCTCATTGAAGACAATGAATACACAGCCCGACAAGGTAACGTATTCTCGCTGCTTTGTGTGATGTACCTTTGCGATCCCTGAAGTTCAATAGTGCAAAACTAATTTTAAAGTGACATTTTGTCAACTTTTACCAAAGCTTGTGGCCATTTTGTGTCCTACTTCCCTGAGGATTTCACCGGATATTTGCTGCATCTCTACTGAAGTGGGCCAGGGCAACATTCTTTGGGACCAGGGTTAGGAGTCGGTGGAGATGACGGAAAGGTTCTTCGTGACTCAGTCTGAATGTCATGAAATGCATTTGAATGGGTTCCCACAATGGAAGTGTGGCTCATAGAGTAGTACAGCAGGGAAACAGGCCCTTCGGCCCAATTTGTCCATGGCGACCAAGATGCCCATCTAAGCTAGTCCCATCTGCCCACCTTTGGCCCAAATCCCTCTAAACTTTTCCTATCCATGTACCTGTCAAAGTGTTTTTTAAGGGTTGTTAACGTACCTGCCTCAACCACTTCCTCTGGCAGCTCGTTCCATATGCTCACCATCCTCTGGATGAAGAAGTTGCCCCTCAGGTCCCTTTCAAATCTTTCGCCCTCCTCTTAAACCCATGTTCTCTAGTTCTTGACTCCCCAACCCTGGGAAAAACCCTGTGTGGACTCATTTGTCTATAACATCACCCCTCAGTCTCCTACACTCCAAAGAATAAAATCCTAGTCTGACCAACCTCTCCTTATAACTCAGGCCCTCAATTCCTTCTTTGCACTCTTTCCATGGAGTGTGTGCAGTCAGCCTCAGACCTAGGAGTTTGTGCAGTCAGCCTTAGACCTGGGTGTGTATGCAGTTAGACTTTGCCTCTGAGGGCAACACCCTGAAGACATTCCGACAGTGGTCTGTGTTGTCAAGGGTTGGCCACTCACCAAACCCAGGGCCAGTTGACCAGCATGGAACTCAGCCAATGAGGAGGGCTTTCCTCAGCTTCATTGGTGTCCAGTTGCAGGACTTGGAGGAGTTGGCACTGTTGGAAGAGCCTGGACCTAGAAAAGTGTAGCTAACTGTTCCACAGACTTCTCTCACTAATGACTCCATCAGCACATCCTGATTTCTTGAGTTCATATTCTGCTGTCACATCTCGACAAGAACTTCTGAGCCTGACTTGAAATTCGTCTCCAGAGGCCGTGATGGCATTTAGTTAAATGAGGTCACACGGTGGCACAACTTGTGCAGCTGCTGCCTCACAGCTCCAGTGTCCGGGTTCAGTCCTGACTCTAATGCTGTCTGTGTAGAGCTTGCATAGATGGGTTTCCCCTAGGTGCTCCAGTTTCTTCCCACATCCTGAAAATGTGCAGGTTAGTAGATTAGTTGGCCGCTTTAAATTTTCCCTAGTGTGGGAGGATCAGGAGGAGTTGATGGGACTTGAGGAGAACAAAATAGGATTAGTGTAGGATGAATGTAAATACGTGCTTGCTAGTCAGTGTGGATTCGATGGGCTGAAGAGCCTCTGCTGTTATGACTCTGTGACACTAATTGTGGAGATAGTTTCCAATAACTAAAGACCCTCACCATTCAGGACATACCCTCTTCTCATTACTACCATCGGGGAGGAGGTACAGGAGCCTGAAGACCCACACTCAATGATTCAGGAACATCTTCTTCCCCTCCGCCATCAGATTACTGAACGGTCCATGAACCCATGAACACCACCTCATTATTCCTTTTTTTGCATTATTTATTTATTTTTGTAACTTATAGATTTTTATGTCTTTCCAGTGTACTGCTGCCACAAAACAACAAATCTTATGTCATATAAAAACTTTCAAAAAAACATAAGGATAGCTAAGTCACCAGGGCCAGATGGGATATATCCAAGGTTATTATGGGAAGCGAGGGAAGAGATTGCTGTGCCTTTGGTGATGATCTTTGCATCCTCACTGGCCATGGGAGTAGTGCCAGATGATTGGAGGGTGGCAAATATTGTTCCTTTGTTCAAGAAGGGGAGTAGGGATAACCCTGGGAATTACAGATCAGTGAGTTTTGCTTCAGTGATGGGCAAATTACTGGAGAAGATTCTTAGAGACAGGATTTATGGGCATTTAGAGAAGCATAGGCTGATTAGGGACAGCCAACATGGCTTTGTGAGGGGTAGGGCGTGCCTCATGAGCTGGATTGAATTCTTTGAGGATGTGACAAAGCACATTGGTGAAGATAGAGCAGTGGATGTGGTGTACATGGATTTTAGTAAGGTGCTTGATGAGGTTCCTCATGGAAGGCTCATTCAGAAGGTCAGGAGGCATGGGATCCAGGGAAACCTGGCTGTGTGGATTCAGAATTGGCTCGTCCATAGAAGACAGAGGGTGGTGGTAGATGAAGTGTATGCTGCCTGGAGGTCGGTGACTAGTGGTGTTCCGCAGGGATCTATTCTGGGACCCCTGTTCTTTATGATTTTCGTCAATAACTTGGATGAGGATGTGGAAGGGTGGGTTAGTAAGTTTGCAGATGACATGAAGGTTGGTGGTGTTGTGGTTAGTGTAGAAGGTTGCTGTAGCTTACAACAGGACATTGATAGGATGCAGAGCTGGGCTGAGAAGTGGCAGTTGGAATTCAACTCGGAGAAGTGTGAAGTGATACACTTTGGAAGATAGAATTTGAAGACAGAATACAAGGTTAATGGCAGGACTCTTAGCAGCATGGAGGAACAGAGGGATCTCGGGGTCCACGCCCATAGATCCCTCAAGGTTGCCACACAGGTCGATAGGGTTGTTAAGAAGGTGTATGGAGTGTTGCCCTTCATTAGCTGGGTATTGAGTTCAAGAGTCGCGAGGTAATGTTGCAGCTCTGTTAAACTCTGGTCAGACCACTCTTGGAGTATTGTGTTCAGTTCTGGTCGCCTCATTATAGGAAGGATGTAGGAGCTTTAGAGAGGGTGCAAAGGAGATTAACCAGTGTGCTGCCTGGATTGGAGAGCATGTCTTATGAGGATAGGTTGAGCAAGCTGGGGCTTTTCTCTTTGGAGAGAAGGAGGTTGGGAGGGGCATAATTTTAGCGTGATTGGAGGAAGATATAAGGGGGATGTCAGAGCTAAGTTTTTTACACAGAGAGTGGTGGATGCATGGAACGCACTGCCTGCAGAGGTTGTGGGAGCAGATACAGTAGGGACATTTAAGAGACTCTTAGATAGACGCATGAATGATAGAGAAATGAGGGACTATGTGGGAGGGAAGGGTTAGATCGATCTTAGAGCAGGATAAAATGTTGGCACAACATTGTGGGCTGAAGGGCCTGTACTGTGCTGTAGTGTTCTATGTTCTATAAGTCAGTGATAATAAATCTGATTCTGATTCTGATTCTGATTCTGATTCTGATTCTGTCAGGGGCTCAGATGTTAAGTCCCAGCAGGAGAATTTCAGGTCCATGGGTGATGCCAACTGTAAGGAATTCAGAAATAAAAACAGAAAATACTGGAAGATCTCAGCAGCTCATCAGTATCAGTGGAAAGAGAAACAGCTAATGCTTTAGGTCAAGGACCTTTGAATAAGGAATTCTGGCCCAACAGCTGCTCACTAGAACCTGCATCTGTGGGAGGGGTGAGGAGGAGGGGATGGCTAACACTGGCATTCAACCAGCTCCTATATCTATAAAGTCCCACTGCAGGCAGCCGCCCAGCCTCTCGAAATTCCAGAGAGGAACTGCCACAACATTCTGCCCCCAAACAGGACCTTTCTTCTCCTGTTTTCTGCCATGACGTTCACTTTCAGCAGAAGCATTGTTTCTGAGAAGTCAGATAGTTTATGAGAAGTGCAAAAGAGTGTTTATTAATGTGCAAAATGTGGTGAAGTAACTACATCTTTAACTTGGATTTGTCAGGGCAGAAATTGTATTTTGATGCTCAGAATCATTATCTTGGCTCGTCAGTGAGTGACAAATTCTACTGTTGAAAATCTACCTCCCTCACCTCATGTTGAGCTTGCTGGTGAATTATTGACTTAATTATTTCTTTCATGTCAGTTCCTTAACAGGATAAACTTAGTGAGGCAATTATTTGATACTCGTATCATTGTAACTATAACGACCCATATTCCTAGTTGTAGTTCACCACTGAAGTACTTTTACAGGGATTCATGCAGTGATACTTTGAACAAGAACCATGCATAGAAAGATCAAGGCAGTGATGTTATTGACAGGCCTTTTAATGAAGCTTCACTTTATCATTTGTGCAATTGTAAAGTTGACTTTGCTGCAGATAAATGGTGCCTGTTAAATTTATTCATTAGAGTCCATTACTGTAGCCTGGTTAGTGGGAGTTAAATTTTGTTTCTCATTTGCTCTCAAAATGCAGGCATCACAAGCAAGGCCAGCACTCATTGGCCATCCTAATTGCTGCTGAGAAGGTAGTGGTGAACTCCCTTCTTGAACCACTGCCGTCCACCCGGTGAAGATGTTCTTGGTGCTCTGTTGGGGTGGGAGTTCCAGGATGGTGTGCAACCTGCAAGTCCTGGTGGTCCCATGTGTCTGCTGCCCTTGTCCTTCTCAATGGGGGAAGCCATGGGTTAAACCACTGCTTTAATTGATAGTAAAAAGAATCAAATGCACATTTGATCAGATCTCATAAAAGGCTGAAACAAAAACAGATAATTTTGGAAACACTCAGCAGGTCAGACAGCATCTGTGGGGAGAAAAACGGAGTTAAGGTGTCTGGTTGAGAACTCTTGGTCAGAGCTGATCTGACAAACAAGAACAAGTTCAGATAAGGGATCTCTTGGACCAGAAACATTAATGCTGTTTCTCTCTCCTCAAATGCTGCCTGACCTGCTGAGCGTTCCTGACATTTTCTGTTCCTGTTTTTGATTTTCAATTAAAAGTTTGTGATTGAATGAAACAGCTTGATCCCTTTAAACACATTTTCAGACAGAATGATTTATTGCAATAAAATAATATGGAACACCCCAAAAGCAAAATGCTGCAGATGCTGGAAATCAGAAAATACTGGAAATGCTCAGCAAGTCAGGAAGCATCTGTGAAGACAGAAACAGGTGATATTTCAGGTTGATGACATTACGTCGGTCCATGGGACGTTGGCCTGGATCTTGTGCTCAGCAGTGAAGAGAAGGTGCTGTCCACTGGGATTGAGAGAAGCTGCCCATTAAGGTCCTGTTTACCAGAGTAAATAACAGTCTGAGCTATCATCAACAGCAGTGATGTCATCAAGCTGCCATTAGCCAATGAGACTGAATTTTTTTCAGCCAAGATCCAGGAAGTTGAAAGTTCTAATTAACTTTTTAAATTTTTTACAGAAGTAATGTAAAGATTGAAACTAAACTATCATAACAAAATATCATTTTCTATTAAAAATACTTGGAAATCTGGAATAATAATCCTGAGGGAATGCCACTCCAAACATAACATTACGTTTTCAGGACTGGCAGTGTCAGTAGTAATTATGGATTGGTTGATCATTAAAACCTCATTTTTCCTCAAGCACAATGCATCAGTGCCTAGAAGTCCTTCCCTGGTCCAGAGCATTAAGTGTGCAGCTCTGAGGTTCTGAATTAGCCAAATCTTTCCATTAAAGTCAGTGGAACACTCAGCCACCATTATATAGCCCCAGAGACCGGAAATGAATTTTACATTGAGTTCATCAAATCAGTGATCTTTAATTGATCCCACCTCCACAACTATGGCAGAACACTCTGTGGGAGAGCAGGGAATCACTGACAATGACTTGGAATTTCTGTGTTTAACTGCTCTTCTGAAGTTGTTGCTGGACTTGGAGTGATGCTGAGGTACTCTGACATTTTCATCACTGTTTACATCTTTATGTAGTTGGATGGTGCACCTCTGTTCCTGTAGTCCACTGACTGACATTAATCTCTGTAACCTTTCTGCAATGTGACAGTCTTGAAGAGCCCAATGCCATGTTAAACCTTTCTTCAGGTACCACTGTGTAGTCTCTCACGTCTCTGGAGTAGAGAAGAATGCTGCAGGAATGTTACAGGCAATTCTGGTCACCTTTGAAACAAGTCAAGTTTATTGTCATGTGCACAAGTATAGTGAGGTACTGTACAATGAAAATCCTGCTTGCAGCAGCATCATAAGCACATAGGTACAGATGAAACACAGAATATAAATTAAAATTATGCCATAGTGAAAAGAAAGTGTGCAAAAATGAGACCTCAGTGCAAAAAGAGCAAAGACACAATCGAAGACAAGTCCATGACAGTGCAAGAGGAGGTCTGTAGTGTTCCATTGCTGAGGTAAGGTTAGGGTTGTGCAAGTAGGTTCAAGAACCAAGTGGTTGAAGGGAAGTAGCTGTTCCTGAACCTGGTGGTGGGGGACTCCAGGCTTCTGTACCTCCTGCCTGACGGTATTAATGAGAAGGGGCCATGACCCGGATGGTAGCGATTCTTGATGATAAATGATAGATAGACAAAGTTAATGAGCAAAGTAAAATGATCACCTTTGCTATCCTTTACAGGGGCGAAGTTTCCTATAAAGTGGACAGCACCTGAAGCTGCCCTTTATGGAAAGTTTACAATCAAGTCTGATGTTTGGTCATTTGGAATCCTCTTGACAGAGCTGGTTACCAAGGGAAGGGTTCCATACCCAGGTAAGAGTGACAATGCATATCAACAGACATATGAGCCCCAGGTAAATGAAGTTGTACCATACATTATCACGTGCACATCGTGTGTCTGCTGCACTAACTGAGGCACTCGTGTTTAAGTTGTAACGACGGTGCTACTTCTCAATGCCAGCAACCTGGGCTCAATCTTGACCTCCAGTACTGTTTCCCTCTGTCCCTGCGAGTTTCCCCTGGGTGCTCTGGTTTCTTTCATCCCAAAGGCATGCAGGTTGGTAAGTTAATTGGCTTCTGCAAATTGCCTCTAGTGTGTAGTGAGTGGTAGAATCTGAAGGGAAAGTGAGGAGAATAAAATAGGGTTCATGTAAATGGGTGCTTCATGGTTGGCATGGACTCGATGGGCTGAAGGGCCATTTTCCATGCTGTATGTCTCTATATGTCTACAATAGCACCCAACCAGACTCTTGAACAAAGTGTGTACAGTCAGTCTGGCAACAATTTTCATTTATATTGCGCCTTTAATGAAGTAAAAATGGTGTTTCACAGGAGCGTCATCAAGCAAATCACATGTTGAGGTGGATGGTCCAAAGGTTACTCACAGAGGTAGCTTTCAAAGGGCTCCTTAAAGGAGCAAAAGAGAGAGAGGGGGAAGTTCAGAGCTCAAAACCCATGCAACTGAAGTCAGTGGTGGAAAGATTAATATCAGGGATAGACAGGAGCGCAGAATTGGAGAAAACTACAGAGATGGAGGGAATGAGACAATGGAGGAGAAGCTGGCTTTGGTAGAATGATCTATTCCAACCTAGATTCAAAAAGGTAGATTAGTTACTCATAATGGAAATCCTAAGATCTGCAATCCCTGAAAATGTAAAAAACAGAAAATGCTGGAAAAACTCAGCAGGTCAGACAGCATCCATGGAGAGAGATACTGAGTGAATGTTTCAGGCGGAAGACCCTTTGGCAATCCCCAGGTGGGAAGGCTGGAATGTTTGCACCTTGTGTAAAGGGAGGAGCATCAATAACATAATCTTTGGGGTTTGGCCCTGAGGGGGGAAATACATTGGAGAAGAAACAAAAAGGAAGATGAGCTCGAGAAGAAAAGTTCAGGTGGTGAACTGCTCCACCAGGTTCCTTTATGGTTTTCTCTTTACCGCCATGAGCTCCTGTGTTGGAGGAGATGGGCTGGAGACCTGCCAGCCCCCATCTTGCAATGTAAGAAGGTGTCGTGAGTGAGTTGTCTGATTTGCTCGTTCCCTCCCTCACTAATGGGATCAGGAGGTTGCTGTGCAAAGCAGTGTGAGGACGGCCCTGCCCCTTGAACAGATGCAAAATACTGCACATGCTGGATAGCTTAAATAAAAAGTGAAGGTCATGAAAATGCTCATTACCCATAGAGAGAGGGACAGAGAGAGAGAAGAGACAGAGAGAGAGAGAGAGAGAGAGACAATGATTAAGGTCAATGAGCTCCATACAAAAGTGGACCCTCCAGTTTCCTTTGACCAGGTCACTGTACACTTTTGTTACAATTCCCAAGGGAAGTGTTCCACCTAGGAAACAATATACGTTTGGAAATAATGATTTGGAAGTCTCCAGCACAATGTTAGATCCCAGCTCGTTACTGAGGACAAGCCTCAAACAATGCCTGAGTAAATTCTCCTACAAAGAGCTGTGTGGGATTAGAGCAGGAGGGGGCTTCAGTTAACAAACCACCCAACCCTGCTGCGGGATCTGAGACCCTAGGAATGGGGGCAAAGTGGGTTACCTATTTTACTTTAGTTTAATGTTTATCATCATTTGTATATTATGTGTTTTTAATTGACTGTTTATTAAATTAATGTATTAAAATAACGATTTATCTCAAGTTTAATAGTTAAGAAAGATATCTTTTATTAGTCACATGTACATTGAAACACAAAGTGAAATACATCTTTTGCGTAGAGTGTTCTGGCGGCAGCCCGCAAGTGTCGCCACGCTTCCGGCGCCAACATAGCATGCCCACAACTTCCTAACCTGTACGTCATTTGTGGGAGGAAACCAGAGCACCCGGAGGAAACCCACGTAGACATGGGGAGAACGTACAAACTCCTTACAGACAATGGCCAGAATTGAACCCAGGTTGCTGGTGCTGTAATAGCATTACGCTAACTGCTACCCTACCACGCCTGCATTTATAAATGTCTCTGATATTCAGAGACTTCAAAACTTAACTTCTGCAGCTGGCAAGGTTCTGGCACCAGCCTCGCCAGCTGTCAGGGGAGCACCAGGGATAGGACGACCTGATGCCCTATCACCATCTAAAGCTCACCACTGGACTCAAGGCAATGGACGGTCATTGAGATCCACCCAGGTATGTGTTGGGTGGGTGGACCAAGAAAGGGCAACTGGGCCATTGTTTCAGCTCATTAGACATTCAACAGCAGGTTGTCCTGGACCTTAACCCTGTTGCTCTTTTATCACTTTATCCCACCATACACTTTGTAGGTGCATTTATAAAATCATCGCTCATAGTTGGGCACTGAATAATGAACTGGGTTTTAATACTGAGGTGGACTGTTTAACACTGTTTAACACAAGCCATATATAACACTTTATTTAGTAATAAAATTGCTGAGTGAACATTAAAGGCAGGGTTATTGTGTGGGTTTCGGTGCCAGAGACAGGCAGAAATAAGGAACATTGTGGACAGCTGGGCTTTTGTTCACCCTCTCTGTCGTCTTACTTCAGGAATGAACAATCGTGAGGTTTTGGAACAGGTGGAGCGAGGTTATCGGATGCCATGTCCAAACGCGTGCCCGGCCTCTCTTCATGAACTCATGGTGCAGTGCTGGAAGAAGGATCCGGAGGAGAGACACACCTTCGAGTACTTACAGTCCTTCCTGGAGGACTACTTCACGGCCACGGAACCCCAGTACCAACCCGGAGAGAACCTCTAGCTGCCAGGCCTGTCGGAACATTCCTTCACCAGTGTTGAAATATTTCTGACCATGTGATCAAGCTGTGCAGAGGATGATGGAGAGTTAGCTTTAATGGGACTGCAGCCTAAAACTTGAAGGAATTCGTCCAGGATGAGACCATCTCACACACTTGCAATTAACAGGACCCCAGCCACCCCCACCAATACAGCCAAGTACATTAATGACAAATGCAGGACACAGCAGAATGGTTGCATGGGAAGAGGGGTAATTGGGAGGTTGGGGTGGATATTACCGAAAATTACTGATGCTGTTGCTGGGGCCCAGACACTGAGATCAAGATCTACCAGATATGAATGCAGAACAGGGCAATTGTCTCACAGCCTGTCACTGCATTGTTTCTTGGAATGTTGTTTTCAGGCACACTGTACCATGAAAAAGCATTGACTGATCTGCGATGCTTATTTAACAATGTTGCATAGGACCATACTAAAATGGCTATTTTCTTTCTAATTAATATTTCACTGAGCTTTTGTATTTGATTTGCCATATTCCAGACGTATTTTATTCTCTTCTTTGTACAATTTTGTAGGCCCTTGAAAAAAGAGATGTATTTAAAATGGCTACTGTTTTTTTACAGTGATGTGAAGCCAACAACTTGTCTAGTTTAATCACTGAATAACCTGTACTTTGGCTGTGAATGGAGTCTGTTTAGCACCAATATTTTGTGAGTACAAGTAATGGTAATGGAGAAGAAACAAGAGTGAATAATTTACAAGATGAAATATGGGATACTGTGATGCCACAGTGTTTGAGTCACTGCATGACATTACTTGTGAGCAGCTGAAATGTGGAGGTTACTGGTCTGAAATGTTGATATGGTGTAAAGGAACCATGCCAGGGAGTAAATCAAAAAGGTGATTCATTCCATCACCATGAGACTGAAGATTATAATCATTCCATGGTGTTAACCACTTTTAAACACTGGGTTTTGGTACATGGGGCAGGTCAGCTCACCCACACCCAGTGAGAAGTTAAGGGTGTCACTGCCATGGTGATTGGACTTCATTGTTGGCCTTGGCTGTTGATACTTCAATTTTCATTAAGTGCCACTTTTGAAAATACACTGGTATCTTTATAACTCCCAATGCTATCCAACAACTGACCGTACCAAGAGCAGCGCGAGAAAATCCGTCAGTGAGCTGATGTCCAATCCAGCCCTGAAATTAATCAACGTGATCATTCTGAGCTGTGAATTGTGTCCGACAGTTCTTCACTGATGAAGGTCAGACCTGCTTGGGACAGAGGAGAAGCTTGAGGATCGGGATCAGATTGAATTTCAGCAGTGCTTTGGAGCAAAAAGGAACTGATTTTTTTTTACAGAAGGATTAATTTTGCATTATTTAAGTGCTTTATTCACCCACCTAACATGATCCCAACTGCCAATCTGATAATTATTTTCTCATTGTTACTTGTGCAGATTACTGAAGATTAAATTTCTGCTTGCTCTAAAAGCTGCATTATTCCTTAGCATGTCTTGGAGTAGAACATTGTTTTAGTGGATTTTCTTACCAGAGCAGGGCTGCACAGCCTCTGTTGCACATTATGTAAATTTGTTGTTTGATGTATTCGTAATTGACCCAATTACAACAAAATAAAATGGAACTAAAGTTACTTTTGCAGTCAGTCTTGGCAACCAGACTCCAATAAAATGTGGAGGAGTTTTTGTTTTTGTCTTTTGTGACACGTTCCGCATGTTCCATGTCTCCTCTGCTACCCCTCTGGAATCCTCACACTTCAAATGCACAATACTCCTCGGAGTACTTATCCCTCCCCCATCTGGCTCTATCGGTCCATCAGACAAACCAGCCTCCCCTCCATTGCCTACACTTCCCACTGCCTCGGAAAAGCAGCCAACACAATCAAGGATCCCTCCCACCCCGGTCACTCTCTCTTCTCCCCCCTCCCATCGGGCAGAAGATACAAAAGCCTAAGAATACCTACCACCGGGCTCAAGGACAGCTTCTATCACGCTGTAAACACACTCTTGAATGGACCTCTCATACACTAAAAGATGAACTCTAGATCTCCCAATCTACCTCATCATGGCCCTTGCACCTTATTGTCTACCTGCACTGCACTTTCTCTGTAACTGTAACACTTTATTCTGTATTCTGTTTTCTTTTCCCGTTTGTACTACCTCAATGTACTTATGTGTGGAATGATCTGCCTGGATGGCACAGAAACAAATGCTTTTCACTGTATCATAGTACATGTGGCAATAATAAATCAATTACCAACCCCTCCTCACCTGGATCCACCTATCGCTTATCAGCTCCTACCTGACCCCTCCCCCTCACCTCTTTATACTGGCTACCTCCCATCTACACTCTCAGTATTGATGCAGGGCTGAAATGTCAACCATCTCTCTAGCTCCACAGATGCTGCCTGACCACTAAGATCCTTTCACCCTGGATCCGAGCATCTGCAATCTCTTGTGTCACCACTTGGAGCACAATGGGTGGGCTTCTCGGGAGAGTGCCCCGACTGCATCCCAGTGACACCTGTGAGAGACCAGCCCAATGTTCCTGGTTGGGTATCAGTAGCCCAGCTGGATGGGAACCCAAGCTTATTCCACACTTATTTGATCACTGCTGTCACCTTGCAATGGACTGCATGTGGACATGATCAGGCTAAGGCACCCCAACAGCTGAAAGGGGATTCCTGCCTTGGGATCAGGAACAACGTAAGTTCAATTAGTTATTCTATTTTGTTTAGTGTTTTCGATTATTTTAATCAACTTTATTTTTCATTTTCTAAAGTAATATTTTTTGTTTCAATTATTTACAACTCTTTTTGAAAGTTTCCAATAATCAGCAACAAATAAGAGTTTAAAAAGCCTCAAAGACTTTGAAAGAAGGTGAAGCTGTGCCCCAGTGACCTGTCAAAGGGTGTCAGAGTGTTCCAGGAGGCGGGGCCTCATCAACACACTGACCAGCCCTGAAGCCTCACTCTGTCTCGCTGCTTCACTGTGGGGTCAGGAAGCCCGACTTTCATTGCATTTTATTGCATTTTCATCGTATCCTATGAAGTGCTGGAAATACTGAATAAAGCAGACATGTAAACAGTTTCAAAATAGCTCCACCTGGACCATTAGGGTGAAAATATTCCTATGTTTTCCTTATTTCTAGTATTTTCTGACATTATCACAATTTTTCAAACATATTATTTCTAGTAAGTATATATTTGGATGATAATTCCCATTCCAATGTCTCCAGGATGCAGACAGCTATTGAAGGGATCTCTTGTACATTAAGATGGACTCTTGACCTCACAATCTACCTCGTAAGGGTCCTTGCACTTTATTGTCTGCCTGCACTGCACTTTCTCTGTAACTGTAACACTATATTCTGCATTCTGTTATTGCTTTTCCCTTGAACTACCTCAATGTACTGATGTGATGAAATGATCTGTACGGATGGCTTGCAAAACAACGTTTATCACTGTAAGTAGGTACATGTGACAATAATAAACCAACTTAGCTCTGTATGTAAGAGGGAAATTAAAATCGGTGCCTGGGATGATTGGACCATGTATCTGTACTGGGGCAGCCTTGTTGACCTGGTTTGGCCATACCTGTGTGAGTGCTGACATGGTTGCAAAAGCTTACTGACCTGTGAAGCCCAAAGGTTCTGCCTCTGAGGCCAGCCAATTGGGAGAGTGAATGGAAGGATGGGCCAGTATTGGGTCCACAGAGAGTGGTCTTTCATGGGGGTGGGTTTCTGAGGACAGGACGATGGCAAATGTTGTTCTTTCAGTTAAGAAGGACAGCAAGGACACACCTGGTAACTGCAGGCCAGTGAGCCTGGCATCGTGGGTTGGGAAATTATTGGAGAAAATTCGATGGAATAAGACTTGTGTACATTTGGAAAGGCAGGGGCTGATTAGGGATGGTCATTATGGCTTTGTCTGGGAGATATCCTCTCTCACTAATCTGGTTGTTTTTTGAAGGTTAAATAAGAAAATTGGTGAAGACAGGGTTGTAGATGTTATCTATATATGCTTTAGTAAGGCATCTGACAAGGTCCCACAGGATAGGCTGGAACAGAAAGTTAGGGCACTTGGGATTCAAGGTGAGCTAGCTAATTAGATTGATAATTGGCTTGGTGATAGGAGGTAGAGGATAGTGTGGAAGGATGCTTTTCATTGTAAATCTATGACCAGTGGTGTACCACAGGGATTGGTCTGTGATATTTACTAATGACCTGGATTTAAATGTGGGAGGTATGATTAGTAAGTTTGTGGATGACACAGAAATTGGTGGTGTTTTGGATAGTATGGGAGGTTGTCGAAGGCTACAGCAGGATATAGGTCAGATGGAAAGTAGGGCAGAGCATTGGCAGATGGAATTTAGTCCCTACGAGTGCAAAGTGATGCATTTTGGAAAATCAGCTGGGGGTAGGACACATACAGTAAATGGTAGAGCACTAAGAAATGTTGATGGTCAGAATCTTTTTTCCATGGTAGGGATATCAATAACATAGTTTTATGGTGAGATGAAAGAGTATCAAAGGGGATCTGAAGGGAAAAATCTTTATACAGAGACTGGCAAATTAGTAAATTGGTTTACCATTGTCACATGTACCGAGATACAGTGAAAAACTTGTCTTGCACACCATCCATACAGATCAATTCATTACAAAAGTACATTGAGGTAGTACAAGGTAAAACAATACCAGAGTGCAGAGTAAAGTGTCACAGCTACAGGGAAGTGCAGTGCAGGCAGACAATAAGGTGCAAGGTCACAACGAGGTAGATTGTGAGGACAAGAGTCTGGTTGTTATCTGGAACTCAGTGGCGGAAGAGGTGCTGGTATCAGATACAATCACTATGTTTAAGAGGCATTTAGACAGACTCTTAAATAGGCAAGGCACAGTAGGATACAGTCCCAATGCAGGCAAATGGGAATAGTGTAGACGGGCAAAAAGGTCGGCATGTACGTGATGGGCTGAAGGGCCCCATTCTGTGCTGTACAACTCCATGACTGTGGAGGCCAGGTCGCTGAACATATTTCGGAAGGAGGCAGACAGATTTCTAGACACAGAAGGGATGGAGTGTGAGTGGGAATATGGCATTGAACTGGAGGATCAGCCATAAATAGATTGGTTATCAGCGCAGCCACCTCTTTAGCTCCTCATTTTCCCTGTTTCTATGGGAACTGCTTGCTAATTAGAGTCACACGCACTCTTCCAGGGGTGGAAGGGTTGATACCTTCGAAATAGCCTGAAATGTTCCTCTCATAATATTCTTTAAAGAGACCCCTTTAAAGAAGTTATTGTAGTTCCTAGGTAGTTATTGCATTATAAGAATATTATTCACAGGTTTGCTATTTTAGACAGTTAAGAGTTAACCTGACAGAGCGAGAGAACGAAGAATATGTCAGTCTAATTGCTACCATGCAGATTTACATGCACGGTGTACATTGGAACACTGCACCACTCTGATTCGCATCAAACTAAATTCATTAAATCAACATTTGAAGATTTGTATAACTGAGAAAATCTTAATTAAACTGTTGCCCACTCACCTAGCATCACCATGCCTGAAACATACTTTAGCAGAACCTCGCTGCTGATCTCAGTTCTATGATTAAAATGTTGCTTATATCCTTGATTAGGTTAAATTAAACTAAATTCATTATCAATAGATTGGAAGATGATTAGCATGAAATGAATCTTAGAACTTTCAGTCTCCTTAAATCACTCAGATGAGGAAAGCATCATTTGGAGGCAGTAATCAGCTAAAGGGGTGGATTATCAGTCTCATAAAAACGTATTTCTGGTGGTTTATTTCAATTTTAAAAGTTCAGAGTACTCCTCAGGAATTAATCCTTAGATTCCCTGATCCTTAATCAATTATTTTGCTATCAAGCTGGTTTATTTTATTGATTATAGACCATTTTAACTTGGTTTTCCTGTAAAACAGTTTACTCTTTGTTTGTGAAGCCACTGCTGTACCTGAGCTGAAAAGCTGCCAGTGGAAGTCATTCCAATATTGGAGTACAGAAATTAAGTCAGCCTGATCAGTCTAGCTCCACACCCTGAGGCGTTCCTCTTTACTGAAGCTAAAAGACTAGATATATATTAGATAATTAAAATTTAATCATCACTTAAGTAACAGTATTATTTCTTTGCTGGTTTATTCTCCGATTTCACACCAAGTTCTCTTCAGTTGATCAGGGTCATATTCCCCACTCTAGCCTCAACCTAGTCATCGCCAACTGTTCCTCTGAGGGAGAGAAATTGCTCTCTGGTGGGATTAATGTCCACAACTCTATAATGTAAAATCATAATATAATGCGTGACAGGAAAGGCCATTTGACCCATAGTGCTCATGCTATCTCTTCAACAAGAGCTCTCCAATTAGTCCCCCTTCCTGTTCAGTCCCACAACAATGTTAATTTTTCTCTTTAAGTATTTATTCGATCTCCTTTCAGAAATGGAGACTGCAGATGCTGGAATCTGGAGCAACAAACAATCTGCTGGAGGAACTCAGAGGGTTGAGCAACATCTGTGGGAGACAAGAAATTGTTGACGTTTCGGGTCAAAACCCTGCATCAGAACCCAAAAAGTGGACAATTCCTCCCCTCCCCCCCCACAGATGCTGCTCGACCTGCTGAGCTCCTCCAGCAGTTTGTTGCCCCCTTCAGAAATTCCAGTTGAACTTGTTTCCACTGCCCTTTCAGGAAGGTGATTCAGATCACAACTGCTCACTGTGTGAACAGGAAATGCTGCCTCTTTGGACGATTGCCTGAACTGTGTGCCTTTACTTAACGACCACTCTGCCATGGGAAACAGTGCTTCCTGTATGATCAAAATTGATCAAAGCTGTTAATCCCACATTATTCACTTTCCCTTTTGCAGTAAAGAAAGCAAGCAAACTCCTACACTCTCTCCCTATATATGAGGTCACTCATCCCTGGGTCCATTCCAATGACTGGTTTTGATGGAGTGGAGACAGAGAGAATGTTTGCAGTTGTGAGGAAGAGCAGAACCAGAGACCGTCAATGTAAGGTCATTACCAAGAAATCTAATGAGGAATTCAGGAGAAACGTTATTACCTAAAGAGCAGTGAAAATGTGGTGCTCGCTCCCACACAAGGTTCAGTTCATGTTTGTGATTTAGACATTGCTGGTAAGGCCAACAGTTTTTGCCCATTCTTAACTGAGCAGAGTGGTGAGCCGCCTTCTTTGTAGTCCTTCTGGTGCAGGTGGGAGGGAGTTCCAGGATTTAGACGATGACAGACTGGTGAAATATTTCCATGTCAGGATGGGGTGTGTGATTCAAAAGGGAACCTGCAGGTAAACACTACAGATGTATTTAAGGGAAGGCAGGGAAAGTGTCTGAAAGAAAATGGAATGAGTAGATTTAGATGAAAAGAGGCAAGAGGAGACTGGACTGGAGCATGCAGTGGATAGACAGAATGGCCTACCTCTGTGCCCAAGTAAATCCCTTTTACAATCTCCACAGGATTCCTTCCCAAAAGATTGATGCCCAAAATCGTACACATACAACCTAGATCTCAGGTGGAGAATTCTAAAATGTTCAGCATTTAACTTCCTTGATTCATAATTCTATTAATGAAACATTGGAAAGTTTAGATTCCCAAATTCAAATCATTTTCATCTAATGTTTATAACCAAGGCATTCCAGGAGTGTGAATTCGGCAAATCTACTGCTTACTTTGGGGACATTACACATCATCTTAAAATGTTTCTGGAGCGTTGATTAAGGAGTACTCGCAATATCCTTGAAGAAATGAGATACCTCTTTTTTGTAATTCATTGACAGAACATGGTCATTGCTGATTGGACTACCATTTATTGCCTGTCCCTAATTGGCCTTAGGGGAGATGATGCCATGTGTCTCCTAGACTTGTTCATCTTGGTAGTAGAGATAGTTAGTTGGTGCTGCCTGATTAACTTAGATGAATAAGTGCAGCGCATTTTGGAGATAGTACATGCCACAGCCGTGATACTGCAGGGGCTTTTAGGGTGCTGGATAAACTGCCAATTAAATGGGCTGCTTTGCCCTGGATGATGTCTTGAGTGTTGCTGGAGCTGCACTCATCCAGACAACTGAAGAGTGTTCTATCATGTTCCTGACTTGTGGCTTGTAGCTAATGGAAAGGCCTTGAGGCACCAGGAGCTGAGTCTTTTACTGCAGGATATCCTACTCTTATAGCTACTGTGGTAATGTGGCTGGTGCAACTGAGTGTCTGATAAATAGTGACCCCCAGAATGCTGATGGTGGGAGATGTAAAGGGTAGACTCTCTTTGGAATCAGAATCAGAATCAGATTTATTATCACTGACTTAGATGACATGAAGTTTGTTGTTTTGTGGCAGCAGTTAGTGGAAAGACATAAAATTACCATGAATTACAAAAATAAATAAATAGTGCAAAAAAGGAATAATGAAGTGGTGTTCACGGGTTCATGGACCGTTCAGGAATTTGATGGCAGAGGGGAAGGAGCTGTTCTTGAATCGTTGAGTGTGGGTCTTCAGGCTCCTGTACCTCCTCCCTGATGATAGTAATGAGAAGAGGGCATGTCCCGGATGATGAGGGTCCTTAGTGATGGATGCCGCTTTCTGGAGGGACTGCCTCTTGAAGATGTCCTCGAAGGTGAGGAGGGTTGTGCCTGTAATGGAGCTGGCTGAGTCTACAACCTTCATGAGATAGTCATTTCCTATATGGCATGAAAGTTACTTTAGTTTAGGAGTTTAGACCACTGTCCCCACAAGGAAATTAGGGTCAATAATTGTTGGAATTACTAGTTATATGAATATCTTCATGAATGAAATGAAACTGGATTGCTCTCCATAAGAGCTGGTTTAGACTCAGTGTGATGAAGAGCTTCCTCATGCACTGTACCACCCAACGATTCCAGGCAAAAGATGCTTGGATGTGTAGCAGATGTATTTAAATGACAGGAATCAGTGGATTAGCTAGAGAGGTTTCCCTCAGGCATCAACTGCACCACAAATACATCAGACAGAATTGAAAGGATCTCACCAAGCACATGATCTCACAGTACATCCACTTTTTGTTAAATCCCTTGAGTCATTTTTTTTGCCGAATTTCCAAATTGAAACAATGCACTGTGGGAAGAAGACTATCTGTGATCTTTGTTAATGATGGGGATACCAGAGTACCAGCTCAGAGAAGGAGCAATGGAGAAAGAAGGTGAATCAGATGCAGAAAGAGGAATGGAAAACAAGGTTGTAATAAGGGAGAACGGTAAGGTAAGAAAACAATTTTCAGTTTGACAACTTCAGACCTTTAATAATTGACCATTTGGAGAAAATGAGATTGAATGTTTTAAATAATTTTCTTTCTGGGTGAGAAAGATTGATAGGTTTTGCATTAACAATGATCATGTTGATAAGTGGCTTAGCATTTTATGTTTGAACTCTAACTTTCTGAGGCATTAATGTGCAACTCAAACAAGTTTTTAACAATTACGGAGAAGCGAAAGAGAAAGTGCAGTTTGGGCAATGTAACTGGATGGGGTTAACTTCAATCAAGCAGCAAGTTCTAGAGATTCACAGCTTGTTGTGCCCTTTAATCTCTTCAAACACTGTCTGAGTTCTCTGACATTAATGCTTGGGGACTTGGTAGATTGGATTCAAAACTGGCTTTGCCATAGAAGACAGAGGGTAGTGGTGGAGGGGAGTTATTCTGACTGGAGGTCTTTGTTCTGCAGGGATCAGAGCTGGGACCTCTGTTGTTTGTGATATACATATATAAATTGGCATGAAAATGTAAGTGGGCTGATTAGCAAGTTTGCAGACAACACGAAAATTAACAGAGTTGAGGATAGTGAGGAAGGTTGTCAAAGGATTCAGCAGGATAGAGATCAGTCGGAAATATCGGTGAAGAAGTGGCAGATGGAGTTTCATCCAAACAAGTGTGAGGTGTTACACTTTCAGAGGGCAACACAAGAGGAAAGTATGCAGTAAATGGCTGAACCCTTAAGAGCATTTATGCGCAGAGGGATCTTGGGGCACAAGTCCACACCTCCGTCAGAGCGGCAACACAAGTAGATAAGGTGGTAAAGAAGGCATATGGCATACATGCCTTTATCGATTGGGGTATTGAGTATAAAAGTTGGGAAGTCATGCTGCAGCTGTATAAAACTTTGGTTAGGCCACATTGTGTATAGTTCCTGGTCGCCACATTACAGGAAGGATGTGGAGAAGGTGCAGAAGAGGTTCACCAGGATGTTGCCTGGATGAGAGAGTATTGGCTATAAGGAGAAGTTGGACAAACTTGGATTGTTTTCTCTGGAGCGTTGGAGGCTGAAGAGCGACCTGATAGAAGTTTATAAAATTATTAGAGGCATGGATAGGATGGACAGTGAGATACTTTTTCCCAGGGTGAAAATGTCAAATACTAGAGGGCATAGCTTTAAGGTGAGGGGAGGGAGGGAGGAGAGGTGAACTTTAAAGGAGATGTGCGAGAGAGTGGTTGGTGCCTGGAACACACTGCCAGGGACATGATAGCAACATTTAAGAAACATTTAGACAGGCACATGTTCAGGCAGGGATATGGACCATGTGTAGGCAGGTAATGTTAAATTGGCATCAGGGTCAGCACAGACATCATGGGCTGAAGGGCCTGTTCCTGTGCTGTACAATGTTCTATGGATGGGATTTTAGCCCCCAATTCCTGAAAATAAGAACATATTGTTAAGATAGATGCATTTTTACAATAAATTTACTGCTTTAGCTATGATTAATCTTCAGTTGATTAAATCTATTCAAATTAAAAGATCTCAGATTTACCGCTACTGTATTAAATGGTCATCGTCATAATGATTGAAAATGTATACATATTACAGAAATAGTAACGATTCCATAGTTACATGCAGGTAAGAGGTGCCTTTTAGTTCATTTACATCCAGA
Source organism: Pristis pectinata (assembly GCF_009764475.1). Taxonomy (NCBI): domain Eukaryota; kingdom Metazoa; phylum Chordata; class Chondrichthyes; order Rhinopristiformes; family Pristidae; genus Pristis; species Pristis pectinata. The sequence continues at coordinate 2,690,497 of NC_067426.1, forward strand.
AAGTCAGTTCTCAGTCACTTCATAATCCATTCCTTCACACGCGCAATGTATCTTCACACCAGTCCACTTCTCTCTCTCTTTCGCTCTCTCCTTTTAAGATGCTCTTTTAAGCTTTCATCTTTGACTCAGTTTTCGGTCATTACTTCACTTGAAGTGCTTTAGATCTTCATCAACATGTATCCAATTTCTCTGCCTCACCTAATAGTAATCCAACCATTCTAAACCTAACTTTCTCACCTCTTCAATGGTAATGAGGTTACAGGAAGAGCTGAGGAGGAGACATCACCATGGGCTGTGGGCTGAAGGTACGGTGCTGTAATGTTCCATGTTCTCTCACCATTGTGGACCACTGTAATGTCACATGACCCAGTTCCTTCCTCAACTCAACTTCTGCTGAAACCCTCATCCGTACTTCTGTCCCTATCCTTCTTACCTATTCCCAACCCCTCCTGGTTGACCTCCTTCCTTTTATTTTCAGGAGGAAACAAAACAATGCTGCTCGTGTCCTAACTTGCACCAAGGTCTGTTCATCAGTCACCCCTGGTCGCTGACCCATGTTGGCTCCCAGTTATACAATGACTCAGTTTGGAAATTCTCACCATCTGTGGCCAGGCTTGTTCCAACCCCTGAAGAGACTTTGGTCTTTGCTTTGCTAAAGCTCCTCCCACCCTAAACCCAAGGTCACCACTCTCTCCAGAAGCAGAAAATGATGAAAACACTCAGCAGGTCAGGCAGCTTCTGTGGAAGGAGAAATAGTCTGGGTCCCATCGACAGATTATTGCCAATAAAGTCCGTTTGTTCATTAATGTTCTTACAGGATCTGGCCAATATGTCACTCCAGACACACCAGTTAGGTTGTCCCTTGACTGTGAATGTGGTGACTCAGCAAAACACTCAGTTCAAAGAATGGGCAGTGAATGTTTCCACCAAAGCCTGGATCCCACTTAGGCTGAAAAATACATCAACATCCAAAACATGTTGTCAAATAGCCTGTTTGAGTGAAATGTTCTTTAATTATTAAGGTTACGAACCAATGTGTAATCCACCCAGTCTAAATTTTTGTGGTTTGAGATCGGTTTTTATTCTTCTGGTGACTGGAAATTAACAATCACTTTAACTGTTAATCACCCAGGTCTTTATTTATGTCAAGAAATGTTCAAACATTGTGATATCAGCTAGTCTCTGTGGTTTTAATTCATCAAGTTCTACAGTTTGATATTGTTTAAACACAATATATTTAGGCTTTAAGGTAATCTTTATATATAGAATTCCAAATGTTCCAACTTTGATAAATTTGCAGTTTAATACAAAGGATGGACAAAGAATTCAAGCAGCAACATTAAGCCAAACTTTAATGTACTGATGATTTTGTGAATAGTTGCACAATAAGCCATATAAATCTGTTCTGAGGTGAATCTGTGGAAGGATTGTGAATTATATATTTGGGATGCATTTTCACTGTCTCGCCTCCAATTCCTGCTGAGATTATGTGCACAGCTTTCTAAATGGGAGGTTATTCGTGTCCTTAGATGGTGAGAAGAGAGAGGGGTGGGGGTGAAATGACACATAGCCTTCGGAGCTTAAAAAGGATTTGCTCAGGTCTCTTACTTGTAATGCAGTTTAATCCTTTGAAGTTCACATTTCTCTTGAGATAAGCTTTTACCCTGAATGATATTGCTATTTATTTTGACAACTCAACTGCCAGACATGGAGAGACTGCAGTGGGTCAGGAAGGAAGATACGTTTAAAAAAATTGAGTCCAGTTATTTTTAGCATTTGATTAGCTTCCTTCCAAGCTACTTGTAATTCTGCAAGAACTGACCCTGTACTCATCATCACTTCTGCTTTGAGATTAAACCACACACCTTAGGTTGCTCGATCTATCTTTAAGATCTCCTCCTCCAAACTGCTCTTCATTATTTTGAAGAGAAGGGGTCTAATTTTTCAGGATTAGTGATGGATGTTTGGGAACTGTCTGGCAAATTGTGGCTGAGAATGTTCGTTGGAATTGCCCTGATTTCTTCCTCCCTGGGATATCTTTTCAGAAGACCTTGAGCACGATAACTGACAGATTCTACAAAAACCGAGGTAGCGTGATAACCATTTTTAATTACAATGCTTATCTTAATTTGGAAGGAGCAAATGATTCAGACTTAAGGGGTTGGATGGCTTTGGCTAATTAACAATTTTTATTCAAAGTATTTAACCAAAATATTAAACAGGTGCAAAGTTGAAAAACTGAATCAGAAGAAGCTAGAAATGCTCAACAGGTCAGACAGCAGCTGTGGTGAAAAATAAAAGCAGTTTGCATCTGGACTTTGCTGCTATTATTTGGCTCTTTGTTGTGTTCTTGTACACACTGGAATGGACCCTTTAATGCCCATGATATTTGTATTTAGTTTCTTACAGTATGGTGGTATAATAGTTCTGTCACCAGGTGAGTCAGCCGAAGAGTTGAGATTAATAATCCAGAGACGTGAGGTGAAGCCACACAATGAGAGCTGATGTTCCGGGGTTGATGTGAAATGCTTACTCAGAGTCATAGAGTTATACAGCATGGAAACAGGCCCTTTGATCCAACCTGTCCATGCCGACCAAGGTGCCTACATGAGCTAGTTCCATTTGTTTGCATTTGGCCCAAATCTCTCTAAATCTTTCCCACCTGTCTAAATGTCTTCTAAATGTTATATTTGTACCCATCTCTACCACTTCCTCTGGCACCTCATTCCACATACCCACCACCCTCTGTGTGAAAAATTTGCCCCTCAGGTCCCCTTTAAATCTTTCCTCTCTTGCCTTAAACCTGTGCCCTCTAGTTTTAGGCTCCCCTGTCCTGTGGGTTCCTCCAGCAGATTGTGTGTTGCTCCAGATTCCATCTCTTGTGTCTCCACTTAAATATTCTAATCATTTTCAGTGGTTTTAAACATTTGCATTTTATTTGTATTAATTATTAATAACTTTCAAACTTTCTTAATTGTTTTTAAAATGTTTTTGAATAATTCCGTGTGTCGTGTGCTTCAGAAACACCATTGGTGGGTTTAACAGTTGGGAGTGTAGTTTAGCCAATTGTTAATGCTTTTCTCATCCATTCTGTGTGTGAGGCTTGCCCTGGCTCACCCAAGTGACTGCATTACATCATGCATGCCCCACTGCTATGAGGATCCTTGCCCAGTAAAGCTAGCCAGTGCCAGCCACAAGTCGACACAAACAGGTCTGTAGAAGGTAAGCAGCTACTTACCTGATGGATCAGCAGTGAACTAATCGTTGGCTCCAAGTGCCAGCAAAATATCAGTGGCAAAATAGGATTTGTGATTTTCCTGTTTCCAATCTCTCTTGTTGGGGAGGAGCTAGCATGTCTTATAAAATCCCAGTTATTGATGTTGCTTACCGGTTCTGATGTTCTTTTACATCAAACATATAATAACTTCACATTTTTTACTTAAGGGCTCTTGAGAATTATAAGGTAGACAGGAAGGAGCTTAAGAAGGGACTTAGGAGAGCTAGAAGGGGACATGAGAAGGCCTTGGTGAGTAGAATTAAGGAAAACCCAAGGCATTCTACACGTACGTGAAGAACAGGAGGATGACCAGAGTGAGGGTAGGACCGCTCAGGGATAAAGGGGGAAACACGTGCCTGGAGGTAGGAGGTAGGGGAGGTCCTTAATGAATACTTTGTTTCAGTGCTCACCAGGGAGAGAGACTCTCTCCCTTATGGGCTGTGTAGGACGGAAGGGTTAGATTGATCATAGAGTAGGTGTTTATATAGGTCATGGACTAAAGGGCCTGCACTGTACTATGCTGTTCTTTGTTCTATGTTTACCCATCATTGCTGTGTCTGCTGATTGCATTGCCTTAATTTTGCAATTATTGTTCTACTTTCCTGCACTCTCCTCCAGCCCTTGAACTCTTCCGATTCCAGTCACTCGAACATCCCAACTTTAATCATTCCAGCATTTAATCACTCCACCGCTGGTGGTTGTGCATGTAGCTGCCGAGCCCATGAACGCACTCCCTAACTCTTGTCACCTCTTGCCTTGTCCTTAATAAAACTTACATCTTTGAGCAAGCTTTTTGTCATCTGCCCTGTCTCCGCATGGTGGCTGAATTACAAATTTTGTTTGATAATTGTTCCTGAGAAGCACCTTAGGAAGATAAAGACATTATAAAGTTCCAAACTGCTGTTGCTTAAGTAATGAGGGGCACCAGAGATTCTGCAGCTGCTGGAATCTGGAGCAACTCACATAAGATGCTGGAGGAACTCAGCAGATCAGGCAGCATCTGTGGAGGGAAATAAACAGTCAATGCTTCAGGTCGAGACCCTTCATCAGGACTCCATATTTCCATAGATGCTGCCTGACCTGCTGAGTTCCTCCAGAATTTTGTGTGTGTTGTTTAAGTATACACAACAAATCTTTCTTTGTCATTTGAAATAAAAATCAGAAAATACTAGAAACACTCAGCAGGTCAGGCAGTGTCTGTGAATAGAGAAGCAGAATTCATGTTGTGGGCTTGAAACTTTACCTCTGTTTCTCTTTCCACAGACCTGACATGCTGAGTGTTTCCAGTTTTTTCTGGTTTTATTTCAGTTTTCCAACATCTGCAGTTTTTTGATTTCCACTTTGTCATTGGCCTGTTGCAGGAAGAAATTGCAGGCCAGTAATCAGCCTGACTTCCATCCATTGCCTCTGAAACAAAAGAGAAAATTGGATAATACCTTCTTCAGAAAAAGAATGTCCCTTTAAATGTCTGCATCCCCTCCAATAATTCCACGGAACTCTCTCAAAACATTGCAATCTTTGCTATACCGGGGACTTCCTTTATTTTAACACTTCTGCCAGTATTAAAGCTCAGAGACCGTTGCTGATGGACTTTCAGACATATCATGCACAGAGCAAATGACACGTGAAATGTTTGTGTTACACTCAATGTTTTCGTCCAAAATCCCTCCCCAAACTGCACTGCCTCTAAACTCTAATCTTCTGAGCCTGTGCATCTAGCAGATGGCAGTGTGCTGTGTGGTAGGAGATAATAAATTCTGTCACAAGCAGTACTTTATTAAAAAAAATCTGGCAGAGGGAAGATTACTCGTTCCCACAGTAGCTTGTCAAGCAGATGGCACCTGGGATCTGTTATTATAAATCCCACTGCCTGCGCTGAGTTTTATCACTCCTTCACTCGGCTGTAGGTGGTAACCTTGCAGTCACTGCCCCACTAAAATGAGATTGCCCAGTGCCACGGTGAGCTGTACACCTCCCCACTGACAAGTGCACCCAACTACCCCCCACCCCCACCCCCACAGTAATTAAGAAACCTTGACCTCAAGGAGCCCACTTACCACTTGGGATTTTTGTTAGAGTAGTTGGAGAAAAGAAAATAATGACTACTCACCTGCTGATAACTGCAGCAAAGGCAGGGCAAGAGCAATCCTAATATCATAAAAATACTTCCCAAATAAATGACAATACTGTTCTCTTGCAGAGTGGAGAAGGTTGGCTCAGTCCTCTGTCAATTAAGCTTGGAACTCACTGCAGTAAGGGACTAAGACTGATTTTATGGATAAAATGTTTGCATAGCTGTCCTCCACTCACTGCACTTTCCTGCCCTTTACTGGAAGAAGTTGTCGTTTCTCCTTCCTTCACTCTTTAAATAGACGTTGTTATATAAATATTTCGTTTGTTGTAGATTAGTTTCAGTTTGCCGCACGTGTACCTCCAACTCATTGACTGAGGTAGTGTTGTCAATAAATACTGGGACCAAAATAAATGTTTTACTAGAGGAAAGGGGGAAGGAGGGAGAGAATGGAAGGACAGGTTAATGATAGGGTGGAGATCAGGAGAGATTGAACGGCCATACAGATGTTGATGCAAGGCATCTTAAATCTCCATCAACTGGAAACATTAACTCTGTTTCACTCTCCAGATGCTGCTCGACCTGTTGAGTATTTCCAGTGTTTTCTGTTCTTATTAATAATATAATTAAGTTTTCCTGCATAATATTTAAGCATGTGACACCAATTATTTCCTCTTTGTTATGTATAAAACATGATATTTATTTTATATACCATCAAACTACCACAACAGATCATAGAAGAATTATTCAGGTCACTTTTTGTCAAGAGATTTTAACACCTATTAATGCATTCACAATATTTGCTGCAAATGAATGGAACTCTCTCCTTACCCCATCCTTGACCACACCCATAGATAAAAATTTATTTGCTACTGTGCAAAAAATGAACAAGTGCAGAATCACTGAATTAAGACATCAAGATGTTGCACCTACTGCTTGCAAAGCCACAGTTTGTTAGTTAATCTGCCAGTTATTCAGTAATATTACAGACAATGATTGGAAGCTTGAAATAGTGAATTTCTGACTAAAAAATTAATGTGCCATTTTGTTTTATTAAACACATTTTACAACGGCCTATGACTATCTAATACCTTGAACATAATGATCAGAGAGGTGCTGTGATCTGTATGCTGGGGTCCCTGGGACTGCTGGTGTATGAGGCAGTCCATCTCGCACTGCCCCCTTCACATTAAACAGGTTGTGGTTTTCCTCAGCTGATTTTTACATCTGGAAACCTGTGAGGTGCTTGCCCTGCATCTGGACTGTTTCCATGGTGAGGGAGATGTTTGTAGATTGATTCACAACAACCTTTGACCTGGTCTGCACCTTCCAACCAGAATGCTTAGCCTGTCTCAGACTCACAGCGGCAGACACTGGGGTTGGAGAGCAACACGAGGCAAGGATGGAGGGGTATCCAGTGATCAGCTTGTATTTTGCACAATTCTTTGAATTGCAGTTCAGTTAAGTATGAACCAGGGGCTACAGAACTTGGGCACAGTGGTATAACTCCCAGACATAAAGAATGGTTTAATGAAGCAGACAGTTTTCCACATTTTACAGAGAACTTAAAATACACACTGTTAATGCACGTTCTTTAAGAACCAAGATGAAGATGACAGTGTGGGAGAAGGGAACAGACACTGAGAGACAGCAGAGTGTGTGGCTGGAGCTCAGAGTGAAACTCACTCTGCCCCTGAATAGACTGCCTCAGCCTCACCACATCTTGACCAGCCCACATCTCCACCATCTGGCTTTCTGTCATTTTCCACAGCAACCTCTCGTCAGGGTCTTAATCAGTTTGATGGAGACACGAGAACCTGCAGGTGCTGAAAATCTGGGGTAACACACAGAGGAGCTCCATTTCCCTCCACAGATGCTGCCTGACCCACTGAGTTCCTCCAGCTCCTTTCTGTGTTTAATCAGTTTGAGGGGTTTTTATTCCCAACCCTCTGAACTTATGCCCACGGGAAAGGAACAAAACCTGGCAAAACTCATTCTGTGTGGACTACCCTACCCTACAGCACCATGGGAGCAGCTCACCAGAAGGTCGGCAGTTCCCCACCACCTTCTGATGGGCAATCAGGATCTACTGTAAGTGCAGACCTTGCCTGCAACACCTCACCCCCCTCCCCCAAAATTAAAAAGAAATCCATAACAGACTGGAAGAGGAACAAAAGCAGAAAAGCTGAAAGTTGCAGCAGCTTCTACAGAAAGAGAAGCAGAGTTAGCACAGGAGGCCATAGAGTCTTAATAATAACACACGTTCTGACAAAGGATGTTCAACATAAGAACATAAGAGATAGGAGCAGGAGGAGGCCATCTGGCCCATCGAACCTGCTCCGCCATTCAATAAGATCATGGCTGATCTGGTCATGGACTCAGATCCACCCACCTGCCTTTTCCCCATAACTTTTAATTCACCTACTGTGCAAAAATCTATCTAACTGTGTCTTAAATATACTTGGTGAGGTAGCCTCTACTGTTTCCCAGGGCAGAGAATTCCACAGATTCACTACTCTCTGGGAAAAGCAGTTTTTCCTCATCTCCATCCTAAATCTATTCCCCCAAATCTTGAGGCTATGTCCGCTAGTTCTAGTCTCACCTATCAGTGGAAACAACTTTCCTGCCTCTATCTTATCTATCCCTTTCATAATTTTATACGTTTCTATAAGATCCCCTCTCATTCTTCTGAATTCCAGTGAGTATAGTCCCAGGTGACTCAATCTCTCCTCATAGGCTAACCCCTCATCTCCAGAATCAACCTAGTGAACCTCCTCTGCACGGCCTCCAAAGCCAGTATATCTTTCCTCAAGTAAGGAGACCAGAAATGCATGCAGTCCTCCAGGTGTGGCCTCACCGGCACCCTGTACAGCTGCAGCATAACCTCCCTGCTCCTAAACCTGAAACATTAACTCTGTTTCTCTCTCCACAGATGCTGCCTGACCTGTTGAGTGTTTCCAGCATTTTCTATTCCTGTTTTGGATTTCCAGCATCTGCAGTTTCTTGATTTTCAAATTGGCAAAGGAAATGAGGTTTGGATAAGGAGAACAGTCATGGTCTAACCATCTGAAATAAATGTATTTTTAAATTACAGCAGAATGCAAGAGAGGTAAGTGATATAAATGAGAACCTACACTCCAACGGTTGCATTTTACTGCAAGTTAAATTCCATTCACAAAAGCAGCAGCTCCAGTGTCTCTCTGTTCCATGAAGAAGGTATGTTGATTGGAGAATCTTTGGCCTCAGTTTTTCAGTTGCTGAAGTGATTTGCAGCAAAGATGTCTTCATTTGGTGAAGTGGTACTTGCTTTGGAACACCGTCACCAGGGTGTTGACTGGTACAGTTGCCACACTCCCCGAAGGCTTTTTCCTACAGTTACTGGACGTGAGGATTGCCACACACTCCTGTCGAAAGGCAGATGATGCAGAAGAGAAAAGCCAAAAGTTGATCGCCGAATTAAACCACTGGAGCATGAACAGGATGTCCGGCACCATACTCGTAACAACACTGTAATCAAAGTAATTCACACCCCCTGAGCTACTCGGCAAGCATTCGGTAATGAACCTGGGGAGGCCGAGAGCAACAGCAGCAAAAGAGACGGCAAGCAGGACCTGCGCTGACTTCCTGGTTTTTATCCGGGTGATTTTGAACGCTGCATTTTCAAATTCTGAATGGACCTTGGTTTCATAATGTAACCTGTAGGCTATCAGAATACTGAAGACCAAGATTAGTAGATAAGGAACACCACCAGATATAATGGTGTGCAGCCAAATTGTTGCTGGAAAGGTGTGGTTGAAGAGGGCACATTCCTTGTGCCGGGCACTGGTGTAATTCCTTGAAACCCAGGTAGTTGCTCCAACCGAACGTTTTGCAAACTTATTCATCAAAAAAGCAAGGATGGTCAATGTGTAACAGATGATTACAACTGCCAGAACTATCCACAGAGTATTCTTTGGTTTGGATATGTGGAACTTAAGCCTCTTGTTGAATAGCATGACGTATCTTTCGACGGTGAAGGCCATGATGATCCAGACAGAGAGGAGGATGGTGCCATATTCTAACACGACGGATGCACACCACCAAGTGGTGTAGACCCAGCTAGAATGTGGGCCTAGCCATAACTTGGTTAGATTCAAAATACCTGCCCAGATGAGGCAGAGGGTGTCCGAGACAGCCAGAGAAACCAAATAAATGGTTGTGGTTCTTGACAAACTACATGCTCGACAGCAGATAATATAGATAGCAAACAGATTTCCTGCGAAAGAGAAATAGAGGTAAATAAGTTAACATCAGTCAGGAAATATTGCAATGAAAACTAGTTATTATTCCACATTCAAAACAAAACCGGTGCAGATGAACAAGTGACGAATCCCATGTTATTTTGAACTTTAGCCAGCGCTGCGTACGGATCTGTTGGTGCTAGTAATGTACTGAGAACGAAAGCTTTGGACTGCAGGGTGGTCTGGATGTTGGACAGTAAAGGGGCTAATGGAAGTTAATCTAAAAAAGTGAGCGGCAAGGCATTTGGAGAGAGGCAACAAGGGAGGACACAGTAAATGGGAGGATATTATTGAAAGGAATGGAGGAAGAGGGACTTTAGAGTGTGTGGCCATTGTTCCCTGAAGGTGGTAGGGAAGATTGCTAAGGTAGCTAAAGAAGCTTTCCTTCATCAACCAAGGCATAGAGTAAAAGAGTTATCATCGCAGTGTCATACAGCACAGAAACAAGCCCATATAAGGTAGTCCAGTTTATCTGCATTTGGTCCACATCCCTCAAAATCTTTCTTATCCATGTACCTGTCCAACTGTCTTTTAAATTTTATCATTGTACCTGATTCAACCACTTCCTCTGGCAGCTCATTCCATATACGCACCACACTCTGCGTGAAGAAGTTGGCCTTGAGGTCCCTTTTAAATCTTTCCCCTCTCATCTTAAATCTGTGCCCTCTAGTTTTTGATTTCCTTTCCCTGGGAAAAAGATGGTGTGCATTCACCTTATCTGTACCCCTCATGATTTTATACACCTCTATATGGTCACCTATGCTCCAATGAATAAAGCAGAGAGGTTATACTAGAACTGAATACGACACTAGTTATACCACAGATTGAATACAGCGCACGGTTCTGATCACACGTTACAGGAAAGACACAATTACACCAGAGAGGATGCAGAGGGATATCATAGGTATGAGGAAAGATTGAATCAGTTGGAGCTGTTTTCTTTGGAACAGAAGAGGCTGAGGGAGCAATTAAATGAAGTTAATTATCAGGGGCCCTGACAGAGTAAATAGGAAGGAACTATTGCCCTGGGTGTCAGAAAAGAGGTCCTAGATTTAAGTAATTGGCAGAAGAATTAGAGGGGAGATGAAGAATTCTTTTTTTAAACCAGTTAGGCTGCTGTGGCTTTGGAACTCACTGTTGGATGGCATAGAACAGACAGAAGCCCTCATCACATTCAAATAGGATTGGGCATTTCCTTGACTAGCCATCACTTGAAGGGCCATGGACCCAACACTGGAAGGTGGTTAGGCTCAGGACCTCTTTTACAACTGGCACAGATGTGATGGGCAGAACGATCTCTTTCTGTGCTTACATTTTCTATGACCCAATGCTGTGGTATTCATCCGTTAATGGAATGACATTAGTGCTCAGTCTGAACTTTTATATACAAAGCAACTTCCTCTTTCCTGGGCTCGGGAGTCAGGCTCTGAACCAGGTGATCTCGGAGTGAGTCAGAGGGCTGGCTAACTCCCACCCTCACCTGACGGTTTTGGACTTAGTTCTGTCAGTTCCAGGCTGAGCTGCCAAAAGATGGAGTGGAGCAGCAGGATACTTCAATTGTGGTTACAGGCAAAGTGAAGCACAAGCTTCGTCCTTGGTTCAAGCACTGTTCTGGCCAAGTGCCCAAATCCTGTGATAGTCCTGGTGATGAGGAATGTAGGCTGGGACCCTCGCTGGGAAGGAGGTTGGAATTGGTTGTGGGTTCTAGAACACCCTGCACTGTAGGGAAGTTCTAAAGCGATGATTTGTTCAAGTTAATAAGTGGCTCATCACAGATTAGGTTTTCACCATTGAATTGTAGAGCTGATTACAATGCAGGAGGCTATCCAACCCATGAATGTAGAGATGTCCACTGGGATAGTGCTTAGAACCATAAAACCATAGAACACTACAGCACAGTAAACAGGCTATTTGGCTCTTCTAGTCTGTGCTGAAACTTTATTCCGCTATTCCCATTGACCGGCACCCAGTCCATAACCCTCCAGACCTCTCCCATCCCTGTATCTATCCAATTTATTCTTAAAACTTAAGAGTGAGCCCACACTTACCACATCAGATGGCAGCCTGTTCCACACTCCTACCACTCTCTGAGTGAAGAAGCTCCCCCTAATGTTCCCCCTAAATCTTTCCCCTTTCACCCTAAAGCCATGTCCTCTCATACTTATCTCTCCTAATCTAGGTGGAAAGAGCCTACTCGCATTTATTCTGTCTATACCCCTCTTAATTTTGTAAACCTCCTATTATAGGAGGAAATGTTCGTATAATATTACTTCATTACAACTCTATATTACCCAGTTAGAATCAGAAACATCCTTCAGCTCAGTTGATCACATCTTTCCACATTCCTAATCTATTGTCATCTTAAGGCCCACGAGAAGGTTCTGGTCTGAAGAAAAGGAATTCTGGAAAATTTCAGTCCTTTTGGACAGCAAGAGACTTCCTTAAGGTCCTGGTGTGAAGTTGAAACCCCATTGTTTTCTGATCCAGAGCAAGGTTGCAAACAGAAGACGATAGTGCCCAGACTTTACATTTTTGTTCCTGTGCAGAGACAAGTGTCCGAGAAGTGTGGTTATCCTTCTGTTTCTCTCAATGTGCGATGCCACCTATCCAAGACAGTTCACACATAATCATTGTTGGCTGTGTGTTTCATCAACTCTAAAGCTTCTTATCTTGTTGTAATGGACAGACGAGAACCCAGCTCAGTGACTGTCCGACAGAGCTTTCCTCCTCTTTGGGGAACAATTTTAACTCGTACTGTTAATTTGAGGCAACTTACTGAGATCGGTAAGTAGAATGTGCACTGAATTCCAGCCATTTCACACATCCCAATATTGGTCCATGCACCAATCCATTTCAATGTCACATACCAGTCTCGTTTCTAAATTTCTGCAACACACATTAAGCAGCCTCAAAAGAATCACAGAACTCAACGTAAATTTTTACTTAAGATCTGAATTGTCCTTTACTATTTAGGATGAAGGTTCAGTTAAGTAAATCTTAAAAGCATGTGTGCAAACATTAACACAAGTAATGAAATGTCATCTCAGAAAGTTTTGGCTTTGTGCTATCCATCATTTGAAAGAAAAAGTAAAATATCAGCCGTTAAGCATCGATCTTTTTCAATACACCCTTGCGTGAATCATTACAATTTAAGGTGTGATCCACACTGATTCTCAAAGAAGCAGTTTTGGCACAATAATTGATGAAGAAATTTGCCATTTTACATGATAAAAATCCTTTGGTTGAATCAACGCTTTGACCCGTTTCACCTGCCATTGTTATTTATTCCATAAGTTTTTTTTCTAATTTACAGAAATTGAGTTCTTTTCTAACATTCTGCTTATGTGATCATTTGGAGGTTTTATAGTTTAAAAATGTTCCCAAATTAAAGCCAGACAAACGTTGTACAATTTCTTACATCAATTGGTCCTTTGGGAAACAGTACAATTTTTCAAAGCCTTTTGATTGTTTGATGTTCTATTGGTGTGTTAATCACTTAACACTGTTACTCTCTAAAACACAAGTAAAAAAACCAACAGTACAAAACCCAAGCTGTTGAACTGAGAGCTAACAGAAGAAGCATTTCATACCTGGAATTCCAAGGGCACATAAAGCTATGTAATACACTTTCTGTACCTCAATGAATGGTTGTCTCCTACTTTCGCTCATCTTTTTAAAGGAATTGTAATATTTTGATGTAGTCCACTGCAATTTTTACCTGGCTAATGATAAACCTATCCTCAGAAAATCTCCAGAATGGCAGAGGTACACTCCCGTAACTGTTAACATTCAGACAAACCTAGACTGTTACTGGGTTTCTTGTTAGACGAGAATTCCCCTCCTCCCTAGGTTTTATTGGAGAATGCTGTTTGATCTCATTTACGTAGGAGGTGGCTAATTAATTGTCATTGACACAACTAGTTCTGACATAAATTTGTTCTGTCTAAATTTCTGCAAATCACTGCAGGTAAAAAAAGTCTTCGGAGAACACATTTGTTTATTAAAGAACAGAAAAGTTTACATTTGCATGGTGCCTTTGAATGGCAAGTGAAATACTGTTGAAGTGAACTTGATTCTGTAATGCAGGAATTGCAACGATCATGTTCAAATTAAAGACTTGCATTTCCATAGCACCTTTCCCATCCTATTCAGAATCTCCTGAATTGTTTTACAGCCAATGCAGTTCTTTTCGTTACATTTTGTTTAACCTATTCCTGGGATGTGGTGTTGCTGGCAATGCTGAAATGTATTGTCCCTCATTGGTGCTGAGATATTAGCTGCAAGTGGGCACTGAGAGGGTCCAAGAATAATGAGGTTAACACCAGAAAGTAGCAGTGTGGTAAAAGATCTGCCATGATCTTATAGAGTAGCAGAGCAGGCATAGAGGGGCCAAATGGGACATTCCTGCTTCTCTTTCTTATGTTTCTTCTCTTTCTTATGTTTCTTACTGAGAACTAATTAAAAGTCAAAGAAAGATCATCAGCTCTTGTAGGTGACATTGTGCTTTATTTAAGAAGGGCAGCAAGGACAAGCCAGGGAACCACAGGCTGGTGAGCCTGAGGTGAGTGGTAGGTCAGTTACTGGAGAGGTTTCTGAGAGACAGGATCTACCTGCATTTGGAAAGGCAAAGACTAATTAGGGATAGTCCGTGTGTGGGAAATTGTATCTCATGAACTAAATAGAGTTTTTTGAAGAGGTGAACAAGAAGATTCATGAGGGCAGGGAGGTAGACGTTGTCTAGATGGACTTTAGCTAGTCTTTTGACAGGCCAGACACCAAGCGGCTTCACCCTGTGTAACAGCCTCTCAAAGCTTCACCGTGTTTAAGGATGAAACATCAGTGGTGCTGACATATTGTAAGGGGATGTATTGAATAGTTTGGTACAATTAGTGGAGATAAAGTCCTGATCATATTTACTGTATGTATTATGAACAAAGTATATTTTGGGAAATAGAGTTGAAATTTCAAATGGAAATTTCAAATTTCCAGTGCGGAGTGACCAAATTACAATGGCAGCATTCCAAAGACGCATCTGCACGTCACACAATGGGAACTTCAGGCTTTGAGGAGTTACGCTTTTAGATAGGGCATTGGGCATTATGAAAGTGAGCTATTGCAACACAGCGACATTTTGTGTCTTCAGCAGTTACAGTGCACCATACTGAGAGGAAAATTAAGATTAACGGCAGGCATATTTTGAGAAAATTAAATTGCTTTTAAAGTAAATCGCCCATGTTCTTAACAAGGAATAATGCATTGTTGAAGAAATCAACTTCTTCCACTCAGAAGTCGTTATTTTCCCTGCTTGCAGGACTTTGCATATAAAATTGTGATATTCAGGACATTGCACAACGTGAGGTAGGTGTAGACTTTTCCGAATTCATGACAGAATGTTAATTTCTGGCACTTCATTCACCCTGTTCCCCACGCAGTGGCAGGTCAATGCCATGTTGCATGAATAACATCGTGAGTGCCTCCCCAGGTACACTGTCTAC
Source organism: Pristis pectinata (assembly GCF_009764475.1). Lineage (NCBI taxonomy): Eukaryota > Metazoa > Chordata > Chondrichthyes > Rhinopristiformes > Pristidae > Pristis > Pristis pectinata. The sequence continues at coordinate 2,705,620 of NC_067426.1, forward strand.
TCCTTTCAAAAGGTGCACCAAATTTACACCAGTCAGCAACAACAACACTGATTCTCTGCAGGGTGGGGTGATTCTGCATCAGTTTAGTATACAGTTGTAGTAAAGAATAACATGGAAATCAAAAAAGTAACTGCTGGTGCTTGATCAGCTGAGTAATTGGGCCGAGGAACAGCAAATGGAGTTTAATTCGGATAAGTGCCAGGTGTTGCATTTTGGAAAGTCAAATCCAGGTAGGACTTTCACAGTGAACGGCAGAGCCCTGGGGAATGTTGTAGAATAGAGGGACCTTGGTGTACAGGTACATGGTTCTCTGAAAGTGGAGTCATAGGTAGACAGGGTGGTGAAGAAGGCGTATGGCACATTGGCCTTCATCAGTCAGGGCATTGAGTATAAAAGTTGGGAGGTCATGGTGCGATTGTACAGGAGGCTGGTGAGGCTGCACTTGGAACATTGTGTTCGGTTTTGGTCGCCCAACTATAGGAAAGATGTTATTAAACTGCAAAGAGTGCAGAAAAATTTACTGGGATGTTGCCAGGACTTGAGGGACTGAGTTATAGGGAGAGGTTGGACAGGCTAGGACTTTATTCCTTAGAACGTAGGAGACTGAGAGGTGTTCTTTTCGAGGTGTATAAACTCATGAGGGGCATCGATAGGGTGAATGCACTCAGTCTCTTTCCTATAGTTGAGGAATCAAAAACTGGAGGACATAGGTTTAAGGTGAGAGGGGAAAGATTTAAGAGGAACTTGAGGAGCAACGTTTTTACACAAAGGGTGGTATCTACGTGGAATCAGCTGTCAGAGGAAGTGGTTGAGGCAGGTACAATAACAACTTTTAAAAGACAGTTGGACATGTATATGGATTGGAAAGGTTTAGGAGATTATGGGTCAAACACTGGCAAATGGGACTAGCTCGGATGGGCATCTTGGTCAGCATGGACCAGTTGGGCCGAAGGGCCTGTTTCTGTGCTGTATAACTCTATGACTCTATATCTGAAATACAAACTGAAGAATGCTGCAACCCAGATTGTTGTTCTGGGATCGCAGAATTGCCAAAGTGATATCCCAGCAAGTGAACAAATGACATTCCATCTGAAGATCAACAGGGACAATGATTCAGAACAACAATTAACAGAATTGAACAGAAAATGCTTGAAACACCCAGTAGATCAGACAGCATTGTAGCAAGAGAAACAAAGTTAACATTTCAGGTCAAAGACTGTTTTCAGAACCCTGTTTCCCTCTCCACAGGCGCTGCCTGACCTGCTGAGTGTTTCAGCACTTTCTGTTTGTATTTCAGATTTCCAGCACCAGCAGTTAGTTTCTGTGATCTCCATGACATTCCAACATTCTGTGGAGGAACTCAGCGATGAGGGGAAATGGACAGTCGATGTTTCAGGTCAAAACCCCACATCAGGACTGAGAGTGGTGGTCCCAGTCCTGATGCAGGATCTCAGCCCGAAACGTCAACAGTTCCTTTTCCCCCCACAGATGCTGCTCAACTTGCTGAGTTCCACCTACAGTTTACTCTTTGCAGCTGATAATATGGTACCTGTTTAGCACCAAAGATTCCTCCAAGCCTTTGGTTCCTCACATTGGATAAGGGGATCAAAACTGCCCCCACACACCTTTCTGTTCATGTAAAAACCTGTTACATAATCAAGTCGTGCTTCTGAGAGGTAACAGCGAGATTGTTATTTTGAACAAATGTTTACTGCACAGTTAGCACCCTCTCTTGGTCTAGGGCATGGCTGGCATGTTCAGAACTTGTACCAACATTTACCAGGCCAAGCTCGCAGTTCCACGTGTACGCAGGTTGGTTACTCCTGCACACCAGGACATGGCTGTGGACACCCCACCTTCCTCACAGCTGGTCGCTACCTTCGTTCCACTGACTGTGGAACACATGCGAAACAGGAGCAGGAGCTGGCCTGCTTTGCCATTCAATAAGATTACAACTGATCTGAGCTTGGCCACATCTCCGCTCTCCTCTCCCATCCAATCCAAACATTTGTCTATCTCCACTTTGAATATTTTCAGTGATACCGCCTCCACAATTCTCTGAGGTAGGAAATTCCAAAGATTCACAACCTTCTGAGAGAAGAATTTCCTCCTCCTCTCCCTCTTGGATCGATGACACCTTACTCTGAATTGATGCCCCCCCCCCCCCCCAATTCTAGGTTCTCCCACAAGGGGAAGCATTCTTGTAACATCTGCCCTGCTAACTGGCTTCAATAAGGTCACCTCTCATACTCCTGGAATCCAGCACTGGAGCACAAACTTCCAGCAGTTTCCCAGCAGTTACCCTGGAAAATCTTCCCATTAAACCTGTGCAAGTTCAGAGGGTCTGTTCGTTCTAATGGAGAGGAAGTTTCATGCTGGATTTGTCTTCCTCGGAGTGGAGGAGGCCGAAGGGGGATCTGATAGAGGTGTGCACAATCCTGAGGGCATGGATAGTGAGGAATATTTCCCCCATAATCATCTAAAACCAGAGGGCATAGTTTAAGGTGAGGAGGAAAGGGGTTAGGAGGGATCTGAGAAAAAAGTCTTTTTACCCAGAAGGTGGTTGGAATCTGGAACACACAGGCTGTCTCACATTTCAATGTCTCACATTTAAGAAGTATCTAGATAAGAGCTGGAATTGTCAAGGTATTGAAAGTTACGGACCAAGTGCTGATATGTGGGACGTTGGATCAAAGGGCCTGTTTCTGTGCTATAGGACTCTACGTAGCTTACACATTGTTGATTTAATTTACTTACATTTTATATGATTTAATTGTGTTCATATTTTAAATTAATTTTTCAAGATCTGAGTCCAGCATTTAGTACTCATCTTGAATTGCCCTTGAGAAGAACTCTATCAGGATTCTGAGGAGAGTTAGGAGGTGGGGGTGAGCTGTTGCAGTCGTTGTGGTGAAGCTGCTGTTGGGGAAGGAGTTCCCGGGTTCAGACCCGGTGACAATGTTCAACCAAGTAAGGATGGCCACCAGGTGGCAGTGTCCCCATGTACCTGCAGCACTTGTTCGGGGTAGAGGTGGCAGCTTTGGGAAGTTCTCTCAGAGTAACCTGCAACTTATCGGTGGTGCACACAGCAGCCACAGTGCACCAGTGGTGGCGGGCACAGCCCTCTCCACCGTACAAGAGGCGATGTCTCAGAAAGGCGACATCCACCATCCAGGCCATGACCTTTTCTCAATGCTGCCATCAGGCAGGAGGTACAGGAGCCTGAAGACCCACACCTCAAGGTACAACAACGGCTTCTTCCCCACTGCCATCAGGGTCTTGAACTGATCTGAAGAACCCTAACACTCCCTTGGACTATATTCCTTTTTCTCTCTCTCACCTTTCACCACTGTTATGTTTATTTTGTCGTGTAAGTTTGTATAATTTTTGTTAATTTGTTTATGTTAACTTATGTTTGTCCTTGGCTTGTAATGTACTGTGCTGCTGCTGCAAAAGGCTGATTTTCAAGGTATTTAATACCCTGGGTATCTAGGCCCAGAACAATAAACATGGTTGATGGGATTCCCTTCAAGGGATTTGCTTTGTCCTGGATGGTGTTGCCCTTCTTCAGAGTTATCAGAGTTACATTGACCCAGGCAAGCAAAGCATATTCTATCATGTTCTTGACTTATGCCCTGTAGATGGTGAAGGGCTTTGGGATTCAGGAGCTTTAAGTGTTAAGTCTTAGGTGTTTCAATTCTATTTAAATGCTTTTAAATAAATTGAAGTAACTATCATAACACAACATACAAATTTCACTAGTTTTTCAATGTCTGTGACTGCAGTGATTTATATCTTTCATAACTGGCTCAGGCTGAGGGTGTGTCTTCATCAGATATCAACGTGTTCCTCTGAGGTTTATCACTGGAAGGGCCGCCCCCACCCCGCCCCCCCCCCCCCCCCCCCCCCCCGGCAACACTCCACCAATCACATCAGAGTCAGCTTCATGGCGGAAGGTCTTGGTGGACACAATGCCTCAGGTAAGAGTGGCTTCAGTCAGGAGGCAGACACAGGGTTCGAGGTGCTCGCTGACTGAGTAAATTCAGGGCTATCATTAGCATTTCGCAGGATGCGGATTGCACTTTAAATCATATAATTAGTTTCTTCTAAATCCAGGCACTTGGTATTCTGGTTGAGCCCAAAATTGATGGTTTATTCAAAGACCGGAGGGTAGAATTACTGTTTCTGATGAAATTATGTGATTAATTCCTCTCTTCATTGCTTCAACAGAGGCATTAACCCATTGTTTGCTATGATACCAACTTAATCAAAATAGCTGAGAAATGAATAACTGCAAATAGATGAAGAGTTCATAGAATAAGTCTAGTTAGGGTACAATTCTATCCTCGAAAAGTCACCACTGACTTTGAGTAACATTTGGTATTGGTTTATTATTGCCACATGTACCAAGATGCAGTGAGTCCTGATGAAGGGTCTCGACCCGAAACGTCGACTGTCCATTCCCCTCCACAGGTGTTGCCCGACCCGCTGAGTTCCTCCAGCTCCTTTGTGTGTTGCTCCAGATTTCCAGCATCTGCAGTCTCTGGTGTCTCCAAGATACAGTGAAAAGCTTTTGTTTGCGTGCCATCCAGACAGATCATTCCATACATAAGTACATTGAGGTAGTGAAAAGAATAACAGACTGCAGAATAGGGTGTTACAGTTACAGAGAAAGGGCAGTGCAGGAAGACAAGTAAAGTGCAAGGGCCATGATGAGGTAGATTGGGAGATCAGGAGTTCATCTTTAAAAGCACTTAAACAATCTAAATACCCAGACAAGCCAATACTTAGTGGCTGAGAGCCGATCCCCTCCAATGTGATAATGGAGGAACAGCTCCCAGCACTCAGTCTGATTTGCACCTGGACATTGGATATCCCATTGTGAGAGGGGGGCTATTGCCACAACTCCCACCTCGTGAACGTAGAACATAGAACAATGCAGCACAGTACAGACCCTCTGGCCCACAATGTTGTTCCAACCTATATAAACCTTATCCACATTCTATCTATCCCACTCTCCAACTCCCATAACCCTCTATTTTTCTTTCATCCATGTGCCTATCTAAGAGTCTTTTAAATGACCCTATCGTATCAGCCTCTACCACCCCTCCCGCAGTGCATTCCAGGCACCCACCATTCTCTGTGTAAAAAACCTACCTCTGACATCCCTCTTGAAATTTCCTCCACACACCCTAAACAAGTGACCCCGAGTATTGGCCATTACCGCCCTGGGAAAAGCTGCTGGCTGTCCACTCTGTCTATACCTCTCATAATCTTATACACCTCCATCAAGTCGCCTCTCACCCTCAGTCTCTCCAAGGTGAAAAGCCCTAACTTGCTCAGCCTCTCCTCATAAGACATGTTCTCCAATCCAGGCAGCATTCTTGTAAATCTCCTCTGCACCATCTCCAAAGCTTCCACATCCTTCCTATAATGTGGCAACCAGAACTGTACACAATACTCCAAGTGTGGTCTGACCAGAGTTCTATAGATCTGCAACATCACCTCTCTGCTCTTGAACTCAATACCCCGACTAATGAAGGCCAGCACACCATACGCCTTCTTAACCACCTTTGATTAGGCTGCACAAATTAGTCGCCTAACTCTGGTTAAGCCACATTTAGAGTATTGCGTGCAATTCTGGTCACCTCACTATAGGAAGGATGTCGAGGCTTTAGAGAGGGTGCAGAGGAGGTTTACTAGGGTGCTGCCTGGATTAGAGGGCATGTGCTATCAGGAGAGGCTGGACAAACTTGGGCTCTTTTCTCTGGAGCGGCAGAGGCTGAGGGGTGATCTGTTGGAAGTGTATAAAATCATGAGGGGCATAGATAGGGTGGACAAGCAATATCTTTTTCCCATTATTGAGCGATCCAATACCAGAGGGCATGCATTTAAGGTGAGAGGGGGTAGGTTCAGAACAGACGTGAGGGGTACGTTTTTTACTGAGAGACTGGTGGATGCCTGGAATGCGTTGCCTGATAGGGTGGTGGAGGCAAATTCATTGGGGGCTTTTAAGAGGGGCTCGGATGGGCACATGAATGAGAGGAAAATGGAGGGATATGAGCATTCTGTAGGTAGGAGGGATTAGCAATGTCGGCACAACATTGTGGGCCAAAGGGCCTGTTCTGTGCTGCAGTGTTCTACGTTCTGTGTTATATGTTCTTAACACTTCTCGCATCAAAGTGAAGAGTCCAGTGTGGGAATGCAGTGACTTTGGGGCTTCCAGATTCAAACAGAAACTCCAAAGTTGCTGGCAGCCAATATTCCTGCCTGTTGCCTCAAAACATTTTTTGATTATGGTAACTTTGCTGAAATAGAGCAAATCAAACACTACTAAAAAGCAAAAGAAAGACTTGAATTTCCATGTACTTTTAAATCCCTTTCAGGTTGTTCCAGAGCACTTTTCAGACAATTAAGTGGTTTTGAAGTGTAATCACTGTCAGAGGGTGGGAAAGAATGCTTAAAAAGCAGGGTGAATTCTTCCCTTATGATTTCACATCAATTTAGGAATCTCTTTTAATTGATTCTAAATCATCTTCTGCTGACAAGGCATGCAGTTTGATAGCACTGAATAACTGGTGTTAATTTTTTAAAGAGTTTCTTTAGTATTTGCATATTTCAGTTTGCAAATAGATGCCACCCAAGGCAATTTGAACATGTTCAACCTGATTGGGGAGCATTCCTCCAAATTTTTCATCATTCGTCATTATGAAATACTCCAGCTTCAGAATAATTTGTTGCTGGTCTTGATTAGATGCATTTGACAAATAGTATATGCTGTCTGTGAGTGGTGGTCTGATTTAGCTGTGATTATTGTAAAATGTTTGCATTAGTTTGTAAATGTCACCAGACTGAACAGTATAATTCTGCTTTTGAATTGTGAGTAAGATACAAAGTTAGAAAAGGTTGAAGAATGAAAGTATAAGAGATCTAATGTTTTAGTTTCAATCCTTTTTGTCACTTTGACAGAGGTGAATTGAGTCATGTATATTAGATAAGAATTCACTGCAGCTAAAACATGAAATCCTTCCTTCTGAGTCACATGGCTCTTGCACTGAAACACCATCAGTATCTCAAGACCTTCAAACTGTTCAATCACATTTGCTCTGGAGCTTTGTTTACAACTTTGTTTAAACTATCTTTGCATTGACAACTTCCAAATTTCACGACTAGACCTGTGTAGATTCGACACCAGGTTACAAGGATGCTGTTTGGCAATATTGGCCTAAACCAAATCTTTCCAGGGTCATCTGTCAGCCCAATTGAAAACATGGGGCGGGCTGGCAGGGGAAGGTCCATCCTGACCATGATGCAGGGACTCAGTCTGAGGAATATCTGCCCCTGGTGTGACTCCACCTTATCTCCTGATTTATTTATTTCTGCAACTTCTGGCAACCTTAAGTATTTACATAGATGCTCCCTCCAACAATCCCTTAAACACCAATAATATCGTCAGTACAGATGATGAATTATTTGTTTAATGAAAGAAATGGGTAGTTGAAATTAATGCTAGAGACATATCATCTCACTATTGATTGTACAGAGCCTGGGAATAAAATTAATGCCACCACTCAAAGTGAAGAACAGTACAGATGCTGGAAATTTGAAACAAAGACAGAAAATGGTGGAAATATTCAAAGTCAGGCAACATCTGTGGAGAGTGAGACAGGGTTACCATTTCAGATTGACAATCTAATGAGAGATCACCGACCTGAAATATGACTTTGTTTCTCTCTCCACAGATGCTGCCTGACCTTCTGAGTGTTTCCTATTCATATTCCACTCCTCACACTGCCCAGCAAATCAATGTGAATTATATTGGGACTCAACCTAGACCCGGGACTCAACACTTCCCTTTGCAGCTAGATCCTTGACTTTCTGACCGACAGACCGCAATCAGCAAGGACAGGCAGCAACACCTCCGGCATGATTACCCTCAACACTGGCGCTCCACAAGGCTGCGTCCTCAGCCCCCTACTCTAATCCCTATACACTCATGACTGCGTGGCCAGATTCTGCTCTAACTCCATCTAACTTTTAGAGGTGTACAAGATGATAAGAGGCACAGATCGAGTGGACAGTCCGAGACATTTTCCCAGGGCGACAATGGCTAACAGGAGGGGACATGATTTTAAGGTGATTGGAGGAAGATATAAGGGGTACGTTTTTTTACACAGAGAGTGGTGGGTGCATGGAAAGGTTGTGGGGGCAGATACATTAGGGACATTTAAGAGACTCTTAGAGAGACACATGAATGATAGAGAGATGGGGGACTATGTAGGAGGGAAGGGTTAGATAGACCTTAGAGTAGGATAAAATGTCGGCACACCATTGTGGGCCGAAGGGCCTGTACTGTGCTGTAATGTCCTATGTTATAAGTTTGCAGATGATACCACCATGGTGGGCCATATCGCAAAAAACGATGAATTGAGTACAGCAGGGAGATAGAGAGCTTAGTGACATGGTGTCATGACAACAACCTTTCTCTCAATGTCAGCAAAACAAAAGAGCTGGTCATTGACTTCAGAATGGGGGGCAGTGTACATGCACCTGTCTACATCAATGGTGCTGAGGTCAAGAGAGTTGGGCGGCACGGTAGTGTAGCGGTTAGCGCGATGCTATTACAGCACCAGCGATCGGGTTCAATTCCTGTCACTGTCTGTAAGGAGTTTGTATGTTCTCCCGTGTCTGCGTGGGTTTCCTCCGGGTGCTCCGGTTTCCTCCCACATTGCAAAGACGTATGGGTAGGTTAATTGGGTTTAAAGTGGGTGGTGTGGACTCGTTGGGCCGGAGGGGCCCATTACCATGCTGTAAATAAAATTTAATTTAAAAAAATTTAAATTTAAAAACTTCAAGTTCCTGGAAGTGAACATCACCAATAACCTGTCCTTGTCCAAACACGTGGACGCCACAGCCAAAAAAGCTCACCAGCACACCTACTTCCTCAGGAAACTAAAGAAATTTGGCATGTCCCCGTTGACCCTCACCAATTTTTATTGATGCACCACAGAAAGCATCTTATCTGGATGCATCACGGCTTGGTATGGCAACTGATCTGTCCAGGACCACAAGAAACTGCAGAGAGTTGTGGACACAGCTCAGCACATCACGGAAACCAGCCTCCCCTCCATGGACTCTGGCTACAATTCCCGCTGCCTCGGTAAAGCAGCCAACGTAATCAAAGACCCCACCTACCCCGGACATTCTCTCTTCTCCCCCCTCCCATCCAGCAGAAGATACAAAAGCCTGAAAGCACGTACAACCAGACTCAAGGACAGCTTCTATCCTGGTGTTATAAGACTATTGAATGGTCCCCTTGTACGATAAGATGGACTCTTGACCTTACAATCTACCTCGTTATGCCCTTGCAACTCATTGTCCGCCTGCACTTGAATTTCTCTGTAGCAGTAACATTTTATTCCGCATTCTGCTATTGTTTTCCCTTGTACTACCTCAATGCACTGTTGTAATGAAATGATCTCTGTGGGTGGCATGCAAAATAGGCTTTTCACTGTACCTCGGTACATGTGACAGTAATAAACAACTCAATTCAGTTGGCACTTCTTCCAGAGATGGGTATAGCAACATGATGATTAAATTATTGCATTAGCCTCCAGAGGCCATCGATGATTCCCAACACTGTGGCTAGGGAAGTTAAATTCAAAATAGTTAAATAAATTTGCAAGTTCTTTACCAAATGTCCAGTCTCAATAAGAGTGACCACGAAACCAATGGATTGTCATAAAAACCCATTCGATTCAATGCTGCCCTTCAGGAAGTAATATCTGCCATCTGTTCCATGGCTCCACCAACATTGTTGTCTCCTTAGACGTTCCGTCGGAATCAAGGATGACTTGTTTCCATACCAGTTGAGGTGACTGATGAGGCTGACATAGAAACCACAGACTCTTCCTCAGACGGAGCAGAAAGTGGCTGTTGAGGTAGGTGGATGGGTTGTATGTGAGGTGGGGAGCTCCCTCTGCAATTTACGCTGGACATCGGTGGGCTCCAGGTGCATGGACTCAAGGTTCTCAATGTCATCTGGAATGCTCCTTCTCCACTCTGGGTGATCATCTCAGTATATGGCTGCCTGTTAACTGCCCTCTGAATAGCTTGTTAAACTAATCAGTTCAGGGGTAGTTGGGAATGGACAGTAAGTGTCAGCTCGTGGGACATTTACCCAAGTAGTAGGTTGACCAGCACCCTGACCCATAGGTTAACTGATTGTCCAACTGCCTGGTTGATGCTGCAGTGTGAATTGCTGTTGCTTTTCAACAACAATAGATTTTGTCACAGACTGGATAAAGTGGAGTTACACAGTAAATGACTCTTTTGAATTAGTAAACTTCACTAATTATTACCGTGGAGTTTGATGGACTATCAATGGAAATTACAATGTCTCTGAGGAGTTGAACTATCTTTAAGAGCACTCTTAAAGCTTCCTAGATCGTCGTCCACTTCCTTGTGACATTTCCCTTTAATTGTTCCTGTCCCTTTAAATCTACCTGTTACCTGAGGCATTTTTCCTCAACTTGTTTAAACTTGGAGCTGTGGATAATTGTGGAAATTAGATTAAAACTAAAAGTTGAGTACAACTGGAACTTGAGATGCTGGTATACATTGAGTGAATGTATGTTTCAAAACTACAAGTGTGGTTTTTAATATATTGTTCTACCAGCCATCGCTGTTAATTGCTGTAGGCTGCCTTCAGCATATGACGTTTTATTTGTAGCTCTTTTTTTTTGTTATTTATCTTATGAAACAGCAATGCAAGAGAGCTTTGCAGCCTACTGTCAGTATCGAAGTGATGCAAACCAGATTACAGCTGATGTTCAGCCTCATTACTGGAGTCACACTGGGGAAGCTCTGACAAGCTCTCACTTTCCAACTTGAGCTACCCTTATCCGGAATACCTGATGCTGGCTCCGTCTCTTTTAATTTGGTCATTTACTTGGATGGACAGAGCTCACTGCCCATCCCTGGTAGTCCTTCAGAACGTGGGAGCAAGCCACCTTCTTGAACTGGTGCCGTCCTTCTGGTGAAGGTGCTCCCACTGTACTGTTAGGGATGGGGTTCCAGGATTTAGACCCAGAGATGTTGAGGGAACAGTGATATAACTCCAAGTCAGGTCGGTGGCGACTTGGAGGGGAACCTGCAGGTGGTGGTGTAACCTGCTGCCCTTGTCCTCCTTGGTGAGAGAGGTGGCAGGTTTGGGTGAGTAACCACAGTGCAGACTGCAGATGTGTGTAATAGATCAAAGGGATCCTCCATTGTCTGTGAACAGTGAGCATCAGCTGTGGGCTGAGCCTTGCTGGCTGGTACAACTGCTGTAATTGGAACAGCTGGACTTCAGCCACGTACACTCTGGTCAGTAAGTGGCAGGATATCCCGGACCCTACACACGGCCACCACTCCTGCCTCTGTGCTCTGACACTCGCTTCCATGTGGAGGCCAATGGTGGAACCCCATGGTAACTGGAACTCCCCAGCATTACACTGGGAATGAGACAAGCATGGAATGTCAGGGTCTGGAATTCCAACAGGACAAAGAATAAGGAGGCAACGGCAAAACAAAGTAACTTTTAAAAACATTACTTTTCGTGTTTAATGTTTTGAATTATTTCTAAATGTTTTTGCTTTTAATTAACTTTACTGTTTATTTTCAAAAAAATCGTTTGATCCATTTTTAATTCATACTTTTTTAATGAGCTCAGAAGTATATTCGAGGTAGCTACGTGTACCACCAGGCTCAAGGACAGCTCCTCTCCAGCTGTAATAAGACTATTGAACGGACCTCTTGTACGATAAAGATGAACTCTTGATGTGTCAATCTACCTTGTCATGGCCCTTACACTTTTTTTTGTCTGACTGCGCTGCACTTTCTCTGTAACTGTAACACTATATTCTGCATTCTCTTGTTGTTTTTCCTTTAGTACCACCTCAATGTATTCATGTATGGAATGATCTGTCAGCATGACAGGCAAATAAAAGCTTTTCACTGTACCTCGCTACATGTGACAATAATAAACTAATTACTGATTAGAAGCAAAAGTGTAGCTAAGGAAAGAGTAGCCCCCCTCAGAGACCAAAGGAGTCATCTGTTTGTTGAGCCAGGGGATACAAGTGAGGTGCTAAATGAATACCTCTCAGCAGGGAGGAGGCTGTGGAAGGGTAGACTGATATTCTGGAGCATGTCTGCGTTAAGAAGGAGGAAACACTAAAAATATTGGTACACATTAGGGTGGATAAATCCACAGAGCCTGATAGGATCTATCCCAGGATACCAAAGAAAACAATGGAGGAAATTGCTGGGGCTTTAACTCAAATTTCTGCATCTTTGTTAGCCACGGGTGAGCTAGCAGAAGACCGGAGGATAGCTGATGTTGTCCCCTTGTTCAAAAAGGGTGGTAGGGACAAGTTTGGGAACTACAGGCCAGTGTGCATTACATCAATGGTAGAGAAACTGTCGGAATAGATTCTGAAGGGCAGGATTTATGTTCACTTGGAAAGGCAGGATGGTATTGTGCAGGGGAGATTATGTCTCACAATCTGAATGAATTTTTTGAGGCAGTAGCTAAGAAAATTGTTGAAGGCAAAGTTGTAGACATGGTTCACGTGGACTTCACTAAGGCTTTGAATAAGGTCCCACACAGTAGGCTGGTCCAGAGGGTTAAGGCACAAGGAATCCGAATTGGCAACTGGATCTAGGGTTGACCTGGGTGATAGGAAGGAGAGGGTCATGGTGGAGGGGTGTTTCTCCAACTGGAAGTCTGTAATAAGTGGTGCACCAAACGGATTGGTGCTGGGACCTTTGTTGTTTGTAACATTTATAAATGCTTTGGATGAGAATCTCTGGTCTGACAGGTAAGTTTGCAGACAACACAAAAATTGCTGCATTTGGAGATAGTGAGGAAGGTTGTCTCAGGATACAGAAGGACAGAGATCAGCTGGAAAGTCGGGCGGAGCAGTCAGATATGGAATTAGATCCAGACAAGTCTGAGGTAATGCACTTTGGGAGGTCAAATTCTGGTAGGACATCTGCAGTAAATAGCTGGAACCACAGGAGTGTTGATGTACAGTGAGACCTTGGGGTGCAAGCCCATAGCTCCATGAAAGTGGTGACATAGGTGGATAGAGTAGTGAAGAAGGCATTCGGCATGCTTGCCTTCATAGACAAAGGCATTGAGTATAAGAGTTGGGCAACTATACAAAACACTGATCGGGCCGACCTTGGAATATTGTGTACAGTTCTGGTCGCCAGACCACAGGAAGGATGTGGCAGCAAAAGAGAGAGAGTGCAGAAGAGATTCACCAGGACATTGCCTGCAATGGAGGGCTGTAGTTAAAGGGTGAGGATGAATAGGCTGGGTTTATTCTCACTGGAGAACAGGAGGTCGAGGGATGATCTCACAGAGGTTTATAAAGTTATGAGGGGCAAGGATAGGACAGTCAGATTCTTTTTCCAAGGGCAAGAGAGTCTAGAACTAGAGGGCACAGGCTGAAGGTGAGAGGGGAGAAATTTAAAGGAGAGTGAAGGAGTAAGCTTTCCATCCAGAGGGTGGTGGGTGTATGGAACGAGCTGACAGAGGAGGTGGTGGAGGCAGATACAATTACAGTATTTAAAAGGTGTTTGGACACGTACTTGGAGGGGGAAGGCATTGGGGGGGGGATACAGGCCCACTGCAGGCAAATGGTATTAATGTAGATAGGCATCTCAATCGACATGGGCGAGGTGGGCCAATTTCTGTGCTGTACAATTCTGTGCTTCTATGATTCATTCAATTATAATCACTTTAAATGTCTCTGAATGTCAAAGATATTTTAAAGCCTTTAATATTCTTGACAGCTTTGACAAAGGACAAAGCTACACCCCCAGCCTTGCCCTTCTGCCTAACCCTGATGATGTTCCAGGATGGAGTTTCTAATTACATGGGCTGAGATGTGGTTATCACTGGAGCTCAGCTTCCCAGCTCAAGGATGCTGACGGCTGATGAGATCAGCCCTTCACATCCAGACCGTGGGCGGGGATTCCAGATGGGAGGGCAACCTCAGGAAGATGCAGCCCATTGCCTTTTGCAGTTCCTTCTTGGAAGAGACGGCAGATGCAGGAATCTGGAGCAACACACAAACTGTGGGAGGAACTCAGTGGGTCAGGCAGCATCTGTGGAGGCAGAGGGATGGGTGCATTTCAGGTTGAGACCCTGCATCAGGGTTAGGACTGAATTCAGAGGATCAGGACTGGGTATTAACACCCAGATGGTCGTCTGACAGAGTACAGTTCTACATTCATGGCAGCTAGCTGTCACCTCTATCATTCTCTTTGCGTGAAGCTGTAAGTTGAACCGGTTGTGGAGGATCTCACAGATGGGCACTGATAGCCGAAACCAAACATAAACCTCAAAAGCAAATGCACTGCCGTATTACAGCTGGTGCACACTCTGAAGAATGCCGGCATTTTTCTGTCCTTTGTCTAATAAAACATACAAAATGCCAATAAAAATTGACTGTTTACAGTTTTTAAAAGATTAGCTGTAGTGTGCGATCAAGAAATGTCAACTGCCTATATATTTTGAACATGGGTTTATTAGATATTTTTTATCAAATATCCCACACAGATGTCACAACAGAAAGGCAATGAAAATTATAGCTTTGAATTTGGCAGAGTATTTATTGCCAATGCTACCTCACTCAATGAGTTGGAGATGGGGGAATACATAGGTCTCACCACGAACAGCAAAGTCAATTTATTCAGTAAATAGTCCATTTAGAGAGCAGAAGAAGCAAACTACAGCAACTTTTCCTAGTAAAAGCAGGGTAATTTTTCCTGAAAATTGCAGTGATGGAAGAATTGTTATATATAAATTATGTGCATAAAATCACTCTGAGTTATTTATACCATTTAGTTCACCAGGTAAGATTGACAGGGGAATTATCCAATCATCTCCACTCTGGCTGACTGTTGAATTGTCACTGGGTGCAGCCTTTGACAAAAAGAAGGAAATATTTTCTTGCCAATTTGCTTCAGAAGTAATATTCTAAAACGCAATTTATTAATGTCTAATCTACGTTATTCCTCATTACAAATTAAGTGTTAATACCCAGTCCTGATCCTCTGAATTCAGTCCTAATCCTGATGCAGGGTCTCAACCTGAAATGCAATCATCCCTCTGCCTCCACAGCTGCTGCCCGACCCAATGAGTCCCTTCCGCAGTTTGTCTGTTGCTCCAGATTCCTACATGTGCCGTCTCTTCCAAGAGTTAGTAATCTACAGATTATTGATTTAGAATGTCTGACAAATACAGTGTTTCAGTTACAGTAAATTAAGAGGAAATGTTGGACCTCAGACCAGGTCAGAAGAGAAGACAAGGTTAATCAACCACCCTTTGTCAGAATCATATCTTTACAGCCTTGTGTGACACTTGACATTCCCATTCCTCTGCAGTCAAACCAATAGGTCAGTGTACAATTGCTCATCCTCTTAGAAATATTTTGTGCAGAAGACCATGTTGTGTGATGCCACCAGCAAACAAATTAACAATAAAGTAACTTCAGTTAAAATAGTGGAGCTAAAGATTTCATGAGCATTTTTATCAGCCCAATTGTGAATATCACAGAACATGATTTCAACAGATTCTAATCTGCTTTGCACTCTCTAACATGCGGCCTTGCAAGTGATTAATAATAATGAGCCTTGGTGCGTTGATTGCGTTCTGCTTTGGGAGGGGTGGCAGCTGAAAGCTTGGGGGAAAGTTCATGGTCTGGTGACGCAGAGCTGTCTGAAAAAATTAAAAAAATTCTTGTCTCTGCCAGCTCCCTAGATCGCTCTGAGTGCGGTGGAACTGGATTTGTTCAACACGTGACATAAATAACGGGAAAGAAAAATGACAAGAGCTAGAAATTTCATGAGAAAATTGCAGAAGCTCACATGTCATTGTGAATGGATTTATTGATATATTTTGTAGTCTGTATTTATCCTCCCTTGTTAAGACTTTGAGTTTGCATGAAATCCACAAATTATATAATGCATGAATTACCAACAAACCTTTCAGGCAGCAGTGTTGTCGCTGGTCACACCTTGGCTTCCTTGGTGGCCTGGAATAAGGCTCTTACCTTGCTTTTTGTGCCAAGGTCATTAACCATGGTCTTCCTTGAGCAGCCTTCCCCATGGTGACTGAGGAACATTAGGGAGGAATCTCTTCACCTTCACCCTGAGGTGGAGCCACCTTGGTCCCCTTCTGCTGTATCTCAAAGAGGTATGTGGGATATTTTAGTTTTATCCCCATATTCTTCATGTCATAGATTTGTTTCATATCAGCTTGTGACATAGATGGAGACTGCTCGGCCCATCAAGTCTGTGCTATCTCTCAGTGCGTTCCCATCAGGCCCATTCCCCTCATTTCCCTGTCACTTATTTTCCTGCAACCCACCTACACTAGTAAAGTGTCCAGCTGATAAACAGAAACCCTTTCATTCACTAACTCACATTCACACTCACATTCACAAACTCTCTCTCTCACACACACATGCAATAGACACACTCACATACACATGTATGTACACACACTCTCACCATGCACTCTCACGTGCAGAAACACCCACTTTCACACACATATTTACCCTCTCAAACACACAAGCACACACGATCTCTCTCTCTCATAAGTACACTCAAATTGTCTCTCTCACATGTACACTCTCACTGTCTCTCTGTGTCTCACCCACACACATTCTCTGTCACAAACACTCGCTCACACTCACACTCTTTCACTCACACGTGCTTTCACATCACTCCATGGATAGTCTCTCTTACACCCATATGCACAGACTTCCTCTCACGTGGATACATTCACACATTCTCACTATCTCTCACACACACAGGCAAACACTTTCTTTCTGTCCTCTGTCTGTCACACACACAGATGTACACTCTCTGTCTCTCAGACATACACAAACACTTCCTCTCTGTCTCTCTCACACACACACACACACACACACACACACACACACACACACACACACATATACACACACTTGCACTATCTCACACATTTTCTCTCTTGCATAAGATAAGATAAGATATCTTTATTAGTCACAGAGTGAAATGCATCTTTTGCGTAGAGTGTTCTGGGGGCAGCCTGCAAGTGTCGCCATGCTTCCAGCGCCAACATAGCATGCCCACAACTTCCTAACCCGTACGTCTTTGGAATGTGGGAAGAAACCGGATCACCCGGAGGAAACCCACGCAGACACAGGGAGAACGTACAAACTCCTTACAGACAGCGGCCAGAATTGAACCCTGGTCACTGGCGCTGTAATAGCGTTATGCTAACCGCTACACTACTGTGCCTGCACATACTTTCTCTGTCTCACACACACCAATATATTCTCTCTCTCTCTCTCTCTCTCTCTCTCTCTCTCTCTCTCTCTCTCTCTCTCTCTCTCTCTCTCTCTCTCTCTCTCTCTCTCTCTCTCTCTCTCTCTCTCTCTCTCTCTCTCTCTCTCTCTCTCTCTCTCGCTCTCTCTCTCTCTCTCTCTCTCTCTCTCTCTCTCTCTCTCTCTCTCTCTCTCTCTCTCTCTCTCTCTCTCTCTCCTGATGCTCTCTCCCTGTCTCTCTGTCTCACACACACACTCACACACACTTTCACACACAGAGACTGGAGTTACTGATGCTCCTCACATAACTGAAAGCAGAAGTAACACGACCATTGCTGACCTCCTCATGTTACCTCAGGGCTGCGCCATCTGAGGAAATAGAGGTGGTTCTGTCCTTGAGAGCAGTGGGATTTTTCTGCTGGAAAGCTGACTTAACTCAATAGTCTCTGGCTGGCAGTGAACCATTTATTTTCAATAAATCATCCCTGATTGTCAGCCTAGGTGATTTTGACCCATGAGGCATTTCTAGAGGCAATGCCAGCTTGCATCTTTTCTCCAGCGGTAGTCTGAGAGCTCCATATTACGTGACACTTCAGTTGTCAACACGTCTCTGAACTTGCCGTTGCCTGCCTGATACAGTTTGCTCTGGTTCAGCTGCAGTTTCTCCCTCTCCCTTACAAACCCCATCCTAATGAGTATTCAAATCAGTCTGTGCACTACTAGCATTTATCTTTTCATGTTAAAGGTAGGAACGGTGTCTCCTGTATGACTGATCCACTCTAAGCTGCTTTGAAGCAACTTGCACCAGTTCAACATTCAAAATGCAGTTCTTCCACCAAATCAGGAGCTGTTTTTTATTGCACTTCAAACAACTTTTAATGGTAAATTTCAAACTTTGTTCATTCCTCTACTTTATCCAGTAGGCACTCCTGATCAGGGAGGATGTCACAGTGGCATAAATAAAGAGAAAAAAGAAAAAAAGATAAGGAAAAGAATGTGCTGCCGGGGAGGAGGTGGAGGCAGACACAATAACAATGTTTAAGAGGCATTTAGACAGACACATGAACAGGCAGGACATGGAGGAATATGGACCATGTGCAGACAGGTGGGATTAGTGTAGGTTACCATCAAGGTCGGCACAGGTAGCATGGGCCGCAAGGTCTGTTCCTGTGGTGTGCTGTTCTACGTTCTATACTCTAGTCATTTTTGAAGGTGATATAAGCAAATTTACTTAATTGAGGCAATTAAATAAATTGGTGTGTATTTTTGTTTTTCTTCTGTTCACTGTTGGGATGTAGTCATTGCTGGCAAGACCAGTGTTTGATGCCACCTGCAATCACCCTCGACAAGGTGACACTGAGCCACCCTCAACAGCTTCATGAGCTGAAGGTGCTTTCATTGTGATGTTGGGGAGGGAGCTTCAAGCCAGGGACAGTGAATGACCAGTGATATAGAGTCATAGAGATACAGCACGGAACAGGCCCTTTGGCCCAACTGGTCCATGCCAACCAAGATGCCCCATCCAAGCTAGTCCCATTTGCCAGCGTTTGGCCCATATCCCTCTAATCCTTTCCAATACATAATACCTGTCCAACTCTCTTTTAAACATTGTACCTGTCCAGCCTCACCCTATAACTTAGTCCCTCAAGTCCTCTGGCAGCTCATTCCACATGGATACCATCTTTAGTGTAAAAAAAGTTGCCCCTAAGTTCCTCTTAAATCTTTCCCCTCTCACTTTCAACCTATGCCTTCTAGTTCTTGATTTCCCAACCCTGGAGGAAAAAAAAATGAGTGCATTCACCCTATCTATGCCTATCATGACTTTATACACCTCTATAAGATCACCTCTTAGTCTCCTACGCTCCAAGGAATAAAGTCCTAGCCTGTCCAACCTCTCCCTATAACTCAGTCCCTCAAGTCCTGGCGACATCCTTGTAAATCTTTTCTGCACTCTTTCCAGTTTAATAACATCTTTCCTATAGCAGGGTGACCAAAACTGAACACAATATATTTCCAAACCAAGGAGGGGTGTGTATTTTGTGATATTTCCAAAGACATTTTGCTCATTTAAATGAATCTGCAAAGCTCTAATTTTTCTTTGCTTTTCTCAAGAAAATCCACATCACCAAGGGCATGGCCTGTTATCCCAGAACTTGGGATATCATCTTTGTTGGAACAGGTCAGTGGAATGTTAAAGATCCCTATAGGGAGGAGCCGTGAATATTTCCAACATTTTGGCCACCATCCCTTCTTTGGTAAAAAAAACACTTTTTGGCTCATTCAGTTAATTGGTGTTTATGGATTTTGCAGAGTCTTCAATGAATGGAAAATTTCTCCCATGGCAGTGGTAGCTGGATTATGAATTAACTGTGGATGCAAAATATTTTGAAAAGCTCCTGAAACATGCTCTGATTCAAAATAAATGCAAACCTTTTAACTTTCCATTTCCCCCCACATGTCAATAAACATATTAAAACATTTATACTACCTCAAAGTAAATGATATTAACTAACAAACTACTTCCATTTAAACCTACAAGGAGTAGTCCATTTTGAAATCCCAAGGTGGAGTTGTGTAAACAAAGGCCTCTCTATTAGAGAGAGGGAGCCATTTAACACAAGTGGTCTGGAAAATGGTCATGGTATTTATACAGAGAGTAATTGTGAGGTGTTGTGAGATACAAGTGTGAGGTGTTGCATTTTGGAAGGACAAATCAAGGTAGGACATACACAGTAAATGGTAGGGCACTGAGGAGTGTGGAGGAACAAAGGGATCTGGGAGTTCAGGTACATAATTCCCTGAAAGTGGTGTCACAGGTAGACAGGGTTGTAAAGAAGGCTTTTGGCATCCTGGCATTCATAAATCAAGGTATTGAGTATAGGAGTTGGGATGTTATGGTGCAGTTGTATAAGACATTGGTGAGGCCAAATTTTGAGTATTGTGTGCAGTTCTGGTCACCTAATTATAGGAAGGATATCAGTGAGATTGAAAGAGTGCAGAGAAGATTTACTAGAATGTTGCTGGGTCTTCAGGAGTTGAGTTACAAGGAAAGATTGAACAGGTTAGGACTTTATTCCTTGGAGCGGAGAAGAATGAGGGGAGATTTGATAGAGGTTTACAAAATTATGAGGGGTATAGACAGAGTTAATGCGAGTAGGCTCTTTCCACCTAGATTAGGAGAGATAAGTACGAGAGGACATGGCTTTAGGGTGAAAGGGGAAAGGTTTAGGGGGAACATTAAAGGGAACTTCTTCACTCAGAGAGTGGTGGGAGTGTGGAACAGGCTGCCATCTGACGTGGTAAATGCGGGCTCACTCTTAAGTTTTAAGAGTAAATTGGGTAAATATATGGAGGGGAGAGGTCTGGAGGGTATGGACTGGGTGCAGGTCAATGGGACTAGCGGAATAAGGTTTCGGCACAGACTAGAAGGGCCGAATGGCCTGTTTTCTGTGCTGTATTGTTCTATGGTTCTATGATTGGTTCCTCAATGTGTACACATACATTGATATATTTGTCTGAAAAAGTTCAACGTGGGGCCTGGGACTGACCCATGAGATGGGAATCCAGGGACAGCAAATCAGCAGATACTGAGGACTAAGTTGAATCTGAGGACTTTATACAGTTTCTGATATTTTGCCCAGGCATCTTCGGAATTAATGTAAAAAGTAAGCCATTGTTCAGTGACTGTTACTTGTGTCTTGGATTCAGAAGTCTCTGGGTTCAAGTTTCAGTTAAAATGATTTAGATTAACTCCTGGCTTACACTCCTGTACACTTCTGAGGCAGTGCTGCATTATTGGAGGCACCATCTTTCAGTAGAGACATTGAACCAAGGCCCTGCCTGCTCTTATCAAAGCATTAAAGATCTCATGGCCTTAATTTGGAAAGCAGCGGAATTCTTTGTGGTCTAAGGCAGTAACTGCTGGGCAAACTCAGCAGGTCAGGCAGCATCTGTGGAGAAAAGCAGAGTTAATGGATCAGATCAATAACCTTTCATTAGAATAAATTGGCTGACATATTTCATACATTACAAAAGTGACAATGCATCACACAATTACTTGACTGGTGACAAAGTGTTGTTCTAAGGTGAAAGAGGCTATTGGAATGCAAGCCTTTTCTTTCCTCTATCTCCCCTTGATTGCAATCAACGTCTTGCCCTTCCTTCATCTATGGGCCTTAATTGAAATAATGAATAGGTACCTTTATATCATCTTAATCTCTCACACACACAAAAATCAACAACCGCTTAGTCCACAATTATCCTTATAAAATGAAAACATTTACAAGTGGAGTTTCAAACCATCTACTTTGGGCGGTATCATTGGGAATGAGATCTCTCGATGAAAAAAGATATGCCTCCCTTCAAATATTGGTTCTGTTCTGGAGACCTTGAGCTACCTGCTTGTAAAGTTTCACACATTAAATCCCATGCCAGCATCTGAAAGTATGCTTTGCTGAATTTGGAAGATGATTGTGGTTGGTGTTATAATAGTGTAGCCATGTAAACCAGAGGAGTTTTCAACTTTCAAGCTCATACAAGATTTTAGCAAATATAATTCTAAGTGACTATCCAACAGCTAAAACTAAATATCGTAGTAAATTGTACTCATGTGCCATTCCCAACAGAGTCTGTATATTTTCTTTCCAATGTAAAGGATGTCTATGGGTACTTGCTTTGCTGGCTAAACTTGCGATTTACTAACTTAAGGATTTGCAGTCCCCAAAGTCTTAAAATAATATTCCAAACCATTAGTAGGATGATAGCTTTGTGTGACCCATAGCCTGACACATTTCTCAGTACTTTTTAAATATTCATTTTCGAGTTCAGGGCATCATTGGCAAGGCATTATTTGTTGTCAGCCCATAGTGGTTAAATCATTAGTCCAGCAGCTATGGTTTGGGACCAATGATCCAAAGACATGAGATCAAATCCCACCATGGCGTGAACTTGGAATTGTGAAAAAAAGGAGCCTGCCTCAGTAATGGTAACCATGAAGCCATCAAATTGTTCTAAAAATTCATCTGATTCACTAATGTCCTTCAAAGAAGGAAATCTGTCGTCTACCTAGTCAGATCTATATGTGACTCCAGTCCCACAAATGTGGTTGACTCTTAACCTAGAGCAATTAGGGATGGACAATAAATGCCAGAGTTGCCTGGGATATCCAGATCCCACGCATAAGTAAAAAGGGTAAGTCATGCATCCTCAGCAAAACGTTGGCAAGGCCACACCTGGAGTATTATGTGCAGTTTTGGTTACCCTGTTACAGGAAAGATATCATTAACCTGCAAAGATTACAAAGAGAGGTAGCCATGGGCACTCACATGGGCCCCAGCTACGCCGGCCTTTTCGTCAGCTACATGGAACAGTCCATGTTCCAAGCCTACACCAGTAACGTCCCCCCAACTCTTCCTCGGCTACATTGACGACTGCATTGGGGCTGCTTCCTGCACCCGTGCTGAGCTCATCAATTTCATCAGCTTCGCCTCCAACTTCCACCCTGTCCTCAGATTCACCCGGTCCGTCTCCGACACTTCTCTCCCCTTTATGGATCTCTCTGTCTCCATCTCCAGAGGCAGATTAACCACAGACATCTTCTACAAACCCACTGACTCCCACAGTTACCCTGACTACACCTGTTCCCACCCTGTCACTTGTAAGGACGCCATCCCCTTCTCCCAGTCCCTCCGCCTCCACCGCATCTGTTCCCATGATGAGGCTTTCCGTTCCAGGACATCCGAGATGTCCTCCTTTTTTTACTAACCAGGGTTTCCCCTCCATTGCTATCAATGCAGCCCTCACCCACGTCTCCTCCATTTCCCGCACATCTGACCTCCCCCCTCCCCCCCAACATAACAGGGACAGGGTTCCCTTGTCCTCACCTATCACCTACGAGCCTACACATCCAACACATCATTGTCTGTAACTTCCACCCCCTCCAATGGGATCCCACCACCAGCCACATCGTCCCCTCTCCCTCCCTTTCTGCTGTCCGCAGGGATTGCTCTCTCCATGACTCCGTGACTCCCTTGTCCACTGGTCCCTCCCCACTGATAACCCTCCTGGCACTTAACCCTGCAACTGCACCAAGTGCTACACCTGTCCCTACACCTCCTCCCTCACCACCATTCAGAGCCCCAGACATTCAGAGCTTCCAGGTGAGGCAGCACTTCACCTGTGAGTCCAAGGGTGTCATTTATTGCATCCGGTGCTCCTGGTACAGCCTCCTGTACATCAGTGAGACCCAACACAGATTGGGTGACTGCTTCATCGAACACCTTTGTTCCATCCACTGCAACAGCCGTTTTAGTTCCAGTTCTCATTCCCACACTGACATGTCTGTCCGTGGCCTCCTCTACTGTCACATTGAGATGCAGGTTGGAGGAGCAACACCTCATGTTCTGTCTTGGGAGTCTCCAACCTGATGGCCTCAATGTCGATTTCTCTAACTTTTGGTAACCCCACCCCTCTGCTTTCCTTCCCCCCCCCCCCCCCCCCCCGTTTACTCTAATTCCTGTGGTGCCTTCACCCCTTCTCTTTCCCCTCCCCCACCCTCACAACCTACCCACCTCCTTCCCTTAATTCCATGGCCTACTGTCCTCTCCTATCAGATTCCTTCTTCTTCAGCCCTTTGCTTCTTACACCTATCACCACCCAGCTTCTCACATCACTCCCACTTCCCCTATCTCCCACCCACCTACCTTCCCCCCCTCACCTGAACTCACCTGTCACCTGCCAGCCTGTGCTCCTCCCCCTCCCCCTACCCTTTTATTCCGGCTTCTGTCCTCTTCCTTTCCTGTCCTGATGAAGGGTCTCGGCCCGAAACGTCAACTGTTCATCTCCCTCCATAGATGCTGCCTGACCCGCTGAGTTCCTCCAGCACTTTGTGTGTTGCTCCAGATTTATGACATTGTCGCCAGGATCCGAGGGCCCGAGTTATATGGAGAGGTTGGGCAGGCTAGGACTTCGTTCCTTGGAGTATAGGAGACCTTATGGAGGTGTATGAAGGGTATAAGGGGTGACCTTATAGAGGTGTATAAAATCATGAGGGGCATAGAGAGGGTGAATGTACACAGTCTTTTCACAGGGAAAAGGAATCAAATGCTCGAGGGCAGAGGTTTAAGGTAAAAGTGACCTGAGGGGCAACTTCTTCACACAGAGGGTGGTGCATGAATGGAACGAGCCACCAGAGGAAGTGGTTGAAGCAGGTACAATGACAACATTGGGCAGGTACATGGATAGGAAAGGTTTAGAGGGAGATGGACCAAACGTGGAGAAGTGGGACTAGCTTAAATGGGCGTCTTGGTCGGCATGGATGAGTTGGGCCGAAGGGCCTGTTTCCCTGCTGTGTGACTCTATGAACCCATGACCCTAAAACATTACATTTGATAATTGTTTAGACTACTTTACAAACTTGGCATTGTTGAGGCGGCAAGCATGACAATATTTTTAAATAGTTCTTGAAAATGAATGGCAGATTCTAGCTATGACCCAAAGCACATTTTGAGCAGAGAGATACAAAATCATTTTCTTGGATTTGTGCATTAGGCACAATGAACATTTCAAACTCTGAAAATGATTCTAACACCAGATTCAGCTGAGGGAATTCATTAGTCTAATTCTGATACTTATTGAGCTAATATGTTTTCACTTGGGAGCCAATATTACTGCTCACTCGGCAGCACCGTGCTCTCTCTTCCATTGTGTGGCCAAGGAAGGGCACCCTGCTGTTTGGGGCATTTAGCTGCTGAGAATATTGAGCCTGAAATCAGTTTTATTACCTGTACCTCCTGCACCAACAGCTATTTGCATCATATTCTGTTTTTATTCCATCATCTCAATTTGTCATGAGACTTGTTTCCTTAACCCTTAGGATGTTTTTAACAGTAAACGCCAGACGCTCATGTGGAAAAGTAATCTTTTAAATTTTGTCCTCTTAAATTGATCAGGAATGGTCCCTTTTTACTGCTGTATTCAGCTTGTCATCAGACGGGGGGTTTGTTTTCTGTGTTATTGATGTGTTGCAGCCAGAATCCTGCTTTCATAAAGGCCCCAGACATTGTCCACAACATTCACGCCATGGACAACTTTGTCGCTGTGCAATTTGTTTGGGATTTGTTTCCCGAGCACAGCAGTCCTTGGACAGCCGAAATGCTGCAGCTTTAACAGATAGACGTAAGGTTACATTCAGGCCTATTCCTGCATTGCTTTTATGTGATCTTTGATCATCTCCTTTCATGGTGAGTTGAAAATGTGGATTATTTGAAGCATCTGAAGACATCAATTAACGTCTGAAGATTGTTCCATCCTTCAAGGATTCTGCAGTGGCACAGCATCTGAATGCCTTACATCCAGCTCCCCCCTCCCCCCAGCAACTCTCCCGTTCTCCTGCAGATCTGTGATATATTTCAGTGCCTGAGTCTCTTTTACAATGAGCTCTGAGTGGTGAAGTAGAGTGGTGTGCTGAAAGAGAAATAGATGTTGGGGTCACCTTGGGTGACATCTGAGCGATGCAAGTGCAGTGCACACGGTAGGATGACTGACAGATATTAGAAGGATCACTGTGGAGTTTGCTAGTCTGAGTAATGTGGACCAGTCTGTGATAGAGCCCGGGGTCCAGTCAGGTTTGCGTGCAGACTCAATGGCTGACTCTTTCAGCTTCATTTCTCACTACAAACTTGACAGTTAGGAAGTGATTGATTTAGAAAGTAAAAGTCTACCCTCAGCTTTTCTTAATGCCCAGAAACTTCTGGCAGTCTTTCTGTATTCTGGTAGGAAGGTGGACAGATGGGAACAGAAGGAGGCCACTCACCCTTCAAGACAGTGGCAGGGCTGGAAGTTTAAGGAGAGAAGGGAAACTTTTAAAGGAGATGTGCGGGGCAAGTGTTTTTTACATAGAGAGTGGTAGGTCAAAGTCAAAGTTGAGTTTATTGTCAAATGCACAAATCCATGTGTGCACAGGTGCAATGAAAAGCTTACTTGCAGCAGCATCACAGGCACATAGCATCAGATAAGCAGCATTTAGAAGAAAAACATAAATTAAACATAAATTATACAAAATTATACAAGAAAGAACACAATTAGAACAAAAGAAAAGTCCTTTGTGGTGCAAATGCCTGGAACAGGCTGCCAGGGGTAGTGTTGGAAGCAGATATGATAGTGGTGTTTAAAAGGCTGATTGACACGTGAATGTGCAGAGAATGGAGGGATACGGATCATGTGCAGGCAGAAGTTTAACAGCATCATGTTCAATGCAGACATTGTGGGCTGAAGGGCCTGTTCCTGTGCTGTACTGTTCTATGTTCTATCTTTCAATGACATCATGGCTGATACACGACCCAAATCTGCACACCCAATGTTTCCACATGTTCTAACCTATCAAAATTAGATTTAAAGTTAACAATTAATGCATTGTCGAGTACTGCATATGCAAGAGTAGTCCCATGTTCTATGTGGGGGAATGGGTTCTAATTCCATTCCTGAACCCTGGGTCTAATTGTTAGACTTTGCCCTCCAAATCTCAGCACTCACCTCTACCCCACCGACCCACAGAAATTGTTTCTCTCCATCTACTTTATTGGTTCTCCTAAATATTTTAAAAGCATAGGTCGAATCACTCTTACCGTTCAAGGTTCCAGAGAATAAAACCCCATTTTGTGTTTTGGTCCTTTCAGCTGCACTTCTTGCAGGGCCAGCCTCTCCTTTCCAAGATGCGTTGACCAGAACCGCTCACTGTGCTCCCGGTGAGATGGAGTGCGGGCTGACGAATCCTACTGGATTCTACTCCATTCAATTTTCTACTTGTAGATGAGCCTTTGATGCAAGATCGAAGAGTTAGCAGACAACAGATAGAATACTTCGGTTATTAAATTTGACATCTGTGAGTGCTCCTTTGAAATATAGTCATTAGTGTTTTCCCTTATGACAAGCACAATACTTTTTGAAAGATATTTAGTCACAAGTATGGCTGTATCAAGTTTTTGTTGAAAACAACCCTTTGAAGTACATTCTGAGTATAATAAACCCACCATCATATTCAGCACAGGAGCAACCAGTAACCGCAAAAGGTCTGAATCAGTATTTAAGGCTGTATAAGCCTCTGGCTTCTTCATTTGATCTAACTTCATCAACATGGCCTCTATTCCTTCCTCTGCCATACTACAGCTCAGTTCAGCAGGTCAGATGCTTACTTAATGTCAGGAGATCGTAGAGATGGGCACAGAAATCCGGGATGACATTCCACTGGAGTACTGAAGGAACTCTGCTGAATTGGAGGTACTGTTTCTCATTTGAGATTTTAAACCAAGATCCTGTCAGCTTTCTTAGGCAGACACAGAAGTTGTCATCTCATCGTTTTGATGCAGGGGAGGAGATGTATCCCTGACATCCAATGTACAGGAAGGCAAGAGGCAACAGAGTGTGGTGGACTCAGCCAGCTCCATCACGGGTACAGCTCTCCCCACCATCAGGGACATCTACAAGAGGTGATGTCTCAGGAAGGCGACATCCATCATCAGGGACCCCCACCATCCAGGCCACGCCCTCTTCTTGATGTTACCATCAGGCAGGAGGTACAGGAGCCTGAAGACTCCCACCTCAAGATTCAACAACAGCTTCCTCCCCACTGCTGGCAGGTTCTTGAACCCACCTGAAAAACCCTCACACTACCTCAGAAGATATTCATTTTTTTCTCTTTCAACTTTCACTACTGTTGTTATGTTTATTTTGTCGTGTAAATTATGTATAATTTATGTTAATTTATGTTAACTTATGTTTGTCATGTACTGTACTGTTGCTGCAAAAAGCAAATTTTTATGGCATTTATATCCATTTACAATAAAATTGAACTTGAACATCCTCAATGTTTCTAAAGGATTGCAGATGACTTGATCATTAACACAGTGCTGTTTGTGGGGGCTTGCTGTGTGCAGATCTGCCTCCATATTTCTTCCATCACAGCAATGACCCCACGTCTAAAGTATTTCATTGACCATAAAATGACAGAAGGTGCAGGAATGCAAGCCTTTCATCCAGGTTTCTTTCTTACTCCTAAATATATCAATACTATTTGTATCAACCACTGACTGTAGGAGCAGGTTCCAATTTCTATAGATGTACGATGGAGGACATACTGACTGGTTGCATCACAGCCTGGTATGGAGGCTCCAATGCACAGGATTGCAAGAGGCTGCAGAGTGTTGTAGACAGCCAGCTCCATCGCGGGCACAACCCTCCCCCCTATTGAGGATATCTTCAACAGGCGGAGCCTCAAGAAGGCGGCATCCATTACTGAGGACCCTCACCATCTGGGACTCACCCTTTTCTCATTACTACCATCGGGGAGGAGGTACAGGAGCCTGAAGTCCCACACTCAACGATTCAAAAACAGCTTCTTCTCCTCCGCCATCAGATTCCTGAATGGTCTGTGAACCCTTGAACACTACCTCATTATTCCTTTTTTTAAGCACTATTTGTTTTTGTAATTTATGGTAACTTTATGTCTTTGCACTGTACTGCTGCTGCAAAACAACAAATTTCACGTCATATAAGTCAGTGATAATAAACCTGATTGTGGTTCTGAGTCTGATCCACACTGCTTTCCAGGTAAAGGAAGCTTCTATCGAATACCTTATTGGATTTATTATTGACTTTTGTATATTGGTAGTTTCAGGGTTTTGGTTACCTGAAACAGCTGCTCCATCTCTTTCTTACCAGCCCAACATCAGTGCCTCCCTCTCATGCACACAAGAACAGCCAGTACGTTGAAATGTCAACCCGTGAAACAGAAGAGCTTACAGAGAGGGACAGAACATCAAGAAAATGCTTATAATGTTGCCAAAAAGAACAATAAAGCTAAGGATTGGGAATATTTCAGAATTCTGGAAGGAGAACCATTGAAAAGGGAGGTGGAAGAAGAAGGTTGGGGAGAGGCATGAAAACTGACTGCAAGAGTTTCCCCAGCTGTTTAAAAAGGCAAAGATTAGCAACATTTCAGACTGAGGCAGGAGAAACCATCTTGGGGAATAAGGAAATGGAAAAGAAATTAAACAAATATTTTACATCTGCATTCACAGAAAAACCTCTCAGAAGTAGCAGAGAAGTACAAATCTAAAGAGCATGAGAAAGAAGTGAGCATTAGTGAGGTTCACATTGGAGAAATGAATGGTGATAAATCATAAGGATCCATCCCAGGAATCTGCTTCTGGACCTAGTGGATGCACTGGGTGTCATCTTCCAAAGTTCCTCAGATTCTAAAATGGAGTGGAAGGTAGCAAATGTAACCCCACTATTTAGGAAAGGGAGGGAGAAAACAGGGAACTGTAGATCAGGTACACTGACATCGGTCACTCACTACAGAATACCGAACCTCTGACCTCTTGTAGCTGCCTCAGGTGAGTTTCTGAATGCTGTTGTTGGGTCTCACGACCGTAATGCCATTGAACGTCAAGGATAGGTCGTGAGACTCTTATGTAGGGGATAGTGATTTTCTGGAACATTTGTGGTGTGAATGTTACTTGCTGCTTATCAGCCCATCCCTGAACGTTGTCTGCATGCAGGCATGGACTCGCCCATTTGCTAATGTATTGGAAATAGGATTGAACATTGTGGAATCAGAGGTGAACAACCTCACTTCTGAGCTTAATGATGAAGCAGCTGAAGATGGTTAGGCCCAGGACACTGCCCTGAGAAGCTCCTGCAGTGAAGTCCTGGGGCTGGGAGGATTGACATCCAACAACCACAACCACCTTCCTTTGTACAAGGTACAACTCCCACCACTGGAGTATCTCCCTTTGATGCCTATTTTCACCAGAGCTCCTTGATATCACACTCAGTCAAACGCTGCGTTGATGTCAAGGGCAGTCACTCTCACCTCACCTCTGGAACTCAGCTCTCTGGTCCGTGTTTGGATCAAGGCTGTGATGAAGTCTGGAGTCAAGTAGTCCTGGCAAAACCCAAAGTGAGTGTCAGTGAGTAGGTTACTGGTGAGTAAGTACTGCTTGCAGACACTGTCCATGATACGGTCCATCACTTTACTGATGATTGAGAGTGGACTGATTGGGCTGTAATTATCTAGATTGGATTTGTCTCAGGCCTTGTGAACAGGACATCTCAAGGCAAACTTCAACATCATTGGATAAGAGATGATATTGAAACTATGCTGGACCAGCTTGGCAAAAGACACTGCTGGTTTGGGAGTGCAGGTTTGCAGTACAACAGCCAGGATGCACACACCCAGTATTACAAAAGCTAGATACAGAGTCATAGACTCATACAGCATGGAAACAGGCCCTTCAGCCCAACTCATCCATGCCAACCAAGAAGCCTACCTGAGCTAGTCCCATTTGCACATGTCTGGCCCATATCCCTCTGAACCGTTCCAATCTGTGTACCTGTCCAAATGTCTCCACTGCTTCCTCTGGCAGCTCGTTCCACATACCCACCACCCTCTGTGTGAAAAAGTCGTCCCTCAGGTCCCTTTTAAATCTCTCCCCTCTCACCTTAAACCTATGTCCTCTAGTTTTAGACTTCCCAACCCTGAGAAAAAGACGGTGATCATTCACATTATCTCTGCCCCTCATGATTTTATAAACCTCTATAAGGTCATCCCTCAGCCTCCTACACTCCAGGGAAAACAATCCCAGCCTATCCAGCTTCTCCTTATAACTCATGCCCTCCATTCCCGACAATATCCTTGTGAATATTTTCTGCACCCTTTCCAGCTTAATGACATCCTTCCTATAGCCTAGTGACCAGAACTGCACACAATACTCCAAGTGTGGACTCACCAATGTCTTGTACAGCTATAACGCAATGTCCTAAGTCTTGTACTCAATGTCCTGACTGATGAAGACAAGCATGCCATCTACCTTCTTCACCACCCTCACTACCTGTGTCGCCACTTTTAGGGAACTATACCCTTGTACCCCGAAGTCTCTCTGCTCTGTAACACTCTCCATGGCTCAGCCAGTTACTGTATAGGTCCTGCCCCGACTTAACTTGCTAACATGCAACACTTTGCACCTGTCCAAGTTGAACTCCATCTGCCATTCCTTGGCCCACTTTCCCAGTTGATCTCAATCCTGTTGTAATCTGAGACAACCTTCTTCACTGTCCACTATGCCACCAATTCTGGTGTCACTTGCAAACTTACTAACCATGCCACCTATATTCTCATCCATATTGATCATAAAGATGACAAACGGAAGGGACCCAGCACTGACCCCAGTGCACACTGCTGGTCACAGGCCTCCAATCCGAAAAGCAACCCTCCACTACCACCCTTCCAGCGTCTCAGAGGCCTCCATCAGCTGAACACTCAGATTTCTCTTTCCAAGAGGAATGAGCCACAGCTTGCTCAACTATTCTTCGCGGGTATAACCTCTCAGTTCCGATATCATTCTAGTTTTTGTTGCACACTCTCCAGAGCAAGTCAACAATTAGAATTGTTCACCACGCTCAGGCTATGATTTAACTGAGGCACTGGATTAGAACATAGAACACAGATCATAGAACAGTACAGCACAGAAACAGGCCCTTAAGCCCACCATGTCTGTGCCAAACACGATACCGAATTAAACTAAGTCCCATCTTCTGCACATGATCCCTCCATTCCCTGCATATTCATGTGTCTATCTCAAAGCCTCTTAAATGCTTCTATCATATCTGCTTCCACCGCCACCCCTGGCAGCCTGTTCCAGGCACCCACCACTCTCTTTTATAAAAAAAACTTGCCCACACATCTCCTTTAAACTTTCCCCTCTCACCTTAAATGCAGGTCCTCTAGTATTTGACATTTCTACCCTATCTACACCTCTCATCATTTTATAAATTCCTGTCAGGTCTCCCCTCAGCCTCCTCTGCTCCAGGAAATCAGGTTCTGGTGGGCGGCCAAGGAAAAGCCTGCTGCATCAGGAGAGGGTATTAGTTAAAGAGCACCTCACTGAAGGGGGTGGGGATGGGGCTACTAGAAATGGAGTCTACTAGAGAGGAAAATAGAGGGATATGGGCATTCTGTAGGTAGGAGAGAATAGCTATGTCAGCGCAACATTGTGGGCGGAAGGGCCTGTTCTGTGCTGTAGTGTTCTATGTTCTGTGTTCTGTGAGTCCACAACCTGGGAACTGCTCAGGTACATCCCCTTTGAGTATTCACAGCACTGTAACTCTGACACTTAGCTGACAATGTTGAAAATTGACCTGTTCTTAAAAAGCAGAACAAATTCATTCTGTATGTTTTTTACAGAATCAGCCCAGTCGCTATCATCTGACAACTGATGGAAGGTGTCAGTCAGCTGTACGCAATCCAAGACTCCACAGCTGGCATCCAGATGTGGATTCCCCATATCCGGCCTCTTCTGAAGCTTCACACATCAGGTGTACAAGGATCTGGAAGGAACACTGCAAACCAGGCGACATGTAGTAAGCTCCCGATCATTTTTTAAGCAGTGGATAAAAATGTGATGGAATTTCCGGGTAGCCTGCGTCCTGCCACACAAAAAGCTGGAGGGAATCAGCA
Organism: Pristis pectinata; assembly: GCF_009764475.1. NCBI lineage: Eukaryota > Metazoa > Chordata > Chondrichthyes > Rhinopristiformes > Pristidae > Pristis > Pristis pectinata. Next base: position 2,738,503 of record NC_067426.1, read on the forward strand.
GGTCAGGCAGCATCTATGGAGGTCCTCTGCCCCTTTTCTGCCTCCTTCTGATCTACCCAGTTCTTCCTACACCTACCCCAGCCCCCATCACCCCGTTTCTTTCCCCTCCCCCACCCTCTCCATCTGTCCGTCACCCACACACCCCTCCCACTGGTTCCCCTCCCCTGCCGTTCCCCTCTGCCCTCCCCACCTTGATTCCACGCTCCACCTTCCTGTCCTGCCGGACTCCATCGTCTTCAGCCATTTGCCGCTTCCACACATCAACACCCCGGCCTCTGTCGCTATTCCCACCCTCCCCTCCTCTATCTGCCTATCACCCCCTCACCTGGATCCACCCATCACCTGCCAGCTCTTGCTCCACCCCTTCCCTCCACCTCTTTATACCGGCTATCTTTCAGTCCAGATGAAGGGTCTCGACCTGAAAACGTCGACTGTCCGTTTCCATCCACGGACGCTGCTCGACCCACTGGGTTCCTCCAGCAGATTGTGTGTTGCTCCAGATTCCAGTGTCTGCCGTCTCCTGTGTCTGTATTTTGCCTCAGTCACCCTCACCTCGATTTGGTGCCAACAACAAATTTTAAATTGTTCTTCTGATTCCTGATTTTATGAGCAAATGGTGAATGTTGTCCCAGTACTAAACCCTACTGGACACTCCCAGCATCTTTGAGTAAGTGTCTTTAATCTCTTCCATGCAGCTTGTAAACTATTCTGCTCGTGATTGCACATTCTCTGACAGACTCATGCCTCTGTGTGGGCCTTTATCAGACCTTTTGAAAATGCAGAAAGACTCTACCAAATAAAAGTGTAACCTTTAAAAAGCAACTTTATTGCAGAAAATAAAAATGAAATGACAAGGAACAGCAGTGTCTGTACAAACGCTGTGATGTTTATAATGTAATTTACATTGACCTGAATCCATACCAGCTCCACGGACCCAGAATAAGGACTGAAATTCTCTGTGGCATTTGGGCTGATTCAGCTTTATCCTGTTGACTAACTAATAGTGACAGAGTACTGTATATGTCTAAATAAATCTGGAATGCAAAAACATGGTTAAGAAGTGTTGATAAGAGAATTTCCACATAGGAATTTTCTCAAACACTTGTTTCCTGTGGTGAATGAAATTTATTTAATGGGAAGCCAAACTATTCATGAACACCTCCAACTGGTTGATGGAGCACGGCTTTGAAGGTGAGTTTGGAGGGAAGAGTCATAGGACATACAACATAGAACACACAACACACAACATACAACGGTACAGTACAGGAACAGGCCCTTTGGCCCATGATGTCTGTGATGCCAAATTAGACAAATCCTTTTTGCCTGCACATGATCCCTATCCATGCATCCCCCACATATTCATGTGTCTGCCTAAAAGCCAATTGAACATCACTTTTGTATCTGCCTCCACCACCACCCCTGGCAGCCTGTTCCCAGGCCCCCACCACACTCTGTGTAAAAATGTTGCCCTGCACATCTCCTTTAAACTTTCACTCTCTCACCTTAAAACTGTGGCCTCTAGTATTTGACATTTCTACCCTGGGAAAAAGATTCTGGCTGTCCACTGCATAATCTTGCAAACTTCTATCAGGTCTCCTCTCAGCCTTCAATGCTCCAGTGAAAACAATCCCAAGTTTGTACAACCTCTCCTTACAGCTAATACCCTCTGATCCAGGTAACATCCTGGTAAACCTCTTCTGCACCCTCTCCAAAGCCTCCACATCCTTCCTGTAATGGGATGACCAGAAATGCACGCAATACTCCAAGTGCAGCCTAACCAAAGTTTTCTACAGCTGCAACATGACTTCCTGACTCTTGTACTCAGTGCCCCAACGATGAAAGCAAGCATGTTGCACACCTTCTTTACCAGTCAAGGGGAGGTGAAGGTGATCAGTAGAAGTTCATCTCCATTCAGCCTCAGAAGGCTGACATCTGCATGTATAACCCCCTCTGTCATAAAATTAATTTCAAGATGTGAAATAGGAGTATACTCTTGGAATGCTTAACACATTGCTCTAAAAGTGCACAGGTCAGAATAATGTTTGTGCTTCCATACAACAATGCTGAACTGCCTGAAGAATAATTGAACAATATGTTCCATGATCTAGCCAGGAGGCAATTAATTTAGGGCTTTCCTCCATAATTACATCAAATCCCATTTATGTTGGAACCTTAAACTAAAATCTTGTCTGTCTTCTCAAGTGGAAATAAATGATTTCATGGATTATTTCAAAGAAGGTTTGGGGTTTTCCCGGAATACTGGAGCCAATAGTTATCCTACAAGTCATGTGACAAGATATCTGACTGTGTCACATTGTTGTTTATGGGAGTTTGCTGTGTATAAGTTGATTGCTGCATTTGCAACAAGTTAACATTGACTACCCTTCCAAAGGACTTCATTGGATGTAACGTGCTTTGGGATGTCCAGTAAGGGCTGGAGGAATCTATCTTTTTATACTTTAAGCAATTAAAGCCATGTACTTCTGGAGATTAGCAAGCAACACTGTCCTCTGTTGTGGCTACTGTTTTGGTCATTGGAGTGTTATGATTTGGTTCTGCAGAGACCTGCTCAGCAAGGGATGGGAACATTGTTTTCCGTCTGTACTCCTCGCTCCATAAGACCATGAGATGTAGGAGCAGAATTAGGCCATTGAGCCCATCGAGTCTACTCCGCCATTCAATCGTGGCTGATTATTTTTTTCGTAACCCTCCACCCCCTTACCAATCAAGAACCTATCAATCTCTGGCTTAAATACACCCAATGACTTGGCCTCCACAGCCGTCTGTGGCAATAAATTCCACAGATTCACCACCCTCTGGCTGAAGAAATTCCTCTTCACCTCAGTTCTAAAGGGACGTCCCTTTATTCTGAGGCTGTGCCCTGGGATCCTAGACTCTCCCACTGATGGAAACATCCTCTCCACATCCACTCTATCCAGACCTTTCAGCATCTGACAGGTTTCAATGAGATCCCCCCCTCATCCTTCTGAAGGAAGGAAGAAGAAGAAGAAGAAAGCTGGGGTCATAAGAAGTAAAACACAGGTTCACAGAATGAGAATGGTGTAGAAGAAGTTAAATTGTGAATTGTTCTATAAACCTAAAATGACTGCACTGAGACCAGTTCTCCTGGTATATTTATATATGAAGTCACTGGGCATTAAGACCACTTATTAGGATCTGCTGTATGTCCAGCTGGGAAAATTAACTGTAAATCTGTTGAATACTGCCTGCTCCTGCTCAAACTCCCCACATTGGCTTTGCGCAGTAACAATTTTCTTGCAACAAGGGATTCGTACTGTGGGTCAATGAGATGTGCTGTGTCCACCCGCTCAATGTGGGTGGCTAAGGCCACCTGGATTCATCCAGAGGGCTCCCCCAACATCCACAGAAGCAGCCCTTGGGTCTGGTGTTGACTTGGAGGAGTGGTTGCTGTTGGACAACAGTTACACCAGAGCATGCTGCCTTCGGTTTTCTCGACATACCCAACTTGCGGTCCTTGGAGTGCCGATGCGACAGAAGGGAGGAAGAACTTGGTGGAGCAGGAGGGATCCTGCTGAACGTTGCTGAAAATTGTGGGCCATTGATGTCCGCCTCAGAGTTACAGAGTAGAAGGAGACCATTGGGCTGTCTGCTCAGAACCAGCCCTAGGTGAGAATAATTCAGCAGTCCCACTGCTCCAACCTCAGCCCATGACCCTGCAAATACTTTCCTGTCCAGTCCTTCTCCAGCCTCCTGTTGAATGCTTCAATGCACACTGCCTCCAGCACTCCCACTGACAGGTCATCCCAGACCCCAACCACACCCTGTGAAAATCAAAACACAAGAGACTGCAGATGCTGGAATCTGGAACAACACACAAAGTGCTGGAGGAACTCAGTGGGTCAGGCAGCATCTGTGGAGGGAAATGGATTGTCAACGTTTCAGCCTGACCCGCTGCGTTCCTCCAGCGCAGCTCCTCCTGGTCCTCCTGTGTTGCTCCTGTGGAAGTCAAAATGTTTTTCTTCATGTCATTTCTGACTCTTTTGCCAATCACCTTTATTCTACATCCACTGGATCCTGACTATCTGACCATGTAGTCCTGACCACGTAGATGCCACGGCCAAGAAAGCTCACCAACACCTCTGCTTCTTCAGGAAGATAAAGAAATTTGGCGTGTGCCCTTTGACACTCACCAATTTTTATCGATGCACCATAGAAAGCATTCTATCTGGATGCATCACGGCTTGGTATAGTAACTGCTCTGCCCAAGACTGCAAGAAACTACAGAGAGTCATAACACAGCTCAGCAGATCAAGGAAACCAGCCTCCCCTCCATGGACTTTGTCTACACTTCTCGCTGCCTCAGTAAAGCAACCAACATAATCAAAAACCCCACCCAACCTGGACATTCTCTCTTCTCTCCTCTCCCAGCAGACAGAAGATACAAAAGCCTGAAAGCACATACCCCAGGCTCAAGGTCAGCTTCTGACTATTGAACAATTCCCTAGTACGATAAGGTGGACTCTTGACCTCGCAATTTACCTTGTTATGACCTTGCACCTTATTGTCTGCCAGCACTGCACTTTCTCAGTAACCATAACACTTTATTCTGCACTCTGTATTGTTTTTACCCTGTACTACCTCGATGCACTGTGTAATGAATTGATCAGTACAAACGGTATGCAAGACAAGTTTTTCACTGTACCTTGGTACAAGTGACAATAATACACCAATTCCAATTCCAATTCCAACTCTGATCTGCTGGAGGAAACAGATTCTCTCTATCTCCCCTGTCAGGACCCCTTGTAATAGTAAATACTTCCAGCAAATCCCCGCTGTCCTCACATCCCATTGCACTCCCATTCCATTCCCCTAAGCTCAACTCTCTATCCCTTGGCAACCGAACAGCCCCAAAACCAGTGCTCTCATCCTTCGGACAGTCACCACCCTTGCATGTGGACCACTGCTTCCTGGCAGTGACCGAGTGATACCAACCTGCACCCTAATAATACGCAACCACTTTCACACAGTCCTCTTGCTCATTTGGTTCTGACACAGGGTTCCCATTTGCTGTAGAGTTCGCACACTCCAAATTTCTTGGCGTAAGAACTGCGAGCAGAAATAGGCTATTCAGCCCCTCAAGTCTGTCCACCATTCAATACGATCAAGGCTGATCCTTACCTTCAACTCCACTTTCCTACTCAGTCCTCATATCTCCAGATTCATTCTGTGCCTAAACATCTATCCATTGCTGGCTGAAATAAATTTGAACATCCACAAAACTTGGTGAAGGGAGGGGTAGAGAGTAGGAAAAATATTCCAAAGAATCATTGCCCACTTGAGTGAAGAGATTTCTCCTTAATGACTGACCCCTCCCACTGATATTGACCCCAGGTCTGAACTCCTGCACTCTTTTAGCCTTTCTTAGGGTCTTAGAGGCAGTCATTGACAGTACTTAAACACTGGAAACAAAGTGGCCCATTCTATGTGTTTCAATCTGGTAAATTATCACCAACTTTACTGAAGTAAGGAAATTGATTCCAAGTAGGAAGTCAGACAAATGAACCTCCAAAGATCAGGTCAGCAAGTTTAATTCTCAAAAAAGTCTTTCATTGTACAAAAGCAGATTTTAATGATCTCACTACAAGTTCGAGACTGAGTCAAAGTCAAAGTCAAGTTTATTGTCATATGTTCAAGTACATGTGTGCACAGGTGCAATGAAAAACTTATTTGCAACAGCATCACAGGCACATTGCATCATTTAAGCAGCATTCACCAGGAAAAAATATAAATTAAACATAAATTCTACATAACTTTTACAAGAAAGAACACAATTAGAGCAACAAAGAAGTCTATTTTAGTGCAAAGTGATCAAAGTGGCCACAGTGTTGCTAAACTGTAGTGATTAGGGTTTTGCTGGTTGGTTCAAGAACCGAATGGTTGAAGGGAAGTAGCTGTTCTTGAACCTGGTGGTGTCGGACTTCAGGCTTCTGTACCTCCTGCCCGATGGTAGCTGCCAAGATGATGGCATAGCCCAGATAGTGGGGATCTTTGATGATGGGTGTTGCTTCTTGAGGCAGCGCCTCTTGTATAGATTACCAGTAGTGGGGAGGGACATGCCCGTAATGTATTGGGCAGAGTCATTACTTTCTGCAGATTCTTACAGTCCTGCGCATTCAAATTGTGAGTGAATAAAAATGCAACAATCTAGGCATAATTATTTTCATGTTGTAAGGCTTCTACACAAATTGCATGTATTGTATAACCAAAAGTTTACTCGAAATGCTGGCACAACACTTTGGAACATCCTGGATGTCATTTGTAACAACACTTAATGTTACAGCAATAATTGTGTTGTCTCTGCACCTGGAAATCTGACAGAAACGTCTGTATACATTAATAAAAGTGCATGCCAAGGAAAATATCTATCACATTCTGACCCCCAATTTATCTTACTATACTCCAGTAGGCAGGGTTTCAGAACCAGAAAATAGCAATCGTTAGTCATACCAGATGTGTTGTTAAAACTAGGTGAATTTCGTTACATGTTTAGCATGCTTCACTCCAGTCTGAGTGTGTTTTAATCCCATGAAACCTAGGGGTGATTCTTACAGAGGTGTATAAGGGTGATGTGTGTGTACAACGACATAGAAAGGGTGAATGCACTCAGTCTTTTCCCAGGGATAAGGAAGTCTAAGATGAGAGGGGAGAAATTTAATAGGAACTTGAGAGGCAACTTTTTTACACAGAGGGTGGTATCCATGTGGAACGAGCTGCCAGAGGAAGTGGTTGAGGCTGGTACAATAGCAACTTTTAAAAGTCAGTTTGGACAGGTACATGGATAGGAGAGGCTTAGAAGGATATGGACCAAACGCAGACAAATGGGACAAGCTTAGATGGCCATCTCGGTCAGCATGGACCAGTTGGGCTGAAGGGCCCTGTTTCTATGCTGTATAACTCTATGACCAAGTCTTCATTTCAGGAAAGCAATTCTGGCTCCAAGGAAGCACTGAGGTAAGGCTACTTGATAAGTTCACTGCTGGAAGGAGTCAAGAAATATAGGTGGACAGTATGTCTCTGTTAGTGGCCCAGCAGTCGGTGAAAATTGGTTCTGGATAATGCCCAAGTAGCTACAGAAATAACTAATAATGGCTTGGGCTTTAGTTGTTTGCATTAATATTTGAGTAGATCTAATATCACCAGCAGGAACTTTCACAGACACCGAAGCTGCTTTAAGTGAAGACTTGGTAACTATTATCAATAGCCCAATGAATCATTTTCATTATGAATTTAGTTGGCAGAACATTGAGTTTATATATTCCCTTGCATCACACTAGATAACAGCATTGACAACAATTCTGCCAACAATTATTGATTTTTGCACTTTGGTAATGATGGACATAATTCACAAATAGAGGATAAAAGGGATGGAACAATATCTCTACCCTCACAACAGGCTTCTTTATTGCATCCTGTAATGAGAACATATAAGCAGAGGTAATGTGATCTTTGGATGCTAGTTTGCTTTGGATGGGTGAGTGCATGTGATTTGCTACTAGACTAGCAGATGACATTATTTGTAATACCGCAGGAGACTTGTTTAACAGCAGAGGATGTAAATCAGATTCTCCACTCATCTGAAAACCAACGACAGCTGCCACCAAGACAAACTTCAATTATGTTCTGTCGCTGCTGATTTAGCAAAGAGTTAGTCCCCTGTAGCACCGGCTGGACATATCAACTGCTTCTCGTTCATCCAGTTGTTCCTTCTAAACTTGCCATTCCAACACATCCAGGAACTATACTCTGTGATCAACAGCCTTGAAACATGATACCCTGAGGCCTTCTTCGTCATAGCTGGTGACTTCAACCAGGCCAATTCCAGCGTGTGTTACCAAAATACTACCAACGTGTGTCCTGTCCCACCAGGGGTCCAAACACCCTCAAACCATTGCTACACAAGCATCAAAGGCACCTACCAATCACTCCCTGCCCTCACTTGGGAATCAGACCACCAGGCTGCGCTCCTTCTCCCTGCATACAAACAGAAACTGAAACAGGAGGATCTGGTACGGAGAGTCGTGCAGTGCTGGTCTGAGGAAACAGATGAGCTTCTACATGACTGCTTTGAGTCAGTGGACCGGTCCATGTTCAAAGATTCAGCTGCCAGCCTAGATGAGTATGCCACCACCATCACCAGACTTTATCAGCAAGTGTGTTGAGGACTGTGTACCAAAGAGGACATTCCGGGCATTCCCAAACCGGAAACCATGGATGAACCAGGAGATCCACTCCCTACTGAATTCCAGGAATGTGGCGTTCAAATCAGCTGACCCTGACCTGTACCAGAAATCGAGATGCAACCTCTGTAAAGCTATCAGGGATGCCAGGAGACAATACCAGTCCAAGATTGGGTCCTAGGCCAAGCATCAGCTGTGGCAGGGCTTGCATGCTGTAATGGGCTACCAAACCAAGGATGGGCAGCATCGCTGACAACAACGCATCCCTCCCTGATGAGCTCAATGCATTCTATGAACGTTGTGAACAGAAGGGCAATGAAATTGACACCACCCATTCTGACAGCCTCCAACGCACCTGTACCCACGGTCACCATTGCAGACGTCAGATCAGCCTTCCGGAGAGTGAACCCATGAAAAGCATCTGGGCCAGAAGGAGTCCCCAGCCATGTCCTTAGATCATGCACGGATCAGCTGGTGGGGTATTTGCAGACATCTTTAACCTCTCCCTACTTCAATCTGAAGTTCCCACCTGTTTTAAGAAGATCACTAGCATTCTAGTGCCAATAAAAAATAAGGTAACGTGCCTTAATGACTTCCGCCCAGTGGCTCTGACATCCACCAACATGAAGTGCTTCGAGAGGCTGGTCATGGCATGCATTAACTCCAGCCTCCCAGACAACCTCAACCCACTTCAATTTGCCTACCACCAAAAAAGGTCCACAGCAGATGCTATCTCCCTGGTCCTACACTCATCTCTGGAGCATCTGGATAACAAAGACACCTAAGTCAGACTCCTATTTATTGAACAAAGCTCCACCTTCAATATGATAATTCCAAACAAACTCATCTCCGAACTCCTAGACCTGAGACTCAGCACCTCCCTTTGCAACTGGACCCTTGATTTGCTGACCAACAGACCACAATCAGTGAGGATAGGCAGCAACACCTCTGCCACGGTCATCCTCAACACTGGTGCCCCACAAGGCTGTGTCCTCAGCCCCCTACCTTACTCCCTATACACTCACAACTGTGTGGCCAGATTCTGCTCTAACTCCATCTACATGTTCACAGGTAATTCCACCGTAGTGGGCTGGATCTCAAATAATGACAAGACAGAATACAGGAAGGAGATAGAGAGCCTAGTGGCATGGTGCCATGACACCAAACTTTCCCTCAACATCAGCAGAACATAAGAATTGGTCATTGACTTCAGGAAGCAGGGCAGAGCAGATGCCCCTGTATGTATCAATGGTGCTGAGTTGGACATGGTTGAGAGGTTCAAGTTTCTAGGTGTAAATATCACCAATAGATGTCCTGGTCTAACTGTGTAGATGCCATGGCCAAGAAAGCTCACCAGCACCTCTACTTCCACAGAAGGCTAAGGAAATTCGGCATGTCCCCGTCGACCTTCACCAATTTTTATAGATGCATCACAGAAAGCATCCTATCCTGATGCATCACGGCTTGGTATGGCAACTGCTATGTCCAAGACTGCAAGAAATTGCAGAGAGTTTTGGACACAGCTCAGTCCATCTGAAAACCAGCCTCCTCTCCATGGACTCTGTCTATGCTTCTCCCTGCCTCGGTAAAGCAGCCAATATAATCAAAGTCTCCTCCACCCTAGACATTCTATCTTCTCCCCAATTCCATCAGGCACGATATACAGTACAAAAGCTTGAAAACACGTACCACCAGGCTCAAAGACAGCTTCTATCCCGTTGTTGTAAGACTCTTGAATGAACCTCCTGTACATTGAACATGAACTTTAGATTTCCCAGTCTACCGCATCATGGACCTTGCACCTCATTGTCTGCCTGCACTGCACTTTCTCTGTAAGTGTAACACTGTATTCTGCATTCTGTTATTGCTTTTCCCTTGTGCTACCTCAAAGTACTCATTGAACATGGAACAGTACAGTACAATGTTAGGGACTCAGTGAAGTCCCTTTAAGATAGAGAGTGTGTGTGTATGTGTGTGTGGGGCGTGCTTACGTCAATAGAAGATAAAGGACATAATGACGTTGTTGGAGAAGTCAGAAGAAGAAGGAGAGAGAGAGAGAGAGACGAGAGAGAGACACCAGCCTGCTAGTTTTCTCTATCGATGGATGAGAAACAATACTGTGTTTGCCACTGAAATCCATGTTATGGAAGTTGGAAGTAATCCGGTGGAGTTCACTTTGTTGCTGACCTGTAGAAGGAAACAGGTATTTGTGTGTGGACGACCACGATTCGGATGCTTTTCGGGGTGAGGAAGTCACTACCGAGTAAACGCTGGAGTGTCGTTTGGGTTCCATCGTGGAACATTTGGATTTCGTATTTACTCTCCCTATGTTTCTCTCCATCTACGTCTTATCTTCAGACAACGGTGGTTGTTGAAGAAGCCCTTGCTCATGTTTCACCTTATGGCTTGCGGAACTGAACTTTAAGAACCATTCCGGAACTGGGAGTTTTGGACTTTGTCACACACACACACGACGAGTTTAGTTTTGGGGTTAACGTTCGAGGTTTAACATTTTTGAATTCTAACATACTAACATTTTTACTTTTATTTTACGTATTATCATAAGTAGTGATTAATAAAATAGTTTTTAACACTAAATCATGCTCAGTGTGTTTCTTTTGTTGCTGGTTCGTGACAACAGTAACAGACCCTCTGGCCCATGATGTTATGCCACACTAATTAACTTAGTAATCAAATGCCCAACTAAACTAATCCCTTCTGCCTACACAACGTCCATATCCCTCCATTCCCTGCACACTTGTGTGCCTATCTAAGAGCCTCTTGAATGACACTGTTGTATCTGCCTCCACCACCACCCTTAGCAATGTATTCCAGGCACCCACCGTGGTTTGTGTAAAGCACTTGCCCTGCACATTCCTTTGAACTTACCCCCTCTCACCCTAAATGCATGTCCTCTGGTATTAGACATTTCAACCGTGAGAAAAAGATACCAGCTGTCTACTCATTCTACGCCTCTCATATCTTATAAACTTCTATCGGGTCTCCCCTCAGCTCTCTGCCGCGCCAGAGAAAACAACCCAGTTGTCCAACCTCTCCTTATAGCACATGCCTCCCTAATCCAGGCAGCATCCTGGTAAACCTCTTCTGCACCCTCTCCAAAGCCTCCACATCCTTCCTGAAATGAGGCGAACAGAATTGAATTCAATACTCCAGATGTGGCCCTAACTAGAGTTTTATAAAACTGCAACATAACTTCCCGACCCTTGAACTCAGTTCCTCAACTAATAAAGGCAGGCATGCCCTATGTCTTCCTTACTACCCTATCAACCTGTACAGCCTTTTTCAGGGAGCTATGGACTTGGACCATAAGTCCCTCTGCACATCCACACTGTTAAGGGTCCTGCCATTAACCGTGTACTGTCCCTTTACATTTGATCTCCCGAAGTGCAACACTTCACATTTGGCCATTTCTCAGCCCATATCTGCAGCTGCAATGATCTATATCCCCACTGGATCCTTTTGCCAGTCTTCTACACCATCCACAGCTCCACCAACCTTCGTATTGTCTGCAAACTTATCAACCCACCCAGGTACATTTTCATCCAGGTCATTTATATACATCACAAACAGCAGAGGTCCCTGACGGATCCCTGCGGAACACCACTAGTCATGGACCTCCAGCCAGAATAAGTTCCATCGACCATTATCCTCTAACTTCCATGACCAAGCCAATTCTGAATCCAAACGGCCAATTCACCATGGATGCCATGTATCTTAGTCTTCTGGGTGAGCCTCCCATGAGGGACCTTGTCAAATGCCTTACTGAAATCCATGTAGACAACATCCACAGCTCTACCTTCATCAATAACCCTCATCACCTCCTGACATGTTTTGAAATGATCCATATGGATGGCTTGCAAAACTAACTTTTGTACTGTATCTCAGTACGTGTGACAAAAAAAAAACAATATCATCCCTGATTGGTTCCCTCCTTGCTTCATCCATCAACTTGAAGTTACCCAAAACTCTGAAGCCCACCTACCGACTCCCTTTCACCCATCCCCCTGTGATCATTAGCCCCTGCTGGCTGCCAGTTAACCAATCTATCCATGGCCTTGGCCCTCCCTATCTCCAGAACTTCCTCCAGCACTATAATTGGACTCCTCCAGTTCTGAAATTCCTCAATTTTTCTTTCCAAAATGGGTGGTCCTGCCAACATTTGTTGAAATCCTGAGATCCAGATTTCCTTCCCTAGATTTCTCTGTGTTGTCTTAATTTTTTCCTTTAAAGATGTTAATCAAACCTCCCTATTTGATTATGTTTTTGTTTGCCTGCTCAAAGAGCTCCTAACTTGGCTCATAGAATATACAACAGCGCAAGAACAGGCCCTTCGGCCCACCACGTCTGTGCTGACCATGATGCCAAATTAAACTAATCCCATCTGCCTGTACATGATCCACACACCCCCATTCCCTGCCTGTTCATGTACCTGTCTAAATGCCCCTTACACACCACTATCACATCTGCTTCCACCACCATGCCAGGCACCCACCACTCCCTGGAGATAAAAGCTTGCCTCACACATCTCCTTCAAACCTCCATAAAGCTATGCCCTCTAATATTTGACATTTCTACCCTGGGGAAAAGACTCTATCTACCCTATCTATATATATAAAATCTATATTTTATAAACTTCTATCAGGACACCCCTCAGCCCCAGATATGGCGGAGAAAACAATCCAAGTCTGTCCAACCTCTCCTTATTGCTCAGAGTCAGTTATCTTGAGGTGTGTTTGCTGCATTCGAGGCACTACATCAATATATCTTGTTGTTGGTCTCACAAGCCCTATGAATTAACAGGCACACCGTCAGCTCTGATGGTGCTGACAGGGTGCTTCCAATAACATCAGCACATATTTCTGGTGATGACTCCCACCATTATTTCCCACAAGTGTCTGTGTCAACCTGCCCATGGTATCAAACAGGAGTTCTATGGTGTGTGGCCATCAGAAAGAGTTTGATGTGGAGATCACCTTCTTAGAGCTCAATATAGTAAGACAGTAACCCAGACTGTGTGTTAGACTTTTATCCTTATTGAATCTGAAGATGAAAACATTTGGAGCTTTAGAAAAATCAAAGCACTTTTCATCACATTAATTCCACGGCATTTTTACTGATCTCCTACAGAGTCGTGGCTGGACCCAGGCTGATGTCAGCTGCATTATGCAGTGATGTCAGCTCCAGTGGAGACTGTTGCTAGGAGCTGTGTGTCGAACCCCTGGTGTGGAGGCAGATCTGATAGAGCAGAGAGGTGCAATGGAAAGGAGTTTGGATGTAAACCAGGACATGTAGTCAGGAATTCTGTGGCATGGTGAATATTTTTTATGCAGCGTAAGATTGAATTGATATGTGGAATTGCAAAGGAAATGCAATTAACACCCACGACACGTTGCATGCTCCTGTGCATGTAACCCATCCCCATTTGAAGGATTCTGGACACCCAGCTTTCAGAGCAACCAGCAGATAAGGCACACTGGACATTCTTCTATGTTCCTGGATGGCATTCCTGTGAGTACCTGTTAGTGTGGGACAGCCCCTCTTGGAAGAGGAAAGGTCTAACTGAGCACCCCTGAAAGAGACTGTCCTTCCGTACACCAAGCATGAGAGTCTGTTGAAGAAGGTCACAATGGATCCGCTCCAATACTTTGGTGGGTCAGAGTTTTCAGCCATTTTGGGTGAGTCTGATTCCTCTTCTGGGAAGGGGGAGCCCAGCCACTTCCGAAGGACGTGAGAGATAGGAGGAGGAGTCAGCTTTCACCTCCTTGAACCTGCCGTTCAGCACGATCATGTCAAATCATGTGTATCCACCCGATCCCCATGTTCCACATCACCCTCAGCGTTCAAAAGCACATCGATCCTAACTTCAAATAAACTCAATGTGCACAGGCCTGCATTTCTAGACTCTGCAGTCAAAGGATTGGTTCATAAGGAAAGAAAATTTATGTAAAAGCACGGAAGCACTCAGGTTTAAGCAGTAACGTAAAAGAAACACATTTAACCAATGCAAATGAATGAATTTGGAATGCAAACTGGATATTCAACATCTTATTCAAAGTTGATTCTGAAGACACATTGCATTGTGTAATACAGCAGTGGAAAGAAATTTGCTTTTGCATCTCGTTACTTTCAACTTCCTTTGTACATCTGCTTTTTTTTTGCAGCAAATAGAATCAAAGTGCAGAAGTTGAGAATGTGTGGCATCCAGTCTCTTGCAAAGACTATTTTTTTCCTTGTCATAGAGTCACAGAGATATTCAACATTGAAACAGCCCGTCAAGTCCATGCTGAACATCGACCACATACTTACAGATATCCGACATTAATCCCATATTGCTGTCATCTCACCCACATACTGCGGGCAATTTGCAATGACCAATTAACTTACCAACCCCCATGCCTTTGGGATGTGAAAGGAAAGCGGACAGGGAGAACTCACAGGGAGAACATGCAGACTCCACATAGACAGCACCTGAGGTCAGGATTGACCCTGGGTCTCAGGAGCTGCAAAGCAGCAGCTCTCTGAGCTGTGCCACTGTGACACTCCTTATACTTTTCATTGTTACTTAGTTCATTCATGTAATCATTGCCTCCATTAATTGTTTGATTTTCTGGTGAAATGTGGCTGCAGGTAACTTGTTCCAACATTTGGTAGTCATAACGGTTAGTATAACACTATTATAGCGCCAGCGACCCGGGTTCAATTCCGGCCGCTGTCTGTAAGGAGTTTGTACATTCTCCCCGTGTCTGCGTGGGTTTCCTCCGGGTGCTCTAGTTTCCTCCAACATTCCAAAGACGTACAGTTTAGGAAGTTGTGGGCATGCTATGTTGGCGCCGGAAGCGTGGAGACACTTGTGGCGACACATTTCACTGTGTGTTTTGATGTATAAAGATATCTTATCTTTTATTATTGCCACATGTCCTGAGATACAGTGAAGAGCTTTTGTTTGCTTGCCATCCATACAGATAATTCTGTACCTAAGTACATTGAGGTATTACAGATGGAAAACAATAACAGAATCAGAACCAGATTTATTATCACTGACATAAATTACATGAAATTTGTTGCTCTGCAGCAGCAGTACAATGCAAAATATAAAATTATTATGAATTACGAAGATAAATAAACAGTGCAAGGTAGTGTCATGGGTTCATAAACCATTCAGAAATCTGATGGCACAATATATAGAGAAAGTACAGTGCAGGTAGACAAATAAAGTGCAAGGGCCACGGTGAGGTAGATTGTCAGGTCAAAAGTTCATCTTTATTGTGCAAGCATCTGTTCAAGAGCCTTATAACGGTGGGATAGAAGCCGTCCTTGACCCTGGTAGTACATGTTCTCAGGCTTTTGTATCTTCTGCCTGATGGAAGCGGGGAGACGAGAGAATGACCGGGTCTCTGAGTTAGTAAGAAGAAAGAATTAACATGAAAGGTTATTGATCCAAAACATTAACTCTGTTTCTCTCTCCACAGATGCTGCCTGACCTGCTGAACATTTTCAGCATTTACTATTTTTATTTCAGATATCCAGCATCTGGACTTTGTTGCATTTCTAAGAAAAGAACGATTTGCATTCCTGGAATGTCCCTCACATTCTGTCCTGAGCAACCCAAAACGTTTCACCGCAGTGAAGTATTTTGAAGTGTGGGCACAGTTGCAATGCAGTTGGTTGGTACACAGCAAGATCCCACAAACAAACATGGGATTGTGACCAGATGACTGGCTTTAGTTGTTACTTTGTGGGTGTAAGTATTATAGAACATAGAACAGTACAGCACAGAAACAAGCCCTTTGGACCACGATGTTGTTCTGAACTAATTAAGCTAATGACTCCTAATCTTTTTTACCTGCCCACGGTCCATATCCCTCCATTCTCTGCATATTCATGTGCCAATATAAGAGCCTCTTAAATACCTCGATTGTATCTGCCTCCACCACCACCACCCTTGGCAGCACATTCCAGGCACCCACCACTCTCTGTGTAAAAAACTTGCCCCACACATCTCCTTTGAACTTTCCCCCTTCACCTTAAATGCATATCCTGTAGTAATAGACATTTCAACCCATGGAAAAAGATACCAGCTGTCTACCCTATCTATGCCCCTCATAATTTTATAAACTTCTATCAGGTCTCCCCTCAGCCTTCACCGCTCCAGAGAAAACAACCCTAGTTTGTCCAACCTCTCCTTATAACACCTACCCTTTAATCCAGGCAGCATCCTGGTAAACCTCTTCTGCACCGTCTCCAAAGCTTCCTATAATGAGGCAACCAGAACTGAATGCAATACTCCAAATACTCCAAATACTGCCTGGCCAGAGTTTTATAAAGCTGCTACATACCTTCCTGACTCTTGAACTCAGTGCCTTGACTAATAAATGCAAGCCTGCCATATGCCTCCTTTACCACCCTATCAACTTGTGCGACTACTTTCAGGGAGCTATGGACTTGGACTCCAAGATCCCTCTGTGCATCAATATTGTCGAGACTAGGTTTTCTCATTAATCAGCATTGAGAGGCATTTGAGCCTCATGCCACCAAAGTAAAGTAACAATCTTGTGCAGGTTTTTGCAGTCGGGTTTTGCATCAAAAATGAAGCTAACAGTAAGAGTGAATCAAGCTGTCTGTGAGTGAGTGAGTGAGCTGCAGCGATCCGTCTCCTTCAAAATTGGTGCCTTTGATGACAAAAGTAATAAAAATGAATCCCTCCAACATTTAAAGGCACCATAACCAGTCAATATCATGGTCGGGGAGGCTGTAAATGTGTCCGTGCCCTACAGTCAAGTCCTGTGGGAGAGCTGAACTTTAAACAGAATTGAAGCCCATCTTCCTTCCCAATTTACATACCACAGAAGTGGATCAAACACAGCTGCGAGGAGAGTCAGAGATGGAGTCTGAACATCTGGCATCTGAAAATTAAAAGTTTGAATTTTTATTGGAAGGTGAATAGGTGAATGAGGCTTTTGTCTGACTAAAATAATTTGATTCCTGAACCCTGTAAAGTAACATTCATGTGATAATATCAAGAGTCATCCTCATCAGATGCAGAGATGCTTCAACACACCAATTACAGATTGCACTGTGAATAATCCCATTGTTTTGATAAAGATTTGTTCACCCTATTTGTTACTGTTTCAATGAAATATTGCCATAATAATTCAGGAAAGCACGATTAATGTTTAACATGATTAGTATTAAGACATATTCAAATAGGGTAATGGATGTTGCGATCTACCAACCCATGGTGTCTCTTAGCACGTTTCAACAAAGATACTTGATACTTGATTTAAAATGATTACAAGTTCCAGGGAGTACCAAGATTTCAATCATGTATCTTTTTGTTACACAAAACTTGGTGATGTTGTTGATAGGAGGATGGTCTTATGTTCCAGAATGATATTGATGAGCTGGCAAATTGGGCAGAGCATTGGCAGATGGAATTTAATCCTGGTAAGTGTGATGTGATGCATTTTGGGAGGTCACTAACAGTAGGACGTACACCAAGAATGGTATGTCCTACCCTGATTGATATTGAGGAACAGAGGGACCTTGGTGTACAAGTCCATAGATCGGGAAAGGTGGCAGCACAGGCTGTGAAGAAGGCATGTGGGATGCTGTCCTTCATTAGCTGAGTCTAGAATAAAAGACCATGGAGGTCATGGTACAACTCTATGAAACTTTGGTTCGGCCACAGCTGGTGTACTATGTCCACTTCTGGTTGACACACTGCAGGAAGGATGTGGTTGCACTGGAGAGGGTGCAGAGGAGATTTACCAGAATGTTGCCTGGGATGGAACATTTCAGTAAGGAGGAGAGACTATACAGGCCATAGAGAAGAGTATAAAATTATGAGGGGCATAGACAGGGTTGATATTGAGAAACTTTTCCTCATAACAGAGACATCTAAAACCAGTGGTTGTAGGTTTAAGGTTAGGATTAAGAGATTTAGAGGGAATCTGAGGAAATATTTTTTTCACCCTGAGGGTAGTTGGAATCTGGAATGCACTGCCTGAGGGGATGCTGAAAGCAGGTACCCTCACAACATGTAAAAAGTATCTGAACAAACACTTGAATCATCAGGGCTATAGACCAGGTGCTGGGATGCACCTGGGATTAGTATTGATGGGTACTTGATGTCAGTGTGGACATGGTTGGTCCATGGGCCTGTGTTTGTGTTGGATGTCTCTGTGACTCTGAGAGCAATAACAGAATCCCCTGAGGATCAAAAGAAGGGAAGGTACCAGAGCCAAGTGCCCATGGAAATATTTGAAACATCAGACAATGAAAGATACATTTTCTGATTTTCTGAGCTCAAAGATCCTGCACTGGGGAGGGACAAAGAGAGATCCTCAGCAGAATCCTCTCTGGTTAATGAACATGGGGTCAGGTCCTTTTTGTATCAATTGGAGTAATGTTGGAAATCCAAAACAAAGACAGAAAACACCAGAAGCACACATGTTTTCTCACTTTTCTAGTTCTGATGAAGAATCAATGACCTGAAACGATGCACTCTCTTTCTCCCTCCATCTGTGCTGCCTGACCTGATGGGTATTTTCAGCATTTTCTGCTTTTGTTCCTTGTGTTAATCCTGAGTTTGATCTTTTTCAGAAATGCACTTGACTCTCAGTTCCCCAGAGTATCTGAGGAGGGTGCCTCCATGGATAACACCAGAGTACAGTTAATACAAAGGTTAATATAAAACTCACCAACAATGTTGGACATTACCTCATTATTTGTTAAAATGCTCAGCCACATCAGTTTGTTTTATTGGTTGGCTTGTGCTTCTCCAAGACATCGGCAATAGGTGTAGAAAGAGCTTGTCGTGCAAAGATAAGGCATTTTGCCTCTCTACTTCATCGAACAGGCTCAGTGGAATCCTGGAGGAAGAGACTTTTAAACCTTACACAGATAATTCATAAACTGGTAAATCAGTACTGGATAATCAAGAACTGACTGTACACTTAAGCTGATCTTCATTCTCAATAGGGGCACTTCATACAGGTAGAAATATCCTCCTGGTTTGATTTGCAGAAATGGGATCACAGCCAGTCAGGGATCCTGAAACAATCATGGCCCAGGATTTATTCTTCAGCCTGTGGCAGCTGTGTTCAATCATCCTGCCTTCCCCATGTTCAGTCATCTGGATGCCTTGTTACAGTGAATAAGGCAGGTTTAGGAGTGGGGTGCTGTTAACTCTTCAGGCTGAGCCTGTGGCAAGTTAAAATTCTTCAGAAATGAGGCGCCTTGCTCCAACATGTCTCCAATTTCTGGTTTTAATGGAAGTGAGCTGGGGTGTGTGGGATGGGGAGTGACTATGGTTTTAACTGGTAATTGGTATGATTACCCATCATCGATCCATCCCCACCATCCGGGCCGTGCCATCTTCTCACAGCTCCCATTGGGCAGGAGGTACAAAAGCCTGAAGTCCCCACACCACCAGGTTCAGGAACAGCGACTTCCCTTCAACCATTTGGTTCTTGAACCAACCGGCACAACCCTAATCACTACAGTTTAGTCACACTATGACCACTTTGACCACTTTGCACTGAAATTGACTTTGTTTTTTTTGTTCTAATTGTGTTCTTTCTTGTTAAAATTGTGTATAATTTATGTTTAATTTATATTTGTCTTGTGAATGCTGCTTATCTGGTGCTATGTGCCTGTGATGCTGCTGCAATTAAGTTTCTCATTGTACCTGTGCACACATGTACTTCTGCATATGACAATAACCTTGACTTTGACATCAGTGCATTGAGGTAGTACAAGGGAAAACACTAACAGAATGCAGAATAAAGTGTTACAGTTACAGAGAACGTGCAGTGCAGGCAGACAATAAGGGGCAAGGCCATAATGTGGTAGATTATGAGGTCAAGGGTCCAATTTATTGTACAAAGGGATTGTTCAATAGTCTTAGAACAGCGGGATAGAAGCTGTCCTTGAGCCTGGTGGTACGTGCTTTCAGGCTTTTCTATCTTCTACCCGATGTGAGAAGGGAGAAGAGAGAATGCCTAGGGTGGATGGGGTCTTTGATTATGCCGGCTGCTTTA
Source organism: Pristis pectinata (assembly GCF_009764475.1). Taxonomy (NCBI): domain Eukaryota; kingdom Metazoa; phylum Chordata; class Chondrichthyes; order Rhinopristiformes; family Pristidae; genus Pristis; species Pristis pectinata. The sequence continues at coordinate 2,758,784 of NC_067426.1, forward strand.
CTGAGGTAGTGAGAAGTTTAGACAGAGTCCATGGAGGGGAGGCCAGTTTCCATGATGTGCCCAGCTGTGTCCACAACTCTCCACAGTTTCTTGCGGTCTCGGGCAGAGTAGTTGCCAAAACCGAGAGCAGAACCTGGTCTTAATGGAAGTGAGCTGGGGTGTGTGTGCTGGAGAAGTGACAAACCTGCTTTCTTGAGGTACATTTTTTGTTCAAATGCTTTGGTGATATCACTGCTTCAGATATGTCCAGACAATTGGGTAAAGCAGGGCTTCAGAAACTCGACAGCTGTATGGAAGGTGAGAGGGCTGGAGTGCACAGAAAATTCACATGGATGTTGCTGGGACTTGAGGACCTGAGTTCTCGGGAAAGGTTGAATAGGTTAAGACTTTATTCCCTGGAGCACAGGAGAATGAGGGGAGATCTTATAGAGGTATACAAAATGATGAGGTGTATAGATAGGGTGAATGCATACAGGGTTTTTCCCCTAAATTGGGTGAGACTAGAGCTAGAGGTCACAGGTTTAGGGTGAAAGGTGAAATATATAAGGGGAATCTGAGGGGAAACTAGTTCACTCAGGGGATGGTGCGAGTGTGGAACGAGCTGACAGCAGAAGTGGTGGATTTGGGTTCAACTGTAACATTTAAGAGAGTTTTGGATAGGTACATGGATGGGAGGGATTTGGAGGGATATAGTCTGGGTGCAGGTAGATGGGACTAGGCAGAAGATCAGATCAGTGTGGACTAGATGGGCTGAAGAGCCTGTTTCTCTGCCTTAGTATTCTATGACTCTAAATGTAAATGTATTTGGTCTGTTTGTGAGTCAGGAGAATGCTTTCCCTGTGAGATCAATAAGACCAGTGACACACTGTCAGCCCCTACAAGGAGGTTCAGACTGTCCCTGTTCTGAGTTCTTTCCAAATCACGCACTCTCCTGACTTGGAAATACATCACCAGTCGTTCAGTGTCACTAGATCTAAATCCTGGAGCTCCCTCCCCGGCAGCACTGTGGGAGCATCTTCACAAGAGGGGCTGCTGCACACTCCACCTTCTCAATCGTGACTAGAGAGGGTCTCACCAGCAACACCCACATCCTGTCAGTGAAATAAAGAAATGGTTTCTCTCTGTGCTTTATTCACACACTGGCCAACCCCTTTGCTGCTTATAATTAACACCATCTCAACCCGGAATGGGGGAGTTGGTGACTATCCTACAAGGGCAGCTTCTGCTGTTGCCGTTTCCCACCACTTATTAATCTCCAACTTACCTGTTGCAGATCACCACACACTTACTTTGTTGGTCCAATTAATCTCTAAAGCATTTTTTTATAGTTATGTAGCCTTATGAAGATACGGCTGGACTGTTCCACTGTGAGCAGTTCTCAGTGAAGAATTAAGACCACCCGAGTGCCAAAGCCTCAAATAATTAGTGTTCCTGCACAAGGAGAAAATTATGTTTATTTGGAAGTTTAGCTTTCATGAGACTTAATTTTTGACAAATGTTGCCAGGAAATTTAATCTGGACCTGTAATTAGTGAGTTCGCATTACATCAGGAACAACTCCTTAATGGCCGAATGATTTTGCAGTCCAGGAATGATTACACACAATGGACATTAATGAACAAGGACTTTTCCTGAACAATGCCAATCCACCCACAGTAAATTCATTTAAAGCACAGCCGTCAGTTGCAGATATATTTCCTGGGAATCTCCTGACTGATTCATGTTGAAGATTTTAAACCTGTATAAATCATTGGAACTGCTTCAATTTACGTTCCTAAAGACTGCTGAAAATTTCTTTAAACTGGAAAGGAAATGCTCTGATATCTTTAGCACATCAGTGAATGGAAGTAGATCTGGACTAGAGATAGTAAAAGTCCGATAATCCAGCATGCTCAGGACTTTGGTGGTGCTGTCACAGAAGATTTTCTGGACTATTGGATGTTAGTCCCATTAGTACCTCAAAACACTTCTTAAATTATTTTATTTTAGATGTTGCACAGTATTATAATAAATTTCCTAGTGAACCTGGTGAATTTTTCAGGGAGCGTAGGAAACAGGACCACGGTCAGTTTAAAGAGAGTGTGGGTACTGGGTCCTCAGTGAGTTGGAAGGGAGACATTACCCAGTGAGCCAGACAGTGTATGGTTAGATAGGGGGTTATTGGAGTTTTACATTAAAGTGGGTGTGTTTCCATTAGTGATGATTGTGCAGAGGTGCACGCTGTGAGAAGGTCCACACATTGTTAAGCCTTGGACAGGTGGGGTAGAATGTGCAGAAATGTGAGGTTTATCCACTTTGGGATGAGGAACAGAAACACTGAAGATTAAATTGATTCAGTGGAGAGAGACCTCAGAATGCTGCAGTACAAGGGATTCCGCAGTCTTCAAGCCTGAAACACAGGAAATTAATGTGCAGGTAGAGCAAGTAGTTAGCATCACAACTGAGAACTTGGCCTGTGTTGCAAGAAAAATAGAAGTATGTGCAGGTTGGCAAGTTAATTGGCCACTGTAAATTGCCCCTAGTGTGTAGATGAGTGGTAGAATCAGAGGAAAGTTGATGGGACTGTGGAGAGAATAAAGTGAGTTGGGGTAGGGTGAGCGTAAAACTGGGTATTTAATGGTCAGCATGGACTTGGTGGGCTGAAGAGCCTGTTTCTTTCTCTCTCTCTCTCTCTCTCTCTCTCTCTCTCTCATTCTTTCTCCATATCAGAATCAGGTTTACTATCACTGACATATATGTCATGAAATTTGTTGTTTTGCGGCAACAGTACAGCATAAAGACATAAAATTACTATAAATGACAAAATAAATAAATAGTGGGGAAATAAAGGAATAACAAGTGAGTGTTCATGGGTTCATGGACCATTTAGAAATCTGATGGCGGAGGGGAGGAAGCTGTTCCTGGTCTTCGGGCTCCTGTACCTCCTTCCTGATGGTAGTAATGAGAAGAGGGCATGTCCCGGATGATACTCAACGTTAACAAAGCTTTAACATATAAAAGCTGGGCTTTTTTTTCTATTGCTATGTTTATTAACCAGTTTTGGAGTTTAATGCCAAGCAAGCTTTGAACCAGTTGGCCTAATCTACGTATTTGCTCAGCTGCCGTTCATGAAATTGGAAAGTCTGGTTGCTTGTCCACTTTTGTCCTTTCAATTCTGCTCAATGCAATGTTGTCTGATGGTGAAATATGTCCCTGTTTCCAAGTCACTATTATTCACTTTTCAAGCAATCTCTTCCCTAACTTCCATTTTACGAATGTCAATAACTTAAAGATGTATTAGGGAGTCACTAACGGTATGTAGTTCTTCGTATCTTGTGATGTGGTGCGACAGATGACAAATTTTTCAAAGACCAGGCACCAATGTTTGAAGTTGTTGCTGTGTTTTATATAAGAGCCACACATTTTTAACTGTCACATAAATAAACCCACTGACATTTGAAGAAATTCTGCATGTTTCTTAGACGTAAGTTCCAAAGAAAAGATATGCTGAAACAATTATCTGTCACTTTCAAACTCATAACAAGTGAACTGTGCCTTAAACTCTCACACTTTCCACAGTTTGCTGCCAACACAGCTTCAGCCTCACAGAAGTCTTGAGCTGTGAAACAGATTCCACAATACAATGTATCCTGCCACCCATCAAACTTGGTGATCAGGGAATGGATGAGTCCAATGGAATAAAGCAGTCTGATTAGACATTGTAATGTCCAACAATTAA